>NC_089503.1:147247811-148497811 GCF_036850995.1 Saccopteryx leptura | reverse complement strand
CAGTTTCTACATGGATCCGAATCACCAGTATTATTCTTTTCTTCTTCCTGACTTCCTGCTTTCTGCCTGTGGATCTGGAAATGGGAGAGACAAGGAGCTGAGAGGGGAATGAGAGGTGTGGACAGCAGGGAGGTTGGAGCCAAAGGTTGTTTAACCAAGATGGGTCATTTGTTTAAATTATTTTAATTGTGGAAACTGAGTAATGGGTTCATGAGTTTGTTATACTATTTTCCCTTTCTTTTTTGTATAGATTTGAAGTTTTCCATTATATGTAATTTATTCCTATATATACAATGTGTGTGTGTGTGTGTGTGTGTGTGTGTGAGTGCACGCGTACATGCACGTGCATGCATACTCAGAAAGGAAGGACGGAGAGTGAACTGTGTGTACAACCTGAAACAGGAACGGAACATCAGGAACAGCAGGGATAAAAAGAAATGGGCAACCTAGTGTATAATTAGTCTCATAGTCTCTGATTGTATCATCGGTGCCACACAGACCCTCCAACAGGCCAACCTTACTGCTTCATCCTGTGCCCATTCAGTGGGAGATTGTTGCACGGTGTTGAGGGAACCCAACACATATCAGTTCTTTTCCTCACCCAAGTTTGCATTAATTATCGGAGTCAGAAGAGCAAAGAAGATGACAAGCACAGCCCATCACTTACTAGCGATATTGGTCTCCTGGGAGGTGTCTGCTAGGCACAGGGGCCAGCCAGCACTGCATCCATGAGCTGGAAGAGTCCCACACTCCATCAGTCACATGAACATCTGGGTATCCACATCCCATCCTTGTGGGAGCCTGTCCCTAGGAGACACTGGGTTTGGAGCAAAGTAAAATATGTGGGTCTCTGAGTAACTGGGTCTCAAGAGAAAAGAGAGACAGGAGCAGGCCATGGACACATGCCCAGTGCCTTGCTCCTGGCGATTGAGGGGTGGCAGGGAGGATCGGGATCAGGGCATATAGGAGCCTCCTTAAATGAGCAGAGAAGCTTCACTTGGGAAGTCCACCACCAGTGTGACTGTTTCACTTGTATAGTTGCAGCCATTGTAGTTAGCTTTGTGGTTAGAGCAGATGTTCTGTTTATTAGGATTCTTTGAAGACTCCTTTGTTGAACCCAGTAAAGTTACCTTAAGCCGTGAATACTTAGAATATGGAAGAACTATAGCCTAAGAACAGAACGTACCCAATGTACGTTTTTTGGTGCCTGGTTAGAGCTGAATTTTGTTTCTGGTTCAACCAGATTCATTGGATGTGTCAAAGGAAGATTGTTCTGTTATATTGACTGTGGTTCTTGGAAGGGTGTTTGAATTTCCACAGACATGTCTGGCACAGGAACTACCGTTATCCATTATTTTAGCATGTGTTTTCCTTTTTTTTACTAAGTGAGAGGTGGGGAGGCAGAGAGACAGACTCCTACAGGCTCCTGGACTGGGATCCACCCAGCAAGCCCACTAGGGGGTGATGCTCACCCATCTGGGGCCACTGCTTCATTGCTCAGCAACCAAGCCATTCTAGTGCCTGAGGCGAGGTCACTGAGCCATCCTTAACGGACTTCCACATGCAGGGCTGATGCTCTACCACTACGCCAGCCGGCCAGGGCCCGGCATGTGTTTTCAAAATGAGTGATCATGTGGATGTTTGCCTTTAACTTGCCCCTGCCTGTTCTTCAGGTACGGTGAAGGACTGAGGAAGGCACACTTGCTCACAGAAACGGTTGGCTGTCACGTGACTGTCTTGTCTTGTGGTGTCTCCTTCCCTTCTGTGTCACATAAGAGATGTGACCTTCTTTTGAACGCTCCCAACTCTTTTGGGATTTTTATCCCCTGGCTTGTCTTATGCTTCCTGGGGACTATTTTTACCAACCTTGCAAGATGAAATGTTCCCAAAGGGCTGTCATCACGGTGCCAGGCACCAAGTGCACATCCAGTGCCTGTTTCTGAGCACGTGAATGATCTCACAGCACAAAGAATGGATGTCCTGTCCTTCATATTCCAGATTGTTTGCTGTGACTTTCTCTTGCTATTCTTCTTTCCTGCACTCTGCCTTGGCATATTTTTTCTGATGCAATTTTTTCTAACCACATGTGGTCTTGCTCCTTCTATTTCTGTATCTCCAGATTGTCTGGGTTTAAAATACAGCCTAGGGCATTGGGCAGAGAAAATAAACTAAATTAGAATTTGTTTTTACTTCTTTGGAACATCTCCTTTATCCAAATAATACATGCACAGCAGTATTTTTAAAAAATCAGATAGCAGAGAAGACATTACAGTACAGAGAAAACTAACTGGCCCTAAATGTCACCAGTCCAAATTCCCCTCTCTACTTGCCCCCACTTCTCATAGGTATAAGCTCTTCTCATAGATACTTGCATTTCTAAATAAGACACTTGGCCCACAGTTGACTGGCTCTTCATGCGATTGACAGGATGTCTCCTCACTTGGACATGCTCTCTCCTTCGTCTGCACACACAGATGTGTTTTCTGTGACTGCCATTGCCATATTAAATAACAAGCTTTTAACCTTTATGCCATCACATATAAATAGTATCACCTAACATTTTTAAGGGCCTGCTATGAACTATTGGTGTCCCCCCAAAACTCGTATGTTGAAACCTGTTGCCTGAGGCTATGGGATTAGGAGGTGAGACCTTTGAGAGCTGATTAGGCTGTGAGGTTGGGGCCCTCATCCATGGGGGCCTCATCCATGGGATCAGTGCCCACACAAAGGAGACCCTTGAGAGCTCCCTCACTCCTTCCACCACGTGGGGACACAGCGCAGATGTGGTTCTCCATGAACCAGAAATTGAGCTCTCACTAGTCACTGAATCTGCCAGCACCCTGATCTTGGACTCCAGCCTCCAGGACAGAGAGAAATAAATGCCTGTTGTTGGTAAGCCCCCCAGACCATGGTGTCTGTCACAGCTGCCTGGACGGACTGAGATAGCGCCCCCATAATTATTTACACCTACGTCCACCTGTTAGCAAGAAGCATGTTTATGTCAGGGAAAGATGCTTCTTCTGACAGCCTTACCCTGCAAGGGCTGATACCCCTTCTCCCAGGTTGAGCTTAGCTTCAGGGCACAGTGGGCACCAGCAGGTCAGCCACACCCACCGCCCTCAGCCCCGCCCTCTCCGCCCGTCAGGAAAGGTACTTTGCTTTCAGTCTTCTCATTGTATTCTGTAGCAATACAGTTACGTGACCTTGGTATACAGGTTGAATATTAATAGAAAGCATTATTAATATTTCTGTGCCAACTGTTATTAACTGTAGGAAAAAGTTATTACATTTCCTTTCTTCATATACCTTTTTGTTTTCTTGAAATTGCCATTTTTCATTCTCTCTCCCCCTCCCTCCCTCCCTCCCTCCCTCCCTCCCTCCCTCCCTGCATGTCGCTTGGGATCCTCCTTCCCTTACCCTAAACTATTTGATCTTACCACCTGCTGCATGCAGGGTTTTTTAATTGTTTTCTTTGGTTGAAGTCATTATTTCCTGGAGCCCGTGTCTTTTTTTTCTTTCTTTTTACTGCTTGATTTACCAGGTTGGAGCAGAGTCTGAAGTAACTACCTACAAGAGAGATAAAGTTTCACATTTCTTGCACATCTAAATTGTCTCCTCTTTGCCTTCAAATTTCCTTGATGATTTGGCTTAGAAACACATCTCTAGATAAACTGCCATTCCCTCAGAATTTTCAACCCCATCCACCCGTGTCCAGGGTGGTAGGTGAGATGTCTGTCCTCAGTCAAATCTCATTTCATCTGGTTTTTCCTCCCGTTTCATCCACACACGTGTTAGCAACGCCCTCTGTCCTTGGCGCCCTGAGATTCACAGTGATTGTCCAAGTATCGCTCGTTTTAAAACCGACTCTTGTGGCATTCTAGTAAGTCTTCTCTCAGCTTCAGGACTTCCCTTTCAAAATGTATTTGGTGGTGTCTTCACTCCATTTCCTCTCCTCTCTATCTGAAACCACTCCAGTCAGATATGTACTAAATTGCTGGTTGCAGACTGTATCTTTAGCTTTGTACTTTTAGCCCCTTGTGGGTTAGTCAGTGCGATAGGTTAGGGACCAAGACCACACGGATTTGAGTGGCAGCTCCCAACTCGTCTGTGTGACCCGTCTGTGTGGGTCTGTTGACCTTACACAGTTTTTTCTTTAGAATGGACAGACAGTGCTGGGCTCATAGGCTGGTTCTGAGGGCAAACATGGTGTCCATCACAGAGTAAGCTTTTGAAAAACTTTTACCTGTTATTTTTGAAAATATTATACCATAGCAGTTAGCTTCATGGGCTCTGGAGGTGGACTAACTCAGTTTTAATCCTGGCCTATTAGCTAGTGGCCTTGAGGAAACCACTCAATCTGTATCTACATACCTGACCCAAAAAGGGCAGCATTCTGTTACCTATCTCTGCTGGGCTCGTTGTGTCTGTTAACACAACACAGGCTCAGAACAGTTCCTAACTTTTTGGAAAATGTTAGCATGTATTTTAAAAAGTTCTTTGACTTTGTCTTTCAAACCTGAGAATGACTTTTATGATTTGTAGGTCATGTTTTTAATTTTCAAGACCTTTTGTGTTCTCCTGTCTCCTAGCAACCTCTCGTGGTTTGTGGACACCCTATCGTCTTACGTTTCTCTTAGCTATCTTGACATTCTGTTCCCATAAAAACCTTAACTTCTCCCTGAGCGACCCTTAAAATGTGCATATTTTCTTATTTTTGTTTTCACTGAGAAGTTTTTCTTAACAGGCCTGGTGAATGCAGTGGGCCATTTTGTGTTTCAGAGCAAGACCAGGGGAGGCTGTCCTGGGACCTGTGAACCGGAGTGGTAATTGTAAAGGTTTCTCTTGCTTTGCAGGGGTGGACAGAAGTGGTCACTATGCTGGAGGTCCTGAGCTTGCTTTGTCCTGACACCTCACACTGTGTACGGGTTCTCCTGGTGGTTTCTGTTCACTTTGTTAGGGAGGAGCCCTGTGTCTCCCCTCGGGAATCGAGGCCTCTCTTCCATCTGTCAGGTGATGGGGAAGCCAGCCGTTCTGGGTGCAGGCCTCCCTTCCTCTCCCATTTTCTCTCCCTCGAAGCCCCAGAGGCAGTCTCGGCCTCTGTGGAGGCCACGTGTGCGGCATGATTCCAGGCTGTGGCTCCTCCCACCGAGGCCCTGGGTCACCCTTGTCTGTCTGCCTGCCTGCTGGAAACATACTGAATCTCCGTTCATCTGAGTCTCTCTCTCCCTCTATCTGTTCTGATGCATGATATTTACATATGTGCATTTTAAAATTTCTTTTCTATGGATGGAATGGGAACCTGGGAGGGAGAGGAGATCAACATAGATGTCCGAGGTTGGAGTGTATTTAAAAGGGTCCCTTGGTTTGTATACGCCCCATTTGACACTTTGGTTTTAATGAATTAGTCCCACATGTTTTAAGATACAAAGTATGAGGTGTGAAAAGGAACATTTAATGTGAAGGCATTTGTCCTGAGTTTGTAGATTCTGGGGAGTGAGGGGGCCTCACCCCTCTCGACAGCCACAGCTCTAGGCTTCTGGGTGCCATGACACCCCATTCCGTCTCATTTGGATTACTGCTGATTTGGGGAATGTTGGTGATACGCACGTTGCAGTTGCTAACGGACACCCCCACCCCCGCAGCCCCGTCTGGTCTCTCGCCCTGGAACTACAGGGTTGAGGACAAAGAGCTTCCCAGGGCACCGCTGCATCCAGAACAGAGCCAGCCGCAGGAAACTCACGCAATTCCTTTCATTTTCTTATTGAAAAAAAGTGGTTTGCATATTTTCCATGTGTGACGCACAGGTCGTGGAGAACAGACAGACGTGGCTCTCCTCATTAGTTTCCTTCTCTAGGAGTCTGGTTACCCCAGCCTGCTTGTTCTTGTCAGCTTTCCCTGAGCACCTGTCCACCGAATGCAGCGCTGTCCCTCTTCTTCTTCCGCAGGGAGAAGAGCCAGCGGGCGTCACATGGGAGAAAGTCTGGATCAGTTTCTCATTCCCACCAAAGGCTGTTCCCACTCTCCTCTTTCGGGGTCTCTGAGCAGGGAGGGATTGTTGGTGGGACATAGGGAGAGTGTGTAACCAGAGGTACCTGCTCAGCCTTTCAGGTTGGATACAGAGGAAGTGGACTCACATTTCCGGGAACAGTATACATGGGCCGTCTCTCTTGTTTTCACCAGGAAACTGGCTCATATCAATGGTGTCTCTGCTTCTCTGTGAGGGATTCCACTAACCTGTCAGACACTCCAATCTCCCTGTCACAGCAGCCTTATAACTGTCACACTTTAAATCCCAGGCACAAAACTCTTCAGATGACACAGCAGTTGTCCTCAGTTTTCTAACAAGGCTGACAGCACCTAGAGGCCCTCCAAGTCCAGAACTCAGCAGAGGGTCTGGGATGCTGGGCAGCTGTCAGCCACGGTCAGCCCAGGGTGAGAGTGAACGATCGTCCTTCTGACGGCCTGGCTGCCAGCCATGGCCACAGGTGCAAGGTTAATGCCTCGACTTGGTTACACAGGTCCATCTGCTTGCTTTTTGTTCCTTTCCACAAGCATATTCTTTTTTTTTTTTTTTTGTATTTTTCTGAAGCTGCTCGTGACCAGAGCCACTCTAGTGCCTGGGGCAGAGGCCAAGGAGCCATCCCCAGCGCCCGGGCCATCTTTGCTCCAATGGAGCCTTGGCTGCGGGAGGGGGAGAGAGAGACAGAGAGGAAGAGGGGGTGGAGAAGCAAATGGGCGCTTCTCCTATGTGCCCTGGCCGGGTATCGAACCCGGGTCCCCCGTACGCCAGGCCGACGCTCTACCGCTGAGCCAACTGGCCAGGGCCCACAAGCATATTCTTAATAGTCTTCTGCTTCAAGCAGACTCTCGGGGCTTACCCTCTTGTGACGGAGCTCTTGAATGCAAAGACAGTTTTCTCTCCAGGGCTGACAATACTCATTCTGCGGAGGGTCCACAGAGGACGTGTCCTTCCAACCCATGAACAGTGATGCCTGCCGAGCTTTTGGTGACTGACTGGTGGGTGGGGCAGGTGGAGAGGCTCCTCCCTGGTCTGATTTGCCAGGATCTGGGGACCCAGCAGCCCAGTTAAGGGACAGTTCAGAACGGAGTTTCCTGGCCTGTCTCATTCCCCACATGGGCCCCATAGCACCAGGAGACTGCGGGGTCCTTCTGAGGCTGGGAGCCAAGCAACCCACTGGACACGACAGGGGTGCCTGTGGCCCAGAGGACCCTCTTCAACCCAACTCTTCCAGGACAGCAGTAAGAGGCTACAGACCTGTCCACTACAAAATGGCGTCTTTTTCATCATATTTAAGGTTCCCCATTGTTTTTTCCCCAGTCCAACTTATCCTTTCTGGACCCTTTAATCCAGACACTCATCTTTGCTGGCAGCTCACATGTTTGAACTTCTCTAACAGGTTTCTGCATCAAGGGCTCCAGGCAGTTGCAGGAAATTCAGTGGAACAGAGCTGATGAGTCTTCGGGTAGGAGTGGCCTGGAGCCCACAGGAGGATTGCTGGCCTGTGAGGGTGAGTCCATCCTTCACCCACTTCCCCACGAGGCTCCACAGGCCCAACAGCATGGCCAACAGACACTTACTTTCTTGGGACGGGGCTCATATTGGTGATCTGTCCTCTGAGAAACAGGCCTAGAGTGTCAGTGAGTCAGGGAACTTCTCACCTGTCTCATCACAATGGAACCCAGGTGAGTCACATGCAAATTGTCATGTCAGGAAATGCCACTATTAGCAGTTAATTTTAACTTCCCTAAAATGCAGCAACTTATAAGTATCTCAAGAAAGGGAAGCATAGTAGAAACTGTGCCTTTGCAGTTAGTTAGAGATATTGACTCTGTGGTTAAACACATTGTTCGTGTTGTGTTTGAGATGTGACCAACTGTCCAAGTCACTTGAAAGAATAATCTGTTCAGAACTCTTCCGGAGAAGAGGGATTTACATGTTTTGATTATTTAATTCTGCTTCATAAAATAATATTAATATTCTGATATTAAGCAAATGACCTTTTTACTTTATACCAGAGAAGTACCTAGTTCTGCTTTTGTCCATAAAGTTATACTTCTGGTATGCCACTTTCTAAATTCAAAAGAAAGCAGTTGATTTTAGAATTTTGACCTTGATTTGTAGAGAACTGACCTAGCCATTTGACATCCTGGATCTTATGCTAAGTTCTTACTCATTAACTTTGATAAACTGCTCCCTGTAATTGGCTTTATTTTTATTTCTGAAGTGAAGGGTTAAAATGAGCTCTTCTCTACCCCGTTCAGGCATGGTGATCTCAACAGGACCTGGAAGTCTGTGTTGTCACCTCCCTTCACCACAGGGATTATTTTGAGAAACCGCACACTCGGGAGAAGCTCTGAAAACAGTAGAGATGCCCCCCTTTTAAGGGAAATCTATATTTATACTGGACATTTACAATAAAACGGCGCCGTACCGGGGAGAGATATACCCGAGGTAACTTTTTCACTGGGGAGACTTTGCTGAGTCAGGGCAGCCTTTGTTTATCGAGCATGTCCTCTCTCTCCTTCCAGTGAATCGTCCCTTCCACCCAAATCTTCCTTTTGTCTTTCCCTGAAGCTGGTGTTTAGGATGGCGGCTTGGTCATTTCAAGGAATTACTCATTTTTCCTGGGTATCTCCCGTGTATACATGAAGTATGCATGTTAATAAACTTCTGTTTTTCTGTTGTTAATTTTTATTACAGGGGATCTCAGCCAAGAACTCAGAAGGGCAAAGGGAATATCATTTACTACTGCACAATGTTTAGGGACCACGAGGAAACACCTGAGGACAGAAGTAACAACCAGCGCTGGCCGTGGGGCGTGACCTGGTGGACCCGCTGCTGGGAACCCTAGTGGGAGGGACCAGAGAGAACCAGTGCTTTCTGCCTTTGCAGACTCAGCTGTGGAGGTAAGGTCGTTTCAAGGGTTTGGCTCCTTCTAGCTTCAGTTAATTTAGCTGATTGTGAGACAAGGAAACTGCGTCCTTGCTTTGAATGATCATCAGCATTGAGTGATATTTTCGGCGATGATTTATATTTAGAGCTCATAATCTGCAAAATTATTTAGAGATTTACCGTCGGAAAACACGTGCACACACACTCACATAGTCACACACACACACACACACACATTTTCACGCACACTGCAAGATCTAAACTGTGTAGCATTTGCCAGGAAGCAGAGCTATAACTCAGTAAAACGTGAGCTTCAAACCTTGGCTACCAGCATGGAAAGGCCTCCTTGCTGAATCTTAGATGCCCAGAGGTGAAGAGATCATTCATGTAAATTGCTTTTTTCACTATGTAAGTGATTGCTCAGGTTCCCTGCTTCTTTAGGCTTGATAATGCAAATGTTTTATTTAGTGAGAGTCACCATGAATTTATCAAGTGATTAGCTAAAAAGCATAGAGTCATAGATTAATTTACACTAGAATGCGTTTAGAGTTTAGATTAAAGTCACCTGGGAAGTGTACACTAAAAAATGGACAAACTCATAATTTTGTGTAAGGTATATTTTGGCACAATGATAAAAATCACCTGGAGAGTATTAAAACAAATGAAAGGTGGCCCTGGCCGGTTGGCTCAGCGGTAGAGCGTCGGCCTGGCGTGCGGGGGGACCCGGGTTCGATTCCCGGCCAGGGCACATAGGAGAAGCGCCCATTTGCTTCTCCACCCCCCCCCCTTCCTCTCTGTCTCTCTCTTCCCCTCCCGCAGCCAAGGCTCCATTGGAGCAAAGATGGCCCGGGCGCTGGGGATGGCTCCTTGGCCTCTGCCCCAGGCACTAGAGTGGCTCTGGTCACGGCAGAGCGACACCCCGGAGGGGCAGAGCATCGCCCCCTGGTGGGCAGAGCCTCGCCCCTGGTGGGCGTGCCGGGTGGATCCCGGTCGGGCGCATGCGGGAGTCTGTCTGACTGTCTCTCCCCGTTTCCAGCTTCAGAAAAATACAAAACAAACAAACAAACAAAAAAAAACAAATGAAAGGTAAGCACCTGAGCTCCACCCAGATGTTGGGATTTAATTGCTCCTGTGTGGAAGGCATAGGTATTCCTTAGATGCTCTACAGATCATTCTGACGTCTTGACCAGGTGACTCCTTTCTCTATCAGCCTCTTTCCTTGGCAGGTTCACCTTGCTCACTGGTGTGACGCCCGGACACAGCTCTGTCTCCTCACTCCCTGTTCCAGGTCCTCACTTGTTCCCCATTATTGGGCCATTTTCAACTGTTTAAATGGTCACTTCTATAAATGGGAAAGGCTTCATTGTGTCTCATACTCAGTCCTTAGTATTAATGCTGGGAAATTATTTTAAGTTTTAAAAGACTGACACAGAGCATGAGATGTAACTCTGATTCCCAGGGTCAGAACCAGGTCTATAGTTTGCAGAAGAAGTGGTTACCCATTGGGATGAAGAACTTCTCACTTGGTGGATGAGGTCTAGGAAACTGAAATTCCAGATGCAGACTTCCTTCACATTAACGTGCAAATGTCAATGAGCAGCAGGTCTGACTCAGGGTTGTCTGTCTTTCTACCTGGAGCACTGACTCGGAGGAGGATGTGACAGGATTGGCAGACAGGCCAATCCTAAGGACACTGGGTGTCTCCTGGGTGTTTCCAACAAGTCCCAGAGGGAGAAGCCATGTAAGGAAAGGAGTGAGAGTCAACATTCCCTATGACAGTTCTGCCTTCAGGGTGTGTGTGCACTTCCGTGTGTGTGTGTGTGTGTGTGTGTATGTGTGTGTATACACATGTATGTGTGAGCATACATGTGCACTTTTGTGCATGTGTTCACATCCATCTGCGTGTGCATGTGTGTGTTTGTGTGTGAACGTGTGTCCACACATACTTGGGAACTATGCATAATAGAGTCGAACTATGCATAATAGGGGGAATATCACTTAAAACCGTAGTTTCCCAAGATCAGACAGTGTCATTTTAGATAGCAATCATTTAGTTCAAAATTTTCAAAATGAGCAAGGGGGAAAAACTTGCTTGATTAAATATTAAAAAATACTATAAAGATTCAAAAACTAAAATGTCATGAGAGTAGCTCTGGCACCTAGAGAGAGCTAAGTGAGTAAAGTCAATGAACATATATTGTTTGTTATATATACATATAAATAGATGTATATATTTATATACACATGTATAATTTAGTGAGTGATAGAGCTGGCATAAAATCATAAGGCCATTGGCCCTGGCTGATTTGCCCAGTGGTTAGAGTGTGGGCCCCGCATGCAAACGCCCCAATTCGATCCCCAGTCAGGGCACACATGAGAAGTGACCATCTGCTTCTCTCCCCCACTCCTTCTTTATGGTCAGCCTGCAGTCTCAAATATGTCTGCTCAGGCCCCACAAGCACATGACCAATTCCCTGCATGGGGAGAGAGAAACAGAGAAGACAGACAAAGACCTGGTCCTTGGCGATTGTTTGGTCTGGTGGAGATGGCGTGACAGTGGTCAGGCAATCACAATATAATCTCATGATGGTAGAGGCACAGAAAATATACTGGGAGTAATGAGTGAAGACTTCAGAGTGGAATGGGTAAGAAAAGTTTCCAGCATGATGGAAAGTTTAATTTGAGGGTTAAAACTGTTATGAAGAAAGTAAGTGTGTGTGTGTGTGTGTGTGTGTGTGTGTGTGTGTGTGTGTGTTGCGAAAAGATGTCCTGAGTCTTCCAAGCAGAAGTCTCCTGAAAAGTCAGCTATTAAATGCACTTGTCGACATTTGCCTCAGAACAGTGACTCAGCATTCCTGGTCTCTGGGATGTACCCTGATCCATAGAGACAGACCGGGAAGAGGCAGCCATGTAAGCTGTGATCATTCACAGGCTATAAGATGTAAATCTCAGAGCTTTTTCCTGCGTATCCATGTCACCCTGTTCCCAAATCATTTGAGCTTGCATGGACCAGACTCATAATTGTTCCCCGGATTCCAAGCTAAGGAGCTGAGTAGCTGCCACTTTCTTGGTTTCAACTGTTAGACCAGAGAGTTCTTCCAACATTATACATTCCACCCACCTCATTTCCTGAATAAGAAAATCTTTTCCTGCAAACCTTGTATACTTTTTACCTTTGTTCTAATACCCACTGATCCCTTTTTCTACAGGCAAAAACAAGGGACACAGTAAGGAAGTAATGCAGCGAATTTAACCAGAGCTGAATGCGCCTGGGTCCAACTCCAGTTGGGCTGCAGTGCTCAGGGACAGAGCTGTGTTTCAGCCCCGGTCCCTCTGAGGGATGGAGCTCACTCTCCCTCAGGTAGCTTCCGAGAGCTAAGAACAGCAAACCGACAACCACAGATCACTCCTCCGAATTGTCTATGATGAAACGTCTGAAGGGAAAGCTCCCTGCTGAGAGGTTCTCACAGCTAATGGGGAACTCTGAGAACCAATTACTGTATAGTGCTAGAAGCAGCACAACCCAACAGAGTGAAGAGTCTGGCCTCCCCGGCTGCTGTCAGCAGGGTGAGTGCTGTTCTGAGAAGACATGATGTTCCGTTCGTTAGTCGAGGGATGGAAAAGCAGGATCAGAAACAACACACAGCTCGAACACAACCTTGGCTCGGTTCACAGGCATAGCCGAGTGCACAGGAGTAGGGCCAGCTCCCCCCAGTTTACCTGGGACTCAGGGGGACCTCGCACTCAGAGCCCCAACAAGTTCTCCACCCTGGGCAAACCGAGAGGGTCACTCACCTGCCTCCCAAAGCAGGCTCATCCCACCCTTAGTTACAGCTGTATAATCCCAGGGTCCAAAAGCCATCACCACAAACACATCTTTATCAGCTTGAAATACAGCATTTGAGAAAAGGGAGGTAGAATCATATTCGTAAAATGATTATGGATATGTGGGGATCATGAACACATTCTCAGTTTAGTGCTAGAAGTCAGTAAGTGAAGCCTTGCACAGAGAAGGGCAGCCAGACAGGCACATTTCCCTGGGCTTCATGCAACCCCAGCAGCGGGCGTGGGGGACGGGTGCCCCAGAGTGGGGTGGGGGACGAGGACGAGGACAGGTCCTGAAGGCACCAGAGGGGCACAGCAGTCTCCTACAGAAAAAATGTCTCCCGTGATCATATTTGCCTTGGTTTCCTGTAGCAAAGACCTAGTCTCCTCTCAGGTACCCAAAGACCCTGTGCAAGTCCCCAGTGCCCCTCCCGCTGTGTCTGTGAAACCCTGTTTCTTCCCTCATGCTCCTCTGGGTGACTGTTGTCACAGAGCTTGCCCGGTCCTGTGACCTCCCTGGTGTTCGTCCTCTCACCCCTTACCCCCTCTACAGGGGGGCTGAACCTCTACATACCCCTGTGAACCTCAGTGTGTTAGAATACAGTATTTTATGTCTTTTTATTATTCAGTGATTCATCAAAACGTGCTAAGCACCACTGTATGCCAGGCACTCTTCCAGGTACTGGTTAAGAAGTAGTGAACAAGTCTCCTGCAAATACAGTGCTTTATGTTCTGAAGCAAGAGCAAAGGCCTTGACAGGTGCAGAACACATCACATGTGTGAGCCGTGTCCTCCATGGCGCTGAAGCGACGGTGCTCATGTCAGGCAATTAGTAAAGAGCCATCGACTTGAAAATTAAAATGCTGAGTAGTAGAATTGCTTGCATCAGCAAAAGACCATCAGAGCAGATGACAGAGGCTGTCTGTGGGGCTCCCCTATGGGGAAGCCAGTTCCCGTTCTCCTGTGTGGCCTGCAGATGTTGAGGACAAGAACTTTAAATGAGAGAAATAGAATTTTGGAAAGTAGTCATTATGATGAAAATATAAATACTTTCTCTTCCCTTTATCAAGCTCGATAAAGTTGTAAGTGCATAGAATGCAAAGAGAACAAGACAGATCTGAGATTAGATTCTCTTTGGCCTCCGTGTCCCACAGAAGTTATTGTTTCCTTTGATTCTCAATTTGTCCATCTTTAAATGAGTGGATATGTTGTTGCCTCTTCTTGGTCCTCCTCTACCCGACCCTGAGGATGCGGCTACTTCTCTGTGGTTCTGGTTCTGTTAGGGTCCAGCCGACAGGGAGCCGGGAGCGAGCCAGCAGGGATAGTGGGCAGGCAGGTTTCTCTCCCTGCTGCCTCATACTCTCCTGGTTCCAGGAAACGCTGTCCTCTTGGGCTTGGCCACGGGGCTGTCCCCTCCCTGGTTCCCTGTTTCCATCCCAGGGTACACTCCCTGCAGCTCTGCCAAAAGTCCCTGCACTAAATTTGGTCCAAGTGACCCCGGTTGGCAGTGCACCGCTCCAGCTGGTACAGTAGTCATACTTGCTCTCACTAAAGTGAGCGTGAAGTAGAACTCTGTGAAGTGTCTAGCACTGTCCTTAGTGAAAGGAAGTCTTAGATAAATACTGCTCTCACCCTCCTCCTCCTTATAGAACACTCTGGCCCTCTTAAAGACATAGTGCTAATTCTAGTGTGGAATCTATGCCAAATGTGGCTTTTAACAGCTTAATAAACTTCTCCTTTAAGAGGTCTTCGCTACTCTAAGGGGAAACTACCTATTCTTTACATCAGAGTTGCTAATAAATAAACTCAAGGAAACACACCTTTCAGAAAGCCATGGCAGCATAAAGAGAAGTGCACTTCAACGATAACTGCTTCACCAGGTTAAACGGGTGCTTTGTGGGATAACGTTCCTCCTCTCAGGAACCCATCCATGCTCAGACCATGAAAGAGCCAAAGGATCAGACAGACGAGAAAGATGTTTGACATAAAGAACACTTTTGTGGACAAGGTATTGCTTATAAAAGTTTTTTGGAGATGACAGATACTATTTCTAGTTTTTTATAAATTTTGAGGCAGGGGAGTAACTGAGAATAGCTGTGACATAGCAGATGTTGAGAACTGACCGAGTCCCCTTCGTCCCCACCCGGTGATCAAGAGGAACAAAAGGAGTCCCTTCCTTGGTGGTGAGGAGGCTGTGGCTCTTCTGTGCAGGAGTTCTTACCTCCACCCCGGGAGTGGTACGCAACCTGAAGGAGCAGCTGCGGCTGGGGCGAGCTGGAGGAATGTCCTGAGCCCATTTTTGTTGTTCAGGGCTTAGGTCCATGTCAGTAATGAGACTGATTTCTCAAAGGGAGAATCAATCAACAGAAATGCAGTGACTGAGGGTGGAAGAGAGCCTGTGAGGTTGACAGAAACACTGAAACCAGGAGGGAGGTCGCTGTGTCAGCAGCAGCAGGGGCCTCCCTGGGCTGCAAACCTTTGTAGGGAGGTGGGGGGCTGAGCCTCGAGGCAATGCTGGCCTGTGGGTAAGTTCTAGCAATGGCCACATTCTCCACACCCTACAGGGGTCCCCAAACTTTTTACACAAGGGGCCAGTTCACTGTCCCTCAGACGGTTGGAGGGCCACCACATACAGTGCTCCTCTCACTGACCACCAATGAAAGAGGTGCCCCTTCTGGAAGTGCGGTGGGAGGCCGGATAAATGGCCTCAGGGGGCCACATGCAGCCCGAGGGCCGTAGTTTGGGGATGCCTGCTAGCATCTGAGTGGTTTTGAAACATAACTTTGCAGTTCCTCTCAAGAAATCAAGTTTATTTCTCCACTTCTTGCATCTGAGCTGAATTGTGACTTCTAGCCAAAGGAATTCTATGCCGTTTTGATGCTGGGTCCCTAGAGGTCTGCATGTTTCGCCTCTTTCTCCTAGAGCCCTGAAAAACTGCCCTGTGTACAGAGAGCTGACCAGCAGACGAGAGACACGGGGCCGGACCCTCTGCCATCACTCATCCAATCACCCAGCAACCTCAAGAAGCAGAGCCATTGGCTGACTTGCTGGTGGCTGCAGAGGTATGTGTGAACCCAACCGAGACCAAGAGGCCTGCTCAACAAAGCCCCATCCCCACTGTCACCCACACAATCACAAACAAACAAGAATTGTTGTTTAAATCACTAATGTTTAAGGTTGTTTGTTAGAGAGCAAAGCTAACTGATACACTATGTGCTTGTGACCTTGGGGTTTTGATTTTGATCAGGATTTCTGAGGCTTGGCTTGCCTGCAAAAGGGCCATGCTAACCTGAAAAAGAACAACATCAGTGACCATCAAAGATGTCCAGCATCTACCATGTTCCTGTCCTGCCTTCCCCCAGGGTTCTCGTGTAATCGGAGGAGAAAAGAAGGAGAAACCTTGCCCCCAGTCCTGTCAATCAGCTGAAACTAAACTATATAACCACCTGAATAGGTGGGGACTTGGGTCAAGTTTAATTTTAATTAGAAAAATAATAAAACTCTGGTTCTGTAGCTTAATTATTGTCACATTTTAAAAATAAAAAATTAAAAGTATTTTATAAACCCTTATTTGAAGAAGTATTATATACTCCCAACTCTTCTTAGATTTTATACCCTGCATCTCAATCAGCATAGGAGAGATTACTATCAGACACATATCTTTTGGGAAAAGATTTTTGACTTCTCATTTAAGATGTGTTAATTTCCTGATTTTTCATCAAAAGTTCTGTCAACTTACAAGGTACAATTCAACCATCACTACTTTGAACAAATGTTGAATTGTATATGTACAAAGAACTCTGGTTTTGATGTCATGTGAACTGCCTATTAGTCCTGGCTATGGTATTAGTGTGATGTTGGGTGCGTCCTTGCCAGTCTTTCAGCCTTAATTTTTTACCTGAAAACTCAGAAAGAAGAGCTAAATCATCTTTAATTTCTTTGGAGGCCTGAGCTCTCTCATTCTGCCCCGTCAGTTGGACGACCGTCTAGTCCGGAGCCATTGCTGCCCCCACCGCCCCCGCATGGACTGCTCTCAGTGCGTCCTCGGAGCCATACTGACCATGCGCTGCGCCGGCCCTGGCCCTGCTCCGCCGTCTCACTGCGGCCTCTTGTCGGCTTCCTTCCTCCAGCAGGTCTCCGGGGCCAGTCTGGAGTCCCCTGGGGAGGAAGACAGAGGTCCTTTTTGGCTGTCCATTTTAAACTACAATATGTCAACCTAAAAATAATTCAATGAAAGTTATTGATACACATTAAAATTGATTACATCAATAACATACTTTCAGAATAGTCTTTTATCCAATATTTGTCAGAGCCCAAGAGCATCAGGTGAACTGTGAGGCTGTAGGCAGCTCTTTTCACTTTCCTGGGACCTAATTGGTCACCCACGAAGTGGGATTGAGCTGGTTATCTGTGAGATCTCTTCTTCCTGTGCTCATCTGTCCTGTCTTACAGAGATGTGTGTCATGAAACTTATTCCTCACTGGACGTGGTTCTGAGCTGTGCAAGGGGACTGAGGGCTTGCAGGGCAGCTGTCCCAGGTGCCTGCCCCACCTCCAAGTCTCATACACACACACATGCTACACACAGAGTACACACATGCACTCCATACACACTCCATAGACACACTCCACACGTGCACTACATACACACACTTCACACATATGGTACACACATACACTGCACACATGCATTCCACACACACTCCACACACATGCACTACATACACTACACACACACTTCACAAACACCCCATACACACACTCCATATACACTCCACACACATGCACTCCCACACACACTCCACACACATACACTACATACACACTCTACACACACATGGTACACACACGCACTCCATACACATACTTCACACATAAACACACACACTGTATACTTTTGCAAGTCTTCTGAGGGATTCTGTTTAGGGCCATCCTTTATTCTGTTTTGGTTGGAAGCCTAGAGGCAGAAAGTTAATTATCTAAACTGTACATGATTAAGTTGGGCCTTGATTATAAAATTGTTTTCAAAATTTGTACTCCTTTTAAGAGTGAGTAATGGTTCTTTTTTTTTATAAATAAAATTTTATTTTAATGGGGTGATATCAATAAATCAGGGTACATATATTCAAATAAAACATGTCCAGGTTATCTTGTCATTCAATTCTGTTGCATACCCATCACCCAAAGAGAGATTGTCCTCCATCACCTTCTATCTAGTTTTCTTTGTGCCTCTCCCCCTCCCCCTCCCCTTCTCTCTCCTTCCCTCCCCCCACCCCCCATAACCACCACACTCTTGTCCATGTCTCTTAGTCTCGTTTTTATGTCCACCAATGTATGGAATCCTGAAGTTCTTGTTTTTTTCTGATTTACTTATTTCACTCCGTATAATGTTATCAAGATCCCACCATTTTGTTGTAAGTGATCCGATGTCATCATTTCTTATGGCTGAATAGTATACCCTAGTGTATATGTGCCACATATTCTTTATCTAGTCTTCTGTTGTTTTTTTACAGTGATTAAAGCCTTTAAGCAAACTCTTGGCCAATACAGCAAGAATCCATAAAAGAGTAGTGTCCTTAACATGTTCACCAAGTCCAAGTTGGCCCCAACACCATGCCAAATCCCTGAAAAATGCAACCTAACCCCAGTTCAGTCTGTTAGGAGCTGTCACAAGGAGGAGGAGTCCAGGAAAAGTCCACACCCAGGAAAAGTCCGCATGGCACTGGAATTGTTGTCACCATTCTATACTTTGCAGCTCACATCCAAGTCCCAATGACCGCTGCTTCTAGCTGGTAATGATTCAGGTAGACTGGAAAAGCCATCTGCAGCATGTGTGGATATGGAGCTTCTGTTCTCCTCTGCCTGTAGAGATGAGACCAGGTTGCTTTTCCCTGGAGCTCTGTGACTGTGGCATGGTAAAGAGAACCTTGGGACACACTAAGCTGGGTGGCAAAGGTAGATTCATAATAGAAGTTGGCAAAAGGGGGAAAAAGAGCTTTAAATTAGGAGTAGGTCCCAGCCTGAAAGAGTGAGTAATGGTTCTTTAAAAAGATAATTAATGATATCTAGGCCCTGGCCTGTTGGCTCATCGGTAGAGCAGCGGCCCAGCATGTGAAGATCCAGGGTTTGATTCCCAGTCAAGGCACACAGGAGAAGTACTCATCTGCTTCTCCATCTTCCCCCCTCTCCTTCCTCTCTATCTCTCTTCCCCTCCCACAGCCAAGGCTCCCTTGGAGCAAAATTCGCCTGGGCCCTGAGGACGGCTCCATGGCCTCCGCCTCAGGCGCTAGAATGGCTCCAGTTATAATGGAGCAATGCCTCAGATAGGCTCAGCATCACCCCCTGGTGGGCTTGCCCGGTGGATCCCGGTCAGGCGCATGCGGGAATCTGTCTCTGCCTCCCCACTTCTCACTTCAGAAAAATACAAAAAAATATAATAATAATAATAATAATAATATCTATTCTTTGGAAGTACATCATGGCTTAATAAAGACAAGACATAGGTCCTATAACCTTTACCCAACATTACCAGTCTAAAACATGGTGCTGAATAATTACTTTTTATGAATGTGGGAATTATTGTTTAGTATTCCTCTATTTTTCTTATAATTTGTATAACTATCTGTTTATTCTAAAACAGTCTTCTCTGAACTGGAAATGTAATATATAGACTTCACCAAAAAATCTGAATTTGATACAAGCTCAATAACATTTCTAGTGCATCAAATGAATTGGTATTGATCTGAAAATGTTGACTGTTTTCAAATTAAAAAGTGTTGTATGAAAAGATATAAAATTAGTAATTCCATGAGAGGACTGTAAGTAATATCTTTATTCTGAAGCAAAGTCAACAACAAAATCCAGTAAAACTTCTTTGTAAGGGATTATAAAACATATTATTTTGAAGCAACATTACTTTTTATGAGAAAAATTATGAGGGGAAGTGTGGGCTTTGGAATCACATAATCTTGAGCTTTAAGTCCTGGCCCAACATCTTACTAGCTCCATGTCTGTAGGGACAATACTTAACCTCTCTATTAGTTTCTTCTTTATGTCTTTGCAATATTATTGAGGATTAGATGGAATAATATATATAAAATGCCTCCCACAAAATAGATAATGAAGAAAGGGAAGCTGTCATTCATTGTATCATATTCATGTCGTAGAAAGAAAACAATATTTCCTTTTCATTCAATTGGAGTGCATTTATTTTTTTAGAGCACCTTACTTATATTGATTATGTGTGGGTTGGAAACATAACAAGCAAAAATGAGTTAAAATGATTTTTCCTTTTAATTAAAAAGAAATCAATAACATCACGGGGATGTTTAATTTCTTCCAAAGAGAACATGAGACAATCAATAGCTTTTCTTTTTAAAAAAAATTTATTTATGGATTTTTTAGAGAGAGAGGAATGGAGAGAGAGAAAGAAACATAGACCTGTTTCTGTATGTGCCCTGACCAGGGATCGAACCCACAACCTTTGCATATCAGTATGATGCTCCAACCAACAGAGACATCCTGACAGGGCACAGTAGCATTTCTTGATACAACTGCTGCACAAAGTTGAAGTAAAAGCCAGCACTAACATCATGAGTCAGTCAGGGTGGCTCAGGCTGGAAGAACCTCCTGTTTGATTGGAAATGGTCCTGGATGGAGATGTCCAGAATTGGACACCAGCTGTATCCTTACTTTGTGGGTTTGCATAAGGCTTGCATGAGGGAGTGAATCCCCAGGGGCACCCTTATCTCATATATCAAGTCCTAGGTGTTTATTTTTCAGTGTAGGTCCTAACAGAGGTAGTAACACTGATGAAACCAAATGTCTATTTTCATTTTTTACTTAACCAACATCATTATTACTAATCAATACTAAAATAACTATCTTTGTACTTGGCTCTGTTTTAGTCAAATAAATCATACCCATTTGGCTCTACTTGGTAAAATTTCACTGTTTAATAGAGCTGACACAGACACAGACTGAGAACAGCAAAGTGAACAATAGGTAAACTAGGTAAATACAAAAATCAAAGTGAATATTAGTAAATATTAGATAAACACGGTCACAAAAAGCCAACCAATAATGACTAGTGATGTGGGACAAAGAAAAAAAACTGAAACCAAAGACAAAGTTTGAAGAGGTATCATCCCAGCTATCCCTCTAATGATCCAGGTGACTCTGGGTTCTTTCTGGACCTCAGGACTTGAAACTTGTTTTGCATTCTAATATGGGGAGGTGCTCATGTTGCAGACTCCGTGACACTCACTTATGGCCCCTTTGCTTTTCATTAACTATTATTTTGTCTTTAAAACCTTTTTTCTATCAACTAACCCCAAATTCATATGTAAGTGGAGAAGGCTTCCCTTTCTCCCAGCTCTCAACAAAAGCAGGAATATTTTAACTTTCGGGCAATTTCTTGATTTTAAGGCTTTGATTGTTGTTAAATTAGAGAGAGCCTTGGGAATGGGTAATTTTCTACATAGGTATTTACATGTCAATACAATAGCAAAGGTGGAAAAAAGAATCAATCTTTATCTTAGAGTTTCTGATGCCTGTGGTGGAGAGTACCAGCTGCCTTCAAATACCTATTCTTCTCTCTTTTGTAACAATTTCTGATGTTCAGCTGGACACACATTCACCCTAAATATGGACTACATCTTCCAGCCTGCCCTGCACCGAGGTGTGAGCATAAGGTTAACTTCTAGGCACTGTAATGTAAGAGTCCCACTGTACTTAAAAGGTGGGAGGATGCTCTTCATCTTTCTTCCTTCTTGCCACCCAGAAGGTAAATGTGAGAGCTGGAGCTCCAGCAGCCATCTGGTGACCTTGACTCATAGATGATGGCCTGATTTCCCACAAAACTAAAGTGCTCTTGCTTTTACTTCAGGGAGGAAGTCAGCTCTGGTCCATCTTTGTTGGTTTGGTTGATCCCTGGACAGAACTAAGTTCCCCTAAACCTCCTGCAACTCAAATAGTATTCTCAGAACTAAATTTTCATGGGTTCTTCCACAAATAAGAGGAGAGTAGAAAACTGAATGGGTATATATATCATATAGTAAAATGTCAAAAAGAGATGGACATTTCAAAGAAGAGTACACCTGTAACACTTCAACATTTGTAATATTTAGCAGCCTCTTGGAATTTTGAGAATTTCAGAAGGTGATGATAGTACCAACATTACAGGAAATTCTGAAGAAAGACCAATCATAAGTACCTGTGTGATTTTTTATTATTAAATGCCAAATAATTACATACATTTAAGTGTCAGTATTATTTTTTGGCACTTCTGGAAAAAAATATATAATGAGGTGCCAAAAAATATATAATATATATATAATATATATAATTACATGTATCTTTTAAAAATTGCAAAGTTCTCATTTCTAATAAGCTGCTACTATAAAACACTACACTGGAGTCCCTTTTACCTTTTAATTTTATTTTTTATTAGTTAATTTAAATGCAATTGATGTAACCATCATATCACCTCAACTAGGAGGGGAGCATTTTAAAATGTATTTTCTGAGTCATTATAAAAACAATTTACCCAGGTGATATCGCATTACATTCTCACTGATGTCAAGATTAGAAGACAGATCTTAGATTTCCTAAACAAAAACAAAACAAAACCCTGAATTAATGGGACATAGTAGGTTCCTAACTTAAAGTCTGTATTTTTAAAAAACTCCTACATGTAAATTCTTTTAAGGCAGTGTTTCTCGAATGATGGCAAAGGACCACTTGGATCAGAATTACTGAAGTGCTTGTTTAAAATGCTAGTGAATCAGAATCCCTATGCAGGCCTCGAGAATATAAATTTATCTCCCACCCCCATTCTCAAGCACATTTAAGTTTAGAACCTCCGTTCTACGCCTTGTGTAACGAAATAAAATTTCAAGCTGATTCAAGGTACTACTTCCATGTCTCTGTGCTGATATCAAGTTCATTCCTTTCCCACTCTGCCTAACAATCATTTGGACCACTTGCCAAAGGCAGATCATTACTGGACTGATGACTGTTTACTGTTACGGAGAGAGAACTGTCTGTAGAGTAGATGGTACAGGGAACATAGGCAGTCACACGTTAGGCAACTGAGGGGAAAGGTAAGTGTAATAAAAGTGCAGCGGAGAGATTGGAAAACCATTTGGACTCGTGTGGGAGAAGCAGGTTGTATGTAAGGCAGGACAGGGTAACGCAATGATGTCTCCGGTGTCATCCTGTGCAGGTGCCCCGGATTTGGAGATGGGCGGTTCCCTTGGCAGGACCTGCTTTGGGTGAATAACCCGGCGCGCCACTGGCTCCCGCCCGCGGCTGCGCCCCGCAGGGACGGGGGGACGCGGATGGGGCCAGGCTGGGAGGGGCAGCTCCGCGCGGCAGCGCCCGCGGCGCTGGTCCTGGGAGCCTTCCGCCCTTTCTGGGCGCTGCCGCCCGGACTTCACGCTCCTCCTGAAGGAAGAAGCCTCTGTCCCGGTCAGCTGTGTGCCGCATCCCGTTTTCTCCCTCCGCCACCACCTCCGCCCCCACCCCACCTCCACCCTTCCATTGTGCTGTGCGTGTATCTGCGCCTCCTGTGCGAGGAGTGGCACCGAGAACAGGGACCTCGCCTTGCCATGGAACTGTACGGAAAGGTGAGCGAAAGGCGGCCCCTGCGTGGTCTGCGGGGCAGCGCGCCGTGCGGACCTGGGTGCGCGCGTGTGTGCGTGTATGTATGCGCGCGCCCGTGAGACAGTGTGTGCACGTGCGTGCGTGTATGCATGTACGCGCGTGTGACTGTGCACGCGTGTGTGAGTGCGTGTCAGTGAGCGTGTTAGTGTGCGTGTATGTGTAACTGTGAACGCGTGCTCCCTCTTAACGCGAGTGTGCGGGTAACCCACTTCGCTCGTGTGTGTGCCGGCCGCTTTCTCCCCGCGTTTTGGGGTGACATTGCGGCACCAGCCCCTCTGCCGCGGGATAACTTTCGGGTTCCGGACGGCAGGTCTAGGGTGGAGAGTCGAGATGCCGCGCCGGTGTCGTTTTACTTGGTCATGAGCACCGAGCAGCGCATTTCCTAACCGGGAAATCACTGTGCGGCTTCGGAGGCCACAGGTGGAAACGAGAAATCTGCGCGGAGCACTGTTTTCTCTGGGGTCACGTCCGCCCGCCCCTGGGGAGCGATGGGTGACGAGGCTGAGAGCGGTCCCTGCAGAAAGAGGCGCCCGGGCCAAGCGCCGCTGGAGGGGTGGTGGCCTGGGCGCTGGATCGCCGGGAGTTGTAGTCGGCGGCTCGCGGGTTCGGAGAACGGATCCGGAGTTTGGACTACAATTCCCAGGAACACGCGTACGCCAGAGTGCGCATGCGCACTAAAGAACGGACAGCGCCGGTGCTGATTTCGGGCGGGTCAGCGAACCCGAGGGTGCGGAGCGGGGAGCGCGCGCCTGGCCAGCGCTGTTGTCCCCGAGAGCAGGAACCGCCGAGAACAATGAGACACGAAGCTCCCGTACAGGTGGGTCCTGACGCAGCGTGCGGCCGCGCCAAGGGCTGACAGACATGCTGGCACCTTTGGTCCAAGCGGCCACCGCGAGGAGCCGGCTCCGACGTGCTCCGCGGGCAGAGGGTCCCGCGCCATGGGCTGTGACCGGGCTGTCCCGACGGGGGGCACTTGTCATCTCCCGGGCTTGGCCGGGACGGGCACGCGCCTGTGTGTCCGGGCGCGGGGCATGTGTCATCGTCCTGGCTCGGTGACCGCGGGCACGCCACAGGCTTTGGGCGGCGGGACCAGGCGCCGGGCCACGAGCGGGAAGGGGCAGCGGTGTGCAGCCCCCACAGCCCCGTTCTCGGTCAGGGTCCGGTCGCGTCCGCGCACAGGAGCGAACACCGCGGGCTCGGCGCACCCTGGAGTTCCTTCACTTCTGACCCTGGCCAGCTCACCCCCGCCCTTCACCTCTGACCCTGGCCGGCTCACCCCCGACCCAGGCCGGCTCACCCCCGCCCTTCACCTCTGACCCTGGCCGGCTCACCCCCGCCCTTCACCTCTGACCCAGGCCGGCTCACCCCCGACCCAGGCCGGCTCACCCCCGCCCTTCACCTCTGACCCAGGCCGGCTCACCCCCGCCCTTCAACTCTGACCCAGGCCGGCTCACCCCCGCCCTTCAACTCTGACCCAGGCCGGCTCACCCCCGCCCTTCAACTCTGACCCAGGCCGGCTCACCCCCGCCCTTCAACTCTGACCCAGGCCGGCTCACCCCGGCCCTTCACCCCTGACCCCGGCCGGCTCACCCCGGCCCTTCACCTCTCACCCAGGCCGGCTCACCCCCGCCCTTCACCTCTCACCCCGGCCGGCTCACCCCCGACCCAGGCCGGCTCACCCCCGCCCTTCACCTCTGACCCCGGCCGGCTCACCCTCCCCTTCACCTCTGACCCAGGCCGGCTCACCCCCGCCCTTCACCTCTGACCCCGGCCGGCTCACCCTCCCCTTCACCTCTGACCCAGGCCGGCTCACCCCCGCCCTTCACCTCTGACCCAGGCCGGCTCACCCCCGCCCTTCACCTCTGACCCCGGCCGGCTCACCCCCCCCCTTCACCTCTGACCCCGGCCGGCTCACCCCCGCCCTTCACCTCTGACCCAGGCCGGCTCACCCCCGCCCTTCACCTCTGACCCAGGCCGGCTCACCCCCCCCCCTTCACCTCTGACCCCGGCCGGCTCACCCCCGCCCTTCACCTCTGACCCAGGCCGGCTCACCGCCCCCCTTCACCTCTGACCCAGGCCGGCTCACCCCCGCCCTTCACCTCTGACCCAGGCCGGCTCACCCCCGCCCTTCACCTCTGACCCAGGCCGGCTCACCCCTGCGCCTTCAAACCCTTAGCTCCCCTGAGCGTTGGACCCATTGCTGCGCGTTCGGCCCCTGAATCCCACTTGTTCCTGTCTGTAGACTCTGGTGCCTGAGCGTCGTGATGAACTTTTGTTCTCAAGGGTCTAAGATGCGGGACCTCAGCACCAGGCGTGTGGGGAGCAGTCCGCGGCCGCCCAGCTGGTGAGCCGGTTCTGGGGAGAGCTCACCATTTGCAGTGAGTCCTTCCTTGAGAACCTGCCTTTGCTGCAAGGCCGGCAGTAAAAATGCCCTTAACTCCCGCTTAAGCGTTTTTCCATGATCTTCTTTATGAATCAAGGACTTTAAATATAGGCATCCATTTCTTTTCATCTATTTTGTAGGTTACGTGCACTAATGTATACAGGAATTGGACTGTTAATGAAAAACAAGTCTGTGGAATTTGTTTGTTGACGGATTATACAATGGAAGCCCTCAAATCACCTTATGAGTTATTGAAAATTTGATTTGTTCCAGAGAGCAGGGATCCATTGTCTGTTTCTAATACCTCGGTTTGTGACTTGGCTTCTCATTCAAGTCTGATGTGGAAACAATCTGGACAGACAATAAAGGTACAGGCTGTTGCAATCAAGATATATTGGCTTATGGTAATTTTCATTACTGGAGATACTGCCAGGAGCCAACTGGCTAAATTAGTCATTTTTGATTATAAGTAAACATTGACAATAGAATTTAAAGGTAGATTGTTAGAATTTAAGTCAATACCGTATAGGCACTGAAGTCTTTCTGTCAAAATAGATTACTAAAAAAATTTAACCACACTGCATCTGGATTTTTATTTTTATACAAGACTTGCTTAGACTCTTCAGAGGGTCATTAAAATATTATAGAACTATATGAAATGAATGCCTTAGGAAATATTTTAAGTTATTTTATATCAACTACATAGTAGGCACCTTAATAAAGAAGTAATATAAAAATAGGAACAAAATTAATTTGCTCATGGATGGAATGATTTTCATATTTATGGTGCACTTTATTCATTTGACTAGATTTTTGAGGTTTAAAAATCTAAATGCCCAAATGCTATCATGAGTAATAGATACATTTTAAGGAATCAAAGACCATTTTTTGTAGTATATTTAATTAAAGCACATTCATTGATTCAATTTAACAAGTAAATTGTTGTTTTGGTGATCCTCTCTTATAATCAGGTTTTCAAACATCTAATGATAAGACGAATAAAAAATATAAACAGCTTTCTATTTTTTAAGTGGCAAGCCCTGTCTCAGCAACCACACTTCTGAAGCACAATCACATTTCAGGAGACTGGCACATGCAAGTGCAACAAAAGAAACAGTTGACATTTTTTTCTTCCATTTAAAGACTGAATGAACAACATCATCATTTTAAATATATGCTCCCAAATTTTACTTAGGTTTCTGGACAAGCAAAATCTCATTCTATAGCTGCATGATCCCAAGAGATTCTTTTCCCCATGTAAAGACTTAGTTCATTTATTGATGTGAATCAAAATTAGCTCTTTAATTGTTGATTTCCTAATTTACTTTTATATTTTCTTAAATCAAAGAAGGCTTTTAAAAATTATACAATGTCTTTTAAAAAGCATTTGTAGTGCCTGTGTCTTGGTGTTCTGTTCAAGGTAGTTGTTTTTGATATAGGTATATTTTTTAAAAATACTGCTCTCTGAGTTGGTGCAAAGTGAGGGATAATGAATGTTTTTATAGTGACTATTAAAATAATACACAGTAATAACATTTAGTATCTGTAACTAAATAACCAGGAATGGCATTTGGTAAATGTTCCAGATGATGGGCTAGAATTTTAATGCAGGAGATGGTCATTTTGTGCCTTCTAATTCAGTGCATCTATCAATCTCGAGGGCCAATGAAATGGGCAGTAGCAGTGCTCATGAGATGAGGGAAAGACTGATGAACAAATTGTCATTTGATTCAGGGGACAGACTGAACAGATTCCAGTTTATTTAGTGCTTTGTCTGTGTCAAGCACTGTGCCTTGCATTCAGGTGTGTGTGTATATATATATATTAGTAAAATATAAAACAATCCTAGGTGTGTGTGTGTGTGTGTATGTGTATTAGTAAAATATAAAACAATCCTAGAGGTCATCATTACTACTTACAGTAAAGATAACTGGAGCTTATTTAGAATAAATAACTTTCCAAACATGGTAGACTTAAGGTTCTCCCAGATCTCTGTCTAGAAGTCCTATATTCTTTCTTTTGTTATTTTGGGATTCCCCAAGAAGATATAGGAAGGGTGTTATAAAGAGTGAGGGTTCTATTGATATAAATTGATCCATTCATTTGGTTCAGAAGAAAGAGAAATTGTCTCTATTTTCTGTTTATAAAACAAACTTGAATAAACTAAACCAAATATTTTGGAAGGGCCAATGTTTTAAAACACCTGCTTTTTGTTTTCTGGATTTGAATTTTTTGCAGATTTGCCTACTCTCTTGCAGGACCAAAGTGGAATCCATTGTCTCAAGACTAAATGCTTATGGATAAGCATAAGCTTTTAGGTTATCTTATAAATGCAGAGTAAACTTCAAAGAAAAACATATGAAGCAGAGTGCCAAAAATAATAAAATAAAAAGAGGTTGTTTGGCTGAGAATTAGGAGGATTGAAGAAAGAATATAGATGTAGGCTGAAGATAAAGTTGAGGTGAAAAACTATAATTGATATTAAAAGCAGTCAAGCTGTATAGAAAAATGACTTACAAAGATGTGAAGTCTAAATATCATTGTTTCACTTAGCCATGAAAAGTACATGATGTTCTTGCATTTCATTATTGTTGAATTTCTGACAATGTCCAGCCTCGATGATGATCCCTATGTCTTTATAAGAAACAAATTTAGTTCCGGCCCTGGCCAGTGGTAGAGCGTTGGCCGGCGTGTAGATCTTCTGGTTTGATTCCCCGTCAGGGCACACAGGAGAAGCGACCATCTCCTTCTCTAACCCCCCTTCTTCCCCTCCATGGCTCGAATGATCAAGTTGGTCCTAGGCCCCAAGGATGGCTCCATGGCCTCACTTCATGCACTAAAATAGTTTGGTTGCCAAGCAACGGAGCAGCTGCCCCAGATGGGCAGAACATCAGCCCCAGACAGGGTTGCTGGGTGGATTCCGGTGGGGCACATGTGAGAGTCTGTCTCTCTGCCTCCCTGCCACTCACTTATTAAAAAGAAAAATTTAGTTCCCATCCCCTGTGGAAATGAGGAAAACCTCTGGTTGACATTGGAGAAACAAGAGCTTCTTTAAAGCTTTCTCCATTTGAGCAAATCTCTGACGTATCCACTTTTCCTCTATAAAGGACAGTGGAGAATAGAGAGGGAATTAACCTATAGCAAAAATAAACTTCTGTCGTGTTAAAATGGTTTTCCATTTCCACATTTTCAGTCCAAGAAATTGTGGATTTATTACATGTATAGCCATAATTTTCCCCTGCCATTTTAAGCTTATAGTGGAACTAGAAATTCCTTTCCTCACCATCATACTCCAGGAAGGAACAATTATTTTTGCTAAGGGATGGGTTTTTCTGCAATTGTTCTGACACCAAGGACACTCAACTGAGTATAAGCAGTTCTGCCACCTGAAAAAATGTTGTAGTGGTTAAACGTTTTTCCCTTTTTCATTCATTAATTTGGTTCAGAGGTACTAGAAGAACCATCATAATAGGTCACAGTTTATTACCAAGGGTACTGTGAACTGAAAAGTTAAGATAGGGATTCTTTTGTTTTTTTTTAGAGAGAGAGAGAGAGAGAGGAAGGGAGAGAGATAAGAAGCATCAACTCATAGTTGTGTCACTTATAGTTGTCCATTGATTGCTTCTCTATGTGCCTTGATGGGATTTGGTGGGGGGACTCAGGCCGGCAACGCTGCACTCAAGCTGGAGAGCATGAGCTCGAGCCATCGGATGAGCCCACACTCAAGCTGGCGACCGTGGGGTTTCAAATCGGGGACCTCGGTTGATATTCTATCCCAGGTTGATACTGTAGCCACTATGCCACCACCAGTCAAGCTATGAGCTGTGAGGTTTAAATCTTTCAGATTTCTTTGGAATTATATAGATTTTTAGCATTTTTCAGTTTATTTATAGTTTTTAAAAGATATTTACATACATTGAAATGCAACAATCTTAAGTGAACAGTTTGATAAACTTTGATAGATACACCTTGTAATAAATACCACAATAAAGAACATTTCTAATCAACCCCAAAAGATCCTTCATTTATGTCCTTTTTTCACTTACATCAGTTCTATTCTAGAACTTTCTGTAGTTCCGTAAAACATACACTGTCAACATATTGTGCAACATACAGTACGCACTCTAGACTCTGGCTAATTTTGTTCAGAATAATGCACAGAGGGTCATCTCTGTTGTTGCATTTCCCAGCAGTTCTGTTTCACTGATGACATTGTCCTGCTGTCTCACTCTGCCATGCTCTAAATGTGCTCCCCTGTTGGTGGACTTTGAGGTGATTTCCCCTAAGGCTATTATGGCGAAGGCAATAAACATGATCATCTTGGTCTTTTTGTAATAATATGTTTGTGGGTTTTTTTCGGGTAAATACCTAGAAGTAGGACTGCTGGGATGAAGGGTAAGTGCATGTTTAACTTCATGAGAAATAGTAAAATCTTCAGCCAGAGTGATAGCAGCCTTGTACGCTCCCACCAGCAATGCATGAGCTCTCGGCTGACTCTGCAGCCTCAGCAGAGTGTGCTGTCAGCGGCCTTTCCAGTGTTGGCCTCTTTAATGGGTGTTTTGTGGCACCTCGTTATGATTTGCATTTGCATTTTCCTGATGACGAAGTGATGTTTTGCATATTTTCATCTGTTTACTGGCCATCTGTGTATCTCCCATTGTGAAGTGTCTATTTAGCCTTTTGTCCAGTTAGGGGGCTTTTTACTGTTTGTTTGAAGGAGAGCTTTATAATTTTGAAACTAATTTAAAAAATAATTTCTGCCCCATCTGTGGCTTGAATACTCGTACTCTTCATAGTGTCTTTTGATGAGTTTTTTATAAAATCTGGGTTATTAAATACAGGGGTGATCCGTATCTGGACTTCACGTGTCCTTTGTTCTGTTTTTTTTTGGGGGGGGGTTGTTTGTATTTTTGTATATTTCTGAAGTGGGAAGCGGGGACACAGGGAGACAGACTCCCCACATGTGCCCGGCTGGGATCCAGCCAGCATTCCCACCAGGGCGCGATGTTCTGCCCATCTAGAGCGATGCTCTGTCGCAACCGGAGCCATTCTAGCACCTGAGGTGGAGACCATGGAGCGGGCTAACTTGTTCCAGTGGAGCCTTGGCTGTGGGAGGGGAAGAGAGAGAGAGAGAGAAAGGAGAAGGGGGAGGGTGAGAAGCAGATGGGTGCTTCTCCTCAGTGCCCTGACCAGAAGTCGAACCCAGGACTTCCACATGCTGGGCTGACGCTCTACCACTGAGCCAAAGGCCAGGGCTCCTTTGTTCCGTTTATGTAAGAAGACCTTGCTACATTTAATTGTTATTTCTGGTAGGTTTTTGTTTAATATTTTTAGAAATTAGTCTTTAAGAATTTTTACATACACAAGCATATCATTCGCAAAGAGAAGCAGTTTACTTCTTCCTTTCCAGGGATCTCACTTTTTTTGTCCTATATGTTATTCCACAGGCTAGGACAGGGGTTAGGAACCTATGGCTCACAAGCCAGATGTGGCTCTTTTGATGGCTGCATCTAGCTCACAGACATATCTTTAATAAAAAATAATAATAACGTTAAAAATATAAGAAACATTCTCATGTATTACAATCCATTCATTTCCTACCACTCATGTTCATGGTTGTGGGTGGCTGGAGCCAATCACAGCTGTCCTCTGGGACAACACCAAATTTTTATTGGATAATGTGTAATGTACACGGGTCATTGTGTGGCTGTCACGGAAGTACATTTTAAAATATGTGGCGTGCATGGCTCTCTCAGCCAAAAAGGTTCCCGACCCCTGGGCTAGGACATCCAGTATGATGTTGAGTGGAAGTAATGGGCTGACATTCTCACCTTGTTCTCAGTCTTTGGGGGAAGCCTTCCATCGTTCACCATTAAGTATGAGGCCAGTTGTTTTGTTGTTGCTTTTGTTATAGATACCCTGTCATATTGAGGACATTTCTTTTGAATCTTAGTTTGCTGAGAGTATTTGTGTTAGAAGTGGGTGCTGAATTTTGTAAAATACCTATTCTACACCTTTGAGTGATCACATGGTTTGTCTCCTTTATCCTGTTGGATGTTACTTGATTTTTGAGTGAGTTTGGCATTCTCTAGATAAATCTGTTAGTCATGATGTGTTGTCCTTTCTATGTACTGCTAGAGTCAGTTTGACTGTATGTGTTTGAGGATTTTTGCATTTAAGTTCATGATGGATATTGATGTATGATTTTCTTTTAATGTTTTTATGAGTCTATAATATTGTAGTCATGCAAGCCTTATACAACAAGATAAATGTTCTTTCCCCTTCTGTTTTGGTATATTGATAGATATACTTGGTATTAAAGTATTTGATAGAATTCATCGATGAAGCCAGTGGTACTGAGAGTTTTGCTTGTGGAATTTTTTCTTTTTCTTTTTTACAAATTCAACTTTTTAAATATGTATGTGTGTGTGTGTATATATATATATATCCATCATCCAACTATTTGTCCTATCTCTACTAACCTACCTACCAGCCTATCTACCAACCTACCCCATCTCTCTCTATATATATATCTATTCATCCATTTATGCATCCATCCATGATCTATCACCTTTAGTATATGATGATAGGCAGAATAGTACCCCCTCCCAAAGATACCTGTGCCCTAATTCCTGAAACATGTGAATAAATTAAGTTACATAACAAAATTTGCAGATGAAATTAACATTACAGACTTTAAAATAGGGAGATTAATTCCCTATTAATTAATTATTCTCAGGTTAATCCAATCTAATCACATGACCCCTTTGCAAGCAGCATACTTCCTGGTGCTGGATTCAGTGAGACGTGGCAAAGGGGAGGGCAGAGATTTGAATGAAGCATGAGCATTGTTGGCTTGAAAATGAAGACATCTATGTCAAGGAAATAGGGACCTCATTTGTGCAACCACAAGCAAGTGACTTCTGCCAACAACCTGAAAGAGCTTGGAAGTTGAATCTTCCCCAGAACCTCCAGGTAGTAACCCAGCCCAGCTAATAATACATATATATAAAATTTTCTGTTTCATCTTGGGTCAGTTTTAATAAATTATGTTTTTCACCTAATTTTTCAAATTTATTGATATAATGTTGTTCAGATATTTTCATTATCTTTTAATTTCTCCAGCATCTGTACTTATGTACCCTTTTTCATTATCAATATTATTTATCTTCATATAACCAACTTTTGCTTTTTTAAACATTCTGTTGTTGTTTTTTCATTGATTTGAGCTTTTAAAAAAATAAATGTGCCTGACCAGGCAGTGGTGCAGTGGATAGAGCATCGGACTGGCATGCGGAGGACCCAGGATCGAGACCCCGAGGTCGCCATCTTGAGCGCGGGCTCACCTGGTTGGAGCAAAGCTCACCAGCTTGGACCCAAGGTCGCTGGCTCCAGCAAGGGGTTACTTGGTCTGCTGAAGGCCCATGGTGAAGGCACATATGAGAAAGCAATCAATAAACAACTAAGGTGTCGCAACAAAAAACTGATAATTGGTGCTTCTCATCTGTCTCCATTCCTGTCTGTCTGTCCCTATCTATCCCTCTCTCTGACTCTCTCTCTGTCTCTGTAAATAAATAAATAAATAAATGTATCCCTTGTACTTAGTTTATATAACCTTTTTTTACTGAGCTTCTTGAGTAAAAATTTACATCTCTAAATTTAAATGTCTTTTTCTCTAATAAACATAAACATTTAAAATGTTTTTCTCTAAGCATGGCTTTAGTTGACTCCCACCAATTTCTGAGTAGTATTTGCATTATGTTTTATTTCAGATTGTTTGCCCCTTTTCTTACGATGTTTTCCTTAATTCATGAGTGTTAGAAGTGTGTTGTTCAATTTTCAAATACCTAGGTATTTTTAACAATTTTGTTGATATTGATGTCTTATTAAATTCTATTGCTACTAGAGAACATATTCTTTAAGATTTCTATCTTTTGAAAATGTTCAGACTTTTTTTAGGCCCGCATGTGGTCTCAGTTCATGACCTTCCATGTGCACTGTGTGTGGCATGCTGCAGTGGGCAGTGCCGTGGTCTGCACATGCCAGTCAGGTTGTAGTGATGTAGGCATTGCTGAGATCATCTCCATCCGTCCTGGGTTTGGTCCACATACTCTGTCAGTTACTGAGGAACGGTTTTAAAGTCTTTAACTGTGATTATCAACATACCTACTTCTTTTAGTTCTCTCAGTTTCTGCTTTATATATTTTGAGCTTATATTATAAGGTCTGACATATTTGTAATTGTGTCTTCCTGAAAAACTTTTTATTATTATGAAATGCCCTTTTTATCTCTGGTAGTACTTCTTGTCTTAAGGTCTATTTAGTCCAGTATTAATAAACACATTCTTGCTTTTTAATAGTGCTTTCATGGTATTTTATATATGATATATAGCCATATTTTTACTTTCAACCTAATATGTATTTTTATATTTAAAGTGTGAATCTTGTGGTCAGAATCTAGCTGGGGCTTGCATTTTAATCCAATTTGGAAAATCTCTGCCTTTTAATTGAAATTTTAATTCTTTTTCTTATCAGTATGGTTGGCTTTAAAGCTACTTATTTTGCTATTTGTTTTTTATTTCTCCTATCTGGGGTTTTTTTTTTTTTTTTTTTTTTTTTTTTTTCATTTTTCTGAAGCTGGAAACAGGGAGAGACAGTCAGACAGACTCCCGCATGCGCCCGACCGGGATCCACCCGGCACGCCCACCATGGGGCGGCGCTCTGCCCACCAGGGGGCGACGCTCCGCCCATCCTGGGCGTCGCCATATTGCGACCAGAGCCACTCTAGCGCCTGGGGCAGAGGCCAAGGAGCCATCCCCAGCGCCCGGGCCATGTTTGCTCCAATGGAGCCTTGGCTGCGGGAGGGGAAGAGAGAGACAGAGAGGAAAGCGCGGCGGAGGGGTGGAGAAGCAAATGGGCGCTTCTCCTGTGTGCCCTGGCCGGGAATCGAACCCGGGTCCTCCGCACGCTAGGCCGACGCTCTACCGCTGAGCCAACCGGCCAGGGCCTATCTGGGGTTTTTTGTTCCTCTGTTTCCCCTTCCTGAATTCTTTTGCTTAATTAAATACTTTAAAGTATTTTATTTTAATACTTATGTTGGCTTTTTTAACTATAGATTTTTTGCATTTTTTAGTTTTTATGCTAAGGATTATAATATGCATCTTCAACTTATTATATAGTCTACTTAATATTTTACTATTTCACATAAAATGTAGTAACTTTCCAATAATATAATTTTATTTACTTTATCATCTGTGAAATTGTTGGCATATATGTTAAGTCTACATTTATTATAAACCCCCAGTACAGTTTTATCATTTTAGCTTTAAACATAGATTTTTTTTTAATTAAAAGAAGAAATGAAAAATGTGTGTGTGTGTATTATGTTTGCCCACCACCTATTTGCCACATCTGGCCTGAGTTCTGTCTGGGGTTGGTCTTCTTCAGCCTGAACAACCCCTTCAGCATTTCCTGCAGGGCTGAGCTGCTGGCAACAAGTTCTCTCGATTTTTATTCATCTGATAATTTTCTTATTATGCCTTCAATTTTGGGTGCTGATTTTTCTGCATATAAATATTTTGTTGATTTCTTCTTTCAGCGCTTTGTTTCAGTGTCTGGGAACTACAACATAATCTGAAGTCAGCTGTTCTTCATATTAGTGTGCCCTTGTATGTCACAGGTCACTTTTTCTCTGTTTCCAGGATTTTCTGTTTACCTTTGAATTGGAACAGTTTGATTGTGATGTGCCTAGTTGTAGTTTTCTTTATAATTAGTCAATTTAGGAATTTGAATGAGCTTATAAGATAGGTAAGTTTATGTTTTTCATCATATTTTAAAAACACGTAGCTAATATATCTTCCAATATTTTTCCATCCCAGTTTTTTGTTTTTGTTTTTTATTTTTGGTGAGAGAGAGGGACAGATAGACAGGAAGGGAGAGAGATGAGGAACATCAATTTTTTGTTGTGGCACCTTAGTTGTTCATTGATTGCTTTCTCATATGTGCCTTGATGGGGGTGGGGGAGGTCTATTTAGTCCAGTGACTAAATAGAGCCAGTGACCCCTTGCTCAAGCCAGTGACCTTTGGGCTCAAGCCAGTGACCATGGGGTCATGTCTATGATCCCGCACTCGAGCCAGTGACCCCGCACTCAAGCTGGATGAGCCTGCGCTCAAGCCAGCGACCTTGGGGTTTCTAACCTGAGTCATCAGCATCCCAGGTTGATGTTCTGTCCACTGCGCCACTGCCTGGTCAGGCTTTCTCTCTTTTCTCTTCTGAGATTTAAGATATTTTTGCAGAAATCAGTGAGGCACTGCTCATTTTTTCTTTTTTTTTTTCTTCCCTGTCAATTTTGCAGTTCCTGTACAATTATCTTTGAGTTCATTGACTCTTCTGCCATCTGCAGTATGTTGTTAAAGCCCATTGAGAAATTGTTCATTTCAGTTATTGTACTTTAGACTCCATGTTGGCTTCTTTTTACACTTAGAGCTAGACGTACTCTCCGGGGATGAAAGGTTTGATTGAGGAGTGTGGCTGGAGGCATGGACAGTGTTGTGTAGACCAGGCAAGCACAGTGCGTTTCTTACATCAAAGGTGACATGGGAATGTGAGCTCCTTCGTACCCTGGTTACTGCTTATACATTTCTGGGGAAAGATTTATGTTTATGTTCTAATTTCTATCATTTAATTATATTTCTAAGATCATTGTTTTTGTGATGCTATAATTTCTTCATGTTTTTCAAATAGAATTGTGGGATTCATGACACTTTCAAAAATTTGAATAAAGTGAAAAATAAAATAATTTTGACAATTGCTTTCTTTTGCCAACTAACATGTTTCTTAACCTCTTGAACTCTGCAGAAACAAATTGCCTTTTCCAGTACCAAGCTGTTTCAAATTGGTTCAAAGCATTATGTCAGTTTTATTGGGGTCATGAAATACTTTTCTGTCTAACGAATGAAATCATAGGGTGAATTTTCTAGGTCTTCAGCCACCTAGTGAACGGGAAAGCACTTCCCTCATGCCCTTGCCAGTAGGCTGATTGGGCTGGGTCCAGTACTAGGAGTTTAGGCCTAGCATGCCAAAAAGAATCTCATTCTGTGCTTACTTGGCTTCTTAACTGAGAACAACCTTGATCAGAGTCTCTGTGCTCCTACGCTCTCCACCTTTATGGCCTAGAAATCCAAATCATAATGTAACTTTCAGAGGTGAGGCATTGAGCCTCTTATCACTAGTATGCTGCTTTGAGTTTAACTTTATCTCATCAAAGGGGTTTACTTATTAGTCATCCAGTGGCCCTGACGCATGTCTGAGTCTCATCGATGATTGATGAACAGTTTCTGATCCAATGGCTGCAACCTGAGGAGACTTTAAGAGCTTGAAGAAAGAATGTGCCAGTTAGCAAACTGTGACTCTTATCTGTGGTGTTAGTGAGAGATGATGGTTTTTCTTTTGAATGTTTGATTCACTGAACACCTGCCTGAGGGGCAGGGCTGATGGGAAGGGACAACGGAGAGCACATCTGTGGACTTGAGCATCCTCCTATTAGCTGCACAGCGCTTGTCCTCTGTGGTAAATAATAGCAGCAGCTTTTGGATGAAAAGCTGGGATGATTATAACTAGAAAAGTGTCGCTGTAAGTCATTCAGATTAGGGACCTGCGTAGTCTGGACATGCAAATACGCAGACTGCTCACCCACCAAGTTCTTCCAGAATGTCCAGGTAACTCCTCTGTGTCGTCAGCATGTGGACAGTGGGCATTGCTCTACTCATGGCCTGCCTGCGTGAATGGAATGAAGAAGAAAATGCCATGGTTTGGAAGTGTGGATGAAAAAGGACCACATGCTACACTTAACAAGCTCAAGGGGAGGATGCCAGGATCACCACATGACTTCAGAGTTGCTGGGAAAGACAAGTATGGTGTGTCCCCAGCTCTCTTCATTCCTGCTGTGACTCCTCTGCCTGACCCTGCAGTGGCTCGGTCCTGGTTGCACCCCAGGACTGCCCTGAAGGGAGGAGCTCCACCACAGACTCCCTTCCCCGCAGACATTTCTACCCTCTTCTCTCCAGGTCTGGGGCCCCATACAAAGCCCCATACCACAATCCGCTCTCGCCTCTGGGAGCCCTCAGTGGCCGCAGCAGGAGAGAGCTGCCCTGTGGCTGAGAACCCTGGACTTGGATACCAGTGGGTACTGTCTTCACACGGTCTGATGAGTTCACTTCCTTATACTCGCACCAGCAGAATGCATCTACCTCTAGGTGTCAGGAGATCCAACACCAACATGATGAACTTTCAAATGCTGCAGGTTTAGCTCCTGCGTCTCCTAAACAAGGGAATGGATGTTTTCTAGAAGCACAGAGAAGCCCTCTCACCTCATCCCAGTTCCACTCAGTGAGTGAATTGGAGGCTGTTAGTTTGGTGAAGAGCAGAGTGAACTCTCGGAGCCACATGTTCATGAGTCTGGGAGAAAAGCTCTGGTACAGTATCGGAGCTCAGTCTGCTGAGAGAAAGCAGGAGCACCGGGCCCCCTGCTCCAGCTCCCTGTCCACACCTTCATCACACCTGTTCCATGGGGTGAGCACGGGGGTTTCCTGTTTAATGTGTAGGGAGCTCAGACGTTACTCATCCTCACACAAGAAAGGAGCTGAGCAAAGTGAAAGGTAACAACTCTGCTTAGATTCATCCGAGAGCTGAGGTCACAGGGAAAATTGTTGCCCTCCCACCACGCTGGAGAGGCAGACAGGCGATACCAAGAATCACAACTCAGTGGAATGGAAACCTCCCTGGAACCAGTCGTGATGGGGACAGGAAAACTAAAACTGGAATTCATGAGTAGCTGGGGCTCCGTGTGGACATGGAGATAAAACTCCAGGGGCCCAGTTTTGGGGGTCCCACACTGTCGTGAACTTTACCTGCAGGAGCCCCTTCAAGTCCTCACAGTAAATTGAGAGAAAAATTCCCCACATGTCTGGCAGGCAGAGGGGAAGCAGCCATTTAAAATACACCCAGAGCAAAGTGTTCCTCTAACACTCAGTGACGCCTGGGGACAGGTAGGACGGGGTGACACCGCACACAGTGCTCATATGGCCGTTGCCTCAGGCATTTTCCATTCTGCTTTGTGTGAACTGAGAGTCCCATGTGAGAGCTGGAGGTCCAGAGACGGCAGCAGGAGTGCTGGGAGATGTCGTTGAGGGATACCTTGAAGACACGTGACTTGATCGTGAAGCTCTGCCAAATTTGGCATGCCATCCTGTGCATTCTCCTGTGAGCCCCATGAAATGGAAATGTGGTCCTCTGACAGGGAGACAGAAGCATGCTCTGCTGCCCGTACTCAGGGCCTCCTGAGGAAGCCTTGGCCCTTCCCGTCCCCTGCCGTGCCTCTAGGAGCGTTTTACTGCTTCTAATGGGCTCTTGCAGAGCAAACATGGAGAGACGGCCAGCTGCCGGAGAGCGTCCTGTTCCCACAGTCCGAGAGGAGCAGGGGCGCAGCACACTGCACAGACACAGACTCCACCAAGAGAGGCCGCCAGGACTGGATGGCAGATGCTTGGAAATCCTAATGTTTAATGTTTTCCTTCTTGCAAATCTTTGGAGCTCTCAGAATAATTATCTTTATTATATTTTCTATCCTTTTCCCCAGGTAACAACAACAGAGATTTGAAACTACTTTATGTATTTCTGCACGTCAAATGTATATGTTCTGTCAAAAAACTGCATTTCCCTTTCTGGGCCATTTACCCTCTTTCTTCCCATTGCCCCTGGGTTGTTATCGGTAGAAGAGCTGGAACACAGAACATTTAAAATAACTTATTTTTGTATTTCTCATTATAGCCACAAAATGGCTTAGATAAGACTAAATTCTTAAGTGCCCAGGGGTTCCTTGAAAATAATTTGCTGTTCCCATGATTTTGAAAAACAAATGTCAAAAATTCTGGAGTCATCTGTGGTTGCATCTGTTAGTCAGTGGTGGTCAATTTGGTCTCTAGTCAGCAGGACTTCTGGGGAAATGAGAATTGAAGTAGAACATGGTCCATCAGCCAAGTGCATGACCTGTCCCCCTGCCATGGAACCAGGCATAGGACGGGGACAGCACAGCACCTTCCACAGCCCCAGCTCCCAGGCTCAGGGTTTGCTGCTAACTGTCCACAGTCCTTAGTGACACATCGTAGAGGCCTCCGGCATAGATTTAGATATTCAACATGGTTAGAAATTCATTATTATTTGTCTATAATCTGAGTAGCATTTTGCTCAGTGTCTAAAATAAACATACGTATTAAATTCATATCTATCAAATTTAGGAATATCAATAACTTAATATTTTTGATGAAAGGACATAAAATGATCAGATCAGAATTAAATTGCAAATCAAACCAAATAAAATGTAATAGGGTCAATATAAAGATTGACACTTCCATTAACAAATAAATTGCCCAAATGTGGAGTGGGGATAGCAGAGACCTGTGTGTCTAACCATTAATGTGGAAAAGGTGCTGAGCCTTTCAATAGACTTCCTGTTAGGTCAGGTCCGATTGGATATAATAGTCTCATTTTACTCTGTGCTGACAAGGTAAATGCCTGGAATCTTGTGACCAATTGGAGAAGCCATGCATGGGACTTGGACACCAGGAGAATGTCCACTGTAACCTAGCAGTTGGGATTATCCAAGCCAGAGGAGAAAAAGCTTGTGGGGCCGTGGTTGGTCCCCAGGACCCCTGAGGTTCTCTCAGATGGGAGGGGAATCAGAGACAGAATCCAGAACACACAGGCAGAAGCGACAGGGGAGGAAATTCTCACGGAAAGCTAAGAAAAATCTGTAGCAGTTGCAGTTGTTTATCAATAAAACAGGCTGCTTCACAGCCCGGTGAGCTTTCTGTCCCTCCGTGAGCAGGGCCAGCCCCTGCTGAGAGGCCCTGTGCTGGGGGAGGCTCCCGGGACGCGTGGGAAGTCACGCTGCCTGGAGAGCCTTTTCAACTCTTTTTCTGGAAATGAATTCAGATTAATGCAATTTAAAGGGTTATCTTTTCTATATCTTTTATGAAATTAGATTTGCTCTGTGGGAGGTTACTTCATGCCTATGCATGCTTTCAAATTTCAGCTATATTTTTCTGTGAAAATTTTAAAAATCTTCACACAACTCAATATTCAGGCGTGTCAGTAAGTTCACACAGCAAGTGTCTGATTCCCTCTGAGGTTGCTGTCGGATTGCTTCATTTCTGTTATCAGCAAGATATTAGGGCATCTCTTTCTCTACCCTCTGAGCCAGGATTTATTTATTATTCTAAAGTTTAATAAAACATATACATTTCCAATGCACATCTTTTTGGCTCTCTGTGAACCTTATTGGGAATATAAATCAGGAAATAGTAAAAAAAAAAAATCTCCCTGAATAGTGGGTCAGCAACCTTCTCTGATCCATCCGTCAGAGATCTGGGCTCACACACCAGCAGCCCTTCTAACCTTGCCCTGGCACCTCTGTGCCCACCAGCTTCCCTGCTGCCAACACAGCCTCAGCCTGGAGGTGAACAGATTCAGTTTCTCATTGGAGAAAGCCCCACTGATTGTTCCATCCATATCTCCACAATTATATTTAAAAGTCTATATATTGAAGATGTCTATATTTCCACAGGTTTTGGAATCAGTCTTATTTTGGAATAGGACTTGGGATATATATATCAGCAGAGAGCTTATCACATTTTCTTTTGAGGCAACCATAACTCGGCAACAGGACTCGGGCATCACCAGCTTAGGGTCATGGGTGCTCTGTGTGGCCGGCTGGCAGGAGGGCAGGTGCGCAGCTGTGGAAACCTGATGATGGCTCAGCCAACTATTGTTCATCCAGAGCCTGAGGTCTGGCTGGTTCACAACAGAGAAGGTGACGGGCCTTCAAAAGGCCCGTTGCAGGCCTTGTTGAACTCAGTCGCTCCATGGGGGTGGACATTAATTATTTAAAGGACTGTGTCTGTAGGAATGTGCCAAACAAAGCAGTTACCTGGCTTTCTGGGACATCTGGCGTCATCAAAGCAAGACATCATTGTTCAAACTGAAAGTCAAGAATTGCAGTCCTGACTTTGTCCTTGGCTCGTACTTGTGTTGGGGGAGGTTCATCTTAGCACGTGGACTCCGGAACCAGAGAGGACAATGGTGCTGTCTGCCCATTTCAGTGGCCCAGTTTTCCCACAGGCACATTGGCAAACGCTTGTTACAGGTTGTGCCTCCTGAAGACAAGGTGTGGTCATGTGGACTAAAGACAGAAATGCTGAAGCTTGCACTTAATTAAGGAAGTGTGAAGTGCAAACAGAATTTTTATTGTTCTTAAATTCTATGATATAATATATACAGCTTTTCTTTGTGCTCTTATACATATAATTTTGTCCTCTTACTGGCAATTGGGACTTGTAGAAAGGAAACGTGTTATCTTACCATCTCCTTTTCCCATTTCCCTCTGTTGTCATACCCCTGACTTCAGCAACCAGTGTCTCAGGTGAGGCTGAGTGCTCTGACTGCTCCTAGCACTCCATTCCCTGCTGGGGCTTCTCTCTGTCTGTCACCCAACAGAAAAATTGAAATTATTAAGAAGGTTTTATGGGAAATGAAAAAAGGCCATCTAGCATACCCCCATTCCCTAGAACTTTTTATATTTGTGACAATGCTCTGTGCCTATCCTGTGCAGTGCAGTGACCATTGACCACCTGTGACTCATGCAACAGAGGAACTGACCACTTACCTTTATTTAATTTTAATTAAGTGTAAGTAGACATATGTGACTAGTGGCTACCTTACTGGACAGCATAGTGATTGCTAAAGAACCCCTTGCATCAGGACAGGTGTCAAGGAAGAGGCCTGTGACTTTTCTTTGTTGGGCCACGTGGCACTTAGAAGTGATGACGCATAATTGTTGGCAGATGTTAGGATGCTTATCAAAAATAATGAGAAATAAATCAACATCCACATAAAGCATTTATAATTAATAATAGAGATCATTCTCTATGCTATGCTAGGTCTTTTACATATCTGCTCCACATGACTGTTACTTTCTTTTTTTAATGTTTGTTGATTTTAGCGAGAGAGGAAGGGGGAGAAAGAGACAGGAACATTGATCTGTTCCTGTATGTGCCCTGATCAGGGGTTGAACTGGCAACCCATGAGTATTATTTTCACAAGCGTTCCAAGTTAGAGCATAATTTTTTCCATTTCACGTAAGAGAGGGAGGTGAGGCGCACCAATTAAAAATAAGAAACTTAAGCTTGCAACGCTGGTAAGCGGGGAGCCAAGGCCTGAATCCCAGCAGATTCCTCAAAGGCGCATCTCCCAGGGTATCCCTCACCATCGTCTTTCAGAGCAGATATGCAGGGTTCCCTCCTCGTGCGTGAGACAGGTGGAGGGTGGGACCAAATCCTGCCCCATGCATATCACTGTTTGCAACTGAGCACGGTGCGTGATATTTCTAAGCCTCAGTTTCTCCTTCTAATATGAAAATAACGCATCCACCTCAGAGGGTGTTGTGAGGGTCAAATAATTAACAGTTCCTGGCACAGGGTTTGAACCATATGTGTTTTCCATCATTATTCTCTTTAATTTGAAAGAGACTGCCACGTATGTTTGGATGTTGTTTTCATGTGATATTAATGGATGGAAGAGAGATATGCTTTGGGTGGTTGTCTGGAAAATGAGAGACTGATAATTCACATTCTTTAGTAAGAAACATCCTGCTGTTTGGACACTGGTATTTCTGTCACGAGGACTGGGAAGTTGCAGAGCCCACATGCCTAGCCAGTCCTCCTAGTCTGTTTTCATGTGACCCTAACAGATGCCCCTCTGGGGCTTTGTGTGGCTCCAGATGCTGAGTGGTGGCAGATCCCCACCCGCTGAGAGAGCTGGAGGTGTGCTGCCCAGTTCAGCAGGGAGGGAGGACGGGAGCCTTGTCTCGGTGGTCTAACATGTTTCTGGCTGGGAGCTTCACGTCGAGGGGTAGACTGATCCCTCCCTCTTTTATTTCCACCAGATGGCCTCTGCCCAAGATGCCAGGTATGGCCAAAAAGACTCTTCCGACCAGAACTTTGACTACATGTTCAAACTGCTCATCATTGGCAACAGCAGCGTGGGCAAAACATCTTTTCTGTTCCGCTACGCGGATGACTCCTTCACATCCGCCTTCGTCAGCACCGTCGGGATCGATTTCAAAGTGAAAACTGTATTCAAAAATGAGAAGAGAATCAAGCTTCAGATTTGGGTAAGTGACTCTGAGTGTGCTTCAACACACATGTGTGTGAGGGAGAGCATCCCCTTGTCTGTCTCTAGGCTCCATGGCCTCCGTTGCGGGGCCTTTGCTGGGGACATTCTGTGTCCGAGACAGTCCAGCGAAGCCTCTTTGAGGTGTGGGGAGTAAATCATCCCTTGTTGTCAAGTGATGCTTCTTAACGAGTCTTCAGAACAAAGAAAATCTGGAGATTGCTGTGTTGGTGGAAGTCTGGCTTGTCCTTTATGATCCCTGTGACCTTGAGTAGGGTTGTGAACCCTCCACACCGATTTTCTGACCCACAATGCAGGCTAAGTGGGTCTTGCTTTTATGCCACAGGAAGCAGCTGTCCTGGGCGTTAAAGAAGAAGATAAACAACCAAATGTAGAGAAAGCTTAAGTCTAGTCCCTTCCAAAAGCCCCAGATGTAACTTTGAACATGATCATTTGTACTAGACAGACTTTGTGTTCTCATTTCTAATAGTTATATTAATCTACATAAGTAAAGCAAAACAAGTGAAGCAAAATTCATATTTTAAAATAGGGTTTTCCCCCAAGCACAAGGTTCTCCCAGTAAGTTTTGAAACCGTTTGGCTAGCTTCCTGCATCTGACCAGCCCTGCAGAAGACCAGAGTCCTTAACTAAATTGCTTGGGATAAATTTAGAATAGCAAGTGAGAAACAGGAGAAAAATGTATGTGGCTAACAAGTTGAAGATAATTCAAGTTAATATGAGAGATGAAGTGACCGAAAAATTGATTACAGTAGATGATTGGGTACGAAGCATTCTATGTATTGTAGTAAAGTACAGGTCCACTGGTTGAGTATTGTCCAGTTAGTTTTTTAGGCCCTTTTTCCTGGTCATTTCACCTCCGCCGCTGAAGTTGATTTGAGCTGTAAAGAGGCATTTCCTAAGAGGTGAGACTTCCACCTTCTGAGACAGTTCTGTTGCCACCTGCTGCTGGTGCCACACTGATCTTGGACCAGTGATGAAAATCCCTCCTCAAATACGACAAGTTGAAAGAAAGACAGGCCTCGGGGTAAAGTTTCGTTTTGTTTTGTTTTAGTGACAGGAGGGGAGGCAGAGACAGACTCCAGCATGCGCCCCAACCAGGATCCACCCGGCAAACCCACTAGGGGGCAATGCTCTGCCCATCTGGGGCCCTTGCTCTGTTGCTCTGCAGTGGAGCTCTTCTTAGCACTTGAGGCAGAGGCCATGGAGCCACCCTCAGTGCCCACTGCCAACTCTCTTAAACAAATTGAGTCATCACTGCAGGAGGGAGGAGAGAGAGAGAGAGAGAGAGAGAGAGAAGGGGGTTAAAGAAGCAGAGGGTCGCTTCTCCTGTGTGCCCTGACCAGGAATCAAACCCAGGACATTCACATGCCAGGCCAACGTTCTACCACTGAGCCAACCAGCCAGGGCCTATTTTAACATTTTTTAAAATAAAAGAGCCCTGTATTAAAATATTCATATAACATGAATGACCTTTACATATTTTAAAGCTCCTAGGGGTAAAATTTAAAGATACAAATAAACAAGCAGGTATGCTCACAGGTGGTTTGCAATAGATTGTTACTGTTTGCTTATTCTGACTCTGGAGTCTTCCAAATCAAGTTACATCTCAAGTGAGAACTTGGAGAAGTAGGCCTAGTACCTTTGACTTTATCATTCAGAAGTATTCTTAAGTATAGTGCTATTTCTATGAGGATGGCAGTCTTACCAGATGCATTCTGGGATGTTGGAGGAGATGGAAGAGTTGAACAACCTCAGTGAACTGAGGTGTGCAGAGGGCAGGGTGGCGCGCCTCTGTATAGGTTCCTGTGACAGCTCTAGGACTTTGCTTCATGCAAAGTGAGTGTTCTGGAAATACTCAGTGGTGTGCAGCTTCTATTGTTTAACGACCTCAAAAAGTCATTAATGTGGGAAAGTATTTGACGTTGACAGTTTGTCGTCTCATTGCATTTTGATTGCCAAACAACTGTTTGACCCAGCTTATAGTATTTTTATTATCTTATATTAATGTGTGAATAAGTTATTAAAATGTCCACGGTCACCTCAGCCTATTCTACAGTCTCTTTCTACTCACCACACTTCTGACACCAAATGTGTGGGTTTGGCAGACCAGGCGATTCTTTAATTCTGTCGACACTAACTGGGAATCTTACGATCTGTTTCAGTTCTGACACTAGCTCCCTGGATTAGCTGAGACCCCACAGTTAAAGTCCTTAGTTCCACCACTTCCTCCTCCCCACACTTCAGAGACCAATCACAAGTCTGGAGGTCTCCACAACTCTACCCGTCATGGTTGATGATTTGCGAGAATAGCTCCGAGACTCAGGAAAACAGTTTGCTTACTATCTTTGGTTAATTGTAAAGGATGGAGCTCAGAACAGCCAATCAGAATAGAAGCATAGGAGAGAGTATGGGGGGTATGGGGTGCAGCCACCATGTCCTCTGTGGTTGTCACCTTCCCAGCACCTTGTGTGATCACCCACCCAGGTGTGCTCCACACCTCATCCTTTAGGACTTTTATGGACATTTCATTCCATGGCCTCAGTTGATTAAAATCAGTGACCATTGGGGATTAACCTGTTTTTCAGTACCTGTCTCATCCAGGAGGTTGGGGGTAGGGCTGAAAGATCCACCCTTTGATTACATGGTTTGTTCTGGCAAAAGTCTTCATCCTGGATCCTCTCAGGGGCCACCAGGAGTCACCGCAGTAGTGTGAACTCTGGAGTGATGGAAAGGGACTTAGGAGTAATCACCAACGATGACATTCCAGGGCTTGCAGGGGCTCTGTGCCAGGAACCAGGAGGAAGACCACATCCATATTCTCGTTCTGTCCTGATATCGCACTCAACTATGTGTTTCAAAAGGAGCAAAGCAAATGGTTTCACAGTAGAAAACCATCGTGACCTTCACCAGGATGGGCTGCAGACGTTGATATGGTTCTAATCATTTCTAATTTTACGCTGCCCACAATAGAACTACCTTCAGGAGAGGGAACCGAGGTGGAGAGGTTAAGTGACAGGATAGGGCAGAGCCCCAGACCCAGGCCTGCAGCAGGCCGGTGTGCTTGCTGACACTCCACGGCCCATGCTGTGTTATGACAGGGGTGGTACACCCCCTGCCAGGCTGAGGGGCCCAACCGGGCACAAGAGCATCCAACTTGAGGCCAAATTTCAAGTAGGATGTCTGTGTCCAGGGAGGAGCTGGGGGTGTCCCTACTTGATGGCTTGCTCCCCACATGTACTGCACAGGGTTTGGGGCCACAATCTGGATAACTGGGTTTTCAACAGTCCTCCTTCAAGTAAAGTGTTGTAATGGCTGCTAGAAACATGGCATTTTTCTCGGACAAGTCACCCTTCCTTCCTGTTGAAGGTCATTACTGCCTGGGAATGAACTCTTTTAGACATACCATCGCTCCTTTGGGTAGTTATACAGACTTTGGATCCCGTGAGTAGTAATAACTCTGTCCTCCTTTTCTGCATTAATGTTCTTGTTGCACTTCTGTTGTATTATCGTTTTTATGATACTCAGATCAAACGTTTTAAAATTGTAGAGATTCCAAGTATTTACACTGCTTCTTTTTTTATTTTTGTATGTTTAATGCTGTAATGAATATATTGGAGAGACATTTATGTGTGTGTTTTTTTTAATTATAAAAAAATATTTCCCAGCTGGGGACAATACTATTTTGCTTCTAATTTTAAAGTAGTTTAGCCTCAAGAATGGCTGTGTAGGACGATTCCTTCCCTGTGAGAAGACTGAGAATAACCAACACCATTGCTAAGAATGTCTTCTGTGTCCATTGTCAGCACAGCTGTCCGCCGCGTGCCTGGTGCTGGCAGTGGCTGAACGGACCCATGGACTGGGCTGTACTGGGTCCTGTTTTCTGTGGGTCTGCACTGTGCACGTCCGGAATCCATGTTGACCAGTGGAGGGTGTGCCAGGTCACAGTGAGCAGGGCCAAAGGCAGAGGGATTACTGTCTCCTCAGGATCAGCACCAACATTCTCTCGGTCTTCCGTCTCTCTCTCCACCACCGTTCTGAATGGCGGTTTTTCCTCTCTCATCCCATCTCTAGTTCTGACTCTGGCTGAGCTGGTAGGAAACGCATCCTCCATGCTTAGGGGCCAGAGCCACCACAGGCCGTGGGCCTTGCTGTGCTTGGGTTCTGTCAGCGAGGTGCCGTCTGCCTGTCTGAAAAACATTAATCTCCAACATAAAGGAAGCAGGGAAACTCAGAACTGAAACATAGAGCAGCTTTGAATGTTTGGATGAAGTAGGGTCACGCAGAATCGGGCATCATTCTGTGAGCGGTGTTTGGTTCCCCCGAGCTGGATGGTGTCTTTGCTTCGGAGGGCACATTACATTCGGTCGATACTTTGTCACTGTCGTGAAGGTGTTGACTTAGGCAAATCAGACCTGCTGAGAGTCGGATTGTCTCCTATCCTTTGTAACCTGCAGGATCTGCAGCAGTAGCAGCGACCCCATGCTATGATGTACCAACACCACCTCTCAGTGAGACTCAAATGCTGGCCTCTGCCAGCCCTGCTCTCAGTACCACTGACCACGTGCTTAATCATGACGGACACCACCTGCATTTTTCTAGGGTTTTCTGTCACTATTAAATGCGTCAGTACGTGGAAGTCTGAGTTGTGTTCAGAGCGGCAGTGCAATGTGGGAGGTGTGGGAGAAGGTCCAACGCGGGGAGTCGCTGTCCTGCCCTGGGGCAGTTGGCAAGGAGCACCTCAGGTGTCAAGCACGACTGAGACCTCGGGGTTCCATTTTTACGAGATTATCAAGTTTGCAGATTCTGTAACTTACCTTGAGATACAGATCTAGGAACTGGTGACCTTTTTTAAAAATTTATTTATTTATTTATTTATTTTAGAAAAGAGAGAGAGAGAGAGAGAAAGAGGGGGGAAGCAGGAAGCATCAACTCCCATTTGTACCTTGACCAGACAAGTGCAGGGTTTTGAACTGGCGACCTCAGCATTCCAGGTCAATGCTTTATCCACTGCACCACCACAGGTCAGGCTGGTGACCTTTTATAATCAATTATTTTCCCCCAGACAAATAAAAAAATCTATTGAGGATCCGTTATGTGCTAATCTGGGTCTCTGGTTGTGAAAGACCCTGTCCTGGGCGTGACAGCTCAGGGAGTGTTTACTGTACTGTGAGCAGCACATTTGTACCTGCCACACACTCTATATAATAGGCTACTTTTAATTTACTGTCACAGATCTGGCTTATTTTGATTCATAAATCTTTTAGTAGATGGATACTTCTCTTTGTCATGTAATTTTTATATGTCTGTGTTACAACAATTTAAAAGTTGTGAATATGGCAGCTGCACTGACGAGTGAAGACGAGTGAACCCCTGTGCCCTGTCCTGCGCTGTGTCTTCTCATCCCTGGACTGCAACACAGGACTGGGTTGTGAGGCTGTGCGCACTGACCCCACACGGGGCGCATGCAGAACTGACGTGGGCGTCACTGCTGCCACAGAGGAGGAATTTAAACGTGATCTGTGTGGTGGGCCTGTCTTGCCGCTCATGGGAGGGACACAAAGAGGGTCCCGGTTCTTCCCTTGGCCATCCTGGAAGGGTCTGGGACAGCTGCATGAATGTCTCGTGTTTCACTAGAAACTTGGGTTATTGAAATCCACAAGCAGCCTGACTAGGCGGTGGCGCAGTGGATAGAGAGCATCAGACTGGGATGTGGAGGACCCAAATTCAAAATCCTGAGGTCGCCAGCTTGAGTGCGGGCTCATCTGGTTTGAGCAAGGCTCACCAGCTTGAGCCCAAGGTTACTGGCTTGAGCAAGGAGTCACTTGGTCTGCTGGAGCCCCCGGTCAAGGCACATATGAGAAAGCAATCAATGAACAATTAAGGTGCCACAGGAAGAATTGATTCTTCTCATCTCTCTCCCTTCCTGCCTGTCTGTCCCTGTCTGTCCCTCTCTGTGTTTCTCTTTCTCTCTGTCTCTGTCTCTATCACAAAAAAACAAAACAAACAAACAAAAACACAAGCAAATGACAGTGTTTGATGGTCTCAGCTTTGGGGGTGAAATGTCATGCTCGTCCACGTTTCGTTGAATGATGTAAATTTTCATGTTTTATTTTAACAAAGCCATTGTGATTTGACACTGTTCAAAGCCAACAGTTTTAGAGTTTGTTTCTTACTTCTTTCGCTTTTCACTGATTTGCCACCTTTCATTTGTGACAATTGATTCTCTCCTCCTTGACCCTCCCTGGAGGCCGAGTGTCCACACCCACTGTCCTGTGTCCTTCATCTTCCTCTCTACATCTTGCCCCGTGCTGTGGGCTCCAAGTGGTCTTTCCCTGTCATCCCAGTTCCAGTGGGAGTTTCGGGCTCATTCTTCCATTCTTCCCAGCATTTCCTGAGCCCCCTCCTACGTGCCAGGTGCTCCTCTGCGCAGAACGTGGGAACAGGGAGCTCAGGACAAACGGGGAGCCTGCCACATCGCGCTGCCTCCTCGCGGGGAGACGGGTGGTGGTCTAGTGAGTAAGGCACACTCTCAGCACTGGAAGAACAGGACTCGGGAGCAGGTTCTTGTAGGTGGGTTACTTTTGAGAAGGGTGTGTGCTGAAATGCAGATTCTGAGAAGGAACAGCCTGGCGAGACACAGCCGAGCCTCAGGCTGGAGACAGGGCTGCTCCTGACTCCGTTCCACAGGGCCACGGGCCACTGTTCTGGGTCCACCTGGCGGGAATGAAGGGGGTCAGCCAGTGAACATCACGTGGGTTGTTGTTGATCATGAAAGAGTTTGGGTTGTATTTCAAGTTCAATGGGAAGACTGTAGTTTTAGAAGACTCGCTGCGGTGAACACACAGTGTGGCTGGCTCTACGTTCTTCATAAATGGACTGAGGTTTCTTTCTCCACATGGAGAAGAGCATTAACAAGCAGCGTGCTGGGGACACAGATGGTGTCTGCTGGTGCATACTGGCCACATCCACAGGGAAGGGGGAGGCCGGGAGAGAAGTAGGGAAGGGCGCGGGCACGTTGCTCTGAGGCCTCTGCAGACACTGGGCACTGACGGTGCAGGGACCACCCGACCCTCTAGCAGCCTCTGAACACACTGACGGAAAGGTGCAGATGGACGGGGATCGAGTGTGGTCTGCAGATGTGGTAGACATCTCAGAGACTGGTGTGCGTGGGGGCATCTTGGTACAAAGTGTCTTCCAGGGATCTGGCAGCCCCATCAGGCGGGCCTGATGTGTGTGTCCATCACTCCGCCTTGTGCCCAGCGCACAGATACTCAGGGAGCACACCGTGGATGTGTTATCTCAAAATATGTATTTATATTTATACAATTTCGTTTTGGACTAGATTTTATATCATCTCTGCTCACCTCTGATGTCAGTGGAAAAATACATCAGCGAAGTCCCAGTAACACCCTGATCACAAATACTCACTGCTTTCTCTCCTCTCTTCACAAATGCGATAGTGTGCTGGGGTTGATGGTGCATGCACATTCAGACGGGAGAATCACATCCAGACTTATGCTAACGTAGCACAGAGACACTTTTTCAAGGTCAGAGTACCCAGGGGCAGGCTGCTGCACTGCTCCCACTAAATAGTCACGTGTCACAGCCAGCATGGGAATGCACCCAAATGGTCGGACACTTAACACCCACCAAAGCCTGTGCAGTACGGTCATGACAGTCAGGTTGTATGTGATTTAAATCCCCAACTATAGACATTTGCCTTTTTATTGCAGTATTTTATAAACTCCAAGCTCAGCATTCGAAGTATGCTTAAATACTCAGATTATGCATATATCAAAAAGTAATAAATTGATGTATCATTTATCAGAAATGTGAGTTTATATTTGCTAGTTAGAAAATAATGTTCAGGGAAAAAGAAAGACTAGGCTAATGTTATGTTTGGAAATGAATCATAAGCTCAGGTAACACCTTTTGCTGGTTGTTGGGATTTTTGGGGGGGTTGAGCCAAAAGTTTAGCCACTGTCATCAAGACACATCCGCTGAAGTGGGGCAGCAATGTGGCCATTAGAACACGTGACATTTGTTCTTGTCCCAACACCAAGGTGACAGCGCCATTCCATCCAGAGACACGAACACCACCAGTGTCCGGTGACTCTCTTTGGGCCATTTTATAATAAGTCACATTATGTATAAGTTACATACACTACGTATTCATACATGTATAAGTTAATATTAGAATCTTTACTAGAGAATGACAGTGACGCTTGGCAAAGTGTGAGCTCTGCCATTGTCCCCATGGGGCTCTTGTGATTTCCTGGACCTCCGTCACAGCTGCAGAGCTTTTCTGACCACAACCCACAGTACGAAACATACTTTACATCATGACACACACAGCCTCAGACACACACTACAGTCTGCAAAAAGGGCACTTGTGTGATGCATTCTGTCATTTTCTGTTATATCCTATCAGTTTTTAAATGCTGGTCATGACCGACCTCACGGAGTTTCTGGCCCCCTAGTGGGGTGCAAGTAGTTGACACTGCTGCTCTGTAGGATTTGAGTGTGTCTGTGCAAACTCCCAGTCAGTGCCAAACAGGCCCATCTCCCACGCCCTCTGCCCTCTCCCTCCTCCGTGTGCTGACTCAGCACACTGCACTGCCTCCTTCAGAAGCCGCTCTGGACCTCCTCTTGCAGAGGGTGCCGCCCTGTGCAGCTGTGTGACCTGCGCTCCAAGCTCCCTCTCTCTCTCTCTCTCTCTCTCTCTCTCTCTCTCTCTCCCTCTCCCTCTCCCACTCCCTCTCTCTCTCCTCTCTCCCTCACTCTCTCTCTCCCTCTCCCTCTCCCTCTCTCTTCCTCCCTCACTCTCTCTTCTCTCCCTCTCTCTTCCTCTCCCTCTCACTCCCTCCTCTCTCTCTCTTCCTCTCTCACTCCCTCTCTCTCTCCGCGTACACACCCCATCGCCTCTAAAGGAAACATCATAAAAGAAGCAAGTCTCTATAAAAACTAAAATTACAGGAGAGTAAGCAGAAAATAAAACCCACTATAAATAAACCCTCCAGACATAACTGCTGATATTTATACATTTTGAGTTAATCTTCTTTGATGTGTAGATCTATACACTTAATTTTTTAAAAACTAGGATCATACCATAGAATTTGTAACCTGTGGGGAACAGTCTTGACATTGATCTGGATAGTGAATATAGGTTACAGCCAGAAATTTTTGACAGAAAATCCAGGGCAGCCCATTATGTTGGGTTTACAGATGTAGCATAGATAGTAATTAAAGGTGACTCCTACAAGGAGAAGAAACAGAAGGATGTTTAATGAGAGGAGAGAGGGGTGATCGGAGACTGGACACCACAGCCAAATTTCAACTCTGATGAATAGCATGAAGTTTATTCTTTCATAATCATTTTTCTGAGGGCAAAAGCAGTCTTTATTTTGAGTGATTATGTCTTTTTATTATTCAGTGAGAGAAAGGGAGGCCAAGAGACAGACTCCCACATGTACCCTGACAGGGATCCACCCAGCAAGCCTACTAAGGGGCGATGCTCTACCCATTTGGGGCATTGCTCCATTGCAATTGGAGCCATTCTAGCACCTGAGGTGGAGGCCATGGAGCCATCCTTAGTACCTGGGGCCAACTCACTCCAATTGAGTGAGCCATGGCTATTGGAGTCGAGAGAGAGAGAAGGAGGGGTGGAGAAGCAGATGTTTGCTTCCTTTGTGTGCCCTGACCAGGAATTGAATCCTGGGCATCCACACACACCAGGCCGATGCTCCACCACTGAGCCAACTAGCCAGGACCTGGAATGATTGTGTCTTAACCATTCTATAGAGCAGTGGTAGTCAACCTGGTCCCTACTGCCCACTAGTGAGCGTTCCAGCTTTCATGGTGGGCGGTAGCAGAGCAACCAAAGTATAAATAAAAAGATAGATCTAACTATAGTAAGTTGTTTTATAAAGATTTATTCTGCCAAACTTAGCGAAAATCCAACATAAAATACTTGGTAAGTAATTATTATTATATGCTTTAACTTGCTATAACTCTGCTTTATAAATTTTATAAAGTAAAGTTACTTACCTACTTTATAAATCACCATTACTGTGGAACTGGTGGGCGGTTAGGAAATTTTACTACTAACAGAGATATAAAAGTGGGCGGTAGGTATAAAAAGGTTGACTACCCCTGCTATAGAGGCACTTTTTCTAGGGAGTAAAGCCAGATTTTGAAGAAATGGCTTTATTTCTTTTAAGCCCCACATTCAGTCTCCTTGTGGCCCAAGAGCACCTGCGTTGGAATTTCCAGGGCTTCCCTATTGTCCTGTGCCTGTCCCTAAGGTGGGGCCCTGAAATGCCAGTTTCACTGGTTGAGATGCATAAAACATTTGAGAATCACTGCACTAAATTTCATAAAACTTTTAAATTTTGATGTGCCAAACAGCTTTCTAGGGGCCTACAGTATGTGTTCATATAAATTCTCCCAAGAATTCCTTAGAAAGACTCAACCTTAAGTCTTTAGAATCAGGAGCCATTACAGTTGAGCGATTCTGTCATGTCGCTGTACAAACAAGGACACTCGAAAGGAGATGGAAGCTGCCCGAAGTCTCAGGATGAGTGTGGGGAGGACGGAGCCTGGCCCTGACAGGGCTCTGACTCCAGGTCCAAGCTTGCCCTCCCCCATCCTGGAGTGTGATGCCTGCAGGGCGGGTCACTTACTCCGAGCCACGGTTCAATCACCATTCATGGCATTTTAATCCTTGCTTATTTACAGTGACACTCCCTGAAACCAGTTTCTTTATGAAAACACTTTTTTTTTTTTAAATAATTGTGTCAAGTTATTTTATTTTATTTTTTTACAGAGTCAGAGGGAGGGATAGACAGGGACAGGCAGACAGGAACAGAGATAAGAAGCATCAATCATTAGTTTTTCATTGTGCGTTGCAACACCTTAGCTGTTCATTGATTGCTTTCTCATATGTGCCTTGACCGCGGGCCTTCAGCAGACCGAGTAACCCATTGCTCGAGCCAGGGACCTTGGGTCCAAGCTGGTGAGCTTTGCTCAAGCCAGATGAGCCCGCACTCAAGCTGGCGACCTCAGGGTCTCGAACCTGGGTCCTCTGCATCCCAGTCTGACGCTCTATCCACTGAGCCACCGCCTGGTCAGGCTGAAAACACATTTTGATGTGTAAAGAGAAACATGCCAGACTTTAGCACGATTATGAAAACTGCAGAGCCATGAAACCTTGCTAACAGCCTATGGTTGAGTCTGCCTGTCGTGCACGGCCATGTTCCTGAGTCTGCCTGCCGGCGTCTGGGGTGCACGGAGCAGCAAGCTGCAGCGAGGGGTTCTGGTAGGATGAGCAGCATGGCCCTCTCTGTCTCCAGGGAAGGAGAGCCTTCTCTTGATTAGTGAGGTGAAAAGTAATCTAGTGTTATAGAGTAGCAGAATGTCACCCCAAACACAAAATCTGCAGAGCTCTGAGACCCGCCGTCACGACACAGACGCATGCTGTTTGCACACCAGTGTCACTCATGGGAGCCTGTAGGGAATGGATGGGACAGACTGACAGGCGCTTGCTGAGTGGGCCAGAGAACGGCAGAGCCGTGAGGGGGAGCAAACTTGCCGCTGGCCGATAAACCGGTTCTGGAGTCCAGCGCACAGCATAGAGGCATACAAGCAGCATTTATTGTAAACATAAGAGTTACTAAGACACAAGATACAATCAAACAAAACCATAGACAAGCCAGCTGTGCTGAGTGCATCTGTGCTGGACCCTCTTAGAGCTGCAGTCCTGAGAAAGGGGCACGTGAGCGTATGAAGGTACCCTCACTGGATCTGAACTGTTCTGGGTGCTGGCAATCAGCATCTGAAGGGGCAGCTCTCCCTCTCTTTCCTGCTGGAACCTTTCCAGTGTGACCACTGCACACACAGACAGCTGCTTTGCTGGACACGCTGTGCCTGCCATTGATTAACACTGTGAGAAACCATGCTGCCAGATCAGAGCCCAAGCAAGTGACTGCAGGAGGCAGCAGGTTCCCAGCGAGGGACGCGCAGCAGCGTGTTCAGAGCCAGCTTCATGGAAGCAGAGGTGGTTGTGACTTATTATTCTCACAGTCACCACGACCCTCACTCTCCCTTTGGTCTTCACTGTTCTCACTACTGGCTGTGACATCATGTTAGGTGAAAAGATACTTCTTCAGGGATTCTCTGCTCTCAAAGTGCTTTTAGACTGGAAAAAAGCTTACTGGTAAAATCACTGTACATCATAAAGGGTGTTTATTTTCTTAAGCTCTTACTTTGTAAGTAAGCAAAGCAACCTTTCTCTCCCAGAGGCAGTGCCATTGTGGGAATTGGGGAGCAGTGGTCCATCACATGTGACCAGACTCTTTTGTCAGGAGCTTAGCAACAGCGTGGTGGTGGTGGTGGGGGGGGTCACTGTACGTCTACAAAGAATTGCCTTTTTAATGAACTCGTAGACATTTGATAGTAAGTTTGACATTGTGGCATTTGGATTTTTTATTTATTAGGAAAGGAGGTAAGATGTACTTGAATTCAGAACCCAAGATAAAATAAATATGTGTTGCAGTGAAAGTTGATACGGTTGTAGAGAATCCTGTTTTGGGGGGAGCCTCAGTCTCTCGGTGCTAGGTTTCCGAAGTAGAGTGAGTGTCACCCAGACTCACGTTGGAGGCTCTTCCAGTGCAGTGACCTTCCCTCCAGCACCTTGGCCCCCCACCTGCCAGCTCGCTCTCGCTCTGTCTCCCTCACTGCCTGTGTCCGGAAAGGGCCCTCTGGCTCCTAAACTAATTTAACTTGTTTCTGGAAATGGAGCAAATCAAATCTTGCACAATCAGTGCCCGTGCCTGCAGACTTCCTCTCCCCGTCAGGAGCCTGGGCTGCACGAGATCCTGGGTTAACCACCTGCCCCTCTCGCCTCATGCTGCCAGGGGCCCACAGTCCACTCACTTCCAGGAGGAGCTGGCCGTTGTATCTTTGGTGCCTCCAACATGAAATCATGACATTGCAAGTCTTATAATGTTTCTCTAGTGGCTTCAGGTATGTTTGAGACAGATTTTTAAAAATAATCTAGTGCCAACAACTGAGTGATCTAGGAACACGTGTGAAGGAAATACCAAGTACAGAAACATTTTTTGTGTCAGGGGTACTGTCTCACTGAGTAAGAACAGTTAGTCCGTGCCAGCCGCAGGGTGTGGGGCAGTCAGTGATCATGGAAGGAGAGCTTGAGCATCTCTGAATAAGCATATTTTTAACCTTTCACTTTGGGTATCCATCCCAAATTTATAACTTTACTTATAGGTAAATGGCTGATCCCCCTTTGAGAACTGTTTAAACTTACATGATAGGAAAAGCAGAAAATCAGTCATCAAGAAGTTATTAGAAGAAAGAGCAGATTCTAATGTATTAAGAACCTCCTTACAGATTGTTGATTTCAGAGCCTCTCTGGGGCTAAAACACCACATGTCTAAAATCTGAGCTCCTTGTCATTTCACGGATTAGCAACTTCTCAACTTGTGGTTGTCAAACACTGGGCCTTCCAATACCCAGTGTTTACAGCTTTGATACCATCTACTGCTTCCATCCTGGAATCTCGTGGTTGTGTCATTTGACCCCTCTATCCAGGGCGGTCTGCATACAGAATGCAGACCAGCCTCAGTCACACTACCAGTGCCAGGACGCCCGCGGTGCTCGGAGAAAGCGCCGTCCCCAGACTGCACTGCCAAACCCTTCCGAGGTGAACGGTGAGAACCCGGAGCCAGGTGCCCCCTCCTCGCTGACCTGCAGCAGCCGGTGAGGAGGTGGTGGTTTTGCTTTGTGCTCACTGTTGTCAGCCAGTGAAACTAAACCCACCTGGAAAGAGAGGTGGGCGCTGAAGAGCAAAGCACACAGGTGCCTCAGTGTGCCAGGAAGGAGCGCATTCTCCTTGATTAGTGAGAGCACGGCACTTATAAATAAGCCAGCTAGGAGTCAGTCTCCTAAAAGTTCCCTGAAAGTGAGGGGCAGCCCTGCCCTGTGTTGGTTTCTCCGAGACCACTCTGCGCTGCATCAAAATCTATGGCTCTTGGTTCTGAAAGGGAAGACGCCCCCCACCCCAACCCACATCTGGTCCTCGGCAGCTGGTCTTCGGGTGGAGTCGTCCCTTTGTCCTGGGAAGGGTGATGGCTCTGTGCAAACCAGCCTCATGGCCTTGCCTTCTCCCTGCTCCTCATGCTGCGCAGCGACTTGTAGCTGGGGGGGGGGGGGGCGTGTGTGAGCGGAATGAAGAACACGGACCAGCCCCTGACCCTGCTGGCACAGCTGTAACCCTTGGGCAGGGCTCTCAGCTGAAGAAGTTCCATCCTTCCTTCAGGAGAGGGGTCAGCAGACGTAGCATCTGCTCAGTCTGCAGTCAAGGCCAGGGACCTGGAAGGAAAAGTGCTCTTGTCTGGCCCAGGCCATAAGGGACTCCTGGTCCTGAAAGTGGACAGCCACGGCTGGATGCTCACATGCAACCCCTCCAGCGACACCTCGTCAGTGAAAGTTAAAGTGAAGAGATGTGGTCATGGCCACCAGGCTGTTTGGCAAACACTCTCGGTCTGCTTGGTCTGTTTGTAATGCAGTGATTTGAGTAATGTTTTACTATGAAAAATAAGAACAGAATGTTGCTCTATGCATGGGTTTTGTTTCCCCAACAATAATACTGTTCTTAGGCCCTGGCCAGTTGGCTCAGCGGTAGAGCATTGGCCTGGCATGTGAAAGTCCCAGGATCGATTCCCGGCCAGGGCATACAGGAGAAGCGCCCATCTGCTTCTCCACCCTTCCCCCTCTCCTTTTTCTCTATCTCTCTCTTCCCCTCCCTCAACCAAGGCTCCATTGGAGCAAAGTTGGCCTGGGCACTGAGGATGGCTCCATGGCCTTCAATTCAGGTGCTAGAATGGCTCTGGTTGCAACGGAGCAATGCCCCAGATGAACAGAGTATCGCCCCCTGGTGGGCGTACAGGGTGGATCTCGGTCGGGTGCATGCGGGAGTCTGTCTCTCTGCCTCCCCCTGCTTCTCACTATGGAAAAATACAAATAATAATAATAATAATAATAATATTCTTAGTCCATTCAATACCTTTCTTCTTAAATCTCGAATGCTGATGTCTGAGCGTCTTACACACTCTGACCACACTGCCCATCCACCTTCTTTCCAACGACTCAGTCAGCTTGTGCCATTTGATCGGGGCATGATGTGGTTGGTTTGTTTGTCATGACTCCTAGAAATCTTTTTCTGGTTTAGAGGAAAATTTAATCCCCAAGTAGAATTCAGGTTGAATGGATTCTGTAAATGATATCCCAGGTTTAGATTCTGTCAAGTTCTAAATGAGTTTGGCTTCTTGTTTAGATTTTGTTCTCTTTGGGTTCTGTGGTTGGGTTTCCCACAGTAACAGAGTTAAAGGGCTGAGTTCCCACGGAGCTCCCTCCCTCTGCTGACCCTTCCGCTTCCGCCTCCCCAGTCCCTGCAGCCAGGGAGCTCCCGCATCAGTCCAGTCCTGTGTTGAGTGAAGATATATAAAAAGAGCCACATCCCGTTCTTTCAGAAGACTATTATGTCATCAGAGCATGTAGGAAGTCACTCTCCAGACTTCTGAGGCTTTATGAAGCCTTGAATTGATTTCCACAGGCACATCTCTCGTTAACCCCACAACCTAACTTTGCGCCTGGCCTCTGACCTCCGCCTCGGACTTCTGAGCAGAAATGGCGGAAGGGGAATCGCCTTAGATGATGCCTGAGGTATCTTTCAATGGATTCAGCAGAACCAAAAACGTAGGCAGAAAGCCAGAGTTTGTCATCTTCTTGGCCCTGTGATCATGAAGGCTTATTTGCAATTACTATAGACCTCAGGAGGCCTGGGTGACTCTGCTTTATAAAAAAAACTATAGAGTTTCATAGAGAAGCGTGGAGCCACAGTGGTTCCCCAGGCTGTGAAGGGCCTGGGTTTGCAGGGCATTTCCTGAAAGCCAGGCAGGGGGCTTAATATTTTCCTGCCAACTCAACAACTTGTAAAACACTACTGAGCACCTCACATTGCCCTCGATGTGTAAGTATTCCATTTGGATATAATATCTTATTATACTTTTTTAAATTATTTAAGATGAAATTTATTTATTTAAAAACTACCAAACATATTAGGCCATTTCCCAACTGCGTCCCTCAACTGAGACAAGTGCCCTGGGCACAGCCAGCGCCTGCATGAGCACCAGTGAAGTCCCTGCCCTGTTCTCACGGGCATCGGCTTTCTGCGTGGTCATCTCGCTGTCTCTCGTGCTTTTCAGAGACTTTACTCATTGGACATAATACATTCTGTGAAATGATTCTTTTCCCACGCATGGTGAGCTTGTGGGAATCACGGTGTAACTGTAGGCCTTTTGTCTCAGTGATGCCAACATAATCATAGAAACAAAGACTTGCAGAGACCTTATAACCAGGAGGTGTGATCCAGCGGCAGCCATGGCAGGGTGTCCTCGTGTGTCTCATCTCTGTCAGGGCTGTGGAGAGAGAACGTGAGGGTGCACAGGCTGTGGGTGATTCCGAAGGACACACATCTTTATGTCCTCTTGTCCCTAGGGGACGGGGTAAGTAAGGACCGATGTTCTACTGAGCAATCCAGGTGCACACGACAGCCACCTTCTCTTGGGATTTGACATGCGAGGCTCAGTTTGTTACTATCAGTAATGCAATTGATACCAAGGACACTACCCATAGCATTTTGTAGCTACATAGACCTTTTCTCATTTGCAGCACACAATTCAGATGGGCTTAGGTATTGATTTCATGTTGGCAGTCTGCAAACTGATGCTCAGATTGGGTAGGTGATACTTCTAGAGCTACACAACAGGTGAGTCTCGGAGCCAGAGTGGGAACCCAGATGTTCTGACACCAAAATCCTTGTTCTTAGCTCCACACATTGCTGCTTTGGAAAAGGAAAACAAAAGAAAAAAACCAGGAAGTCCAGTTTATTGCTCACCAACTATATAAAGAAGCCAACCATCACAACAGCCTTGGGGAGGTGGATGCTGTCATCCTTATTTTAGCTGGAAAGTGATCAGTCAGAGGGGTTTAATGACCTGACCCAGCTGGCCCAGGGCCACAGATTCCACTTGCTCTCTCCCATGACACACTGCAGACCCTACGCTGGAAGAAACCAGAATCTGTTCTGTCTCCCCCTCCTCCAGACACTGCAGCTGAGAGAGAAAATAGAGAATCCTGTGTCTGTTTGCATCACCTGTGAACCTAAAACTACTCTAAAAAATAAAGTGTGCTAAAAGAAGTTCAGTATAACACGGTGAACTGAGGAACAGAATAGAGACAGACGCAGGGCCACAGGGATCAGAGGGACAGCTGTCAGAGGGAAGGGGATAAGAGGATGGGGTCAGAGAAGGTGAAGGGATTAGTGAAATTATATATACATAACACACAGGTACAGACAACAGGACAGCAAATTCCAGAGGGATGGGGAAAGGGAGACAAGAAAGGAGGCAAAGGGGGTGTAATGGGGAACACATTGTTGGGAGGTGAGGGTGTTATATTGAGTTGAACACTTGAATCCATGTTAACACAATAAATGAACAATTTTAATTTAAAATATAACCAAAAAAAGAAGCTCAGTATTGTTGAGTCTAGTTTAAAATGCCCTTGTCATTGCCAATTTAACATTATTCTTCCCTTATCCTGAACATGGCTGCGTTCCCAGGGGTGGCCATGTCCTGGGGAGAGGGTTTCCAGTGGATGGTGGCCAGGAGACAAAGGGCAGACAGCTCTCCCCACTGGACAGGAGCCACGGCTCTCTTGGCTTCTCTGCCGACCCCCGCCAGCTCTGCAGGCTCAGACCCTGCACAGCACAGGAGAACAGCTCCATCGTCAACACAGACCGCCCTCCACCCACCCATGAGCACTAGCTCCCCTCTGTCAGGTCTGCGTGGGGTCCGCTGCCTGGTGTAGGGTGGTCATGACGATCCTCAAAAGCCACCACCCTGACAAACAGGGCACTTGATGCATGTGAGCGTTCTGAGTGCATCGATGAGAAAGCAGCCACCTGCCTGCCTCAGCTAGAACCCTGCTGCCGGGTGTGAGCACGCGTGCCCCAGTGTGACAAAGTCGAGCGTGACCAAAGTCCCACTGGGAAGAAGTGTGTCAGAAAGATTAATTAGGAAGGAAGCAAAAACAGTGTTTCTCTGCCTTTGTGTTAACCACTCTTAGAAAACAAACCCTTAAATAAAATGAATAAAAATCCTTCACACAGTTTTGACTGTAAATCTCATTAACAGTAATAACCTGAATATTTAGATAATGTCGACTGAAAAATGTCTCCAACTCTCATGAGCAGAAACACACAATTGTTAGGGTCTCACTGGCATTGGGGTCAAAGGTCCTGTAATAGCTTCACACGACTGCTCCCCTCCTCCAGGGTGATGGATTGCCATGGCAACACTGCAAGGAATAATAGGTCTTCTTTCATCCTTCTGCCTCAGGCTCCTTTCACTGGGGTTCAGTCAGAAGTGAAAGCCATTGTGCAGTGAAGGTCTGGGTGCTTCAAAGCTAAACATCATGACCAGAAAATGTGATCAATAAAATCAGCTGATGTGAAGAGGATGGATGAAGGACACCCACACTGATGGAAGACTGCTCAGAGGAGGTTTATTAATGCTCTTTTCTAAAATTTAGGCTGACTTACCAAATGCCCGTACACCTAAGTGTGTGTATGTGAATATAAACCAACTGCTTGCCCAAGATCAGTAGGGAAAAAGGTTTGATAAATTGTTTTAACGAAAGATTAACTGCCATAAGGAAATAAAGTTATTTCATTCCAAAAATAAATATGCGACAAGAAAGCATAAAATATGTAAGCATCCTGTTCAGCTTACTATTTTTATAAGACAACGTTCAGTGTTGCTTTATGCCTGCCTCATTATGGAAGCGAACAAAATAAAGGCACCTTCAGAGGAAGTAACATCGTACAAAAGAAGTGACGTGTACCAGTAGGCTTCCGTTGCTTCTGTGGGAGGTCTCGCCTCCACCCACCTGTACCAGAGCTCTCTGCCCAGCGTCTCGGTCATCTGGGGTGAAATCTCGGGGTGAAGCAATATGCAGTGTTTGTCCTGTCAACCAACATTGCTGTATTTCTAGTAACCACACATGTATGTATGTACAGATCTAATATATATGCACATCCATATATAGTATATATGTAAAGACCTGCTTTTTAAAACAGTAAGGTATATCACCTCACCTATTTTTGAACAGAATTAATTTTACATAAATGAAATATATTAGTGCATTTTAGCATAACACCTTTAATGAATTCACATAGTGAGACTAGGTTAGACTTGTGCATAAACTACCTTTAATTTTTCTACATTCTCTGATGAAGTGGTGAGCGGGTGTGTGGGAAGCTGTTAGGTCTATGTGGCTTCTGCCCTGACATAAAGATCACAGACTGGGTCATGACGGACACTGTTTCCTGGGTCTGCTGTACAAAGTGCCACAGAAGGGACAGCTCAGAACTACAGAACTTTTTGATCTTGAAGTCCTGGGAGCTCGAGATGCTGAGTGAGGGAGTTGGAAGGGCCCTGCTCCTGCTCAGGCTCCGGGGCAGGGCTGCTTCCAGACATGTCCCAGCCTCTGTGCCACCAGCCACCTTGGCCTGGGCTGCATTATTAGAATCTCTGCCTCAGCCATCGTGTGGTCCCTGCATGTCTGTTTCCCCCCTAGAGGGACCATAGTGGTAGGGTCAGGGCCCGCCCTGATCCAGTGTGAACTCCACTGTCTCCATCTGCAGAGACCCAACTTCCAAACCAGCTCATGTTCACAGGTCCTGAGGGTTGCATTTCAGCACATCTTTTCTTGGGACACAATACAGCCCATAAGAGTGTGAATCAGACCTCACCGCTAGGTTGATGGTGGTGTGGTATCAATTGCGATTTTAAATTGCTGTCCTGTCTGGTTCTTTAGAAATGATATTTTTACAATTTTACCTAATATTTTATAGACATGTAAGGAATATGATACTCTGATTAGTGAAATGCTTTTATGTGTAGAATTTTAAAATATACAGTAATGTGTCTAGAATAGAGAAAATGCATTTAACACAGACCCATCACAGTCTCTAAGTGAACAGGCATTCACTAAGGGTTTACTGAATGAATGAATAAATGAATCAGCCATTATATAGTCTACATATTGAACATGACTTCATCTTCCTTTGATAATTAAAATAATTCCAACAGGTAAATGTAACAGTGTGCAAGTGAAAGGGTTGCTTTTCGCTCAAGTGCTAAATGCCTGAGGGTTTAGTTCATGTCACATGCTTGTGCCTCTGGGCGCTCACTGGCCAGCGGACCTATCGCGTCAGGTAGCAGTCTTCGCATCCTCCCCGTCCAGTGACTTTCTGTGTGGGTTGTTACATCTCCTTTCCTTTAACTTATTTAAATTACTTTTGTGACCAGTTAACATCAATGTGTTTTGGTTTGGTTTCTCCAACTATGAAATACCTGCTCTGTCACATACAAGCATTGTCTGTCCTTCAGTCTGTTTTCTGTCAGTAAGTGTATTTCCATTGTGATGATGATATTTGAGTTATGCTTCTTTACTACTGGCTACTTCCACCTTCAGTTTGATCCAATACAGAGAAAAGTAGCCATCAAAACAAAAAAGCAAATTACAATATAATCTCCTAGACCAGTGATGGGCAATCTTTTGAGCTTACTGTGTCAAAATTTGCCAAAAAAAAAAAGCATAACTTGGGTGGTATGTCACTTCGAGAAAAAAACCATAATTTCATGATATTTAACAAAAATGTATAATTGTAATATATAACTGTATTTAATATACCAAAAACTAATTATTTAACTGACCTGCTTAGTGACTTCTTTGTTCATCTGTCAGTTGGCTTCCTTTGTTGGTCTTGATATTATTTAGCTTGTGTGGGGTGCCGTGAACTAAGATAAGTGAGGGGGAGGGGGAATTCTTTAACTAACCTGCCTATTAGTGACTTTTTTGTTGCTGAATTTCATCGGCTAAATCTTCAATTGAAGGTTGGTATTTTGTACACTTCAAGCCTAAGCAAGCGCTACTAACTTCATCTGTCAATCTGTTTCTTTTGTTGGTTTTGATATTATTTAACACTGAGAATAAGGTCTCACAAAAGTACCTAGAGGGAAAAATTGTAAGTAAAGCCGTTGCAATATTTTTCAGGGTGCTAAAAGTGTCTGGTAATCGGTTCCAGGCACTCCAAATTTCCTGTTCGTAGTGGCACTCCTCTTGATTCTCCAAGCGGCACCTTTCCAGATTCTCAAGCTTTGACCTCAGGTCGACAAACACCTGAGCCCAGATGCAGTCTTGAAATTCTGCAAGTTGCATCTTAGGTAAATTAAGATGGCTGCCGCTATTTCTAATGGTGGAAAACGGCACCCATAGCATAGGCCCTCGCTTCTCCCAGCCTCCCCCTCACTTATCTGAGTAATGATGGTCAATTAGAAATCCACAACACCCCAGAACAGTAGATTGGATGATGGTTGTTGTGGTTATGTGATTGCTGATAATGGCGACCACAGGGCCCCCAGAGATGCGTCCCCCCACGGCATTCCACTGCTCCCTCTTCCGCTGACAGGAAGTGAGGTCAAAGATCCCCTAATGGCCCCGGAAGTCCCAGAACTAGAAGCTCTGTGCTGGAGTTCTTTTGTTTTGGCCTACAGACCTCCAGCATAGAGTGTCTACACTACAGCAAATGTTTTATCCTCGGCTACTATACCTGGCCGTGCAGGAGCTGAGAATGAAACGTCCTTCTGGGCATGTGGCCCCATACTTCTCTGATATGCGGCCGCATGTCATCGAAATGGCTACGTGTGTCAGTGCTGACACGTGTGTCATAGTTCGGCATCACAGTCCTAGACCTTACAAATGAAAGTTATGTCCTCAGTATTGAAACTGCATCCTCTCTCTGCATGACTTCCAAAGGATTTGAAAATGTAGTTAATGCAGTTAAAAAGAAAAAAAATTATTTTAATTCAGTGAGAGCCGGGGAGGCAGAAAGACAGACTCTCACATGCACCCCAGCAGGGATCTACTTGGCAAGCCCACTAGGTGGCGATGCTCTGCCCATCTGAGGCCTTGCTGCATTGCTTAGCAACTGAGTCTTTTTTTTTAGTTCCTGAGGCAAAGGCCTGGAGCCATCCTCAGTGCCCAAGGCCAACTCACTCCAGTTGAGCCATGGCTGCAGGGTTGGGGAGGGAAGGAAGAGAAAGGAAGGGTGGAGAAGCAGGTGAGTGCTTCTCCTGTGTGCCCTGACCAGGAATCAAACCCAGGACATCCACACACCAGGCTATGCTCTACCACTGAGCAAACTGGCCAGGGCCAAAAATAAAGTGTTTTATAGAGAAAAAATTCAAGGCAAAGACAAAAATGCCAAACCTGAAACTGAAAATGTTTCTAGCGACTCCTTATAAAGCTGCTATTTTCAGTTTCACAGCTCTTTTCTTGACAGATATTCAAGTATTTGCTAATCAAACCAATTGTTAAAATCAAAAAATTTTTCTAAAAGCCTGATTGAATAATCAAAATATTTAAACCAACTAAAATGATCTTATTTTATTCAAAAGAAAGGGAGATGAGGCCCTGGCCGGTTGGCTCAGCGGTAGAGCGTCGGCCTAGCGTGCAGAGGACCCGGGTTCGATTCCCGGCCAGGGCACACAGGAGAAGCGCCCATTTGCTTCTCCACCCCTCCGCCGCGCTTTCCTCTCTGTCTCTCTCTTCCCCTCCCGCAGCCGAGGCTCCATTGGAGCAAAGATGGCCCGGGCGCTGGGGTGGCTCTGTGGCCTCTGCCCCAGGCACTAGAGTGGCTCTGGTCGCAATATGGCGACGCCCAGGATAGGCAGAGCATCGCCCCCTGGTGGGCAGAGCGTCGCCCCCTGGTGGGCGTGCCGGGTGGATCCCGGTCGGGCGCATGCGGGAGTCTGTCTGACTGTCTCTCCCTGTTTCCAGCTTCAGAAAAATGGAAAAAAACAAAAAACAAAAAACAAAAAAAAAAGAAAAAAGAAAGGGAGATGAAAACTAGCTCTCATGGAAAAAAGTTTTCTTTTTCAGTTACATTTTATCCGTGTTTTCTCTGTGAGAGATTCCCACTTGTGGTCTCCAATTTTGGAAGCCTGTGTTTATAGAAAATCATCAGGTTCCCAGTTATGGGACTCAGCCGGGAGGGAACAGCACAGCCAGGATGTGGAGCCACAATAAGAAGAGGGGCCATTTTCCTCCACTTCCTTCTCCCTGCTCCCATTCGATGATGTTGGCGGCAGTTGCTGTTATAAAATGTTCTTGTCTTTCAAATGGGACCTTCTATCATCATTATTAAGTACCAAATTTAGTGAAGTGTTTTTCTGACTTCTTTTTCTTCCTGGTATCATAGGAGAGAAATTGCTAATGAGTTTGTAATTGTGAAATTTCAATACCCAAACCTAATACAGAGCCAGGATGTTGTCTATTTATTTGAAACTGGGAACACTGGTGTCCATGCTGCCTGTCAGCACTCAGCCAAGTAAGGAGAGACAGGATTGACTTTATGGGCGCTTTATTCGGATGGCCGGCCACCTGCGAAGATAGTGGCTCTGTACCCTAAAACCTGTTTACACATTTCATTTCAAGCCAACCTTCTTTATAAAGGGAAGAAGAGGTTAGGCAAGGGGTTTAGAATTTAGGGAAAAGCTAGTTAGATAAAAGTTGCAGTCCAGAGATTTTTCTAGAGTTTCTTCATCTGCCAACCAATAATTCTTTGTCTACGTCCTCATCAGTGGACATTCTGTTTGGGACTTAGATACCATTGGGCGTCTCCTGGGTCTGGAGCGCAGAGGTGGGTTGCTTGCAACCTCGTGAAGTCATGTAGGCCCTTTCATGTTTCCAGCTCCTAGAATAAAGCTTTGTATTCGCAGTAATCATTAGGCCTATTGTGACTAAAAGTGGCCATCACTAAAGCTGAAACTTTAACTCTTAAGTTACTCTATTCTATTGGCTTAGTTTTACTCTTTTCCTTGACCTTTGGAGAGGAAATTTCTTCTGTATTTCTTTTAATTGACTGATTTTTTTTAAGAGAGAGAGGAAGACAGTGACAGAGAGAAAAAGGGAGAAGAGAAGCATTCAGTTGTTGTTCCACTTAGCTGTATGTTCATTGGTTGCATCATGTGTGTGTCCTGAATGGGATCAAACCCACAACTTGGCTGTTTCAGGACAGCGTTCCTGCTGACTGAGCCAGCCGGCCAGGGCCTCGTCTGTGTTTCTCACTGACTCCCCTGCTTGGTGCATCTTTCATTCCCCCTGAGAGCGGTCATGTGACCGCCACCTCCAGTCAGGCTGTGTTTCTGGGTCTTGCTCCTTTACGTGCCATCTGATGGCTTCTATTTATTTTTCTTAAAAGCTGTGGTTGTCCTCCTGTCTCTATCTTTAAATTGTGATACATGATAGCTATCCTGCCATGTTTTTTCCTGTAACATTTCAATCATAATACAACAGGACCTGATTTCTGCTCTTCCAAAGATAAATGTACTCACATTGTAGAATAGACTTGTGGGTAACACTGGCACTGGTTTCCTTACCATCAAAACGAAATTAACATTCTGAGACAGGAGCTACCACTGAGGAGGCCAGGAAGCAAGAGGCAACATCACAGCTCAGCACAGTATCAGCGCCTGCTGAAGGAATCCTGACAGGCCGTCTGGATCACCTGCGGGCCCTCCTCCCCTCTGTTGGCTGCGTTCTCGTGTGGAGGGACCGGGGAAACTGTCATGGTGCAGCAGGTCAGCAGGAACGGGGTCCTCACCCTGTCAGAACACTACTTAAACAATGCCAAAATGACGTTTTACCAGGACAAAGAGAAAGTCATTTAAAGTTAAACAACAATAGGGAGAAAGTTAAATTTATAGTAATTGGAAAATCTGAACTCAAGTCAAATGGAGGAAAGTTTTAAATTGAATGACTAGTTATAAGGGATCTGTTCCCCAAAGAGCTAAGATATTACACAGTCTCTGATGTACCTTGTTTTCTAAACACGCACAGCCTTTGGGAATTTGTTCTCTAGCTTTCCTCTGTAGTTCACAGTTGGATACACAGTTAACTGAATCCAACACACATCCAGGAATATCCAGATAAGCTCAAGATTGGCTTCTTCCTGCCTAATAAGTTTGTGTATTTGTCCCAATTACATGCAGTTTATGATATCTATGTTCATCTCTAGTATCTACACTTTCATGTTTATAGAATTCCAAGCTAAGAACAAAAACTATGTAAATAGTGGCTAGGTAACTTCTGTTATCTGGTGTGAAACTTCTCAGCATTGCATTTCTATTATTGTGCTTGGGGTTCAACTTTTTTACCAAATAATTAACTATGGGCCCTGGCCAGTTGGCTCAGTGGTAGAGCGTCGGCCTGGCGTGCAGAAGTCCCAGGTTTGATTCCCGGCCAGGGCACACAGGAGAAGTGCCCATCTGCTTCTCCACCCCTCCCCCTCTCCTTCCTCTCTGTCTCTCTCTTCCCCTCCCGCAGCCGAGTCTCCATCAGAGCAAAGATGGCCCGGGCGCTGGGGATGGCTCCTTGGCCTCCGCCCCAGGCGCTAGAGTGGCTCTGGTCGCAGCAGAGCGACGCCCCAGAGGGGCAGAGCATCGCCCCCTGGTGGGCAGAGCGTCGCCCCTGGTGGGCGTGCCGGGTGGATCCCAGTTGGGCACATGCGGGAGTCTGTCTGACTGTCTCTCCCCGTTTCCAGCTTCAGAAAAATACAAAAAATAAAAAAATAATTAACTATGTGCTTATTTACAAATAATTTTAAATAGTAGAATATTTAATATATTTCTTAATGATTTCTAACACCACTTAGTGTCTTAATGATATTAACCTTTGGTCTCTCTGTATAATGCAAATATGGTTCTCAGTTTATCATTTGATTGTATATCATTTCCATTTTATTTATGACATTTTTTTCTGTATTCAAGGAATTGTCAAGTTTGCATGTGGTGAAATCTATACTTTCCTTTTTTGTTTTCTGCCATTGGTGCTGCGTCCTAAAGGATTTCACCACTGGTTTGGCTCTATTTTTGCTATTTTGGGTACTGCCACATTTTCGTCTTGCCTTTGGAAGCTTACTTCCTTAATATTATCTAGTAAACCCCTTCTGACCAGGTTCGCCCCAGTGCAGTCGTAGCTCCCTTGTGAGAAGTTCGCCCTGGCCGACCTTCAGCTTCCATCTCACAGCTCCATGTTCTCCCCAAACCACCTGCAGGTTGCTTCAGTCTTCAGTCACCCACTCTGAACCACAGCGCCAAACAGACTACGCATCCGCAGTTAGGGGAAATGGAACAGTCTTAGATTCCCACTGTCAGAGAGGGTCCTGTGGGAGCAGAGCTGTGTACCCACAGGAGCCCGTCCCCAGAGTGGCCCAGGAGCCGCTCTATTCATCCAATGATAAAGGATCTATTCCTGGGCCACCCAGCACGAGAGCTTTCCCTTTAAGGTTGTTCAGTCTTACGGTGATTGGGGTGCACGCTGTGTACGAAGGAGGTGTCCCTGGGAGAAGGGGAAGAAAAGGGTCCAGACTGAAGTCCAAAGGAAGACAACACTTCTGTGCAGAGTGAGCTCAGAGCACCTGTGGTGCCGGGACAAAGGCAGAGCCCCGTCAGCGGGTGGAGTGCAGAGCCCAGGGTGTCCCTGGTCCTGCGAGGCTGATGGAGCCGTGGGGCAGTTTCTCGAGCTGCCCTGCACAGTGTCCGTGACACACAGGTGGTCTCAGGGGTGCTGAGCTGACCTGGGATGGGCCAGCTCTTCTGCAGCCCTGTGCCCGGTGTGCACGCTGCTGTCCACCTGCCCCATGTCAGCCTGGCCGCCCCAGACTTCAGGCACAGCCAGTATTCGCTGTTTACTGACCACTTTTGTGTGCCAGGCTTTTCACATGCATGTTCCATGTGACCCTGACAAGCACACTGGGCACACAGAGGTTTGGGTCCAGCTCCTGAAGCAACAGACAGGGACTCCGGGTCTGTCTGAATCAAACATCCTCACAAAGAAGGTAAAATGATCTCACCCTACAGTTGAATAAACTGAGACTAAATGCATTCTTTTAAACGCAGAGACCTTCTCCTAAACCTGTTGCCCCACAGGGACTTGTACTCAGTAGACGGACAGTAGACACGTGAGGGACGACCTAATGTGCTCTTCCAGTTTTCAACTGTACACAAGCCACAGGGTTTGCTATGTGTGGTCTTCCTTTCTGTTTTATTCCCTGCGGTGAGATGCTGCTTAATGGGAGGGAAACATGCAGGAGGGACTTTGAGCTGGATCTTTACCCCAAAACAAGATTTTCCTGGTTTGCAGAGCTGCCCTTTGAACATCACTAGGAACACAGGACTAAAGAGGAGATGTAGCTGTACATGGTGGTACAGCTAGGCTCTGGTACAGTGGCTTTGGGAATCGTTCATCACTTTCCACAGAGGCACTGCCTTATTTTAAAGAGGTTGTCATTGTTATTTCCAGGACACGGCTGGCCAGGAGAGGTACAGGACCATCACCACAGCCTACTACCGCGGGGCCATGGGCTTCATCTTGATGTACGACATCACGAATGAGGAGTCCTTCAACGCGGTGCAGGACTGGTGAGTGAGCGCAGGCACTGACTGGCACTGACCCTCGTGGTCGTCACACAGGTCTGATCTTCCTCACTGTGGCCACGCTGCCACGTGATGTGTCCGTGTCACATGCTCTTGCCCTGCTCGTCCTTCATGGAGCAGCGGTATGGCGTGCCACCACATAGCTCAGGGCTGGTCAGAAGTGACTGTGACTTTCTACACGTTGCTCATGTCAGTCTGCACCCTGTCCTCCTTGCTCTGTGGGGCCCATTGTGTGTGCTGTTTCACACATAGATGACGATGGCTGGGCAGCCTGTGGTCTGACAGGGACCTGGAGACGGAGCTGCAGGCCCATCTGGCCCAGGAACCCAGTCCCTCCCACCGCTAGTTGTAGATGAAGCTGAGCTGGCACAGGGCCAGGTTCACGTGCCCATGTCTGAACAGGAGTCCGCATGACCCCTATGGAGATGGGGCACAGGCACCCAGGGGCCTAGGAAGCCCACACTTTTTCCATCCAGCTCTTCACAGTAAACGTTTGTTGACCCCTTATTTAGATGTAAGTAGTTTTCAGCTTTTCTTTAAATTGAAATGTTTCAAAGGACTGGGATGAAGGGAAAGATCAAACCAAAATCTTTCCTGGCTCCTGGCTACATACGCTGAATGAAGGCCCTCTGCATGGGGTGCGCTGCCTCAGCCTGTGTGTCCAGCTGGGAGGTGACACGGGCAGCCGGTGGCTGTGCCCATGAGTCCAGCAGCCGGGCTGGCCATGGCTGGTCACCTGTGGGAGAGGCCAGGGTGTAGCTCGAACTCTGTGTGGTGCCAGGAGGAGATGGAGCTCCTGCGGGTGAGACCAGCTCCGAACAGACCCCACGCCGTCCCTGCAGTCACGGCCAGCGCTCCTTCACGTACGGAGCAGCAGCACGTCCTCACTGTGCGGTTTGACATGGAGTCCCATCCAGGTGGTGCTGTCACATGTAGTCAGCTCACCAAAGGTCTCATGTTGGTCAGAACTTGATTTGCTTTGGATTATTTTCTATGTTAATTTTTCATTTGAGAAAGTACCTACATCTTTCTTGTTTACACACAGACACGTTCCCACCCTCACACTTTCAGTGCAAATAGTAGTACCGTCGACAGTGGCAACTCGAAAGGGAGATACATAGCTACAAAGCAAAAGACAAGCCTGGGATGTATATGAAAAAATAACTATCTCCCACTGAGGGACATAAAAGAAGACTTAAGTACCCTTCTTTTTAGTAAAAAATATTGTAGAAATCCCAGTTCTTTTCAAATGAATTCATAAACTCAAGACAATTCCAATTAAATACCAACCGGTTTGGCACCTGAACGGACTGAAATAGTACAGATACAGACACACATCTAGAGGAAGATTTAGTTCATGATACAAGTAGCATTTCCAGTAAGTGACCACAGCTGTCTTCAGTTAGGAGTGTGGTGACACCAAGGCTCGGGCTTCCGCATGCCAGCGGGGTGGTCATTTCTCCTTGACACTGTGCTCTCTGGAGGTTCGGCTCCAAGGCAGGTGGGTGCCACATGTCAGGGTCCCAGAGGCTGTCTGCTCCCAGCTCTCGCCTGTTTCTGATGGGAGTGATGTGACCCCTGAGGATACACAAAGGTACCTTGAGCTCATTAACACCAAATGGGCCAGGCCCTGGGGTCAGGATGCATGTTCCAGAACTTCTCATTAGGATGTTAGGACGGCTCCTTGTTCTGCTTCCTTGATGTCACTCCCAGTGGGCAGACTCTCTGTGTCCCCTGGGCTGTGCCACCTACTCACATACGTCATCATCACTTGTACCAGACACTTCCAAGTGACATTTCCACCTGCCGTCCTGCAGGCCCCTCTGAATCACACAAAATTTCCTTCACATGAAACTGTTTCCCTTGTTGACATTATGATTTCTGTTCATGACGACCACGCGTGTTGTCACCCTGGGTGCAGCCTGAATCCAGCTCTGACGTCCAGCATCCCAGCCTCAGGTGCATTTTTTTTCCAAATATCCTCTGAACCCCCTCCTGCCTTTCCGATCCTCTGTGACTGTCACCAGTCAGTGTCTTACTGTCTTTTGTTTCTGTCTTCATAGGAACCTCTGCCTGATCTTTCTCCCTTTAGATTTCTTTCTGTACCAGGTCGTCCTGCCGTGCTCTAGGGCCTTCACATGCACCTGACAATCAGGGGAGACCCGGGCCCACAAGCCGTGGCTCGCTGCCACCTCATTAATAATGAAAACACACCGCATCACAGAGCCTGTCTCCACAGTCTTGCCTCCCAGGAAGACCTGTTTGTTTGTCTGTTTTCACGGACCCTCTGCTTTGTGTATCTTCTTTGCAATCTCCCCCTCCGGATCCCCAGACACCTAGATCTGTCAAACATCCATAAACTAACTCACTTACTTTTGTTCATCCACAATTGTGTGATACTTGGCTTATGAGGGTTTTCCAAATTCATAATGTGTATTGAGCACTTACTCCTTGATGGTGGTTGGTACCCACACTAGTGTTGACCGTCCCAGTACACGGATCCTGCCGCACCGGTGTCCTGGGTAAAAACTGAGACTACATCAGACTTGTTCCTCTCCCACCCCTTACAGCCCACTGATGCCATGTGCAGGAGTCTGAGATCTGTTTCTCTCCAGGGTCCCTATGCCATTGTCAACCAGACTGTCATGAGCTCTTTAGAAGCCTCAGCAACTTACTCTCTTGTTCTTACTGTCAGGTCCCCATCCCTGTTGCCATCACAGCTAAGTGAACCTCGATATGTTTCTCATCTTAAAAATGAAACTTTAATAACATCTTATTATCTATAATAGAGATTCTGGGAGCCCATCTGAATCACTCTGGGGTGTTGACAACGTGAGGAAGTGTACAGCAAGCTCCCTCTGGACGAATGAAACCACACCTCCAGGGACAGATACTGACATATATATATTTCAGAGCTGCACACGAGATGCTGAAGCCCATTCTGGTTTGAACCATTGGTTCAGAATGAACTCCAAGCTCTCTCTGTGGTGGACAGTGTAGCCTCCACACACATCACATGCATATCATCTTCTCCACGGGCCTCTTCCAACCACACAGGACTTTTCTCTTCTTACAGATGCTCCGCCCTTTCTCTGCCTCTGTGCCTCAGCCTGAAATACCTTCTGTAATCTTTCTAAATTCCTGTTGGCCTTTCAAGTCCAGTGCTAAGACCTCTGAAGCTCTGAAGATGTCACCACCCACCCACCTCCTCCCCTCACCGTTTCCTCCCCAGGACACAGCGTCCCTCACTCCCCTCTCTGCTCCCGCAGGGCAAGCCCGGCTGACTCTCTTCTTATGTGATCACATCTGTCCTCTGTATTGCACTGTGAGTCTGTTCATTTTTTCCAGTTCTGAATACAGTACAATCCTAGATAAATTTATTTTCTAAAGTTTTACTTTGATAAAATATACATAATTTAAAGTTTACAGCCTTAACCATTTTTAAGACCTCAGTTCAGTGGTATTAAATACATCCTTACTGTTGTGCACACATCACTACAATCCATTTAAAGTACTCAACATCTTGCAAAACTGAAACTCTGTCCCCATTAAGTAATGGGGGTAGCTTCCCATTCCCTTCCCCACTCCTGACACCCCTGTTCTGTTTCCATCTCTGTGAGGATGACTCTAGCACCTCACGTGAGTGGAGTCACATGTGATTGTCGTCTGTGACTGGCCTCTCCACTCAGCAGTGTCCTCCAGGTTCGTCCCTGTTGTAGCAGGTGTCAGAATCCCTTCCTTTTTAAGGCTGAATAATATCCACTGTGTGTATTGACCACATTGACCCAATGTGCAATGTTTTGATGATGCAGAGAATGATAAAGGATGGCATGGCTCCGTAATGTCCTCGCACAAATACAGAGTCACTTCAGGGACACAGTCTGAAGTTGATGATGCTACTCCCTCCCCCTCCCCCAGCAAAGGTTTAACCTTGCCCCTGCTGTGCTTCTGTGGCATTAAGTACATTCAAGTTTGTGTCACTCTCAATTATACACTTGTCTAAATCCCTAACATTATAAAGTGTTTGTAGGGAAAGGACTTGTATAGCCCACTTATCATGGTATCTGGCACAAAATGGGCATTTTAGACATTATTTTGATTGAAAAAAATCAACCCATAAGAAACCTTAAGAAATGTTTATGTAAGAAAAACAGAATTATACAGTCATTAAAAAAAGACCTGTTTGGAAAACTCCAGTTCAGCAGGTCATAGTTGCTGCACTTGCTACATAGTTATATCACTAGCAGGGGTGGGAGGGAGCTATTCAGGTGGCCATTATACCAAAAGACCTCCAGACTCCTTATTGAGCTTTTGAACACAGCAGACAAATCTTGCAGCAAGCAGGGCAGCCCCTGGGAGAGGCGTGGCAAACACAATCCAAGCATAGAGACCTCTTGTGGCCTCACATGACCCAAACCCGAATGGTAAACACTTGAGAGAGGGCCCAGGTGCGTGCTACCTCACTCTTCCCCGGGATCATTTTCTGTCTCATGCAGTGGGAGCTCCTGCTCTCTGAAAGGCCTCAGGGGCTTCTGTTGTGTCCACCCTGTTGGAGCCAGGTGCTGACCTTATGCTGTTATGCTCATAGAGTCCTCCCACTTCCTGAGCTTCTTTCCCTCGTGCCTCTGGGATCCCTCCTCTGGACACCAGCACTGCCTTCTGCAGGACACTGCCCCCTCAGCCCCATGGACCAAGCTCCTGTGTCTGCACCCCCATGCCTGGGCTGCTCTCCCCTGTGGTTAGTGTCTGGTGCCACATTCGTTCAGCTGCTCCTGTGGCAGTTTCTCGCAGCAGCACCCCGAACACACACCTCACATCAGGGCTGCGCGCTGTTACTTCCGTGTCCCTGTGGGGCCCAGGCTCCGGGGACGAGGCCCGGGCATGACTGAGGGGCCACTCAGGAAACCCTGCGGAAGGAGACACGCATGGAATGTGCACATCTCCGAGGTTATCTGGGTCGATCGCATGTTGTGATGTGACATGGGGAGTCACACTGGAAGCTGCTCTGAAGCCCCATGTGCTCCTGTCTTGTCCTGCTACGAGATGTGCATCGTCCTAGTCAGGTGTGTGGGCTGAGTCGCTGGGCCCGTCTGCTCACACCTGCAGAGTGCTCAGGAGAGAACTGGGGTTGCAAAGTGAAGATGAGTGATTTTGTAGCTCCATAATTTTGGGAAAATACACGTACTCTGAATACTTTTTTGAAAACAGTATTCTATGCTTTCAATCCTTGAATAGCTTTTAATTAAGAACTAAATTAAATGATTTATTAGAGAGACAGGTTCCAAGTAGATGTAAGTAGTTCTAGCAACATGATGTCACCAACAATATTGCTTTTACTGTTGTTGACATGCATCTCAGATGGGCTGTGGACCAGGAGCCCTGGTCTCAGGTGGAACGTGACCTGGGGGCGTGGAAGCTAGACTGGTTGTCCGATCTTTTTCCAAACTTCCAGCACCAAGACTCCAATGCCCATTCATGCTGCCACACACTTGAACCTGCCTCAGCATCTGCCCATCCTGACTTCTCTGTATTTCTGTCTAGTACGGCCTGGCCACTGGCAGCTGCACCTGCTGGGAGGATGTCTCCAGCCACGTCCCCACCTTCCATTTACATCCTACTTTTCCTGACACAACGAGGAACTGTAAATACAATGGTGCTTTTAAGGCAGGGAATCTGGTGAGCAGACTGATATTTTTAAAAACCAACAGACTGAGTCCAAGAGTCTGACAAAGGCTCCCACCAATATTGGATAATTTATATCTGTGATGTTCAGGGCACCATAGCCAGGATGGAGTTTCACCTTCAAATCTTCTCTCTTTTTTCTCCAAAAGTGTATAATGATAGTAAGAAAGGTGACCTCATGTTAAATGAGAGAGCGTCAGCCTGGCACTAACACCTGAGTGTGGTGAGCATGTCTGAGCCCTTGTCCAGGTGTCTTGCTCTTGTTTTAGGGTCCTCTCAGCTGCACACTCTGGTCTGTCACAGCTTGGAGGGGACAGGGACAGGGTCAGAGCACCGGCTTGTGGCCCCGAGTCTCACCACCACTCACCCTGGGCATCCAGGATTTTGTCCTGTCCCTGGAGCCTGGTGGCTGCATTTCTTGCTGCTGTTCTGACCAGGCACAGAGCACTTCCCTTAGACAGACAGCCCAGTGTAACCTCAAGTTCATGTTCAGAGGCAGATGCTCCTGCCCCACAGCTCCTTCTGGAGAGATCAGAGCACCGTTCCCTCCACACAGCTCACCCTGCACTGTCCTTTCCATCTGTAATCCCAGGTTGCAGAGATTCTTTCTTGGTGACCCAGAACTAGCACATGGTTTGAAGACTGAGGCATGACGCAGTGTTAGCAACTAGTGCAATGTTGTTCAGAGGGGAGACAGGGACCCTTTTGATTGTGGGCTTTGCAAATGGGAATTATACCCCATAGTGTTGGCACTGAAGGGAAGGCGGGAGCTGCCCCCTTTCAGGGGAGGCTGTAGGGAGGTCAAGGGCAATGATGGACTGGACTCTCGTTTTATAAACACATTGCTCTTCATCCTGCTTCCCTTGCTCCCTGAAAATAGACTCCTCTGTGCAGTTTTGTGTCACAGTATTTATTGCAAATGCTGGCAATTACTCACAGGATTTCCTGGTTTCTATTTATTTATTTATTTGTTTGTTTGTTTTTCTGAAGTTGGAATCGGGGAGGCAGTCAGACAGACTCCTGCATACGCCCGACCAGGATCCACCCGGCATGTCCACCAAGGGGCGATGCTCTGCCCATCCGGGGCATCGCTCTGTTTCAACCAGATCCATTCTAGCGCCTGAGGCAGAGGCCACAGAGCCATCCTCAGCGCCTGAGCCAACTTTGCTCCAATGGAGCCTCGGCTGCAGGAGGGGAAGAGAGACAGAGAGGAAGGAGAGGGGGAGGGGTGGAGAAGCAGATGGGCGCTTCTCCTGTGTGCCCTGGCCAGGAATCGAACCCAGGACTCCTGCACGCCAGGCTGACGCTCTACCACTGAGCCAACCAGCCAGGGCCTCTATTTATTTTAATAGACCTTCTTTTAAATTCGTTGCCTGTCTTTGGGGAGATTTGTTGTGAAGGATGATGATTTATACCTGTCACTTCAGTCCTCAGGGAAGGAGGTTGTGATTAGAGCTCATTTTTAATCCCTGGGTGTTCAGCCTAGTTCTTGGGTGGATTGTTGGTGGTTGTTTAGAAGCAAATCTGTGGGAAAGTGAGGATCCAATGTAAAAACAGAGTCTGGGCTTTGAAAATGCACAGTCATGCTCATGGCTCACTGGGCCCTTTGATATTTCCAGCTCCACCATCATGTGACAATGTGGCCTCCCCAAATCTGCTTTCCACCTCAGTGACTGCATTGAGTTCCTCCTGACACAGGTGACTGTCCTGTTTTCTAACTGCCCAGGCAGCACATGAATGTGCACTCAGCACTGTGTCATGAAATGCGCAGGAAGGCCGGCCCTCCCAGGTCTAAATCAATACGGTCCTAGTCCAATTTCTGATCCCTCTGGCTCTGTTGTCCGGTGAGGTCCCTGCTCTGGCTGCAGGGTTCTGGAGCCCAATTTGTTCCTTTACTGTTGAAGGGGGTAGACTTTGTCATCTGTCGTTGCAGTTCAATTCATTAAGATAATTATCTTAATTATCACTGGTAAACCACACCTCCAAATAAATAAATAGACATTAAAGGAAACTGTTCAAAAGAGAAAAGTAGGAAACAGCACATTAGAGAAAACCGGTCGTGGCGAACAGTGTGTGCTTCCATTAACTGTAGACAGACCCATGAAGCACTGTCACCTGCCTTTCCCTTCCTGCGTATGTTCCCAAAGCAAGGGCAGGGGCCACACCCTCAGAAGGAGAAGCTACATGTGCTGGCCAACTCCATGTTGGTCTCCAGGCCCTCAGGCTCACGTTCTTGATTCACAGTCCTCATTTCAAGTGTGTTGTGTCCTGTGGCCTAATTTTGTTTATAAATATCAGATTTGTACATACTTGTCCTTCCCAAAGCACAAGGAAAGCAACAGCCAGTGGATGGCAGGTGAGGGAAGAGGGTCCCAGGGCCTGAGTGGTTTCCTCAGTGGTTCCGAAACAACTTTTGAACCAGTCCTTCTAGCAGTTGAAAGTGTTTGCGTAGTCATCAAAATGTATGTCTGCCCAGAGTTAGCTGAGGTCAAGGGCACCGTCCTTCACAAGGCTGGCCTCACTTCAGACACAAGTTTAAGTTTGGGGTCCCCAGGGCCACCCTCACTCCTGACCAGATGGCTACAGATTCAGGGTTTCCCATGACTGCTTTCAGATTTGATTTCTCTAGAATGACCTACAAGTTCAAGAAAGTGTTATACTTACACTGTAGTTTTTGTTTGTTTTTTAGTGAGAGAGAGACAGACAGACAGGAAGGGAGAGATGAGAAGCATCAATTCTTTGCTCTGTCACCTCAGTTGTTCATTGATTGCTTTCTCATATGTGCCTTGACTAGGGGGCTCCAGCTGAGCCAGTGACCCCTTACTTAAGCCAGCCTCCTTGGGCTTCAAGCCAGCGATCATGGGATCATGTCTATGATTCCACGCTCAAGCTAGCGACCTCAGGGTTTTGAACCTGGGTCCTCTGTGTCCCGGGCTGACATGTTCTATCCACTGTGCCACCACCTGGTCAGGCTGTAGTTTTATTATACCAAAAGGATACAGATCAGAACCAGCCAAAGAGAGACATACGGCACAATCTGGAGGATTCCAAACAGGAAGCTGCTGTCATCCCCAAGGACACACTCTGCTCCTGACACATTGATGTGTGACTACGCAGAGTACTGACAACCAGGAACGTTCACCCATCTCTGCTGTCCAGCATTGTCCCTGGGGCTTCACTGCCTGGCAGGATTGGTCGCACCATTGAGCACATGGCTGATCCTCCTGAGGTGGCTGATATCACATGACATGAAAAGCCAACCATGTAACCACACGGTTGGTCTTCCTGGCACTGCTACCCCTCTGTATTCTGAGTCCTCAGGAGCATAAATAACCAGATGTGCTCTGTGAGACCCACCACGCGGAACAGCCACTGCAGTCACTTGGGAAGAATCAAGGGTTTAGAGGTGACTTCTCAGAACTGGGGACAAAGACTAACCAGATTCTTGATTGTACGATATTCATCTATTTATTCATAAATAATCACACATCATTGTGCCAGTCTCTAGTGCACATCACAGAACACAGGAAACCGGATGCTGAAGAATATGGATTGACTAAATAGAGCTTCAAATACTGTATTGTGTTGTGTTCTGTGGAGACCACTTTGTGGAAACATTCCTGAAACCCCATCAGGAAACCTGACAGGTGAAGAGAGGGGTGTTCACCTGCCACACTGACACCCACCGGGATCCCTGGTCTATCTCTCCCCATGCTCCCTTGCCCTTGGCATCCTCCCCACTTTTGCCCTTGTTTGCTCCCCAAATGCAGCTGTTCAAATCAGTTTCATGCCACTGGAGTGAAACATACTGATAAGGCCAATGTGACAGGGTCATGTGGATGCAGCCTTCATCAAAATGCAGACGTCAACATGTCAAAACACTCTTCTTTTTCGGAGCAAACAGTAGAACAACAAATATTCTTGCATCCTTTTCCATCCCTGACCCTGTCTCTGATCAGATGCCTTCTTCCCTCAATCTGAATTCTGTGGATTGCACTGGGCTTGATCCAAAACATGACATTTTTGATGGAGTTATTATCTGGCATTCAAGGAGTTAAGTGCGGCAGGCTGTGGCCCCCACCCAGCACGTCCTAATTGCTTGTCAGATTTAAGCAATGTGAGAAAATGGAGCTCTGTTGGAATTGAAATTATTTTCTTATCTTTCTGTTCTTCACAAACTGGTAACTTTAAAATGTGTATTAATATGGTAATTTATGTAAATCTTTGTCTTCACAGCTTGCACTCTGGAGCTGAGCCCTTTCTAAATTGCTAGAGCACAGAATTTCATCAGAATCCTGTGACCTTATGATATGTTTTGAAAAGAACCAAAATTGACTTAATTTATGTAGCTGGATAAAACAGCTTATTTTAGGAGAAATTTCCTTAAGCAAGAAGGAAAGGTTGCCTTCAAAAATGTTTCCTCAATTTAAAACCAATGGCAACGGGGTCAGGGGAGGGGATGGGAAAGGCAGGGAGGATGGGCTCCCTCAGAACGGTGGGGTGGTGGAGGGGTAGGGGGTGGTTCTGGGCTGCTGGCCATTCCAGATCCTGACCTGAATCCCACACGTGACAAATCCCACACAGATGTAACTTTGGAAATCCCATGGGTCTTCTCTGCCTTACCTGTCTTTGAAACGGGAAGAATTCCTACCTGACAGGTGATTATCAGGAGTACAGACTCTCTAAAATCCAGTGTGGTGCAGACACGAAGGGCTTGTCTGGCCCAGAGAGCGTCAGACAGCAGATCTCCGCCCGCCCGTACTGCAGATAGGGGCACCTGGCGCCAACCCCCAGGGCTTGCTTTTCTGCTTGTCAGTAGAGGGGTCTGCACAGCAGTCACCATGACAGTGCCTGACAGTGCCTGACAGTGCCCTGTGGATCACAGCCTGCTCCCCCATACCTCTGAGTCCTTTGGGGAGGTAGACATGCAGGCCCTAGTCACCAGGCCAGTATTGCAGAAGCCGTCTTTGGCCCCTTCTACCTGTGGGGCGTGCATGCTAGCACCCTCTGATTCCCTCACTCCAGCTCCCTAGCTGCTGTATACAGTGGAAGTGGAAGTGGGTAATGACCTCACTCCGATCACAGCAGGCCGTGGGTCATCACTCAGAGGTGTGCTGCTCCCTACTGCCTTTGTTGTCCCTCAGGACAAGGGTCTTGTCCCTACTGCAGACCTCGGGTCCTCCTCCTCCGGAGCTCACCTCTCACACTCCCCTTCTGTGAGGCTGCGCCGAGACCACCACCGGACAGGCGTTCAGTGGATGTCAGTCATCCTCCCTTCCTCCTGTCTCCTGGTCATGGGCAGGTGCCTCGTGGGGGCTCCCCTTGCCTATCACGGGCACATGTTTCATCCTGCCATGTGTTATCCTGGTTCCCTTGTGCATTTGTTCTATTAGGCTGTAAGGTTTCTGACAATTGAATATGAGTTGGAGTTATTCCTCTCTTACCCGAAGATCTCTCAAAGACCCTCATACCCAGCAGGCACTCAGGTAGTAGTCAGTCCTTGAATGAGTGAATGTGTGAATGGATGGATGGATGGATGGATGGATGGATGGATGGATGGATGGATGGATGGATGATGGATGAATGGATGGATGAATGAGAAAGTGAATGGTTGTGCAGCCTTCGCCTGTCCAAACTCTCCCTTCCACAGGCTTTCTCCCTCCAAATAACTCCTGTGAGCTATCTGCACTGCTCTTACCCAGGGACTAATCAGATTCAAACAATTCACAGAAGATGTAAGTTGAAAACTGATTTGCTAGCACAGACGTGAATATTTGCACTTTAGAAGGAGAGTTTTATACCCCAAACTGATCTCATTTCCACGGGACTTATGATGAATGTAAATAGCAATCTTTTTGTTTCTTGGTGAGGCAAGAGAAGCAAATAACTGAACAAAAACACTTCACAGGCCCGGCACCACCCTCCCTGACATGAGCACCATTCTGTGGCATTTCAGGCAGCGGACTACTCGTCCCCGTCACCTTGCAGGGCCTTGGTGACCCGCGGGAAGGAGGGAAACTAAGACTCACAGTGAGGGGAGAGGACAGTGTCCTGCTGAATACTGGATCTGTGAATCAGGAAGCAGCTAACTTCCAGGAGTGAGAGAGGCATGCACACGCGTGGACATCCTTATGACATTTTAGAAGAACTACTTGCTGTAGCCTGAGTTCAAGATGTGTAGCCTCTCTTTAGCAGCCACGGTGGCACCCCTGTGACTCAGGGCCACCTCGCACAGCAGCTGGCTCACCGTGAGATGCGTGTTTGCCAGCTGGGTGGGAGCAAGACTTGTTCCCGCACCCATGCAGTTGTGTAGGAAGGTCACACGGCTCCTCTGAAATCAAGAATCTTGGCCCTGGATGGATGGCTAAGTGGTTAGAGAGTTGATCCCTGTCAGAGCAGACAGGAGAAGCGATCATCTGCTTCTCTACCCCTTCCTCTCTTCCCTTCTCTCCTCTTCCCTTCCTGTAGCCAATGGTCCAAGCGTCGGCCCTCAGTGTTGGGGATAGCTCAGTTGGTCCGAGCATCAGCTTCAGGCACTAAAAGTAACTCAGTTGATTTAAACATCGGCACTAGATGGGGGTTGCCAGGTGGATCCCAGCTGGGGCACATGCGGATGGGAGTTTATCTCTTGATCTCCCCTCCTCTCACTTAAAAAAAAAAAAAGAGAGAGAATCTCATGTCCATCTTCCTGAAGTAGAAAATTCCACAAGGGTGGTTTGCAAACCAATATATTCACAAAGTCTAAGGGGATTCAAAAACTGTAACACTCTGCAAATATAAAGATATTATTTTATTAGTTACCGGTTACTGTTGTATTTATTTCCTTGATTGCTGTTTCTAGACCAGAAAAATGCTTGATTAGTTCTGTAAGCTTAATAGTTAATATGCAGAATACAGAATGGGATACCCAAGAACCAGGTAGCAGCCGGGGGCGGGGGGGAGGGGGACAGGGACCTGGACTAGAGCCGTGGGCTGGAGAGCTCTCACTGGGAGAGAAGCTCGCGTCCTCTCATCCTCCCGAGCTGACCAGCGTGAGCAGATGCGCTCTGACACTGCAGCACCTACAGTGAAACCCTCTGCGTTTTTCTACCACGGTTCTGACTAAATCTGTTTTTAATGAGATTTTTAGGCAACAACAGACATGTTTTATGATAATAGTTGAAGGCTTCAACTGGAGCTTTTAGTAGGGTTCCCAGATGCAGCAAATAATAGTCTCAACTGTCTAGTTAAATTTAAGTTTCAGATAAATAATGAACATATTTTTAGTATAAGCATTCCCAGGCTATATTGGGGAAGTGCTAACACTAAGAAATCATTTAGTGTTTTCTGTAATTCAGACCTCACTTGGCATCCCATATTTTATCAGGTGACCCTGTTCTTTAGAGATCTGTAGACACCCTGAGTGTCCTATAAAACAAATCACTCACATTCTAACATTTTTCTATTAAATTTCCCCTTCACTGCTTCCTGCCATCTGCCTCTCGCATTTTTCTGGGTCACAGCTGGTAACCAAAAGCATCTATTATTTAGTCAAAATGTTTATTATTTCTGGCAAAAGCATATGAGCTTCCAAAGGCTGAGGTGGGAAACTTCCACATAGAAAACAGCAACTCATTCTATTTCTGTTATTTTGTGTGGATACTTGATCACTCTGTTGGGTATGTATCCCTTCTGTTCATCCACAGAATTATTACATTTTTCAGCTCGGGACACATAAAGTAAAACTCTATTAACCTAACTATATTTAACATCAAATCATTAGCTTTATAAGTGCTCAGTAAATATTTTTTAATGACTGCAAGTATTAAATTCAAGACCATAAAGAAAAAAAAGGGTTTAAATGGCTTCAAATGATTTGTTATTGCCTAAGTCCAACCCTCCTCCTTATTAAATAAATTTTTTAATTTTTTCAGACATTCAAAAAATACACTTGTCATGTTTTAACAACAGAAGCTTTCATTGTGACTGTGTGTGGTCGTGACATGACTTCTGTGTGGATGAGCGACAGGAAGGTGGGACCTGCCCACGTTTTCTGCGGCAGCCTCATCTTGCTCGTGGGGAGATGAGGACCTCTCCACGCCACTGGGCACACCGCACTCTTCACACTGAGGTTGGGGCAAAGCATGCTGGAGCCGCCGAGTCTCAAGTCTCATAGGAAACACAGGTGACCCTTTTAAGCATCAGCCCCTGCCAGGCTTTGTCACCTTGTCTGCCCTTGGCAGCGGCATCCTCACCACTGTGTCTTTATCTCCCTGGGCAGATTGTTTTGTGAGCTGACGGGAACCACGCTCACGTTTTGAGTGTTGCCTGGTTCTCGTCTGGGCATCACTGGTCTGGGAATCACTGGTCTGGGAACCATTACTCTTGTGGGGAATGGAATTGCAAGATAACATGTCCTTGGGAAGAATCAGACCACTAACCCTGTTGGCTTGTTGTAGCGCCAGCGTTGTGTTTTCATAAGATTCCTAAGTCATATGTGTGTGTGTGCACATGAATACGCATATGCATCTTTCAGAACTTAAGTGTACACAGATAATTAAATACATGTGTATAAATGTGTATAGATAGCCACTTGGAAAGAATTGGAAAGAGTTGCAGGAAATATTCTGAGGTCAAGGCTGCTCAGGGACATCGGCTTCTCTGGCACCAGGAGGGCGCCTGTGATCCCTTCTAGCCCGACTGCCGACTGCTACGCTGGCACAGTGGTGACACCTGAGTTTGCTGCACCTTCCCTATTTCCTCTTTCAGTGGGCGATGTAGCAGCCTGGCGTAGCTCAAGATGGTGGAGCTAGAGACAGAAGGGGCCTGGCTTTCCAGAATAACTCCTGGAAGGAGCTTCCCACCCGCTCACTCAGGCCACTCATTTTGGAGAACTTGGGCGCAAAGAGTTAACTTCTGTCCTGGTTGAGCTAAAGGCCTGTTTGCTCCATAAAATGGCCTCACTCACAATATAATGTAATAGACTTTTACTTTTTACCTATTCACTTGTTTTTCTGTTTCATCCTCTCTGGACTGCATTCCTACATGTTACCCTTCCCCACTTTTCCTTAGAAAATGCCCCGTATGGAATAACCATGATTCTTAAAGAGTTTCAGAGTGTCTGATTTCATGTGAATTTTCTCCTCACTACACAAGCATTTTCCCAGCGTCCATTGTGTGGAGCATGCAGCCTGCTAGGCCTGGGGAATTAGCTGACAAATTAGCAAAAGCAGCAGACGCATAGAGAATAGAGGGCTCGGGAGGCAGTCTGACCTGACAGCCCTAGGGCTGGGACCTGGGAGCAGAGCAGGCTCCGTCTCTGCCATCATGGAAGGGGGCGCAGGCCAGGCCTTGTCAGGTGACTGAAGTCTGTCAGGGGACAGGGGTCACTGGGATGTCTTTTAACTATTTATACACAAAGAGAGAATTTTTATTAAATTCTATTGCTTTGTTCTGATAAAGTTGGTCCTATTCATCAGAAATATCTATCCATTGTTTTACATTTAGCCTTTTGCTGAACAAAGTTTTTAGTTATTAATTTTACTACTAATTATGTTCTGCTTCTGTCACCATGATCACAATCATAACTTTTTAAGCTTGAGAATTTTTTTAAAATCAAATTCTTTAGTCCCTCTAGAATCTCTGGTTATTCGGTCCATTGCTGACCTGTGTGTGAAGCGTCACTTGTCTGTCCACTGTTTTATTTCATGATGCATTGCAGTAGAGTGACCTCGCAGGCTCGGCTCTATTCCCAGGGTCTCTCTTCTTCACTGTTCCTGTGTTCTGCCCTGATGGTGTCACAGGATCTCCGCACCTGTGCTCACGCATGTGAGGGGCAGGTCCTCAGTGAGTCCTCTCTCGCTCTCCCCAGCTGCACGTGTGTTCACTTGGGGAAGGGCCCACCGCCTGCAGGCCAGAGTGTGGAAATGAAAACGTAACCAGGAAGGAATTGGGAAGTTTAGAAAGAAGGGACTAGAAAGCTAGGTAGCCGTTGCTTCTTGCTGTTGGGAGTGCTTCAGGGAGAGCCCTTCCTGTTCTTTGTCACTCTGCTTGAGCCTGTGGGGCACAGCTCGTTCTCTGCGCGCTGAGCAGGTCCTCACTGGGCCTACTCGTGGTTTTTGTGTGTCAGCAGCTGCCCCCAGAGACTGGCTGGGGAAGTGTCTCATTCAGCCACAGGTTGTGACGGACACAGAGACTCCGAGAAGCATTTATTAGAAATCATTGAAACTTTGTGGTTAAAAGGCTTTGAGAAAAAAGAAGAAATTAGATTGCTGCCTCTCGAAGGTGATTAGCTGAGTATAAGAATCCACTCTGGGTTCTTTCAATATGTATGGAAATTGTTTCCTATTGTAAAACACACTTTTTATTATAGCAGCTTCTTGTAACACATGTCTTCATTTCAAAGTAAGATTTAAAACTAGGAAAGGTGCTATATTTAGGAAAACAAAAATTTGTGTTGCCACACACAGATCTTTACCACTACTGTGCTTGTGGGTCTGCTGTACAGTGTGGGTCAGAGGAGACAGGGGCTGCTGTTTGCCACAGGTCCCTGGGAAATACTCGGTGAACATATGCTGAACGATTGACGAGGTGTCAAGCATGTGACACAGCCAGATCTATGAAGAGTAATCAGAACTTTAAGTTTGGGGCTGAGAGGTCAGGGACTGATTGGTGGGAGGGGCACGAGGTTGGACAGAGCCCCAGGACGTGAAGGGGTAGAGACTTTCCAGCTTCAGTTATATTTGAGAATGAAGAGCTTATTTGACTGGCCTGACCTTGTATTTGTGAAACATTTCATTGTTTTTTCAAAATGCTGAATTAAACATCCTGTTTTAGTATTTTTAAATGAAGCTGTGAGGCCTAACTGGTGGTGGCGCCATGGATTGAGCTTCAGCCTGGAACACTGAGGTCCCAGGTTTGAAACCCCAACCTTGCCATCTTGAGTGCAGGGTCTCCAGCTTAAGCGTGGGATCATAAACATGAGCCCATGGTCAGTAGCTTGAGCCCAAGGTTACTGGCTTGAGCAAGGGGTCACTGGTTCAGCTGGAGCCCCTCAGTCAAAGCACATATGAGAAGCAATCAATGAACAACAAAGGTGCTGCAACAAAGAATTGATGTTTATCTCTCTCCCTTCCCCTCTGGCCCTGTGTGTGCCTCTCTCTCAAAAAAATAATAAAATAAACATAAAAAAAGTTTGAGCACTACTTTGGGTAGAATAAGTGCAGAAAACTCACAGGCCCCACTGCAAAACCGCCACTGGCGAAGGGAGAGAAGGGTCCGTGCGGCACGTTTGCAGGGGCTATCTTAAATGGCGGCTCTCTGGGGTGAGACTCCGGGGAACCCCAGCCCATGAGACCTCGCCGTGCTGTCCCGTGTGCAACAGTGGGACTCGCGCTGGCTGGTCCTGGTGGGTGTCTGCAGGTTCCCTGGCCATGAGGGAAGTGCCCGCAAGACGAGATATCACAGCGTCAGGGGGAGGACTGAGCTCCCAAGTCTACACTGCTCTGCTGCTCCAAATGCAGAATATTCACCAGTGTAAACACAGCATGGTGTTTGAATAATGCCCTCATATGCCAGCTTGCCGAAGACCAGATTATGAGATTCACTCCCCGTGTGGATGTCGCTAACGGGCTGCGCCCCCCACCCCATGGTGAGAGCCCTGGTTTCGGTTCCCCAGGGCTAGCTATACCCTGGGCCTGAGAGACTGGAAAGGAGTCATTTAAAAATTTTTGTTCATATTGGAAACGTGGTTGATAGGATGCTTTGAGCTTATTTAAACTTCCTTCAAGATTCATAAATATTCATTGACTCCATTAGTTATTCTAAGCTTGATGTTTAGCTGCAGAACAAAGACAGTTATCTGCTCTGGTGGGCATCCTGTCTCCCCTCTGTGCGTGTGGAAATGTGTGAGGACGAGGGTGACCCCTGGAGCTCACTCTGCACAGAGGCACCTCCTGCTTGAGCTGTGGGGTTCACCTCCTCTGACCAGAAGGAACCAAGAATTAAAAATAAAGGATGGAGTCTCACATGTCAACTCCTGATTCCTGAGTCACAGATCTTAAGAAGTAGTCACTTTTTAGAAATAAACTTAAAGAAATGCCCAGTAAATTTCTATGTATAAAATGGAGTAAACCCTCAACTATCCAGAACCCGGTTTTCCAGAACCTCCAGTTCCCTGGAATTGTTCAGATCCCGAGCTACTGCTGCACCGTGAACACTGCTCACCGGCAGTCTCTTAGGGGAAGGAGCAGCCCCAGGCCCCCCCGGGAACTCAGCCTTCGGGAGCTCCAGGACCAACCACAGCTTAGCGGGCAGAGGCCCAGACAAGCGGTCTCCGACTGCAGGGCCGCAGAGTTTTAAAATGTGCACTACCTATTTAGTCAGGGGCACTGACCACTTCTCTCTTAGACTGTCAAATAAAAGAATGACAACAGCCAACACAGTAGCCATCTAGTCTGAGTCAAAATTGTACCTATTTCATTTTTTTTGTCAGAGTGGCAAAAAAATATAGTTTTGGTGTGCTGCAGAATTTTAGTAATTTTTGGTGCCATGAGATGAAAAAGGTTGAAAATAGCTAATCTATAACAATGGTTTTTACTTATATTAATTCCACTTTTTCATAAATGGAAACAGGTTGAGTTCACTCAGCTAGTACCTGCTAGATCTCAGCGTCCAAACCTGACTCTGTCAGCTCTTCATGAGTTTGGCCCTGGGACAGTGTGAACACCATCGATGTGAAGTGGTCTTCAAAAAGACAGCCATTTACTTCCCCAAGTTTCTCAGCTCATGAGGGTCCCTCCCTGGGAGGTGAGGGTGTAGGCTTGGCTTCGTGGAGGCGCGTACTGGCCTCCTCCCCCGCTGTCTGCTTAAAGAACAGTCACTTCCTTCTATAAGAAATGACTTAGAATTTACTCACGTCAGATATTAAGGCCCATCTGTGGAATGCTGGGATCTGACTCAATTCTGACTTCTCCATCTCAGGACACAAACCCTGCCGGGTTCAAGAGAGGGAGCCCCAAGCAAGGTAGCATCGTGCCCCGAGCGTGGGTGCATTCACCCTGCTACGGCCTGAAATGAAGAAGGTGTGGGTAGGGCACTTCCTCAAACCCACCACCCCTTCCTTTATAGACTTGAACCGTTTATGAAAACAGTGATCTATTATGTCTGGTGAAGAGGACGGGAGTAGTCACATAATAGGTGCTTCAATTGGATCTGACAGTCCCTATCTCAGGAAGGCCTGTTTGTATCCATGCGTTAAATAATATTGCCAAAACCCTGTGACCGGTGTTTGGGAGTTTTCTGTAACATGAATGTTGCTGCATGGTGACATACTCTCCCGGCACATGAGAGGGACCTCATCAAATGCCTCTTGTCAGTACAACCAGGACCAGTGAGAGCTGCTGTTTGGAGGCGTGGGCAGCAGTCCTGCATTCCCAGCAGAAGCCCCTGTGTTTTTACTAACATTTAGTTTTGGGATTTGGATTTGGAATTGTGGAAGGGAGCCAGATCTGTTTTTGGACAGTGTTTTGGGAAGACAGGAGGAAAGCTCATAGCTGGTTGATGGTGTCATTAGCAGTTCTGTAGAGAGAAGGGAAATGTAATCAGGGTTTTAAGTTATTAATTCCATCGGCCAGCCCCCTTCCCACCAGGAAATGTTTATTTTCCTCACCCCTGCCCCTGTCCCTTTCCCTACCCCTGTCCCTGCCTCTGTCCCTGTCCCTGCCCCTGCCCCTGCCCCTGTCCCTGTCCCTGTCCACCTGATGAAACAGCTGAGCCCATGCTGCCTGGGAGCGGCTGGCATTCTACCCCACGGAATTTAGTATTTCTTCCATGCACACAGTGTTGCAAGTGCACGGGCACCAGCCTTTCCTGGGCACACTCTGTATTTTTACTGTGTGGAACCTTGCCCTGCTGACTCCTGGGCCAGCAGGTTTCTGCTAGAGAAGCTGCTAATGTTAGTGTCTCTCGTGGAAGCCCCTGCATGAGGGTGGGGAAGCCATGAGCACTGCATGTTCTACAGGCCGCTGTTTTCTCTGCAGACAGGATTTTTATGATCACTGAATTGCTGAGCTCATAGAGCAGGAGGGTTGATTGTGTTGCTAACACTCAGGGAAACCTAGTGCCTTCCGCGGTTTTGACCAGACCTGTTTCTAAAGATCATTTGTAGTCCCAGTAAAAACAAACCACAACAAACAAATAGAGGACCCACCAGGTAGAAAAAAATAATTCCTTGAACAGACCTTTGAAAAATGGTTGGGCTTAAGTCTGAGTCAAGTACAAACCAAATGGAGTAGCATCTCTTCAGAGTCATTTTATTATTCATCTCATTATAAATTACTGAATTGTGTTGCAATTCTAAGAAATTAGAAATGAAACCAGTATATTTGGGCTGCTCGACCTAGTGACCTATCAGCACAAGGATGCCTGGCAGGTTTCCCTACAAAGCCAACCCAGCATGTGGAGAGACTGGGGAGGAACACTCAGCAGTCTGATTGGGGTGTTAGCTTTTATCTCCTGGGACACAGACCACTCCTGAGGTCTTTAATTTCGTCCTCAAGCTCTTGGACTTCTCTGTGGAGTCCGGCGGCCCATTGAGAATGTCCATTCCCTCTGCAGCTTCCTCTGCGCTCGATGCCCAAGTCACAAAAATGCTAAATCATATTTTGTCAAATTATATTTGTTTTGGCTGAAGCCAGCTATGGTGATATCAAATACCTCAGTTAAGACGAGGGTTTTAGAATTCTGGCTAAATTACTTTTGCTGAACATAGCCTGTATTTTCCTGTGTTTCTTGGTAGTCATCTCTCCTTGTAGATAAATATTTTTTTTCTTCTTTTTAAATTTATTTCATTGGCTTGTGCCCCCTGTATAGTAACTAAGACCTGTTGTGTAACCCTCTGTTCTCACACTGAGGACATACGCTAAGTGTTATCTCTCTGGACTTAATACATTACTCCAGGAGAAACTCTAGTTACATCACATTTAGTGTTTTCCATTCCAACTTGCTGAGGCAGATGAGGCCTCCGAGCAGCTGGGGAGATGAAGTGGTCGGGACTTTGGGGGTACTACCCAGCACCCAGGTTTGTTTCCTGCGTGGAAACTGCTCAGAGGCTAACAGCATGCCAGGGTCCAGCACAGAAGACAGATCTTGGCCAGGCTCTCCACAGAGAAACTCTCATCCTAGTAACTAGAGGCAGTGAGACATCCCCCCCTCTCCGTTGCTCAGCTGCTTGGGTTTGAGGGGGCATCCCGAACCCGGTGAGCCAAGAGCTGGAATTGCAAAACAGCTGCCCTTCTCAGAGGAGCCACCGCTGGAAGCAGGGGGGGCACCGAGCTGCTCCCCAATCTGTTCCAGCTCCTGACCACATCTCCTGTTGGAATCCAGCGGGCAAGGCAGCCCCCACAATGTGGGGAAAGTAGGCAGTGATGGGGCTGGGCGTGCTGCTCAGGAACGAGTGCTTCCCCTGATGGGAAAAGCCTCTTTCTGTGTGTGTACATGCGTGCCTGTGTGCAGGTGTGGATTTGTGTGTGTGCATGTGTGTGTATCCATGCACACATGGGTGCATGAGTGCGCACGCATGTGTGTGCATGTGTGTGTTACATTTTATTAGAGTTCATTGGCCGTTTTGTTTTTATTTGTATTGTGATTATCTCAAACCTGGTGATCTTGGGCAGTTTTTTTTCTGAAGTGAGGATAGTGGACAGGTATGTCCTTCAAGAATGTACCTGGCCCTGGCCAGGTGGCCCAGTGGATAGCGCATCGTCCCAGTGTGTTGAGGTTGTGGATTTGATCCCTGGTCAGGGCACATAGGAGAAACAACCAGTGAGTGAACAACTACATGGAACAAGGAGTTGATGCTTCTCTGTCTCCCTCTCCCATCTCTCCCTACTCCCCCTCAAATGAGTGGAAAAATTAGAGGAAAAAAGAATGCACGTCCACAGCTCATGCGGTGCATCTTCTTTAGTTGGTGGGTTGCTCTTACTCATCAGTTGTATTTGCCCTCCTCGCCAGTTTGAACGGTGAACTTCTGGAATTTGCCCCACCACAGTGGTGTCGCCATGGCCTGGTGTGTCCCCTGGGATGTGAATGAAGTGTGACCAGGACTGAATCTGAGCACCGAGCAGAGCATGGGGTCAATGAGGCCCGTCTGCACTGCACAACTGAGACGTACAAGAGGGCTGTGCTCTGTGTGCATGGCCTGTGCTGGTCTTGACCCCTGACCCCTGACCCCATGTGCAGTCTGACTGAGTCGCGCTTACTCTCCAGCAGGAAGGTCAGCTGTGGAGTGTTGAGCCTTTTCATATTTTCAGGATTTCATGAGGCCAGAGTTCTCTACATGACAAAAGAAACACTGTTGTAAAGGTCAGTGTGAGTGTTGTGCACGTGTGTGTGTGTGAGAGAGACAGAGGCACAGACAGGTGCCCTCTAGAGAGTGTGGACTAGGTCAGGGACAGCGAGAGGCAGGAACAGGCTGGAGAATGTGCCGGCCCAGCCATCCTTCCTGCCCATGTCCGTCTCCACAGTCTGTCCTGACAGTGGCTCTCAGCCCAGTCACTGGTGTTGGAGGCATGGAGGCTGTGTGTCCAGTTTTCTTACTTCCCTGCTCAGAAAGGGGGTACCAGTCCTCGGCTTCATTTCTCCTTTGCTTACGTTTCTTCCTCCTAGTCCCCACTTCTCCTATTCCTGCAGCTCCTCTTCCAAAGTCCTGCAGACAGTGGTCTCATCCCCCTGCCCAGAGACCCTCCCTCCCCACAGGAGGAGGAAGTCCCCTCCCCCTTGGTCCTGACTGGCTGTCATGCGAACCTCGGTAGTCAGGCTGTGGCTGAACATTTGTGGAACATCTGTTTTGCTCGGCCAGGGGCTGGGAAGGGGCAGGAGAAACTTCAGATGGCTGAGTGAGGAGGAAACAGATGCTGAGTCTAAGTTCAGCCCACCCTCCAGCAAGTCTGTGCCCTCACCATCACCCTTAAGAAGCAGGTCACCTTGTCAGACTCTGTGAGGTTGTCCCTGGGGACAACACAGTGTCCTATCTGAGAAAAACCGCTCACACATGGGTCTCAGCTTTGTCATCTGTGGGATGGACCAGGACCCGCCAGAGCAGCCTCCATGTGCCGCCGCACTCCCTGAGCGTCCACCCTGACTCCGTGCTGGAGCAGAGGGAAGAGCGACCTCTCAGGCCGGATGGCAGCAGCGGCGGTGTGCCCCATTGGTTGCTGTGGACAGGACAGGTCTGAGAAGCTCCGCTGGCCGTGTGTGCTGACAAGGGTGTGGTGCTGGGACTTCACATTCCTGATGAGTCCTGCGTGCTGTTTATCTCCTGCTTGTGTTCTGGTCACTGAACTCCTCAGGCACTTTTGTCACATTCAGTCTGTTGTTTGATTTTATCTGATCACTGATTCAGAGTAACTATTTGAGAACGCTCCTTGTGTCAGACAGCTGGCTGCATGCCAGAGGCGTGGTGATGGACAGGCATGGGGCCTGCAGTCCGGGGACAGAGCTGAGTGAGAGGTCGCAGTGAGGTGCAGGGCATGTGTGACACACAGGGGAGTGTGTGCAAGACCAGGTGAGCCCAACACAGAGACACAAAATGTGTTTTATTTTATTTTATTTATTTATTTATTTTTAGAGAGAGAGAAAGGGAGATAGAGAAACAGAAACATCGATTTGTTGTTCCACTTATTTATGCTCATTGGTTGATTCTTGTATGTGCCCTGACTGAGGATCAAACCCACAACCTTGGCGTATTGAGACAATGCTCTAACCAACTGAGCTAACTGGCCAGGGCTCAGGAACGTGTTGTAGAAGTGCAGGCACTTATGAGGCTATGGGTAGATTTCTTGTGAAACTAATGAAGCTTAAATCTCTGCCCTGTAGCATTTGTTAATTTTATGGTGTAAACACTCCCTCCAAAGTCAATGTCAAGGTACAGTTTAACTACCAACAGAAAGGAGTCCTTAAGCTCTGACACCAGTGCTTTCCAGCCTGTGCCACCAGCCCAGAACCTGGCTCGTAAGCTTTGGGCCCCTCACTCAGACGAGCCCCTTCAAGTGTCTCATTTGGCTCCCTGAGAGGAGGCTCTGAGACAGAATTCAATACAAGTGGTTTATCTGGGAGCACAGAAAACACCATGGGGGTGGGGAGTGAGCTGCAAGTGGAGGCCGCTAATGAAAGGTGTGTTTGTACCACGGATGGGTCACTCGAGCTGAATAGTGCCTGGAGGTGCTGGGGTTCCTGTGGCTGACGTTGGCTCCTGGGGAGTTTTCGCTGTTCTGTTTGACTGACCCTGATGGTGGAGTGGCCTTTCTTGGAGAAGACTTTAAAGGCAAAGGACTGCAGATACCAGCAGCTGGAGGTCGGCACCGATGTGGGAAGGCCTGGGGGTTACAGATAGCAACCACCAGCATCGGCTACAACTCACCTGTGCCGAATTTTGTATTTGTAGTTTTCATTTTTTTCTTAACCTAGTCTTCAAATTTGTATTAGGTGTCAGCCTCATGAAACCTACACCCACCCACAGTGACAGCTCTAGCTTGTTGAAAAATGCAGCGTGTGTGGAACATTCAATGAAAATCCCCAATCTACATCGGAGTTGGGAGGAATAAAGGCAGCCAGAGGAGAAGTTAGGCTGGTAAGCCAAGCCACGTGGACTCAGGTTACACTGGGATCTTCACGGTTTGGCTGAGATTTGTGCGTCTCCATGGACCTCAGCAGGACATCTCCTGGCTGCTCATTCCATTCCGAGAAAGCCACCTCCCTCTGGGCCAATCTCTCCCGCAACAGGGCTGATGGGGACCACGGTTCTAACGGCTGCCGCTCACCAGGGCTCCTATCCGCACACCAGTCCTGAGCCAGCAGGGCCGAGACGGTTAGTCACTGACCACTCACTGACCACGAAGGAGGTGGTGACTAGTGAGCTCAGGAACACGGTCAGACTTTCACCAAAGTGTTAGTAGCTGTTACCTGGGGGACGCAAATTTCTGGTGATGTTTATTTTTTGCTTTAGCTTTTTTTTTTATCAGAATTTTTAGTGAGAATAGCAATTTTATCCAACAGTTAAAAATGATAGTAATAATAATAAAAAACATTGGAGAACATTTAATCGCGGATAATTTTTTAATGCTATTACTGTAGCATAAGTGAGTTGTTGGATATTAGATGTTCCTATTTTTGTTTCCTTACTGCTGCTCAGTTTAGGTTGATTATGTGTCTGTCAGGTTATTTTAAAAACTGGGAAGGAGGACAGGTGTGTATGAGTCGATGCTCATGCTTGTCACCTGGAGGGACCATTTTTAATTCCAGTGGTGGAGTCCTTGGAGGTTCTGATTTAATTGTTCTAAGTTGGAGTCATTTTGCAAAGCTGTAAGTGTTAAGGAGAACTGAATAAATAAATGATTAAATCAGTGAAAACATAACTGAAAGGCCGTCCTGTGTGGTCAGCAGCAGCTTGATTTGCCTCACAAGTGCCATCGGCTGAGCAGCTGGCATCTGGGGTGCGGCCGAGCCATACAGATGGACAGGTGCACGGACAGATGCTGTATGAGGACGAGGGTAGCCATGGCCAGTGCTGCGAGCCTCTGCTGAGTGGCTTTCTTCTCCTCTGAAGCCCCCTCCCCACAGGCGGCTAGGTTAGACCCCGGAGACAACCGCTGTCAGGGTCACTGAGGTCCCCTGGCACGCGGGGTGTGTTAGATAGAGCACCATGACCTGTGGCTCTGTGAGAACAGGCTGAGCTCACTGGAAATCAGTTATACAAGAGAAGGAATAGGAACTTAATTTATTCTGTGCAGAGTTCAGTCATTTATGTGTAAAACAGGAAAAATTCTTTTCCTCTCCCACCGTCTCATAATAGAAAACAAAAACAGAAAAAACCTGTGTGTGTGTGTGTGTGTGTGTGTGTGTGTGTGTGTAGAAAGAGAGAGAAAATATATAAAAATATAGAAAACATATAATACAGAGAGAGGAGAGAGGTTGTTTTTTGGTTTCAATTTTGTTTTTAGTAAATGACAGCAGATTTTTAATAACTAGGAGCGGGCAAGGTCTGCGCAAACTGCCACTTGCTAAGTTACCATGGTGACCAGCCTATTGCTTCTGATTCCATTAATCTTATTGAGTTCAACAGTAAATCCCAAAGGATCTTCCACTGTGATTCAGAAATAAATCATCTTTTCACGTGTATATTATTTGGTGACAGCCACTTTCATTAAATGTGTCTCTCTAACCAACAAAGAAATAAGACAGTCCGTAATGAGAAAGAAAAACAACCCCCAAATAAGAAATTTTACAAAATACCTCAAATGACAGAGGAGTGGACACAGAGGCGCCGTGTGGAAGGGGGACCCTCTCATGTCCCCAGCCGATGGAGCTTTCTCCCAATCCTACGATACGAATGAGAGACAAAACTTGAGATTTTTAATATTTAGATTGTAGGGATGAAAATGAATTGAGCTGGACTTGGGAGGAAGAACTCCCTGATCTGGGACTGACGTGTCTGTAAAGAGGTGCTGGCAGGTTAGAGTGGAGTGTGACCCGCCCGACCGCATAGGTGCCTCAGCCGCCCTCCAGGGGAAGGCCCCGACACTGGGGAGTCAAGAGTGAGCTCCACACTCACGTTGTGTTGGAGCTTCCTTCTCAACTGGCTGAACACATTTCACATGTTGTGAAGGTGAGGGAACAGGGATCGTTGGGTGTGAACCTGTGTGATGGAAGCTGAAGCCGCTCTGAGTGGAGCCAGGTTACAGCACCAGGTGCTTTCGTCTGCTCTGAAGGCCTGTGCCTGGGGCTGGGGTGCTTGGGGACGGGGCCCTCCTGCCTCTCAGCACCCCTCTTTCGTCAGAGGGGAGACAGCGATCACACCTCACTGAGAGCTCCCCTGCTGCTGGTTAAAGCTGTTGCTTTCTCTTCTCTTTGCATGTTGAGAACAGCTCATCACTATTTCCCATCTAATACTCCTGAAGGATTTGAAAAGTGCCGCTAAGAACATCCCGAAACCTCTCTTTTTCACACTTTGCCAACCTCTTTCTTTAAATTTTTATCTTGCCTTCAGCTTTTCAACATTTTGATTTCTGTTCTGACCACTTACTGAGCAGTATGTCTTCTCCACTGGAGATGGCTGTCCTCAAATAAGAACGCTGACAATATAAAGGGAGGATCAAAGACATGCTTCCTGTCCTCCTCCTGATAACAAGTGCTCCGAAGGGCTGGAGAAAACCCACGTCTCCGACCTGCCTTCCTTCATTTGGATGCACATGCGAGAGCCCAGGCCTGAGGGCTGTGCTGTGGGTCTGACTTCCAGGTCTGCCACTTACTAGTCGAGTGACCTTGGACAAGTCATGTAGCCTCTCCACACCTCATCGTCCTCAGCTGTATAATGGGGATGGGAACAACATCCCCTCTGAGTTACTAAGGATTAAAGTGATAAGATATTACCCACAAATATTAATGCTCATAATTACTATGTAAGGTGAAGTAGAAGGATGGTCATGTGTGTCATGATTCACACCAGGAGTTTATTCTGAATTCTAGATCCTGTTTATCGTCACTTAAAGCATCAGCCTATTCTATTCTAATTTTTATATTAATCTGGCATTTTTCTCTTAAAAATATAAGACCATGTGTATATTATATCTTGTAAGTAATTTTTTAAAAGATTTTATTTATTCATTTGAGAGAGGAGAGAGAGAGAGAGAGAAGGGAGATGGAAGGGGGGAGGAGCAGGAAGCATCAGTTCCCATATGTGCCTTGACCAGGCAAGCCTAGGGTCCTGAACCAGCAACCTCAGCTTTCCATGTTGACGCTTTATCCACTGCGCTACCACAAGTCAGGCTCTTATAAGTCATTTTTTTATAATTATGCCTGACCAGTGGTGGTGCAGTAAATAGAGCATTGGCATAGGACTCTGAAGGCCCCAGTTCAAAACCCTAAAGTCACCGGCCAGAGTGCAGGTTGATCCAGCTTGAATGTGGGATCGTAGACATGATCCCAAGGTCACTGGCTTAAGCCCAAGGTCTCTGGCTTGAGCAAGGGATCACTGGCTCAGCTGGAGCCCCTGGTCAAGGCACTTATGAGAAAGCAGTCAATGAATAACTGAAGTGAAGCAACTACAACTTCATCTCTCTCCTCCCTCTCCCTCTCTCCTCCTGTCTCTCTCTTTAAAATAAAATAAAATAAAATAAAATTATTAGTACCTCCAGATTTCCCAGGCCCCAAGTGACTTAGTGTTTTAAGTAGTTACAGTGATGAGGGAAACTTGTTTTTCTGTGAAGAAGAGGTGTAGAGTGACCAACCATCTAGGATTTCCTGGAACTGAGGGGTTTCTTGGGACAGGGGACCTTTACTCACAAAAGTGAGACAGTTTGGCGTGCGGAGGACCCGGGTTCGATTCCCGGCCAGGGCACACAGGAGAAGCGCCCATTTGCTTCTTCACCCCTCCGCCGCACTTTCCTCTCTGTCTCTCTCTTCCCCTCCCGCAGCCAAGGCTCCATTGGAGCAAAGATGGCCCGGGCGCTGGGGATGGCTCTGTGGCCTCTGCCCCAGGCGCTAGAGTGGCTCTGGTCGCAATATGGCGACGCCCAGGATGGGCAGAGCATCGCCCCCTGGTGGGCAGAGCGTCGCCCCATGGTGGGCGTGCCGGGTGGATCCCGGTCGGGCGCATGCGGGAGTCTGTCTGACTGTCTCTCCCCGTTTCCAGCTTCAGAAAAATGGAAAAAAAAAAAAATTTAAAAAAAAAAAAAAAAAGTGAGACAGTTTGGGCAAACTGGGATGGTTGGCCACTCTGACTATAAAGGAGGTGGAGGGAAAAGGAGAAGCAATAGTGATATCAATGCCCCAAATACAGAAGGATTCCTTTTATAAATATATATATATATAATTTTTATTTTTAATTTTTCTGAAGTGAGAAGCGGGGAGGCAGAGAGACTCCCGCATGCATCTGACCAGGATCCACCCAGCATGACCACCAGGGTGTGATGCTCGCCCATCTGGGGAGTTGCTCCATTGCAACCAGAGCCATTCTAGCACCTGAGGCAGAGGCCATGGAGCCATCCTCAGCACCTGGGCCAACTTTGCTCCAATGGAGCGCCAGCTGCAGGAGGGGAAGAGAGAGAGAGAGGAAGAAGAGGAGGGAAGGGGAAGAAGCAGATGGGTGCTTCTCCTGTGTGCCCTGACCGGGAATTGAACCCAGGACTTCTACATGCCGGGCCAATGCTCTACCACTGAGCCAACCAGCCAGGGCCCAGAAGAGTTCTCAGTGCAACACCATATTGTATTCACCTTCGAGCCAGGCCATCCCTGACGTGTAGCTAATGGGTGAAATTCTACTGAACTAAATACTTCCAAACTAGGTCATTTTTTGCTGTTATCATCATTGTGAGGTATATTTCTTCTTCATTTTATGTTCCACTTTCCTCTGATCAATTTTTTTGCCTGTTTTTCTTTTTTTAGGTCAACTCAGATCAAAACATACTCTTGGGATAATGCCCAGGTTATCCTGGTTGGGAACAAATGTGACATGGAAGACGAGCGTGTCATCTCAACGGAGAGAGGCCAACACTTAGGAGAACAGCTTGGTAAGAAGCAAATTACCAAGAAGGAGAGCTTTGTAATTGTGTGCAATACCATCCAGAGGCCCAGCTAGTTCTCCACAAGCAGGGAGTGGTTTCCTCCCACAGTCTGTCGCCTCATTAGGATCCAGCACAATTACAGAAGCAAATAGATGACCAGAACTTTATCTAGTACAAAGTATTCGAGTTCGTATTCCATGGGGAAACAGGACATGCCTGCCCTGCTGTGTATCAGGGTTTTCCCCACACAGAGTGTGCATCGAATGGGCACCTTGACCTCTTGTGTGAGTGCTATTCCCCAGTCTCCACTGGAGGAGGAGATGACACAGAATAGGTCACATTACAGAATCTGACTCTTGGGAAACCACATACAGTCCTCCGTTACAAAACTCTAGAGACTTATTCTCTTCATCTCACAAGAATGAGTATCAGATGTCTACTTCACCAAGTCCTGTAGATGAGATGAGCTGTGATAACAAGTAGACATGACAGAGCTTTAGAAATGGCCCAGGCTTTCAGACAGAAAACACTGTATCTAAAGAGAAAAGTGCTGGCGTGTGCATTTGGAGTTTCCACGCAAACGAGGAAATCCTTGATTTCATAATTTAAAGCATTTTTACTGAGCACCTGCTATATGCCCTGCAGTGTGTCAAACATCACAGGGGCCACAAAAGGTGTGTCCACAATCCCCAGGCCCGAGTTGCTTTCACCAAGTGGGGGACTAGAGGTAGATACAGGAAAGCAGAAATAATGGGCAATGAGTGATGACCTAAGAGGTGGATGGCCAGAGGGGAGCGGCGGGCAGGGCCAGCAGGGAGAGGCACCAGGAGAAGGTGTGGGCATGGGGAGGGACGGGACGCAGAGCAACGCAGGCAGACACCTGGAGAGGAAGTGTGTGCCGTGAGCAGGGCAGCTGGGAGAGGTGAGCGAGCTGAGGAAACAGAGAGCATACATGTTAAGTGGCAGCGTAAGACTTGAAAAGATTCGGCTTTCCAGCCTCACTGCCCAAAACCTACAATAATAAATGCAGCTCAGTATGTCTATACACAGAGAGAACAAAACCCAGTTATTCTTTCTAGATGAGGTTTATTATGACACTTTCTATCCAGTTATTTCTTCTTTTAAATAATGGCCTCAATCCATTAAAGTGATCCTAGGACCCAGTAAGGGGCCTCAGGATAGAATTTGAAAATGCCGTATGAAGGGTTACAACTCTCAGTGGGTCACTCTGCCACTTGATCATCTCATAAATGAACTTGCACAGCCCAGGAAATGGCAAGTGTGACCATTTCCTTACGATATGAGTCTCATTAGACCAAAGGTCATCTTTCCACCAAATGGTTTCAGAGCTGCATGTAGTCACTCAACTGTTGTCTGGTCTCTCTGGCTGCCCTTGAACCTCTATCATCTCGTTCATAGAGCCTGTCCCCATTCTATCAGTTTAACAAGGTCTTCAAAAATGTCTGAAAAACTTTGCAATCTTTTCTTAATCCTCCAAGCACCTTAGTAAGTTAAGGATGGTGGATAGTGAATCCCCCAAAAAGAGAGAAAGGAAACCTTGAAGAGGATGATCAGTGTGGCTTCCTGAGACTGTCTCTTCCCTCCCTGTATTTTTTTACTAGTCCGAGGTGTGTCACATGGGGAAAAACTTCTACACGGATGTAAATTACCCCCCCATACACACACACACACACACACACATACACATATTGGTTCAAAGAATTTCAGATCAGAGCCAAAACTTGTTTAATGTCATCAGTGAAAAAAAGCCAGAAATTGGCTAATTTTTTTCCCCTTCTAAAGAATTACTTGGGTCTTAGGAAATGCACCCAGAGGGTGCCCCCTCCTTACACTCCCCCTGCCTGGTACAGCCCAGACCCTCCACGTGGTGTGGAGGCCTAGGGAAGTTTCTAAACTTGAGGGGCAGAAGTGCTTTGTGTTCCAGCGTAAGTTTTTTAGTGGTTTCTAATTGATTCTTTGCTCTCTATTCCATGAAAGCTAGCAGTTGCCATGGCAGCCGACACTTGTGAATTCTTAGAGGGTCGTTTACCTCCTTTAATGTGGTTTGTCTCATGACGACCCATGCTTCCACAAAGAATCGCGGGAGCGCTGTAGGGAAGAAAGGACGCCCTCACGGTCTGAGGACAGGCTCTAAAAGCCGAATGGCTGGTGAGCGCCATTGTTCAGAAATCCATCACATGCACACAGAGGCTGTGGACGTTTTTAAATGTCAACACCATATCTTGGCAGATGGCTCAAAGTCACTACACTATCAATTCGGTTACTATTAATTCTGCTTTGTGCATAGCTGTCTGCATGTAGCATTTGCTCATGCTCATGAGGGTGCTTGAGAGAACCAAGTTGTAGCTGAGCCCTTTAAAATTCTTGCATGGCCACTGCCTTTGCCAGTTCAATTTAATTTGCCAACCATTTACTGGTGTTTCCAGTGTGTCAAGTTCAGGGAATACAGTGACAACCAACCTTACTTTCCAGGAACAAGCATGGTAGTGTCAAAGACATGCCCTATGGTCATCCCCTTATCCAAGACCCCCAGTGGGTGCCTGAAACAGCATATAGTAGAACCCCGATATATATAAACTATGTGCTTCCCTGTACATACACACGTGTGACAAAGTTTAATTTTATAGTATGTACCGTAAGAGACTAACAACAACTGATAGTAACAGAAGAATTATGACAACATAGTGTAACAAAAGTTATGTGAACATGGTCTCTCTATCTCTCTCTCAAAATATCTATCTATAGCCCTGGCCGGTTTGCACAGTGGTGAGCGTCGGCCAAGCGTGTGGATTGTCCCAGGTTTGATTCCCGGTCAGGGCACACAAGAGAAGGGCCCATCTGCTTCTCCTCTATCAATATGTAGTAATGTTTTAGATTTTTATTTTGTATCAGATTTATAATATGGTAATTATATATGTATAATCTCATAACTGAAGTTTTAAATATAAACTGTTAAATATTAAATAAAAAATTGGGAGTGATTTTATTGCAGATATAAAGTTATCTAAAATAGAAATAATTTAAGTGAGAGTAAGAACAAAGAAAGAAATTTGTTGAAGGGAAGGGACTTATATTGCCCTGACGTTGTGGATGAAAGAACAGTAGGACCATTTTTAGCTCTGTAGTGGCTTAAAGGTTAGAATCTCTGAAGTTTCCCAAAAATCTAGTCAGAGATACAAAGGCAGCAGAGAAACCAAAATTACTTCCAGAAAGAAGTGATTGTTTTATACTAATTATTTGAGGATGCAGTTTTTTTTAATTTTTATTTATTGATTTCAGTGAGAGAGTAAGAGAGAGAGAGAGAGAGAGGAAACATTGAGCCCTGACCAGGGATCGAACCAGCAACCTCTGTTTCAGGATGATACTCTACCAACTGAGCTATTTGACCAGGGCAAAAGGATCCAGATTTGAAGGGTGTAAAATTGCATTACTATTTCTTCCTAAAGCACATAACAGACACATATCCCTATTCTTCTCCATTCAAAATGTCATGATATCATGTGCACGAATTCCTAAAAGCTAGACCCATGCTCTGCATTCTTCCCCTGCCCAGCACAGATGCATGAGGAGTTCTGATGATTATAGATATTCCTACACTTTGTTGGCTCTCCAACTTGTAAAATTTGCCTCCCCTTCTTTTCCCATTCAGTGACCTTTTTGTTTTGATTATTCATCTGACAAATATTTATTGAACACCGATAATGTTGTTAAAGATCATAAAACATACATCTCCTCTCATGGAACTGAACTGTGACCTCGCGGAAACACAGAGAAATGTCATGAATACATAAATTATCGGGGGTGGAAAACAAGAACAGGTGGACGTGGAGGGGTGAAGGAGGGGCATAGAGTCCTACAAGTAGGGTTGCTTCTGTGTGAGAACTGTGAAGACTGACTGATAAAGAGGCACATTCTGTGTCTGTGAACCCTGAAATACTGATTCAATAAGACTGGCCTAAGTGAACAATTCCATAATCTCTCAAAGTTGAAAAAGGTCAATTAGAGATATTTGAACAGGATACTCTTCACGTGACAAGGACTGTGCTAGAAGAACAGTTTGTCTCTCAGGTGGAAGGTGGTCATCAGGATATGTAAGCACTTCTCAGAAGGACAGATGCATCACAGTTACAGGGGAGGGGAGGCTCTGTGGGAGGTCTCCGCCTCCGCGGAGAAGAGCTCAGGCTCACCACAGCGAAGCTGTCTCCTTTCTCCAGACAGGGAGCCTCTCTGTGCATCTTCCCTTCCCACTGAGAACAGAGACGGGGGCTGAGTGTTTTGTGTCAGAGTGACCAGAGTGACGGAGACTGGTCAGCTGGAGATAGAATGCCTGTGTGACCCCGCCAGCCACAGCCTTGCGGCACATTTTTTCCAGATTCACTGAGATATAATTGACATACTGCAGTATGTATGTTTATGTGTTCAGCATGATGATTGGACTTACATATATTGTGAGACAGTTACCACAATAAGTGTAGCTAACATCCAACATCTTATATAACTACCCTCCCAGAAGGTGTTTTCTTGTGACGAGAACACTTAGGGTTTGTCTTCTAACTCCTCACACACGGCACACATCAGTGTTCACCACTGTCATCATGGTGCACATCACATCCCGAACGCTAACGTACTTATCACGGAGAGTCTGTACCTTTGACTGCCTTCCTCCAACTTCCCCAGCCACCCTCACCCCTGCCTCTGGTAACCACAGTGTGATCTCTTTCTCAGGTTTGTTTTGGTTATTTTGCTCTTGTTTGAAATTCCACATATAAGTGAGATCATACAGTATATGTGTTTCTCTAGCTTATGTTACTTAGCATACTGTCTTCAAGTACCATCCATGTTATCACAAATGACACAATTTCTTCATTTTTTATGGCTAAATAATAGTCTATTGTATATCTCTAGGACATTTTTATCTACCCATTCATGGATGGACAAAGATTGCCTTCATGTTTTAGCAATCGTAATAATGCTGCTATTTTTCCTTTTGTTTTTGTTTCCTTTGGATCTATTTCCAGAAGTGGAGTTGCTGGATCATGTAGTAGTTTATCCTTAAGTTTTGGAGAAACCTCCATAGTGGTTTTCACAGTGGCTGCCCCAGCTTACATTCACACAACAGTGACAAGGTTCTCTTTCCTCCACATTCTCGCCAGCATTTCTCTCTTGTCCTTCTGATAATAGACATTCTGGCAGGTGTGAGCTGATGTCTCTCTGGTTTTGATTTCTGTTCCCCTGATGGTCATGGTGGGCAATGTCTCCTTATGTACCTGGTGTCCATTTATGTCTCTTTCTTGGACAAATGTCTGTTAGGTTCTTTGCCCATTTTTAATTGGATTGCTTGTGGATTTTGCTGTTGAGTGCATGAGTTCCCTGTGTGTTTTGGATGTTAGTCCCTGATCAGATAGATAGTTCACCGTCTTCCCCCATTTCGTAGGATGTGTTTTCACTTTGCTGATGGTCCTTCTGTTCAGCAGAAGCTTCTAGTCTGATGTGGTCCCATTTATTTATTTATTTTGTTGCTGTACTTTAGGTCTCATAGCCAAAAAAACACCATTGCTGAGGCTATGTCAGGCAGCTCTTTTTCTATGTTTTCTTCTCAAAGTTTTATAATTCCAGGTCTTAAATTTGTATCTTTACATCACTTCAAATTAATTTGGTGAATGGTGTAAGATAGGGGTCTAGTTCCATTCTTTTACATGTGAATATCCAGTTCTCTCAGCACCACTTACATGATAGACCATTTTTCCTCCATTGAGTCCTCTTGTTTCCCTTCTTAAGTAGTATTTGCTTGGCATTTGGTTGGACTCTTTATTCTTCTCCATTGGTTATCAGAGGTATTTTGACGTGGATGCAAAATGTTAGTCTCTTTTGTGTCCTTTGCCCCAGGAGCTGGACAAAATCACATGATTTCAGTCATTCTGCATCCATGTGGCCTCTCTGAGATTGGCCAAATGTGCCCAGAAGACCTACAGGGTGTAGAATTCAGAGTGTATTAGGAAAGCATTTCTGTTCTCAGCCCGATGCTTCCCAAATCAATGTCCCCTGAATGGACCAGAGCAATCCCTGGCTGGTCTAGTGGGTAGGTTGTCATGGCAACTGACTGGCAAGCGTGGCCAGGGAAAGGTGGATGCAGACAATGGGGGGCGGGCCGCCCAGAGCACATCCCTGGCTGCTCCCGCCCCAGCCCGTGTGAAATTGCCCCTGCATCGTCCATACCTTCCCGTGGTTCACAGCTCATTGGAAATTTATCAGAGTGTCCCTTCCTGGAGTTGGGAGGCATGGCTGCTGGTGACCAGCTTCGTGGGAAGTCATTGTAGGTAGAGGCACAGCCCTGGGGCGGGGAAGCCAACTCACTCAGAAAGTTATCCCCGGAGGGTGACACGCGGGCGCCCCCTGGCACCCATGCAGATACTAACAGTGGCCAGAGTCGCTCCAACCCTCTGTGGGGGACTTGGGGTGACAGCTGGGTCACGCGGCATTTGCTGGTCCCTCTCGCAGCAGAATCTGCACGGAAAAATCTAAACTTCAAATTAATTAAGAAAATCAAATCATTTTGGTAAAATCCAAAATAGGAGAGAAAAAGACGCCTCGTACCACCAGCCCCAGAACAGAGTCCGAGAGGCCTCGTGGTACCCGGGGCTGGGGAAGGGGATGGACGGACAAATCAGCACTGGGATGCTTAGTGTGGCCCCACTAACCAGGCCGGGGTGAGCAGGCTATGCTGGGCGGGGGGCACAGACGGGGCAGGAGGTGGAGAGGCAGGGTCCATAGCACTTGAGCCCCGAGCCGCGCATGCTCTGTGTCCACCCAGACCCCGGAACCGCCCGCAACCCTGGCAGGCAGTCCCCTCCGCGGCAGAGGCACGAAGTGACCACGTGCGCTTCCTGTTTCTTCCAGGGTTTGAGTTTTTTGAAACAAGCGCCAAGGACAACGTCAACGTCAAGCAGACGTTTGAGCGCCTCGTGGACATCATCTGCGAAAAAATGTCGGAGAGTCTAGAGACAGACGCGGACGCGCCCGCCGCCAAGCCGGGCCCGAGGCTCACAGACGCACCGCCGCCCGCGCAGCCCGGCTGCGGCTGTTAGGTCCTCTGGCCCCGGTCTTGTCTTTGTGAAGGTCACAGCCCTGTTCCTCCTGCCTGAGATTGTCTGCGGGAGCTCTGCGATGTCCAGGGCTGGACACGCAGTGAATTCTGGCAGGTTCCCTGTGCCGATATGTGGCGAGTGCGTAATCTTAAATTCTAAGGACTCCCCATCCACAAACCTCTGGTATTTGCATGTGATTTGTTGTCTTCTAAAGCCTTTACGTTTCAGATTTCTTCTCGGTTGAAGTAACCGCTGGGACCTGAGACTGTAATTCCACTACTGCCGACTTCTGTGCCATGGGTTCACGCCGTGCCCATCACCGGTAGGGACGGTGACCCAGGAATGCTGTGCTAGGAGGAGAGCCGGGAGATCTCAGGACACCTGGTTTGCTTCATTCTTAATTGAAAATCAAGTGGACATATTACACACATTTTCTGAGTAAATCACCAGTTCTCTGGCCAGTTTGCTGTAAAGGAATTGTGTCTATTTTTCAGTGTTATTAATAACTGAGGAGACTATTGACTATAAAGAAAATGAAATGCTGTATGTAAGTCCTTTGCAAGTTTCCTACAAGATTAATATTTACCTGACTGGAGCTAGATTTAAGCAGTGATCTTGGTTTGGATGTTTAAATAAGGAATGCCCAACCCAAGCCTGGGCCTGCTCTTTCTACTGATGCCACCGCCATTTTGGGCATTTAAGGACCCTGACTGACCTCTGCTGAAGGTCATGCATCAGGCGTTTTGACCAACAAGAAAGTGTATGAGTAGCTTTATAATGTTGACCCCAGAGCCCCCCCCACACACACCTGTCGCTTTACTAGCTAGCCCGCACCCCCTCCCCACCCGGTAACACACACCAGAACCACAACCTTCTGGGACCATCACCAACCCTGGAGGGAAGTTAAGTTGAAGCTCGTCCAAGCTCCTCTTCCCATGGGACACAGGCTTGCTTCCTGACCACGCCATTCTCTCAACCTGGCCAAGTGTTTACCTGGTTAGAAGTTATTTAAACATCATCTCAGTGGCTCCCAGTTTGAGAAAAAGACCGTTTTCCTCTCTAACCCTTTTTAATCCAGCTGTTCATAATTCTGAAGCATGTCCCCTTCTGTAAGGCTGTAAAATATGCTTCCATCACTGCCCTGGAGCTGAGCGGGGACACTTTCGGGACGCCACAACACTTGGAGAGAAGGAGGGAGGCCGAGCTGTAGGACCCCCACCTCCTTCCCAGACTCGTGCTGATCTGAGAGTGACAGCGATCTCTCAGTAGGCACCGTGACTGCACTGCAGGGAACTTGGTGTCACGTCCCCGCCCAGCTGTTGACAGTGGGGTCTGCCGGGAGGCGTCCAGCATGGTGTGGTGGAGTAGGAGGACAGTCACATTATGTGGACTTACCCTTCCTCATTGATTGTAGTCAAGATGTTTTTCTGATTTTCAGAGATAGGAAATCTTCCCACGAAAGTAAGAATTTGTGTGAGTTTATTAAGCAAAGATGTCAACAGGAAAACATACGTATGTTGCAGATTTCTAGAGAACACTTCCTACAGTCAGAAAGTAAGTAGGTCGTGTGCAATGTCAGTGAGTTAGAAGATGAAAATACAGGAAAGAGCACACCCATTATTTCTCCTACTTTTAGCCTAAGATGTGCTAACTGGTAATAAATTTTTACTTCAGCACACCACAAGGCAGGCCTTAGCTTAGTGAAGACAAGAAAACACTAATGCTTTATTAGATTTCCATAGGCAACTAGCTTCAAAAATCACAGAAATTAAAAGTGAAGGGAAAGAGGCGGCAGAGGCATCAAAGCCAATTTGTTTATAACTGAAGCCTGTTTGCATGACCCTATAACATTTCTGTACCCTGGACCAGAAGGTGGCCGTGTAGATGACACAGCTGGTAGGGTCACATTACAGCTCACCACGAAGCAGTGGAGCAGGAGGACCCTGCTGGCCTCTCTGGCAGCCCCCCTCCCGCATCCAGTCAGAGGTCAGCGATGGCTTTTTCAGAGGACCTTGATATGTATTATCAACTGAAGAGCAAGGTGAGGGAGGGTAGCTGAGTTTTGTTCTCTTGTGAACCTTTTTCCTGGAGAACTGATCATTATTGAGATGAATTGAGCCTCAGACCAGAGCTACAGTGTCAAACACACCAGAACTGAAATACATTGTGCCAGTCGGGGGCAGGTCATCAGACTTATGTCTGAGTGTCTTTGCGAAGGAACATTTGGAAAACTCCATTTTCCAAACCTTCGTGGAATTGGATCCTTCCTAACTGATCATCGGTGTGGAAACCAGCACCCTGGTGTGAACTTGACGGAGTGAGAAGTTTCCAGAGAGGATTGCCACAGAGCCCGAATGCACAAGCGCCCGTGGGTCTGCTGTGAGCCCTGTGGGAAGAGAAGGGTCTCAGTTCCTAATCTCATCAGGAGATCCTGGTTTTGAAATCAAATTTGGCAAAGAGGAGCAAGCCCAGGGTTAACCAAATGAGGTTCTATTTATTGGCATCAATATATATCACGTATAAAGTGTAGCACTTCAGTTCCAAGGTTTTTCAGCCTCTGTAGCAATGTGTACGCACACGCACACACACAGATGTGCATTCACACATACACGACACCTCCATTCTCTCCACCCCCCACCCGCAGCCTAAGGAACCACAGGTCCTTTTTACTAACGGCCTAACTAAATGTCTATTCAAAAGATCAGGATACCTTAAAACTGCATACTTGTTTGTAAACTTTAGACTCTTATCTTTTGCCTTTGACGCAATTTAATTAGTGTCTCCAATGCATCTCTCTTCCTCTCGACACCCAGCACCTCACCGCCTCCTGCCAGTTACGTTTAGAAACAACCCTTGATTGTTTCAAGTGAATACATCCAAGAGCTTTGGTTAAGGTACATTTCTTTTGCTCCTAATTGAAAAATTGGACTGAAAATGGTTTTATCAAATAGTCATCATGGAGTAGATAGGCGTTGCAGCCTCTAGGAATGGGGACATGTGCAGGAGGTGCGCCTACACGGCAGGTTCACGAGTGCATCACACCTGCAGGCTCACGAGAAGAATTGCTTTGGGACACGGAGTGAGTTCATGGCTGCTGCCCCCACTGAACAGGTGCTATTGCGCTGATGAGCTTTTGACATCTCCCAGTTCCTCACTGGCTTTCCTTGGAGTCTGTGTCCCTTTGCTGCCAGGACGCAAGTGCTAAGACTTGCAATCAGAAGGGAAAGTGTGATGAAGCCCCAGTCGTAGCAGAGATCGGCAGCATTGCAATCATAAATACGAAGTAGAAATTTGACAAAATTACAACCCAAAATATACCAGACATCTATATACTCCATAAACAAACATATATTTCAGCCTCCTAACTCTTGTCCAAATTGATGATAGCTTTTGTGTTGGGCACATTTTTTATTTTTCAGGAACCAATTTAAACTTCCAGTTTTAAGTACATCTATGCTGAGAATACTTTCAGGTACACTTTGTTCTTTATTTAGAGTAAAATACAGTCACCGTTTGAACTTCCATGAAGCTGCATTAATGTTGGGGCAGAGTAGTCAGTGGTCAGTGGCTCATGGTGACGCACTCTGTCCGATGTGTGTCCGAGTGCTGGGTGGTCCTCAGCCAGCCATGTGCATTGGTGGGATGATATTAAAAGTGTCTCCAGACCGTACCACATTATCTCAGGGCCGAGGTAGTGGCTGCATGTGACAGGTAACTCTTAAAGTCATAACTAAAATTGTGTAGACCCGAAAGTGTTTGTTGTAACTGTCACATAGTATTGAAATCCTACGCCAGGAATGTTTGCTGTGGTATTGCGGGGGGGGGGGGGGGGTGTGTTTCTGTCATAAGAACCCTCTGTCCATCAGAGTTTGCAGACTGGCCCCTGGAACTCTTGTTCCCTGGGAGCATCCTGTGTGCTCGTGGCGCCAGGTGAGCAGCGGCCCGTGGGCCGGGAGGACGCAGCCTCCACAGCTCCATGAGGCTTTGTCTGTTGTGTCCTGTCCACACTTCCCAGTTCACAGGGGAAAGGGTGAGGTCTTGCTGAAGGGCTGAACCACGAGGCTCAGCTTTTTAGAGTCCTTTATATTTTAGGTGGATTTTGACCAAAGCCAGTTTAAGACATAAATAACCCTGTTTTATGTTATGGAATGAATTGAAACAAATTGGGTAAAAGTTGAAGGTTGTAACCAGAGAAAAGAAAGCATCTTTCTCCCCACAGTGCACCTAAGGGCTCCAGATTCTAGAAATACAGTCTTCCCTAAGGGGCAAGCACAGGTCTGGGGTATTCACTAAACGATATCTGCTGATTCTCGTTGGTATTTTATAAATAAATGTAATTTTTTCCTCAAAATCTCTACAGAAATGCTTGATACTCTAGTCAAATAATACTTCCCTTTGGTAGATTAAAGTATTTACACTGGGGCCACAAACATAGTGTTGCCCTCCCAAAACACACACACACACACACACACACACACACACACACCTACCTGTCAGGAAGGGGTGTCTTTACACCGTGCTGGCTCAGTGTGAGGAAAGAGGGAGTTCTGGGTGAATTCCAGCTGCAGCGCACAGTTGTTTAAAACGGTCTTTGAAATGGATTCTGCACACTGATGTGTGTGTCTGTGCATGTAATTAATTCCCATTTAAAAGATGATAGAACAAGAATACATTTTGCAAACTTTCTAGACAAAAGAACTTATTTGAAAACTACTGTCAGAGCTCAGATGTTTAGAGCAGACTGTCTAGCTAGCGGACAAATCAAACTTTGTCCTTCCTGACATTTATCATTTCAGTGTTTCAAAGCGCTAACCTCACAGACGGACAGACAGGACCAGGACTAGGAAATGACGCTGGGGTTTCACCACTTACCTCCTGTCAACACTGACACCGGTGGGGTTTCAGCCAGACACAACTTGCTGAAATGGGGTTGGGGTTTCCTGTGCATTTATGTCATTCACTTGTGTTTATACTCTTCTTCATCGTGGACAATTGAGAGTTGGCTGTGACTTTTATTTTTCAAGGAAAATGTTTCCACATTCGTGTTTGGAATTGGCCAGGGGTTGCTTTGGTTCATCAAGGCCATCCTTAAAGACACAGATGGTCTGAGAGCCATACAGACACCCGGCCTCTCAGGGAAGTAAGCATGACTTCCATCGTCTAGTGGTTCATATGCCCCAGAAACGTGAACTCTGGGGTTGTCTGCCGCGTCATTATGATGGTGTTCCACACTTAGTCCCATCATCCTTAGGGTGTGTGCTGAATGAAAAATCTGTAATTCCTGTTAATATATTGTTAATATCAGACGTGATGTGCTACCGTTGGACTGTCCAAATGTACAACTATTTAATGGTGTTTGTGGAACTGAAATGTCTTAAATGTTGCATGAAATATGTTATAAAAAATAGATGTTTTTTCTATTTTCAACACCTCAGAATTGAGGGTTCATGGGCCAATAAGTGCAATATTTAATGACTTACTCAGTGTATATAAACTAGTGAGAGATTGGATTATAATGACTGTGTGAGATGCTTTGGATGGCTGCGTGACTTATCCACATTATTTCCTGTAGCTGTATTTGTTTAGTGGTGCAATTTACAGAGTAAATACCTTACCGGTGTCATGTGAAACCCCTCTGTGCCTACTTCAAAGTACTTTATTTCCTATAAGACCAAACATTTAGTATCTGCCAATATATGACAATTTTGCCTTCTAGAATTGTGGATTTTGTTTTCAAAGACAGAATGGTTTTTTGTTTATTTTATATAGGAGTTTTCTTGTTTAATTCAGATCCTCTTTTAGCCTGTTTTGAGAGGCTAATTGAGATGCCTAAGAAAATATATGCACATAAGAAAAAGTCATTGTTATTTTTTTCAGAAATGTTATCACATGTTCTGTCTACTAGGAATTCTCACTCTTGTAATTGTTTCTATATTTTATTGTAACTCAACCTTGTATATATTTTGTTTGCAAATTTAACACGGTCAACCCTGGAACTACTAATATAATCATGTCTTTTTAGGGTGTAGCTGATGTTATGTTCACCTGAATTCTCAATTGTCCACATCAGGGATACGAGAGAGAGGAAAGTGAGATTCCTCACGTCACCTTGGTATGTCATCCTAGACTCTAGACTCATACCTTCGCCCTGAAACCCCCTTGTTAATCCCACAGTTGGTGGCCTAGAACCTCACTGAGACGCAAAATCAAGACATTAGGCCTAGTTGCTGGATTGAAAAACACTCTTTATGTATGTGAGGTTTAAAGTAGGTCAAGTACCTCGAACTCCTATTTGCTATTCAGTTTTTAAGGCAAAGCATTCATCTTCATATTGTGCTTTTCCATTTTACTTACTCAGCAGGTAAATTGTGACACCCTCAGAAAAGCTGAGTCATTCACTCAAAATGATGAGCAGTTGTTTAGATATATGGTCATCTGTCCATCGTGTGAAGCCTTCATTCAGTTCTCTCCATGCAGTTGCCTGAAACTAACGTGAGGATGTGCCAATCATGTTAAATGGCTTTGGGCTCCCGCTGGGGACGAGTGGTCTGAGATTCATACTCAGCTCTCAAACCCACTGAAGAAGTCAGGTGTAAGTGATGGCTTGAGGCCAAATTAAAAGAGAAAAATGTAAGCAGGTAGTCAACATTAGAATGATGATTTAAGGGTGTGTTTAGTTAGTCCCTGAATGCCGTGTGCTCGGTGCTGATCTTGACGGCTAGAGAAGGAGGGGGAGAAGCTGGGACACACGGTCAGTGCTGACTTACGGCAGGAAGAATGCAGGAGCACAGAGAACAGGGGGCCTCTCAGCACTGGCAGAGTCAAGAAGGACCCCATTAAAGATGTCAGACATGATCCCAGAAAGAATTCACTGTGAGGAGATGGTGCCCAGCGCATGGGTAGGATGGTCACAGCACGTTCTGTGAATTGAAGGATGACACAGCCGCAGCTGGAAACCCTTCTTCTTCCCCGCAGAGCCAGACTGGCCCCTTGAAAGCCATCAAGTTGCCCACTCTCTTTCTCTCTTTGTCCCCATGACGAACAGCTGTGGCATCATCATATTTCCCTGAGCAGCCCCAGACACGGCCACACAACACAAACTGCTTTAGAGCCACATCAGAACAGCTGATTCAGACATTTTTTCCCGAGCACTGGACCAGAAGGCATTGTTCCATCCGGTGCTGAGCAGGCAGCTGTGCTCCCAGAGCCGTTTCTGTAGTCCTGTGTGGCCCATGAAGTGCGCTGGGATGTGCACAGAGGAAGACTTTCCCTTGTAGCCGGGCAGTTTGGGCTCCTCTGTGACTGCACTGTGGAGCTGTTCTTGAGAAAATACTAACAGCTAAATGCTTTCATGTAGTGACTGACATTTTGTTAAAAACTACCGCTGCGCAGCAAACATCATGACTCTTCGTGTGCTGGCAGGGGCTCTCGCCTGGGTTTAAAGCTATGAAGTATATTCACATTGTGAAGTTTTAATTCTCTTTATTGAAATTAAGTGTGCAAAAATTGTATGTGCTATATTAGGTATTAAGTTTGTATGTGAATTCCATATAGAAAGTGGTTTTTGTTCTTTGGATTTATCTTGTTTTAATTTTTGGAGATTACAATAAATATCTAAGAGACTATATTCCTGAATTTCTCAGCCTTAGTCTGGTCATTTTTTACTCTCCTTTCAATTTGAATTATTTTTCATTCTAGAATGGCTATTTCCATGTCTTGTTACCTTACTATTCTAGGGCTCAAGGTTGAAAAATTAGAAACAGAAAGTAAATACGTTTTTATTTAGGGAAAATGGATTTTTTAACATCTGCATTTATACTTTCACATAGAAGTTAATGCAATATTTGTGATATTTTAAGTCAGGTAACTTTTTCTTCCTGAGGGCATTCCAGAGTCACAAAGCTGTAGAGTCAAAAATGGCTGTTAAGATATTCACCCATTTATGTCAGAGGTTGAAATTTTTGAAACTCGATTCTTCAAAAACTTTCTGATAATTCACATTTCTCTTGGACAAGTTCCCAGAATGCCGGTCTCTGCAGCAGTGACCAACCCTGTGCACCGTGTGAGCACACGTACCCTCAGGGGGCAAACATGAAAAACTAGACCTCAGTGGTGACCTTGAGCAGTAGGATATCACTAACTCCCACGTCCCTACCGTTCCAATAATGAAACACGCGGTATCAATGGGTTAAAGAGTCACCTGTGCTAACTAAGGACCACATAACCCTGCACCTGAAGCTGAGGACCCAGAGATCATTTTGTCACCCTACTGGCCCAGCCTAGGGAAGAAGTACTCGTCAGGGACAGTGCGGATCGGACGTGTGATTGGCATGGCTTCATCTAATGCATGACATGTGACAGAGTGATGCTGCAGATGCTGTCGGCCCACCTTGGTCCTGGAGCTCAGGGCACCATGAGGGGCCATCTGTCAGTCTGTGCCACACAGCAGACCCACCACAAGTTTTGAGGCCACTCAGTGTCCTCATTGTGCCACCAGGTCTTTTTCTAAATACCTTCTTTTTCAAATATTCCTCTCAGGGACATTTCCAGGACTCTGCACTAAAAATAAGCAAAGTGACAAGGTCCCAGAAATACTCACACTGGTCCATGTGGGTCAAAGAGCTTCCTGAAATACGTGGCAGGAGAACCACTCACCTGGGTACACAAAGCAAGTAACATGGAAAGGACCCACAATCAAGGTATAAATAATAAAATAGACCTCCAGTTATCATCAGTAAACATTTACAGAATATCTTTTACAAGCTAATTTCCTGGTACACATAAAAATACATACAGTCCTTTTCATTTCGTGGATACCAGATTAGGGAAAGGCTCAATTTAAAAAACTTTTGTAGACAGTCAAAGCTTAAAAAACACATGAAAGAATGTAGTAATGTGAGGAGGTAGGAGAGTTTATTTTGTTGATTGTAAGTTCACTAATAATTACATAAGCCTGACCTGTGGTGGCGCAGTGGATAAAGCATGGACTTGGAACGCAAGGTCACCGGTTCAAATCCCTGGGTTTGCCTGGTGAAGGCACATACAGGAAGCAACTACTATGAGTAGATGCTTCCTGCTTCTCTCCCTCTTTCTCACTCTCCCTATCCTGTCTCTCTCTTTCTCTCTCTCTCTCCCCCCCCCTTCAAAAATTAATAAATAAAATCTTTTAAAAATAATTACATTAAATAGTAACAGAACTCTTAGTATTTTCAACAGTTCAGGGCCTGCACAAACTGTGTTCTATCAATAGAAACCAGTGTTACCATTGGTGAAGTATTGGCCCCAAATGCAGAGGCTACTGGTTCGATTCCTGGTCAGAGCACATACATGAACGGATTAAGGTTCCAGTCTCGCCTGACCAGGCTGTGGCGCAGTGGATAGAGCGTCAGACTGGGATGCAGAGGACCCAGGTTCGAGACCCCGAGGTTGCCAGCTTGAGCGCAGGCTCATCTGGTTTGAGCAAAAGCTCACTAGCTTGTACCCAGGCTCGCTGGCTCGAGCAAGGGGTTACTCAGTCTGCTGAAGGCCAATGGTCAAGGCACATATGAGAAAGCAATCAATGAACAACTAAGGTCTCGCAACAAAAAACTGATGATTGATGCTTCTCATCTCTCTCCATTCCGTCTGTCTCTCTGTCCCTGTCTATCCCTCTCTCTGACTCTCTCTCTGTCCCTGAAAAAAAAAAAGGTTCCAGTCTCTCTTCCTCTCTGGCTAAAATCAATCAATAAAAAAGATTAGAAATCAGTGTTATGTAAGTGAAATTGTGCCCCCTGCAGTCCATCTGAGGAACTCATCATCTGGAAATGTTCACAATCTCAGGGAGGGAATCTGTAGATGGTGAGTTCTATAAAGTAAATGACTAAGATTATTCATTCTCTGCTACATTATCAGAGAGTTATTATTGAAGAGTCATTTGCAAGGAATGAGAAGAAGCAGTGGTTTTCAGATGCCCATAGAGGTTCATCACATGCCCCAGTCTCCAAGGTGTCTCCTGTCCTGTGCCTCTGGACGTGGGAGGCGTCTGTCCACTTGGCTCTGCCATCCCCATGTTGCAAGGTGGATGGCTTTTCCCTGTTTTCTAGTCTCAGTTTTCATGCTGCTTCTTTAAAGACATACTTTCCCTGGTTGTCCATTTTTCTGTCACCACATTTTGCTGTTTTTCTTCATAGCCCTGTCTTAATTTAAAATGATGTATTTATTTTCTTTTTTAAAATTATTTTCTTGCTTTTTAAAAAAGATTTTATTTATTCATTTTAGAGAGAAGAGAGAGAAGGGGGATGAGCAGGAAGCATCAACTCCCATATGTGCCCTTGACCAGGCAAGCCTGGGGTATTGAACCAGCAACCTCAGCATTCTAGGCCAATGCTTTATTTAAAATGATTTATTTATTTTCTACCCAAGTAAACAGTAAGCTCCATGGTCATGTCTGTTTGTTCACCAAAGTGGATTCTGTGGTACATGCCGGTCCCAGCGCTTTAGATTAGAGAGTGCCTACATGCAGTGCGGTAGTGACCTCCCTCACGGCTGCCCTCAAACCGTCCTTCTTCAAGGAACATGGGTATGGATTTATCACTGCCTGTTGCCATGGGTTTTTATGTAGTTTAAAAAATTATTATTCAGTTCAAATAATTTCTAACTTCTATTTTGATGTATTTTAGGAGGTATTTAAAGTATATTTTATCACTTTTAAAATATTTTTTATTGCCCTGGCCAAATAGCTAGGTTGGTTGGAGCATCTTCCCAAAGAGCAGAGGTTGCATGTTGGATCCCCCAGTCAGGTCACATTCAAGATTCCTGTCTCTCTCCCTTCCTCTCTATAAAAATCAATAAAATAAACTCTTAAAATATTGATTGATTTTTGAGACAGAAAAAGAGGGATTTGATGTCCTACCCATCCATGCATTCATCGGTTGATTCTTGTATGTGCCCTAATCAGGGATCAAACCCACAACCTTCGTGTATTGGGATGACACTCTACCTACATGAACTCCTCCACCAGGGCTATAGTAGAATTTTTAAGTTACTTTTTGTTCATGATTTTTTCATTAAATACAATGAGAGCAAGAAATCCTTTAAAGTTTCTTGGAGCTTGTTGTTACATAGTACAGAATGGTCACTTGTAATTGTTCCAAGCGCGCTTCTCTGCTGCCACCTCGTGTGCATCTTGGGAATAACACCTCAGTGCAGGTCTGCAGGAAAGGTGGCTGATAACAGCGGATTATCACAAACACTGAATCCAAAGTGCTGCTGCTAACTTTTTGTGTATCCTTACTGATTTTTTTGTGTGTGTGGGAATCTATTGGTTCTTAAAGCGGCATTCTCAGTCCAGAAGGGGAAAGGTATTGTCTTAAATTTGTTATGATCATAAAATTGTTTCTTTTTTCTTGTAGCTCTGTTCTGTATAACTGGGATTTATATTATTAAGCGCAAATTTGCTAGTCAGTCATAGTCAGTAATATGAAGTGCTATTCATTTATATTAATGCTTTTTTTGCCCTCAAGTGTACTGTATTGTATCATATAAGTTTCAGTTAGTCTTTGTTTCCATATACTACAGGTTTGAGCCAAAGGATGTTTACAGTTGTTCTTATGGGAACAATACAATAGTTCATAAGCAGCAGTCTCACAATAAACTGTGTTTGACATACTAAAAAAATGTAAACCAGCCCGGGCCAGATGGCATTGTCCTGGAGCACAGAGGTTGCTGGTTTGACCCCGGTCAGGGCACATACAAGAATGGATTAATGTTCCTGTCTCTCTTTATCTTCCTTCTTCTATCTCTATAATCAATAAAATAAACAATAAAAATATATATAAATCCACTTTTGCACCACCTCTGTGTCTTTTCCATTCTTTCCCTTTCAATCTCTTTGCACTGTTATGTTTTAGGTAAAGCTGTGTTTTATATTCACAATGAGTAGTTATTAAGATCCAAAAGGAACGGAGTTTGGTTGAGGTTATGATACCGGGTTTTAATATATTTTTCTATTTTCTCACTATTTATTATATGACGCATATTGATTGTTTTCATGCAACTAAAAAGACATCACTATTGTACAAACTTTTCATATAGATGTGCATCTATTACTGGGCATTTTATTCTGTTTCATAATTTTGTGTTGTTAGTATTCAGGGTCTCATGAAGAGGAGCTGCAAAAGAATGAGGCAGCAACAATACTGCAAGTAGAGGACCCCAATCTCTCCAGGACTGAGGTACTTTAGAGAGATCAGCTATCCAAGTTATTAAGCAGAAACATGACATCATGCAGAAGAAACTAACAAACAGAATGCAGTGTACAATTTTATTATTTAGTTTTGCAAAACATTAGATTTCTCTTGCCCTTTCTGAGACATACCACCACACCATCTGCTGTTTGATTCCTGACCTGCAGAAAGCTCCAGCAGGGCCAAGCATCGCATCCTTGAGCCTTCCCTGGACACGACTGCCTTAGTCATGTATGCTTGGTCTCAGCCTTCACTCCCTCAGGATGGGAACAGAGAGTCACTCGGGGCTTTGGCTTTCCTCCAGCATCTTCCCCCTTTTTCTTTAACTCATTCTGCAACATCATGGTGTACAAGGAGGCTCGTCCTCTGAAATGACACAAGTCGCTTCTGCTCTTTCTCTAGACTAAGCAAATACAAAAACTATACAGCAATGACAATTAATGTGCTTATTGTAGAAGCTCCTCATAATTGCAAATGTTTAACAGGGTTTAGTTCAGACAATCCATCAGCAATACTACTTAATAAAGGTGTACTAGAAAGCAATTTTAGTTTTTCTCTGAAAGTGTCATATATATCTTTTTTAGAGCCTCATCTATTAAATACATTTCAGTACAAATGGCCAACAGATATATGAAAAGATGCTCATCTTCTTTAGCTATTAGAGAAATGCAAATCAAAACGGCAATGAGATACCACCTCACACCTGTTCGATTAGCTGTTATTAGCAAGACAGGTAATAGCAAATGTTGGAGAGGCTGTGGAGAAAAAGGAACCCTCATACACTGTTGGTGGGAATGTAAAGTAGTACAACCATTATGGAAGAAAGTATGGTGGTTCCTCAAAAAACTGAAAATAGAACTACCTTATGACCCAGCAATCCCTCTACTGGGTATATATCCCAAAAACTCAGAAACATTGATACGTAAAGACACATGCAGCCCCATGTTTATTGCAGCATTGTTCAGAGTGGCCAGGACATGGAAACAACCAAAAAGCCCATCAATAGATGACTGGATAAAGAAGATGTGGCACATATACACTATGGAATACTACTCAGCCATAAGAAATGATGACATTGGAACATTTACAGCAAAATGGTGGGATCTTGATAACATGATACGAAGCGAAATAAGTAAATCAGAAAAAAACAGGAACTGTATTATTCCATACGTAGGTGGGACATAATAGTGAAACTAAGAGACATTGATAAGAGTGTGGTGGTTACGGGGGGGAGGGGGGAATGGGAGAGGGAAAGGGGGTGGGGAGGGGCACAAAGAAAACAAGATAGAAGGTGACAGAGGACAATCTGACTTTGGGTGGTGGGTATGCAACATAATTGAACGACAAGATAACCTGGACTTGTTATCTTTGAATATATGTATCCTGATTTATTGATGTCACCCCATTAAAAAAATAAAATTATTATAAAAAAAAAAAAAAAAAAAGGAAAGAAAAAAAAAAGAAAAATCTGGTATGGCACCAATCTGACTGAAGATTAAAGTTTAATATTTGTTAATAAAAAAAAAAATACATTTCAGGCGAGTTTTGCCATTGTCTGTGCATCTGAACAGGGATCCAGACTCCTGTTCTAGTTTTAAGTATATACACAGAATCAACAGATTGATAATAATTAATAGAGGAATTGAGACATGTATAAAAAGAACAATTCTCACAGGTAATGAGATTAATTGATTCATTTCAGAACACAGGACCAGTCATGAACATATAAGGTAGGCATACATAAGTCTGAAAGGTCCACCCTTGAAATATACATAGAATAAGGTGATGTGACCCATTTTGTATAGTAAATAACCAACCCTGTGATTTTATCTTTAAGCAATGATCTCCTACAAATGGGTAATCTATCTGAGCCCACAGTATAATTTGATATAACCTGTTCTTCTTCAGGCCTTAAGGATCCACGGCTATCAAATGATCCTGGAAGCCAAACAATTATTAACATAAACAGAAAAAAGGGGTGTCTTTCCAATGAACAGGTTTATTTAAAGGAGGATTAGGAATATGAGTCCAGTAAGAATAGTTAGTTCTGCTCACTGTTACACACACAACAACCAATATTGCCAGAAGCAGAGTCAAGGTTGTTTTTGGAGTCTTAGTCCCAATTAAAACATTTTCTGCCTCCTGGATAAGTTTCTTCAGTTGCCCCAAGTAGGCGGTTCAGCTTTTTGTGTTGCAGTTGTCTTCACCTTCACTTCTCTGATAACCTTTGGCTCTAAGCTTAGTCTCTCCATTTCTTCTTCTGGTGGCTCAGAGATGTCAAATCTTCCTCTCTTCCACTTCTGTCCGACTCATGCTGAGGCTTCAATCTTCTGAAAGGTATCCACTGGTATCTGTGGAGAGAAGAACAAATCCTCGCCCCCTATTTTGCCCACATTGCTGTTGTAAGTCAGCAAACTGTCCCTGTCCAAAAAGCTCATCTTGTGTAATATTAACAGGAAGATTAGCGTTAGCATTCCAATTAGCTTGAATACAAGCCTGATCCTCCCACCAAGTCATAAATTGTAAATATTCTGCTTTTGAAAGAACAGTCTGAGCTAACATCTCCCAACAACAGAAGGAGGGGGAGACCAATTATCTTGGTCTGTTTTAAAAGGGTTAATACTATGTTGAACCTCCATGGCAGAAAGCTTAGACTGTAATTCAAAAAGTCACTCCTTTTACAGGATGTGGCCTGACAAGCAGCCAACAGCTTGAAGCAGCTTGAGATAAATTCTTGAAATGACTTATTAGGGCCTTGCTTAATTTTGCTTGATTCTTTTGTTTCACAGACCTGAGCACCTCTTTACACACAAATGACAATTTACAGCACAGAAACACAATTATAACATATAATTTTGATTAATCCTAATACTTGAATTACTATTTGGCTTCTAACTCCAAACATACCTTACAATGCACCAACCAAATTAGCAAGTCTTAAGGATCCACATTTCTTTCCATTTAAATTTAAATGAGCGCTCCTTACAAGTTCCAATTTTAAAGCAAAAAATGTAGGCATGAAACTTTACAATATAAGAACTGGCATTTCTGATTTTCGCAGGCAAAAACTTAATTCAGGCCTGAAAAATCACATTTTAGACAACATCAAACAAAAACTAAACAGAAACTAGAAGCAGACAAACCAGAGAGAAACCTGGGATTTCAGAGCACAATCGGACTAGAAAGATGCCTGCCTGATCTCAGTCAGGGCATTTTCTGACAGAGAGATTAACGATGGATGGGACTAAGCAAAATCTCCCTGAGGAAAAAAACTCGCAGCTGCTGAGAGATTTTGTAATTGGATTCAGCAGGAGTCCCCCATCCAAATTTCCAGGAAAGAAATAAGAAAGAAACAAAATGATAGTTCAGAGGATTGTAAAGAAAATCAGACCATAACAGGAAAAGCTGTAAATTTCCTAATACCCGAGTCTCCTATCCATTCTCAAATTCTATAGCTGCTGCAACTGGCGGTTCAGGTTGACCATGCTGAGACCTCTCCTCCACCCCTATTCCAGCTGAGCGGCAAACTAAGTTAATAAGTTCTGATAGCCCACTACCATCGGACCAGCCTTTTAAAGGATTGATTTCTCCACTCTGATGAGCTCTCTGGAGAGACTTCATTACTAATCCCCACTGTCATAGATTAAGTAAAATTTTTCCTGTGGAGGTAAACCAATAACAATGCCTTCTAACTAAATACCATAGTTTGTCTAAAGTTTCTTTCTTAACTTTGACTTTGGAACTATGTAACAGTCTCTTAAGCAACTGCGAATAGGCATAGGCTTCGTAGTCACTTGATTGGGAGTTCCCCACTGCTCCACTATCCCAGAGTAAAGACTTACCCATCCACACGAATCCCTCTGGTTCCCTTGGGCTGAAAACCAAAAGCAGTTTCCTCCTCATGTCCCCTGTTCAGGCGCCATTTGTTGTTGTATTCAGGGTTTCATGAAGAGGAGCCACAAAGGAATGAGGCAGCAACAATACTGCAAGTGGAGGACCCCAATCTCTCCAGGACTGAGGTGCCTTAGAGAGATCAGCTATCCAAGTTATTAAGCAGAAATATGACATCATGCATAAGAAACTAATAAACAGCCTGACCAGGCAGTGGCGCATTGGTAGAGCGTCGGACTGGGATGCAGAGGACCCAGGTTCGAGACCCCGAGGTTGCCAGCTTGAGTGCGGGCTCAGCTGGTTTAAGCAAAAGCTCACCAGCTTGGACCCAAGGTTGCTGGCTCGAGCAAGGGGTTACTCGGTCTGCTGAAGGCCCATGGTCAAGGCACATATGAGAAAGCAATCAATGAACAACTAAGGTATCACAACGAAAAACTGGTGATTGAGGCCTGACCTGTGGTGGCACAGTGGATAAAGCGTTGACCTGGAAATGCTGAGGTCGCCGGTTCGAAACCCTGGGCTTGCCTGGTCAAGGCACATATGGGAGTTGATGCTTCCTGCTCCTCCCCCTCTTCTCTCTCTTCTCTCTCTCTCTCCCCCCATCTCTCCCTTCTAAAATGAATAAATTTAAAAAAAAACTGATGATTGATGCTTCTCATCTCTCCATTCCTGTTTGTCTGTCCCTATCTATCCCTCTCTCTGACTCTGTCTCTGTAAAAAAAAAAGAAAAAAGAAACTAATAAACAGAATACAGTGTATAATTTTATTATTTAATTTTGCAAAACTAATTAGATTTCTCTTGCCCTTTATGAGACATACCACCACACCATCTGCTGTCTGATTTCTGACCTGCAGAAAGCTCCAGCAGGGCCAAGCATCACGTCCTTGAGCCTTCTCTAGACATGACTGCCTTCAGTCATGTATGCTTGGTCTCGGCCTTCACTTCCTCAGGATGGGAACAGAGAGTCACTCGGTGCTTTGGCTTTCCTCCAAGAGTTTTGTCTAATCACATGTCATCAACCCACTGTTTTAATTATTATACCTTCATAATGGAATGCAAGTCTGTGTCTAGTTGTGCAAGCTTCTGTGTTTTATTTTGCTTTCTCAGAGTTGTCTTGTGCGTTGCAGGTGCTTCTCGGCGTCCATTCTCTGCATTCACTGCCTGCCATTAAGACCCTCCCTCAGCTCAGGTACACAACAATCCGAAGTGTCTGCATACATTGTGGTTGTCCCTAGGGCCACCATCCACCCGGGGTGAGAATCACTGACAGTTGGAGCTCAGATTATTCTGGAACCTGAATGATCGACCTGGAAATGTAGAACACCCCCCCCCCCCTTTTTTTAATGTAGTGAGTTAACCTTTGAGGCTTGAGGACTAATTTAAACTGTTATCCATTGATGAATAGGGGGGGCTACAGTGCTTTCTGTGTTCTCCTTCAGGTCTCAGTGTACTGGTATGGGGGAAATATTTGCTCACAATCTGGGGGTTATAGTCAGGATACGTTGAGTGAGTCAGCTCTGGAATGACCATCTCTTCTGTTTGGTTGAATGTGAAACCTCCCCATCCACTTCCCCAATGGCCAGGTGAGAGAGGGAGCAATAAAAAGGTGTAGGGGCTCTGAGGAAGCTCGGTTTCCCCGCGTAGCCTGCTGCGAGCAGGTAGTTATTGTCCTCCAGCCCCCTCCATGTGGACCTAGTGAGTGCAGGGGGTGAAACGAGAGGAAGGTGAGGAAATCCAGTCTGTAGCAGAATAACTGTTCTCCCAGATGTTTCGTATACTTTGGGTGGGGTCTCTCTTAGTGGATATGGGCTCTATTTCTGTTCACATATCAGAATCTAAATGCGAAGTGAGCAGTGTGGTCCAGGGGATATTAGGTAAGTGGAGGGGATTGAGGTGAGCGAGAGTGGAGAACAGCTACAGGCAGCTTGTGAGGACCCAAAAAGGGTACCCAGACTATCTCTGAGGTACACACCTCATGTCCCAAATTAGATGAGCTATTCCCACGGGACCACTTTTTGTGAGCCCCTCCTGTAGAGTGCAGAGCAGATTCGGAAGCACACTACTTGTGGTCCCAGTTTCTTGAGTATGGCGAGATCTAACCTCACAGGCTTCCGGGCAGGAGAGCCAAGTCCGAAGCTTGAGTGCGTGTTCCAAGCTCCAGAAAGGTAACTTTTATAAATGATAGGAGAGAGACCCTGAGAGGTTTGTTCTCTGGGCCCACATGTCTGACGTCTGGTGTCCTGGAGTGAGGGGTGAGGGATACCTGGAGGCAGAATTTCTATCCCAATTCCCAGCAACCATAGAGGAGAAGAGGAGACGTCTGGAGAAGGATGCGGCTGACCTTGTGGCAAGTTTTCCATGGGGGCTTGAGGTCAGCATGTGAGGGCAGAGCAGATGTTTCAGTTAAGGAATGAGGAGAGACCCAGAGATGAATATTTATCTCCTCTGCATGCATCTTTTGGAGGGTCTCATGGGAAAACGGGCAAGGAGAGACTGGCGGGTGAATTCTCCCTGCTTGCTCGGGCCAGGGTGTGAAGAGCACAGTGCAAAGACCATGAGCAGGATTCTGCATCTCAGCCTTAGCCAGCTCGTGTGGTGAGAGGGGTCGTCTGGGGCTGGATTTCCGTCCCTGCTTTAGCCAGAATGATGGGCAGGAGGGATTTCTTTAGGGAAGGGCCAGGAGAGACCTGGAGGAGAATTGTTTCTCCTGACTCCAGCCCAGCATCTCACGGGCAGCTGGGGCCTCCGGAAACAGGTGAGGAGAGACCTGGAGCCACTTCCTTCTTCTTGGCTCCAGCAGGTCTGTGCCGGGCTGAGGGCGTCCTTAGGTCAAGGGTGAGGAGAGACCCGGAAGCGGCTTCTCACCAGCCTATGAGAGGTAGTGGGGTTTCTGGGGTGAGGGGTGCACTTCAGCCAGCATGAGTCCAGCCACGCCGCTGCCAGGCAGCCCTGCTCCAGCTGCTCAGCTCAGGTCAGGGCTCACTGGTCCTGAAACCGCCCCCAGCCGGCCGGGTTCCAGGAGCACTTCTCAGATCACAGCCTCTCCCAGCCTCTGCCTGTCTCGCCCCACTTTCCCTCCCAGAGGAGGCAGGAGCCTGCGATCCAGTGTGCACGTGGGCCCATGTGCTGGCAGAAGTCGTCTGGGGTGTCAAGCCGACCGGGCACAGGATGCCAAGGTTCTACGGGAGGAACGTTGATGGGAAAGGGTGGTGATGTCCAGACAAAGAACCTCGAGAGAAATAAGTGACAGGGCGCTGCCAGGTGAGGGAGGGAAGGGGCGAGACAGTGGAGGAAGGAGCGCAGCACTGGCAGGGCTGAGAGAAGGGCCTCGGCTGGCCAGGTGAGGGGTGCGATGCAGGCGGAGGTGGAAGCGGTGCGACCCTGTCACTTCGGGGCTGGAGAAACCCGGGGTGAGAAGGGAAGGGGCTGTGGCCTGTGGCCTGTGGCTGGGAGGGGACGGGGCTGCTGTGAGGGGTGCTATGGAGAGGTGGGTAAGGCGGCCTAAGGTAGAGTTAGGGTGCATTAAGAGAGGACTGAGGCCTCCAGACGGAGAGCCTGGGTGTGGTGAGGTCATGGAGAAAGAGAGAGCGGGAGGAAGGGGAATGGGATGGAAGCCAGGACCACCACGGAGCTGCCCCGCGTGATGTGTCTGGACTCCCGTTTCCCCCGCAGAGAGGAAGAGATAGCAGGGTCCAGCGGCATCAGCCGCAGCCAATTCCAGTTGCCAGGCCTTCAGCTTTTTAAAAAAATGTTTATTGATGAGAGAGAGAAAGGGGGGGGGGGTGTTGTTCTATTTACATAAGCATTTACTGGTCCCACATTTAGAGGACTCGGAGCTGACATGACGGGACCCCCTAGTCTTGGGTGGGACCCCTGCCCCCAATCACAGGGTCAGATCTGATGTGTCAGGGCTCCATAGTCCCTCAGGGAAGACCCCTGGCCACACTCAGAGGAGGCAGAGCCGATGTGACCGGACTGCCCACGCTGTCTGAGCAGAACCCCGCGCACACTGGGTGCAGGCGGCAGGGAATGCCTTCTCTGCTGCCATCTAGCGCACCCAACAGCACTGTTTACTGAGCATCTGCTGTTGTCATGTCGCAAGGACACAGTGAATGTCCAAAGCGCCTCCCATCACTGCAGCTCCCGAAGTCTGTGTCTCCATAATGGTAGGAACTAAAGTGTGTGGGAGAAAGCTCACTGCTCTCTCAGGTGGGACTCCTCTCCACGGAGACAAAAATCTAAAGCTCACGTGACCCCTCCTAGGTTGGGGCCCCTCACCAGTCAGAAGACCCAGCCCTGCCGAACCGTGACTCCTATGGTAGGGCCCCCTTCTTACATCACAGGGTCAGGAGCCAATGTGATCAAACCCAGACCCCCTACTCTCTCAGTTGTGACCCTTCCACACTGTCAAATAAAGCAGAGCAGATGTGACAGGATGCCCTATGCTCTCAGGGAAAGACCCTTCCTTGCACTCACGTGGATCAAAAATGACATGACACCCTCGTTACTCTCTTGGGGAAGGACCTCTCCTCACACTCACAGGTTCCAGAGCTGATGTGACAGGACTCCCCACCCCCGTTCTCTCTGGTGGGCCTGTTTCTTGTGCTCACAGGGAACAGAACCACTGTGACAGGACTACCTGTCAAGCGAGACATCTTCCACAATGACAGGACCCAGAGCTTACGGGCAGGACCCCTTACTGTCACAAGGCAGAGACTTCTTCCTGTGAGAGGACCTCGTTACTTCACTGTTTTGTATGAATATGCAGTCACCTTGAGCATGTGTTATATGTTGAGTATCTCTTGTTCATCTGATTAAGTTCATTTGATTATTACCACAGCTGTTGGAACTTACAAGGCACAAGGAAAATGTGTTGTTTGTTTGTTTTTTGTTTATCCCCCACACTATCGATGAGCTGGGCATGTGAAGATAAAGGCCGAGAAACTAACTTCAGGAAAGTGCTGCAGCTGAGACACGGATACCTGCCAGCTAGGGTTACCGTTATTTTTGTTCAGTCAGCTGTTTGGTTCATTTCTGTAGGGTTTGGTGGAATTATGTAGTGCTCCCTCATTTACACTGGCATGAAAACATGTCTGAGAAGCTAGCTGCTTGGACTCAGAGAGTCATGAGTTTTCTGTATTGAGTCCCAGCTGTGTTCACATCACGAGGATCTAGTTCAGCTCCTGCGTCTGTCGTGTGGACATTTGGGTTCGTTGTCCGGCTCCATGTCTGGAGTTTGGCTGTGGCGTTTTGGTTGCAGATGTGGATCCAGTCTATGGGATCTGTGGTTGAATCTGTATTGAGCTGTGTGGCATCGGGGGTGTGGGGCCCCTCTGTGTGTGTCTCCATGTCCTGGTTTCTAGTGTGGGGCCCACACACAGCTCTTGCCATAAGCTGTGTGGCATCTGGTGTCCAAGTTCTTGTATCCGTCTCTGGTGTCTGGCATTTGGGTTCCAGGGTCTGACTTGGGTCTGGAGAACAGTGTTTGGTTTGGGGCCTGAGGCCCAGGGTTCTACTTTTGATTTGGGGTCTGTTGTTTAGGTGGAGGAACGTAGGGTCTCTGTCTGGAGTCCTGAGTCTATCTGTGGCCTCTGTCCGGTGTCTGTCAGTAATGGTTGTTGTGTTTTCATAGACGTATCTGTCTGTTGGTAGAGAAAGAGAGGTAAGGAACTTGCACATTATATTTTATAATCTAAGAAAGCCTGTTTTAGGAAGAAGCTTCAAAATTCTATTTAGCTTAAGCTTAATCAGCACAAAAGCTCAAGTATTTCTAGGCTTGATGGCCCATTTCAGGAATCCACTGTGTCCTCAGAAGTTCATTGTCCCCTGTGTTCCAGTTGGACAGGAGTGAGTAAAGAAGGCCCAGGTCATCGTACACTGGAAGGTGTCCCAGTTCCTAACCATGGACACAGATAAACCACATCAGCATATTGAGAGCCAACTTACAAAATGAATAGGGTGGAGCCCTGGCCAGGTAGTTCAATGGGTTAGAGTGTCCTCCCAATATGCCAAGGTTGTGGGTGTGATTCTTGGGCAGGACACATGTCAGAAGCAACCATTGAATGCTTAAATAAGTGGAAAAACAAATCAATGTTTCTCTCTCTCGCCCTTTGTCTCCCTCACCCCCCTTCCTCTTGCTCTCTAAAATCAATAAATAGCTTGACCTGTAGTGCTGCATCAAGCTGGAAATGCTGAGGTTGCTCGTTAAAAACCCCAAGCTTTGCTGACCAAGGCACATAGGAGAAGCAACTACCAGTTGATGCTTCCTGCTCCTCCCCTGCCTTTCTCTCTCTTCTGTCTCTAAAATTAATAAATAAAAACTTTAAAAATTAATTTTTAAAAATTAATAGGTTGGAGAGTCCCATCTCTACAGAGACCCCAGTAAGGTCATATGAACTATTGCTACAACTTGAGGATCTCAAATTGGATGCCAGGAAGGAGTTTAGGGAAAAGAGCCCACTGGCCTGTGGGTCCGGCCCCTCTGTGCCATAGCTGCTCTGCTTCCAGGGAAGGCCAAGGGCAAGTCATAATAATGGTGGAGGTTATGGGCACTGAGCAGAGGTGGATTTAAGGGCGGGCACACTGGGCACGCTCCCTGGGCCCTGACTTCTGAAGGGCCTTCAAAACCCCAACTTGACACTTTTTCCTAATGTAAGGTGCCCAGTATTTTCTTTTGCACCGGGGCCTCAACTGACCTTAATCTGCCTCTGGCACTGAGTCCTGCTTTTTTCATCTGGATGCCTTCCCTTTTCAGGTGGCCCCTCAGTGTCCCTCCTTGGACTGTGGTCTCCAAGGAAAGAAGAGGTTGTGAGAGTGCAAGGACCGGTAGGGTGTCCCCGGCTAAGCCTGGGCTTCAGGTGCTCGGCCACAACGGTTTATTATTGGCCTGGATGTCAGCTGGGAATGGCAAGGACAGGGTAGAGGAGAGCCATCCTAAGCCCCAAGGTCTCACAGGCCATGTGGTGGTGGCTGCAGAGAGGAGGGACTGATAGGAATGTCGTATGAGGCATGGGCCAAAAGAGGACAGAGGGAGAGAGAGTGCTGGTCACATGGTCAGCAGGAGCTAACATGCACCACTTTCCTGAATCCTCACAGCCACCCCAGAGGGAGCAGTTCTCCCCATCTGACAGATGAAGAGACTGAATTTTTATTTATTTGGCTGAAATCACACAGCTTGCAGGTGGTGGAGCCAGAAGTCAGCTCTAGACTTCATTCTGAGCCTCCAGGAAGCTCCTGTCAGGTGAGGCCTCAGAGGAAGCACACATGGGTAGAAGCAGACCGGTGCTCTGGACTGAAGAACAGATTTTAAAATGCCATCAGAGAGGGAGAGGGTAGAAGTGGGGAGGGCGCTCTTAATGGGACTGTTGTTGGTTGAGCACCTGGGAAGGGCCAGGCCACCTCCTTCTTCCCCACCTATCCTGTCCCGTTTCCTACCCAAGTTCCACCCCAAATACCACCTTGGGTGAGAGCACGGCAAGCTGGACCATTAGGTTATGTGCAGGTTTTCTTAAAAACATTAAAAAAAAAATTTAAGTATAATATTCAACCCAAGGCTGCAAGGACTACTTGGATTGCTCAATTTGTCCAGGATACTGTGAGTACACATTCTTCTGACCCATCTTGAACCATCAGTTCTGGACTTTGAACTATGTTAGAATCAGTCTTTAGTTCAAATACCTGTGAAATGGAGATAACAATGGTCCCTGTCTCATTTGGCAAATGGGAGCAATAGGTAAGGTGAGGCATGTGAATCTTAAAATAGGAATGTCTACCAGGTCTGGATTCTCACATAATGCAGTGGACAGTGCCGTTGCCTTATTTTTTGTGTGTGTGTCTTTTTTTTCTATTTATTTATTTATTTTATTGAATCCAGAGAGGGAAGGGAGAGAGAGAGAGAAGCATCAATCTGTTCCTGCATGTGCCCCAGCCACGGGTGGAACCAGCCACCTCTGCATCTCAGGACCATGCTCCAACCAATAGAGCTGTTGGGCGAATGAGTTTGTAAAATTTGTATTATTTGAGTTTGCTCACTTTTAGTGTTAAAAATGGCACGGGGCAGCACCAGGTATGTGATCTGTGAAATTGCAAATGACTTTCCTGATGGGGAACGGCCATCGTCTTGCGAATGTTTGCTAAAGGAAGCCATGTTTGGCAGGGAGAAAGAAGCCGGTTTTGAGGAGAGAAACCATGTTTGCAGTGAGAGCAGAGAGAGAATGCAGCGTGCAGAGGAGAAACTGGGGAACCAGAGGTGAGGGGCTTTTGTGAGCTCCGCTGAGACTGGTAGGGCCTTTGATTCTAAGAGAAACTGGAGAAGATTCTCCTGGTTGTGGAACTGGAGAATGTTGTCAGTGACTTTGGGAGCCCTGTGTATGTACTCATTGGCTGGTGCGAGACCTTAATAAAGAAACAGCCCACCATTTTTTGGCTCCATTGTTTCTTTCCTGTCAGTCTGAATCTAATGGGAACCTGCATGTGCATGGCCACGGCAGTCGCAACCCCTTGCTCTACACAAGCCATCCAGCCAAGGCGTTGGCTGCTCTGTTTTGCACATATTTGGATCAACATCACAGGAGACCTGTCTAGGAAAAAAACAAACTACTTTTGTGCTGCCATCTTGTGGACATCTTGAAAATAACAGCTAAGTAAAAGTCACCAGAAGTTTTTCCTCTGCTGCTATCTGGTGTACATTTTGAACTTAAAAACTGAGTGCATGTAACCAGAAACTATCAAACTACTTTTGCACCACCTATGTGTCTTTTCCCATTTTTTCACTTTGAATCTCTTTGCATGCTTATGTTTTAGGGGACTCTGTTTTACATCAATGTTGATGAAAAAAACTTTCCTTATAAATCAGATATGAACCTACAAGCTCAGGGAAAGCCTACATGGTGGCCTTGCAAACTCAGGAAAGTAAGGTAAACACGAGATGGTCTAAATCAAACCTTTCTAACTAAAAGCAGTTTATGGTGACTAGTCATGTCCTAAGGGAAAAGCCTCCTCTAAACAGAGATCAATCAATGCTTGCTTTCCCTCAAGCCTGTCTGCTGTCTTTTGCAGCTATGATAATGCACCTGATAACATGGCTTTGGAATGTAAGGGTCGGCTTCCTTTTCCGATCAGGCCAGACATCCCACCAGAGCAGAAGCCAATGGACTCCTTATTGCTGTTGTTATGTGAACCATTCACTGTTAACTGTCCTGCTCCCACCTATGTAAAAGAAGTTTTGGCATATACTTTCACTTTTTACCCAGTCCCAGAGATTTCCCTGCTTTGGCTTCTCCTGCATCCCTAATCTACCACCAATCCATTTCATGTAACTTCTTCTGTCTTCCCCTTTGATTCTAATGAATAAAATAAGTGGTGAACCTGCCATTTGCCAGAGCATTTTCTCAACCCGTTGAGACTTGGCTTCCCGGCAATTGTCGACAGTTTGGCTCAAATAAACTAATAAAAATTCTTACAGGTTTCAAAGGTTGTTTTTTTTCGTTGACATTGCTTGGTGTAGTGCAGCAGGATTCCAAAGAAGCCCACCCAGGACCACCTTGCAGGCTCAAACCCATGCTTCGGTACCGGCAGGGCCCATTGAGCCCCAACAGATCCTCGTCTTGCTTTTGGTGAACTTGGGTGTTTCTTTTGGAATTCCGGATCTCCCTGTTTTAAGGTAAGAGGCCCTGACTTTATTTGAGCTGTTCTTGAAAATCCTCGAGGTGAACCTAAAGGTTAAGGTTTGAGAACCTAGGTTAAGGCAGGAAAGGGGGATAAATAATGGACAGCTGGTTTGTTTTTTATTTTTGGCCTTTTCCAGTTAGAACAAATTAACTGCTAGCAGAGGCGGATTTAAGGGCGGGCGCACCAGGGGTCCGACTTCTGAAGCTTTAGGTCTCGGTCTCCAGTCCGCTTCTTCCAAAACAGGTAAGTGTTCCGGGATCATTCGTGTCTGTTCCTGACAGCATTCTGTTCTTTCCTGCATAGCAGTTGCCTGAACGTACAGTGATATCTTTTTCTTTATTTTGCTCGCTTAGCCACGTAAACCACGAGCCACAAGAAATCCTGTGCGTGTTGTGTGCCCATCGGTATGCTGGTGTCTATGTACCGGTACCAACATTAATTACTGTTAAAATATTGGCAAGTGAAGGACCTCCCACAGCCGGACTCCGAATGTAAAACCCTTAAAGAAACAGCAGCGTCGCCAGCCAGTTCCAAAGTCAGGTGGAGGACAGTTCCTCTTCTGCCCGGTGGAAGCTCTCCGCACCCCCGGGACGCCGCGGTCAGGCAGCCCTCCCAGCAAGCCTCCTCAGCCGAAGCCTCGCTATGGCGTGGAAATCAGCACCAGCCGGTCGGTTCCGGGACGCTCCTCTGGACCGCCGCCGCTCCCGCCTACCCCCTCCCCTCGGCGGCGCGAGTCCCGGCGCGCAGCGTGGACGCATCTTCACGTCGGCGTTGCGGAGCGGGGTTGGGAGGGCGAGACACCGGACAGCGCGGGTGCGGCGGCGGCCTCGGTGCCGGAAGCTCTTAGGGAGGGGACGATGGCCTGCAGCGCAGGCACCTGGAGAGAAGGCAGAAAGTCCGGGCCAGGTGATGGGGAGGCGGAGGGAGGAGGCGCAGCCCCGGGAAGAGGCAGAAAGGGTCCGGGCCGCGCCAGCGGAGGGTCGTTAATGAGGCGCCGGCGAACGCGGCCGTGGTCCCAGCAGGTCGGGGCAAGAGGCGCCCAGGCCGCGAAGGGAGGGCGCGGGCCGCGGTCGGAGGCGGACGGGACTGCCCTCTGCGGGCCGGGAAGAGCTGGGGGCAGCAGGTGCTGAGCGAAGAGCTCGGGGAAGAGGTTGGGCGAGCGTTCGCTCGGAGGCGGCAGGGGTCGGGGCGGACGGGAGGGTTGGTGCGGAATGGGAGACAGCGAGTCGTCTGTACTTGAGGTGGGCCCGAGGGGGTCCCACCTGAAAGAAACTTTTGGACGGAGAGGGACGGGACCTCCACGGCAAGGGACGGTTTTTTGGCGGGCGGGGCGAGGGGGTCCCTTCTGTCGGTGAAAAGGCCGAGAGAGCAGAGCGGAGCGCGCTGGGTCGCAGGTGAGTCTATGTCCAGCCTTCACCTTCTCAGGGGGCGGGGCGGACACGAGGCCGCGGCCGGGGGCGGTGTCCGCGGGGGGCGGGGCAGGCACGAGGACGCGGCCGGGGGCGGTGTCCGCGGCGGCCGGGGGGGGGGGGGGGGGCGGGGGGGGGGGCGGGCACGAGGACGCGGCCGGGGGCGGTGTCCGCGGGGGGCGGGGCAGGCACGAGGACGCGGCCGGGGGCGGTGTCCGCGGCGGCCGGGGGGCGGGGCAGGCACGAGGACGCGGCCGGGGGCGGTGTCCGCGGCGGCCGGGGGGGCGGGGCAAGCACGAGGATGCGGCCGGGGGCGGTGTCCGCGGCGGCCGGGGGGCGGGGCAAGCACGAGGATGCGGCCGGGGGCGGTGTCCGCGGCGGCCGGGGGTCCGAGAGGGTGCTCCGCGGGAGGCTCCTGGCTCACCTCCGCCTCAGTTTCTTCGGCCCCGGCGTCCCGGGGACGCGGTAGGGGGAAAGGGCTTTTCTTGCTCTGAGCGGCGTGGGAACAGCGAACGCGGGTTCTGTGGGTGGGAGTGGCCTGTGTCACCGCGGAGGGTCCCGAGGTCCGAGGAAGGGAGCGGACAGGACCTGACCTCACGCAGGAGGGGAGGTTTATGAAAGGAGCTTTTGAATTCTCGTACCTTCGCTGTCTAGATGCTGGGTCCGTATGCATCAAACAAAAAGTGTCTTCGTTGCTATGTTGATGTGGTACCGGGCGTCACTTTGTCAGATGAGTCGTTTTCTGTTTTCAAGGAAAGGGAAACGGCTAAGAAGACTCGGGGTACTTGTGTTTCGGTCTGTGAAGGGAGGGACGCTAAGAGTGGGGTTTGGATGCAGCATGAGTCTCAGGTGTGTCCCCTGGGGAGCTGAGGAATGGGCGAGGGACGACAGAGCAGATTTGTTTTTTCCGCTGCTGTTTCCATTTGGGAGCATTGTCGCCATGAGTACAGAATTTGGACATTGTTTCAGTCGGTGTTTTTTTGTCAAAGGGCATTGTGTCTGAATAAACAGTATACTGTTTTGTCTGGTCTATTTTATTTTTGCTGCGCTGAGTTGTGAGGCGACACTGCTTTCCTTTCCCGGGGTTTATAGTTAAAATAACTTGATGGTGCACGTGAACGACAGGACGCCCTGAACATTCTAGAAAGGAGGAACTAACCTGTCTGTTTGGGGCGGTGGGTTTTAGGGAACAGGAGGGATACGGAAGAATAAGTAGTGGGGGTCCCCCAGCCCCGCATGTTCCCAGTCGTCTCACGTGCGCGTGGCGTCCTTGCCCTTCGGTCAGAGGCCCCGCCGCAGGGTAGCGTCCCGGTCCCGCTCGGTCTGACCCCGTCCCCGCGCAGCGGGACCCCCTGTGTACGTTCCTCTCTGCGTGCCCCGGAGTGTCTTCTGTTCTAATGCAGGGGGCTTAGATTGTATATCAGGAGAGTGGTATCACGCCAAGATGGGCCTGTTTGCTTGGTTCCTAGGACTCTGGGTTCCTGGGAAAGGACGCTGGTTCTCTGGGGAGAGTGATAGCTTACGTGATAGGGCTGTGTCATTTCCGAGGTCATTCTTTTCCCAATCCTGCTAGGAAAGAGATGTCCTGTGTTAGGGTCCTCCATTCTCTCTCACTGAGAAGTTTTCATGGTCTCACTTCTGCTGTGGTCCTCGGAATCCCCGGCTGAGTGGAGGCTGCCTAAAAAATGCAATGAGACTTTTTTTTGGTGCCCTCCAATGGACATCTTTAGAGTAACACATTTTAAAGGGCCTGTCTCTTACAGTCTCTTGACAACAGGATATGAGTTCGCCCATAAGCCTTTAAGGTTTCCTACAGGATCACTGTCTGAAAATGATTTCACTACATAAAAATTCAGTACATTGCTGATCCCATGTCCTTTGCTCAGAAGAAGACGGTGCTGAAGAGAAACATCGCTTCTGTTTCCACCTCGGAGGCAGGAAGGAGAGTCTACTGCAGATTCAAAAGTATGATGTTTTTAACTGTTGCACTAGGCACATGGAGGCAATGTTTCATGGAAGGGAAGGAATCTTTTTCTTCATTCTTTTTCCTTCTTGATTTGGCGATGTGCACAGTGATGGAGCTGAGAGATTTTAACGTTCTGTCAGTTTCTTCTATGTAACTATTAGCTTGGACATATGTTCCCAGATTTGGCTGCTTGATACTTCAGTTCATGTCTTAATTTTTATGCTATGTTCATCAGATACTGATTTGTCAATTCCTTTAGTAAGTTTAATTAATAAATTTATTTATTTACTTATCCTATTTTTTTCACTCATGTATGCAATGAATTAAAGTTTTTCTACTTTATTTTTTTATTATTTTATTCTCATTTATTTTGGTTTCTGGTTTAGAGTTATCTTTATCTCTGTGTTTCCGTTATGTATATGTGCATGCATATAAGTTTATATGTTTACCCATTTGCTTACATTCTTCTGCTCATTCACTTATTATTTAATTGGTCGATGTTGCCTTTGCTTCCAGTGTGAGTGTGTCTGTGAATTGCTGCAGGTGTCCTCTGCAGTCTTGTGTTTCACTCCCCAACTTCACTGTGCCTATGGCATTCTGGGTGCGAAGCGAAGCTCTATGCCCAGGGCATGTGCTCATTGGACAAACATGCATCGCGGCACTGTTCTGTTGATTAGGGCCTCTCTGTGCGTGGGTTTGTTTGAGTTGTCTATGTTCCTGTTATTGTGAGGTTTTGGTTTTGCTATTTGATAATTGTTATTTGCTTTTAAGGGTTCCATGTCATTGTGTGTCACCCTGTTTCCTGTGTTTGCTCTTTGTGGGCCAGACCGTGTCTGGTGATAGACCTTTGGCTTGGAGGTCCCTGGTTGGTGATAAGTGCTTTTAAGTGTTATCCATGGTTTTTGCTGAGGGTTTGGTGTCAGCCTTTACTGGGCACTGTCTTTTGTTTCACGATTTCTTTGTGTGGTGCAGGGACCCAGACCTTTTGTCACAGGATCCTGTCCTCTTTCAAGGTGGAATCTCTTTCCTCAGTCTGATGCATGTTGGCGCGCACTGTGCATTTGGGACATAACTTCTCCATTGAGGTTGCAGGTCAAGACAGCAGATTTATTTTTGCTGCTCTCCAGTGGAGAAATTTGGAATAGCACCCCTGAACAGTAAATGTCTTGAAGCTCCTGGTAATGTGTTACAAGACTGTGATACCCCCATTGTAGTTTATATTAGCAGTGTCATGAATGTGTTCAATGCTCATTGTTTCTTCCAGTTGTCGTTGTGTTCTGTGGGTGGAGTTTGTGATTCTTCTGTTTCCACTAGGCAACAAAGTGCACCTTTTCCTTTGAGGATGGCCACAGCTCTCGCTCCCTGTTCTTTCTACAGGTAGGCATGCACATTTGCTTGCTTTTTGTTAAGCTGTCCAGGTTCCCACAGACTAGTGACAAGGGAAGAAGTGGGTGGTAGAAGCTTTGTCTGCAAAGACACTTCTGATACTGAACTTTCCAGTGAGCCAGATGGAAGCTCTGCCTAGACTTTCTCCCAGTGCTGTCTCGAAATCCTTTCATCTGTCTCCAAATTTTTTCATCTGTCTCCCTTTCTCAAGCTATCCTAAGTGTTCTGTGTCCATTGCCCACCCTGGTGTTGTGACAGTCTTCCTGCAAAACTCTCACTACCACCATCCATTCTAGACCATCATAGGTTGCAGATGTCTCTTCTATGTTGTTGATGATGGATATTTAAATACTTTTAACTTCTGTTTATTCTAAAGTGTAGTGCTATGAATAAATGGATATTTGTTTGGTATCTGTTTCCTTCAGTACACGATACATTTCTGCGTTTCGGTTTTTGGCAGATTCAGTATTCGCTGTGTCTGTGAAGGGGGTACTTCATGGATATATATGTACAGGGATCATCTTTTCCATGGGTTCTTTTGTTTTTAAGTCTCTTCAGGAGAAAGGAGTAGGCAAGTTCATTGTTAGAATGGAGTCCTCTGTGTTTTCCTTAAATTTTGCTAGGAGTTCGTTCTGTTCAACGCAGTGTTGGAGATGGGAAGTGCAACTCTTTCTGCTGCTCCGTGGGCCCTCTCTCATCCATCTGGATGGATGTTTTGATTGCGTGCAAGTGGTTGGTATTAATGGTCTTCATCTTTCTTTTTTTATTATTATTAGTATTAAATGAGAGGCAGAGAGACAAAGTCTCACATGTGCCCCAACCAGGATCCACCTGGCAAGACCCCTATGGGGCAATGCTCTGCCCATCTGGGGCCTTTGCTCTGATGCTCAGCAACCGAGCTATTTTAGTGCCTGAGGCTAGGCCATGGTGTCATCCTCAGTGCCCAGGGCCAACTTGCTCAAATAAGCCATAACTGTGGGAGGGGGAGAGAGATAGTGGAAGAAGAGGGAAAGGAGAGTTGGAGAAGCAGATGGTTGCTTCTCCTGTGTGCCCTGACCAGGAATCAAACCCAGGACTTCCACACACTGGGCCAACATTCTACCACTGAGCCAACTGGCCAGGGCTGGCCTTCATCATTCAGTGGAGTTGCTGTTGTGTGTCCACACTTGACTGTGTGTAGTGTGTCCATTGCCCCTTAAGTGTGAACTATGGTTGAACAATGGATAAAGTGCTCATGACAGTCCAGGCTTGTGCTGCTCATTCAAGGCACATACAAAAACTGAGTATTAACTGTTACTGCTTTCTGCTTCTCTGTGTCTCTCTCTTTACTGTCAGACCAATAAAAATTTTTGAAAAAAGGTCATCTTCAATTCTATCTTGTGTCATTTTCTTGTATCTCCTTCGATTTAATGACCTTTTTATTCAGGTTAGACAGTTTGGGGTGGGAAAAGAGACAGCTTTAGGGTCAGAGAACAGGTAGGTGTAGCTTTGGGGTCTGGTGTTTGGCATCGGGCCTATGAAGTCTGCTTCTGGCTCTGGTTTGGACCAGGCTCCAGCTCTGGTGTGCAGAGCAAGATGTGTGGGGTTTGGGATTCTGCTTCAGATCTTAGTCCAGGGGTCCCAAACTTTTTACACAGGGGGCCAGTTCACTGTCCCTCAGACCATTGGAGGGCCGCCACATACAGTGCTCCTCTCACTGACCACCAATGAAAGAAGTGTCCCTTCCGGAAATGCGGGGGGGGGGGTGGATAAATGGCCTCAGGGGGCCCGTGGGCCGTAGTTTGGGGACACCTATCTAGTCTATACCCTGAGGCTGGAGTCTGTTGTCCTGCATCAGGCTTCTGGGGTCAAGATGTGTGGGGTTCGGGATTCGGCTTCAAATCCTAGTCTATACCCTGGGGCTGGAGTCTGTTGTCCTGCATCAGGCTTCTGGGGTCAGGGTCTCTCTTCGAGCCATCATCAGAGCTCTGAGTCCACCACCTGGTGGCCAGCATCAGGGATATTGGCCCAGGGGGATCTGACTTGATCTGTTGCCAGGGCTCGGGTGCATGGCCTAGTGTCCAGCCTCAGGGGGTTAGCCTCTAGGCATGTTGCCTGTTGTCAGGCATGAGACACGTTGGTTCAAGCTCCTGTCACAGTCTATCGCCCGGGCTTCTGGTCTGTTGCCTGGTGTGTGGTACCTAGTATGTGGGTTGGGGGTCCTGCTTTGGTCCGTTGACTGGGCTCCAGGTCCAGGGTCTGGTGTGAGGCACCAGGGGTCCAGGCTTGGGGTCCAGTTTTCATCTGTCGTCCAAGCTCTGGCTCCACTAGGTGTCATCAGGCATGCAGCCCAGGAGTTTGACATCTGGTGTCCAGCCTCAGGGTTCTAGCCTCCAGGTATGTGGCTTGATGTCTGGTATCAGACGTGCCAATGTGGGGCGTCACTTCTGTCACTAGTCCGTGCTCGGAAACTGCTGCCTGCTCTTCAGCACTAGGGGCCCCATCTCAGGGTACGGCTTCAACCCATCCTTCAGTCTCCGAGTTTGTGCCCTGGTGTGCAGGCTCAGGGACTGTTGCCCAGACTCTGACTTTGTCATCTGGTTTCCAGCATCAGGGGTCTGGCCTCCGGGTCCACTGTCTGGTGTTCAGTATCAGACGTGCGGGGCGAGTCCGGGTTCCAGCCATCATCCGGGCTCTGCATCTGGTGCCTTACATCTGTCGTCAGATGTCTAGATTCCTTCCAGCCACAGACTGTGGGTGAATTCCATGTCTGCCTGTCTGACATGAGGCCTTCAGCAGCATGTGAGAAGTTTGAAGTCACTTATGGAAGGGAAGTGTGATGGGCCAAGCTTAGAGTTAGTCTGTTAATGTCTGTATGTTCTTTTGTGTTTATATATTTATGCAAGGTTGGGCTTTCTTTTAGTCACTTATCTTGGTAGTGGGTTATTTCCTGTCAGGATGTGTGTTTGGGTCTAGCCAAGGGGTAGGGTATTCAGAATTAGTTGTTGAGCTAGGGGAATCACAGTGGATAGGCTTTGGTTTCACTGCAGGGCTCTAGCTATTGCCGTGGCCTAGGGCAGTGGTTCTCAAAGTGTGCACCAGGGTGCACTGGTGCGCCCTAGATTTCCAGGTGTGCCCTATGGTATTCCAGAAAAATATGTGTCTGTTGGGGACCAAAAAACCAACAGGGTTTTTGGAGTTTAGATTTCTGGGGGACAAAGGTGTGGGGAATTGGCTGTAAGCTGACAGTCTGCCCAACCCCCCACCTCACTTGCCTGATTAGGTTGCAAAAGGCTGTTAAGCTGTGGTGCTGGATTGTTTACACTACCCCCCATGTTCCCTGGAAAGACTGAAGGAGAGTTTCTTCTATCCTTTGTTTGGTGTAAAGTTAAGATGATATGTATGGTGGGGGTTTTCTGCACTCAACACAATGAAGAGTGAAAAGAGAGGAATTCTTCAATGTATTGATGAGGAAATGAGAGTTTGCCTTTCAAATATATACCCAAACATTGAAGAAATCACTAGGACATATCAGGCTCATGTTTCTCATAAACACAAGAATGAAAAAACTTAACACATTCGTGCCGGGATCTGCAGAATTTACTAAATCTTACTAAGAATGTATCTATATATATAAAAAGATAACATTTTGTCGTTTTTTATTTTTCAACCCCTCTTTATTACGAATTCTAAAAAGCATAACTCAAAATATGTAACATAAACATGTTTTTTAATGTCAGAATAAATTTAATTTTATCGTATTTATTTCATTTAATTACCATAAAAGCACACTTGGACTTTATATTTTTCCTTTGATATTTGACTTAATTATTATAAAATATTTCTCAGAAATTTGTATATAGTATGCCTACAATTATTTTTAGGATTTTAAATGCGCCCTGACTTTAAAAAGTTTGAGAACCTCTGGCCTAGGGTGATAACATGAGGTAGTTAGGATTGAGGGGTTAAGTTGGAGGACTAGGTAGAGTTGTTAGGGAAAAACTTGGGGTTTGGTTAAGAGGGTCAGACCTAGAGTCAGGACTAGGTATGCATAGGGCTTAAAGTTTAGGGCAGGGGTCCCCAAACTGTAGGCCACATGCGGCCCCCTGAGGCCATTTATCCGGCCTCTGCCGCACTTCTGGAAGGGGCACCTCTTTCATTGGTGGTCAGTGAGAGGAGCACATTGACCATCTCATTAGCCAGAAGCAGGCCCATAGTTCCTATTGAAATACTGGTCAGTTTCTTGATTTAAATTTACTTGTTCTTTATTTTAAATATTGTATTTGTTCCCGTTTTGTTTTTTTACTTTAAAATAAGATATATACAGTGTGCTTAGGGATTTGTTCATAGTTTTTTTTTATAGTCCAGCCCTCCAGCGGTCTGAAGGACAGTGAACTGGCCCCTGTGTAAAAAGTTTGGGGGCCCTGGCTGGTTGGCTCAGCGGTAGAGCGTCGACCTGGCGTGCAGGAGTCCCGGGTTCGATTCCCGGCCAGGGCACACAGGAGAAGCGCCCATCTGCTTCTCCACCCCTCCCCCTCTCCTTCCTCTCTGTCTCTCTCTTCCCCTCCCGCAGCCCAGGCTCCATTGGAGCAAAGATGGCCCGGGCACTGAGGATGGCTCTGTGGCCTCTGCCTCAGGCACTAGAATGGCTCTGGATGCAACAGAGCGACGCCCCAGAGGGGCACAGCATCGCCCCCTGGTGGGCATGCCGGGTGGATCCCAGTCGGGCACATGCGGGAGTCTGTCTGACTGCCTCCCCATTTCCAGCTTCGGAAAAATGGAAAAAAAAAGTTTGGGAACCCCTGGTTTAGGGTTTAGGGCAGGGGTCCCCAAACTTTTCACACAGGGGGCCAGTTCACTGTCCCTCAGACTGTTGGAGGGCCAGACTATAAAAAAAACTATGAGCAAATCCCTATGCACACTGCACATATCTTATTTTAAAGTAAAAAAAACAAAACTGGAACAAATACAATATTTAAATTAAAGAACAAGTAAATTTAAATCAACAAACTGACCAGTATTTCAATGGGAACTATGCTCCTCTCACTGACCACCAATGAAAGAGGTACCCCTTCAGGAAGTGTGGCGAGGGCCGGATAAATGGCCTCAGGGGGCCGCATGCGGCCCGCGGGCCATAGTTTGGGGACCCCTGGTTTAGGGCTTAGAGCTTAGCACTGGGTCTGGATTTGTGTTAAGACTCAAGGTTAGTATACAGAGTGAAATAAGTAAATCAGAAAAAAAACTAAGATGAATCCATACATAGAAGGGACATAAAAATGAGACTCAGAGACATGAACAAGAATGTGATGGCAACAGGGGCGGGGGGGGGGGGGTTGGGGGAGGGGGGATGGGGTGAAGAAGGAGAGAGGGGTTGGGGAGGGGAGGGGCACAAAGAAAACCAGATAGAAGGTGACAGAAGACAATTTAACTTTGGGGGAGGGGTATACAGCACAATCAAATGTCAAAATAATCTAGAGATATTTTCTCTCATATGTACCCTGATTTATCAATGTCAGTGCATTAAATTTAATAAAAAAAAAAGACTCAAGGTTAGGGCTAGGGTTAAGACTCAGGGATAGGGTTTAGGGTTAGGGTTGGAACTTGAAACTCAAGGTTAGGGTTGAGACTCAGGCTGTGATAGTTTTCAGAATCTGCCATGCTGCCATGGAGTGTGTATCTGGGGAAAATGACTGAGTATAGGCCACTGGTGGAAAATTTTTTGGCTGCCCTGTGATTTAGGGAATCACATGTTTTACAGAGCAAATCTGTTGAGTTCTGTTGGCTTTCTTTTGTAAAAATACTCAGCAGCCACCAAGGTAGCCTCCATTATCATTTCTTCTGACCTTTTTCTGTGCTACTTCCTCTCATGTCTATCTGCTGCGTGTGCTGTGTGTGTGTATTTCATAGAAGTGAGGCATCCCTGACTGTGGGTGTCCTGAATTTAGTTGTTTAGCCCTGCAATTCTGTGTTCCATTGGCAGCTCAGAGATCCCTGCGGTTTAAGGGAAAGTTTTTTTGTCCTCTACAGAAGGAAATACTGAGGCACAGCATGCAGGTTGGATTTGGGGGTATGTGCATGTTGCCATTTCCTACCATTGGTGTCAACCATTTTAACTGACTTTGTCTCACTTGACTGACAATGACTGTGACATGTGTGCAACGTCTGCTGATTTCTATTGCGGATGTTGAGGTTTCTTTCACAGTTTGTAAGGGGATGAAAAAGATCCAAAGTTTTGGCAGGCTTAAATAAAATGTGGAAGCTTTAAAGCGAACCTTATGGTTTCCCTCCATGTCACTCGAGAGACTTACTTTGAAGTTCCCGCTTCAAGAGGGCAGCTTTGGAGGTCAGTTCAGTTTCAGGCATTAACACTATAAGTAATAGTTTGTCATTGCCTAACTTTCCCTGTGCTGTCATTTGGAGGGTGGCCTAATGTTGGACAAAGAAGTTTGTAACACGTGTTTTTTAGATTTGTTCACGTGTATTGGGACAGATTTGTGTATGTGTAGTCTGTGGAAGGCTGCAGGTGCTTGCCCTCAGGGTGGCAGATTACAAATTGAGTATTGCCTTCCTGCATGGGAAGGGGCAATTGTTAACTATTGTTTGCCTGTTTCCAAGAGCCTGTTTGGTCTGGGGAGTGCTGAGACTGTTGGGGGCCTGGGAGTCTGGAGAATCAGTCCGGGGAGTCTGGAATGCTGAGGGGCTTGGGAACCCTGAAAGAAAAGGAGGCAGTTTTCCCTACCTGCTTGCTCATCTGCCATTAGGAGACTTTAATCAATGGAATGGCCCACCATTTTCTGGCTCCACAGTTCTTTTACTGTATACCTGGATCCAATGGGAACCTGAATGGCCATGGCAGCAGCCACTGATCTTACACCTAATCAAAAGGAATATGTCACCTGACCAGGTGGTGGCGCAGTGGCTAGAGCTCCGCACTGGGATGCAGAGGACCCAGGTTCAAGACCCCGAGGTCTCCAGCTTGAGTGCAGACTCATCTGGTTTGAGCAAGGCTCACCAGCTTGAGCCCAAGGTCGCTGGCTCGAGCCATGGGTCACTTGGTCTGCTGTAGCTCCCCCAGTCAAGGCACATATGAGAAATCAATCACTGAACAACTAAAGAGCTGTAATGAAGAATTGATGTTTCTCATCTCTCTCCCTTCCTGTCTGTCTGTCCCTCTTTCTGACTCTCTCTGTCTCTGCCACACAAAAAAGAATATGTCATGTCTGAGTCAGTTTTCATAATTCACCTGCATAGCATCTACTTTATTTTGTTATAAAGTACCGCACCTCAGATTCTGAAAGGCACTGTACCTCATTTCATCAAGTTCACATAGAGACACCCAGTCCAGATAAGGTTTGAAGAGTTTTATTAGAGGAGGAGATTTATTAAATATGCTGGCTGCATATGGCTGACACGGGGCATCAGACCCAAATTGTGCAGTCCCAAAAATAGTTCAGGGGCTGCTTATATACCCTTGATCACACACGGGCAGGGGAGAGCATGACATCATGGCACAGGTTGACAACATTTGTTTAGGGGATACACAGAAACATTTAAGACTTTCAAGGTAACACAATCAAAGATGTTTACAAATCTTTCAGGGTTCATCTTCCCTCACTAGCCTAGAGGTATTTTACCCTTAAGATTCCAGGAAGGGGGAGGAACTACAATCAATGCAAGGTGGTATGTAAATTCTGCCTCCTATTGAAAGAGAAGAAGTTTCTAGATTAACCTTATTTTGGATTTAAAACTGAATGAGCCATTGTTCTTGCAAGTCAGAAACTTCTACATTCTTCTCCCTCCTCTCTCTGAAGGAGGGATGGGACAGGAAAGCCTGACCTTTCCTTCCAGAATATCAATATTAATTTGCATCTTTCTGGTACCTTACAACAATTTCTGAGATGCTATACCCTTTTTGCCTATTATCAAAATTGTTCTTTTTCCTCGGTTTGCCATTATGATTTTGGATGTTTGCTTGTATATAATGCTGTTCCAGATGTTCTTGGAGTGACTGTTGGATGTCTAGTGTTTGACTGTGTTGAGTTGATTGTGAACTTAGGTGTTAGTCATAAGAGATGCGATGAAAAGAATGGCTTCACTTCTTTTCCCTCAGGTGAGAACAGCTGAGGATACATCATGAACACCTGGGACACTCCTAGCTCCTGAAACTGCTCTCCTGGACAGAAAAGAAGTGTCTTCCAGCAAAGGTAAGTGATACTTCTGTTCATTCGGAAGATTTGATTGAGATGTCTTCATCTTCTGTCTTTGCCTTGGTTTTATCAAGTTTTTCTGAGGCTTGCTGTGTGGATTTAGGAAAGTGGGTTTATGTGCTCCTCTATTTATTTATTTATTCATTCATTCATTCATCCATTCGTTCATTAATCTATTCCATCATTCAGTCATTCATACATTAGTTACAGAATGATGGATTTGCTTCCAATATGAGTATCTGTCTCAGGTATCCCATGTGGCATCTGGGATCTGCTGGGTTGCTCTCTGGGTACAGTGACAGAGATGGCTTTTGTTAGGGCAGTCTACGGTTTCCTGTCAATTCTGTATTCTATGTGTGTTCAGTGTCCTGGGTGTGTTTGGATGAGGCTTCATGTGTTGTGTTTCTCTGTGTAGGCTACAGATCTTGCTTCCAATGTAGGAAATCTGGCATGAGGGGTTTGATATCTGTCCCTGCCGCAGCCTCTCTGGCCTTTAGGCTTAACTCCGTGCATCCTGTGTAGGCAACGGCTTTACATTGAAGACCCACGACCATAAGTAGTGCTTTGTAGTAATATTCTGTGCTTTGGATGTGTCTTCGGGGTCCTGACTTGGGATATGGTATCTGCTCTGTATCATGGCTTGTTAATTTACTAAGATGTCCCAGAGCTATGGTGATGGGATCTTCTTGCTTCCCAAGGATGCCATCTCTTCTCACGTTTTGCATGCTTCTATGCCTTGTGCATCATCTTGGGAAGAGTTCCACAGTTGAGGCCACTGGGATATAAAACATTTTTTACTGCCGTCTAGTGGGCATGTTGGAAATTGCACTTCTGAAGAGAAAAATGGCCTGCCTTCTGTTGATTTTGTTTTGAAAAAAGACTTGGATGTTCTGAAGGCAGTCTTTATCATGAGAACCTTTGTTTTCTAAGTCGTCTTTCCCTTTCATTTCTGATTGTGTCATGCTTGTGGAATCTCTGGCCCCATGTCTCTGCGTGCTGTGGGAGACTGGAAGTTGGCAGAGCCCTTGCAGTTTAAGGCTTAGCCAAAGGCTAAGTTCTTCCCCCGTACCTCCATATTGGCTATGAAGCTGAGTATTTGTACTCATTCATTTGCTTCCTTAAGTTGCTAGAAGCAATTTACATGCCCTTCCTTTCACCCTTTGTTTGTTCTGATGTTGGTTGATTTCAGCTATGCAAGGTGGAGGGTTTTCTGCACTTGGGAGAATTCTTGGGTTCCCTTGGAGATGTGGGACTTTGTATCCAAGACTTCCTTATTTGCATATGGCTCTGCCCTATAAATAAAGAGGTTTTGGGGTAGAGACTGGGTTTTTGCATGCTGTTTTGGCATTACAAAGAGTCCTACAATCCCATCCTTTTTTTCCTCTGAGTTTATTTTTTCATTCCACGCCATTCTCACTCAGGACCTGGACAATTACTGGCTGCACTGGTCCGCAGCAGTGCATTTTTGCTTTCTCTGTGCGAAGCTGTGCAGGTCTGTGAGTTGCAGGCAGGGGAGCAGCGGGCAGTGGCAATTGTCTCAAAGGGATATAGCTCTAGTTCACTTTGCAGTGAGCCTGGCTCCAGGGCTGTGTAGATTCAATCCCAGTGACATAATCCTGGGTCTCTTATTTGAAGTATTTCCTCTGTTTTGCTTTCTCAAGCTCTAAGATGTATTCTGTGAAAGTCATGTTTGACAAGTCTTCCTGCAAAACCGAAGCACCCATCCATTCCGTACCATGGGATGTCTGCAGTGTCTCATTCTTCTTGTAGATCATGGACATTTGAATACTTTCTATCCTTTGTTCCTCATGAAGTGTAAAGCTGTGTGTTAGGTTTCGGTCCAGAGTTCTTTTAAACCCAAAGCACCTTTAAACTAGAATTCCCCTCATCCAACTTCACACTGGGGCAGCTTCTTCATCAAGCATCTCATTCACCAGACCTTCCCTTCCCTTAAGGATCTACCCCCACCCTGGGAAAGTTCTGGGAGGTGTCCTTGAGACAGGGCATTCCGAAGGAGCCTGAGGGTGGGAAAAACATAGTTTGTGACCAAGGCTGCAAACCAGGATATGCTCTTCCAGGCCTATCCAGTGCACTAACCTTCCCTGTCAGCAAATGCCTACAGGAGTTCATATGTTAGAGAGCCCCTTCCTGCAGCTCTTCAGTGATGTCGCCAGCGTCCAGCCCATCTGTTCACAGATGCACGAGTAAATTTTTTAGAAAAGTTAGAAGGACTTATGCCCCTTCCTTTGGCTGACCTAACACTGGATATAGGGAGAAGTTGTTTTGAACATGTTTTGCATGATTTTTGTGTTCATTTTATATCTTTGGTGTCTCAATCATACTAAGTATTGTGTCCATGAAGGAGTTACTAGGTAGATGTGATGTAGGTTGGAGACCCGCGACTTGCCTGGTTTGGTCAAGGTACGTAAGAGAATCCATACTAGGCGTGGCGGCTTCCTGCCCCTTCCCGTTTCTCTGTCTCACTCGAGCTAGTCAAGAAGTGTTGAAACACTGTCTTCTTTGATTGCTTTCCGTGCAGTTTTCCTTTGAGGAAATGGTCTCTCCGTTCCTTGTCCCCCCCGATCTTCTTAAGATTAAGGATGTTGACTTTATTAAGTGAGACTGACTTGTGACTCTGGGCTCAGTGAGAGATCACTGCAGAAGGAGGCTGTGTGTGTGCAGGGCCGCAGCTGGCTGATGGGCTGAGAAGCCCAGAGCCTGGCAGTCAAGTTCAGGTGTTCATCCCAAACAGTGCAAGGAGGCAGTATTTCTGAGGCGATCCCCATGAATGGAGTGGGCTGACATGGACAAGCATAAAATTGAATGAGAACTGACTTCAAACAGCACAGAGTCGGGAGCCAGGGACAGGGCTGGAGCTTTGGCCTGGCGGGCAAGAACCAGGTGGTGCCGCTCCCTCCCCACCCAGACAGACCAGGAGGTGCAGTCCAGAATGTCCCCAGGGACAAACTCTGCTAAAAAGGGGTTCACAGTGAGACCCACAATGAAAACTTTAGAAATATCAACAACAGCAAACCTTCAGGGAGAGAAGCAAAATAAACCAGCCTGACACTGGGAAGGGCTGGAGGCCTTGCAGAAGCCCAAAGAGGACTTTGTGCGCATCAGCAGAGACCCATAGTGGATGGCAGAGAATGGAGACTTTTGTCTTGGCCTCCATCCCATGCAGTGCTGGTGGTCAGCTGATCACCTCCTCTTTACTCTGAACTCACTCCCACCTCCTCCAATAACTAAAACCTTACGGAAGGTTGTTTTTTTCTTTCTAAAGTGTCAAGAGCTTTCAGAATGGCCCACAGGGTCCCCCCTAGCCAGCAGGCTTTCCTGAGCGCTGTCCTAGAGGAGGAGGGACAGGCACAGGTGGACGGGGCAGCCCCTCCCCCCGCAGCACCAGCTTTTGCTGGCTGTGGTCACGTGTGTGAGGCCAGGGGGGAGAGGACATGCCTCCAGTGACCGAGGTTCAGACCAGGCATGGAGGTCTGAACCAGGCTCTTCCTGTGGCATGTGCAGAGGGAAGCCCCCAGAGGATGAGGCTACTAGTGTCCAGTAAGCTTCTGCTATGTCTCATCACATTACAGCAAGACCCAGCCCCAGAGTTAACCTGAGAGGTGATGGGGTACCTGAGGGGAGACAGTGGGGCCCTGTGAGGACAAGAGGGAGGACGGTTGGAAGGGGCCCCCCTCACCCTCGCTCACAAGCACATGGACGTTCAGCCTGGCCCCCCCACCCATCTTTCCTGCTGTTTCCTGTGGGATCAGCAGTGCTCCCAGCAGCTGCCCAAACACCCTCCACACCCCCACGTCACATTGCTTTGTCCTCTGGATAGAGATGTAACAGCTGGCTGGTCCAGCATTGTGAAAAGTGGCCTCACCTGTCCCCACCCAGCCTCTCTTTTGGTCTCTTACAGTGTCCATCTCACCACTGATCTGGGTCCCCACCCACCACTGCTGTTCTCCTGCCTAGAGTGTCAGACCCTCTCTGACATGGCACCCTGAGCTAGGGCCACCATTCCCTTGTGGCCTTATAGACCCCAGGCCCACCACCATCTAAGGAAGCTTTTCCTGGCCCCGACACAGGGTCATGGGAGACTAGACTTGACTCAAAGTATCTCAATGGCTGAAAAAAATACACTTGTTTCTTTAAGGTGTGTGCCATCCAGAGTGTGAGGACAAGGGCTGTGATAGCCCCATTGCAGACCAGAGCTTGAACTGTGCCCACTCGGCCTGGGGAGCTCCCAGACCATCAGGGACGGGCCGGGGCTCCTGCAGCGTGTGGGGAACCCACAGTGCACCATGCAGGGTCCTGTTTAAAGCCGTGTTCTCTTCCCCCGCACACCTGCCACCCCACTTAGGAATTCATGTGGTGCCCCAAAAAGGAAGTCCCAGTGAGTTTCACCCCTTTGGAACTTCATCAGTTTTAGTAATTGGTTTGTACTCATAAGCAACTTATGTCCATGACAGAAACCAAAAGCTGTGACATGATGATGTTGATGGTCATAAATTTTTCTATTTTGTTAAACTAATGGATCATATTGAGCATCCCAAGGTTGACCACTTGGGAATTGAAGACAGATGTCTTTTTAGGGGCCAGTACTGTTATAAAAGTCAGTGTTGTCGTCATGCCTGGGGGTCTCCGGAGCCTCAGTGCCCAGGCAGAGGTGTGGGCATGCATGGGGGCACACTCCAAGCAAGGCATAGGCAGGGGTGTGGCAGGATGCAGGCCTGACTTCACCCTGTCCTGGAGGTCAGACACAGCTGCGGTCACTGCCAGGCAGAGAAGTCCCACTATAGACTTCGCTTACCGGCCAGGAGACCCCAGGTCAGAGGGAAGCAGGGTGGGCTTTAGCTGGTACTGAATCTTCCAAAATTCAGTCACTCAACAGTCACAGGCTGCTTCCCTGGGGCAACACAGAAAGGGCAGGATTCCCAGGCTGTTATCCCAGTCCTCTGGTGTCCCAGGAATGGCTTCGCCTTCATCGCCCCTGGCCTCTGTTCTGGGAGGCTGGGGGTGGGACTTGCACAGCTGAGGTTCCCTGCAGCTCCCTGCCCTTCCTTTGCCTGACTTTGGCTGTGCTGCTTGTGCTGAGGGAAGGGGGGAAGGGTGTGAGCAAAGTCTTGGTTGAGTTGTAAAGGTCCTCTCTGTTCCTGGTCCCCCAGGAAGTGCATGAGTGTGTCCCTGGGACTACTTCAGGGACACAGCAACCGGACGCTGTTGCCAGTGCCACAGAGGGTGTGAGACCTGCTCGGCCAGGAGTCCAACCCAGTGCCTGTCTTGCTGCCAAGGGTTCTACCACTGTCAGGAAATGAACACCTGTGTGACCCTCTGTCCTGCCAGATGTTATGCTTCTGAAAATAAGTGCATGTTGCTGGGCATTGAAATGATGAGCCTGCCCCTCCCTCGGCTGGGTTCCCTCCCCGGTGGGACTTTCCTGCCTTTTGATCCCTGAGCACTCAGTCCTTCTGAGAAAGAACCCTGAACGGGTGGGAGGGAGCAGTGGTGACATCAGAGCCTTCAGACCTGTGATTCGCAACCAGTCTCACACTAATGTGGTCAGAGCAGGTGGACCGATGCTGATACGAACCTGCTGGTTTGTGGAATCTCACTTCTGAAGTCAGTCTCTGTTACTGAGGATGGGCAGAGAGGCAGCTTGGGCTCTCGGGTCAGTGGGATTTCAGACATCAAAAGAAGTGTCCTGTCGTCTGTCTGCACTGTCTGCTGCCCTGCAGCCCGGGGTGTGTGCACAGGTGGGGGCGGGGAATGGGAAGGGGCGGAGCGGGGGGTGGGGAACTAGCACCTGCTTGTGCACTAGGTGGTCGAAACTGGGTGAGAAGCTCTGCTAGGAAGACTTCCTGGGCTGAATTTGGGGGTGTGTGGTTGGACAGTTTGCAGTCTTCCAGAAATGCAGCGCAGTCCACTGGCCAGAAGAGACGGTTAGCGGTTGTGGTGCACTCGGCACACAGTGACCACACCCCTCAGGGGACAACGCGGGAACATTGCCAAGGCCCACAGCTAGTGAATGCACAGTTGGGTCCTGAACTCAGAGCAGCGAAGCCAGGTGGGTAGTTCTGCCAGACCCAGGAAGTGGGCAGACGGGCCGGGCTCTGGGGCCCAAGATACCACGCGGTGTTTCACCAACTCGGTGTTTCACCAACTCGGTGTTTCACCAACTCGGTGTTTCACCAACTCGGTGTCTCACCAACTCAGCTCCCCAGGAAGAGGCAAAGAGAGCGTCTGGGTCAAATAGATGGAGGGTCGTTCTCAAACAAGGTGAAAGAAGTCACCATTTTGCTGTGGTGATGGTGCCCGTCTCTGTCCATGACCACCAAGTGTTCAGTAAAGACACCTGGAGGACACTGTGGGGAGCTCAGAGGCACCCTAGACTCCACCCTGTCACATGAATAAAGGCTCCCGAGTCGTCTCTGTTCAGTCAGCCAGGAACTGGCATCTGTCCTGTTGAAGTTAGCAGAACCAAGCTTTTCTCCTCTGCACTGGGCCTCCCGGGTTGTCTGAGGACTTTAGTTTATTGCAGAAAAAAGAAGTGAGACCCCTAACATCTGACACTGGGAATGTGGAACCAACGTGGCTGCCTTATTCCTGCATCATCCATCCTGGAGATGATGCCTGGTGAGAGCCACTCTGTCAGCCACACTGGGGACTGGAGTCTCGTGGGCCCAGGTCTGATTCGCAGGCATTCTCCCATTTCCCTTCTTGTCTTTTCCTCCAGGTCAGAAAAAAATGCCTAAAGTGCCACCCACGCTGTAAAAAGTGCGTCAGTGACACTCAGAAGTGCACCGTCTGCCTGGAGGGGTTCAGGTGAGACCCTGCCTCACACCTTGAGACTGGAAATGTAATTCTGCTTCTTCCCATTTCTGTCTTCTTTCTCTCTTGTTTCTGCTCAATAATTTGCCATATTTTGCCAATTTTCATGGAAAGCCAAATTTTCAGAGAGGCTTTTCAGAGTAAAGATGAAGAGTCTGTCCAAATTGGACTTTTTGTTTTCTTTCTTCTACCAAGCACAACCACAACCTCTTTAAAAAACACTGTACTGCGCTAATAATTTTTATTGGAATACAGTACTTTAAAATCTTTGTTTAGCCCACTTAATGCAACCAAACCACATTTACTGCAAACAAATGCTCATTACCTGTTCCTCCAAGTAGCCATTTGAAATGATGCTGTGAACACTTCCGCGATACGGAAACAGGTTCTTCGTGTTAAAGAAGGGAAGTGTGCATGCGCCTCCTAGAAAATCATCATCTTTGTTCCCTCTCTCGTAAAATGGGGCTGTGATGCGACCCCGCCTCAGGAAGTTTAAATGAGATGAGCTATGTCAGGAGCCATAAATGATTTGCTGCAGGGTAAGCCTGAGGTGGCAGCCTGTCCGGGGCCGGGGGCGTGTGGGGATGAGGTGGTGTGGCCGAGTTCGGGTGCACTTGGATGGAGGCACTGGGGACAAGCACGGAGGAAGCTGAGAACTGGCAGTGGTACCAATGAAATGTAGAAAAGAAAGGCTCGTAGCATGAGTAACTTTGGGCAGAACTTACTTTCTCTAAAACAAAGAGACTTAGCAGAACTTGTTTTTTCTAAAAGACTCCCTACCCCTGGCCTTGAGTCTGGTTTCCCAGGCTGTGGCCTTGGATAGTTCCGCAAGGTTGCAGATGTTCCCAGAATGTTTCTCCCTGAATTAATCTTATAGATAAACATTGTAAGAAAGCTTGTTTCACTGCTTTGTTTTACTGCTTGCTTCCCTTCCTCCCCATCCCCCAATTGGCATGTAATTTTGTCTTTAAAAGCTAGCCCGAAATTGTGTTGGAGGCCGCATGATTTGAATGACTTAGGTCTCCATGCGGTCTCAGGCTTTGAATAAAAGACTCCTTGAAATTTGAACTTTGGTGTGGAGAACGTCTGTATACTCTCGCTGTTTCCCTACAACAACACAAAGGAGAGAAGCGTTTGGGGGAAGGTCGACAAGAACAGTGCTTGTTCTCACCCCATGGAGTGCACTCCAGTTACGGAGCCTGTTGTTAAAATGCCGATCCGGACCCAGCAGCTCTGAGTGGAGCCTGGGACTCTGTGTTTCTGACAGGCTCCCATGGAGGAGGAAGATGCTGTTCTGGGGTGGGGGCTGCCTGTGCCAGGCTCAGGCCCTCCTATTGTCCAGGCGTCACCAGGACTGAGGGCACCGACAGAGGGATTACTGAGTGTAGGGCATGAGGAAGAGTTGTACACCCATGTCTGGTCTTCACAGCTGCCTTTGATGTGGACATTAGCATCACTCATGTTTCTGCCGGGAGAGCGTTTCCTCAGGAAGCACGTTGCTGCTGCAGTGGCTTCCGTGGGCCTGACCTTCTTTTCTGACCGTTGTAAAGGCAGGAGAAAAGCAGGCCCCCAGGGCCACATTCTCACCTGTTGTCACATGCACACCTGCCATCAAGTGCACACTTGTTGTTCTTTAATCTTTTGAGTAGTATGAATGTTCATGTATGTCCTCGTGCCTCCTGACCATCCAGAGTATGATCATACATGTGTAAGGCAACATTAAAAAAAGGCAAATGGGCCGTGGCCGGTTGGCTCAGTGGTAGAGCATCGGCCTGGTGTGCAGCAGTCTCGGGTTCGATTCCAGGCCAGGGCACACAGGAGAAGCACCCATCTGCTTCTCCACCCCTCCCCTCTCCTTCCTCTCTGTCTCTCTCTTCCCCTCCCGCAGCCAAGGCTCCATTGGAGCAAAGTTAGCCCGGGCACTGAGGATGGCTCTGTGGCCTCCGCCTCAGGTGCTAGAATAGCTCTGGTTGCGACAGAGCAACGCCCCTGATGGGCAGAGCATCGCCCCCTGGTGGGCATGCCAGGTGGATCCTGGTCGGGCTCATGCGGAAGTCTGTCTGACTGCTTCCCCGTTTCCAACTTCAGAAAAATAAAAAAAATTAAAAAATTTTTAAAAAGGCAAATGTATGTTCTTCTTGTTTCCATAAATTGGTTATCAAACAAACATGATTTTAAATTAACAAAACTGTAACTGGAATTAATTTCATTTTTTGAAGAAAAAAAAGACAACTCACTGCCAGGGGTCAGCGAGCATGAAAAAAACTCCCTATTCAAAGGGTTAACCTGTTAGTTGCAGCAGGGTTGCAGCAGTAACAGGATATATTGAAGAACCAGTTTCCCAGAAGACAAAGGGGACATTGAGGTGGCCACAGCATGGGGCCTGGAAGCTGCAGCTGTGATGTCACCTCTGCCCAGGGCTCCTTGACCTCAGGCTGGAAACTAAAGGTGTCAGGGAGGCTCCACGTTCCAAGTCACTGGGTCCCATCCCCAAGTGGAAAAGTGCCGGAAGTCCTGGGTGGCTCCTCTCTGTTCCCGTGGGTGCTATGGAAGAGAGGAGGTCAGCCACTCACAGTGTCGCAGGGAGAAAACACAGCCACATAGACGGAGCAGGGCTCTTACCACTGGCTATAACCCACAGGGAGCTCCCTTTTATTGCCCAATATCCTCATAAGCGGAGGCTCCGATCTTGCTGCCCCGTTAGAGCTGCATCTCCCGCCACTCATCTCTGTGGGGGCAGACATGCAGAAAGAAGGTACGTTTAAGGACTGAATGTCGCTGCCAGTCACAGCGACCCTGGCTCCATGGTGAGAAAGGGCTCTGGGTGTCTGCTGCCCATTGGTACCCCTGCCATGTCCCTCATGCAGGATTTGGTGCATCTCACACACTCAGAACGCTTGTCCCATGTGTCTAGTGGCAGATGCACTCAGTGTGTGCATCAAGCACAGTGTGCTCTTGCCAGTGAAGACGTCAACAGTGTCTGACATACATTCTCACTGCTGGGTGCCAGACTCTCCAACATCTTACGAGTATTTGCTCATTTAGACCCCAAAGCAGCCTTTCTGCAGGAGCCATGATTGTCCCAACAAAAAGGAGAGAAGATGGAGGTTCAGAAGGGTTAGCGGACTTTTCTGGGTCTGGCTGCACAGCTAGGACATGACAGAGGAAGGACCTAGAATGGATGGCCCAGTGACAGACCCTTCCCTAAGCCTTGAACCCTGGAGGTGCAAGAGTGAGGTGGGAGCTACAGAGAGAGAACTTGCTGGGTCCCAGGAGGGCATTTGAGTTCAAGTTTATGGTGAAGGGCAGAGGCAGGACCCCACTGGGTTTCATGATAAGTGTTGCTAATATTGCAGAGGGCTCAGAGGCAGTGAGACTACCCACCTGTCACCAGGGGTTACCCTCACATACTTAAGTTCTCTTGGGGTTCAGGTTCTGGTTTGGTTAGTGTCAGTGAGGAGAAGCCATCACAGACCAGGAGAGAATGGGAGGACCTGGCCGTCTGCACCAGGACCCAGGTCCTGGGGCTTTGGAGATGGAACCGCGTCCCACTGGCCACCTGCAGGCAGGGGTCCTGCTATCGGGCCCAGGACAGCCCTCCCAGCTGGACCTCTGCTGAAATCAGAACTGATTTTCCTGCTTTCGTCAGCTCAGAATCTTTATCAACTCTGAGAGCTGTGCTTTAGCGACTTTTATTTCCTCTCCTGGAAGACATTTGAGGGCAAATCATAATTTACTAAGAATTCAGAAAGGATGTAAAAATCTGCTTTTTTTCCCCTTCTGACTGCCTCTCACTGGACAGCTGCATCCCTGACATGTGAGCAGGGCCCCTACTTCGATTCCGAGCTGGTCAGATACGAGGAGGGCCACCACACCTGCTGGCTCTGCATGGTGAGTCCATGGCCTGCACAGGCTTGGGTTGCCCTGTGCCGTGCCGTCCTGGGACCTGGGTTACCTGCGTGGGTGGCTGAACTCTCTTGAAATCAAGAATTAGGATTTCTTAGTCTGCCATGGGTTTTGTAGCAGTAAGTCTCAGGCCCTAGCAGGGGCAAGAGGGAGGAAGGATGGGTTACTGTTTATAGGTATGACGTTTGAGTTTGGTAAGATGAAAACAGATCCATTAGTTAAGCAGCTATTTACGGAATGGTAGCCCCAATACACTAGGTAAGGAGGTCCATTAGTAATAAATATTTCTCAATATATAATTAAATATTGTTTTGTGATTAATCATTAATCAATTAATGTTTAAATTGTTTGATTTGTAGCAACGAGAATACATAATGCATATCAGGTATTTACATTCCGAATCATAACTGTAGCAAAATTACAGTTATGAAGTAGCCACCAAAATTATTTTTTGGTTTGGGGTCACCGCAACATGAGGAACTGTATTGTGGGGTCACAGCATTAGAAAGGTTGAGAACCACTGGTGTACATGATGACAGGGGAGATGGGAAGAAGACATTTGGTGGGAAAGGTGTTGACAGGTGTTTCGTACAGATGACAGGGACATTCTCAGTGACAGAAGAAATGAGTGGGGGCTTCTGGAGTGGGGTGTGGTAGCCAAGGATGGGTGCGTCTAACACAGCCCACACCAGACACAGTGGGAAACGGGGTCCATCCCCCCGAGGCTGCCATGGGTAGACATACATCCCAGGGTCTTGGAAAGAACCCAGCAGATGGGCACCAGGAGGAGGGCAATGACCAGACGACTTAGGACAGCTGATGCAAACCCTGCAGTGACAAAGGGGCTGCACTGTGGTGAGCCCGCAGAGGCTGGACTCTGCTGCCACCAGCCATCCGCAGCCACAGGGAAAAAGTGAATGGAAATATTGACAGAAAAAGTGTTAGTACACCACAGGCCTAAGTTTTACAGATTCAAGTGCCTATGACATTTGAATGAGTGACATCAGCAATGCTCCTCAATCAACCTGGGCCAGGCACTGAGTCTTAGAAACAAAGAATATGGAGATAAAAAGGCTGCAGGGCAAACAGCTGGGAGCAGCTACTGTGCTCCCCTTGCAGGGCTGAGCTCTGTTAGCTTCCTGGGGGTGGGGGTGGGGGCGCAAAAAGGCACTCCTCCTCCTGGCTGTGGCTGCGAGGGTGCAGGGGTGCCCACTGCTGGAGGGCACAGCCCATGCCCACGTGGGGTCGCATGGCCACACCAGGAGGGGCACCCGTCATGCCCCATCTTCCAGGACCCAGGCTATGGCCACTGTGACTTTAGCAGAGACCTAATTCTCTGATGGTGATTGCAGCAACAAGTCCACCTAACGTGGATTCTCAGAACAAAGACTGAAGTGCTGGGTGAGGAAGGAGACTTGGGAGAAGATAACTGGAAACACATCTGAGCCCACAGACTCCTGACGTGTTCCCATATCCAGAGTACAAATGACTCGCAGCACGAAGCCTAATAAAATGGAGGCATTCTCGCTGTTCTGCATAAACACTGTGCTTGGAAGACATCTGTGCTATCATCTTGGGGAATTACAAGACACATAAACTTGCTTATAGAAGTAGTTTCCTTCCTGAATAAAGCATTCAAAATAAGTAAAGATAGCTACACAGAACAAGGGCCAATGTTTTAAAGCCTCCTTGCCTTCACCACCAGAACTGCCCTTGTCTCTGAGTCAATAACATCGTGTCTAAGACCATGCCTCCCTGTGCAAGTACAGAGCTACAAACAGGACAGCTCATGAGCAGTCAGCAGCCCACTTAGCTGGGAAACCCAGGCTGCTTACTCTAAGAGCACCCTGGTGGGTCCCCAGCAGGTGGCTTGGCTCAGAGTGGAGAGAGGGGTCAACCTGGCATGCCAAAGGTCACAGGTTCAATTCTTAGTCAGGGCACGTGAAGAAGCAACCAATGAATGCAAAACTAAAATGGAACAACTAAGTAAAAACCGTTCACAGAGCAGGGCGCCCTGCAGGCAGGGCCTCACCTCCTGTGTCGGGCACCGAGTAGCTGGGAAAGGGCAGGAAGCAGACCTAGGCACCCGCCCAGCAGTGCTCCTACCTCAGTGGCAGAGCCCTGGGACACCCACCTGCGCCACAGTCAGGACGCATCCATGCAGTAGGACAGGAAGAAGGTGGACAGCGGGCCAGAGCACTGGGGAGACCAGTCCCTGGGAGCTCAGCTCAGAAAAGGCAGCAGGTAGCGCCCAGGACCGTGGCGGTAAGTCTTTCTGGAAAGGCCCATGGTCAGCAGTTTAGGCAGTTTGGGCTTAGCAGGCCCTCCAGTCTCTGTCCCAGCAACTCAATCCCACGGCTGTGAGAACAGTCCCAAGTAACTCGTAGATAGATGAACACTGTGGCATTTACAGAAAACTGCTAGAGGTGGCCTGAGGGTGCCAGCCTTCCCCGAGGACGTGGTGCTCCTTCTTAGAAATAGCCCTGGGTCTCATCTCTGGAGCTGGATTAAAAGAGCACTCCTGCCCCCACCCCTACCCCCACCCCCCCAACCCCTCCCCTGCCTCAGGGGAGAGGCCAGGGTCACCACCAGGGAAGGTCAGTCTGGTGGGAGCAGCAGTCCCCAGGCCAGCTCCAGGATCAGCTTTGTCACATCCCTGGGGAAGCCTCATCCAAGCCCCATGAGTGTGTGGGGCTGTCCAGGTGCAACAGACAGAGCCTCAGAAGCCGAGGCCAGTCAGCCTCGAGGATGCTCTGCTCTCTGGCCAGACTGTCCTCACCTGCCCAGGAAAGAAAGTGGTCAGACAAGAGGAAGGGTGTGCAGGCTCTTGACCAGGGTCCCAGGCCATCGTGGGGAACATAGTCACAGTGAAGGGCACTGGTCTGGAGGGTAGGGGCCTGGAGCAGATGGGCCTCTTCCCTATATGGTGGCCGGAACCCATGTCCCCACACAGGGTTGATGGGAACTGCCTGAGTTGTGAGGGCTTCAGCAGAACAGAAGCCGATGTAAAGCAAAGCTTCATGCAGCTAGGGGCCTCGTGCATCACCAACCACACCTGCAGCAGTAGTGAGCTCCCCATCGGTGATGGATGCACCCTGCCCCGAGTTACTTGCGGGACTTCCCTTGCAGGAGTAAGCCCTCTGGCCTCGGGTCACAACGGGAAGGAAAAGAACATGCAGAAAAGACATCTCTCCAAGCAGACTTGCTTACCGTCAATATAAAAAAATGACTTATCTTACATTCTTCTTTCTGCTAAGAAGGCTTTGAAGTCCAGTCTGTATGTGTATATTTTAAACTCCTGGCAAATGTTCTCTTCCCTGGGTTGACCGTCTTGGGCCTCCTCTAGTCTCTCCCTTCCCTTCAGGCCGCTCACATTGACCAGACACATCCCCGCCACAGCCCAGCTACTGCTGGATGGTTTGTTGAGTGCCTTTTTGTATCACTCCACTCTCATGCCTTCAACCCCAGGTGGCCTGCATATGGTGACTTCCATTAGGACAGGCCTGACCTTGGAGGTCAAGTCAGGAGGCCAAGGGTCTGTGTCTGACTAGAGCTCACGGTTGAGGGTCAGCTGAGGACGCTGGTGTGGGATAGCCCCGGTTCTCTCAGTAGGTTGGGAGACAAGTGTGGGCCATGAAAACAAACTCAGAGGAGACCTGAGATCCATTTGGGGATCGTTCAAAGGCCAGGACGTTCCCCGTGTAGGAAGTCATGTGCTCGGGTTGCATTTTCAGCCAGGACAGTGAGATGCTCACAGGAGGGTCTCAAATGCCAGGGGCAGGGCAGGGCTGGCCTGCATGGCTCTCCCCTGCCCCTTCTAAGCCTATATGCTGCCTCCCCCAGTCCCCCTCCTGAGCCCCCCACCCTTAGCACCGTTATTGGACAGAGGTGCATGTGAGCACTGAGGCTCCACTGACACTGCCCCCTGTCTGGCCCCTCAGGCCCCTGAATGCTTTGTCTCCCAGACTCAGCAGGAGCCCCTGCGTGCCGTGTGCCACCCCCGCCACACTGGGCTAGTCACACGTCAAAGGGATGGCTGTGAGGGCTGACCTGGGTGCCACCCTCCCTCCCTCTGTGTCCCCTTGGCCGGCTTGGCCGGCCACATCACTGGGGCCAGCACCATCGGGTGCCTGGAACAATCAAACGGCTCCCCAAGTCTGACATGTGCCCTTTCTCTCTTGGTGGGGGTTCCCAGCTGATGAAATGTTCTATGAAATGGTGAGATCCATCCAGCTCAGTGAATGAAAGCTCTTCATTCAGTTCTTCTGCTGCACCTGCAGAGGGACCTGCCACTCCTGCCCGTCTGTCTGTCCATCCACCTGCCTCCAGACAGGCCCAGAGCCTGTTTCCAGGCAGCGTCCTGACTTGCCAGCTCCGCCCTCCCAGGAGCAAGTCCTTTGGCGGCATCTCAGGGCACCCAGACCAGAGGGGCCTTCATGAGGTGTTTCTGGGGCAGCGACACCCTCAAACTCCTCTTGCTGGCTGCATTCTCTGGCAAACCCAGATGGGAGCCATGCACATCCTGGGAGTCTACAGTGCCAGCTCCAAGGTGGCTTTGGGACCAAGACTTGACTGAAACCTTCAAGACCAAAGTGAAAAGTCAAGACACAGCCTCACACATCACTCTCTCCCCGACCTTTTGAGCAGTAACTTCGTCAATCTCGGCCACCAGGTCCAGCCCACAGACCTTGGCTGTGCGGGCAGAAAAAAGGGTGAGCCCACGCCGCCTCCTCCAGCCGCCACAGAGCGGTGTGAGGGACGGTTTGATCAGACTGTAAATGAGATAGCTCTGGGGGCGTGAAGCGGTAAAGCATCTGACCCCTTGGGATAGAGCATCTATTTCTACCTAGTCAGTGGCTTCTGAAGTTGCTGCAGGGGCTCAGAAAGTCAGCTTCTAGACCCCGAAGGGGAGGCTCTTCCCTTTTGAAGGGAAAGACCCTGCACAAATATGAACAATAGTTAACTTCAGAGCAGGGGTTACTTGGAGACGGGAGGAGACTGGCCTGGGGTTACTTGAATGCAAGTACGCGGGATTCTTGGAGGAATGCCATCAAGAACCAGATGTCCTTTAAGATTGATAAACTCTGAGACTGATTCTTGTGACATTGATCATGAACAAAACAGTAGCCGTGCAGGATTAAGGATGTTGGGAAAAGGCTTTTTTGTAGCTTTCTTGTTTCATCTGCTGGGCTTGGGCTTTTGGAACTCAGTGTGACATGCAGTGGCGCAGTTTCTCGGGGCTGATTCCGCTTCTGAGTTTCAGCCCTCTGCTTGTACTGCTTTCATCTGATGTGTCTCACTCCTTGCGAGTCCAAACCGTAAAAAAAATTGTAACGCTCTTTCCCAAAGCATTCTCCTTTGAGTGAGCCGAGTCCCCCTGTCACCACCTCCTGCCTGCCTGTCTCTCTAGGGTTCTCATGGTCGGAACGCCCACCGTCAGCTGACACAGAGCCTCCTGAGGAGGGTCCCCAGGAGGCGTCTGGGGGCGAGCAAAGGTGCCTCAGTGACCATCGATTCCTCTTACCCAGAATTGTTCACCTGACATGTCCCAGGTCACAGAATAGCTATCGAAGCCCACGTGGCCACTGCTCCTGTGGAGGCTTGCTCTCCAGGGTGATGTCCCTGTGTCCATGTGTCCCAGAAGCCGATGGCATGATTGGGTCTCTTTTGTCAAACCTGCATAGGTATTTTATAAGCTACGGGTTCTGATTTTACCGATGTTAATTATTTTGACAAGTAATTTTATATATTTTCATTGAAATGCACAGATCTGCTTGATTGACTCCCTGTGACGGGAGTAACATTTGCCTTAAATTTTTTCTGATTTTTTTTTTTTTTTTTTTTTTCTGAAGCTGGAAACGGGGATAGACAGCCAGACAGACTCCCGCATGCGCCCGACCGGGATCCACCTGGCACGCCCACAGGGGACGGCGCTTCTGCCCCCAGGGGGCGATGCTCTGCCCATCCGGGGCCCTCGCCATATTGCGACACAGAGCCCACTCTAGCGCATGAGGCAGAGGCCCACAGAGCCATGCCCAGCGCCCGGGCCATCTTTGCTCCAATGGAGCCTTGGCGCGGGAGGGGAAGAGGAGAGACAGGAGGAAAGAGCGGCGGAGGGGTGGAGAAGCAAATGGGCGCTTCTCCTATGTGCCCTGGCCGGGAATCGAACCCGGGTCCTCCGCACACTAGGCCGACGCTCTACCGCTGAGCCAACCGGCCAGGGCCCTACCTTAAATTTTTTTGAGCTTATACTTTTCCATTGTTCTGCTTCCGACGCTCTACCGCTGAGCCAACCGGCCAGGGCCCTACCTTAAATTTTTTTGAGCTTATACTTTTCCATTTGGTTCTGCTCCCCCTTAGTACACATCTGACTTGTCCCTATGAGCTGGGTAACCCAACAGGTATTGGCTGAATCCACAACTCCGAAGAGGAAACCCACAGAGCAAATACAGTGTTAACCTTAATTTAATAAAAGACTTAATGTGTACTGCTAAGGAGCTTGTATTCCTTTCTGAGGAACAGCAATTAACATGGGTATTGATTGACCAGTGTGTACAGTGGGCTTTATTTGGGGTTTCCAGATCTGCTCATTGTCATTCTGTGAGAGGTCCTGGAGTGTTGCTGATGTCACTGTAACAAAGTCATGGGAGAAAGTCCGGAATTCTAGCCCTGGGTGAGTCTTTGACAAATAGACTCTCTTTAAGCTATGAGAGCTTGTTGGGCAGAGTCTGGGCACACAGGTGGCTCCTCACCAAGAGCTGCCAAGTGGGATTAAATTAGGTTTCTGCACGGAGACTGAAGTCCCCACACCCACGGGTTCCATGCTGCATGCACTCTCACCATGGCCTCATGACAAGGCCAGGAGCTTGCGCTTGCTGGGAACTCTTGGGCTGCAATTGACGGAAATGCCCCAAATAGAACTGACATAGAAAAAAACGAAAGTGGGTGAAGGTCATTGTTTTGGAATTTCAGGGCTGACTCAGTTTCGGGGAAGGGCACAGCTGGGCTTTGGGAACCCTGGGACCAGCACTAATGTCCCCTGGATTCTTTTTGCAAAGTAGCAGTGTCCTCCCCTCTAGTGGATGGGATCAATGACAGGAACACCCACTTCCAGGTGAAATTAGGACAATCTCCAACCACCAATCCAACCCCTGAAACAATCTGTCTGTGTCTGCTTCTCACCCGGGGTTGCTCTGCCCTGTATCCGTGTTCCCCCATCCCATCAGCTGTGGTCAAAGGGCAGGCTGTGCAGCAGAGTGTGGCTGCAGGGAGCTCTTCCAGGGGTGGCTTTCAGAGAGCACAGCCCACACGAGCCTGAATTGACCAGAGTTGTCAACAGGAGGCTATGAAGAAAGTGTATTTGGGGAACCATATACAGAACCTGACTGAGTAATAAGGATTCAGCCTTGTCTGACTGGTGGTGGCACAGTAGATAGACCATCAACCTAAGATGCCGAGGAACCCAGGTTCAAAACCCTGAGGTCACCAGCTTGTGCGTGGGATGATTGACATGATCCCAAGGTCACTGGCTTGAGTGGAGTTTCGCTGGCTTGGCTTAAGCCCTCGGTCAAGGCATATATAAGAAAGCAATAAACAGCTAAAGTGCCACAACTACGAATTGATGCCTCTCATCTCTTTTCTCTCTCTCTCTCTCTCTCCCCTCCCCCCTCTCTTTCTCATTAAAAAAAAAGAATTGGACCCAGCTGGGCTAAATAATTAGAAAAAGGTTTTATGTCCCAAAAGCAGAAGGCTCTTGGTGGTGTTACTAAAACAGTCTAAATTCTAATTATTTTAAAATTATTTTTAAATGTAGATGTTTTCTCTACTACATTTTCTCCCAAAATGTAATTGGTTTTTCTTTGTTGCAGATTACTTTAATAATACAAAAAAGTTAAATTATTCCAAAATGAGTAAACAGCTATTTTTTTAAGTATACCCTTCTAGACAACTCTATATGCACATTTCCTTTTTTCCTATTTTTGGTGGATTTAAGGTAATAAGGTATTTAGAAGGTGTTTTAGGTATTAAGAAGGAGACAAAACTTGAGAATTTTCAGCTTTTTCTCCAATGTTTGAATTTAAGAATGCACATTGTCCCATAAGTTTTGGTTAGTTGTCTTTTTATTTGTTGAAATTATTTTGTAACTGTGATGGTGATATATTTTGGGGGTTATTTAGAAGTATATTTTTGATTTCTGAATATAAAGATTTTCTTGTTACCCTTTGTTATTGATTTATAGGTTAACTGCAATAAGAGTGAGAGACATACTTTATATAATTTTAATCCTTTGAAGTTCAGTGGTACAGTACTTTATTTTTTTTTTAATTTTTAAATTTATTTATTGATTTTAGAGAGAGGAGAGAGAGAGAGAGAGAGAGAGAGAGAGAGAGAGAGCAGTGGGAAGGAGAGAGAAACATCAACTTGTAGTAGTTGCTTCTCATATGTGCCTTGACCGAGGAAGCCCAGGGCCTCGAACTGGCAACCTCAGCATTCCAGGTCGACACTTTTATCCACTGCGCACCACAGGTCAGGCAGTACTTGCTTTATAATAACAATATGGTCACTTTAAAAAATGTTCTAGGGTCTGGCCCAGATGGCTGCTACAGCAGGTTCCACTGCTCATGGGCTCTGGGTCCCTGCCCTGGAACCTGGGGATAAGTTTAGCTGTGGACATGGAGAAAAAGAAAAAAAAAAAAAAAAAGAACAGGAAAAAAATGTTTTAAGTGTGCTTCTCTGCTGCCATCTCGTGTACATCTTGGGAATAACATCTCAGTCTAGGTCAGCAGTCACTTTAAAAATGTTCCAAAAGTGCTTTTCTGGCCCTGGCCGGTTGGCTCAGCGGTAGAGCATCGGCCTAGCGTGCGGAGGACCCAGGTTCGATTCCCGGCCAGGGCACACAGGAGAAGCGCCCATTTGCTTCCCCACCCCTCCACCGTGCTTTCCTCTCTGTCTCTCTCTTCCCCTCCCGCAGCCAAGGCTCCATTGGAGCAAACATGGCCCGGGCGCTGGGGATGGCTCTGTGGCCTCTGCCCCAGGCGCTAGAGTGGCTCTGGTCGCAACATGGAGACGCCCAGGATGGGCAGAGCATCGCCCCCTGGTGGGCAGAGCGTCGCCCCATGGTGGGCGTGCCGGGTGGATCCCGGTCGGGCGCATGCGGGAGTCTGTCTGACTGTCTCTACCTGTTTCCAGCTTCAGAAAAATGCAAAAAAAAAAAAAAAATTAAAAGTGCTTTTCTGCTGCCATTTTCTGTGTATTTTGGGAATAACAGCTAAGTGCATGTCAGCCAGAAAATTGGTTGGCTGTGGTGGATTATCTGTGAATGTTGAATGCAATTTTATGTAGACATGTATTTCATAAGTTTTAAATATAAGGACTTTGTGGGTGCCTTTTGTTACTGATTTCCAAATTAATTGCCATTAGAGCAAGAAACATACTTTATTTAATTTTAATTTTTTTAATTGCTCAAAACTTGCTGTTTAGTATACTATGGTCAGTTTTAAAAATATCCCAAATGAGATTCTCTGCTGTCATCTCGTGATCTGTATTTTGGGACTAACATCTTAGTGCTGTTTAACAGGAAAAGTTGTTGGGTATAGTGGATGATCTGAATATTGAATCCAATTTGCTACTCGTGTAGTTTTTTATACCTGTACTGATTTTTTTGGGTGGGGGGAGGTCATTGGGTTCTGAAAGATGTGTGCTCTGTCCCTCAATGAGAATGGTATGCTAAATCTCCTAACATAATTATGAATTTTATTTTGCTTTGTAGCTGTATTCTATAGGCTTTTCATTTATGTTATTAAGTGCATGTGAACTCTGAATTTCCTGATATATTGAACTTATTGCTATAAAGTGCTCCCCTATAGTAATGCTTTTGCATGTAAGTCTACTGTATGTTGTTATATAAATTTTATTTGGCTTATTTTTGCATAACATATCTTTTTTCATTTTTTCACTTTTAATCTCTTTGTATCCTGATGTTTTAGGTAGCTCCAAGTGCTTTATACGAGTTATGAATGGTTGTTAAAATAAATTGTTCTTGGTAGAGGGAATGATGTCAGTGTGCAGTATTTTCTCCATTTAGTAGTCCCAACACCACTTATATAATAGATAATGCATATTTTCCCACTGATATAAGGAGACATCTTTCTCATAGAAAAATTTCATATAAATTTGAGTCTATTACTATATGTTTTATTCTATTTTGTCAGTTCATCTATTTATAATATTCCCCCCATTGCTTTAATTAATGTAGCTTCATAATATGTACAATACATTTTTGTATCTTGTTGTGCTAGATCCTATTCATTATTTTCTAGAATTTTATGTTCAATTCTTTATTTTGACAAGCAAACTTAAAACGAGCTTGTTTTAGTTTTAAAAACCTAACTGCAGTTGTAACCCAGGTCATAATATATTAATAGAGAACTTTGGAAAATTGGCATCCTTATATACATATGTTTTTTTGTATTGAAGAACAGGATGTTAGTTTTTAGTTGTTCACATATCTTTTATTGGGTAGTATGTTAAAATTTCATTCATTTAGAATGTGCATATTCATGTTAAGTTTTGTTATCGGTTCAGTTCCTATTGGATCTTTCTTTGATTATATCTTCAATTTACTGTTTGTACATTAAAAAAATATTTATTTCAGCATGTTACTCCTACCTCAGTTTAATAAATTCTGTTATCTGAAATAACTTTTAAGTTGATCCTCATGTGTTATAAAAAAATAAGCTATCGTGCAATAATAAAAAAGTAATAAAGGTATCATAAAGAACTTAGGTATTGTGAGGAGTTAGAAAAATTATTTTTGTTAGTTATAAGTTTATTAAGGATTATGCACAATAGTAACAAGATTCTTAGCATTTTTAAATGAGTTCAAGTCCTGGAATCATGGTGTTCTAGAAATCAGAAGTACTTTATAATTGAAAAGTGCAATGGTAGAGAAAGTTTGCAGGTTAGGGCAAATTTCTGCCTGAAGGGCAGTTTGCATATGAAGCTCCTCTGTAGTAAAGACTTTAGGCTGCTGTTTAAAATTTGAATCCAGACCCTGGCCAGATGGCTCAGTAGATAGAGCGTTGTTCTTATGCACCAAGGTCACAGGTTTGATCCTTGGTCCAGATACATACAAGAAGCAATCAATGAGTGTGCAACTATATGGAACTAAGTAGAATGAGTTGCTTTTCTATCTCTCTGTCTCTCCAACCTTCTCTTTCTTCCCCCACCCTTTTCTCTCTCTCTCAAATCAATGAAAAAAAAAAATTGACCCTAGTTAACTGCCAGCAGCCTTTCTTAGTAGGTGCCTTTTTTTAGTATCACATATGTGTCATCTGGTGTGTGAGTTGCACAGGGTCCCCTGAGATGAGGAGATAGTAAAGGCACGGAGGTGAATTCTTCAGACCAGCTCCAGTCAGCTATTGAGGAGCAGAGGGGATACCTGGGGGAAAAGGTGTATTAGCGACCTCAGGGCAAACTCTCCCGTCTGGCTCAAGTCCAGTGTGTGGTGGGGGAGAGTGGGTTCCTGGGAAGAATTGCTAGGACAGACCGCTTTATCTCCATGCATGCTCTAGTAAGCATGTGAGGGGCTTCGGGGATGCTCGGGGAAGGAGGTACTAGAGATCTGGGAGCAAAATCCAGCATATGTTCTGATCAGGCTGAAGAGTTGAGGTGCAACTCAGACCCAGACTTGAGAGGAGCAGTGGCGAGGATAGGAGGAGAGGGTCAGAACCCAACTTCAGGCAAAGCAGGTGTACCGGATATGAGGAAAGCTGCTGGGGGACATGAGTGGTATGGTGGTCTTGGAGCAGCGGGCGGGCCCTGAGGTGTGAGGCGAACAGCGGAGAGGACTTGAGATGCGATGCAATGCAAGGGGCAGGCCAAATGAGCAGAATGGGGCAGGGGATGGGTGAGTGGCTGGGGCCACAAGTGAGGCCATCGGTGGGGAGGACATGAGGTGAACAGTTTCTGTGAGACTACTTTTCTGAGCACATTCTATTTGGGAGTGCACTACTTTTGGTCCCAGTTTTCCTGAACATGGTGAGGTTCAGAGTCACATCTCACAAGAGGTAGAGCCAGGCCTAAGACTAGCTCCTTCAGCAATGCATTTTTTCAGCTATAAAAATTGAAATTTACACATGACAAAACAAAGACCCTGAGGGGGAGGGGGTTCTGCATCCAAGAAACCTAGCTTGTAAGTGGTGACCCAGACTCAGGTAAATTCTGGACGCCCAGTGCTCAGGAGATCTCTGAGTCTAGATGCTGCCGTGGCACCAGGAAAAGCACACATCACAAAAGGGGCCACTGTGGGCTAAACAATGAGAAATAGTTTTTATGCCGGTGACCGACAAGATCAGTTTGGGTGAGCAAAGAAAAAGGCTTCTGGTGTTGTCGCCACAGCAGACTAGATTCTTTTAATTTTTAATTATCTCATGTTTTCCTATAGTACTTTTTTTTTTTTACCCAAAAGACAATGGCTTGCTCTGGTCAGAGAGCTCAGTAGGTTAGAGCATCACACTGATATATGAAAGTCATGAGTTTGATCCCTGGTCAGGGCACTTACAGAAACAGATTGATGTTTCTGTCTATCTAACCATCTGTCTATCTGTCTCTCTCCCCCTCCTTCCTCTCTCTAGATCAATAAAAGCTTAAAAAATGAAAAAGAAGGAAAAAAATGACAATGGCTTTTTTGCAGCTTAAATTGTTTAGAGAAATGATTTTTTTTTTTTTAAATCTCACCCAAGAGGTAAAAACTGCTAAGGTGTAAGTACACACCCTCCGGATACCTCTGTATGAATATTTCTTCTACTTTCTCTGATGTAATTTACTATCCTGGTTCTTAGTCTGGGTAGAAAGGCTGTGCATTTTCAGGTTTTTTCCCCTAAAATGGATTCATCACTACATTTTGCCATAGGTTTTATTATGTAGTATTTTTATTATTAATTTTAAATTATTTTGTAACTTTGCCTGACCTGTGGTGGTGCAGTGGATAAAGCGTCGACCTGGGAAGCTGAGGTCGCCGGTTCAAAACCCTGGGCTTGCCTGGTCAAGGCACATGTGGGAATTGATGCTTCCTGCTCCTCCCACCTTGTGACTCCCTTTTCTCTCTCTCTCTCTCTCTACTCTTTCAAATGAATAAATAAAATCTTTAAAATAAGTTATTTTATAATTTGAATTATGATTTTGAGGGAAGTTACTTAAGAGTGAATTTCTTAACTTAAAAATGTCAGGGTTTTCTAGTTAGCTTCTATTATCAATTGCTAGATTAACTGTAATGACAAAAAGAAATATACTTTATATCATTTCAAACTGTTGAAGATTGTTGAAACTTCAGAGAATATATAATACAATATGGTCTGGACAGAAGCCATCTGTCCCTTTGCAGAGTAGTATGCAGTGGTGAGTGGGATTCTGCCGGTTCACACTGGTTCAGCAGAACCAGTACCTGTTTTTGTTGAGGTGAAAATATTGCAAGTGAGGATGCCAATCAAGAAGCAATATGGAGGAGATTCCAAGATGGCCACGGAGTGGGCAGATGTTACAACAGCCACCTCCCAGGACCAAATTGGATTACAACTTAATTTAAGAACAACCATTATGAAGAACCAACTTTGGACGAAACAAAGAGGACTCTACTATAACCAAGGATCACAGAAGAAGCCATACCGAGTCTGGAAGGAAGTGCAGAGGCATGGTGGGGGCTGCCACGCTCTCAGAGTGAGGGGCGGCAGAGTGCCCAGAAGGACTCTCACTGTGGGGAGGACCCTGAGAGGTGGGGGGCCTCAGCCCCAGGCCTGTAGCCCCAGCTTGGAACCCCGGTGACTAGAAGTGGAAACCAGAGAGCACTGAGAGGTAAAAAGAGCAGGGTTTCTGTCTGAAGGGGGGAGACAGCTTTCAGAGTGGCAGAGCCAGCCTTAAAGGACCCACACAGAAAATCTTGCTTGCAGCCACTTGCCTGGGGCTCCAGGGGCAGGAGAGCTGAGAGGACTGTAGTTGCATGAAGAAAGTATAAAGTTGGAGGCACAGGGAGAGACACGGTGACCAAAACACCTGCACAAAACCATTCTCCAGGGCTAAAGTGGACATATACAGGGAAGGAGTAATCCCTTTGTCCTGCACCAGTCTGAGGAAAGGCAGTTGGCCCACCCCCGGAAATTTCTCCATATCCAGCCAGGGGAAAGCCTTGTTTGGAAAGGGAAAGAAGCAGGGGGCGGGTCAGTGACTCAGGTTTCCAGTGAGACCCAAGCTACACCTCCTCCCTCCACTGCTGAGAATGCGCCCCACCCCTGGAGAGCTGGCGGGCAGGCCACACCACTGGAACTCAGAGGCCAAACCCACCACACTCCTGTGGCAACACCCTACTGAGATATGTGTGTTAAAAAAAAAAGTCTGGATAGAGAGACAACTGGGACCAAAGAGCAAGCCATGCCCACTGCCCCTGCACTAATCCCTGCTGGGCCCAGTGAGTAGCTAGCACTTAGAGGCAGCAGAAAGAGAAAATCAGAGGAAATCAGACTTTCTTGAGGCTCACCTTGTTGGGGAGAAATAAAATTCAGGTATCCAGAAGAGGCTGAGGGATTAGGCCCTGGAGTAGGGGCCACATTCTCTGGACTGAGCTAAAGCCCAAGAGACCCCTGACATAAAGGGTCCCACTAACGTCGCAGTCCCAACCTCAGCTGCCCTAACTCAACAAGTTTGCAATCTGTGCAGGGGTAGGTTAGGTGAGGCCAGTCGGGCCCACACTACAGTCTTTCAACAGAGGACTCTGGAAAGATGAGGCAGCTGCAGGAGGAGCTGGAACATCTGAAAAGTGGAGGCAAATCTTTCAGAGCTTGCAGCTTGTATGGAGCTGCTGACAGTTCTAAGCAGGAGAAAGCTGATCCTCATAGACACATTGGCCCCTCCCATACTACCCAGGCACAGAAACCCCCACACAAACAGCAAAAAGAGCAGTAGCTGATGATAAGTAGCCCATAGCGGATTACAAACAACAGATGATGCCAACCCAAGAAGGTCTAGAACCAACACAACTGATAGCTGGAAGCAGAAAACTTAAACCCTAGACTCAGCTACCTAGACTCAGCTAGCTATTCAAATAGCACACCCAAAGGAGGAGTCCATACACAGAAAAATGAGAAGACAGAGAAATGCAAACCAAATGAATCAATGAGAGAAATCCTCCAAAAAATAACTGAATGAGATGGAAGTAACCAAATTACCAAATGCAAAAAAAAAAAAAAAAAAAAAAAAATTACCAAATGCAGAGTTTAAAATAATGATTGTTAGGATGCTCAAAGATCTTAAAGCAACAATGGATGGACATAAGGAGCACTTAAATAAAGAGACAGCAAGCATCACAAAGGACATTGAAATCATAAAAAATCAGAAATGACAAATACAGTATCAGGAATGAAGACTACACTAGAAGATATTAAAAGCAGGCTGGATGAAGCAGAGCATCAAATCAGCAATTTAGAAGACAAGATAAATGAAAGCACAGAAGCAGAGCAGCAAGAAGAAAAGAGGATCAAAAAGTCTGAGGAAACTCTAAGAGAGCTCTGTGACAACGTGAAGAGAAACAACATCTGCATCATAGGGGTTCCTGAAGGAGAAGAGAAAGAACAAGGGATAGAAAACCTGATTGCAGAAATCATAGCTGAAAACTTCCCTAAATTGATGAAGGAAAAAATCACACAAGTTCAAGAAGCACAGAGAGTCCCATTAAAGAGGAACCCAAAGAGACTTAAACCAAGACACGTCATAATTAAAATACTAAAACTAAGAGGTAAAAAAAGAATACTAAAAGCTGCAAGAGAAAAGCAGTCAATTACCTACAAAGGAGCCCCCATAAGGATGACATTTGACTTTTCAATAGAAACATTGAAGCCAGAAGGGAATGGCAAGAAATATTCAAAGTGATGCAAAACAAGAGCCTATAACCAAGACTTCTTTATCCAGCAAGGTTATCACTTAAAATTGAAGGAAAAATAAAAAGCTTCCCAGATCAAAAAACAAAAACAAAAAAAAACTAAAGAATTCATTACAACTAAACCAGTGCTTTGGGAAATGTTAAGGGGCCTGTTGTAAACAGAGTAAAGGAAGGGGAAAAAAATCTAGAAAAAGAGGACTGTAGATTAAAGAATAAAACAGCAATAAACAACTACATATTAGTAATAACCTTAAATGTAAATGGATTAAATGCTCCAATCAAAAGACATAGGGTAGCTTAATGGATAAGAAAACAGGACCTGCCTGACCTGTAGTGGCGCTGTGGATAAAGCGTCAGCCTGGAAATGCTGAGGTCGCCGGTTCAAAACCCTGGGCTTGCCTAGTCAAGGCACATATGGGAGTTGATGCTTCCAGATCCTCCCCCCTTCTCTCTCTCTCTGTCTCCTCTCTCTCTCTCTCTCTCTCTCTCTCTCCCTCTCCTCTCTAAAATGAATAAATAAAAAATTTTAAAAAAGTAAAAGAAAACAAGACCCATTCATATACTGCCTACAAGAGACTCACCTCAGTACAAAAGATGCACATAGACTGAGAGTGAAGGAATGGAAAAAGTATTTCACGCAAATGAAAAAGAAAAAAAGCTGGAGTAGCAATACTTAAATCTGACAAAATAGACTTTAAAACAAAGGCTATAGTAAGGGATAAAGAAGGTCATTGCATAATGATAAAAGGAGCAATCCAGAAAAAAAAAAAAAAGGAGCAATCCAACAGGAAGATATAACCATTATAAATATCTATGCACCTAATATAGGAGCACTTAAATATATAAAACAGATTATGATCGACATAAAGGGTGAGATCAACAGCAATACTATAATGGAAGGGTATTTTAATACCCCACTAACATCAATAAATTAAAAAATTGACAAAGATAAAAAATTAAAGAAACAGCAGCCTTAAATGACACATTAGATCAACTGGATTTAATAGATATCTTCAGAACCTTTCATCCTAAAACAGCAGAATATACATTCTTTTCAAGTGCTCATGGTACATTCTCTAGGATAGACCATGTTAGGACACAAAACGAATCTCAATAAATTTAAAATAATTGAAATCATACCAAGCATCTTCTCTGATCACAATGGCATGAAATTAGAAATTAACTACAATAGAAACAATGAAAAACATTCAAACACTTGGAAACTAAATAGCATGTTATTAAATAACGAATGAGTTAACAATGAGATCAAGGAAGAAATAAAAACACTTTCTTGAAACAAATGAAAATGAACATACAACAACTCAAAATTTATGGGACAAAGCAAAAGCTCTCCTGAGAGGGAAGTTCATAGCTTTACAGCCATACCTTAAGAAGCTAGAAAAAGCTTAAATAAACAACCTTGCAACTAAAAGAACTAGAAAAAGAACAGCAAGTAAAGCCCAGAGGAAGTAGAAGGAAGAAAATAATAAAGATCACAGTGGAAATAAATGACATAGAGCAGGGGTAAGTAACCTTTTTGGCTGAGAGAGCCATGAACTCCACATATTTTAAAATGTTATTCCATGAGAGCCATACAATGACCCATGTATGTTATGCATTATCCAATAAAAATTTGGTGTTGTCCCGAGGACAGCTGTGATTGGCTCCAGCCACTTGCAACCATGAACATGAGTGTTAGGAAGTGAATGGATTGTAATACATGAGAATGTTTTATATTTTTAACATTATTATTTTTTTAATTAAAGATCTGTCTGCGAGCCAAATGCAGCCATCAAAAGAGCCACATCTGGCTCGTGAGTCATAGGTTCCTGACCCCTGACAGAGAGGCTAAAAAAAATTAGAAAAGATCAATGAAACCAGGAGCTGGTTCTTCAAAAAGATAAAAAAGATTGATGAACATTTAACCAGACTCATCAAGAAAAAAGAGGACTCAAATAAATGAAATTAGAAATGAGAATGAAGTAACAACTTACACCACAGAAATACAAAGGATTGTAAGAAAATACTATAAAGATCTATATGCCAAAAAATTGAACAACCTAGGTGAAATGGATAACTTCCCAGAAACATAAAATCTTTCGAAACTCAATCTGGAAGAATCAGAAAACCTAAAGACTGATTACAACAAATGATATTGAAACAGTTATCAAAAGACTCCCAACAAACAAAAGTCCTGGACTGGATGGCTTCACAGTAAAATTTTACCAAACATTCAAAGAACTAACACCTATTCTTCTCAAGCTATTCCAGGGGTAGTCAACCTTTTTATACCTACCGCCCACTTTTGTATCTCAGTTAGTAGTAAAATTTTCTAACTGCCCACCAGTTCCACAGTAATGGTGATTTATAAAGTAGGGAAGTGACTTTACTTTATAAAATTTATAAAGCAGAGTTACAGCAAATTAAAGCACATAATAATAATTATTTACCAAGTATTTTATGTTGGATTTTCTCTGTTTGGAAGAATAAATCTTTATAAAACAACTTACTACAGTTAAATCTATGTTTTTATTTATACTTTGGTTGCTCCGCTACCACCCACCATGAAAGCTGGAATGCCCACTAGTGGGTGGTAGGGACCAGGTTGACTACCACTGAGCTATTCCAAAAAATTCAAGAGGAGGGAAGACTGCGAAGCTCATTTTGCAAGGCAAATTTTAAAACCAGATAAAGACACTACAAAGAATGAAAACTTTAGGTCAATATTTCTGATGAACATAGATGCTAAAATTCTCAACAAAATATTAGCAAACAGGATTCAGCAACACATTTAAATGATCATGCATCATGATCAAGTGGGATTTATTCTGAAGAGGCAAGGCTGGTACAATATTTGCAAATCAATAAATGTGGTTTATTACATTAACAAAATGAAGGCTAAGGGTAACATGATCCTATCAATAGATGCAGGAAAAGCATTTTATAAAATCTAGCACCAATTTATGATCAAAACTCTCAGCAAAGTGGGAATACAGGGAACATATCTCAACATAATAAAATCCATATATGATAAACCAACAGCCAACATCATACTCAATGGGAAAAATTTAAACAATCCTCTTAAGATCAGGAACAGCCTGACCTGTGGTGGCGCAGTGGATAAAGCGTCGACCTGGAAATGCTGAGGTCGCTGGTTCAAAACCCTGGGCTTGCCTGTTCAAGGCGCATATGGGAGTTGATGCTTCCAGCTCCTCCCCCCCCTTCTCTCTCTCTGTCTCTCTCTCCTCTCTCTCTCTCCTCTCTAAAATGAATAAATAAAATAAAAATTAAAAAAAAAAAAAGATCAGGAACAAGGCAGGGATGTCCCCTTTCACCACTCTTATTCAACATAGTTCTGGAAGTCCTAGCCACAACAATCAGACAAGAAGAAATGAAAGGCATCCAAATTGGAAAAGAAGAAGCAAAACTCATTATTTGCTGATGACATGATACTGTACATAGAAAACCCTAAAGTCTCAGTCAAAAAACTACTAGACCTGATAAATGAATTCATCAAGGTGGCAGAATATAAAATTAATATTCAGAAATCAGTGGCATTTTTATACACCAACAATAAACTGTCTGAAAGACAAATTAAGGAATACTTTACTATTGCAACAAAAAAATAATAAAGTATGTAGGAATAAATTTAACCAAGGAGATAAAAGTTTTGTGCTTAGAATTATAAAACATTGAAAAAAGAAATCAAGAAAGATACAAATAAGTGGAAGCATATACCGTGTTCATGGATAGGAAGAAAAAACATCATTAAAATGTCTATATTACCCTAAGCCAGGGGTCTCAAATTCAACTCAGCATGTGGGCCGCAGAGCAAGATCACAGCCGTTCGGCGGGCCGCACTAGGTCTACAAAAGGCAACTGTTACGCAACACTCTTCTCACTGCAGTTGAAAACAAAAAAAAATCAGTACAACAAGCACAATCGTACATGCAGTTTACTCAGTGTCCCAAAACGACCAGAAACTGTAGTTTGCATCACAACTGCTGTTAACTAAGCTAATATCTAGCTAGGATGCTAGAGAAATGAAAAATACAAGTAGGCCCCTAGGCTTACTTAATTTTATCCAAAATATTTTGAACTTCGTGGATTAGTCTGCGGGCCGCACAAAATTGTTCGGCGGGCCGCGAGTTTGAGACCCCTGCCCTAAGCAATCTATAAATTCAATGCAATTCCTATTAAAATACCAATGGCATACTTCAAAGATATAGAACAAATATTCCAAAAATTTATATGGAAGCAAAAAATAAATAGCATCAGCAATCCTGAAAATGAAGAATAAAGTGGGAGTTATCGCACTTCTTGATATCAAGTTATACTACAAGGCCATGCTAATCAAAACAACTTGGTACTGGCATAAGAACACGCATACAGATCAATGGAACAGAACAGAGAACCCAGAAATAAACCCCTGCCTTTATGGTCAATTGATATTTAATAAAGGAGGTAAGAGCATACAGTGGAGTAAAGACAATTTCTTTAATAAATGGTGTTTGGAAAATTGAACAGCCCTGGCCGGTTGGCTCAGCGGTAGAGTGTCGGCCTAGCGTGCGGAGGACCCAGGTTCGATTCCCGGCCAGGGCACACAGGAGAAGCACCCATTTGCTTCTCCACCCCTCCGCCGCGCTTTCCTCTCTGTCTCTCTCTTCCCCTCCTGCAGCCAAGGCTCCATTGGAGCAAAGATGGCCCGGGCGCTGGGGATGGCTCTGTGGCCTCTGCCTCAGGCGCTAGAGTGGCTCTGGTTGCAACATGGCGACGCCCAGGATGGGCAGAGCATCGCCCCCTGGTGGGCAGAGTGTCGCCCCTGGTGGGCGTGCCGGGTGGATCCCGGTCGGGCGCATGCGGGAGTCTGTCTGACTGTCTCTCCCTGTTTTCAGCTTCAGAAAAATGAAAAAAAAAAAAAAAAAATTGAATAAGTACATGGGAAAAAAATGAAACTAGACCACCAACTTACACCATTCACAAAAATAAACCACAATGGATAAAAGTCTCAAATGTAAGTAGTGAAACCATAAACATCTTGAAAGAAAACATAGGCAATAACTCTCCAATATTGCTCTTAGCAATATTTTGGCTGATTTATCTCCATGGGCAAGTGAAATTAAGGACATAATAAACAAATGGGACTATATCAAACTAAAAAGCTTTTGCACAGCTAAAGATGCCATTAACAAAATAAAAAGACAATCCATACAATGGGAGAACATATTTGCCAATACATCTGATAAAGGGTTAATAATCAAAATTTATAAAGAACTTCTAAAGCTCAACACCAGGAAGGTAAACAATCCATTTAAAAAGTGGGCAAGGCCTGACCTGTGGTGGCGCAGTGGATAAAGCGTCGACCTGGAATGCTGAGGTCGCCGGTTTGAAACCCTGGGCTTGCCCAGTCAAGGCACATATGGGAGTTGAAGCTTCCTGCTCCTCCCCTCCTTCTCTCCCCCCTTCTCTAAAATAAATAAAATATTTAAAAATAAATAAATAAATAAAACGTGGGCAAAAGAACTGAATAGACACTTCTCCAAAGGGGACATACAGATGACTAATAGGCATATGAAAAAATGTTCAACGTCATTAATCATCAGAGAAATGCAAATTAAAACTACAATGAGATGCTACCTCAAACCTTTTAGAATGGCACTCATTAACAAATCAACACACAATAAGTGCTGGTGAGGGTGTGGAGAAAAGGGCACCCTCCTGCACTGCTGGTGGGAATGCAGACTTGTGCAGCCACTGTGGAGGACAGTGTGGAGTTTCCTCAAAAAATTAAAAATGGAACTGCCTTTTGACCCAGCTATCCCACTTTTAGGAATATATCCTAAGAACACCAAATCACTGATTCAAAAGAAGAAATGCATTTCCATGTTTATTGCAGCATTATTTACAATAGCCAAGATTTGGAAACAGCCCAAGTGTCCATCAGTGGATGAGTGGATTAAAAAGCGGTGGTACATATACACAATGGAATACTACACGGCCGTGAAAAAGAAGGAAATCTTACCTTTTGCAATGGCATGGATGGACCTGGAGATTATTATGCTAAGTGAAATAAGCCAGGCAGAGAAAGGCAAATATCATATGATCTCACTTATATGTGGAATCTAATGAACAAAGTGAACGGAGGTATGGAATAGAGGCAGAGGCAGGGTCACAGGGACCAGAGGGACAGCAGACAGAGGGAAGGGGGATGAGGGGATGGGATCAGAGAAGGTGAAGGGATTAGTAAAATTATATATACATAACACATAGATACAGATAACAGGACAGAGAATCCCAAAGGGAAGGAGGGAGGGAGTTAGGGGGAGATGAGCAAAGTGGGGGTAGTGGGGGATGTAGGGGTGAGGGTGAGGGAATTATATTGAGTGGGACACTTGAATCCATGTTAACACAATAAATTAAAATTAATTAAAATTTTTTCATGTATTTCTGTGAATAAAATAATTAAGTTCTAGTGAGAAAAGTAATTTTTTAATTTTAATTTTTTTATTTTTGGATTTTTTTTTTTCTTGTATTTTTCTGAAACTGGAAACGGGGATAGACAGTCAGACAGACTCCCGCATGCGCCCAACCAGGATCCACCCGGCACGCCCACCAGGAGGCGAAGCTCTGCTCACCAGGGGGCGTTGCTCTGTCGTAACCAGAGCCATTCTAGCGCCTGAGGCAGAGGCCATGGAGCCATCCTCAGCGCCTAAGGCAACTTTCCCCTGGTTGCAGGAGGGGAAGAGAGAGACAGAGAGGAAGGAGAGGGGGAGGGGTGGAGAAGCAAATGGGCGCTTCTCCTATGTGCCCTGGCCAGGAATCGAACCCGGGACTTCTGCACGCCAGGCCGACGCTCTACCACTGAGCCAACCGGCCAGGGCCTTTTTATTTTTATTGAATATATTAGGATGACATTAATAAAATTGTATGTTTCAGAGGAAAGTAAAATTTAAGAAATTTTTAAATTTTCTTTCTTCAACCACATACACATACACACAGAGCAAATGAGTTGTATATATACATATACAGTTTCATATTTATATTAGTGAGTATAAGGCAAAATATATCATTATAAATATATATCATGTGTGCATATGTACTTCATAATGTAATTTATATATATATACACACACACACAATATTTAATATATTGGATATATATAGTGTGCATACATACACATGCACACACGCTGTCAACGTTTTGTTCCAGGGTTTTAAAAGTATAGGAAAGAAAGATTAATATGTCAATTGCTTATCTGAGAGTATGTCATAAAGGAAAAGATAAGAAAAGGAATGTGGGAGACCAGCATACAGTTGAGTAGAAAAGGAGCTACTAATGACAGAAAAGGAAATCTTTCTCCATGCGTTTTGTGTTATCTTTGGATTATAGCCTTTAAATGAGTGTTTACTGTTATTTCATTTGGTTTTAGTTTTCATTTCTTTAATAAGACTTTTTTTTTAACATATTGTATAGTCAGTTTCCACAATAGTATGTAAGCTGTTCTAGAACAGGGACCATGACAGTGATTAAATGCATCCATGTGATACGCAGGAATTAAAGTCAGTCACATGAGTATGTGAAATTCCTTTAACACTTTCTAAATTATATTCAGCAAATTAAAAGGGGGTCAAAATATGTGCAAGCTTATTTATTTATAATTTGTAAAATATTTAATATATCTAAATTAAAATGTTAATGAAATGCCTCAATTGTATGCTGTTTTGTTAGTTTGCCTACATATAATCTATAGAATAAAAGGCTTAAACATCAATTTCTAACATTTATTCTGTTCAGGTATATTCTCATCAGGCTATGCAGACTGTGTGAATATTTATTAACAGTGAGTTCGTCACTTACTACTTATCTACATCACATATTCTGTTGAACTCCTTTTCAGGGCACTAAAATCTGACTCCTTATAAGTTCCCCTGTTCTTATATCTCTCCTACAATAAGACAAGTTTCTACATTTATGCAAAGATATTGTACTTTCAGATATGAGTATCTATTTCTCCAAGAAATAGATATTCTATTTCTCCTTCATTACCAGATTCTTTTTTTATTATTATTTTAGTGAGAGGCAGAGAGACAGACTCCTGCATGTGCCCTGACCAGGATCCACCCAGCAAGCCCATCAGGGAGCAATGCTCTACCCATCTGGAGCTCTTGCTTTGCTGTAACCAGAGCCATTTTTTTTTTTTAGTGCCTGAGGTGGAGGTCATACTGTCAACTGTATATATAATAACTATAGATATGTATTATTACACTGCTTATTTACTCTAACATTGTATTTACTCTCTTAGCATTATATTTTAAGCATTCTTCCATATCAATAAATATTACTTGAAAACACAATTTTGAATGTTAAATAATATTTCTTTATATGGAAATAGTATCATTTATTTAGTGATCTTCCAATTTTTTCACATTTTCTTTTTTCTGATACATAACTTGATGAAAATTCTAATATGCAGAATTTATCTGTATCTTCAACCATTCTTTTGGATTTCTAAGCGTAGAATTACTGAGTCAGGAAATGTGAACATTTTAAAGCAATATTAAGGTGTAATTTCTCTCCAAAAGGGTAGTTGTACTAATTGTGGCAATGTCCGCTCTCAGTAGGCCTATAAAAATACCTATTTTCTCATCCTGAAGTTGGGTACAATTCACTTTAAAATTCTATACTAAACACACACACACATACACACCCTTTATATGTATTTTAATGTAATGTTTTTTAAAATGAAAAATATCTGGCTCTCAGTTCCTAAAATTAACATTGCAAGGGAGAGGCAGCCAAGATGGCGGAGTGCTGAAGGAGAAGCCAGTTTGTGCAGTTTGTGCAGGATAGAATGAATCAGAGCCTGGAAGACGTAACAGGCTTTAATGAAAGGAAACCTGCTGGGCTGTCTCCTAAGGGAGAGCTGCCCCCAGTTCTCTAACAGGAAGGGTTAAATAAGGGATTTGAGGGTGGGGGCTGGTGGTCATCGAGGAAAAATGTATCTTTCAGCAATTTATGTAAGATTAACCGTAAATAAGCTAGGGGACCTTCCACACCCGGGTTAGTCACCCGGATGCCCAGGGGCTAGTGTCCTGAAACATCCAGTTTGTCAGTGTCCCTTTGTCCACTTAAGGGATGAGGGGGCCATGACCCCCACCTGCAACCCTGTCATTCCAGCCTTTTTTTATATGGTTGAGAGGCGATGATCATTTTTCTGTAGCTACTTCCTGCTGGTAAGGGGCAATGAGTCTGGGAAAGGGATGGCTGGCCTTGGGCTGCAGTGGTGAAGTAGGGACCTTCTGGTAGGTGGCTTGGAGTAACAGGAGTTCATGGACAGTCCAGCAGTAACTTCTTCAAGCTGTTTAGGGGTGTAGTCATAGGGGCTCAGATTTTTCTGCCCGGCGAGTGTAGGTTTCAGGGTTGGTGTGTAGAGCTAGGTAGGTTTCTTCAATTTTCTGGTTGGTGAAGGTCTGCATGTGGTTCTGTAAGAAGCTAGAGAATAGGCGTAGGAGACAGGGCCCAAAAGCTAAAATGACAAATATGAGAGGAGTGGACCAATAAATGGTAATAACCAAGACATCCAGTTTGTGCGGAGCCACTGATCTCAAGATTTGGATTATGTTGATATTTGGGGTGAGAGAGACTAGGGTATAGGTTCCTGTCCAGTTAGTTGGGAGGCACATATAGGTGTTGGTTCCACACATATAGAAAGCCCTGGTTGGGTGAGACAGGCTGAGAGGTGAATAGAGAATAGAGGGATGAGGGGTCGGTTACGTCCGTCCGTCTCTGAACTCCACAGATGGTCATGGTGGAGGAAAGTGCAGCCCAAACGGGGGGGGGGGGGGGGGGGGCAAAAAGAAAAATAAATAAATAAATAAATGAAAAATTTCTCTAGTAATTAAAATTACTAAACAGTGAAAAATAGATATTTATTGGCCATTTGTATCTTTACATTGTTAACATTTAACATTAACATTTGTACTTATACCCCAAATAATGTATGTGTGTGTTTTCTAGGTGCTGAGCGACCAAGTGCACATAATCACCGCAAGAGGTCCCTAGTACATAAATTATATCCAAATCTGAAGCTTATTGGATTTAAGTCCCAACAAATCAGATCTTCATTAACTCTGATTTTAGGGCTTCCAAACAATTGTACTAGCCTCGTAAGAACAGGCTTTCTAACAAGTGACAAAAATATTGAAGAGAACAAGGTACAGTAGTAGCTCAGTAATTCAGAATGCTAGGTAGGCATTGAGTGGTTGAACTCTGCAGTCCATCCCTGACCCTTCCTTCACTTTTCTGACAAAATCTCCTATAACTTGATTCTTCTTGTTAGATATACTTTCTCTCAAATTTCAAATATATATATACATATAATATATCATATATATTATATGTATGTATATATATTTGATATCTATATAATAACCTTAAATCTAAGATGCTCTTTTGTCATGTATTTCATTGTTCAGCAAATATTTATTATACTCTTCATATTTAACCAGAGAACTATGGGCTTTTTTTTTTTTTTTTTCTGAAGTTGAAAACGGGGAGGCAGTCAGACAGACTCCCGCATGTGCCCGACCAGGATCCACCCGGCATGCCCACCAGGGGACGATGTTCTGCCCCTCTGGGGCGTCACTCTGTTGCATCCAGAGCCATTCTAGCACCTGAGGCAGAGGTCACGAAGCCATCCTCAGTGCCCAGGCAAACTTTGCTCCAATGGAGCCTTGGCTGCGCGGGAGGGTGGGGGGGTGGAGAAGCAGATGGGCACTTCTCCTGTGTGCCCTGGCCGGGAATCGAACCCGGGACTCCCGCATGCCAGGCCGATGCTCTACCACTGAGCTAACCGGTCAGGGTCCGGCTTTTTTATTTTTTAATTCAACAAATTAATGTTAGCTGCTATGTGCCACTGTCCTAGTTACTGGGAATATAATGATGAGCAAAACCAGACGTTGTTCCTCACCTTTTGGAGCTCACACCCGCAACATCCATCCTAGCACTTCTCAACAGACTTTCAGGAAATTCACACAACAGATGCTTCTGCCTTAATTAATAGGAGGCATCCTGTGTCGCCCACACAGAATGTGTCTGGTGCTCTAAGGTCCAGCACCCGTCTCTATGACCCATGGTTACATCCTGGTCTGTTCTGAGCATCAAACCATCTAGTTAGACATGATATATGGTTTTTAACTGCTTTAAAAAAAAACTTTACAGTATAATGTACATGCTCTATAAAGTGTTCAAATTATACAGCAATATGAGTAACAAAGATGAAAATGAGCCATAATCACCATCTTCACAGATAGCTATGTGTCAACTCTTTTATAGATATGTCATTAGATACCTATACATTGGACAAGTTCTTATTGACTACTCACTATGTAGAAAGCATATTCTCAGGGCTGTGTCTTAGATGGCTTTGGCTGCCATATCAAAATATAGACTGGGTAGCTAACAGAAAATTATTTTCTCACACTTTGGGAGGCTAGAAATCTAGTCAAATTTAGGTTTTTTTTAGTTTTGTTTTGTTTTTTTATTTTTTCAAAGTGAGAAGCGGGTGGGGGGGGAAAACAGACAGACAGCAGACAGACTCTACATGCGCCCCACCGGATCTACCTAGCATGCCCACCAGGGGGCAATGCTCAGCCCCTCTGGCACGTTGCTCTGCTGCAGTTGGAGCCATTCTAGCGACTGAGGCGGAGGCTGTGGAGCCATCCTCAGCGCCCAGGCCAACTTTGCTCCAGTGGAGCCTTGGCTACAGAAGGGGAAGAAAGAGATAGAGAGAAAGGAGAGGGGGAAGGGTGGAGAAGCAGATGGGCACTTCTCCTGTGTGCCCCAGCCGGGAATTGAACCTGGGACTTCCACATGCCGGGCCGATGCTCTACTGCTGAGCCAACATGCCAGGGCCCTCAATTTGGTTTTTGGTAAAGGGTCTCTTTCTCATTTGCAAATGGCCACCCTCTCACTATGTCTTCACATGGACTTCCCTCAGGGTATAGGATCAAGGAGAGCTTTCTGTTGTCTGTTCTTACAAGGATACTAATTAGGTTTTGTTGTATTCAGGGTCTCATGAAGAGGAGCCGCAAAGGAATGAGGCAGCAACAATACTGCAAGTGGAGGACCCCAATCTCTCCAGGATTGAGGTGCCTTAGAGAGATCAGCTATCTAATTTACAATATTAAGCAGAAACATGACATCATGCGGAAGAAACTAACAAACAGAATACAGTGTACAATTTTATTATTTAGTTTTACAAAATTGATTAGATTTCTCTTGCCCTTTCTGAGACATGCCACCACACCATCTGCTGTCTGATTCCTGACCTGCAGAAAGCTCCAGCAGAGCCAAGCATTGCGTCCTTGAGCCTTCCCTGGACGTGACTGCCTTCAGTCATGTATGCTTGGTCTCAGCCTTCACTTCCTCAGGATGGGAACAGAGAGTCACTCGGGGCTTTGGCTTTCCTCCAACAATTAGGGACCCACCCTTTTGACTTCATTTAACTTTAGTCACTTCTTTACTCCAAATACAGCCACAGTTAGAATTGGGGCTATATGAAGTTCAGGGGTTAGGGAAGAACACAAACATTCACTCATAACAGGCTGTGAAGTCTCTATACGTGAATAAGGCACAATCTCTGCCCACTTCTCACTAATGCAGGGCTTTATGGTGGTAACTCTGTATTTGCCTTTTTGTGCTTTTTTTACTTTATTATCTGTTGGAATTTCCACCAAGGCTTGAGATGTAAGGTAAGGAGAGGAAGTGAGTGTAAAGAAAATTTTATTTCCCTCTTGGTCTGAAAAATATTGTCTGGAAAACAGGTTGAAGCTCTCTAAAGGTCTCTAAAGACCCGTAATGAAGGCCACTGAAGCATTTGTCACGTCTTCTTCTCTCATTTTCTGGCTCTCCTCTACCTGACAAGGGTGTTAAATATATAATACATGGGCTGCTTTCTGCGCTGACCCACTCTACAAAAGAGCAGCAATTTCAGAGGGTGTTGGCTTCATCCATTTGGAACACATTCGCTGATGATTCACACTGCTGAGAGTAGAGAGGTGGACGAAACACGGTCTCCACCCCTGAGAGTTCATGGCCCAGTAAACCAGTGACGAGAGTATAGTGTGAGAAGTTTACTTCTAATAGGAGTCAATTCAGGAAAATGGAGGAGAGAAACAGAGACCAAGAAAATCTTCTGAGAAGAAGTTACACCCCTGTGGAAGTCTGAAGAAAGCTAGGATTGAGCCTGGGAGGAAAGGGAAAGGCAGTTAAGGAAGGCAACGCATTCGAGGGTGTGGATTGGTAGCAGCATTGTTGATGTGGAGGCCTGAGAGGTGACTGAAGCATTGGGATCTGCAGGATGGGGGGTGGGGGGTAGGAAGCAGTGAGGCAGGGGCCAGTGTCTGAGGGACCTTTCTTGCTAAATCAGGAGTTGGAATTTTGTCCTGACAGCCATGGACAACCACTGAGGTATTAAGCAAGAGAATGATAGCATCTGATTTTAGAATGGTGGCTCTAGCAGTCACTTAACAAGGCAAGATTAGCAACAGTAAAACCAGTTAGGCAGCTGTGGCAGATACTAATCAGTGACTTATCCTTTATCTACCCTCTCAGGGGTCCCCAAACTTTTTACACAGGGAGCCAGTTCACTGTCCCTCAGACCATTGGAGGGCCGCCACATACAGTGCTCCTCTCACTGACCACCAATGAAATAGATGCCCCTTCCAGAAGTGCGGCCGGGGGCCGGATAAATGGCCTCAGGGGGCTGCATGCGGCCTGCAGGGCCGTAGTTTGGGGACACCTGCAAGTCTTCCTAATTTACAAGAAAAAGAGACTGTGGAATTGTGCAGCTAAAACCTGTATAAGTTTATTAACAAATGTCACACCAATAAATTAAATTTAATTTTTTTTTCACCTTTTTTTTTTTAATTATAATTTTATTTTTTAAATGGGGCGACATCAATAAATCAGGATACATATATTCAAAGATCAACAATTCCAGGTTATCTTGTCTTTCAATTATGTTGCATACCCATCACCCAAAGTCAGATTGTCCTCTGTCACCTTCTATCTAGTTTTCTTTGTGCCCCTTCCTCTTTCCCTCTCCTTTCCCCCCCTCTCCCCCCGTAACCACCACACTCTTATCAATGTCTCTTAGTTTCACTTTTATGTCCCACCTACGTATGGAATAATGCAGTTCCTGTTTTTTTCTGATTTACTTATTTCACTTCGTATAATGTTATCAAGATCCCACCATTTTGTTGTAAATGATTCGATGTCATCATTTCTTATGGCTGAGTAGTATTCCATAGTGTATATGTGCCACATCTTCTTTATCCAGTCATCTATTGACGGGCTTTTTGGTTGTTTCTATGTCCTGGCCACTGTGAACAATGCTGCAATGAACATGGGGCTGCATGTGTCTTTACGTGTCAATGTTTCTGAGTTTTGGGGGTATATACCCAGTAGAGGGATTGCTGGGTTATAAGGTAGTTCTATTTTCAGTTTTTTGAGGAACCACCATACTTTCTTCCATAATGGTTGTACTACTTTACATTCCCACCAACAGTGTATGAGGGTTCCTTTTTCTCCACAGCCTCTCCAACATTTGCTATTACCTGTCTTGTTAATAATAGCTAATCTAACAGGTGTGAGGTATCTCATTGCAGTTTTGATTTGCATTTCTCTAATAACTAAAGAAGATGAGCATCTTTTTATATATCTGTTGGCCATTTGTACTTTCTCCTGGGAGAAGTGTCTGTTCATGTCCTCTTCCCATTTTTTTATTGGATTGTTTGTTTGTTTGTTGTTGAGTTTTATGAATTCTTTGTATATTTTGGATATTAGGCCCTTATCTGAGCTGTTGTTTGAAAATATCATTTCCCATTTAGTTGGCTGTCTGTTTATTTTGTTATCAGTTTCTCTTGCTGAGCAAAAACTTCTTAGTCTGATGTAGTCCCATTCATTAATTTTTGCCTTCACTTCTCTTGCCTGTGGAGTCAAATTCATAAAATGCTCTTTAAAACCCAGGTCCATGAGTTTAGTACCTATGTCTTCTTCTATGTCCTTTATTGTTTCAGGTCTTATGTTTAGATCTTTGATCCATTTTGAGTTAATTTTAGTACAGGGGGAGAGACTGTAGTCCAGTTTCACTCTTTTGCATGTGGCTTTCCAGTTTTCCCAGCACCATTTATTGAAGAGGCTTTCTTTTCTCCATTGTGTGTTCTTGGCCTCTTTATCAAAAATTATTTGACTATATATATGTGGTTTTCTTTTTGGACTTTCTATTCTGTTCCATTGGTCTGAGTGTCTATTATTCTGCCAATACCATGCTGTTTTGATTGTCGTGGCCCTATAATATAGTTTGAAGTCAGGTATTGTAATGCCCCCAGCTTCATTCTTTTTCTTTAGGATTGCTTTGGCTATTCGGGGTTTTTTATAGTTCCATATAAATCTGATGATTTTTGCTCTATTTCTTTAAAAAATGTCATTGGAATTTTGATGGGAATTGCATTAAATTTGTATATTGCTTTGGGTAATATAGCCATCTTGATTATATTTATTCTTCCTAATCAAGAACAAGGAATATTCTTCCATCTCATTATATCTTTCTCAATTTCTTTTAACAATGGTTTATAGTTTTCATTATATAAGTCCTTTACATTCTTTGTTATGTTTATTCCTAAGTATTTTGTGTTTTTTTTTGTTGCAATTGTGAAGGGGATTATTCTTTTGAGTTCGTTCTCAGTTGTTTCATTGTTGGCATATAGAAAGGCTATTGACTTCTGTATGTTAATTTTGTATCCTGCGACCTTACTGTATTGGCTTATTGTTTCTAGTAGTCTTTTTGTGGATTCTTTGGGGTTTTCGATGTATAGGATCATATCATCTGCAAAAAGTGATACCTTTACTTCTTCTTTTCCGATATGGATGCCTTTTATTTCTTTGTCTTGTCTGATTGCTCTGGCTAGAACCTCTAGTACCACATTAAATAAGAGTGGAGAGAGTGGACAACCCTGTCTTGTTCCTGATTTAAGGGGGAAAGCCTCAGTTTTATGCCATTTAATATGATGTTAGCTGATGGTTTATCATATATGGCCTTTATCATGTTGAGATATTTTCCTTCTATACCCATTTTGTTGAGAGTCTTAAACATAAAATTGTGTTGTATTTTATTGAAAGCCTTTTCTGCGTCTATTGATAAGATCATGTGGTTTTTATTCTTTGTTTTGTTGATATGGTGTATTACGTTAACCGTTTTACGTATGTTGAACCATTCTGGGATGAATCCCACTTGATCATGATGTATTATTTTTTTTAATATGTTGTTGTATTCGATTTGCTAGTATTTTGTTTAGTATTTTAGCATCTGTATTCATTAGAGATATTGGTCTGTAGTTTTCTTTTTTTGTGCCATCCTTGCCTGGTTTTGGTATGAGGGTTATGTTGGCCTCATAAAATGTGTTTGGTAGTATTGCTTCTTCTTCAATTTTTTGGAAGACTTTCAGTAGAATAGGAACCAAGTCTTCTTTGAATGTTTGATAAAATTCACTGGTATAGCCGTCTGGGCCTGACTTTTATTTTTGGGGAGGTTTTTAATGGTTTTTTCTATTTCTTCTCTACTAATAGGTCTGTTTAGGCTTTCTGCTTCTTCTTGACTCAGTCTAGGAAGGTTGTATTGTTCTAGGAATTTATCCATTTCTTCTAGATTGTTGAATTTAGTGGCATAAAGTTTTTCATAGTATTCTACAATAAATCTTTGTATATCTACGGTGTCCGTGGTGATTTCTCCTCTTTCATTTTGGATTTTGTTTATATGAGTTCTTTCTCTTTTTTCCTTGGTAAGTCTTGCCAAGGGTTTGTCAATTTTGTTGATCTTTTCAAAGAACCAGCTCTTTGTTCTATTAATTTTTTCTATAGTTTTACTGTTCTCTATTTCATTTATTTCTGCTCTGATTTTTATTATCTCCTTTCTTTGGCTGGTTTTGGGTTGTCTTTGTTCTTTTTCTAGTTCCTTAAGGTGTGAAGTTAAGTGGTTCACTTGGGCTCTCTCTTGTTTGTTCATATATACCTGAAGTGATATGAACTTCCCTCTTATCACTGCTTTTGCTGCATCCCATAGATTCTGATATGTAGTATTGTCATTTTCATTTGTCTGTATATATCTTTTGATCTCTGCACTTATTTCTTCTTTGACCCATTCATTTTTTAAAAGTATGTTGTTTAGTTTCCACATTTTTGTGGGATTTTTTTCCTCCTTTTTGCAGTTGAATTCTAGTTTCAAGGCTTTATGATCAGAAAATATGCTTGGTACAACTTCGATTTTTCTGAATTTGCTGATGTTGTTTTTGTGGCCCAACATATGGTCAATTCTTGAGAATGATCCATGTACACTGGAGAAAATGTATACTCAGTCACTTTGGGATGAAATGTCCTGTAGATGTCTATCATATCCAGGTGCTCTAGTGTTTTGTTTAAGGCCACTATATCTTTGTTGATTCTCTGTTTGGATGACCGATCTAGAGCCGTCAGTGGTGTATTGAGGTCTCCAAGTATGATTGTATTTTTGTCAGTTTTTATTTTAAGGTCAATAAGTAGCTGTCTGATATATTTTGGTGCTCCTTGGTTTGGTGCATATATATTAAGAATTGTTATGTCTTCTTGATTCAGTGTCCCCTTAGCCATTATGAAATGGCCATTTTTGTCTCTGAGTACTTTTGTTGTCTTGTAGTCAGCATTATCAGATATGAGTATTGCTACGCCTGCTTTTTTTTGGATGTTATTTGCTTGGAGTATTGTTTTCCAGCCTTTCACTTTGAATTTGTTTTTATCCTTGTTACTTAGATGAGTTTCTTGTAGGCAGCATACAGTTGGATTTTCTTTTTTAATCCATTCTGCTACTCTGTGTCTTTTTATTTGTGAGTTTAATCCATTTACATTTAGTGTAATTATTGACACTTGTGAGTTCCCTATTGCCATTTTATAGATTGCTTTCTGTTAGTTTTGTGTCTTGTTTGATCCTTCTCTTTCGTTTTTCTATCTTTTGTTTTTATTTGGTTGTATTCCATACATCTTTCCTCTGTTGCTATCTTTTTTATCTCATGAGCTTCTGTGGTGGTTTTTTCAATGGTGGTTACCTTTAAGTAATGAAAAGGGTTCCTACCCTGTTCATTGTAGTGCACTATTTTGTGAGTACTTTTGCACTCCATTGTCCTTTGCTACTGTTAATCTCCATCCTCTCCCCCCTTTCTTTTTGTTGTTGTCACAGTTTAAATTTGGTTTTATTGTGTTCTTCTTGGAGCTTTTACTTGTGGCTTTATTTTTTTTGTTCTTTGTATCTGATTGGAGAACCCCCTTTAGTAATTCCTGGAGTGGGGTTTTTCTGATGATAAATTCCCTCATCTTTTCTGTATCTGTGAATGTTTTTATTTCTCCTTCATATTTGAAGGATAGCTTTGATGGGTATAGTATTCATGGCTGAAAGTTCCTCTCTTTCAGGACTTTAAATATTGGGGTCCACTCTCTTCTAGCTTGTAGAGTTTCTGCTGAGAAATCTGATGATAATCTAATGGGCCTTCCTTTATTTGTTGTATTCTTCTTTTCCCTGGCTGCCTTGAGAATTTTTTCTTTGCCATTGGTTTGTGCCAATTTCATTATGATGTGCCTTGGAGTAGGTTTGTTGGGGTTAAGAAAACTTGGAGTTTTGTTTGCTTCATGAATTTGAGGCTTTAGTTCTTTCCACAGGCTTGAGAAGTTCTCATCTATTATTTGTTTGAGTATGTTCTCCATTCCATTTTCTCTCTCTTCTCCCTCTGATATACCTATTATTCTTACGTTATTCTTTCTGATGGAGTCAGATAATTCTTGTAGGGCTATCTGATTTTTTTTAAATTTTGAATCTCTTTCTTCTTCTCTCTGTTGTGCCTCAAGTTGCTTGTCTTCTATTTCACTAATCCTCTCTTCTATCTGGCCTGTTCTATTAGCTAAGCTTGTTACCTCGTTTTTCAGCTCGTGAATTGAGTTTTTCATCTCTGTTTGATTTGTTTTTATAGTTTCAATTTCCTTGGAAATATATTCTTTGTGTTCATTGAGTTGTTTTCTGAGCTCCCTAAATTGCCTTTCTGTGTTTTCTTGTATATCTCGGAGGATTTTTAGGATTTCTATCTTGAATTCTCTGTCATTTAGCTCCAAGGTTTCCAATATATTAAATTTTTTCTCCATAGATTTTTCCTCATCTATCTGTGTTACCTCTCTTTCTTTTGTATCCATGATATTCGATTTTCTCTTTCTTAATGGCATCTGAGGGTGGTTTTGTTGATAGTATTAATGAGATTTAATAAAGAATAAAAAGTTAAAAAAATAAAAAATTGAAAAAAGTGTTTTTTTAATTAATAATGATATAAAGAAAAATAAAATCAAATTAAAATTTAAAAAAAAGAAATTATTTCCCCCCTCCTTTTTTCCTCCCCTCTCCCCTCTTTCTTGAGAAAATCTTGTGGTGAACTGTGAATTATATTGTATTTAATAGAACAAACAATGCCTGTAATGGAGGGCCTGAATTGGGGAAAAGTAATAAAGGGGCAAGAAAAAATAATAATAAAATAAAATAAAAAATAAAAAAGGGGGGGTAATGGACCCACAAAAAGCAAATAATGAAAAAATTTGGATCAAGAATAAAATGATTTGCATTTAGGTGTTGGTTGACTAAGAGTTATGATGAGAGGAATAAGAGGGAAACAGGAAAATGGGAGAAATTAAAAAATTACTATTGTATTTAGTGGAACAAGAGCTTGATAAAATGGAGAGCCAGGGATGGGAGCACTGCTAGTGAGTTAAAAAGGTGAAGTAAACCCCCCCCCCAAAATGCCACAAACATAAGTTTGAGTCCCAGATAAGATAATTTGTTCGTTATTGAGGTTTGAATGAGAGGAGACGTAAAGGAGAAAGGAAGAAACTAATATAGAGGGAGAAAAGAAAGAGAGAGAGAAAAAAAAGAGGGAACCACTAAAAGAAGAAAAAAGAAAAAAGAGGAGAGAGAGAGAGAGAGAGAGTTAAGGGTTTTGGAGTGCAACCCTCAGAGAGAGAAAGGAAGAGGAAAGAAAAGATAATGGGAGATGTAACACTTATGGGTAGTGTAGTTGAAGGAGAGGAGAGAGTAAGACCAATAGAGAGTTAACGACCAAATTAGAGGAGGAAAAAAAAAAATCAAGGATGAAGATAAGAGAAACAAACGAACAAATATAATAAAATGGGATAGGTTATAAAGTCTGCAGATTATTCTTGATTTTGAGAGGTTATCTTCTTTTTCTTTTCTCTCCCTCTTCCTGGTGGGTGACTCTGTACCCTGGGTTCTGCTCCTTTGGCACGCTCAGGTAGAGGTTTGCAGTTGATAAGTCTCTTTGGGGATGTCATGTATTATGCTTCAGTCTCGTTGGCAGTCGAGGCTCATTAGTATTTATAGGCCCTGACAGTGAGAGAGTCTGTGTTCCTGGAGCCTCTCTCCTAGTCTTTCCTTCCTCAATTAGTAGCCTGATAATCCAGCTATGGGGTTGCTGCTGCCTCTGCCTGGATAGTAAGAGGCTCAAAGAGCTGGCAACTCCCCACTCTATTCCCACTCAGCACAGGGCTCTGGGTAAGGCTCAGTCAGTCAGAGCCGCTAGCATAATCAGGCGGGGCTTTCGCCCACTCAAAGACCTCTGGCTCTGCCACTCTGTCTGGTAACACCGGCGGGCACCCACTTCCGGGGCGCTTGGAGGAAACTCTCGCTCACTATCTGCGCATGCAGACCAGGATGTCAGGCGGAAGTCTCGCCCTCTGAGTGAAACCCCCCGCCCGCACTGAAAAGTTCCAGCGTTGGAATTGGCTCTCGCTCCGTCCCCGTGTGCGGCTTTTTCAAGGTGCTGGGGCAGCCTGAGACTCCGCCCTCGGCCCACACAAAGGCCCCCAACTCTGCCCCTCTGTGGGACAACACAGGCTCCCACTCCCGAGGTGCTGGGAGGAGTCTCCTGCCCACTCTCCGTGCGCGCAGACCAGGATGTCAGGCCGGAAGTCTTGCCCTCTGAGTGAATCCCCCCGCCTGCACTGAAAAGTTCCAGCGTTGGAATTAGCTCTCGCTCCCTTCCCGTGCGCGGCTCCCTCAGGGCACTGGGGCGGCCCGAGATTCCGCTTTTTGGCCCACACAAAGGCCCCTGACTCTGCCCTTCTGTGGGATAACACGGGCAGGCACTGCCGAGGCACTCAGAGGAATCTCTCGCTCACTATCTGCACGCGCAGACCAGGATATCAGACCAGCGGCCTCACCCTCTGAGTGAAACCCCCGCCCGCACGGAAAAGTTCCAGTGTTGAAATTAGTTCTCGCTCCCTCCCCGTGTGCGGCTCTCCCAGGGCGCTGGGGCGGCCCGGAGGCTTTCGGCCCACACAAAGGCCTCTGACTCTGCCTCTCTGTGGGGTATCACGGGCGCACCCTCCCGGGGCTTTGGAAGGAATCTCTCGCCCACTATCTGCGCGCGCCGACCAGGAGATCGGGTAAAATGGCTGCCCCGCTTGTCTTTCTTTGTCTGGGTTTGGCGCGAGTGTTAGCTGTATTGCCCGGGTTGTCACAGGAACAGTTTTTCCTCAGCTTGGATCTCCGTGCCACAGCCTGGTTCGGCCGTTTGTGCCGCGGCCTGGATCTAGTCACCCCCTTTGCCCGCCTTAGTTTCTATATTCTCAGTTTCCAGTGAAAGCCGCCCTGTTTAGGTTAGTGAGGAAGGCGGAGCATTTCTTACTCCCTATTTCCTTCGGGGTTTGGTTATATATTTAGCCAATTTTTCGCTCCATCATACCTTTGGGTATATTGTGAAACATCTGGAGGCTCCAAGGATAGGTTTTTCTGTTTCTGGTTGAAGATCTTGTTGAGTTTTGGGGGAGATTTATCGGTATCGCTTCCTACCCCGCCATTACTCTGACGTCATCCCATTTTTTTTAAAATTCAGTGAGAGGAGGAGAGGCAGAGACAAACCCCCTCATGCTCCCTGACCAGGATCCACCTGGTAAACCCCTTGGGGGCGATGCTCTGCCCATCTGGGGCATTGCTCCAGTTGCTCAGTGTTGGGTAAATAAATGTTTTTTAGGTTTGCTCCCTTGTTTTGGGGCAGTGCCATGTATGTAGTCTGTGGAAGGCTGGGGGTGCTTGCCCTCAGGGCGGCAGACTGCAAATTGCGGATTACCATCCTGCTTGGGAGGGATGATTGCTTGCTATTGTTTGCAGGAGAAAGGGTTTTTTTCCCCAGTGAGTTTTACTGGGGAGTGGAAAGAGAGCAGAGACAGTCTAGGCCTGTAATCCCAGAGAATGAGTGGGGGCTTTGGGAGCTCTAATGACTCCCAAAGGGAAGCAGTCGTTCCTGCCTGTTTGCTCATCTGCCATTCCGAGACTTTAATAAACAGTGTGGCCCACCATTTTCTGGCTCTACAGTTCCTCTACCATCTGCCCGAATTCAGTGAGAACCTGCATGGCCACCAGCCTCTACCCCTGGCCCTACACTAGCAATTGAGCTTTTCTTAGCACCTGAGGCAGAGGTGATGGAGCCATCCTCAGCACCCAGAGCCAACTTGCTCCAATTGAGCCATGGCTGCAGGAGGGGAAGAGAGAGAGAAGGGTGAGGCAAAGGGGTGGAGAAGTAGGTGGGCACTTGTCCTGTGTGCCCTGACCAGGAATTGAACCTCGGACATTCACATGCCAAACCAATGCTCTAACACTGAGCCAACCAGCCAAGGCAAAAAATATTTTTAAATAACTAAAGTAAAGAAAATGCTATTCCTATTTCAGGCCCAGGCAGTCATGAATATATATATATTTCATTTATATATATATATAAATGTGTTTTCTGGACATTTTTATAAGGGAAATCATACAGTATGTGGTCTTTTATACCTGGTTTTTTTCACTTAGCATACTTATTTTTAGGCTTGTCCATATTTTAGTATCTATCAGTAGTTCAGACCTTCTCATTGTCTGAATATAACACATTTTGTGTTTCTATTCATCAGTTCATAAACATTTGGGTTGTTTCCAACTTTTGACTATTTTGAAGAATGCTGCTCATGAACATCCATGTACAAATCTGTTTGGAAAGAGTTTTACTTCACTTGGGTAAGTGCCTATAAATAGAATTGTTGGATCATATGGCAAACTTATTGTTTTAAAATATTAGTCTTATTTTTATTCATGAAGAGATGACTTCCATTGAAAAGATGGTCTGTTACAGTTTCTGAGAGAAAGGTTCTGTCACACCGAGCAGGGCCACACAGGGAAACCCCGTGTTGGTCAGGAGGCAGAAACAGGAAGACATGGGCAAGAGCCTTTACTACAAGAGTCGGCAGAAAGGAGCAGTAGAGGCCAGGTAAGTAGGTTTAGGATTGGCTAGATTAAGTAATTTTGGTGGGCTCAGGGTATAGGGGATGTCCCTGGTGTCTGGCCCCTAGCCATGAAGTCATTAGAGCAGGGGTCAGGAACCTATGGCTGGTGAGCCAGATGTGGCTCTTTTGATGGCTGCATCTGGCTCGAAGACAAATCTTTAATAAAAATAATAATAACATTAAAAATATAAAGTATTCTCAGGTATTACAATCCATTCATTTCCTACCACTCATGTTCATGGTTGCGGGTGGCTGGAGCCAATCACAGCTGTCCTCCGGGACAACACCAAATTTTTATTGGATAATGTGTAACATACACGGGTCGTCGTATGGCTCTCACACAATTACATTTTAAAATATGTGGTGTTCATGGCTCTCTCAGCCAAAAAGGTTCCCGACCCCTGCATTAAAGGCTAGCTAGTGGCTCTATGTGTGAGAGCCCTATATAAAAGGAAGATTTAGGCTTTGGATGGGTTGGTTTGCATATGAAAGAGTTGTTTGCTCTCTCTAGGAACTGCTGGACCTGGGGAGGGTAGGCACTCTTAGGTGTGTAAGCCTTGGATTTCAAAACATCCGAATAAAAAGACATGCTTAATACACATTTTACTTCTAAAGAAACTGCCACTGTTTCTTCAAAGTAGCTACACCATTTTTACATTTATTTCAGCACTGCACAAAGATCTCATTTTCTACATTTTCACTAATGTTGGTTATTGTCTGACATTTTTATTATAGGTATTCTAGCAAGTGTGAAATGGTTAGCTCATTGTTTTAATTTGCATGTGTCTAGTAACTGATGGTGAGCATCCCTTAATGTGCTCATTGGCCATTCTCTTTTTTTTTTTTTTTTTTTTTTTGTAATTTTTTGAAGTGAGAAGCAGGGGGGAGGCAGACAGACAGACTCCCACATGCGCCCGACCGGGATCCACCCGGCATACCCACTAGGGAGTGATGCTCGGCCTCTCTGAGCTGTTGCTCTGCTGCAACTAGAGCCATTCTAGGGCCTGAGGTGGAGGCCATGGAGCCATCTCAGCACCTGGGTCAGCTTTACTCCAATGGAGCCTTGGCTGTGGGAGGGGAAGAGAGATAGAATGAAATGAGGGGGGAGGGGTGGAGAAGCAGATGGGCACTTCTCCTGTGTGCCCTGGCTGGAATCGAACCCTGGACTTCCACATCCCGGGCCAATGCTCTACCACTGAGCCACCGGCCAGGGCACATTGGCCATTCTTATATCTTTTTTATTGATTGATTTGAGAGAGAGAGAGAAACAGAGAGGAAGAGCGAGAGAGAGAAACATTGATTTGTTGTTTCACTTAGTTGTACATTCATTGGTTGTTTCTTGTATATGTCTTGACCAAAAATTGAACCTGCAAGCTTGATGTCCCAGTAGAGCCCGAGCTCTACTTCGATCAGGCATCCCCGATTCTACTTCCCCGTGCAGTGAGACGCTCCTGTTTAACAGCAGGGCCGGCAGCCTCTTGAGAGTACTCTTGAGGTGGCTATGAGGAATTCTACTTATTGGTACCAAGACCAATTGCCACCCGGGGAAAGACATAACCAACACACAAGTTAATTGCAAGAATCACACCGGCAGTTTATTACTCACAAATCCTTTTAGTGTGCCTGGGTACAGCTAAAGGGAGCCCTGTCAGCATACTCCTCTCAGTTGTCCTTGGTCAGAGAGGCATGGAGACAGTCCACATTCAACATTGGGATTTGGACAACTGCTGCTGGGGGCGATGGGGGTAGGGGGGGACGTCGGCTTTAGCACCTTTTTCTGGCATATGCCTTAAGGTGTTAATCTACGGGGCTATCACATCAAACCACTTTTTTAGGGGGAGTTCCTAGCAGGGAGCCCTATTTTAGGTTAATCTACAGAATTGTCACATCAAGCCACTTTTAGGGAGTTCCCAGCTGGGAGCTTCTCCTTTATGTTAATCTGCAGAGTTGTCACATCAAACCACTTTTATCTGTATATAACTTCACACACACACTAACTGGGCCCTGTGTAAAAAGCAGAGTCTGCCTATCGTATCTGTACACCTAGGTTAGTTCCCACCCAGAGGGTGTATCCTTATTCACTTGGCTTAATGGCTTTTAATATTATATCTTAACTTATTTCTATATATCTTCTATATTCCTATATATTTAATTACTGTAACATTATATTACTATAACACTTGGCATATCAAAAGAATGTTCTAACCAACTAATACCTTGCCAGGGCCATACTTATATCATTTTTAGTGAAATAGCTATTAAAATATTTGCCCATTTAATTTTTTGTCTTTTATTATTGAGAGGTTTTTTTTGAAAGATTTTATTTAGCCTAACCATGTGGTGGTGCAGTGGATAGAGCATCAGTGTGAGACACTGAGGACCTAGGTTTGATACCCTGAGGTCGCCGGCTCGAGTGTGAAATCACAGACATGACCTCACGGTCACTAGCTTGAGCAAGGAGTCACTGGCTCAGCTGTAGCCCCCTGGTCAAGGCACATTTGAGAAGCAATATGAACAACTAAAATGCCACGACTACAGGTTGACGCTTCTCCTCTCTTCCTCTGTCTCTGTCTCTCTCTTGCTAAAATAAAATATTTCATTTATTGACTTTGGAGAGAGAAGAAAGAGAGAAATAAAGGCAATGTTGAGGAGCAGGAAGCATCAAGTGGTAGTAGATGCTTCTCATATGTACCTTGACCAGGCAAGCCCAGGGTTTCAAACTGCTGACCTCAGCATTCCAGGTCAATGCTTAATCCACTGTGCCACCACAGGTCAGGCTACTACTGAGTTTTAAGTGTTCTTTAAATATTCTGCAATGTGATACATGATTTACTTCCTTCCAGCATGGCAGCTGAGTTCCGATAAAGAGCTTTCCAAGAGATATAAAGTTGCCAATCCTTGTACAGCCTGGGTTTAAGTCCCAGAATGTTACTTCTGCCACTTTCTTGGTCAGAAGTAGTTCGAGGGTCAGTAGTTATGAGGAGCAAGGGGCATATGCAGGGAGGGCATGAGTTTATTATGGCTATCTTTGGAGACTGGCTGCCCCCCTTTCAAGAACTTTAATAATTATATTTGTGGCCCTGGCCGGTTGGCTCAGCGGTAGAGCGTCGGCCTGGCGTGCGGGGGACCCGGGTTCGATTCCCGGACAGGGCACATAGGAGAAGCGCCCATTTGCTTCTCCACCTCCCCTTCCTCTCTGTCTCTCTCTTCCCCTCCCACAGCCAAGGCTCCATTGGAGCAAAGATGGCCCGGGCGCTGGGGATGGCTCCTTGGCCTCTGCCCCAGGCGCTAGAGTAGCTCTGAGGGGCAGAGCGTCGCCCCTGGTGGGCGTGCCGGGTGGATCCTGGTCGGGTGCATGCGGGAGTCTGTCTCACTGTCTCTCCCCGTTTCCAGCTTCATGGTTCAATATAATTTTCAAAATTATTAAAACTTTATGCCTGTTAACTCAAATTTTAAATCTAAATCAATTACTCCTTTTAAATTGGAATTACAAAGCTAACTTATTCTGTACTCTAATATGCCAAATTTCTTAACCTTACAAATACTTTAAACACCAAACGTGTAGATTGCTCCTTGTGGCAGCCTAAGGTGACCCTGAGGTGAACCCCAATGATTTTGGATCTGCTGGTGTCCATGCTTTTGTGTAATCTTTGCCCTTTGAGTGTGGCCAAGGCCTGTGATTTGCTTCTAACTGATAAAATATGACAAAAATGAAGTAGTGTCATTTTCCCTTGGTTAGGTTGTGTCATATGGAAAAGATGATGGGATGTTACTCCCGGGATTATGCTCTGTTATGAGACATGAGGGATTACCCAGGCAGGCTTGATGAAATAAGCAGCCACGCTGGAGAAGCCCGCTTTAGACTGAAGATTTGTATCCGCACTCCAAATTTGTAAGTTGAAATCCAGATCCACTGTGTGGTATTAGGTGGGGTGTTTGGAGGTAATTAGGGCTTGAGAGTAAAGCCCTCATGAATGGAGTTACTATCTGTGTAGAAGGTGCTCCACAGAGCTCTCTTGCCCTTTTTCTTACATGTGAGGATGTGACTTCAAGGAAGCAGTCTGCTACCTGGAAGAAGGTCCTCATTCAAACTTGTCCATGCTAGCCCCTGATATCTGGCTTCCAGCCTCTGGAACAATGAGAAAGAAATTTGTTTGTAAACCACATACTCTGTGGTAGTTTGTTATAGCAGCTAGAATAGAGCCCATGTAGGAAGGAACTGTGCGCTCCTCCAGAACCCGATGGGGTCCTCCAACCAACAGCCAGCAAAAATCGGGGTCCTCAGTCATAAAGCAGCAAGGAACTGACTTCTGCAAACAACCCAAGTAAGCCTGGAAGTGGATTTTTTCTCAGTTGCACCTCCAGAAGAAAATGCAGCCAGCCAGCACATTGATGGAGACCCAGCCTGGACTCCCAATCCTCAGAAACCATGAGATGATGAATATGTGTTATTTTAAGCCATTATGTTTGCAGGAATTTGTTATACAACATTAGAAAACTAATAAATTTTCATCTTAACACAAGAATATTAATATTGTCGATCAGATTTACTTAAAACTTATTTTTAATCTTTCTAGGGTCGAAAGATATCCATAAAACAATTACACTAAGTAAACTGGGATTCTTTCTTTATCTCAGCCAATTAAAATTAGGAGTGTTTATCAATCAGAAAGATTTTCCTTTTTAACTGGGACTTAGGATTGGATTGTTTTGTAAGTCGTTAATGAGATATTATGAGCACTTCCAATACAGTCCGATACCTTAGAACTTAGGTGGTCTTGGGCCAACATCTCCTATATTCTTCTGATTTGAATCTGTGATCTATCTCACTTTACAATCACATAAGTTATAGCCTGGTATTTGCTCCTTGTTTAGATGCTGTGTTTCTCTGCTTTTCGTAAGAGATTGTAATATCTTTCTGTACAACTCAAAAGCTGTTTTTAAAACTTTGCATGGGATTCTACCCACACACACGTTAGTCTGATTAATCCTCTTTGCACTTCATCTTTCAGTATCTACTCATTTTTCTTTGTTTTTCAGGTCACAACTTTTTTTTTATTTTATCCATTTTTAGAGAGGAGAGAGAGAGGGAGAGAGAGAGACAGAGAGGGAGAGAGACAGAGAAAGAGAAGGGGGGAGGAGCTGGAAGCATCAACTCCCATATGTGCCTTGACCTGGCAAGCCCAGGGTTTCGAACCGGCAATCTCAGCAACAGGTCACAACTTTTAGAGACATTTAAATGGCATTTAACTACATATTGCACAGCAAAAACAAACCTTTGATTAAAAGCCCCCATCATGAAAAAATAGAACAAAACAAACAAACAAACAAACAAACAAACAAGAACCTGGTGGAAGTGAACAAGAACAAAAGAAAACAAAACCAGCCAATAAGTAGTAGTGTACTTGGAAAAACCATCGAAGATTTTGCATCCATAAGACAATGATAGAGTACTACGAAAAAGACCCACAAAGAACACTTGGAAATTATAAATATGAAAGCTGGAATTAACCATTTTAATGGAAGAGCTGGAAAGTCAAGTCAAGGTTATCTTCCAACAAATGTAACAAAAAGTATAAAAGAAAGTAGAACAGATAAGGCCTGGTTACATGGTCACAGAGCATCAATTCAGGAGGTCAGAAACCATTAAAAAAGACAATAGAAGACAGAAAATTTCCCAAGGAGAAATGCAAGAAAATTGCCCAGTCTTCAGCTTGAAGGAACCCTCCCAGTGTCTAGCATCATACATAGCAAAATATCCATGAGGAGGTACATCTCTGACATTTCAAAACATCAGAAATAAAGAGGCATTTGTAAAAGCTTTTAGAAAGATAAAATTAGTTACATATCATATAATGAGTATCATAGTGCCATAAGATTTGTCAGCACCCCTGATACCTTTAAAATTACCCAGCCAAACCATAAATCAAGTGTTGGGTAGGTTAAGACACTCTAGTTTCTTAGAGCCTGCTAGAAGCTGTCCTTCAGGAAATACAGAGAACCAAACCAAGGGAAAGAATATCACACACAAAATACAATATACAGATGATGTATTAGAGTATTGTATAGTTGAAACTTATTAATCTTATTAATCAATATCATCCCAATACTGTACATTTAACTTAAAAAAAGAAAGATACTGTATAAACACAAAAAACAATCGCTAGGTCCAGGAAAAGGAAATCCAACAGAAGAGAAATAGTTGGATAGCAAAGGGAATTCTCAGGATGACAGCTGTGCATTGGGCTTTAGAATAACCTATTTAGACTACAGTAGGAGGGTGGAGTGCTATAAGACAGAGGTCCCCAAGGGGGAAAAAAGGAAATAATATGTGTGAGCATTGTGGGGAAGAAAAAAACCTTAGAATATTTGACACAGAGAATGGACCGCTTGGGAAAACATTGAAGATAGGTATATAAAAAATAGAATTTTTAGCCTGACTAGTGGTGATGCAGTGGCTAGAGCATCAACCTGGGACACTGAGGTCCTAGGTTCGAAACCCTGAGGTCACTGGCCTGAGTGTGGTATCATCAACATGATCCCAGGGTCTCTGGCTTGAGCCCAAAAGGTCACTGGCTTGAGCTCAAGGTTGCTGGCTTGAGCCTCCCCTCCCCCACCCCTCCCAGCAGGCACATGTAAGAAGCAATCAGTGAGCAACTACAGTGATGCAACTATGAATTGATGCTTCTCATCTCTCTCCCTTCCTCTTGCTATCTCTTTAAAAAAAATAAAATAAAATAATTTAAAAAAAATTTTAATTCCAGGCCCTGGCCGGTTGGCTCAGTGGTAGAGCGTCGGCCTGGCGTGCGGGGGACCCGGGTTCGATTCCCGGACAGGGCACATAGGAGAAGCGCCCATTTGCTTCTCCACACCCCCCCCCCCCTCCTTCCTCTCTGTCTCTCTCTTCCCCTCCCGCAGCCAAGGCTCCATTGGAGCAAAGATGGCCCGGGCGCTGGGGATGGCTCCTTGGCCTCTGCCCCAGGCGCTAGAGTGGCTCTGGTCACGGCAGAGTGACGCCCCGGAGGGGCAGAGCATCGCCCCCTGGTGGGCAGAGCGTCGCCCCTGGTGGCGTGCCGGGTGGATCCCGGTCGGGTGCATGCGGGAGTCTGTCTGTCTCTCCCCATTTCCAGCTTCAGAAAAATACAAAAAAAAAAAAAAAAAAAAATTTAATTCCAGGAAAAATAAAAGTTCATATGATATACAATGTATACAGGTAATTAATAGGATCCTCACTAAATATTTACATAGCCATAATAATGCATTGACCATTGATTTATGTAGAATTTTTTTTATCTTGGAGAGAAGAGGGAAAGTAGTAGGTGATAATGATAGACTAAATCATCATCTATCGAAGTTAATAGTTTCATACTGATATAAATCAAGAAATAGCAGTATAAATCTATTGCTTAGAAATGTGGAGATGAATACCAGGTTTAAAAAAAAAGCTGAATTAGTTCAAAGTGGTTTCCTCCAGGGACATATATTTTCATTAAGACCTTTCAATACTATTTGGTCACCTACTATATGCCAGGCATACACCTCCTTCCCTCAAGACTTCAGTCATCAGAGTTGGTCCTCTCCCAAAGAATCACTTGGTGGTCCCTTTCATTGCCTCCCCAGGACCCTGTTCTATCCATCAATGATTTCATTTCCAGCATCAGTCAATCTCTCCCTCTCCACTGGCTTCTTTCTCTGTTTGTAACTGTGTCCAAGAACTTCCAGCTTGGCAAACTGTCTGGCCACCTTTGGCTTCGTTCCTTAGATTCTGATCTCATTTCTTGGCACAGAATATCATTGGAATGATATCCACTGCTAATGAGCCCTCATTGGGCCCAGTTCCAGGACCTCCCACATATGAGTACTTGTCAGGTACTCTGAACCCTGTAGCTTGGAGCACATAAAGCCAGCCCTGACTGCAGCAATTGGCATTAGAAGTTGGAAGTGCAACTGTGGAAATTACTAGAAACAATAAAGAGAAAGAAGAGTCAAGGGTGACACCAAAGGATGTCAGGGCCATTATTGACATTGGGAACTCAAGAAAAGGAAATTTGGTAAGAGTGGTAAAGAGAGAGAGAGAGAAAGAGAGAGAGAGAGATGTTAAATCTGACTTTAAATAAATTGAATTTGAAGCTATCGGGGTACACTGTGCAGATTAGTCATGATCCAGGAACAATGAAATATAATGGGAAAAGTTTTGGAGTTAATATATACTAGATTCATATTCTGGATCTACTAGCTACTAACTGAATTATCATTGGCAAGTTACTTCTCTGAGGCTCAGTTTTCTCATCTACAAAATGGGAATTGTACCTTGATCGGAAAGAAGGCATCACAATTTTATTTTTTTTCCATTTTTCCAAAGCTGGAAATGGGGAGGCAGTCAGACAGACTCCCGCATGCGCCCAACCGGGATCCACCCGCACGCCCACCAGGGGGTGATGCTCTGCCCCTCCAGGGCATTGCTCTGTCGCATCCAGAGCCATTCTAGCACCTGAGGCAGAGGCCACAGAGCCATCCTCAGTGCCCGGGCCATCTTTGCTCCAATGGAGCCTCGCTGTGGGAGGGGAAGAGAGAGACAGAGAGGAAGGAGAGGGGGAGGGGTGGAGAAGCAGATGGGTGCTTCTCCTGTGTGCCCTGGCCGGGAATTGAACCCGGGACTCCCGCACGCCTGGCCGACGCTCTACCGCTGAGCCAACCGGCCAGGGCCGGCATCACAAATTTGAGATGTCACCAGGCAAAGGCCACTTGAATCAGATAGAACAATTTGGCTATTGTGTGAAGACTAGATTAGAGATGTCAAGACTGCATGCAGTTCAGTATCCTGAAAAATACTTGGGATAGGATGCTGTGATTTACTAGTTTGGAGGGGGAACAGATTTCAATGCTCACCTGCATGCTTCTGGATCCCTTTACTGTTTTCATGTTGTATTTTTACTTCCAATAGGCAACACCTGCAGGGAGAGCCCAAAATGCCTGGAATTTACATTTTCCTGGGGAGTGCCCTAGCAAATGACCTCTGGGAAGAAGAGAAACTACTCCACAGCTTCCTTGCTGCTTGTCCAGACTGCTCTGAGGTATGACTGTCTCCAGAAGCCCTCCTGGAATTGATCCTAAACCACCGCGTGGCACTTTGTTTGATGTTGACTACTTGCTTTGCTTCCTTCTCTTCCCTGAACCTCTCTCACATTCTCTTCCTGGTTCTTCCTGGCAGCACTTCCTAATTAATGTTCCACATGAATCCTCATCTCAGAGTCTGCTTCTGAGGAGTCTATCCTATGACAGTATGGTAGTTATTAATACTGCATATTAATTTTTCTACTCTCCGTTTTCTGAGCACGTGGGAGGGTTGTGCTTCCTGGCCTCTGGTATTTGGGTGATGAGGCCAAGTTATCGGCTCTCGCAGAGATGATGTGCATCAAACCGCCAGGATGATACCCTTTAGAACTCTTTTACCTCTGTCGTGGTGTCCAAAAATATTCTAGACCGTGGCTGCTCTACCAGCCCGAGACCTAGAGTCAATGAGACGAAGTGGAGCTGAACCTACTTCTGAGTCAGTCAGAGAAATAAGCTTGTGTTACATTAAAGCCACTGAGAGTGGGGGAGGGGTGGGGGAGGAGGTTTAGCTATGTTGTACTATAAGCTGGCACATCCTGAGTGAGAGAGTGAGAAAAAGGGAAGAATGGAGGAGGACTAAAATTTCTGACTTGGGCTATTGGATGGAGGGAGTTAACATTATTTGGGGTTAGGACAGGCAAGAAAGAAGAGCTTTTATTTGTTGTTCTAGGTGTGAAATTAAGTGCAGTTTTAGACATTTTGAGTATGAGATTCTTGTGGGACTCCAAATTGAGATATTGAGAAGACAGGTAATTCTGAATCGCTGGAGAGTGATCTGGGCTGGAGATAGACATCCGAGATGTAAGTAGAAAATTGGGAAAATAGGAGTAAGGCAGGGCCTGGGGAAAAACAGAATGCATGTGTGCTAATGATAAGCATTGACACAGATGCTATGATTGAAATTAAAATTAGGCGTTGAGCTTCCTGGCAGGGAAACAAGGGACACGTGTTTTAGTCTATGGCTCTCGTTATTGGAAAGAAAGAAGTATATCAGTTCCTTCAGGAAACTAACACTCTGAGTATCCTCCTCCCACTTCAACCAGAGCAGTTTATGAATAATATTGTCTTAGAGTAAGAATTTCATGACCAAAAGAGACAATAAAACGAAGAACTATAGGTGATCTTCCCTGACTATCACTTCTTTGGGCTTGATTTCTGACACAAGTTGAACAGCAGAAAATTCAATATATATTTTCTGAGGAACTCCAAATGCAAAGGAGTCCTGAGGGTATCCAGGCAAAGCAGATTTTTCTGCAGGAAGCAGCTCTGGAAGTTTTCCAGCGTTTGCTTTTGCTATTTAAGTCTTCCTCTAAGTTCGGTTCTGTGGCTTGTTGCCCATCTGATCTGCAGAGTTTGGACAGTGAAGCTCTGTCTTTGCCAGCATCCTCACTTACGTAGTGACCACTACTGCTTCTGTAGCCCTGAGACTTTCCCAGCAAGGATTATAATGTCTTCAATAGAGCAGAAGAGAATAACCAACCACAGAGGGGCCTGGAAGTGATTTTAATCACTGGGAATGACACTGCGGGATGACTAGAATAGTTGGCTAATGTGATGTGTAAGGTTTTTTTTTTTCACAGAACAGCAGATTAGCTCGGTTCACTGAACAGACATTGTCTTTGGTAAAACATTCATGTATTTGTTGGGGCTTAGTACATTTTGTAAGAGCAAAAGAATAATTCTGGAATGTATATAAAATATCAGAATTTGAAAAATTAGTAAATGTAGGAAAGAAAATGAGGGAAAATATCACTAAAAATTTAAAATTAAAATAACCTACAAGAACCACCAATGTATACTCAATAAGATGCCATGATAAGAAGTCTTGTTTTATAGAGTTAATTGATGTATGTGAACTAAAACATATTTTTGGTATCCATGATAATGTCTAGGTAGACAAGCAACCATTATTCTTGAAAACACACAGGCAATGATTTAAGTGTTATTCTTATTCTCCCAATTATAACAACTTCCAGAGTGGTTAGTGGGAAACTTTTCAATTGTAAAACACTCACAGCATGAGCAACACATAGCACAAGTATACAAATCCAGTGTTGGGCACAAAAAGCATGAACTGGAGGAAAAGGTTAATACATTTAGACATTAAAACTAAAAAGTTCGCCTGGCCAGGCAGTGGCGCAGAGAATGGAGTGTTGGACTGGGATGCAGAAGTACCAGGTTCGAGACCCCGAGCTTGAGCACGGGCTCATCTGGTTTGAGCAAAAGCTCACCGGCTTGAGCCCAAGGCTGCTGGCTCGGGCAGGGAATCACTGGCTCTGCTGTAGCGCCCCCTCCCCCCCCACCCCCGTCAAGGCACATATGAGAAAGCAAAAAAAAAAAAAAAAAACTAACTTAAAAATTCCATTTAAAGACTATAAAATTAATTAAAACATTTTCATCAAAAGACACTGAAAAAATAAATATTTATATTGTGCTTCCTATATGCTAAACACTATTTTAAGTATATTATATATATTAACCTGTTTAATAATACTATCTTCATTTTCTAGATAAAGAAATTGAGGCACAGAGAATTTTTTTAAAGAAATATGTTGTGAATGAGTATGACTCATAATTTTGCAGGTCTCCAGTGGGAACGGCCGAGGATTAGAAAATAAACACAAAGAAACTGACCTGTGGTGGCGCAGTGGATAAAGCGTCGACCCGGAACGCTGAGGTTGCCGGTTCGGAACCCTGGGCTTGCCTGGTCAAGGCACATATGGGAGTTGATGCTTCCTGCTCCTCCCCCTTTCTTTCTCTCTCTCTCTCTCTCTCCCTCTCTCTCCTCTCTAAAATGAATAAATAGGCCCTGGCCGGTTGGCTCAGCGGTAGAGCGTCGGCCTGGCATGCGGGGGTCCCGGGTTCGATTCCCGGCAAGGGCACATAGGAGAAGCGCCCATTTGCTTCTCCACCCCGCCCTCCTTCCTCTCTGTCTCTCTCTTCCCCTCCCGCAGCCAAGGCTTCATTGGAGCAAAGATGGCCCGGGCGCTGGGGATGGCTCCTTGGCCTCTGCCCCAGGCACTAGAGTGGCTCTGGTCACGGCAGAGCGACCCCCCCGGAGGGGCAGAGCATCGCCCTCTGGTGGGCAGAGCATCGCCCCTGGTGGGCGTGCCGGGTGGATCCCGGTCGGGCGCATGCGGGAGTCTGTCTGACTGTCTCTCCCCGTTTCCAGCTTCAGAAAAATATAAATAAATAAATAAATAAATAAATAAATAAATAAAATGAATAAATAGGCCCTGGCCGATTGGCTCAGTGGTAGAGCATCGGCCTGGCGTGCGGAGGTCCCGGGTTCAATTCCTGGCCAGGGCACACAGGAGAGGTGCCCATCTGCTTCTCCACCCCTCCCCCTCTCCTTCCTCTCTGTCTCTCTCTTCCCCTCCCGCAGCCGAGGCTCCATTGGAGCAAAAGATGGCCCGGGCGCTGGGGATGGCTCCTTGGCCTCTGCCCCAGGCGCTAGAGTGGCTCTGGTCGCAACAGAGCAATGCCCCGGATGGGCAGAGCATCACCCCCTGGTGGGCATGCTGGGTGGATCCTGGTCGGGCGCATGCGGGAGTCTGTCTGACTGCCTCCCCGTTTCCAGCTTCAGAAAAATACAAAAAAATAAAAAATAAAAAAATAAAATAAAATAAAATGAATAAATACAAAAATAAATAAACACAGAGATGGGATTGGGTGGTATCCTTGCCAAGTCTGATGGTCTGCAAGAGCAAGCCTGCACCCACAAAACACTTGATTTATAGTGCAGAGAGCAAAGCCTTTTGCAAAACAAAGAGAGCTCAGATACAAAGTCACATTTCCAAGGCAAACCAAGAATTCTCCCCAGAGCCCCAAAGCCCTCCACTATGCATCCATTTAACTTCACAAAACAAAAGGTAAGAGGAAGATTGCCTTTAGCAAGAGAGGGATATGGGGGATGGGACTAGTAGAAACCAGCAGCATTATAGCTAACATGGAGGTGTGGGGAAAGGCATGTAATTGTCTTTACCAACTTAATCAAATAATCAGAAGTTGTGGGGAAAAGCTTAGCCCTTTGGCTTAAGCCTTAAACTGCAAGGACTTTTGTGAGCTTGCAGTCTCCCACAGAAAATACAAGCTGTGGCATGATGAGTGGTGGTCCAGTGGATAGAGCGCTGACCTGGGATGCTGAGGTCCCTGGTTTGGAATCCTGAGGTCACTAGCTTGAGCACAGGGCTGCTGACTTGAGTGTGGACCATTGACATGATCCCAAGGTCACTAGCTTGAGCCCAAAGGTCTCTGGCTTAAAGCCCAAGGTCGCTGGCTTGAGCAAGGGGTCACTGGCTTGGCTTGAGACCACTCAGTCAAAGAACATATAAAAAGCAATCAATGAACAACTAAAGTGAAGCAACGACAAGTTGATGCTTCTCATCTCTCTTCTCTCTAACTTTCCACTTCCTGTCTTGGTCTCTTTCTCTCTCTCTCTCTCAAAAAAAAAAAAAAATACAAGCTGTGAACCAAGAGAATATATCCAAACACACACACACACACACACACACACACACACACACACACAAATAATAAATAGGATGAAAATAACTTAATAGAAAAATTGTCAAAGGTTATAAACAGGAGACCCAAGTGTTCACTAAATGTAAAAAGATGTGCAATCTCAGTAGGAGTTGGAGAAATGCATATGTTGTAAAGTAAATCAACAAATCCGCAGGTATTTGTAGAGGCATGTAGTCCAAATAAGTTTTTGAAAAGTTTTATTAAAGGAGGAAATTTATTAAATATGTCAGCCGCATATGGCTGACACAGGGCAACAGACCCAAATTGTGCAGCCCCCCAAAACAGTTCAGGGGCTGTTTATATACTCCTAATTATACATGGGAGGGGAGAAAACCTGACATCACGGCATAAGTTTATACCTTTTGTTTACATACATTAATTATATGCTTTCAGGAGGGGAGGGGTGGTTTCCATGGGAACAAATGTCTGCAAATGGTCCATCAGCCCAAGAAAAGATTTAATTCTTTTCTCCCTACACCTGGCTAGCCATTGACCCTTCCCCCATAGGTATGGGGGAAGGTCAGGGAATCCAAGTCTCTTCCTCTTTCTGCATTTACAACACAATGCCATTTTGGTCTTAAAATCACACAAATATAAGGATTATTTTCAAAATCTCTCTTTGCATGCGTGGCCCAAACCAAGAAAATGTTCTTTAAACTTCCTAAAATATTAATATTAATTCTGTAGCTTTTGGCATCTTACAACACATAGAACAATAACGAGACAGCATTTTCATTGCATCCAACTTGGAAACATTTAAGATTGACAATACCAAGTGTTGGTGAGAATGTAGAACTGGAACGTCATTACCCTGGTGGTGGCAGCGTATGAGGTCACAGCCCTTTCAAGAGCAATTTGACCTTGTGTAGTAAAACTGAAGAGGCTCACCCATTATGATTCAGTAATTCCACTCCTTGACATACACCCTAGAAAATACAAGTTTATGAACACAGGAGACATGGATGGGAATGCCCACTGAGCAGTGTTTATAATGGCTAGCTATTGGACACCATCTGAATTTCTACCAGTAGAAGATAAATTATAATGGTTCACATGCTGGACAAATATGCATCAGTGGAAATTAATGATGTACCTGCCAGCCTGTGTCTCTGGCTACCTCTCCTCCCTTTCCCCATTGCTTCCTGGAGTTACCAGACCCTTCTCTTCAATCTTACTATGAACAAGGCAAATATAATTAATTGTGTTTGAATTTATTAAATTACAGTTATTTCCATATTTTCTCCCTGAAATTCCCCAATATGCTTTCTCCTTTTTATTTATTGAAATTGGAGAGTTTCCAAATTCTTCAGTCATACATTTATACACAGCTTTTCTCCTCCAGAAGATTAATCACATCTGTGATGTATGTGGTTTGCTTGTTTTATCCTCTGGCAGCCTTATTTCTAAATCACTGCATATAGAAAAAACAACCTTGCATGTGCTGAGTTTTGAAAGGTGATTAGAGTTTGCCTAGTGGGACTGTGGCAGGTCAGGGCCTTCCAACGTGAGGAATGAAAATATGTAAAAGCACAGAGATGTGACATAGCTGGGCTTCGCCGAAAAACTGTGGACAGTTTACAAAGCCTTCAATGTGGTTAGTAGTGTCAAGGCCAAGTCCTGGCATGGGGTGTCAGTTTGGGACAAGGAGGGCTTTGTCTCTTGGGAGTGGGGTAGGGGGCACACATCAGGCATTTGACTTCCTCTCTGCATATTCACCGTCTTGTTTTCACACTGTTTCCCGTAAGGTCTTTTCATTATCACCATAACAAGTCATTCCATCATATTAATTTTCAAAATAATTGCTGAAAGGACCCCATCTTGAAGAATGTGCTCACAAGTAGCACTCTTCCTTTTGCTCCCTCACTATAGATGCTTCTGAAAAGTGGCCAGAGTGACTAAAGAGGAGACTGGAGATGGAGGTAGGCAGTGGTCTGACCACATGGGACTTGGGACAATGTGCCGAGGGCTGAGACTTAACCTGGTATGTGAAGGGCAGTCAGCAAAAGGAGGACTTAATTTTTTTTAAGAGGACTTAATTTTTGAATTAAAAAAATCTGTACACATTTGAGAGTAAATATACATGCCCACATGCATACAAACATATATGTACATATGTAGATACATAGACACTATTTGGAGACATTAGATTTTCTAGAAATATATCAAAAATATATGTAAATATATAAAAGCAATTGCTTACTTTACTATACTCACATATATGGTGTGTGTAAACATGTATATACGTATATACATGTGTTTACATGTATACAGTCTGGTATGTGTATGTGTGTGTATATATATACACACAAAGAATATATAAAGAATATAATATACATATAGGTATATATATAATACATATACAATATAATATACATAAGTATATATGTATATTATATTGGGAATAAGAACCACTTCTCTATTGAAAAAAATCTTGAAATTCTAGCACAGGGCTTTGCATGTCATAGATTTTCAATAAGTTCTCTTTGAATGAAAATCATTCAAAAGAACCATATTTTAAGAGAAACACAATTTAAAATTATACTTTTCTTTTATCTCTGTTGATGTCACTTATTATAAATCTACAACCTTTTTCTAATTTCATTACATTTACATTTAAAAAACTGATCATAATTGCACACCAAAAAAATAAAAAGTATTTCTCTAAGTGTTGTAACTTGATGTTCTATATATCAGCATCCATTTTATGAAATTTCATTCTTGTCTGCCAATAAGAATCATTAGAGGATTTTTAAAAATTAAATATAGTTCCCATATATCATATATTTGAAAGATGCTAAGAGAGTAGATCTTAAAAGTTTTCATCACAGGAAAAAATATTGTAACTATGTATGGTGATGGATGTTGACTAGCATTATTGTGGTGATCATTTCCCAACCTACCTTACAAATATTGAATTATTACATTGTATATCTGAAACTAATCTACTGTTACATGTCAATTATATTTTTATTTAAAAATATACTTCCCAGAGCCACTTCCAAATATTTTGGTTCAGTTAGTCTCAGATGGCCCTTATTTTAAAAGCTCCTCAGGTGAGGCTGACACACCCAGGGTAAATTTCCCAGATCTAGTCCATTGACTTATGCCCCAAGGACATTTCCTTTGAAATCCTTCACCAGAGAGAGATCAAAGACTTTACAGGAATTCACTTGTGAGTAATGGCATTTGGCCATCTAACGCATTGTCTGGGTCCCCGCATTTCCACCAGAACTCTAACGATGTTTAAACATCTCCACCCACCACTCCTTCACTCAGCCTCATCACACAGAAAAGTCAAGAGCTTTTCACTTATTTGACTTTTTAAAAATTTTCCTTATGTTTGAAAAATTATAATAAATTTTGTTATTTTGCTTTTACAGTTCACTATAAATGTCTTAAATAATTTTTCCAACTTTATTCCTTCATAATTTTTCAAAAAATATACTTATACATATAAAAACATACAGACATAGATGTATTACAAATATGTAAGCACACATACATGTGTTTTTTCCTATATCCATTGTTTTGCACCTTGCTTTTTCTTTTAAACATGTTTTGGGATCTTTCAAACATATAGAAGAATATTTAAAAGAAATGAACACTCAGTAAATAGAAGCATAAATCCAAATGGCCAATAAACATATGAAAGTATTCTCAACCTTATTGCAATTAGGAAAATGCACAAACCACAGTAATAACACATTTTGTATTTATCAGCCTGTCAAAAGTTTAAAAGTGTGACAGAGAAGAATATGGAGCAATGGAATGCTAAAATACTGCTGACTTGTGTATGTGTACAGCTACGTTGGAGAACAAGCTGGCAGCATCTAGTGTATTAATCAGCCATTGCCATAATAATGCTGTGTAACAAAACACTATGATAAGCAAAATTTTTTAAACAGTGCACAAAAGAAAAGAAAAGAAATAAAATTTTGATAAATTGAACTTCATTTACTACTCACTAACATTATTGAAAGAGTAAAAAGAGAATCTACAGACTAAGAAAAGGCATTTGCTATAATCTAGACCACAAAGGGTTTGTATCCAAAATATATAAGAACTCCTACAAATCAATAAGAAAAAGACAAAACGTTAAAAATAGTCAAAGACTTGCCCTGGCTGGTAGTTCAGTTGGTTAGAGCATCATCCTGATACACCAAAGTTGTATGTTTGATCCCCGGTCAGGGCATATACAAGAAGCAGCCAGTGAATGCACAACTAAGTGGAACAACAATTGCTGTTTCTTTCTCTCTCCTTCTCTTTTTTTCCCCCTCTCTCAAATCAATAAATGAATAAATTTTAAAAAATAGGCAAAGATTTTAAAAAACAGGCAAAAATAATGATACTCAAGTGGCCAATAAGCACATAAAAAGATTTTGTTCCTCAAAGACATAAATAGATTGAAACTAAAAGGGTGAATAGAAAGAGATACACCATGGAAACAAGTAATACAAAGAAAGTTACTAAGGATAAACAGTAACATTGTATAATGATAAAATGGTCAGGAAGATTTAATAAATATACACATATATTTACCTAAAACAGTCCCAAAGTACAAAGTACAGTGAAGCAAAATTTGATAGAAATAAGTGAAGAGCCTCACCTGTGGTGGCGCAGTGGATAAAGTGTCTACCTAGAAATGCTGAGGTCGCCGGTTCGAAACCCTGGGCTTGCCTGGTCAAGGCACATATGGGAGTTGATGCTTCCTGCTCCTCCCCCTTCTCTCTCTCTCCCTGTCTCCTCTCTAAAAATGAATAAATAAAAGAAATTAAAAAAAAAAAAGAAATAAGTGAAGAAATAGATAATTTGATGATAACAGCTGAACTTGAACACCCAACTTCCAATAATATATAGAGTAACTGGAAAGAACACCAGTAAGGAGACAGATTTCTTTTTTTTTTTTTTGTATTTTTCTGAAGCTGGAAACGGGGAGAGACAGTCAGACAGACTCCCGCATGCGCCCGACCGGGATCCACCCCACACGCCCACCAGGGACGACGCTCTGCCCACCAGGGGGCGATGCTCTGCCCCTCCAGGGTGTCGCTCTGCCGCGACCAGAGCCACTCTAGCGCCTGGGGCAGAGGCCAAGGAGCCATCCCCAGCGCCCGGGCCATCTTTGCTCCAATGGAGCCTTGGCTGCGGGAGGGGAAGAGAGATACAGAGAGGAAGGAGGGCGGGGTGGAGAAGCAAATGGGCGCTTCTCCTATGTGCCCTGGCCGGGAATTGAACCCGGGTCCCCCGCACGCCAGGCCGACACTCTACCGCTTAGCCAACCGGCCAGGGCCAGGAGACAGATTTCAACAGATATATAGAACTGTCCACCCAACAATAGCAGAATACACATTCTCTTATTGCACATGGGATATTCTCCAGGATAGTCTACATTTTAGGCTATAAGATAAATCTTAATAAATTTTGAAAGTTTTATTATTATTACTTTTAATTTAATTATTGATTTTTAGAGAAAGGGAAAGGGAGAAAGAGAGATAGAAACATCAATCTATTTCTGTATGTGCCCTGACTGGGGATCAAACTGACAATATTTGCATATTGCAACAATGCTCTAACCCAGTGGTCCCCAACCTTTTTTGGTCCACGGACGAGTTTAATGTCAGAAAATATTTTCATGGACCGGCCTTTAGGGTGGGACGGATAAATGTATCATGTGAGTGAGACAAGTGTCAAGAGTGAGTCTTAGACGGATGTAACAGAGAGAATCTGGTCATTTTTAAAAATAAAACATCGTTCAGACTTAAATATTAATAAAAACGAAAATAATGTAAGTTATTTATTCTTTCTCTGCGGACCGGTATCAAATGGCCCATGGACCAGTACTAGTCTGCGGCCTGGGTGTTGGGGACCTCTGCTCTAACCAATTGAGATATCCAGCCAGGACAAATCTTAAAAGTTTTAGATCTTACAAGATATGTTCTCTGATGACAGTGGAATAAAATTAAAAATTAATAACAAAGAAATTTTGAAAATTCATAATTTTTAATATTAAACAACATATATAAACATTATATTCCTAAATAACCAATGTGTCAAAGAAGAAATGCCTACATTAAATTTGAAAATACTTTGAAGTGAATGAAAATAAAAGTACAAAATTCCAAAAATTATGAGCTATAACAAAGATTATACATAACAAAAAAATACTAGGAGGAAAATTTATACCTGTTAACATCTATATTAAAAAAAGAAGAGGCCCTGGCTGGTTGGCTCAGCGGTAGAGCATCGGCCTGGTGTGTTGAAGTCCTAGGTTCGATTCCTGGCCAGGGCACACAAAAGAAGCATCCATCTGCTTCTCCACCCTTCCCCCTCTCCTTTCTCTCTATTTCTCTCTTCCCCTCCCACAGCCAAGACTCCACTGAAGCAAGTTGGCCCCGGTGCTGAGGAAGGCTCCATAGCCTCTGCCTCAGGCACTAGAATGGGTCCGGTTGCCATGGAGAAATGGCCCAGATGGGCAGAGCATTGCCTTCTAGTGGGCATGCCAGGTGGATCCCAGTCAGGCAAATGTGGGAATCTATCTCTCTGCCTCCCCGCTTTTCACTTCAGAAAAAAATAATAATAAAAAAATAAAAATAAAAAACAGAAGAGCCTAACCTGTGGTAGTGCAGTGGGTAAAAGTGTCCACTTGGAATGCTGAGGTCGCTGGCTCAAAACCCCAGGCTTCCCTAGTCAGGGCACATGTGGGAGTTGATGCTTTCTGCTCCTCCCTTCCTTCTCTATCTGTCTCTGTCTCTTCTCTCTAAAATGAATAAATAGCACACCTCAGACTAGATCCAGCCAACAGTGGTGATGACTGCTTCTCACATTTAAAAATAAAGGGGGAGGGGGGACAGAAGGAAGATCTATGTACTCAATAGTGTAACTTTCTATTTTAAAAAACTAGAAAAATAAAAACAGACTAATAAAGATTAGAATGAAAAGAAATGAAATAGAGAAGAAAAGAATAATGAAGAATATCAACAAAGACAAAAATTGGTTCTTTGAAAAGATCAATGAAATTGATAAGCCTTTAGATAGACTGATCATGACAAAAAGAAAGAACAAATACTAAAATAAAATACAGAAGTAAAAGGGGGTCATAACCTTAGAGAAATCAAAAAGTTTATCAGGGAATACTATAAGTAAGTATATGCCAATAAATTAGATAACCTACCCTGACCTGTGGTGGCGCAGTGGATACAGCATCAACCTGGAACACTGAGGTCGCCGGTTCAAATCCCTGGGCTTGCCTGGTCAAGGCACATACAGGGAGAAACTACTACGAGTTGATGCTTCCTGTTTCTCCCCCCTCTTTTCTTCTCTCTATCTCTCCCCCCCTTCTCTAAAAATTAATAAATAAAGAAAAATTTAAAAAAAGAAAAGAAGAGAATTTGATTTAAAAAAAATTAGATAGGAGTGACGTCACAGAAATGGCGCCGTGAGCAGCGTGTCCGACAGATCACCCCAAAATCACAACAAATATATCAACTAGAAACAGAAAAATTTATCCTCGGAGCATTCTGGAATTCCACACAAACTGAAAGTGAAAGGACTGTTATCACTTGAATCTGAGAGACGAGGGTGTGGAGGAAGCTAACTACCACAGGGACGTTCATTCAAGCCGCGGAGGGAGTGTGCCTGTGGTGAGTCAGCCCACACTCGGGAGCGGCGAGCAGCCACCGGCGCGCGCCCGGTCCGGTTGCAGAGCAAGCATCGCTAACGTTCCCAGCGGCCTGCGCACTGCGAGTGAGAATCCCCAGCCACCGGTGCCTGGAGCACCCCATTCGCGTGCGTGCCCTACTGGCCCGCACACCCAGGGTGCCCCATTATCCTGCGCACGGTGCGCCCCAGCCGCCAGCGGTGGGGCGAGCGGGAGAGGCGCCAGGGTGGTCTTCCCTACATGGGAGATTCTCTCCGTGGGCGGGGCACCTCACCCAGCCATTCAAGCTAACAATCAAGCGTTGGGGGAGGGGCGCGCAGGCAGCCTGAAATACCTTCGGGAGCACAACTGCGGACCCAATCACTGAAATTAGCTTAACCCATGAAATCTGTGCACCCACGGGCTCTAATTGATAAGATCTCTCTCAGTTCAGCGATCCAAGACAAGAGGCGTGATATTTCTTAGTACCTCTCACTAAAGGGGTGGGGGCAACTTCTGATTGATAGAGCCTCCATATTCAGGGATAAACGTTAACAAGAGGGACTTGGCAGATAATAAGATCTTTACTACACTAGTCGCAAGCAGAGACTAGTGCCTCTTCTTCCCAGCCAAAACAGGCTACAAAGTGTGGAAAGCCTGGGTTGAGTGGTCCAACTGAATGCTAGGCGCTGAACAGTCACCTTGACAACAATTGACTCCCACCCCCGCCTGATTACACTGGAGGCTCTGACTGCCAGAGCCTTTCCCAAAGCCTTGCGCTGAGTGGGGATAGAGTGGGGATTTCCTAGCTCTTTGAGTCTCTTACTCCCCAGGCAGAAGCAGTAGCAGCCTTATAGCTGGATCACCAGGCTGCTAATTCAGGAAGGGGGGACTAGGAGAGAGACTCCAGGAAAGCAAACTCTCTCATCGTTGGACCCTGCAAACGCCAACAAGCCTTGACTACCAGCAAGACTAAAGCCAATTATATGACATTGCCATAGAATCCCATCAACTGCAAATCCCTACCTAAGTGTGACACAGGGGCAGAGCCTGGGGTACAGAGTCACCGACCAGGAAGAGGGAGAGAAAAGAAAAAGGAAGAAGTTAACCTCTCAAAATCAAGAAAAATCCACAGACTTTACAACTTGTTCCACTAATTTTTTTTTTGCTGTTGTTTGTTTCTTCTATCTTATTGCCTTTATTATTATTATTTCTATTTCCTCCACCTCGGTCCTTCTATTCTCTGCCCATCTTATGCTTCCCTTTTCTTGAACTACACTACCCATGAGTGTTACATTTTATTTCTTATCTACATCCTCACCCTCCTTTAAGGTTATACTCCAAAACACTTAACTCTCACTCTCTCCTCTTTTGTTGTTTTTTTTTTTGTTTTGTTTTGCTTTATTTTGTTTTTTTCTCTTCCTTTTTTTTTCTTCCTTCGTTTTTCTCTTTTTCTTATTTTTTCCTTTCTATTCGTTTTTTCTTTTCTCATTTTACTTTTCCTCCCATTTAATCCTCAATCACAAACAAATTAGTTAATTTGGGACTCAAGGTTTTTTTTTGGTTTTATTTTTCTTTTTCGCTTTTGTTTTTGTTTTGTTTTTTTGTTTGTTTGTTTATTTTTGTGGCATTTTGGGTACTTTTTACGTTGCTTTTTAACTCACTAGCATTCCTCCCAACCCAAGGTCTCCATTGTATTTAGTCTTCGCTCCACTTAATACAACAGATTTTTACTTATTATTTTTATTTTTTTCTTTATTATTCTTTTTTTTTTTTTCTCCTTTTTTCTGGTTCCCTCTTATCCCTCTCATTATATCTCTTAGTCGACCATCACTTACAAGCAAATCATCTTATGCTTGTCTAACATTTTCTTCCTTTTTTTTTTTTTGCATTTAGTAGGTCCCTACTCCCTTTTTTTGCCCCTTGAACTCTTCACCCTAAATCAAGCCCTCCATTATAGGCAGTTTTTGTTCCATTTAGCATAATATAATTCACAGGTCATCACGATATTTCCCTGAGGAGGGGAAAGGAGGGAAAGAGAAGAAAGAAAAAAGGGGGAAATAATAAATTATTACTGTGGTTTTTTTTTTGTGGGGTGTTTTACCTTTTTTTTTTTTTTTAATTTTTTAATTTTTTTTTCTTTTTACTCTTTATTAATTCTAATTAGTGCTATCAACAAGACCACCCTCAGATGCCAATAAGAAAGAGGAAATCGAATATTATGGATACAAAAGAAAGAGAGGTAACAAAAATAGATGTGGAAAAATCTATGGAGAAAAGACTTAATATATTGGAAGCCTTGGAGCTAAATGACAGAGAATTGAAAATAGAAATCTTAAAAATACTCAGAGATATACAAGAAAACACAGAAAGGCAATTTAGGGAGATCAGAAAACAACTCAATGAACACAAAGAATATATTACCAAGGAAATTGAAACCATAAAAACAAATCAAACAGAAATGAAAAACTCAATTCACGAGCTGAAAAACGAGGTAACAAGCTTAGCTAACAGAACAGCCCAGATAGAAGACAGGATTAGTGAAATAGAAGACAAACAACTTGAGGCACAACAGAGAGAAGAAGAAAGAGACTCAAAAATAATAAAAAACGAGAAAGCCCTACATGAATTGTCTGACTCCATCAGAAAGAATAACATAAGAATAATAGGTATATCAGAGGGAGAAGAGAAAGAAAATGGAATGGAGAATATACTCAAACAAATAATAGACGAGAACTTCCCAAGCCTGTGGAAAGAACTAAAGCCTCAAATTCAAGAAGCAAACAGAACACCAAGTTTTCTTAACCCCAACAAACCCACTCCAAGGCACATCATAATAAAGATGACACAAACCAATGACAAAGAAAAAATTCTCAAGGCAGCCAGGGAAAAGAAGAGTACAACATATAAAGGAAGGCCTATTAGATTATCATCAGATTTCTCAGCAGAAACTCTACAAGCTAGAAGAGAGTGGACCCCAATATTTAAAGCCCTGAAAGAGAGGAACTTTCAGCCAAGAATACTATACCCATCAAAGCTATCCTTCAAGTACGAAGGAGATATAAAAACATTCACAAATACAGAAAAGATGAGAGAATTTATCAGCAGAAAGCCCCCACTCCAGGAAATACTAAAGGGGGTTTTCCAACCAGATTCAAAGAACAAAAGAAAACAACACCACAAGTAACAGCTCCACCAAGAACACAATAAAACCAAACTTAAACTGTGACAACAACAAAAAGGGGGAGAGGATGGAGATTAACAGTAGCAAAGGACGATGAAGTGCAGAAATACTCATAAGATAGGGTACTATAATGAATATGGTAGGTACCCTTTTCATTACTTAATGGTAACCACCCTTGAAAAAACCACCACAAAAACACTTGACTTAAAAAAGGTAGCAACTGAGGAAAGAAGTATGGAACACAAACAAACAAAAACAAATGATAGAAAAACAAAAGAGAAGAATCAAACAAGATACAAAACTAACAGAAAGCAATTTATAAAATGGCAGTAGGGAACCCACAAGTGTCAATAATTACACTAAATGTAAATGGATTAAACTTACCAATTAAAAGACACAGAGTAGCAGAATGGATTAAAAAAGAAAATCCAACTATATGCTGCCTACAAGAAACACATCTAAGCAACAAGGATAAAAACAAATTCAAAGTGAAAGGCTGGAAAACAATACTCCAAGCAAACAACACCCAAAAAAAAGCAGGTGTAGCAATACTCATATCTAACAATGCTGACTACGAGACAGAAAAAGTACTCAGAGAAAAAAATGGTCATTTCATAATGATTAAGGGGAAGTTGAATCAAGAAGACATAACAATCCTTAATATATATGCACCAAACCAAGGAGCACCAAAATATATAAGACAGCTACTTATTGACCTTAAAACAAAAACTAACAAAAATACAATCATACTTGGAGACCTCAATACACCGCTGACGGCTCTAGATCGGTCATCCAAACAGAGAATCAATAAAGATATAGTGGCCTTAAACGAAATACTAGAACATCTGGATATGATAGACATCTACAGGACACTTCATCCCAAAGCGACAGAGTATACATTTTTCTCTAGTGTACACGGAACATTCTCAAGAATTGACCATATGTTGGGCCACAAAGACAATATCAGCAAATTTAAAAAAATTGAAATTGTACCAAGCATATTCTCTGATCATAAAGCCTTGAAACTAGATTTCAACTGCAAAAAAGAGGGGGAAAAACCCACAAAAATGTGGAAACTAAATAACATACTTCTAAAAAATGAATGGGTCAAAGAAGAAATAAGCGCAGAGATCAAAAGATATATACAGACAAATGAAAATGAAAATATGACATATCAGAATCTCTGGGATGCAGCAAAAGCAGTAATAAGAGGAAAGTTCATATCACTTCAGGCCTATATGAACAAACAAGAGAGAGCCGAAGTAAACCACTTAACTTCACACCTTAAGGAACTAGAAAAAGAAGAACAAAGACAACCCAAAACCAGCCGAAGAAAGGAGATAATAAAAATCAGAGCAGAAATAAATGAAATAGAGAACAGAAAAACTATAGAAAAAATCAATAAAACAAGGAGCTTGTTCTTTGAAAAGATCAACAAAATTGACAAACCCTTGGCAAGACTCACCAAGGAAAAAAGGCACAGGACTCAAATAAATAAAATCCAAAATGAAAGAGGAGAGATCACCACAGACATCATAGATATACAAAGAATTATTGTAGAATACTATGAGAAATTATATGCCACCAAATACAACAATCTAGAAGAAATGGATAAATTCCTAGAACAATACAACCTTCCTAGACTGAGTCATGAAGAAGCGGAAAGCCTAAACAGACCAATCAGCAGGGAGGAAATAGAAAAAACTATTAAAAACCTCCCCAAAAATAAAAGTCCAGGCCCAGACGGTTATACTAGTGAATTCTATCAAACATTCAAAGAAGACTTGGTTCCTATTCTACTCAAAGTCTTCCAAAAAATTGAAGAAGAAGCAATACTTCCAAACACATTTTATGAGGCCAACATAACCCTCATACCAAAACCTGGCAAGGATGGCACAAAGAAAGAAAACTACAGACCAATATCTCTAATGAATACAGATGCTAAAATACTAAACAAAATACTGGCAAACTGAATACAACAACATATTAAAAAAATAATACATCATGATCAAGTGGGATTCATCCCAGAATCTCAAGGATGGTTCAACATACGCAAAACGGTTAACGTAATACAACATATCAACAAAACAAAGAACAAAAACCACATGATCTTATCAATAGATGCAGAAAAGGCTTTTGATAAAATACAACACAATTTTATGTTTAAGACTCTCAACAAAATGGGTATAGAAGGAAAATATCTCAACATGATAAAGGCCATATATGATAAACCATCAGCCAACATCATTTTAAACGGCATAAAACTGAGGACTTTCTACCTTAAATCAGGAACAAGACAGGGTTGTCCACTCTCTCCACTCTTATTTAACGTGGTGCTAGAAGTTCTGGCCAGAGCAATCAGACAAGACAAAGAAATAAAATGCATCCATATCGGAAAAGAAGAAGTAAAGGTATCACTTTTTGCTGATGATATGATCCTATACATCGAAAACCCGAAGGACTCCACAAAAAGATTATTAGAAACAATAAACCAATACAGTAAGGTTGCAGGATACAAAATTAACATACAAAAGTCCATAGCCTTTCTATATGCCAACAATGAAATATTAGAAAACGAACTCAAAAAAATAATCCCCTTCACGATTGCAACAAAAAAATAAAATACCTAGGAATAAACATAACAAAGAATGTAAGGGACCTATATAATGAAAACTACAAGGCATTATTAAGAGAAATAGAAAAAGACACAATGAGATGGAAAAATATTCCTTGTTCTTGGATAGGAAGAATAAATATAATTAAAATGGCCATATTACCCAAAGCAATATATAAATTTAATGCAATTCCCATCAAAATTCCTATGAGATTTTTTAAAGAAATGGAACAAAAAATCATCAGGTTTATATGGAACTATAAAAAACCCCGAATAGCCAAAACAATCCTAAGGAAAAAGAATGAAGCTGGGGGCATTACAATACCTGACTTTAAACTATATTATAGGGCCACGATAATCAAAACAGCATGGTATTGGCAGAAAAATAGACACTCAGACCAATGGAACAGAATAGAAAGCCCAGAAATAAAACCACATATATATGGTCAAATAATCTTTGATAAAGGGGCCAACAACACACAATGGAGAAAAGAAAGCCTCTTCAACAAATGGTGTTGGGAAAACTGGAAAGCCACATGCAAAAGAATGAAACTCGACTACAGCCTGTCCCCGTGTACTAAAATTAATTCAAAATGGATCAAAGACCTAAATATAAGACCTGAAACAATAAAGTACATAGAAAAAGACATAGGTACTAAAATCATGGACCTGGGTTTTAAAGAACATTTTATGAACTTGACTCCAATGGCAAGAGAAGTGAAGGCAAAGATAAATGAATGGGACTACGTCAGAATAAAAAGTTTTTGCTCAGCAAGAGAAACTGATATCAAAATAAACAGACAGCCAAATAAATGGGAAATGATATTTTCAAACAACAGCTCAGATAAGGGCCTAATATCCAAAATTTACAAAGAACTCATAAAACTCAACAACAAACAAACAAACAATCCAATAAAAAAATGGGAAGAGGACATGAACAGACACTTCTCCCAGGAAGAAATACAAATGGCCAACAGATATATGAAAAGATGCTCAGCTTCATTAGTTATTAGAGAAATGCAAATCAAAACTACAATGAGATACCACCTCACCCCTGTTAGATTAGCTATTATCAACAAGACGGGTAATAGCAAATGTTGGAGAGGCTGCGGAGAAAAGGGAACTCTCATCCACTGTTGGTGGGACTGTAAAGTAGTACAACCATTATGGAGGAAAGTATGGTGGTTCCTCAAAAAACTGAAAATAGAACTACCTTATGACCCAGCAATCCCTCTACTGGGTATATACCCCAAAACCTCAGAAACATTGATATGTAAAGACACATGTAGCCCCATGTTCATTGCAGCACTGTTCACAGTGGCCAAGACATGGAAACAACCAAAAAGCCCTTCAATAGAAGACTGGATAAAGAAGATGTGGCACATATACACTATGGAATACTACTCAGCCATAAGAAATGATGACATCAGATCATTTACAGCAAAATGGTGGGATCTTGATAACATTATACGGAGTGAAATAAGTAAATCAGAAAAAAAACAAGAACTACATGATTCCATACATTGGTGGAACATAAAAACGAGACTAAGAGACATGGACAAGAGTGTGGTGATTACCAGGGGTGGGCCGAGGGAGGACATGGGAGGGAGGGAAGGAGAGAGTTAGGGGGAGGGGGAGGGGCACAGAGAACTAGATAGAGGGAGGCGGAGGACAATCTGACATTGGGCGAGGGGTATGCAACATAATTTAATAACAAAATAACCTAGACATGTTTTCTTTGAATATATGTACCCTGATTTATTAATGTCATCCCATTATCATTAATAAAAATTTATTAAAAAAAAATTAGATAATCTAGATTAAATGGACAAAGTCCTAAAAGCACACAGATTATCAAAACTGCCTCAAGAAAAAAAAAGGAAAATATAGACTGACAACAAGTAAAGAAATTGAGTTAGAAAACAAAAACTACCCCCTCCACACACAAAAGCCCAGGCACAAATAGCTTCACTGCTAAATTGTACCGCATATTTAAAGAATTAACACTAATCCTTTTTAAACTCTGGCAAAAAAATAGAAGTGAGAATATTTCCCAACTCATTCTGTGAGTTAAGTATCACTCTGATAACAAAGACATCATAAGAAAAGTATAGACCAATATCACATATGAACATAGGTGAAAAGTCCCAACTGTGCAAGGTTGGTTCACCATATGAAAACCAATCAGTATGGTCCTGGTGGGTTGGTTGGAGAATCATCCTGATGTGCCATGGTTATGGCTTCAATCCCTGGTCAGGCACATATAAGGATCAATCAATGAGTGGGTGGAACAACAAATCAATGTTTCTTTCTCTCTCTCTTTCTCCCTTTCTCTTTCTCTAGAAAAGCAATAAATAAAAAAAGAAAGTCAATCAGTATAATACAGAAATAAAGAAAAATCACAGGATCGTCTCAATAGAGAAAAAAATTTTGTTAGACTTTCAGACAAAATATGTCTTTTATGATAAAAACAACAACAACACTTGACAAAATAAATTCATAACCTGATAAAGGGCACTCATGAAAAACCCACAGTTATGATCATACTTAATGGTAAGACTGAAAAATTTCCCCCTAAGATCAAGAATAAGATAAAAATGTTTGATTTCATCACTTCTATTCAATATTGTAATGAAGGATCTGGCCAGTGCAGTTAGGCAAGAAAAAATATGAAAGGAATCAAGATCGGAAAAGAGAAAGTAAAACTATATCTATTTGTAGATGACACAATCTTTTCTATAGAACACACTAAAGAATCCACCAAAAAACTATTAGAACTAATAAGCAAGTTAATCAAAGCAGCAAGATAGAAGATCAATATACAAAACCCAGTTGTAGGCCCTGGCCGGTTGGCTCAGTGGTAGAGCGTTGGCCTGGCATGCAGGAGTCTCGGGTTCGATTCCTGGCCAGGGCACACAGGAGAAGTGCCCATCTGTTTCTCCACCCCTCCCTCTCTCCTTCTTCTCTGTCTCTCTCTTCCCCTCCTGCAGCCAAGGCTCCATTGGAGCAAGGTTGGCCCGGGCGCTAAGGATGGCTCCATGGCCTCTGCCTCAGGTGCTAGAATGGCTCTGATTGCAGCAGAGCGAGGCCCCAGATGGGCAGAGCAACGCCCCCTGGTGGGCATGCCGGGTGTATCCTGGTGGGGCGCATGCGGGAGTCTGTCTGACTGCCTCCCTGTTTCCAACTTCAGAAAAATACGAAAAAAATAAACAAACCCAAAAAACAGTTGTATTTTATATACTAGCAGTGAACAATATGAAAATTAAATTAAGGAAACAATTTCATACACAACAGCATCAGAGAGAATAAAATAGAAATAAATTTAACTAAGGAAGTGCAAGACTTGTACACTGAAAACTAAAACACACTGTTTGATAAAAGTAAAGAAGATTCTAAATACATGTAAAGACATCCAGTATTTATGCATCAGAAGACTTACTGTGAAGATTGGCAATACCTCCCAAATGGACCTATAGAACTCAGTGTGTTCACTATCAAGAATCCAAGTAATTACCTTTTTGTGCAAAAATGTATAAGTTGATCATAAAATTCATATGAAAATGCCAAACAATCTTGAAGTGATTGGTGCCTGTCAATAGGAGAAGGGCTGCTAAATCACGGCATTTATACAATGGGATCCTACACAAATAAAAAAGAAGCTACTTCTGTGTTCCACAGCAGGGTAGGTCTCACACACATCATGTTAAACGAAAGAGGCCAGACATAAAAGAGTTCATGCGAGCCTGACCTGTGGTGGCGCAGTGGATAAAGCGTTGACCTGGAAATGCTGAGGTTGCCGGTTCAAAACCCTGGGCTTGCCTGGTCAAGGCACATATGGGAGTTGATGCTTCCTGCTCCTCCCTTCTTCTCTCTGTCTCTGTCTCTCTCTCCTCTCTAAAATGAATTAAAAAAAAAAAAGAGTTCATCCGATATTATTCCATTTACACGAAATTAAAAAACAGGCTAATCTATGATGTCAGATGTCAGAATAACGATTATCTCTGGGGAGAGGTATTGACAGGGATGAGAAATGAGAGAGCCTGCTGGTGTTTTGAAAATCTTCCACGTCTTGATTTGGGTGGTAGTTATCTACTTGTCTACTCATTGAAAATTCATTGAACTTTACAGTTAGTATTAGAGACCTTATTAACTTTCTTGCAAATGTTATACTTTAATACAAAATTAAAAATCAGAAGTTTCAATCCCTTTGTTTTGCCATAGATGTATGACACTCTTTGTCTCATCTCAGTTTCTCTGTTGTGTTCATTAATCATCTCACCATTTATCAAGAGTTTTGGTGCTTGTTGTATCAGAGCAGCGAGAAACAAATGTCTTGCCACACAATTAATTAGCCAAATTAGGGAGTCTGACTAACTGGCTGCACAGACCGCATGGAGACCTAAGTTGTTCAAATCAATGTGGCTGGGGAACACAGTTTGGGGCTGGCTTTTAAAGGGAAAATTACATACTGACTGAGGAATGGGGAGGAGAAAAAGCATAGCAGTAAAACAAAGCAATGAAACAAGCTTTCTTACAATGTTTATCTTTAGGGTTAGTTCAGGGAGAAACATTCTGAGAGCACCTGCAAGTTTGCAGAGCTAGCCCAAGGCCACAGTCTGGGAAACTAGCTGCAAGGCCAAGAATAGGGAGTCTTTTCAGAAAAAGTAAGTTCTGCGAAAAGTCCCTTTGTTTTAGAGAAAATAAGTTTTGCCAAAAATTATTCATGTTAAGAGTCTTTTTCTTCTACACTTCAGTGCTGATTAAAATGCAGATTCGCCGGTCCCATTCTAGATCTCCTGGATTGGAATCTCTAGAGGGAACAGTCAGGACTCTGCATTTTTTTAAAAACTGAAGCTAGAGAAGCACTACAGTGGGGGGGGGGGGGGCACAGGGAGCCTGCCCCTTGGAAGCCTTCATGCCACCCCACCCCCATGCCAGCTCTAATCATTTCCACTGTAGCATTTCCAAACCAAGGCTAGGCTGAAAGATTGAGAGACATTGTGCATTGTTTCATCCTCTCTGTGGGGGAAGCAGAAGACTGTCCCTCTTCTAAGCACTGGCAGGACATGCGTTTCAAAACCGGATATGCTTATGTTTGGTTTGAAAGTTCATCTTTTTTTTGCTCTTTTCCAATATAAGAGAAATCAAGTGTTTTGATTTTTTTTTAATCTGGTTATTCTAGTAGAGCTGGAGTATTGAGAGTTTCACAGGTTTTTGTTTTGTTTCATTTGGGTTTGAAGGTGAAGTAAAGGAGTCTTTGTTTTCTTGATTATAACATCTATTGCTTCCATATTGCTTGATTATAACATCTATTGCTTATATACTTTTACTTTGAAAGCATTATTAATTCTAGCATTATCTTCAGACGGAATTTAACTATTAATCAAATATCTTGTTCAGGTAACTAAGTTGACATGAAGAAATCCAGTGGGTAATGGTGCTGCCTTCTGCTTTGGATCATTTTTCTAAGTCAGTAAGTGGGGGGTGGGGGTGAGGGTATTGCACAGGTGGGTAGGAGGGTGCATGGGGGTATGTGTGTGCGATTAGGACACCTCTCTATCTTTAGTAAACACAACTGTAAGCACTGTATACAATTTAAGATGAGTTATGTCTTCATATAAGGCTCCATAAAGAGTGATCTCAAATTATCTTGATTCTGCTTTTCAGTGTCAAAATCCCTTACCTAGTATAGTTAGGACACCTTAGCGTAGAAGGACAGTTTGTTGGTTAAAAATGTACTCCTTCAAATAGACAATTTAGGAAAGGTGCCCCTCCTCTGGCTAATGAAGCCTAGCATTTTGGTGCTTGACTTGGCACACAGAACCCACGCAGGATCTCAGCCTTTCCTTATGTCCCCGCTGGTCGGTGGCCTGTGCAAGGCCCAGCTGTGTGTGGAGACCATGCAGCAACAACAACAACACGGTGTGTGGTATCAAGACAGGCTCCCTTTGCCTGACCAGGCTGTGGCGCAGTGGATAGAGCGTCGAACTGGGATGCCAAGGACCCAGGTTCGAGACCCCAAGGTCGCCAGCTTGAGTGCGGGCTCATCTGGCTTGAGCAAAAACAAACAAACAAACAAACAAACAAACAAAAAAACTCACCAGCTTGGACCCAAGGTTGCTGGCTTGGGGTTACTCAGTCTGCTGAAGGCCCATGGTCAAGGCACATATGAGAAAGCAATCAATGAACAACTAAGGTGTTGCAACGAAAAACTGATGATTGATGCTTCTCATCTCTCTCCGTTCCTGTCTATCTGTCCCTGTCTATCCCTCTCTCTGACTCTCTCTCTGTCCCTGTAAAAAAAAAAAAAAGACCTCCTTTCATCCATGAATTGACTTGGCTGGGACAGTGGACAGAACTAAAGTGCAGGAATTTATATGTTAGGAGAATAAAGAGGCAGAAGTCTTGACCCAGTTGTGCAGAAAAAGGACCCACTCAGCATCTCCTGGATCTGTTTCCCCTTTTTGAACTTGCCCATGTTGGCCCTGAGAACTGCAGAAACTCTAGGCACAAATAACTTCATCCAAACCCCTTCATTAAGAAACTTGGCAAAACTCTAGCATGGCTTCTAGCAACCCAAAGCCGTGGGATGACCTAGCCTCCTGAGGTTCCTATCTGGAAAAGCTCAAAGCTGCCCAAATAATTGCCTATTGTTTCAGCCAACACCAGACTAAAGGCTCTTGACTTCCCTTTCTTATAGCATTTATTTTTTAAAAAATTGTAAGTCCTTACTCAGTTCCTTTGATATGTGTATCTCCTACACCCAGAAGTGTCTTTCTCAAAGACCTGGAAGCCATGAAGGATAGGGACTCTATCTCCCAGTCTCTGTGGGAAGGGAGAAACCTAGGTTGAATAAAGTCCGATTAGCAGACATTAAACAACCCTCTTACCTGCTCTTTGTAACTTTTCACTTTTTTGCACACATGCGCATGCACGAGAGGGGGGGGGGGGAGAGAGAAGGGAGAGAGATGAGAAGCATAAACTCATAGTTGTGACACTTTAATAACTATTTATTGCTTCTCCTACGTGCCTTGCCCAGAGGGCTCAAGCTGAGCCAGTGACCCTTTGCTGAACCTAGAGACCTTGAGGCCCAAGGGAGTGACCATGGGATCATGTCCATGATCCCACATTCAAATCAGTGATCCCATGCTCAAGCTGGAGACCTTGGGGTTTTGAACCTGGGACCTCGGTGTTCCAGGTTGATGTTCTATCCACTGGCCACCACTGGTCAGGTTAAATTTTTACTTTTCTAATTCTGCTCAAATCTCTTCCTGTCATTCCCCTTCCCCACTCCATCAATCTACATTTATTTATTTTTTAATGCATTGAGGTGACATTAGTTAATAAAATTATACAAGTTTCAGGTGCACAATTCTACAATACATCACCTGTATATTTCATTGTTTATTCACCACCCCAAATCGAGTCTCCCTTCATCACCATCTATCCCCTTTCCACCCTCCTCCACCTCCCCCACCCCTGCCTACAATCCGCACACCTTTGTCTGTGTCCATGAGGTTTTTTTTCCTTTCCTTAATCCCTTCCCCTTTTCACCCAACCCCCGAACTACCAGCCTCTCTGACAGCTGTCAGTCTATTCTTCACATCTGTGAGTCTGTTTCCATTTTGTTAGTTTCTTTTGTTCATTAGATTCCATATACAAGTAAAATCCTATAGTACTTGTCTTTCTCTGACTAGTTTATTTCACTCAGCATAATAATCTCCAGGCCCATACACACTGTCACAAAAGGTGAGATTTTTTTTTCTTTTTTAAAGTTGAGCAGTATTCCATCATGTAAATGTACCACAGCTTTTTTATCCACTCATCTATTTATGGTTGGGCACTTGTGCTTCCCAATCTTGACTATTGTAAATTACACTGCAGTGAACAGAGTATATTCTGGGAATATAACCAAAGAAATCCAAAACACTAATGCGAAAGAACATATGCACCTCAATCTACTTTTATTTATTTATTTATTTAATTTTATTTTTTTTACAGGGACAGAGAGACAGAGAGAGGGACAGATAGGAACAGACAGACAGGAACGGAGAGAGATGAGAAGTATCAATCATCAGTTTTTTGTTGTGACACCTTAGTTGGTCATTGATTGCTTTTCTCATATGTGCCTTGACTGCGGGCCTTCAGCAGACCGAGTAACCCCTTGCTCAAGCCAGCGAGACCTTGGGTCCAAGCTGGTGAGCTTTTTGCTCAAGCCAGATGAGCCCACGCTCAAGCTGGCAACCACAGGGTCTCGAACCTGGGTCCTCTGCATCCCAGTCCAATGCCCTATCCACTGCGCCACCTCCTGGTCAGGCTCAATCTACTTTTTTTTTTTTTTTGTATTTTTCTGACGCCGGAAACCAGGAGGCAGTCAGACTCCCGCATGTGCCCGACCGGGATCCACCCGGCATGTCCACCAGGGGGCGATGCTCTGCCCATCTGGGGCATTGCTCTGTTGCAACCAGAGCCATTCTAGCGCCTGAGGCAGAGGCCATGGAGCCATCCTCAGCGCCTAAGGCAACTTTCCCCTGGTTGCAGGAGGGGAAGAGAGAGACAGAGAGGAAGGAGAGGGGGAAGGGTGGAGAAGCAGATGGGCACTTCTCCTGTGTGCCCTGGCTGGGAATCGAAACCAGGACTCCTGCATGCCAGGCCAACACTCTACCACTGAGCCAACTGGCCAGGGCCTCAATCTACTTTTAAAACATCCAGTCTTCACTGCACAAATCAGAATTGACCTCAGCTCTTTCTCTTACTCTTGTAGTTATTTAATATCTGTTTTTACCCTTTTTAACTAGTGTGTGGCTTTGCTTAGCTTTGATCGTTCTACCGATTCTTAACCTGATTCTTTCTAAAAAAGTAATGTATTATAATTTAATGGTCTAGCATACTTATTTTTCTATGTTGTTACCTAGTACCCAGAAGTATAATACTTAATCATTGCATATTATGGGTTATATGTCATTAATTTCTTAACAAAAACCCATTAATTTTTTTTTACCATGAAAAGACTGTATGTTCACCATGGGAAATGAGAAAAATATTGTAAAAAAAAAATGCAAAATTAGTATTCAGTTTTTCTACTACTTGTTCTTCTTTCTAATTCACTTTCTAACTTTTGGTGTTAATACTTCGATACATATCCTTATGGTCTATATATTCTCTAAGTGTACCAGAATAAGTATAATTTTTAAAGCAAAAGTGGGATCATACTTTTTTAACAGACGTCTTTTCTACTTAACATTTCCCATATCATTAAATATTGTTCAGAAATGCAATTTAAAGACCACACAACATTCTATAGTGTGGATGTACCAGTATTTATTTACGATCTTGTTTGGCTTCCCTGTCTTTTCCCCACCACCAATATTTTTCCATTACAAACAATATTGAAATAATTTGGTAGTCAAATCTTTGCATTCATTCTTAATTAGTTCCTTTGGATAAATTCTGAAGGAGTGTTGAACTCCACTGAGACTCAACTCTTCTTTCTCCTGTCTTTTATGACACCACACCCCCACTTTTCTCTCTGGACATTTCTCTGCTTCTCATACAGGATTTTCTTGTGGTCCCTATACATTTTGGCTGTAAGCCAGCTCACTCATTCTATGACTTCAATTTCCATCCTTATACTGATGACTATCTATACCTTCAGTCTAGCTAGGTAGCTCCCTTAAACTCCAATTTGTAAAGATCTCACTATTTTAGATGTCCCCACTTGGATGTCTCACAGCATATAAAACGCAACATAGCCAAAATGGAATTCATGATTTTTCCTCCCAAATTCTCATTCTATAGTGATCCCTATTTTAGTAAGCATCATTGCCATCTACCCTGTGGTTTGAGCCAGACACCTGGTAGTCTTGCTTGTCTTCTTCAGCACATTGCACATTTTGCCAAATTCTGTTGCTTCTACTTCTCACCTTTGAGCTTTAGAATCCACTTCCTTCTCTTTATCCTCACTGTGACTTCTAGACCAGATTGTCATCTTTCAACTAGATTAATTAATCAGTTCCATAATAATTGGCTTGCTGCTTCCAGTCTTCTTTTTTCTCTTTCTTTTTTTTTTTTTTTTGCAAAAGAGAAAGAGAGAGAGAGAGGAAGAGAAGAAGGGAGAGAGATGAAGAGCACCAACTCGTAGTTGTGCCACTTGAATTGTTCATTGATTGCTTCTCATACGTGCCTTGACCAAGTAGCTCAAGCTGAACCAGTGACCCCTTTGCTCAAGCTGGTAAGCCTGCCCTCAAGCTTGAAACCTCAGGATTTCTAACCTGGGAACTCAGTGTCCCAGGTCAACGCTCTATCCACTATGCCACCACTGGTCAGGCCAGTCATATTTTCTTTAATTCATTTTCCACATGGCAGCCTGAGAAAATTTGCTAACATACAAATGTGGTCAGGTTAGTCTGAAACTTAACCTCCTTAAATGGCTCTCCATTACCTTTGGGATTGAGTCCATACTCCCTAATATGGTTGACCAGTACTTTTTGTTTTTATTTATTTATATTTATTGATTTTACAGAGAGAGGAGGGAGGGAGCGAGAAGTATCAACTCATAGTTGCTTCACTTTTGTTGTTCATTGGTTGCTTGTCATATGTACCTTGACTGGGTGTGGTGGTGAACTAACGGGACTTACAATTTTGCAGGTCTCATGGGTGGGAATATAGAGGATTAGAAAATAAACACAGAAAGAAAAAGGATGGGATGGGGAGGACCCATTGCACAGCTGATGGCTTGCAAGAGCAAATCTCCATCCCCAGAGTGGAGCAAAGTCATAAGCAAAACAAAGAAAATTTAGATATAAAGTCACATTTCTGAGGCAAACCAAGAATTCTAAGTGCAGAAAACCCCCACCCTGTATAACATTTTAACTTCACAAAACAAAGGGTAAAAAGAGCCTGACCAGGTGGTGGCGCAGTAGATAGAGTGTTGGACTGGGATGCGGAGGACCCAGGTTCGAGACTCCGAGGTCGCCAGCTTGAGCACGGGCTCATCTGGTTTGAGCAAAGCTCACCAGCTTGGACCCAAGGTCGCTGGCTCCAGCAAGGGGTTACTCGGTCTGCTGAAGGCCCATGGTCAAGGCACATATGAGAAAGCAATCAATGAACAACTAAGGTGTCGCAAGGAAAAACTAATGATTGATGCTTCTCATCTCTCTACGTTCCTGTCTGTCTGTCTCTATCTATCCCTCTCTCTGACTCTGAAAAAAAACAAAAACAAACAAACAAAGGGTAAAAAGAAAACTGCCTCCAGTCTCTTCGAGAGACAGGGCGTATGGAACTATGGAACGAGTAGAAACCAGCAGCCTCACAACTAACCTAGGGGTGTGGAGAAAGGCATAGCCTTTTGCAACTTAATCAAACAATTAGAGGTTTGTGGGGAAGAGCTTTCACCTTTTGGCTTAAGTCTTAAACTGCGAGGATCTTTTCAACTTGCAGTTTCCCACAACTTGGAAAACCCAAGGTTTTGAACCAGTGACCTCAGAATTCCAGGTCGACGCTCTTTCCACTGTGCCCCCATAGGCCAGGCTGACCAGTAATTTTAAAATGAGTTACTTTGGCCTGACCAGGCAGTGGTGCAGTAGATAAAATGAGGAACTTTGCCCTGGCTGGTTGGCTCAGTGGTAGAGTGTTGGCTTGGCGTGCAGGAGTCCCGGGTTTGATTCCCGGCCAGGGCACACAGGAGAAGCGCCCATCTGCTTCTCCACCCCTTCCCCTCTCCTTCCTCTTCGTCCCTCTCTTCCCCTCCCGCAGCCGAGGCTCCATTGGAGCAAAAGTTGGCCCTGGTGCTGAGAATGGCTCCATGGCCTCGCCTAAGGTGCTAGAGTGGCTCTGGTCGCAACAGAGCGACGCCCCAGATGGGCAGAGCATCGCCCCCTGGTGCGCGTGCCGGGTGGATCCCGGTTGGGCGCATGCAGCAGTCTGTCTGACTGCCTCCTCGTTTCCAACTTCAGAAAAATACAAAAAAAATTAAATAAATAAAATAAAATAAAATGAGTAACTTTCAGAAACAGGTCCTGCTTGTTTCTGTAGGTTCTCCAATCTCATTTCTTAAAAATATACACTGCTGAAAAACCTAATTGTCTTCAATTTGCCAGTAAGCCATTGTTCTAGAGTCTGCATCCACATTTCCTCTGTCTCTGCCTGTCCCATTCATCATATTATCACCTCACAGGGTCTATCTAGCATGGTGCCTAGCATAACAGACATTTCAAAAGATGTATGCTGAGTTAATACATGAATAAATATTGGGTGAGAGGGTGTTAATATAAATATTTTCTAGATATATACTAATTGATAAGCAGTACAGTCAAGTCTGTAGTAGAGCATCCGAAGTCTAGAGTAATTTCAAAACAATGATCAAATTCCTGTACCACCTTGGGTCAATTTCTTCACCTCTTTAAATTTCAGTTTCCTCATCTTTGGAATAGTGTCTACCTCATATAGCTACTTGTGAGGACTAAATAAGGCAACTTCAGTAAAGTATTTAGTACAATGTCTTGCATATAAGTGTTTAATCAACAATGACAATAGGGATCATGATACACTGCCTCCATATGGGTTTCCCATTTTACAAGCCAACCTATTACAGAGTGTGCAGCTGTTTCAGTACGCCTTGCTAGTTGCTATTGTAAGGTTGGTGGATGATGGGGGATGGTCACGTGGGGAACCCAGACCTGCGAAATTTGGCTAGGACCACCCACAACCAAGCGCGCCAAAAGAAACTTCCCAGGAACCCTTTGGAAAACAGTGACCGTCTGCCAGCCAGTGAGATTTCACCACGTCATATTAGCACGACCACCCGAGGGACCCTTTAAATATCCCTCACACGGGTCACTCCTTGCGACTTCCCTGGCCTCCATCTTTCCGTGGGGCCAGGGAACCTCGCCAGGCGGGATGCACGCTCTGTACTCAATAAAGCCTTTTACTATTCCACACTTCGTGGCTCTGGCCCCTTCCTTCCTTCTTGGTGGGAAAAATACCTTACAGTTATTAGTGATTAAATTAAAAATTAAATTAAAAATAATACCTCTGATTGCCCATCACAGGTAGCGTAGAATACTGGTTAAGAGAGTGTGACTATGAGCAAATTACTTAGTTTCTCTGTCTGCCTCAATATCCTTTTAGGTAAACTGGGGATAACATTACAATGTAACTCCAAGGATATTTATAAGGATTAAATGAGTTAATTTCCACAAAGAAGTTAGTGAAGTGCCTTGCAATTTATTAGCAGTCAAAACAGCCTGCGCATGACCAGGCAGTGGCGCAGTGGATAGAGCGTCAGACTGGGATGCGGAGGTCCCAGGTTTGAGACCCCGAGGTCGCCAGCTTGAGCGCGGGCTCATCTGGTTTGAGCAAAGCTCACCAGCTTGGACCCAAGGTCGCTGGCTCCAGCAAGGGGTTACTCGGTCTGCTGAAGGCCCATGGTCAAGGCACATATGAGAAAGCAATCAATGAACAACTAAGGTGTCGCAACGAAAAACTAATGATTGATGCTTCTCATCTCTCTCCATTCCTGTCTGTCTGTCCCTATCTATCCCTCTCTCTGACTCTCTCTCTGTCTCTGTAAAAATAAAAAATAAAAAATAAATAAAAAAAACAGCCATTATGTAGCCATTAGGAATTACTCTTCACTGCAATTTAAGGGCTCTTTGTGTTATAAAGTAATGTACTTTAATCTGTGGGTTATATAGAGACACCAAGGCAGGATACAGAAGAAATTTTAGGAGATTTATTAATAAGCCAGCTACATATGACTTACATGGGGTATAGCTAACCCAAATCGTGCAGCCTAGATCATAGCTCTGAGGTTGGTTATATAGACATGATCACATACTGGCTGGGGGGGAATGGAGGGGGAGCATGATACAAAAGTCATTTACTGATAAGCTTACAACATTTATCTATAGGGTGTATTAAAAGGAAAAACATTCCTACAGAACAAGACCACAAGATAACACAGTAGTGATAAATGTTTTACATACCCGACAGACACAGTAGGGGTAAAAGTAGGGGTAAATGTGTTTTACATTTCAACACAGTAGCATAAATGTTGTTTTACATATCAAAGACATTCCCAAATCTTCCAGGGTTTACACTTACTCTTTTTGCCACAACAGTGGGAAATGAAATGTTTTAGTTTAGGATAAGGAGAGAAGCTAAATGAAATTACCTTTGCTAAAAGTGCTGGGGCTAGTCCCTGTTTGCTTAGTTTACAAGTAAAGAATTTCAAAAGGGATGATTATTAGAAAGTATATAAAATGTTACAGAATGCAGGTTTTTCAAGCAAGTGGAGTGGGCTTGTGATCCCTTTGTCCAGAGGTATACCTCACTCTCATGACTCCAGGAGGGGAGGAAGAGTTATAGGAATTTTTAATTAAGATATGTAAACATCCTAAAGGCTCTTAAGGAAGGGGAAGAGGAAGTTTTTAGGTAAGTTTTATTACCATCCTCGCTCTGTCTAGCAAGTAGTGGCCTCAGCCCTTCCAGAGAACTATATTTAAATTATGGTTAACTACTAACTAGATTTTCCCCTTTAATCTCTTTCTCTTGGGTTTTTTTCTCCTCAGAAGGGAGGAATAAGGGGGGCCTGGCTCTTCTTTTTGAAATACCAGTATCAACAGTTTTGTAGTTCCTTGGCACCTTAATCCATTTGCTGGGTCATTTGTAACAGCACCTCAAAAATTGTGTTGTGGCAACCTACTTTTAACATATACTAAAAATGTAATGAGAACTCTTAACATGTCTCCTTCTGCTTATAAGTTAACAAAATACTAATTTAAGCATGCATATAAAAAACCAAAGCAATCACCCTTTACTCTGTGAAAAATTGGCATGAATGGAACCATTTTAAAGTGGAGTTGCGACAGCCATTCCAAAGGAACTGCATTGCACCGCATACTCCTTGAAGCTTTGGAGTGTTTGAACTGGACAAAATATTACTGTTGGACTGTGACTAAAGCAACATTGTATCCAAAACAAGTGTTTGCAAATAACAAGAAAGCAGACCTCCTGTCTATGAGGACTGATAACTAGTCATTTCTTAGCATCAATAAACAGCCATAGATAGCTAAAAATAGTTTATTAGCACCAAAAGAAATTCCTTCTTTCTATTCATGTAATCATATCCCTCCTTTTCTCATAAAAAACCCTTTGCCTTCACCCCACAAACAAAACCCCATTTGAGTTTCTGCCTGAATCAGTGCTTCTGGAATAGCTATTCTTTTTTTTTTTTTTTTTTTTTTTTTTTAATTTTTATTCATTTTTAGAGAGGAGAGAGAGAGGGAGAGAGAGGAGAAAGAGACAGAAAGAGAGAAGGGGGGAGGAGCTGGAAGCATCAACTCCCATATGTGCCTTGACCAGGCAAGCCCAGGGTTTCGAACCAGCGACCTCAGCATTTCCAGGTCAACGCTTTATCCACTGCGCCACCACAGTCAGGCAATGGAATAGCTATTCTTTGATCTCAAATATAAATATAAGCTTGTTGCCTCTCACTTTGGTTTTTCATTTTTTTAAATTTATTTTTTATTTTTTATTTTTTAATTTTTAATTTTTCTGAAGCTGGAAACAGGGAGAGAGAGACAGTCAGACAGACTCCCGCATGCGCCCGACCGGGATCCACCCGGCACGCCCACCAGGGGCTATGCTCTGCCCATCCTGGGCGTCGCCATGTTGCGACCAGAGCCACTCCAGCACCTGAGGCAGAGGCCACAGAGCCATGCCCAGCGCCCGGGCCATCTTTGCTCCAATGGAGCCCTGGCTGCGGGAGGGGAAGAGAGAGACAGAGAGGAAAGCACGGCGGAGGGGTGGAGAAGCAAATGGGCGCTTCTCCTGTGTGCCCTGGCCGGGAATCGAACCCGGGTCCTCTGCACGCTAGGCCAACGCTCTACCGCTGAGCCAACCGGCCAGGGCTGGTTTTTCATTTTTAAAGTTAACAATTCTCTGAGAAAAACTTCAGGGCCCTGGACAGTTGACTCAGTGGTAGAGCATTGGCCCAGCATGTGAATGTCCTGGGTTTGATTCCTGGTCAGGGCACACAGGAGAAGCTACCATCTGCTTCTCCACTCCTCCCCCTTCTCTCTCTCCCTCTTCTCCCCCTGCAGCCATGGCTGAACTGGTTTGAGCAAGTTGGCCGTGGGTGCTGAGGATGGCTTCATGGCCTTGCCTCAGGTGCTAAAATAGTACTGTTGCTCATCAACAGCAGTCCCAGATGGTCAGAGCATTGCCCTGGTAGGAGGCTTGCCGGATGGATCCCAGTCTCTCTGCCTCCCCACCTCTCACTTAATAATAATAATAATAATAATAATAAAATAATAAAATAAATTCAGACCAAAATCTCAAGGCATGTTTTGAAATATCTTGGTAGTGATTTATAGTATGAGTTAATCTAATAAAGACTTTTAGTTGTCTACGAAGAGTTCATGGATCCTCAGAGTGTGCGTAAACGCACAAGCAAGATTTAACGTATCTCAGTCAAAGAGGGAAGTAAATGGTTTTTCTTTCTTAAACAGGTAAAGCTGCATCATGTTGCAAGTAGAGAAAGCATAATGAACCAGTATCCTCATGGGACATTCCTCACATAGGTAAGAGATAGCAAGCACTTCTGCAGGTCTCAGCAGGTGGGATCCTTGCCACAGGAAAGAGCTGGGTTTAGTAGTCTGGATGGGTGCCATTGGACCTTCTCTTATGGGGTTGGGTGAGTGAGGTTCTGATTCCAACTAGAGTGGCCAGACATTTGGGAGATAGGTCTCCCAGGTACAGGTATCCAAGAACTAAAATAATAGCTAAAAGCCAATCACACTCATGAATTAAAAGCAAAAAGCATTGGCTGGCTTTACACTAAGGCCTAAGACTTCAATACTTGTAGTATCTGATAGCTAAAAGAACAAACAGAAATACATCTTCTCAAAGTAGCAATTGTTTGGGATTACCCTAGGGCCATGATGGCAAACCTATGACATGCGTGTCAGCACTGACACACATAGCCATTCTCGATGACACGCAGCCGCATGCAGCCGCATACCAGAGAAGTATGGGGCTGCATGCTGAGAAGGACGTTTCATCCTCAGCTCCTGCATGGCCAGGAGCAGTAACCAAGGATAAAACATTTGCTGAAGGCCTGACCTGTGGTGGCGCAGTGGATAAAACGTCGACCTGGAAATGCTGAGGTCGCCGGTTCGAAACCCTGGGCTTGCCTGGTCAAGGCACATATGGGAGTTGATGCTTCCAGCTCCTCCCCCCTTCTCTCTCTCTCTGTCTCTCTCTCTCCCTCTCTCTGTCCTCTCTAAAAAATGAATAAATAAATTAAAAAAAAATTAAAAAAAAAACATTTGCTGTAGCTTAGACACTCTGTGCCGGAGGTCTGTAGGCCAAAACAACAGAACTCCGCTAGTTCTGGGACTTCCTGTTAGGCCGTTAAGGGATTTTTTACCTCACTTCTGGCCTGCGGAGCAGGGAGCAGTGGAATGCCGTGGGGGACGTGTCTCTAGGGGCCCTGTGATCGCCATTACCAGCCACCACATAACCACAGCAACTATCATCTAATCTACTGTTCTGGGGTGTCGTGGATTTCTAATTGACCATCATTACTGAGATAAGTGAGAGGGAGGCTGGGAGAGGCGAGGGCCCGTGCTATGGGTGCCATTTCCCGCCATTAGAAATAGCCGCAGCCATCTTAATTTTCATAAGATGCAACTTGCAGAATTTCAAGACTGCATCTGGGCTCAGGTGTTTGTCGACCTGAGGTCAAAGCTTGAGAATCTGGAAAGGTGCCGCTTGGAAAATCAAGAGGAGTGCCACTACGAACAGGAAATTTGGAGTGCCTGGAACCGATTACCAGACACTTTTAGCACCCTGAAAAATATAGCAATGGCTTTACTCACAGTTTTCCCTCTACGTACTTTTGTGAGACCTTATTCTCAGCGTTAAATAATATCAAAACCAACAAAAGAAACAGATTGACAGATGAAGTTAGTAGCACTTGCTTGGGCTTGAAGTGTACAAAATACCAACCTTCAATTGAAGATTTAGCCAATGAAATTCAGCAGCAAAAAAGTCACTAATAGTCCTGACCTGTGGTGGCGCAGTGGATAAAAGTGTCGACCTGCTATGCTGAGGTCGTGGGTTTGAAACCCTGGGCTTGCTTGGTCAAGGCACGTATGGGAGTTGATGCTTCCTGCTCCTCCCCACTTTATCTCTCTCTCTCTTTCTCTCTCTCTCCTCTGAAATGAATAAATAAAATTAAAAAAAAAAAGTCACTAATAGGCACATTAGTTAAAGAATTCCCCCTCCCCCTCACTTATCTTAGTTCACCACACCCCACACAAGTTAAATAATATTAAGACCAACAAAAGAAACCAACTGACAGGTGAACAAAGAAGTCACTAAGCAGGTAAGTTAAATAATTAGTTTTTGATTTATTAAATAGTTATATATTACAATTATACATTTTTTATTTAAACTATAAATATCGTGAAATTATGTTTTCTTTTCAAAGTGACATCACCCGAGTTATGCTCGGTTTTTTGGCAAATTTTGACACACTAAGCTTAAAAGATTGTCCATCACTGTGCTAGGGACTACTATTTACCTACAGCTCTAGAAATATAAGTTATATCTTCCTTTTTTCACTCCCCCCTCTCCTTTTTTCCAGCCTGGTTTGCTGTGAATAAAACCCAACTATATTCAAAATTCCTGTTCAATTAAACCCAGTTAGTTCCTCTAAAAATGTTAAATGTATTACATTTAAGTTTTCTGCTAATTAAATCTTACAAATTAAAACAGATGAGAGGTTGATTCTTATGAGCAACTCAAGGCAAAAAAGCCGATTTGATTTTTAAAAAAATCTGAGTCAAAGCTCTATCAACAAGTATTCTTTGAAGTAGTTATTGATCATTAGTGAATTAGTGAAAGGTTGGTATTATGATTGCTAAGTATTTCTGAGGAATGAAGCAAGCAATTTCCATTTATTTGAAAGCCATGAAAACAACCCCATGGCCTTTGGATGATGAGTTTATTTTCCAGTTTATGCACTGTAAAAGGAAGTCTTAATAATTTCTTGCATGCTATATTTTTGCTCAATACATTTATTAAACATATTTAAACCATTACATGCATTATTACTTCTACAGTCTACCCAGCTTTAAATACTTGCGAGCTGATCTCTCGCTTGTGGGAGTTTAATTAGCAAAGGGCCTTGGGTGATAAGACGCAGGAAGAGAGTTGGGAGGAAAGGAGGAGGAAAGGAGGGTGGAACTGGCGTCCTTTTGGGTCAGGGTTAGTTCGCGTGTGCTAGGTTCGGGACGAGAAAAGGTGAACACTGGAATTTGGTGGGTCCTTGTTAATCTCAAGATGGAAGTCCAGGCTGTAGGGCTGGTCCAGATTGTGAATGGAGCGCTGGACTTCCTTTCCCTTGCATTAGGGGGGCAGTGGGTTTAGGAAGGAGGTGGCAGGGCAGGAGCCCGCGGTGCTCGCCCGACCTCCGCATCTCTGTCCGGAGGCCGGATGGTCTCGCCCACCCTGGGTAAGTTCCCAGAGAGCCCGCGCCAGGCTGTGGTGTGCAAAAGGGGCTGTGCGAATGCTGACATTAAACGGATATGCAAATTCAGCGTCGTAGTCCCCGCAGCTTACCCGCACCTATTTTTGTATCTAAGCCAAGGTCACTCTTTAATATCGAGCCATTGTACTGAGCTGGGGCGTCTCGCTCAGTCTTTTCACGGAGGCCGGGGCGGAGGGAGGGGGCGCCGGGGGCGAGGTGGGGGCCGCGTGGCGACGCCCGGGCCGGCAGAGCCCGCACCTGCCCGGCGGCCAGACCCGGAGGGAGGTAGGGCGGCGTCCCGGCGCCGAGGAGGGGCGGCGTGGCGTGGGCGGGGGGATTCGCGGGGGGCGCGGCGCCGCGCGGCTGCGAAGGCTCGAGGCGCTGCGGCGCGAGTGCGTCACGCCAGCGGAGGACACGGTGGGCTACGGCTGACCCGCCGAGCGGGAGTCCGGCGTCCGGGGCGAACCGGGGGCGGCCGTACCCGCTGTGGCAGCCTCGAGCGGCGCGGCCCGGAACCGGCCGAGGGTCGCCAGCGAGCAGTCACCCGTTCCATTCATTCCCGCGGCTCCGCCTCCTTTCCCGGGCTCCGCAGGCGCTCCCGAGGTGAGTGTGCTGCGGGTCCCCGCGGGGGCCGGGGGGCCGGGGTCCGCGGGCTGAGGCCGAGGCTGCTTCGTCCGGCCCCGGGCCCCACCGCCCCCAGCCCTGGCCCCGCGCGCCCGAGGACGGCGGTGCTGCCGGCAGCTGCGGGCCCAACCGCGGCGCAGGCCCCCGCCGGCTGCCTGGGCCCGGGAGGCGCGTCCAGCTGCTGGCGGCCGGCCGGGCGCCCGAGGGGTATGTGGCGTCCTCCAGGTGCGCGGGCCTCTCTGCGTTGGCGCCACCATTTTGTGTGAGGGAATTCCTCCTTCCTTCGCTCGCCTCTGATGCGATCCGTTCCCCCCCCGCGGTGCTGGCCGAGCCGCTCCCCACCTGGAGCCTCTCCGCTCGCGGGGATTCCTTGGCTGGGTGAGAACAGGACCTGGGCAAGTGTAGAACGTGAGCGTTTCGGCGCGGGTTCACCCACGGAGGTGGCCTCCAGAGATGCTCTGACCACCTCCCAGACCTTTTCTACTTCTGGGGTAGCTATCGTACAGATTCAGTTCTAGAATGCGGCTCATTGCAATTTCGTTCTAATTCTTAGCTGCCCATTATGCCTTTTGTCGAGGCATACCCCAGGCAGTCGACGGTGAAGCATTGGATTGTTGATGCCTCAGGGAGCTAGCATGCATTTACTCCCATTATTGTCCTTTGGGAGAAATGATGAAGCATCTTACTCGTTTTTCAGCTTCTGGGAATTGGTATGGGTATCTTAGAAGGAGTAGATTTTAGGATAACCACCGGATGCCCGCCTCTATCCCCTTTGGGAGATCCTTTCAAAGCCTCAACTGAAATGTTTTTTGAGGACTTTAGGGCCGGAGGCACAGGTTACTAGAAGACTACCGGAAAGAAAAGTTGCAATTAGGGAGGGTTCTGAACAGTTACACAGCTTGTCATTTTCAAGGTTCTTCAGAATTTGGTAATTCTTAATTTATCTTGTAAATGTATTTAAATACCTAGAGTATTATACTCGTCGTGCCATTGGTATTTTATCACTGCATCACACACAGGGATTAAAATCTGGAATGGTGGCTGTTGCATAACAGACATATTTGGGCCCCGGAGGCAGTTCACTAAAATGGATCTAGATTTGATGTGGATTGTATCATCTGCTTACCTTTATTTATGTTACCTTTACAGATTGTATTTTGTCTTCCTCCTATGAGAGGAAGGATTTTTAGTGACTAATATGGACCAGACCAAGTGTGGGGTTTTTTGTTTGTTTTCAGTGAGGTGAGGGGGAGAGGACAGGGGAATGAAATGGTGAGAGCAACCTGGGAAAAGTCTTAACTGAAGACTTCCAGTGCAAACCCAGATAAAATATCACAGTCTTTCTCAGAAAGCTTGTAAGCTTGTAGCTGTCATAGTGTACTACTCGGAATTTATGATGAGGATTGGTTTAAGGAACTTGGAAATATCTTATATGAGTAGCAACGTTATCCTACTGTATGAGCGATTATAACCTAACATGCTTTACCGGTGGATATTAGGTTCTAAAAAGTTTCCAATTTAGGTTCTAAAAAGTTCCCAATTAGTCTGACCTTTGAAATAGGATTCGCATCATTAAAATGGTATTATTTCTCTAATAAAGGTATAGTATACATCAAACAAAGGGCTCAGCTGATTTGGAGAAAACATTTTATAGTTAGATGCTCTTGAGAATAAAATGTCATTGTCACCCATCTTATTAAATTACTCTAAACTTTTTTCTAATTAGTTGAAGACACTCTAATTCTCTATACAAACAAATGATGATACATCATGTACCATCCCTCACGGAAATGTTACACCTTGACATGTTCTGTGGAGAGAATTATGGAGGTGAAAGGGACCTTGGACATTGAGAGATGAGTCTTGTTTTAGGGAATTTAAGTAAGGAAAGATTGTCTGAAAGGGATTGTAAGTGCCCTGTTTGGGCCTGTCCTAGGTCCATGGTGAATGAGATTGTCTTTTCTAGCAAGTTCATGGCTGAGTCAAAAAACAGTTCCTACACCTTTACCTTGATTCTGTTAATACACATGTTGGAGAGGTTCATTGAATTGGTACTGTTGTATTTGAGTTTGGAAGCAATCTTTGTGTGTGCTTTTTATTCTTAATGTAGCTTGAGATTTTGACCAATATTTTACCAGTGGTTGAGAAATTGAAAAAAATCTTTAATATTTTTATTCATTAGCTCCTACCTAACTAACCCTTTTAAAGCCTTATGAGTCTTATGTTCAGTCATCTGCCTAAAAATGCTGAAGGATTTACTTTTAAAGGTAACCAGAACATAAGAGGATTGAGTCTTCCTAGAGGTTTGAAAAATGTCAGGGATCATGTGGAAAGGACTGTTGGTTAGGTGAGAAGGTAAACAAAACCTTCATGTTTCTTTCTGTTTTTAAGATTTTATGATTTTAAATTGGAAAAAAGAAGTTGCATGATTATTGTGTTTAAGATGATTTTCATTTCACAGTTCATTGGGCTTCTGATCCTTGATTTATTTAACCCTGTAATTAAAGTTCTAATTTTGGTATGCTTCATTAGTAGTAAAGGTATTTCACAATTCTTTCCAACAACAATGAAATTGCTGAAGGTCGAATTTATTAGGGAAAAGATGTGAAGATTTCTAAAGAGTCAGGGAAAAGCTGATAATTTGCTAAAGAAATCATACAATAATTATTAGACTCGTTGAATTTTAGAGCCTGTATGAGGCCCAGGTTTTGCACTGAGTTTATCTGCTCCGTAGGAAGGGTCTAGTCATCTGGCTCAACCTGTTCTTTGGGCCAGAAAGTTTGTGACTTACCACATATTTTGTTTTTGAAAAACAGAATATGCCCTGGACAGATAGCTGGGTTGGTTAGAGCATCATCCCGAAGCGCAGAGGTTGTCGTTGGATCCTCGACAGGAATGGCTCCATCAAGTTCCTGTCTCTCTCTCTTGCTCGCCCTTCCTCTCTCGTTGAAATTAATAAATAAAAATTTTTAAAAAAAGATTAGTTGTTAGTTTTAGGCTACACCAAAGGTAGCTTTTCATTCATTCAGCAAACACAGAGTATATGTTAGGGGCAAAACCAAAACAAGTACACCTCACCCTCACGGAGTTTATAGTTTAGTGAAATATGGGGGATTAAATGTTAAAGATTCCATAAAATATAAATGCACAAAGATTTTTGTAAATATGAATTGGAAACAAATTCATTTAGTACACTTAAAAGAAACGCCAGCGGGACGTGTGGTGGCACAGCGGATAGAGCGTCAACCTGGAACGCTCAGGTCGCAGATTCCAAAGCTCAGGGCTTGCCTGGTCGAGGCTCACGTGAGAAGCAGCTATGAGTTGTTGCTTTCCGCTCCTCCCCCAGCTCCTTTCTCGTTCTCTTTCTCCTCATAAGATCTTTAATTTTTTTTTTAAATAAAAGAAGTATCAACATGTGTGGGTGACCCCTGTATTTATGGGTTGTGCAGAGGAGAGGGTTCAGTTGCTGAAAGAAACTGAGGAAGGAAAGAAACTAAGAAGTAGGAGTGGGAGAAGGTGTTGTCCAAGGAAGGAGGGGAACTTCTAAGCAGTAGGAAGTGCTCAACTGTGTCTGGTCTGGCATAAGATCAGGACTGGTGAGAATGAAAACAGTCCATTGAATTTGGGAGTTGAGAGGTTATTGGAGGCCTGAAGAGGAGTAATATCTTGTGATATACTTATAATATAGTGATAACGGAAGAATCCCATTTAGAAATGAATAGGAGTCCTGGAAATGCTGAGGTCGCCGGTTTGAAACCCTGGGCTTGCCTGGTAAAGGCACATATGGGAGTTGATGCTTCTGGCTCCTCCCCCTTCTCTCTCTCTGTCTCTCTCTCCTCTCCTTCTCTGTCTCTCTCTCCTCTTTAAAAATGAATAGATAAATAATAAAAAAAAGAAATGAATAGGAGCAGAGAAAAAGCAAAAGATTTGACTTTTGTTACACAATGATTGATAAAGTAATAAGTGGTACTAATAAGGAATTTTATAGTCTAGAATCTTTTACACCTTATATGCCGGTGCTTTCAAGGGGATTGGCCCCTTATATTCCTGATAAACTTGTTCTGATTCTTAAATTAACAGTAGTTATTAATCAGAGGCAGTGTCAGATGGATATAAACATAGGTTTGAAACTGGCTTTGCTGTTTCTAGATGTCTGACTTAAGATAGTTCATCTCTCTGGGCCACAGTTTCCTTCCTTATTTGTAAAAAAGTACAGTTGACCCTTGAAAAGTGTGGGGGGTTAGGGGCGCCACCTCCTGTGCAGTTGAAAATCTTAGTATGACTTGACTTTCTCGGAACTTACTTGTCCCTTGGTATCTGCTGGGGATTGGTTCCAGGACCCCCAGGGATACCAAAGTCTGCTTATGTTCCTTGTATAAAATGTTATATACAATGTAGAACAATATATATAGTCAGCTCTCTGCCTCCTGGCTTCACAACTGCCAATCAAAAGCAGTAAATATATTTCCCTAGCCAGGTAGCTCAATGAGTGAAGCATTTCCCTGACATGCCAAGGTTGCTGTTTGGATCCCTGCTCAGGACACGTTTGAGAAGCAGTGAGTACACAACTAAATGGGACAATTAAGTGAAACAGCAAGTTGATGCTTCTTTTCCTCTCTCCCTCCCTATCTTTCTCTCTTTCTCCCCCCCCCCCCATTTTTTCCAAATCAGTGGAAAAAAATAGTGCACGTATTTATTGAAAAAACAGTGGATCCTCTTTGTTCAAACCTGTGTTTTTCAAGGGTCAACTGTAGTCATAACATAGCCTATCTCAAAATGTTGCTGGCAGAATTAAAAGTGATAATGTATCTAAAGATAAGCTATTAATATCAGTGAAATTAGGGTAATTTTTAGTGTTTCATTCAGAGTTCCTGTTCTTTTTCATCTTATTATCTTCTCCTCACACCTACCCATGTACAGCACTTTGTTGAGGTAAATTTCAAAGCAATAACTTTCCATTCTTAAAATGAGTTGTGATTTGCCTTAGCTGGGTAGCTCAGTTGGTAGAGCATCCTCCCAGTATGCGAAAGGTATAGGTTTGATTTCCAGTCAGGGCACATGCAGAGTCAACCAATGAATGCATAATTAAGTAGAACAAGGGCCTTGGCTGGATAGTTCGGTTGGTTAGAGCATCATCCCAATATGCAAAGGTTGTAGGTTTGATCCCAGGTCAGGACATGTATAGAAACAGATTGATGTTTATATTTCTCTCTAAAATCAGTAAATACATTTTTTTTTAAAAAAAGTGGAATAACAAGTCGATGTTTCTCTCTCCCTCTCTCTCTAAAATCAATACATAAATTAAAAAAAAAAAAAAACCAGAAGAAAAAATAAAACGAGTTGTGATTTACTTACCACTTTTCAAACAGTTTTTGCTCTGCATGAAATAAAGTATAACAACTGTGAGGTGAATTGGTAGAATTCTAGTTAAAAATTAAGGAAATTTTTGGGTTTTGTTAGTGTGTTAATAAAGGGGAAATGTATGTTTTGTTGAAACATGGAAAATAATTCAAATAGTCTCTTTATAGCTTTTGTGGATCCCAGACTAAGAACCTTTTAATTTTATGTTTGGTTCTGTTTTCTATTAATTATTTATGCTCATGAGTGGAAAATACAGTATAGCTAAATGTAGCAAAAAGCAACCACATGTTAGAAATTTTGATACTTGGTTTTGGAACATAATACATATCTAAATGCACTTGAAATTAATTTTAGGAATGAGATTTTTTGATAATATTTTCTAAACCTTGAAAAAGAAGTGTTTCTAACTACATTTTATTTAGAGAATATTAACTTGATGTTTCTGAGCAGCTTCCCAGAATGGCCAAAAAGGCATAGTTTTATTTTATGAAATAATTCATATGGTTTTACAATTTCATATTCAGATGGCCACTCAGCTGAAGTCTGTGGACTGTTAGTCATCTATTACTGGCTTGGTTGGAGACAAGGGAAGTTGTCACTGTACTTAGGGTGGGATAGAGATAACGTTTTTCTCGTCCTGAGTTGGGATATACCAGTTGTAACTGACGGTAGTACTCTGACCAGCTAGTTGGATGGTCTGTCTTTCACTTGGTGTAATTAATTCATTTGTGATTAGGATTTATTGTTTGAAGGCCCATTTCTTTTAACCTTTAGAGATAAACAGAATCAGTGCATATTGGCTCCTCAAATATTTGAAGGGTAATTTTCTTGCCTCCCTTCTTCAACAAGACTTCCCCTCACTGATTTCTCTTGGTTTTCAGATTCTTTGCCATCCCAGTTCTCCATTGGAGGCATTCTATTTTTTGTGTGATTTTTCTTAGAATGTGACCATCTGAATAGGAGAAGAAAACTGTAGATGCTGTCAGATCCACAAACAGTTCAGGGATACTTTTCTGTTTCTGGGTCTTGACAGAACCCTAATAACAAAGCCGTATTCGGGTCGTTTTGTGTCACCTTAATAAAAAAACAACTTGCTCATGGTTCATTCTGAGTATAGTATTGTCCAAATTTCAAGGTTTTCATTGTCTCTGTCTTTCAACAATGAATAATTATAAAACTTAAAAATGCAACTTAGTGAAATTTATTCTTTTCCTTAGCTCTATTTTGTAGTAATTTCTCAAGTAAAGATTTGGTTGGCATTTTACATTGTCAGTTTTTATGTTTCTCTTTTTAAAAAAAAAAACTTTGAAACAATTGGCTTTGGAGCCCTGGCAGGGTTGCTCAGTTGGTTAGAGCGTTGTCCTCATACAGTTGTGGGTTTGATCCCCGGGCAGGGCACATACAAGAGTCAACCAATGAATGCATAAATAAGTGGAACAACAAATAGATGTCTACCTCTCTCCCTCTTTCCCTCTCTTCCTCTCTGTTGTTTCCTCTGAAATCACTAAAACAAGTTAATTTATATATAGAAATAGAAAACAATTGGCTCTGTATTTACTGTGTAGTAATTATTTAACAGTTCTTAAGAAAATGGATATAGTGTTTAGAACAGGCATCTAAAGTCTAAAGACAGAATATTGCCAAATTTAAAAAATCTAACTCCTAAGGGGTGACTGACCAATATGGTTGATACAGTCTATTATAATTGATAATCAGATGCATCATGGATTGTACTGGCTTTTGCCTTGACCACCAGGTAAATCCTTCTGGAGATAGATAGGTTAGGGTTAGAGCTGGACTGCCCCTTACTGGCTGGGTGAACTTGGGTAATTGAACCTTTCCACACACCCAAGGCTCCTCATTGGGAGAATGTGTACAAGAATACCTGCTCTATAGGGTCATTTTGAGGAATAAATGAAATGATATTAGAGTGTTGAGCAAAATACCTGGTATGGGTTGAGCCAGCAATAAATGGTAGGTCTGTTGTCATCATAAAACATTCTGAGTTTTAAAAAATTATAAAAATGAATTTTTGATAATACCACCTCTTTGTAAAGTAAGACCAATTTTCTATCTTCTTTCTTTCTTTTTTTTCTGAAGTTGGAAACGGGGAGGCAGTGAGACTCCCACATGTGCCTGACCTGGATCCACCTGGCATGCCCACCAGGGGGCAATGCTCTGCCCATTCTGGGGCGTCGCTCTGTTCCAAGCAGGGCCATTCTAGTGCCTGAGGCAGAGGCCATGGAGCCATCCTCAGTGCCCCGGCCAACTTTGCTCCAATGGAGCCTTGGCTGTGGGAGGGGAAGAGAGAGACAGAGAGGAAGGAGAGGGGGAGGGGGAGGAGAAGCAGATGGGCACTTCTCCTGTGTGCCCTGGTCGGGAATCGAACCCGGGACTCCTGCACACCAGGCCGACGCTCTACCACTAAGCCAACCGGCCAGGGCCTCTATCTTCTTTCTTCAAGTAACCAAGTCTAGACACATAAATTATTAGTTAGGAGGGACATCAGAGATCTCTTGACCCATTTCTACTTTTTATATGTTTGGAAACCACGGATTATGCTTCCCTGGGGTCTGAGCCTGGTAGGATAGAAAGATGAAAAATAAATCACATTGTCATGTGATAAGTATATTAAAAGAATATTAAAAGAAATATGCACAAGATACTTATAATACTTATTCAACTTGTCTCCTTTCAAAATTTTCTATTAACCCATCCTAAACAGAGTTGGATAATTTGTCTTAAAGCATAGCCTTGAAAGTCTCCTTCCTGCTCAGGATCCTTAAATTGAAGCCTAGTTGGTACTATCCCTTTATCTTTTCTTCCTCTTGGCCTGCTGCTAATGAGAGGTAAGAAAATCATTTTTTTCTTCCTTTTTTCCAAAAGAGAAGAGGGGAAATAGACTCCTGTATGCACCCCTACCGGGATCCACCTGGCAACCCCCATCTTGGGTCGATGCTTTGTTCATCTGAGGCCATGCTTGCAATGGAGCTATTTTTAGCACCTTAGGTGGAGGCTCCACGGAGCCATCCTTAGTGCTCAGGACCAATGTGCTCCAACCAGTCAAGCCATGGGTGCAGGAGGGGAAGAGAGAGAGAGCAACAGAGAGAGAGAAGAGGAGAAGGGTAGAGAAGCTGATGGTTGATTCTCCTGTGTGCCCTGACCAGGTATCAAACCGAGGACATTCACACGCCAGGCTGACGCTTTATCACTGAGTCTACCGGCCAGGGCCAGAAAATAATTATTTTAAAATAGAAATTATTGAGGTACTGGTTTCAAGTGTACAACTCAATAAAACATCATCTGCACACTTCATCTTGGACGGACCCACTTCCCCGAACAAGATCTCTCTTCCCCATTTTCTCCCCTTTACCTACTTCTACTTACTCCACACCCCCTTTCCTTTTGGCTACCAACACGCTGTTGTCTGTTTATGTGTCATATATAGGCTGGGGCAAAAGTAGGCTTACTGTTGTTCACATGGAAAATAATACAATAATAAGTAAATAATATGAGAGTAAACTATATTTTGTGTACTCACAACTGTAAATTTACTTTTGTCCCACTCTGTATATGTTCTTTTTACTTAATCTGGGTAAGCAAACCCACCTGAGTTTTCAAGAGGATTGCAAGAACAAGTATATGGAGACATTACTAGAAGTGCAGAGTTGGAGAGGCTAGCCTGAGGTTCAGAAGCTGCTGGTTTTCTGAATTGGTATGATACTGGCAACCGTGGTTACATTTCTTAGTTGTGTGGTGAAAATATCAGAGAATATTTTATAAACCATATGACAAAATTAAGTACCAGGTTTTGTTTTTGCTTTTGTTTTGAACTAGATATATTTTCATTTTCTTTTTTATTTATTTTTTTGGTGTGTGTATGTGTGACAAGATAGAGAAAGACAGAGAAGGACAGATAGGGACAGACAGGAGAGGGGAGAGAGATGAGAAGCATCAATTCTTTGTTGTGGCACCTTAGTTGTCCATTGATTGCCTTCTTATATGTGCCTTGATGAGGGGGGATTATAGCAGACAGAGTGACCTCTTGCTCAAGCCAGTGACCTTGGGCTCAAGCTGGTGAGCCTTGCTCAAACCAGATGAGCCTGTGCTCAAGCCGGCGACCTCGGGGTTTTGAACCTGGGTCCTCTACATCCCAGTTCGATGCTCTGTCCACTGTGCTACTGCCTGGTCAGGCTGAACTAGATATATTTTCTTTAAAATGAAAACATTTTTATTTTTGTGATTTCAAAAGAGACAGACCTCTCTGATATTTTATGTTAATGATATCTATAACAATATACATATTGTTTAGATTCCTGTTTTAAAAAGTGCCTGTATCCTTCAGGATTACTATGCCAAAACAATGTGAACTTTAATAAAACACTATAAAATAAGATATATTACATGGTAAAAGAGCTGGGTAAAAAAATAAAGAATGTTAGATTGTCTAATTGAAATGAAGGACAAAGTTTTATGGTGTATTAATTTAAATAGTTTTTTTTCCCTCAAAGTTAGAAGTGGGGAGCCAGTCAGACAGACTCCCGCATGTGTACCCGACCGGGATCCAACCGGCATGCCCACTAGGGGGTGATGCTCTGCCCATCTGGGGTGTTGCTCCATTGCAGCCAGAGCCATTCTAGTGCCTGAGGTGGAAGCTATGGAGCCATCCTCAGAGCCCTGGCCAACTTTGCTCCAATGGAGCCTTGGCTGCTGGAGGGGAAGAGAGAGACAGAGAGGAAGGGGAGGGGGAGGGGTGGAGAAGCAGATGGGCGCTTCTCCTGTGTGCCCTGGCCGGGAATCGAACCCGGGACTCCTGCATGCCAGGCCGACACTCTACCACTGAGCCAACTGGCCAGGGCCTCCAAGTCAATTCTTCATCATCATTTATCCCTCCTGTACACTCCTCTACCTTCTCCAACCTCCTTTCCCCCCTCAGTGGTTTAATTTTTGTTGTACTCAAAAACTCAGCTGTAAGTGTGGAGGAGGATTAATCTAGAATTTAGGGCCTTGTGTAGGATAGGAGGAGTAGAAGAAAAAGAATAATGTAAGTATGATAAAGAGATCAGTGTGCTGATGTAGTACAGGGGCTAGATTAGTTAGAGAAGGATGATGTTAGGGAGGAAAGAAAAAGGAAGAATCAAGAGAAGAAGCCTAATAAGGTTTAGAAACAGGCTTTTTTTGTGTACAAGGTTGAGCACATTGATGATTTTGTTTCCTGAATACCTAATCTATTTTCAGTGTTGGGGAAATACTGGTAATCAGAAGAGGTAGGCTCATAACTTGGATTGGTTGAGATGCTTATTTTTTCTCTAAGAACTTTTTCAGCTCTAAAATTTCTGTGTTTTAAATTTTTTCCCTTTCCCCTAAAATCCCTAAATAATAGTAATAAACTGTAAGAGTCTTAAAATAACTTAGGAACACAACTTATAAAATATGTTCCCCCTTTTTAAGAGTATATAGTTGAGCCTGACCTGTGGTGGCTCAGTGAAAAGCGCGTCAACCTGGAACGCTGAGGTCACCGGTTCCATACTTTGGGCTTGCCTGGTCAGGGCACATACAACAAGCAAGCAGTGAACAACTTAAAGCAATTATACTTCTCGTTAACCCCCTCTCCCTCTGTAAAATTAATAAATAATTTAAAAAAAGACTATAGTTGATACCTAGCAATTAACACTAAATAGAGAATAAATCACAATAATAGGAATTAATACTCTTTCATATAGTTAAGAGTAATCATTCTTTCAAATAGTAATACAGTTTTTCTGGAAATGTGAAATTATTAAAAGATGGATGTAAAACAGGAGAGCTTTTACATAAGTAATAGGTCTGAGTATTTTTATACAAGTTAGCTGGGATTAATGAGCATACCCTTTGGTTAATTTATAAATTAATTTGGACATTTTTTTACACTTCATTGTCCATTCTGCATGCATTTTTTGATGAGTTAGTTCACTGAAGGTGACATTAAGCTTTCTCATTCATGTAGAATCTAGTTAGGCCTTTTGGTTTATCTCATGGGCAGAGCATAACATACTTGACGGAATTTCATCTGACAGATGTACAGTTATGTAAGAGAACCGAAGCTTAAAAACAACCAAAAAAGATGGAGAAGTGAGTCATTTGTCATAGCAACCTATATTTTTCTCCAGAACTTTACCACCCTTCTCTGGCCTCTAAACTGTGGCAGAAACACCACAGAGCTAATAATTTATACACTCTTAAGTTAACCAGAATTTTTAAAAATAAAAAGTTATAAATATTTAGAGGTGAAAAGGCCCTTAGTATTATCCTGTCCAGTTGCATCACATTACCAGTGAGACTACAGGAGCTGGGAAAGGGTCATGATTTGCCCAGGATCACAGAGCCACTCACTCAATGGCAGAGCTGACGCAGGAATCAAGGTTGGGAATTCCAATCCCAATGCTGCTCTTTTTGCTATAATATGTGAATAGAATACTGAACAAGATAATTCTTACAATACTTTGTGAAAGGAAATTTCAGAAAACTGTGATAGATACTATGATATTTGATTTTGCAAATTGAGTCAAGTAATTATATTGGCAGGTATGTTGGATTGTTTGGATTCATATTTTTTTAGCCCTGTTTGTGGAATGACAGTCAAGTATTTTAATTTGTAAAGCTCCTCTTCTTCTTGTAGAGAATATGCCTGATAGAGAAATACTTTGTTATATATTGTATGCAACAATCTTCCAAGTCTTGTACATGGTCACTTGTCAGTAAATGTTGCCTGCTGCTGTTACTGATTTATAATAACTTTTAGTTCTTTCATTTTCCTTTAAATACTAATAAGTGATTAGCCAATAAACTTGAGTATTGAGAGAGACTAGTAATAGAAGTAATGGATTTAAGGATAGATTTTTAAAAATGTTTTAGAAAGTATTTGTATATGTCTGAGCCTTTGAAATTAGGGGAATATGTTTAAATTTCATGTTAAACTATGATGCTATTGTTTTTAAACTGTATTCTGAAACCTAAGTGAAGTTTCTCCCCCCAGTAATGTTCTTTATGCAAATTTCAGAGTATTTAAATAGTTGGACTTCAGAAACACAGGATTTGGTTTCATTATGTGTGTGTATGAATAATCTTTGATTCATAATAAAAATAAGCCTAGCCTGACCAGGCTGTGGCACAGTAGATAGAGCCTTGGACTAGGATGCAAAAGATCCACGTTCGAAACCCCGAGGTTGTTGCTGGCTTGAGCGCGGGCTCATCGGGCTTGAGCACGGGGTCACTGGATTGAGCTTGGAATCATTATATGACCCCATGGTTGCTGGCTTGAGCCTAGAGGTCACTGGCTTGAAGCCCAAGGTCGCTGGCTTGAGCAAGGGGTCACTCACTCTGTTGTAGCCCCCTGGTTAAGGCACACATGAGAAAGCATTCAATGAACAAATTAGGCCTACAATGAAGAATTGATGCTTCTCATCTCTCTCCCTTTCTGTCTGTCCCTATCTGTTCCTCTCTCTGTCTCTGTCTCTGTCTCACTCACTTAAAAAAAATAAAAATAAGCCTAGAAGTGATTATTTTTCTATTGAAATGCCTCAATCTAAGAAAGTTTAAAAATGAAAGTTAATGAGTTTCTGTTTTATACTTTAATTTTGTCATATTTTACTTGCCTTTTATCTGTAGTAGTGTCATCTTATAGTAAGCAATCCCATATGGTTAGGACTGTGATTTAAGAGTTTTTAAATTGGTATTCAATTATATATTTAAATTTTTTTACTTAGAAATAATGCTGATTAGGAAAATGTATAATCTAATATATCAAATTGGTGGTTTCGTGGGTTTTCAGTTTAAGGTGAATGAAATATTTCTAAAAAAAAGTGAGTTAAAATTCTGATATAGGCTACAACATGGATGAAGCTTGAAATCATTATGTTAAGTGGAAGAAGCCAGATGCAAAAAAACAATTATTGTGATTCCACCTATGAGGTTCCTAGAATAGGCAAATTTATAGGGACAGAAAGTACAGCAGTGGCAGAGACCGGAGGAGAGAGGAATGAGGAATTATTGTTTGTTGAGTACGTACTTCTGGAAAGGGAGAGTGATACAACAGTGTGAATGTACTTACTGCCACTGAATTGTAAACTTAGAAGTGGTTAAAATGGTAAATTTTTTGTGTATGTTTTTACCAAATTTAAAAGGAGGGGCGGAAATGGGATGAGAGGTGTGTGTTTGAAAAAGTGAATTAAGAGAAATATTAGTGATATGGACACTTGACACATACTGGAAGTTTTTTGATGGTGGTATGCAGGTTACTGAAGTTCAGCCAACACTAGGATAGAGGAAAGATCAATAGCTTAGGGAGGCCTGGCCTGTGCTCTCGTCTCACTGCCACAGACTAGCAGATGGGCCAGACATATGTCTCTTATCTAAAGCATATTAGCTAGGAAACTAGGACCTCGAAGACTACTCAGTACCCTAAAGTTTTTTTATTCTGGGCTATACTATTAGGTTCTTTATTTGATATGAATAAAACTAGATAACAAATAAGACTTTAAAAAAGAAAAATGCTGTTTAAATATGACAACATTTAAAATATTTTAAGGACCATGTCATAGTAACAGTAGATGAAAAATAAAGAAAATCAGGCCCTGGCCGGTTGGCTCAGCAGTAGAGCATCGGCCCGTTGTGTAGAAGTCCTGGGATTGATTCCTGGCCAGGGCACACAGGAGAAGCGCCCATCTGCTTCTCCATCCTTTCCCCTCTCCTTTCTTTCTATCTCTCTCTTCCCCTCCTGCAGCCAAGACTCCATTGGAGCAAAGTTGGCCCAGGCACTGAGGATGGCTCCATGGCCTCTGCCTGAGGCGCTAGAATGGCTCCAGCTGCAGCGGAGCGAAGCCCCAGAGGGGATGAGCATTGTTCTTCAGTGGGCACGCTGGGTGGATCCTGCATGGGTGCATGTGGGAGTCTGTCTGACTGCCTGTCTGCCTTTCCCCCTCTTCTCACTTCAGAAAAATACAGAAAAAAAATATCACCATCAATTTGCTAGTCTGTCAGGTTCATTGTTCTTATATGTCCATTTTGCATTTTTTGTCTAGAATGCCATATTTATGTAATTGTAATCAACTATGCTTTTGTAGACCAAGTTTTTGGCAGAAATCTTCACTTATTATTTATTTTATTCTTTAAAAAAATTTTTTTTAAGTGAGAGAAGGGGAGATATAGAGACAGATTCCCACATGTGTCCTGACTGGGATCCACCCGGCAACCCCTGTCTGGGACCGAATCAATCGAGCTATCCTCAGTTCCTGAGGCCAACGCTCAGACCACCTGAGCTACCCTCAGCACCCGGGGTCAGCACTCTTTGAGCATCTGGCTGTGAGAGGAGAGAGAGAAAGAAGGGGCAGAAGGAGGGGAAGAGAAGTAGACAGTCACTTCTCATGTGTGCCCTGACCACAGATCAAACCCAGGACGTCCACGTGCAGGGCCAGTGCTCTGTCTACTGAGCCAACTCGCCAGGATCCCACATTTCATTTTTTAGGTAATGATTAATCTTAGCAAATGAAAGTATTAAATATATTTTATTCATATTTCATTTTGGTAGCTAATATTTAACAGAGTGTTTTGAGTTGGTTTAAAGAGAATTCTGTGGTATTAATCTTGAGCTTCATCTATGTAAATAGTAAGGTAAATTAAATGCTCTTATATTTTACTTAGACAAAAAGCTGGATCTTGTTTGTAAGAGAGGAAAAAAATAAAGTCTCTTAATTAGTGTCCTAATTATGCCTTTTCATTTGCTATTAATTTTTGTTTTTGGTGTCATTTAAATTTTTAATCTTCATTAAAATTGTTCTGACTTTAGAATGTAATGTTCTATTTCCTTAGTTTGCTTTTGCGTAAGACTTTGATAAAGATATAAAAATTTGTCCAAAATAACAAATAAGCTTCCTTCACAGTAGAGCTACTGTTTTATGATCCTTTTCATACTGTAGCATCTTATTTTACTGAGCTCCTACTTGATCTCTCTTGGAATTCATAGTGGGTTTTTTGGGTTTTTTTTTGTATAAGTTGACTGGAAATCTTGTGGTATTGCTTTCATAATAGTTGCAAGTTTTTCTTGCTTTCTCCTTTCATTTAGATGTTTATGTTTACTAACACATGGGTTGTTTTTGTATATTCTATTTCTAGGTTTTGATTTTTAAGATTAAAAAAATCAATTTGATTAAAAAAAAAACTATACATATTTGGCCTGGCTTGTGGTTGTGCAGTGGATAGGGTGTCGACCTGGAATGCTGAGGTGGCTGGTTTGAAACCCTGGGCTTGCCTGGTCAAGGCACATAAAACACACAATCACTAAATAACTGAAGTAAAGCAACTGAGTTAATACTTCTCACCCCCCTCAAGCCATTGCCCTCTCTCTGTAAAATCAACAAATGAAATTTTTAAAAATAATACATATTTGTATAAAATTAGGTTCCCAATCATATTCAACAAGTTTTATAGTACTTAGGACCAAGAATTCAGATTATGATGAAGAATAAGTTTCTTGTGATCATCATATCTTCAATATTCAGAAGAATATACTTAACTATATGTAACTGTTTATTATATGTCTGCCCTTTATGCTTATCTCATATTTTTATTAGATTTTCAGTTTTTTGCCTACTAATACATTTGTTGTGATAAAATTCTTGCTGTGAAGGATTCTTAAGTAATCCTTCAGGAAAAAATAATTTTATTTTTTCAGTTTTCTTTTCCCTTTATAATTTTTTAAACAAAATTGAAGAGATTATTGACAAATATAGCAGTTGGGTTCTATAGTTTTTATTTTGGGTAAATATGAAATAGGGAATTTTTACAAGATAATCTATTCTAGCTTTATATCTCCTTTAAGAACTCAGATTTATTATTTATTTTTTTGTATTTTTCTGAAGCTGGAAACGGGAGGCAGTCAGACTCTCGCATGCGCCTGACCGGGATTGACCCGGCACGCCCACCAGGGGGCGATGCTCTGCACATCTGGGGCGTTGCTCTGTTGCAACCAGAGCCATTCTAGCACCTGAGGCAGAGGTCATAGAGCCATCCTTAGCACCCGGGCCATCTTTGCTCCAATGGAGCCTTGGCTGCGGGAGGGGAAGAGAGAGACAGATAGGAAGGAGAGGGGGAGGGGTGGAGAAGCAGATGGGCGCCTCTCCTGTGTGCCCTGGCCTGGAATCGAACCCGGGACTTCCACATGCCAGGCCGACGCTCCACCACTGAGCAAACCGGCCAGGGTAAGAACTCAGATTTTGATATAGATCGTATGTTTATATTTTTGTTAACTTTTTATCCTGGAAAATTTTAAGAGTATACATATCAATCCTGTTCATAGTGCATCTGATTGCTATGTCTCTGAAGTTTCTTTTAATTTCCATTAGTTTCCACTCTTTACACCGTGCTATATATTTATTGAAGAAATTGAGTTATTTTAAGTTTGACTGGCTGCATGCTTAAGGTGTCATTTCACCTGTTTATCTAATGGCTTGATTAGATTTGGGTCTGGTTTCCCCCCTGTTGTAGCACATCAAGATACATATGTCTACTTTGCTTACTTTTATTTATTTATTTATTTTAATTATAATTTTATTTTTTTAATGGGGTGACATCAATAAATCAGGATACATATATTCAAAGATAACATGTCCAGGTTATCTTGTCGTTCAATTATGTTGCATACCCATCACCCAAAGTCAGATTGTCCTCTGTCACCTTCTATCTAGTTTTCTTTGTGCCCCTCCCCCTCCCCCTTTCCCTTTCCCTCTCCCCCCTCCTTCCTCCCCCCCCCCTAACCACCACACTCTTATCAATGTCTCTTAGTCTCACTTTTATGTCCCACCTATGTATGGAATAATGCAGTTCCTGTTTTTTTCTGATTTACTTATTTCACTTCGTATAATGTTATCAAGATCCCACCATTTTGCTGTAAATGATCCGATGTCATCATTTCTTATGGCTGAGTAGTATTCCATAGTGTATATATATGTGCCACATCTTCTTTATCCAGTCATCTATTGATGGGCTTTTTGGTTGTTTCCATGTACTGGCCACTGTGAACAATGCTGCAATGAACATGGGGCTGCATGTGTCTTTGCGTATCAATGTTTCTTAGTTTTGGGGGTATATACCTAGTAGAGGGATTGCTGGGTCATAAGGTAGTTCTATTTTCAGTTTTTTGAGGAACCACCATACTTTCTTCCATAATGGTTGTACTACTTTACATTCCCACCAACAGTGTATGAGGGTTCCTTTTTCTCCACAGCCTCTCCAACATTTGCTATTACCTGTCTTGTTGATAATAGCAAATCTAACAGGTGTGAGGTGGTATCTCATTACAGTTTTGATTTGCATTTCTCTAATAACTAAAGAAGATGAGCATCTTTTCATATATCTGTTGGTCATTTGTATTTCTTCCTGGGAGAAGTGTCTGTTCATGTTCTCTTCCCATTTTTTTATTGGATTGTTTGTTTGTTTGTTGTTGAGTTTTATGAGTTCTTTGTATATTTTGGATATTAGGCCCTTATCTGAGCTGTTGTTTGAAAATATCATTTCCCATTTAGTTGGCTGTTTATTTTGTTATCAGTTTCTTGCTGAGCAAAAACTTTTTAGTCTGATGTAGTCCCATTCATTAATTTTTGCCTTCACTTCTCTTGCTTGTGGAGTCAGATTCATAAAATGCTCTTTAAAACCCAGGTCCATGAGTTTAGTACCTATGTCTTCTTCTATGTACTTAATTGTTTCAGGTCTTATGTTTAGATCTTTGATCCATTTTGAGTTAATTTTAGTACAGGGGGAGAGACTGTAGTCCAGTTTCATTCTTTTGCATGTGGCTTTCCAGTTTTCTCAGCACCATTTATTGAAGAGACTTTCTTTTCTCCATTGTGTGTTGTTGGCCCCTTTATCAAAAATTACTTGACTATATATATGTATTTTTATTTCTGGGTTTTCTATTCTGTTCCATTGGTCTGAGTGTCTATTTTTCTGCCAGTACTATGCTGTTTTGATTGTCGTGGCCCTATAATATAGTTTGAAGTCAGGTATTGTAATGACCCCAGCTTCATTCTTTTTCTTTAGGATTGCTTTGGCTAGTTGGGGTTTTTTATAGTTCGATATAAATCTGATGATTTTTTGCTCCATTTCTTTAAAAAATGTCATTGGAATTTTGATGGGAATTGCATTAAATTTGTATATTGCTTTGGGTAATATGGCCATCTTGATTATATTTATTCTTCCTAACCAAGGACAAGGAATATTGTTCCATCTCATTATATCTTTTTCGATTTCCCTTAACAATGGTTTATAGTTTTCATTATATAAGTCCTTTACATTCTTTGTTATGTTTATTCCTAGGTATTTTATTTTTTTTGTTGCAATTGTGAAGGGGATTATTATTCTGAGTTCGTTCTCAAATATTTCATTGTTGGCATATAGAAAGGCTATTGACTTCTGTATGTTAATTTTGTATCCTGCGACCTTACTGTATTGGCTTATTGTTTCTAGTAGTCTTTTTGTGGATTTTTTGGGGTTTTCAATGTATAGGATCATATCATCTGCAAAAAGTGATACCTTTACTTCTTATTTTCCGATATGGATGCCTTTTATTTCTTTGTCTTGTCTGATTGCCCTGGCTAGAACCTCTAGTACCACATTAAATAAGAGTAGAGAGAGTGGACAGCCCTGTCTTGTTCCTGATTTAAGGGGGAAAGCCTTCAGTTTTGTGCCATTTAATATGATGTTAGCTGATGGTTTATCATATATGGCCTTTATCATGTTGAGATATTTTTCTTCTATACCCATTTTGTTGAGAGTCTTAAACATAAAATTGTGTTGTATTTTATCGAAAGCCTTTTCTGCGTCTATTGATAAGATCATGTGGTTTTTGTTCTTTGTTTTGTTGATATGGTGTATTACGTTAACCGTTTTACGTATGTTGAACCATCCTTGAGATTCTGGGATGAATCCCACTTGATCATGATGTATTATTTTTTTAATTTGTTGTATTTGATTTGCTAGTATTTTGTTTAGTATTTTAGCATCTGTATTCATTAGAGATATTGGTCTGTAGTTTTCTTTTTTTGTGCCGTCCTTGCCTGGTTTTGGTATGAGGGTTATGTTGGCCTCATAAAATGTGTTTGGTAGTATTGCTTCTTCTTCAATTTTTTGGAAGACTTTCAGTAGAATAGGAACCAAGTCTTCTTTGAATGTTTGATAAAATTCACTGGTATAGCCGTCTGGGCCTGGACTTTTATTTTTGGGGAGGTTTTTAATGGTTTTTTCTATTTCTTCTCTACTAATAGGTCTGTTTAGGCTTTCTGCTTCTTCTTGACTCAGTCTAGGAAGGTCGTATTGTTCTAAGAATTTATCCATTTCTTCTAGGTTGTTGAATTTAGTGGCATAAAGTTTTTCATAGTATTCTACAATAAATCTTTGTATATCTACGGTGTCCATGGTGATTTCTCCTATTTCATTTTGGATTTTGTTTATATGAGTTCTTTCTCTTTTTTCCCTTGGTAAGTCTTGCCAAGGGTTTGTCAATTTTGTTGATCTTTTCAAAGAACCAGCTCCTTGTTCTATTAATTTTTTCTATAGTTTTTCTGTTCTCTATTTCATTTATTTCTGCTCTGATTTTTATTATCTCCTTTCTTCGGCTGGTTTTAGGTTGTCTTTGTTCTTCTTTTTCTAGTTCCTTAAGGTGTGAAGTTAAGTGGTTCACTTGGGCTCTCTCTTGTTTGTTCATATATGCCTGAAGTGATATGAACTTCCCTCTTATCACTGCTTTTGCTGCATCCCATAGATTTTGATATGTCGTATTGTCATTTTCATTAGTCTGTATATATCTTTTGATCTCTGCACTTATTTCTTCTTTGACCCATTCATTTTTGTGGGATTTTTTTCCTCTTTTTTGCAGTTGAATTCTAGTTTCAAGGCTTTATGATCAGAAAATATGCTTGGTACAACTTCGATTTTTTTGAATTTGCTGATGTTGTTTTTGTGGCCCAACATATGGTCAATTCTTGAGAATGATCCATGTACACTGGAGAAAAATGTATACTCAGTCACTTTGGGATGAAATGTCCTGTAGATGTCTATCATATCCAGGTGCTCTAGTGTTTTGTTCAAGGCCACTATATCTTTGTTGATTCTCTGTTTGGATGACCGATCTAGAGCCGTCAGCGGTGTATTGAGGTCTCCAAGTATGATTGTATTTTTGTTTTAAGGTCAATATGTAGCTGTCTTATATATTTTGGTGCTCCTTGGTTTGGTGCATATATATTAAGAATTGTTATGTCTTCTTTTTTTTTTTGTTTTTTTTTTTGTTTTTTTTTTGTTTTTTTACAGAGACAGAGAGAGTCAGAGAGATGGATAGACAGGGACAGACAGATAGGAACGGAGAGATGAGAAGCATCAATCATTAGTTTTTTGTTGTCTGTTGTGACTTCTTAGTTGTTCATTGATTGCTTTCTTATATGTGCCTTGACCGCGGGCCTTCAGCAGACTGAGTAACCCCTTGCTGGAGCCAGCGACCCTGGGTCCAAGCTGGTGAGCTTTTTGCTCAAGCCAGATGAGCCTGCGCTCAAGCTGGCGACCTCGGGGTCTCAAACCTGGGTCTTTCCACATCCCAGTCCGATGCTCTATCCACTGCGCCACCGCCTGGTCAGGCTGTTATGTCTTCTTGATTCAGTGTCCCCTTAGCCATTATGAAATGGCCATTTTTGTCTCTGAGTACTTTTGCTGTCTTGTAGTCAGCATTATCAGATATGAGTATTGCTACGCCTGCTTTTTTTTGGATGTTATTTGCTTGGAGTATTGTTTTCCAGCCTTTCACTTTGAATTTGTTTTTATCCTTGTTACTTAGATGAGTTTCTTGTAGGCAGCATACAGTTGGATTTTCTTTTTTAATCCATTCTGCTACTCTGTGCCTTTTTATTGGTGAGTTTAATCCGTTTACATTTAGTGTAATTATTGACACTTGTGAGTTCCCTATTGCCATTTTATATCTTGCTTTCTGTTAGTTTCGTGTCTTGTTTGATCCTTCTCTTTCATCTTTCTATCTTTTGTTTTTATTTGGTTGTATTCCATACATCTTTCCTCTGTTGCTATCTTTTCTAAATCATGTGCTTCTGTGGTGGTTTTTTCAATGGTGGTTACCTTTAAGTAATAAAAAGGATTTCTACCCTGTTCATTGTAGTGCACTATTTTGTGAGTACTTTTGTACTCCATCGTCTTTTGCTACTGTTAATCTCCATCCTCTCCTCCCCCTTTCTTTTTGTTGTTGTCACAGTTTAAATTTGGTTTTATTTTGTTCTTCTTGGAGCTTTTACTTGTGGCTTTGTTTTTTTTTGTTGTTCTTTGTATCTGATTGGAGAACCCCCTTTAGTAATTCCTGGAGTGGGGGGTTTTCTGATGATAAATTCCCTCATCTTTTCTGTATCTGTGAATGTTTTTATTTCTCCTTCATATTTGAAGGATAGCTTTGATGGGTATAGTATTCGTGGCTGAAAGTTCCTCTCTTTCAGGACTTTAAATATTGGGGTCCACTCTCTTCTAGCTTGTAGAGTTTCTGTTGAGAAATCGGATGATAATCTAATGGGCCTTCCTTTATATGTTGTATTCTTCTTTTCCCTGGCTGCCTTGAGAATTTTTTTCTTTGCCGTTGGTTTGTGCCAATTTCATTATGATGTGCCTTGGAGTAGGTTTGTTGGGGTTAATAAAACTCGGAGTTCTGTTTGCTTCTTGAATTTGAGGCTTTAGTTCTTTCCACAGGCTTGGGAAGTTCTCATCTATTATTTGTTTGAGTATGTTCTCCATTCCATTTTCTCTCTCTTCTCCCTCTGATATACCTATTATTCTTATGCTATTCTTTTTGATGGAGTCAGGTAATTCCTGTAGGGCTATCTCATTTTTTTTTTTTTAATATTTGAGTCTCTTTCTTCTTCTCTCTGTTGTTCCTCAAGTTGCTTGTCTTCTATTTCACTAATCCTACCTTCTATCTGGCCTGTTCTATTAGCTAAGCTTGTTACCTCATTTTTCAGCTCGTGAATTGAGTTTTTCATCTCTGTTTGATTTGTTTTTATAGCTTCAATTTCCTTGGAAATATATTCTTTGTGTTCATTTAGTTGTTTTCTGAGCTCCCTAAATTGCCTTTCTGTGTTTTCTTGTATATCTCTTGAGTATTTTTAGGATTTCTATTTTAAATTCTCTGTCGTTTAACTCCAAGGTTTCCAATATATTAAATTTTTTTCTCCATAGATTTTTCCTCATCTGTGTTACCTCTCTTTCTTTCATATCCATGATATTCAATTTTCTCTTCCTTAATGGCATCTGAGGATGGTTTTGTTGATAGTATTAATGAGATTTAATAAAGAATAAAAACTTAAAAATAAAATATTGAAGAGTTTTTAAAAAAAAATGAATAATGAAATAAAGAAAAATAAAATAAAATAAAAATTTAAAAAAAGGAAATTATACCCCTCCTCCTTTTTTCCTCTCCTCTCCTCTCCTCTCCCCTCTTTCTTGAGAAAATCTTGAGGTGAACTGTGAATTATATTGTACTAAATAGAACAAACAAAGCCTGTAATGGAGGGCCTGAATTGGGGAGAAGTAATAAAGGGGAAAAAAGAAAAGAAACAAAGAAAAAAAAAGGGGATATGGACCCACAAAAAGCAAATAAGGAAAAAATTTGGGTCAAAATAAAATGATTTGCTTTTAGGTGTTGGTTGACTAAGAGTTATAATGAGAGGAATAAGAGGGAAACAGGAAAATGGGGGGACAAATTAAAAAATTACTATTGTATTTAGTGGAACAAGAACTAGATAAAATGGAGAGCCAGGGATGGGAGCACTGCTAGTGAGTTAAAATGGTGAAGTAAAAACTCCCCAAAATGCCACAAAGATAAGTTTGAGTCCCAGCTAAGATAATTTGTTTGTTATTGAGGTTTGAATGAGAGGAGACGTAAAGGAGAAAGGAAGAAACTAATATAGAGGGAGAAAAGAAAGAGAGAGAGAGAGAGAAAAAAAGAGGGAACCATTAAAAGAAGAAAAAAGAGGAGAGAGAGAGAGAGAGAGTGTTAAGGGTTTTGGAGTGCAACCCTCATAGAGAGAAAGGAAGAGGAAAGAAAAGATAATGGGAGATGTAACACTTATGGGTAGTGTAGTTGAAGGAGAGGAGAGAGTAAGACCGGCAGAGAGTTAAACGACCAAATTGGAGGAGGATAAAAAAAAAATCAAGAATGAAGATAAGAGAAAGAGATGAGCAAATATAATAAAATGGGATAGGTTATAAAGTCTGCGGATTATTCTTGATTTTGAGAGGTTATCTGCCGGGGTCCAGCCCCGGGGGGGATCCAGGGGTCCCACAGGAAGAGACGGCGTCGGCGAGATCGAGTGAGAGAGCCGAATTCTTTTCTTTCTCTTTATTCTCTAGTTAGCATTTACTGCCAGGCATCTCTGCTCAATGCTAGTATAGCTCCCTTTTTATACACACACACTGAGTTACAATTACATGGTGTTAATCATTGCTTCTGTTTCACTATGTTTACATGTTTCTGGATAGCAGTTAATTTATATCTATAAATTACAAACCAGGTAGCAAATCATTCAAAATACAAAATAACTTGAATAGTGATAACAACATCGGTAAAAGCTTTTAAGGTATTAGTACTAAAAGTTAACTAACTTTACTGCTGTTGTGAGTTAAGGGGCAGAGAGAGATTAGCAGACGAGATTATTAAGGACTGACAATGGACAACCGTTTGCTCAGATAAATGGCTTTGAGTTTAAGCAGTGTCCTACTTTTTCTCACAAGATTCTAAAAGGCTTGCCTATAAAGAAATTGACAGAACATTAAGAATAGCTTTCACCCAAAGATATACAGAGTGCACTTGCAAGATAGCCTAGTAGCAACATAAGACATTAATTGTTATTACTTCTATGGATTTCTCTATATTTCTCTCATTATTAAAGAATTTTGGAATGTATGTAAATCTTATGAGAACATCTCATTGAGAAAGCCTAGCAATTGCCTTTAGTCAAAAGACAATTCTCTTAGTAAAACATTCTTTTCTTGCTGACTGCGCTTTCATCCTAGGCCACACAATGGGCCATTTTATTATACCTTACCTAAGATACTATTGTCTAGTCAAATATTACTTATTTATTATATTTAAACACTAGTTAAGTTCTACCTCTATTCTTCTCAGAGTGTATCACTATCTGCAGATCAAATAAGCAAGAAGAAAGGAATGTTTCTTTACTCTATTACATGAAAAGGCTAGGAGGAAAAATGTTGAATTAAGTGAAGGCCGAGAGGTGCTCTGTACACAGCCACTGCCTCCTACCTAGTCACAAGTCACAATCTATTCTTTCTAACATGATTAAGAAGGAATTCTCCTACAAACTTAACCCTTTATGAGGGATATCATAGCCAGCCTCTTATGTCTATGAGCCCAGTTCAAGGGGCTTACAGGCTTTTCTGTGGAACTCACACCCTCTGTCTCATTTCCAAAGAAATTACTACAAATCTACAGGGAAAGTACGGTACTATTATCCCTGTGCCACAAATAATAGCACACACCCAGAAAAAGGGGGGATATAAGGCCAGATTAATTAAAAAAATCAAAGGGGGAAGTATCGTGCCTTTCCTTTTGCAGTGACTTTGTCACCCCACAGCCATTGGTCTTCACTGCAGTGACTTTGTCACCCCGCAGCCATTGGTCTTCTCTGCTGTGACTTTGTCAATCAGCAGTTTTTGATCTTCTTCTGCTGTGACCTTGTCAGCCAGCAGTTGTGGGTCTTCTCCTGCTGTGACCTTGTCAGCCAGCAGTTGTGGGTCTTCTCCTGCTGTGACCTAGTTAGCCAGCATTAGTGGATCGGCTCCCGACATCTCCCCCTTTTTTATTATTTAAATAAAGCTTTTGTATTTTCACCGTTGTTTCTCTGAGATTGCTGTTTAAGAGTCGGAACATGACTGGAAGGACAAGAAGAGTGATAATTGCCACAGCTATTATTATGCCTATATCAGTAGCCAGAGAGGTCAGGCCATGCATAGAAAACATACTTTTAATGTTTTCAACAAATTGATCAGCTACTTCTGAGGCAGAGACTAAAGAGCCTGAATGTCCTAAGTTTTGTATCTGCTGATGTAATTCCTTCAAATCTAAACTAATATCACTATTATTCCATACACCTAACAAATGATTCTGTACATTATTCCATGCTATGATAGACTGATTGTATTCTAAAGGAGTCTTTTTAGAAATTGCAGCAATGGGCGAGCAGGAAGATGAAATAAAACCTGCCCTGTAAAATTACTAAAAGCAATTTGAATTTAGATTCACAAATTTTTGACAAAGCATAGGACTGTTTTTCATTCCCTGGGGCAATACCTTCCACTGATATTTTTCATAAGGTTGTTTAAAATTTTCTGATAGCAGACTAAATGCAAACCTTCGACAATTCTGTGTAGCTAATGGTATAGTAAAAAAGCAGTCCTGTAAATCTATAACAATTACACTGTAGCCATGAGGCACCGCAACTGGTGAGGGGAGTCCAGGTTGTAATGACCCCATATCTTCCATAGTGGCATTTATAGCCCTAAGGTCCTGTAGCAACCTCCATTTTCCTGATTTCTTTTTAATAACAAAAATAGGAGTATTCCATGGACTGTTAGAAACTTCTATATGTCCTTCCTGTAATTGCTGCATAACTAATTCTCTGGCTGCCTTAATTTTTTCTGAACTCAGGGGCCACTGTTCTACCCATACTGGGTTGTTAGATTTCCAGTTAATAGGATCGGCAGCAAATAACTCAGTGGCCCCAACTATAAATTTGTATATTCTATACCAAGTCTTCCTTGATTTTCTAATGTCTGACTTGGATATACTTGGCCCTGCTGTTTCTTTCCTAGCCCTCGATTAGGATCAAAACCCATCTGTAACATTTGTGCAGTTACTTTTGAATCTAGGCTGTACATGAAAACACCCATTTGTTCTAAAATGTCTCTCCCCCAGAGAGATAATGGTATACTTGAAATTACATAGGGGCAGAAAGTTCCTTGGTTATTGTCTTCATCCTGCCAGGTTAATATTTGAGAACTTTTAGCAACATTTGAAGCCTGGCCAAGTCCAACTAATGAGGTTGGAGTTGACTGAGTCGGCCAGGCTCGAGGCCAATCTTTGCCAGCAATGCAGGAGACGTCTGCCCCGGTATCTAAAAGCCCCTCGATTTCTTTTCCAGAAATCTTTAATTTCTTTAGTGGCCGAACTTTCTTAATTTCTTGTATCCAAAACACAAAATCACTGGAGCCAAAGGCACCTTCTCCCCGTTTTTGTTCAGATATAGGCTTTCCGATGGGACAGTAAGGCAATAGTAAAAGTTGAGCAATTCTTTGACCAGGATAAATCTCAAGCGTTTTAATTGGGGGAGCAATCATTATTTTTATCTCCCCTTCATAGTCTGAATCAATTATTCCTGGCATTACGTATATTCCTTTTAAAGATGTTGAACTTCTGCCAATTAATAATCCAACCATTCCTTTAGGAAGGGGACCTTTAACTCCTGTTGGTAATGTAACCGCCGGACTGTCAGGGGTTAATATTGCTGAGGCGGTGGAACAGAGGTCCAGTCCTGCGCTGCCTGGGGTTGCCCTGGTGAGGTCTGAGACGGACCGGAGTTGACAAATGGATTCAGGCTGGCCCCAATTGTTATCGGGGCCTGAGGCTGGCCCCCTTGCCAGTTTCCCTGATTGCTACTTTGATTACTTGTCAGATTTGAATTATGTGGGGGCTGCCATTCTATTCCTAAATTTGGTCCTAATGGCTGTCCGTTTTTGTGAAATTTAGAACGGCACTGCTTTGCCCAATGATATCCTTTTTGACAGCGTGGACACAAAGTCTTAGGCAATGGGACATTATTATTAGCATTATTAATTACGGGAGCTGTCCCTTGCACTCCTGGGCCTGCTTGCCCACTCTTGTTAGGGCATTGTCGGCTAAAGTGACCCGTTTGATTACAAGTAAAGCAAGTAAGACTTCCCTTAGAGGAAGCTTCATTGACAGAAGGCATTTTTCCTTGATACATAGTCTTAATAAATTGAGGATACGTTTCTCCTTTTAAAGCTGCAGCAATAGTTACTCCCTGAACAAAAGCAGGATTTACATCCTGACAGGCTTTGATGAAATCTCCTATCGTTCCTTCTCTCCTCACTGACCGCAACATAGCCTGGCAAGTGGAATTAGCATTTTCATAAGCCAACTGTTTAATTATAATATCTCCTGCCGCCTCATTTGAAATAACTCTTCTTACTGCTTGAATCAACCGAGCAACAAACTCCTCATAAGGTTCATCACCTTTCTGTTTTACTCCTACCACAGTAACATCTCCACCAGACAAAGCTGGCAACTTTCTCCAAGCTGATATAGCACAATTATTCACTTGTATCAAAGCTGGTTTAGAAAGTTTTAACTGTTCACTAACATCAGCAAATTCTCCTTCTCCCGTAATCATTTCTCTAATCACAGGATTATGTGTCCTCCTGTTCCTAACTGCCTGTTGTTTAGCTTGCTCCTCATATTCAGCTCTCCAAAGGAGATAATTTCCTCCAGATAAACAAGCTTTAGCCACTTGTTCCCAATCATAAGGAGTCATCCAATTATGAGAAACTGTTTCCACCAAAGACATAGTATAAGGAGAGGTGGGTCCATATTGACTGCAAGCCATTTTCAACTCTTTCAATAATTTATAAGAAAGCGGCTCCCATGTAGGATCCTCCTCATCAAATTCACCAGCCACAGCCACAGGGAAACATAATGCCAAATCAGTTTCCCCTTGGTCGCAAGAAGCTTGAATTGCCTTCTGCAACCTTGTTAACCCTGATGATTTTTTCTTTTCATTAACATCTGGTGATTGTACTGGTAGAGGCAAAGACATTTTAACAGCCTTATTTTCATCCTTTTTGTCAGTCTTGGAGGGATATAATATGGGCAAGACTGTTTTTGACTTCCAATCCTCATTATCCCTATTATATTTAGCTGCCTCATCTTCTAATTCAGCCTCATCTTTTGGAGATAAAAGATTTTCACTATCATCCTGATGTTTACTTAATTTTAAAGAGGCCATAGCATGATTTGTAGTATCTTGAGACTGCCTTTTACTTCTAATTAACGGAGTCTCTTCTTTTGGAGGAGCAGTTGCCTTAGAAAGTTTATGCATCTCATGTTCTGGATTTAAGGCATCTTTAATCAAGCTCCATAAAGCAAATGTATCAACTGGAACCTTTTCTGGTCCATGTACCTCATAATAAAGTTTTAAATCTTCTCCAACTTTAACCCATTTCTCAAAATCAAGCGTTCCCTCATCTGGAAACCATGGAGAACATTTTTGTACGAATTTCATAAAACGAGCTACTTGTTTAGTGGAAACATTAACTCCTTTTTTGGAAAGTGTATACTTAATGACTTTTATAAAGAGTCTTCTTTCTTTAGACTCAGTATGGCCCATGACTTCTCAAAATCTTAAGTTCTGAAATTCTCCACCTATCCTCACCCTGTCTTTCTTACAGGGGGGTCTGCAGCACCCTGAGTGGAGTCCTAGCCGTCCCGAGACAACGAGGGGGGATTACCTGTAGGTCCCTGTATCGGGCGCCAAATGCCGGGGTCCAGCCCCGGGGGGGATCCAGGGGTCCCACAGGAAGAGACGGCGTCGGCGAGATCGAGTGAGAGAGCCGAATTCTTTTCTTTCTCTTTATTCTCTAGTTAGCATTTACTGCCAGGCATCTCTGCTCAATGCTAGTATAGCTCCCTTTTTATACACACACACTGAGTTACAATTACATGGTGTTAATCATTGCTTCTGTTTCACTATGTTTACATGTTTCTGGATAGCAGTTAATTTATATCTATAAATTACAAACCAGGTAGCAAATCATTCAAAATACAAAATAACTTGAATAGTGATAACAACATCGGTAAAAGCTTTTAAGGTATTAGTACTAAAAGTTAACTAACTTTACTGCTGTTGTGAGTTAAGGGGCAGAGAGAGATTAGCAGACGAGATTATTAAGGACTGACAATGGACAACCGTTTGCTCAGATAAATGGCTTTGAGTTTAAGCAGTGTCCTACTTTTTCTCACAAGATTCTAAAAGGCTTGCCTATAAAGAAATTGACAGAACATTAAGAATAGCTTTCACCCAAAGATATACAGAGTGCACTTGCAAGATAGCCTAGTAGCAACATAAGACATTAATTGTTATTACTTCTATGGATTTCTCTATATTTCTCTCATTATTAAAGAATTTTGGAATGTATGTAAATCTTATGAGAACATCTCATTGAGAAAGCCTAGCAATTGCCTTTAGTCAAAAGACAATTCTCTTAGTAAAACATTCTTTTCTTGCTGACTGCGCTTTCATCCTAGGCCACACAATGGGCCATTTTATTATACCTTACCTAAGATACTATTGTCTAGTCAAATATTACTTATTTATTATATTTAAACACTAGTTAAGTTCTACCTCTATTCTTCTCAGAGTGTATCACTATCTGCAGATCAAATAAGCAAGAAGAAAGGAATGTTTCTTTACTCTATTACATGAAAAGGCTAGGAGGAAAAATGTTGAATTAAGTGAAGGCCGAGAGGTGCTCTGTACACAGCCACTGCCTCCTACCTAGTCACAAGTCACAATCTATTCTTTCTAACATGATTAAGAAGGAATTCTCCTACAAACTTAACCCTTTATGAGGGATATCATAGCCAGCCTCTTATGTCTATGAGCCCAGTTCAAGGGGCTTACAGGCTTTTCTGTGGAACTCACACCCTCTGTCTCATTTCCAAAGAAATTACTACAAATCTACAGGGAAAGTACGGTACTATTATCCCTGTGCCACAAATAATAGCACACACCCAGAAAAAGGGGGGATATAAGGCCAGATTAATTAAAAAAATCAAAGGGGGAAGTATCGTGCCTTTCCTTTTGCAGTGACTTTGTCACCCCACAGCCATTGGTCTTCTCTGCTGTGACTTTGTCAATCAGCAGTTTTTGATCTTCTTCTGCTGTGACCTTGTCAGCCAGCAGTTGTGGGTCTTCTCCTGCTGTGACCTTGTCAGCCAGCAGTTGTGGGTCTTCTCCTGCTGTGACCTAGTTAGCCAGCATTAGTGGATCGGCTCCCGACAGTTATCTTCTTGCTTTTTCTTTTCTCTTCCTCTTCCTGGTCGGTGACTCTGTACCCTGGGTTCTGCCCTTTTGGCACGCTCAGGTAGAGGTTTGCAGTTGATAAGTCTCTATGGTGATGTCATGTATTGTGCTTCAGTCTCGTTGGCAGTCGAGGCTCATTAACATTTATACGCTCCGACAGTGAGAGAGTCCATGTTCCTGGAGCCTCTCTCCTAGTCTTTCCTTCCTCAATTAATAGCCTGATAATCCAGCTATGGTGTTGCTGCTGCCTCTGCCTGGATAGTTAGAGGCTCAAAGAGCTGGCAACTCCCCACTCTATTCCCACTCAGCACAGGGCTCTGGGTAAGGCTCAGTCAATCAGAGCTGCTAGCATAATCAGTCAGGGCTTCTGCCCACTCAAAGACCTCTGGCTCTGCCACTCTGTCCGGTAATACGGGTGGGCACCTACTCCTGGGGCGCTTGGAGGAAACCCTCGCTCACTATCTGTGCGCAGACCAGGATATCAGGCCGGAAGTCTCACATTCTGAGTGAAACCCCCGCCCACATGGAAAAGTTCCAGCGTTGGAATTGGCTCTCGCTCCCTCCCCATGCGCGGCTTTTTTAGGGCACTGGGGCAGCCCGGAGATTCTGCTTTTGGCCCACACAAAGGTCCCTGACTCTGCCCCTCTGTGGGATAACACGGCACGCACTGCCAAGGCACTCGGAGGAAACTGTCGCTCACTATCTGCGCACGCAGACCAGGATATCAGGCCGGAAGTCTCACCCTCTGAGTGAAACCCCCTCCCGCACGGAAAAGTTGCAGCGTTGGAATTGGCTCTCGCTCCCTCCTCGTGCGCGGCTCCCTCAGGGCGCTGGGGCGGCCCAGAGTTTCCGCTTTCGGCCCACACAAAGGCTCCTGACTCTGCCTCTCTGTGGGGTAACACGAGCGCCCACTGCTGAGGCACTTGGAGGAATCTCTCGCCCACTATCTGCATGCGCCGACCAGGAGATCAGGGAAAAATGGCTGCCCCACTTGTCTTTCTTTGTCTGGGTTTGGCGCAAGTCTTAGCTTGTATTGACTGGGTTGCTACAGGCACAATTTTTCCTCGGCTTGGATCTCCATGCTACAGCCTGGTTAGGCCGTTTGTGCCGCGGCCTGGATCTATTCACCCCCTTTACCCGCCTCAGTTTCTATATTCTCAGTTCCCAGTGAAAGCCGCCCTGTTAAGGTTAGTGAGGAAAGCGGAGCATTTCTTACTCCCTATTTCCTTAGGGGTTTGATTATATATTTAGCCAATTTTTTGCTCGACCATACCTTTGGGTGTATTGCGAAACATCTGGAGGCTCCAAGGATAGGTTTTTCTGTTTCTGGTTGAAGATCTTGTTGAGTTTTGGGGGAGATTTATCGATATCGCTTCCTACCGCGCCATTACGCTGACGTCATCTCCTTGCTTACTTTTAGATAGATAAATTATTTAGTGTGGGTATACAGACCTAACATAAATGAGTACCGTATTTCCCCATGTATAAGACGTGCCCTTTTTGGAAAAATTTGGGGTCTAAAAACTGGGTGTGTCTTATACAACGGTTGTAGTTTTTTTACTTGCATTTCCCACTTTTTGGCACTTATTGTCTTTGCACTCAATGTTTCACACTTGTCACAGGTATATTATATTAGGTTATGTTTTGCCATGTTCTGCCCAGAAATGGCTCAGAAAAGATTTTCGAACAGTGCTGAATTTCAAGTTAAAGGTGATCCAGTTTGCAAAAGTGAATGGAAATCGTGCTGCTGAACATAAGTTTGGTCCTCCTCCAACTGAGAAATCAATCCGAGACTGGCTACAGGAATAGGAAACCCTATTGAAAAACGCCAGGGCAGAAGGCCATGAGAGAGGTAAGTCAGCAAAATGGCCTGATTTAGAGAGGGAATTGAAGATATGGATGGAAGAGCAAAGGGCAGTTGGAATTCCTGTGTCCACAAAGATGGTTCAGTATGAAGGAAGAAGAATTGCTGATGAAAAAGAAGTTACTGATTTCAAAGGAGGACACAACTGGTGTTTCAGGTTCATGAAACGGAATGGACTAAGTATGTGTACACGAACCAGACTTGCCCAAAAGATGCCTGAAAGCTGTGAGCAGAAGGTCCTTGAATTTCATTGTTTTGTCATTCACTGTTGGAAGACACATCAGTTTGAGTTGGGACAGACTGCAAATATGGGCGATGTACTCCTTCAATTTGATGTCCCAAGTAACAGAACTATTGATAAGAAGGGGGTGAAAACTGTAACTGAACACAAGTGGACATTAAAAGATTCGTTATACATTTGTTCTAGCTCAGGGGTCGGGAACCTTTTTGTCTGAGAGAGCCATGAACGCCACATATTTTAAAATGTAATTCCGTGAGAGCCATACAACGACCCATGTACGTTAGGTATTATCCAATAAAAATTTGGTGTTGTCCCGGAGGACAGCTGTGATTGGCTCCAACAACCCGCAACCATGAACGTGAGCTGTAGGAAATGAATGGATTGTAATACATGAGAATGTTTTATATTTTTAATGTTATTATTATTTTTATTAAAGATTTATCTACGAGCCAGATGCAGCCATCAAAAGAGCCACATCTGGCTCGCAAGCCATAGGTTCCCAACCCCTGTTCTAGCTTGTTGTGCTATGAAACCAAGCTGCCTCATATGGTGATTTTCAAATGCAAAACAATGCCAAAAGAAGACATTCCTTGAGGAGTAATTGTCCACGTTCATGACAAGGGCTGGATGGGTCAGGATGGGATGAAGATCTGGTTTGAGAATTAGAGAAGACCAGGTGGGCTCTTATGCAAACCTGCCCTATTGGTGCTTGATCAGTTTAGGGCACAGATAACAAAAAACACAAAGAAGATTGCTGCAGAGCGCAAAACAAAATTTGCCGTCATACCTGGAGGCTTGACATCCCAGCTCCAACCACTTGATGTCAGCATTAACAAACCTTTCAGGCCCTGGCTGGTTGGCTCAGTGGTAGAGCGTCGGCCTGGCATGTGGAAGTCCCGGGTTCGATTCCTGGCCAGGGCACACAGGAGAGGCGCCCATTTGCTTCTCCACCCCTATCCCTCTCCTTCCTCTCTCTCTCTCTTCCCCTCCTGCAGCCGAGGCTCCATTGGAGCAAAAGATGGCCCGGGCGCTGGGGATGGCTCCTTGGCCTCTGCCCCAGGCGCTAGAGTGGCTCTGGTCGCGACAGAGTGACGCTCCGGATGGGCAGAGCACCGCCCCATGGTGGGCGTGCCGGTGGATCCTGGTCAGGCGCACGCGGGAGTCTGTCTGACTGCCTCTCCGTTTCCAACTTCAGAAAATACAAAGAAAAAAAAAAAGAAAGAAAAGAAAAAAAAAAAGAAAAAAACAAACCTTTCAAAGCTGCCATGAGAGACTAATGGAACCAATGGATAAAGTCTTCTGGGGACAATTTGACACCAGCAGGAAGAGTAAAGAAACCAGCTATAGGAGAATTTTGTACTTGGGTGCAAAGATCCTGGGATAATATCAAGATTGAGATCATTGTCAAGTCATTTAAGAAGTGTGGCGTTTCAAATGCCGTAGATGGAACTGAGGACGAGGCAATATATGAAGACAGTGATTCATCATCAGACACAGATGAAGACAGGCTAATGGATGGGAGTTTTGACAGGGAGGAGGAGTTGTATGAATTCTATGATGAATAAAAGAGTTCAATAAACTTTATGTAATACATTATTTTTCAAATTTCAGGCCCCGATATTAAAGTGCGTTTTATACATGGGAGCATATTATACATGGGGAAATACGGTATATTACGTATACATATTCACTAAAATACATGAGCAAGAATGCTCATAACAGTGCAAATGTCCATTAGCTGAAGAATAGGTAAGTAAATTGTATTTGTACATGATAGAATGAATACCATAGCAATAAAAAGGAACAAATTAACTGATAGATGCAATGACTATGTTTCTCACAGAAACAATATTGGGTGAAAAGAATTAACACAGTAGATAATGTATGATACCAGGCATTAGAAGTTCAAAACAGGCAAAATTAATGTCTCATTTAAACTTTGTAATCCAGACCAATGTAGCAGTACAACCTATTGAAAAATCCTTTCTTCCACTAATCGAGATAGCTCTTTAATTATATACTTAGTTTCCATAGGTGTTAGAATATATTTCTATAACTTGCTCCATACACCTGTATCACATTGTTTTCAATTTTTCTTTTCAAATTTTTTTCTTTATTGATTTTTTTTTTAACAGAGAAAGAGAGAGAGTCAGAGAGAGGGGTAGATAGGGACAGATAGACAGGAATGGAGAGAGATGAGAAGCATCAATCATCAGTTTTTCATTTATTTATATTTTTTTATTTTATTTATTCGTTTTTAGAGAGGAGAGAGAGAGACAGAGAGGAGAGAGAGACAGAGAGAGAGAAGGGGGGAGGAGCTGGGAGCATCAACTCCCATATGTGCCTTGACCAGGCAAGCCCAGGGTTTCGAACCGGCGACCTCAGCATTTCCAGGTTGACGCTTTATCCACTGCGCCACCACAGGTCAGGCCTTTAGTTGTTCATTGATTGCTTTCTCATATGTGCCTTGACTGTGGGGCTACAGCAGACTTAGTAACCCCTTGCTTGAGCCAGCGACCTTGGGTCCAAGCTGGTGAGCTTTGCTCAAACCAGATGAGCCTGCGCTTAAGCTGGCGACCTCGGGGTCTCGAACCTGGGTCTTCCGCATCCCAGTCCGACGCTCTATCCCCTGTGCCACCGCATGGTCAGGTTGTATCACATTGTTTTAATTAGAGAAGTTTAGTAACATGTTTTAATATCTGACAGGGCCTGTATCTTTCTCCTTTCATTGCTCTGCCTTTTCAGATTTTTCTTTTCTGGATCTTTCTAGCTTTTCTTACATATTCTTTCAAATTAACTTAATAGAATTTTTATTATTAGAGGTAGGAAGGCAGACAGACAGGCTTCCGCATGCTCCCTGACAGGGATCCACCCGGCAAGCCCCCTATGGGCGATACTCTGCCCATCTGCGGCTGCTGCTCCGTTGCTCAGCAACCGAGCTCAAATTAATTTTATAATCAACTTGTCTTTCTTCAAGAAAAAAATAAAACCCTAAAGGCATTTCCATTAGGACTGTATTAAATTAATAGATTATTTTAGGGAGTACTGCTACCTTTATGATGTTGAATCTTCCTTTTCAAGAACATGGTTTATCTTTCCTTTTGCTACTTTCGAGAATGTTGTATTACTTATAATGGTTTTTACTGTTTGTTATTGTTAAATTTAAGCCCATTTTTTATTTTTGCTGTTGTAAATGGCATTCTTGCCGGGGTCCAGCCCCGGGGGGGATCCAGGGGTCCCACAGGAGGAGACGGCGTCGGCGAAATCGAGTGAGAGAGCCGAATTCTTTTCTTTCTCTTTATTCTCTAGTTAGCATTTTCTGCCATGCATCTCTGCCAAATGCTAGTACAGCTCCTTTTTTTATACACACACACCAAGTTACAATTACATGGTATTAATCATTGCTTCTGTTTCACTATGTTTACATGTTTCCAGATAACAGTTAATTTATATCTATAAACTACAAATCAGGTGGCAAATCATTCAAAGTACAATTAAAAAATAACTTGAATAGCGATAACATCGGTAAAAGCTTTTAAAGGATTAGTACTAACTAATAACTCAACTTTACTGTTGTTGTGAGTCAAGGGGCAGAGAGAGATTAACAGACAAAATCATTAAGGACTAGCAAAGGACCACCGCTTGCTCAGGCAAATGGCCTTGAGTTTATGCAGTGTCCTAACTTTTCTCACAAGATAACAAAAGGCTTGCCCATTAAGAAATTGACATAACATTAAGAGTAACTTTTACTTAAAGATATATAGAGTGCACTCGCAAGATAGCTTAGTAGCAACATAATTTCAGAAGACATTAATTGCTATTGCTTCTATGGATGCCCCCCCATACCTCTCATTATCTGAAGAAAGAAATTTGGGGAGTATACAAACCTCATGAGAGTGTCTCACTGAGAAAGCCCAGCAACTGCCTTCAGTCATAAAACAATTCTCTTAGCAAAACATTCTTTTCTTGCTGACTGCATTCCCATTCCAAGCCATGCAACGGGCCATTCCATTACACTTTACCTAAGATTCTAATGTCTAGTTAAACTTTATTTATTTACTATATTCACACACTAGTAAGTTCTAACTATATTCTTCTTAGAGTGTTCCACTATTTGCAGATTAGACCTGTGGTGGCGCAGTGGATAAAACGTCGACCTGGAAACACTATTTGCAGATCAAATAAGCAAGAAGAAAGGAAAGTTTCTCTACTCTATCACATGAAAAGGCTAGGGAGGAAAAATGATGAATTAAGTAAAGGCCAAAAGGTGCTTTGCGCACAGCCACTGCCTTCTACCCATTCACAAGTCACAATCTATTCTTTCTAACATGATTAAGAAGAAATTCTCCTACAACCTTAACCCTTTACGAGGGATATCATAGCCAGCCTCTTATGTTTATGAGCCCAGTTCAAGGGGCTTACAGGCTTTTCTGTGGAACTTACACCTTCTGTCTCATTTCCAAAGAAATTACTACGAATCTACAGGGAAAGCACGGTACTATTATTCCTGTACCATAAATAATGGCACACACCCAGAAAAGGGGGGAATATAAGGCCAGATTAATTCAAAAGATTAAAGGGGGAAGTATCGTTGTGCCTTTCCTTTGCGGTGACTTTGTCAACCCGCAGCTGTTGGTCTTTACTGCGGTGACTCTATCTTCTTTTGCTGTGACTTTGTCTACCAGCAGTTGTGGATCTTCTCCTGCTGTGACCTAGTTAGCCAGCATCAGTGGATCGGCTCCCGACACATTCTGTTCTTATCATTCATTTCTTTTTACTGGTTATTGTATATATGGGGGCTTGCTTGATTTCTGTAACTGTGTCCTGCTCTTTTACTACATTTTCTGATTGGTATAGTTTTTCCATTGATTCTTTTGGGTTTTCCAATTAAATATATTACTTGAAAAATGAGGCAGAAATAGTTCCCCCACATATACTCTTACCTAATTGTTGTGCCTCTAATCTAATTGCATTGACAAGTATTTATGTAATGTTATACAGTAGTGGTCATTTTTCCAGACTTTAGTTGGACAATGTTTAGTGTTTCCCCAAGCATTTACCCATTGCAACTGTAAAATTCAGTGATTATTTTTTCTTTTTAGTAAATTTATAAGGTGGAACAACCATCACTATGATGCAGTTACAGAACTGTTTTTTGTATGTGTGATAGAGATAGAGAGAGAGACAGAGCTAGGAACAGATAGGAACAGACAGGAAGGGAGAGAGATGAGAAGCATCAGTTCTTTGTTTTGGCAACTTAGTTGTTCATGGATTGCTTTCTCATATGTGCCTTGACCAGGGGGCTGCAGCAGAGCAAGTTACCCCTTACTCAAGCCAGTGACCTTATGCTTCAAGCCAGTGACTGTTGGGCTCAAGCTAGCAACCATGGGGTCATGTTTATGATCTCATGCTCAAGCCAATGACTCTGTGCTCAAGCCTGATGATCCCACGCTCAAGTCGGCAACCTTGGAGTTTTGTACCTGGGTCCTCTGCCTCCCAGTCTGCCACTCTATCCACTGTGCCACCACCTGGTCAGGCCATTGTATTGTTATTCCAGAAAGTTCCCTTCTTTCCTTTTGTAGTGATTTGTAATGTTGACAGGTATATGGGGATATATTTGTGTGTGTTTATATGCAAATAGGTATATTCTGCATCTCTATAAATATATTTATATCACTTAAAGAATCACCATTAATTCCTATTTTATTTTGTTTTTAATTAAAATGAATGTTTAAAAGTTTTCTTTTTGACATATTGTTAAATCAGCAGGTCAAGTTGTAGTCTGACTTGGCATAGTGAGAAAGAACTCTCTGTAAAATAAAATGTAGAAACATTACATTAAACAGTTTTATCTGTGAGAAAAGGAAGATAGCATTTCATTTTCTGAAACATTTTGTCCCATGTTGTTTGTTAAAGAGGATGGCATTCCCCGTGGATATGCTGGATAATTGCAGTCATGAGGAATTAGAAAATTCTGCTGAAGATTATATGTCAGATCTAAGGTGTGGGGACCCTGAAAATCCTGAGTGTTTTTCTCTTCTCAATATTACGGTAAGGTGTTCTACAGTGATTTTTATCAGTCTTTCAGTTGAGTTTACACATGAAATCAAGAAGTGTTTAATCGCTTTTGAAATTTGCATAAGAAGACATCAGTAAAATGGATTAATACTGATTGGTTAGTACAGTAGATCCCCCTAAAAAACTGTAAGTTTAAAAAAAAGCTGTAGTTTATATTACTTAATATCTGTGTTGTGCCTTTAAAATTAAGTACCATATTCCCCCATGTATAAGATGCACCCGTTTTCGAAAAATTTGGGTTCTAAAAACTGGCTGTGTCCTTTACAGTGGTTGTAGATTTTTTTTTTACTTGCATTTTCCATTTTTTTGATCTGATGAAGTGTTATATGAATTTTATGATTAATAAAACTTGAGTTCAATAACTTTATGTAATACATTTTTTTTTTCAAATTTCAGGCCCCAAAATTAAGGTGCGTTTTATAAATGTCAGTGTTTTAAACATGGGGAAATATGGTAGTTTAGCGCTGGCCAGGTAGCTCAATTGGTTAGAGCAGGGGTAGTCAACCTTTTCATACCTACTGCCCACTTTTGTATCTCTGTTAGTAGTAAAATTTTCTAACAGCCCACTGGTTCCACAGTAATGGTGATTTATAAAGTAGGGAAGTAACTTTACTTTATAAAATTTATAAAGCAGAGTTACAGCAAGTTAAAGCATATAATAATAATTACTTACCAAGTACTTTATGTCAGATTTTCGCTAAGTTTGGCAGAATAAATCTTTATAAAACAACTTACTATAGTTAAATCTATGTTTTTATTTATACTTTGGTTGCTCCGCTACCGCCCACCATGAAAGCTGGAACACCCACTAGTGGGCGGTAGGGACTAGGTTGACTACCACTGGGTTAGAGCATGGTCCCTATACACCTGAGATCGGGAACTTTTTGGCTGAGAGAGCCATGAACGCCACATATTTTAAAATGTAATTCCATGACAGCCATACAACGAAGCATGTACATTAAGCATTATCCAAGAAAAATTTGGTGTTGTCCCGGAGGACAGCTGTGATTGGCTCCAGCCACCTGCAACCATGAACATGAGCAGTAGGAAATGAATGGATTGTAATACATGAGAATGTTTTATATTTTTAATGTTATTTTTTTTTATTAAAGATTTGTCTGCGAGCCAGATGCAGCCATCAAAAGAGCCACATCTGGCTCGCGAGCCACAGGTTCCCGACCCCTGCTATACACCAAGATTGCAGGTTTGATCCCTGGTCAGGGCACATATAAAATGAACCAATAAATGTGTAAATAAGTGGAACAACAATTTGATGTTTTTCTCTTTTTCTCACCCTCACCCTCTTTTTCTAAAAGCAATTTAAAAAATTAATTTACCAATTTTGCTAAGATTTGTTACCGTATTTGAGCTAACTCCATTAAATTTTTTTTAGATTTGGACTTTGTGAGATTAGAACTTTTAATAAAAAAATCGGCGAAACACTACATTACACATTTTTTTTTTTTGTATTTTTCTGAAGCTGGAAACAGGGAGAGACAGACAGACTCCCGCATGCACCTGACCGGGATCCACCCGGCACGCCCACCAGGGGCGACGCTCTGCCCACCAGGGGGCGATGCTCTGCCCATCCGGGGTGTCGCTCTGCCACGACCAGAGCCACTCTAGCGCCTGGGGCAGAGGCCAAGGAGCCATCCCCAGCGCCCGGGCCATCTTTGCTCCAATGGAGCCTTGGCTGCGGGAGGGGAAGAGAGAGACAGAGAGGAAGGAAGGGGGTGGGGGTGGAGAAGCAAATGGGTGCTTCTCCTATGTGCCCTGGCCGGGAATCGAACCTGGGTCCCCTGTATGCCAGGCCGACGCTCTACTGCTGAGCCAACCGGCCAGGGCTACATTACACATTTTTGTGTCACAAGTCTTCCCTTTTCTAAAATAGAAAATCAAAGTTTCAGATTAGCTGTGATATATTGTAATATATCATTAGACTTGTAATCATTATAATTCCACTGTGAACTTGATGGTGGGTAAATTCTCTAACCTCTACACCTCAGATTTTTCTTCAGGATAATTATGTTGATTTCAAGATTCTTTAAAGTGTCTTCTAGCACCAATATTTTATGATTCTCTTAATTGTAATATTGTCTGTAAGTGGAGAATTAATGTTGGGTTAATGAAGGCAGAAAAATTTTATTCTATGTATCTCAAAAAAAAAAAGGGGGAAAATGGTGTTTTTAATAGAAAAACCTCCCCTCCCCAAATTGTCCAAATCAGTTTTTCAATTGCTGGTCTGTGGATTGGTCTGCCAGAAATTTTCGTGCTGGTCCACAAAAGAGTTAACCACCCTGATGTTGTATGAAGATTATAGACCTAGTGGTCTTAGTTAAATTTGCTTATACTCAGGGTGAGTTTTGCCTTAGTGCTTCCCAAAATAATTTTATTTTTACTGGTCCCCAATTTTAAAAACTTTGGAAACCTCTACTCTAAATAACATGATGAACTGTAGTTTTTTTTGTTTTTGTTTTTTAATTTTTCTGAAGTGAGAAGTGGGGAGGCAGAGAGACAGACTCCCGCATGTGCCTGACCGGGATCCACCCGGCAAGCCCACCAGGGGGCGATGCTTTGCCCATTTGAGGCGTCTCTCTCTGTTGCAGCTGGAGCCATTCTAGCACCTGAGGCAGAGGTCATGGAGCCATCCTCAGTGCCCGGACCAACTTTGCTCCTGTGGGAGGGGAAGACAGAAATAGAGAGAAAAAGGAGAGGGGGAAGGGTGGAGAAACAGGTGCCTCTCCTGTGTGCCCTGACTGGGAATTGAACCTGGGACATCCACATGCTGGGCGGACGCTCTACCACTTTTAATGACTTTATGGACCACATCGTTCTTTTGTTTTTATTTATACTTGTGGCTAGAGCACAGTAATATTTTATTGAAATAAATTTTCATTTTTCCTCCTAAGATAAAATTTTCACTAAAGGGAATTCTGAATTACTTTTTTTAAGACTAGAAATATCTTCTGTGAAATGTTAATATTTTGGCAGAATCATGCTGTTTTTGACTTATATTTTCTTAACAGACTCTTCACTAATCTTTTAATCAATTGTCATTTCAGATTCCTATAAGCCTGTCAAATGTGGGCTTTGTACCTCTTTATGGTGGTGATCCAACCCAGAAAATTCTTGCTCTTTTTTCACCTGAGGACTCACTCACAGGTCTCTTTTTTGCTTAATCTTTAAAATTGAGGAATTTTCTTCAAACAATTAGAAATTTATTGAAAGGTAGCTACGTGAAGAAATTTTTAAAAGAAAACTTCTTTCAAACTGTAATTTTAGAAAAATAGAATTCTTAATTGCTTATAATTAAATGTTTAATGAGTAAAATAAAAATGTTATAAATGGGGCCACATCATATTTTAAAGTATGGGTATACTTAAGGGTATCTATAAAAACCTTACCAAATAGTAATATTATGTATTTTAAGATTTAAGACTTAATTATTAATAATAATTTATTTTATTTTAGCTGTGGCACTTTACCTTGCTGATCAGTGGTGGGCTATTGATGATATTGTGAAAACATCTGTCCCTTCTAGAGAGGGGCTTAAGCAGGTAATCAGATCCTGTAATTAAGTCTTGACTTAGGCCATTTCACAAGTATATTTCCCATAAACAGTGATACATAGTTTTTATAGTTACTGAGCCTACCTCCATTTTACTATAATCAGGTTATATTAAACCCTTAGAGTTTCATTGTTCTAAATGTATGTGGGAATTGGGTGAGAAAGAATGAATGCCTATGGGTTAATTGGACTGTAGTTACCCATGTCTACTTCAGCTTCTGATTTTCTTGTTGGGTAGCGAAAAAGCTAATTCCCTCTCTGTGTGATTTCTTAGGTTCTCTGTCTCTAGGAGACACTGAGCAGGAAACTTGCTTATCAGTAGGACCGTTTTGGGAGGTTCTCAGCAGCATACTGCAAAACTGTCTTTTTTTCTCTCTTGGTCTCTGTTTTATCAAATAGTTAGAGGAAGACAGATGGCACGCATGTCAATTCTGCATGCCACAGTGCTGAGTGGGAGAACCAATCTGTGAAAGACAGACTTAAGAAACAAAAAGGAAAGATCTAACATGATGAAAATAAATAGGAATAAATGTAATACCTGTAGGTTCAAAATATTAACTGTACCATGTACCCCATTGTAATGCTAGTGGCCGAGGCCAGGCAGGTCCACATTGAATTTGGGCAGACGATAGAGAAACTGCCGAGCCGGAAAGTGTTGAGCCATTACCATTTAATAAAGTCTCTCAACGGCAGATGAGCACACAAGCAGGGGAAAACCTCTTCTCTGGCACACAAACAACAAGAATGGCCCCTCACAGTGACAGGCAGGCAACCCACCATCCACAGTCCCCTGAGCGCAAGCACCTGTATGTAGCCTTATACAGGCCATGCACATGTGCCTCTGCCAGGTGCTCTCACACTGATCAAGCAAAGTGCTTGCAGCTGGTACACCAACGAGCAAGCCTAACACAGCTGCCCCACAACCATGAAGACCAAACTGAAACAGCAACCCATATGAACAAGAGTGTGCATTAGTTAATTAAAAGTAATGAAGGTAAGCAAAAAAGCAAACTTAAGAACCTTAAGTTTATGCAGAAGAGCCCTGTGGTTTTAGCAGTATTTTCATTGTTTATATCGGTAATATCTGCATGCCCGTCATGAAGACAGATATTAGGGATCTGGAGCAGTTTCAAGGAAGAGGGCTAGAATGCAAGGGTTCCCACAGTAGCATTAGATTAGTCTTTTCTTTCAGTTGTTCCTATGTTTAGCTTTGGTATGAAATTTAGGGGAATATTATGGCTGTCTTCAGATATTTGTAAGTGTGTGTTTCCGGAATATCAAGGTATATCTTTAGCAAATAGATTTTGGCTCAGTATGAGGAAGAATTTTATACTGATCAGAGCCGTCTAAGGGAGGAATGGGTTGCCTTATAAGCTAACAAGCTTTGTCATTTCATGTGTTGTTTAGTATTGGAGATCTCCTACTGGGGGTGTTTTTGAGAGCAGTGAATGTGTGGTTAATGAGTTCTCTCTCCACTTCCCTACTTAGAGGGCACTCTTGTTTTTCTTTAAGGAGACTGGAGGAAATAGATTTATGCAGAGAACTTTTGTTTTCAGCAGTAAGAGATATCTATTGGGAATACCCCACAGTTTGATGTCAGAAGGTTGGTAGCAGGGTCCCTGTGACCATGTAGCCCTGAATGTAAGAAGTGAGGCTTAGTTTCCATTTTGTGATTGCCCGTACTAGTTTTCACAGGACTTCTCTGGTGCCACTATCATCACTGATCTGGTCAGCAGAGAAGTGTCTCTGTGTGTGTGTGTGTGTGTGTGTGTGTGTGTGTGTGTGTGTGTGTGCTGGTGGTGTGTATTCCTATAGTTAGACAACAAATACAACTGTTAAATGAATATTTTACAAGAAAAAGATGAGACAGAGAGTCCTTTCCCAGGAGCATTATTATACTCATCAAATGAGGTAATTGTTCTTAAAGTCTTCAGGAGATAACATGAAGCCTCCCCCTCTCTCCCTTCTTTTTTAATGTGGAGGCTGAAATGGAGAGTAAGAGAGTTGAAGCAGAGGAGGTGGTAGAGGCAGCAGTTAGTGTGACTGAGACTCTGATCGGTTCAGCTGGGAGCTGAGAGAAACAGTGCTGAAGAGGAGAGGAGGTGCTGGCATTGGTGCTCTGTAAAATAGTTTTGCTGAGAGGCAGTGTTCATGCATAATATGTGTATATAGAAATGGACTGTTATTGGCATGGATGCTTAGCTTTATCTCTGTGATAATAAAATGTTTTACAGGTCATTTTGAATGTATTTAGAATGCCTTGAATGCCATTATGAGGTATGAAGCAGAGAGCGAGGTAAATGGCATCTCTGAATTGATGCATATTATAACTGTTGTGCCTGGTGTTTAATTCTCTTTGTAGGTGAGAACTCTTGGGGAGAGAGTGGTTCTATATGTTCTGAATCGAATTATTTATAGAAAACAGGAAATGGAGAGAAATGAGATCCCATTCCTGTGTCATAGCAGTACTGATTATGCTAAGATTCTGTGGAAGAAAGGAGAGGCCATTGGGTTTTATTCAGTTAAGCCTACAGGTGAGTCTTTAAAAGTTATTTCAACTGTGTATAATGGAAACCTTTTCAGACATCAACTGTATCACTATCCCTTTTCAATGAATCTTTAGTGCAAATTGATGTGCTTTTACTTAGTATTTTGGGGGAATATTTTGATTCTGTTATTTAGTTAAAAGTGAGGATTATTAGGAAAGTCTTTTGAAAATAGTTGATAGAAAGGAAGATTTCACCTGATTGGGCGGTGGCTCAGTGGATAGAACATCAGACTGGGATGCAGAAAACCCAGGTTTGAGACCCTGAGGTCGCCAGCTTGAGCAAGGTCTCATCTGGTTTGAGCAAAAAGCTCACCAGCTTGATTGAGCCCAAGCTCGCTGGCTCGAGCAAGGGGTTACTTGGTCTGCTGAAGGCCCGAGGTCAAGGCACGTATGAGAAAGCAATCAATGAACAATTAAGGTGTTGCAATGTGCAACGAAAAACTAATGATTGATGCTTCTCATCTCTCCGTTCCTGTCTGTCTGTCCCTGTCTATCCCTCTCTCTGACTCTGTGTAAAAAAAAAAAAAAAAAAGGATTTCTCCACAGATGTGGAGAGAGAGCCTCAAATGTGTTCCTCTTCTTCCATGTCCTTCCATGTCCTTTATTTAAAAGTTGTTTACTGTGATTCTGCTGCTGTCACTATTACTAGCTCCCCTTTTACCCTTGTTTACCTGTGGGCCAAATGCATAGCCCTCTTCTGCTTAGTGCAGCTGATTTACTTGGACATCTAAAAGGCAGCTTTGCAAATTACCATGGAAAACAAAGTACTTTAATGTGTTTAAAGTCTCCAAACTGCTTTGAAATGATAAATCCTCTAAAGTTTGGATTGCTGATTCTAAGACCCAATTATATTCTACTGCTAGGAGACTAGTGCATCTTCGTCTTGTTTTACTTGTTTTCCTATTCATTTGCTCTCTAGATCTGCTGGAGCCAGAGAGATCTAACCTGCTTACTCTATGTATGTAAATTACCAAGTGACACAGTTGGTCTAGTTTTATACCTTGACCAAAAGACCTTTCACAGAGAAGGCTCACATTCTTTTTCTGTCTTTTTTATATTTCAGACCTTCTAAACTTAGCTCTTCTGGTCAAATCCAGAAAAGATGATACCAGTTTCACTGCTGATTTGAAGAAAAATTGTGACCGATGTTTTAGTCACATAATTAGTATACATTTATGATGAGACTATGCATATAGTCAATAAAAGGAAGGTCACCTTGACTCAAGAATAAAAAACTGATCTAGAGTGTAAAATGCTTTTACTATTTAGTAAATAGTTTGGTTCTCTTTTAATATTCTATTTTATTCTTGTATAAATTTGAAACAGTCAGTGATTTATGTGACTCTAGAAAGATATTTTACATAATAGTGATGTTAGTTAAATGGAAAGTTGCTGCTTTGCACAAAAGGCATCACTTTGATTTTTTTTGGCTATAGAGAGAGAGACAGGGACAGACAGAAAGGAAGGGAGAGAGATGAGAAGCATCAAAGCATCAATTCTTCATTGAGGCACCTTCGTTGTTCATTGATTTCTCATATGTGCCTTGATGGGGGGCAGGGAGCTCCAGCCGAGCCCGTGAACTCTTGCTCAAGCCAGTGACCATGGGGTCGTGTCTATGATCCCACACTAAAGCCAGCGACCCCTCGCTCAAACTGGTGAGCCTGCGCTCAAGCAGGTACAGCTTGTGCTCAAGCCGGTGACCTTGGGATTTTGAACCTGGGTCCTCACCATCCCAGGCCGATGTTCTATCCACTGGACCACTGCCTGGTCAGACATCACTTTGATGTTTTTAAAATAAGTTTAGGGCTCAGGTGTGGTTTAATTTCCTTATGCTTTATTTCATTTATTTACGTATTTACAATATATTTTACATTTTTTTATTTTAGAAATTAAATATAAAGGTGACATTGATCAATAAGAATACATAGGTTTCAGGTAAACATCTGTTGTTTTTGTTGATTGCATTGTATGCTTTATTTATTTAAGTTTAAGGATATAGCATTTTTTTAGTATTTCTGATTAGTGTTTGATTCAAGGAGTGTGTTGCTTTTCATTTTATGTGCATTTGGGGCTCCCCCTCTCCTCTGAGACCTGGCCTTTATACCTTTATATTTGCTTTTTCTGGTAGTTAGCTCAGTTGCATATCCTGGAGCTTCCGGGTGCTACTTTTCTACCACTTTTAGTACCTTGGATACTTCTTTGCTCATTTGCTTTTACATACTTACTATTTTTGTTCTTTTTTGCTTTACTCTCTCTCTGGCTGTCATCTGCCAGATAATAATGGAATTAGGTGTCTTTGTATCAGTAACCATTTCATTTAATTTGAAATTTTTTCTTTTTTTATACAAAGGAAATCCAAACGTAAAATATTTTGGAAAAACTATTTAAAACAATACTAAAACACATTGTGATAGAAGTATTCCCTACATTCATATTAGGAAAAAAGCTACACCAGCAAAAAGATAAAATCTTTATTGAAATTTTAGTTGAATGAAAGCTTTATGCAATCACTTATAATTTATTATTTTTAAATTAAATAGCAAATCAGTATATAGGGATAATAGTTGGGACATAAAAAGAACCTTGCTATATAAAAGGAGGCTTTGTTTATGAGGTTAGATTCTATTACAGTACAGTGAAATTCAAGAAACTATATAAATTCTCTTTTGCCTAAAGGAAGAGATCACTGTGTGAGAGACTTACTGTTTTTTGGGTTAGGAACATGTCAGATTATTAAAAATAGTTTCTTACACTAGGTTTTTGTGTGATGGCTGGCATATAACTCTAAGGGAGCTCACAGATTGAGTAACATCGCTATGTCAGAAGATTTTCTGGTCTTGTCTATAGTTATTAAGCACTTCTATTTATAAAAATAGAAACACAGGAATAGGATTAATGCTGAACCTTGTCTCATTCTGGTAGCAAGTAATATTCATTCATGACCATATAAATAAATAAAAGGTAAGCCCCATATTTCATTAAGAGATGTATTTTCAGGAAAATTTCATTTTTGGCTTAATAATTAGGTTTTCAAATATATAATATACTTGTGTTTTGACCTATCATATACTAAAATAAATTATAATGATAATACAAAATTTCTTTTGTGTTTATACTTAGAATCTTATGGTCACAAGGAGTTTAAAAATTTTATATTTATATACAGATATGTTTTTACAGAGAATAATGATTGGGTAATCAAACTTTCAAGTATAGAAATATATAAGATAACATTCTATAGAATAAATATAATAGAAATAGAATTTGAAGGATAAATCAATAATGTAAAATTTTAAAATGTTAAAGAATGATTAGTTCAATAATAAAGGACTAGCCCTGGCTGGCTGGCTCAGTGGAAGAGCGCCGGCCCGGTGGGTGGAAGTCCTGGGTTCGATTCCCGGCCAGGGCACACAGGAGAAGCACTCATCTGCTTCTCTACCCTTCCCCCTTTCCTTTCTCTCTCTCTCTCTCTTCTCCTCCTGTAGTCAAAGCTCCATTGGAGCAAGATTGGCCCGGGTGCTGAGGATGGCTTCATGGCCTTCACCTCAGGCGCTGGAATGGCTCTGGCTGCAACTGGCTGCAATGGAGCAACACCCCAGATGGGCAGAGCATCGCCCCCTGGTGGGCATGCCGGGTGGATCCTGATCGGGTGCATGCAGGAGTCTGTCTCTGCCTCCCCACTCCCCACTTCTCAGTTCAGAAAAATACAAAAAAAAAAAAAAGAGAAAGTAATGGACTAGTTTAATGGATGATGATAGTCGTAAAATTGATTTTAGGGTCCATTTTATACATTTAAAAGATGTAATAGTTTTGTTTTTATTTAAGTAAATATTTTTTAATTGCAAAGGGAAAATTAGTAAATTTATGTAGAGAATTTTGGCAGACATCATGTTAACTAATCAGTCCTGGTTAACATCACCAGGAATAAGATGCATCAATATTGTGGACCCCAGATCTGTACTGGACTGAGAAGGGCATAGCATGGTATCTGTGGTGTTTTTGCCCAAAATGCATAACCTTAGTTTTATTATGAGAAAACATTAGAACCAAATTGAAAGTTATTCTACAATATAACTGATCAGTGATCTCGAAAAGTATCATGATCATGAAAAACAAGGAAAGATGGAGGAATTATAAAAGACTAGAAATTAAGGAGACATTAAACTAAATACATTATGGAATCCTGGATTGGGTCCTGAAACTGAAAAGAGCATCAATGTAAAAACTGGTAAAATTGATATAAGATCTGCAGTTTAGTTCATGATAACTTTGTATGTTTATTTCTTCGTTTTGATAATGGTGAGATGTTAGTATTAGGAGAAGCTGGGTAAAGGGTATATAAGAACTCTGTACAGTAGTACCTTGAGATACGAGCAGACCAATGTATGGAAAAAAAATTTTTTTTTAAGATATGAGCTGCAAGTCGGTCCGTATTTTTGTTTGAGATTCGAGTGAAATTCCGAGATACTTAGTCGTGATTCGGGAAGCTGCCGCTAGTTCAGGAGTCGGGAAGCTATGGCTCGTGAGCCAGATGTGGCTCTTTTGATGGCTGCATCTGGCTTGCAGACAAATCTTTAATTTAAAAAATAACGTTAAAAATATAAAACAGGCCTGACCAGGCAGTGGCGCAGTGGATAGAGCGTCCGACTGGGATGCGTAAGGACCCAGGTTTGAGACCCCGAGGTTGCCAGCTTGAGTGTGGGCTCATCTAGCTTGAGCAAAAAGCTCACCAGCTTGGACCCAAGGTCACTGGCTCGAGCAAGGGGTCAGTCTGCTGAAGGCCCGCGGTCATGGTACATATGAGAAAGCAATCAATGAACAACTAAGGTGTTGCAATGAAAAACTGATGATTGATGCTTCTCATCTCTCTCCGTTTCTGTCTGTCTGTCCCTATCTATCCTTCTATCTGACTCTCTCTCTGTCCGTTTAAAAAAAATATATATATATATGTATATAAAACATTCTCATATATTACAATCCATTCATTTCCTACCGCTCATGTTCATGGTTGTGGGTGGCTGGAGCCAATCACAGCTGTCCTCCAGGACAACACCAAATTTTTATTGGATAATGCCGAATGTACACGGGTCGTTGTGAGGTCAGGAAGTAAACTTCCCTCCTTTTAATCAAGTAGTCAGCTAAGTAATTGAGGGAACCCTTTTGACGAAGAAGATGGCTAAAAGGAAAAAAGATGAGGAGTATCGATCGTACTTTTTAGCAGGAATGGACAGAGGAATTCGCCTTTGTGGAGAGAGCTGGTTCTGCAGTGTGTCTAATATGCAATGATAAAATTACATTGATGAAATGGTCAAATATAAAGCTGCACTTCGACACACGCCATACTACATTTGCATCGAAATATGCAGCGGGGGACAGCAGAAAGAAAGCATGTCAAGAGCTACTGTGCCAGTGCAAGCTAGTCAGCAGCAACTTCGTGTTTGGACCCAACAAGGTGACTGGAATTCAGCTAGCTTTGCTGGTGCTTTAGCAATTGTGAGAAACGGAAAGCCATTCACAGATGGGGAGTATGCAAAAACATTCATGCTTGATGTTGCCAATGAACTTTTGGACGACTTTTCGGATAAAGACGAGATAATCAAACGAATAGAAGACATGCTGAAGGTCCGCGGTCATGGTACATCTTCTGTCGGCAAGAACTGTTCACGATCGTACCATCATGATGGCAAATCAAATTGAGGCAACACAAGTGAAGGACATAAATGCAGCACCATTCTTTTCTCTCGCTTTGGATGAGTCAACAGACGTAAGCCATTTATCCCAGTTCAGCGTGATTGCAAGGTATGCTGTCGGTGACACACTACATGAGGAAAGTCTTGCTGTTTTGTCTATAAAGAGACAACAAGAAGGGAGGATTTATTCAAGTCCTTCATTGAGTTCGCTAAAGAAAAAAAATCTACCGATGGATAAACATATTTCCGTGTGTACTGATGGTGCTCTGTGCATGGTGGGGAAAAACAGAGGATTCGTAGCGCTTCTTCATGAACATGAAAAGAGACCTATCCTGAGTTTTCACTGCATCCTACATCAGGAGGCGCTTTGTGCTCAGATGTGTGGTGAGCAGTTTGGTAAGGTGATGTTGCTGGTCATTCGGGTGATCAACTTTATTGGTGCCCGAACTTTAAATGATCGCCAGTTTAAATCATTGCTGGATGATGCTGGGAATAATTATCCTGGTCTGCTTCTGCATAGCAATGTGTGTTGGTTGTCAAGAGGGAAGGTGCTCAGCCGTTTCACAGCTTGTCTGAGCGAAATCTAGACTTTTCTTGAAATGAAAAACGTCGAGCATCCTGAGTTAGCTAACACTGAGTAGCTCCTGAAGTTCTACTATCTCATGGACATGACTGAACATCTCAACCAGCTCAATGTGAAAATGCAAGGCATTGGAAATACAGTCTCATCCCTTCAACAATCAGTGTTTGCATTTGAAAACAAGCTGGAGCTCTTCATCGCTGACATTGAAACAGGTCGTTTACTACACTTTGAAAGAGAGTTTAAAGATGCATTGCACAGCAAGTGACCCTGGTCAACATCTTGATCTCCAGCAGCTAGGAGGCTTCACATCTAATCTCCTGCAGTCATTCGAAGCGCGCTTTGGAGAATTTCGTGAGCGCACTCGTCTTTTTAAGTTCATCACCCATCCACACGAGTGTGCAGTGGACAGCGCCGACCTGAGTTACATCCCTGGTGTCTCCATCAGAGATTTTGAGCTGCTGACCTGAAGGCCTCAGACATGTGGGTGAATAATTACTGAAGTTCAAGTTACTGAAGGAAGATTTGGAAAGACTTGCATGACAGCAAGCAGAGTTGGCGAGCAAACACAAGTGGGGAGAAATGAAAAGACTTCAACCCGTGGACCAGCTGATTGTCAAAACTTGGAATGCGGCCCTGGCCGGTTGGCTCAGTGGTAGAGCGTCGGCCTGGCGTGCAGAAGTCCCGGGTTCGATTCTCGGCCAGGGCGCACAGGAGAAGCACCCATCTGCTTCTCCACCCCTCCCCCTCTCCTTCCTCTCTGTCTCTCTCTTCCCTTCCCGCAGCCAAGGCTCCACTGGAGCAAAGATGGCCCGGGCACTGGGGATGGCTCCTCGGCCTCTGCCCCAGGCGCTGGAGTGGCTCTGGGGTCGCAACAGAGCGACGCCCCGGATGGGCAGAGCATCGCCCCCTGGTGGGCAGAGCGTCGCCCCCTGGTGGGTGTGCTGGGTAGATCCCGGTCGGGCGCATGCGGGAGTCTGTCTGATTGTCTCTCCCCGTTTCCGGCTTCAGAAAAATACAGGAAAAAACAACAACAACAAAAAAACTTGGAACGTGCTTCCCCTCACATACCACACACTGCAGCGTGTGAGTATTGCTGTACTGACAATGTTTGGCTCTACGTATGCATGTGAGCAGTCTTTCTCACATCTAAAGAACGTTAAGACCAACCTATGATTACATTTAATGGATGGAAGTCTCAACGCCTGCATGAAGCTTAACTTCACCATGTATCAACCAGACTACAAAGCCATCAGCAAAACCATGCAGCACCAGAAGTCGCATTAATGGTAAGAAGTACTTTATTCATCATTGGTTAGCAACAGCATAACAACGTTACTAAAAAGAATTCAGAGACTTACTGTTCTTTAAAAGTGTTGGTCTTACATAAAATGCACACATTTACTTATATTTAGTGTTAAACATATTGTATGGCTCTCATGGAATTACATTTTAAAATATGTGGTGTTCAAGGCTCTCTCGGCCAAAAAGGTTCCTGACCCATGTGCTAATTGGCTCGTTGGTGCATGGGTCTAGTATCGGCAGCACAACACCAGCGTCTTGTTCTTTTTCACGTGTTACCCGCAGAATCAAGTTGAATCTCATGAGCTGTACTTGTTCTTGCATCATTTTTGCATTTTTTACTATCTTTTTGTGAGCTATCATGTGGCCGAAGAAAGTGAGTGTAAAGGACAGTGGTGGGAAGAAGAGAATGATTTAGATAGAAGTAAAGCAGGAAATAATAGAAAAACATGAGCGTGGTGTACAAGTGATTGAACTGGCAAGGCTGTACGACCGCAATTCATCTACAGTTTGTACTATCCTTAAACAAAAGCATGCCATCAAAAGCGCAAATCCGGGGCCCTGGCTGGTTGACTCAGTGGTAGAGCGTTGGCCTGGCGTGCAGGAGTCCTGGGTTCAATTCCCAGCCAGGGCACACAGGAGAAGTGTCCATCTGCTTCTCCACCCCTCCCCCTCTCCTTCTTCTCTGTCTCTCTCTTCCCCTCCCGCAGCCGAGGCTCCATTGGAGCAAAAGTTGGCCTGGGTACTGAGGATGGTTTCATGGCCTCGCCTCAGGCGCTAGAATGGCTCTAGTTGCAACAAGCGATGCCCCAGATGGGCAGAGCATCGCCCCCTGGTGGGCGTGCCGGGTGGATCCTGGTTGGGCGCATGCGGGAGTCTGTCTGACTGCCTCCCATTTCCAACTTCAGAAAAATACAAAAAAAAAAACAAAACGCAAATCCAGTGAAAGGAACTACATTTCTGTCCCAATTAAGGACAAATATCCATGAAGAAAACTGTTAATGAGAAAAAGCTCACATATTATGAAAAACAAAATAAAATAAACAAACCTCCCTTGTTCATTCAGTGGAAGTTTGGAAATATTTGCTTTATGTCAGGAAATATAAAAGATATAAATTTGTATAAAACAGGTATTTTAATGTAGACAAGGTGAGAGAAAAAGACAAACTTGAAACTTGAGGATACTATTAACAGCTGCTGTTTTGGAAATGTCCATTATTACTTGGCTTCAACTGTGAACCACCTTGATCCAATTTGAAAACCTGTATTTTGAAAAAGCACAATCAACACCTATAAATCAGTTGTAGATTCACTACCGAAGGGATTTATGATCAGTACTAGAAGACTTTTAAAAAACAATTTTTTTTGTAATCTCCATTTAAAATGATTTTTAATGGGAGCATTTTTTCCTCTTTTCATTTGCTAGTCACCTTTTATTATGACTTTCAGACTATTCTTCTGAACTCTAAATCCATGATCTTCCCTCCTTTTTTTGGACAGATCATTCCCTGTTCACTAAAATTCATATTTCTGGCCCTAATATTATTTTAAGGAATAACAAAACTGTGATATAAAATGATAAGGATTTCTGGTATAGCTAAAAGCAAAACATAGCATAAATGGTGGAGGAGGATTGAAGTTATATTTTAGGGCCTTGAGTCTGTCTAGATAAAATCTTTTTTTAAAGGAAATGAGCAAAGGCGTGGGGGAGTCCCAACTACACTGTGGCCTCTTGAAATGTGTCATTGGGAAATGAGGAGGTGCCTTTGTTTCTAGCCATCTTTAAAAAGCACATACTTTCTTTCCTTTTTTTTTTTAGATAGGATGGGAGAGAGATGAGAAGCATCAGTTATTTGTTGCGGCACCTTAGTTGTTCATTGATTGCTGTCTCATACATGACCCAGGGGCTACAGCTAAGTCAGTGATCTTAGGCATCAAGCCAGTGACTTGGAGCTTCAAACTAGCTACCTTTAGCCTCAAACCAGTGACTATGGGGCCATGTCTGTTATCCCATGCTCAAGCCAGCAACCCCACGCTCAAACTGGTGAGCTTTTGCTCAAACCAGATGAGCCCGTGCTCAAGCTGGCAACCTCAGGGTTTCAAACCTGGTTCTCTGCATCCCAGTCTGACGCTGTGTCCACTGCGCCACTGCCTAGTCAGGCTATTTTCTCTTTCTTTTTTTTAAAGTACATGCTTTTTTGAGCGCTGGCCGGTTGGCTCAGTGGTAGAGCATCAACCAGGCGTGTGGAAGTCCTGGGTTCGATTCCCAGCCAGGGCACACATGAGAAGTGCCCATCTGCTTCTCTCCCTTTCCTGCTCTCCTTTCCTATCTCTCTCTTCCCCTCCTGCAGCCAAGGCTCCATTGGAGCAAAGTTAGCCCTGGTGCTGTGGATGGCTCCATGGATTCTGCCTCAGGGGCTAGAATGGTCCACTTGCAACAGAGCTACGCCCCAGATGGGCAGAACATCGCCCCCTAGTGGGCATGCCGAGTGAATCCCGGTCGGGCGCATGTGGGAGGCTGTTTGTCTGCCTCCCCGCTTCTCACTTCGGAAAAATACAGAAAAAAATAAAAAAATAAAGTACATTCTTTTTTTTTTTTTTTTTTTTTAATAATTTTATTGTTTTAATGGCGTGACATCAATAAATCAGGATACATATATTCAAAGATAACAAGTCCAGGTTATCTTGTCGTTCAATTATGTTGCATACCCATCACCCAAAGTCAGATTGTCCTCTGTTACCTTCTATCTTGTTTTCTTTGTGCCCCTCCCCCTCCCCCTTTCATACTTTTTAATATGGGTTCTGTTTATTGTGGAGGTAGGGTGCTCACTCCATACTCAGTGGAAACAAAGATTGAGATCATTGCTTTAGGCCTCAAAGCACCAAAAATCTAGTGGATGACACAAAGCTAATCATAACTTGATTTGGTAAGTACTGTATTTGAGGTATCAGTAACAGTAGTCATCGCAGAGTGGAACAGTTAATTTTGCCCAGAGGAAGGTGTCACTGAGAAAGTGATGCTGAAAAGTGCCTTTGAAATGTAAGTAAGGTGTCAGGCAAAGAAGGGAGGAAAAGAAAGAACATGCTTAGTAAATATGTATATGAGTGAAATGTAAATATAGAAAAGAAGTCACAGAGCCGTGTATTTTGGAAACCACACTGAATAAGCTGTTGGGACTAATGGGTAGGGACCATGGAATGGGGGGAGGGGTAGGTGGAGGTTCCCTTGTGCAGGGTTGTAAATGCCATACTCAGCTTTGAAATCTTACCTTATTGGCAAAGAAGCCATCAAAGAATTTTAGGTAGAGGTAACATGATTAAATATTTTAGGGAGATAATTTTTGTAGCACTTGGTGGTGGGTAGGGAAATTGTATTCTGAAGTCAATTAAAAGAGCTGTTTCAGTCCTCCAGATGAAACAAGTACTACTATTAGGAAAGTGGCAGTAGGGATAGAGAAGGAAGCAGATCTGAGGGAGATTTTTTGTGTGGTGACAGCATTGTGTATGTGTCAGAAGGGAAAGTGATGTACCTGCAGGGTTTGGGCTTGGGTTCTTAGGTGGAAAGGTTTTAACTAAGACTGGGAATACAGAAGGAGTGGGTTTGGTAATTCATGAGCTCAGTTTGACAGGTAAAGTTCAGTGTGCCTGAGATAGCAAACATAACTGGAGGGGATCTGCCGGCAGAAGGTACTGCTTGCTTAGATGTGACCATTGATTTCCTAAAAGCTAAAGAGGAAGTATTAGTCTGTTGGGAGATTTAAAAAAGGGGGAAAGTTAGCTGAGGCTGCTAGCTGTCCACCAAATATTTGTGCTTCCTCTTGTATGTTTTAGTCATTGGCCAGCAGCTGCCTAGTCAGAGATTATATTTTCCAGTCACTTGCACAAGTGGGTAGGGCTGTGTGATTAGTTCTCCCCAAAGTAGTGAAAGAAATGATCTATATGACTTTAGGTTGGAGTGGTTAAAGTGCACATTCCTTTTTCTAATTGCTGAATGCAAAGGATTCTGAGGACCTAAGGGATGGGGAAGCCACAAGATACAAGGAATCCGAGTCCTGACATCTTAACAATGTTAAGTATTCTGATCCATGAACATGGGCTGTTTTTCTATTTATGAATGAACCTGAGAGTTCATTAATTTCTTTTAGCAATGTTAGTCGTTTTCAGTGTGCAACTTTTGCATACTACTTTTATTAAATTTACTCCTAAGAGTTTTATTATTTGTTGATGCTATTGTAAATGGAATTGTATCTTAATTCTTCTTAAGATTGTTTATTGCTGGTGTATAGAAATACAATTGATTTTTGTGTATTGACCCTGCAGCCTTGCTAAATTTCTATAGTTTTAATGATTTTTTAGTGGATTCCTTAAGGTTTTCTATGTATAAGGTTATGTCATCTGCAAAAATAATTTTCTTGTTTCTTTTCAACCTGGTACCTTCTTTTCATGCCTAATTACCCTTGTACAGTCTAGTACAATGTTGAATAGAAGTGGTGAGAGTGGATATTTTTGTCTTGTTCCTAATCTTAGAGAGAAATATCCAGTCTTCCATCATTAACTGCATTGTTAGCTGTGGTATTTTCAAAGATCTCTATTAGGTTGAGGTTGATGTTGTATATTTTTTTATCATGAAAGGTGTTGGATTTTATCAAATGCCTTTTCTCCATCTATTGAGATGATTGTTTGGTTTTTGTTATATTTACATATATATGAGCTCTTCCATTCTTGATCTTGGAGTAAGTCTCAGGCATTACAGAAATTAAAGATTAGTGGTTATCAACATTTGGATAAGTGGTAAAAAGCCTTGGGAGTAGGTGCAATTACCCAAAGAAAATCTATAGAAAGAGAAGGTGGTCACCCTGGCCGGCTAGCTCAGCGGTAGAGCATTGATGTGGCGTGTGGAAGTCCAGGGTTCGATTCCCGGCCAGGGCACACAGGAGAAGTGCCCATCTGCTTCTCCACCCTTCCCCCTCTCCTTTCTCTCTGTCTCTCTCTTCCTCTTTCGCAGCCAAGGCCCCATTGGAGCAAAAAGTTGGCCTGGGCACAGAGGATGGCTCCATGGCCTCCGCCTCAGGCGCTAGAATGGCACTAGTTGCAATGGAGCGATGCCCCAGATGGGCCGAACATCGCCCCCTGGTGGGCGCTGGGTGGATCCAGGTTGGGTGTACGCGGGAGTCAGTCTATCTGCTCCCTCCTTCTCACTTTGGAAAAATAGAGAAGGTGGTCAAAGATGGAATTTTAAGGAATATAAATATTACCATGTGCAATGCTAAGTTTAATTTCATTTAATAAGTTTAAGTCAATGAAAACTTCATCTAAGGTAGCAGTTGTGGTTTTGCTATATTAGGTAATTATGCTGTTATCTACAGTTGTTAACATGTCTGAAGATCTCTGGTAACATAGGAAGTTTCCTGCCCTTTATTTGATTGCTGTTGTATAACCCTTATACAAAGTATAAATATTTAAGGTATAGGCAAAGGAAGAGAATCAGCATGGTTTTTTGAAATGAATATGTACAAGGTGGGGCAAAAGTGGGTTTACAGTTGTGTGTATGCAAAACAGTTTTTTAATAAATTTATAACTTTTAATTTTTATCGAGAGAGAGACAGGAAGGGAGAGAGATGAGAAGCATCAACTTGTATTTGTATCTGTTTTAGCTGTTCATTTATTGCTTCTCATGGATGCCTTGACCAGGGTGGGGTGGGGCTGTCCAGCTGAGCCAGTGACTACTTCCTTATACCAGTGACCTTGGCCTTCAAGCCAGCAAGCAACCTTTGGGCTCAAGCCAGTGACCATGGGTCATGTCTGTGACCATACTGGTCAAGCTGGTAACCCCATGCATGAGCCTGTGCTCAAGCCAGTGTTCTTGGTGTTTCAAACCTGGGTCCTCAGCATCTCAAGTCAACCGTCTGTCCACTGTGCTACCACTGGTCAGGCAGTTTATTCTTATTATTGTTGTGTTTTCCATATGAACAACTGTAAACCTATGTTTTCCCCCTTATACAAAGTATAAATATTTAACCCTGTATGTTGTGAGTAAATAGTACAAAAACTTGAAGCTTCATGAACATTACTAGTTCCATAAATTGACCATTTTAATGCTATACTAGATGCTGGAACTTACTTTTCCTATAGAAAGAATGTATGTTGAAAACAGAAAAAAATTTATTTTTAAGAAATCCTTTATATAATTAGTATTCTTCTGTAAGGAACCTGAAGCATGCACCATAGTAAACAGCCATAGAGCCTCAGACTTTGTACTGAGAACCAGAACTAGATAGTGCTTTCTCTTCTTACTTTTGCTTTCTTTGTTCCTGCTACTTAAGTAATGTCTCTTTTAATTTCATAAACACTGCTAGATATAACTGAGAAAACCTTGATTTCAAGGCATTTAAAACTGATACGGTTGGACCTGGCTAGGTAGCTTTGTTGGTTAGAGTTGTCTTGACATGGTGAGGTCATGGGTTCAATCTACGATCAGGGCACATACAAGAATCAACCATTGATGGCATGAATAAGCGAAACAACAAATTGGTGTTTCTCTCTTCCCCCTCCAAAAAAAAAAAAAAATGGATAATGGTCACAGTAGCCTGGTGAGACTACCAGTTAGACTTATAAATTTATCTATTTCAACTTTATTGAGTATAATTCACAATTAAAAGTGCATGTATTTAAGATGTACAACTTAGCCTGACCAGGGGTGACTCAGTAGATAGAATGTAGACCCGAACACTCAGGTCCTGAGGTCACTAGCTTGAGCGCAGGCTCTTGGGCTTGAGCAGGCTTGCCGGCTTGCGTGTGGGGTTGTCAGCTTCAGTGCAGGATCATCGACATGATCCCAAGGTCTCTGGCTTGAGCCCAAAGTTTGCTGACTTGAAGCCCAAGGTAACTGTCTTGAGCAAGGGGGTCACTGGCTCAGCTTGAGCCCTGTTCCCCAAGTCAAGGCACTTATGAGAAGCAAGTGATGAAAAATTGAAGTGAAACAACTATGAGTTGATGCTTCTCATCTCTCTCCTCCCTCTCTTTTCCCTTCCTGTCTCTCTCTCTCAAATTGATAACAAAAGAGATGTATAACTTAATGATTTGATGTGCATTGTCAAGTAGTCACCAAAATCTATCTAATTAAGCTAATTAACATATTTATTGTCTCATTTTATTTCTTTCTGTTTTTTGTGTGTGGTGATAACACTTAAGATTTACCTTTGTAGCAAATGTTAAATGTACAATATGGTATTGTTAACTAGAGTCACTATATAAGATATTTTGACCCTTAGAAATAGCATAACTGAATGTCAACAGTTCAACTCTAAATAGATATAACTATGTTTACCTATTATTTTAGCTGATAATCATGGAGACTGTTGCAAAACTCTTTTGAAATTCTCCAACTTAATCATAAATAAATTACTTGGTTGAACTAAAAAATGTTTTGTTATATTGACTGCCCTTAACTTATAAACTATCATAAGACATATTAAAGGATTTAAGACATCTATTTGTAGGGTCAGAACCCCAGTCAAGTTCTTAACAGAGAAATAAGAACAGTTGTGTAATAAAGAGGGGTGGGGTATTATTTCTTCTATTTAATCTTAAACATACAGGATATTTTGAAAAGTATATTCACAACAAAAAGATTGCTGAGTTAGCCATTTCTAAGACAGATGTTTCCACTTAGTCCTAATTCATAGTCCTGAACAATTAGGAGAACTAATTCACTTCTTTGCCATCATTAAACACATAAATATGGGACTGTACTCACTAGGGAAAAAGTAAAGGGAAAAGATGAATGTTCAGGTAATGAAATTGGAATTATTTCATGTATTGTTAATTTTGTACAATCATCAAATATTATTTTAATTTGAAAATGTAATTGTTGATTAGTTTTAGAGTTGTACAAGTATGTAGACAGTGATACATATTCAAGTAATAGTTCATAAAATGGTAATAGTTATAGTTATATGTCCTGTAGTAGATGATATTGTTGTCAAACAAAATATATACCTCTTATCATCACATGTGTATATTATGATATGCACGAACAGCTGGGGTAAGCTTTCTATATTATAAAATGTATACATTTCTTTGACATTCTTCTTGCAGTAGTAGATGTTGATGTAAAAAACGTCCCAACCTGTAGAGAATTATTATGAGTTTATTTGAGTCAAACTGGCGACAGTGCTAGGAAGCAAGATCTCAACAGAGAATAATGCTCCCCAGAATGACAGTTTTCAACTTCTTTTATGCATTTGGAATTAAGGAGGGGATGTTAGGAAGATTACGTGAAGGTGGGAAAGCAAGGCAAGACTGGATTTCAGGATAGTTAAGTGTATGTATTCTCTTGTGGGTGGTAAGGCTTCCAACGATTCTGAAAATGAAGCATTTCAAAGGTATGTTAATGAAGAAAGGCAAAAACTTTGGACAGGCTTGCTTAAGGCAAAGATAGATCTTTAACTAAAGAAGTTATATGCCTGGGGAGTGACAGCCCACCATGAACTTCCCAATTTGGGATTTATGATCACACCACCCTGTGAGGTACTTTTGGTTAGTTTTATTATAGCACCCCTTTTTTGTCCACCATAAAAACCAACCATTTTCAGAAAGACTGGTAACTCATGTTTTCTAAAAGTATCTACATATGTTTTTTAATGTGAAAAATTGTTAACTTTGTGTTCTTATGATTGCAGGAAGCATATGTGCCTCATTTCTTACCCAAAGCTACCAACTGCCAGTTCTTGATACAATGTTTATAAGAAAGAAATATCAAGGCAAAGATTTTGGACTTCATATGCTGGAGGACTTTGTTGATTCCTTTACAGAAGATGCACTTGGTTTGCGGTATCCACTGTCCTCTCTAATGTACACAGGTAAATAAGTTAGAAGTGTTTAAACTAGTTTCTGACTCGTTTCTGCAGAATATGATAAATGTGCATGTATCAGTATTAAATAAGTTTTGATTCTTTGGCACACTAGTGCTTAATTTTGCGAATGTGTTCTTATCTCACATACATAGCTTTTTTGGGGTATAGTAGCTTAAAAAATTGAACTATAACATTTTTTTAACCTTTTCTTTTTTTTTTTTTTACAGAGACAGAGTCAGAGAGAGGGATAGACAGGGACAGACAGGAACAGAAAGAGATGAGAAACTTTAATTATCAGTTATTTGTTGCGACACCTTAGTTGTTCATTGATTGCTTTCTCACATGTGCCTTGACCATGGGCCTTCAGCAGACTGAGTAACCCCTTGCTCGACCCAACGACCTTGGGTCCAAGCTGGTGAGCTCTGCTCAAACCAGATGATCCCACACTCAAGCTGGCGACCTCGGGGTCTTGAACCTGGGTCTTCTGCATCCAAGTCTGACGCTCTATCCACTGCACCACTGCCTGGTCAGGTGAACTATAATTTATATAGCATAAAATTCACTCTTAAAGTGAACAATTCAGCCCTGGCCAGTTAGCTAAGTGGATATAGCATTGGCCCAGTATGTGGACATCATGGGTTCAATTCCTGGTCAGGGCACACATGAGAAGCAACCATCTGCTTCTCTTCTCCTCCCTCTCTCCCTTCTCTCTCTTCTTTTCTCACAGCCAGTGCCTCCATTGTTTTAAGTGTCAGCCCCAGGCGCTGAGGACAGCTCAGTTGATTCGGGCATCTGCCCCAGATGGGGTTTACTGGGTGGATCTCAGTCAAGGTGCATGTGGGGAGTCTTATCTTCCCTCCTCTCACTCAAAAAAAAAAAAAAAAAAAAAAAAAAAAAAGACAAGAAAAAAGCTTTGCTAATCATTAAATATATGTGTATGTGTATTTGTATATTCTTTTTATTTATTTCTGTTAATCTTTTAGGTTCTAGTATTACACTGTTTTAATTTATTTTAGCTTTAGACTGGAAAGACTAGTCTTCTTTTCATATAATATTTCTGACTTTGCTTATTTATTTTTCTGGTATGGACTTTCAGAATCTACTTTTGAGATTTATCTATCCAACAATATTATAATTGTATGTATAATATCTGTAATTGTATGATTTTGTTCAAATTAGGTAACATGTTCATTTTCTCCATATAGTTCTTAAATTTAACTTGGGGAAAATGTGCATTTTAAAGAATTTTATTTTTTTTTGTTGCCATTGTAAATGTGATATATTCTTCCATTATTTTTCCTATCTGATGGTTAATTATATACATGAAAGATACTGGGAGAGAGATATACATACATATGTGTGTATAAATTTTGTACCTAGCTACATCACTAAATTTGTGAGAACTTTATTGTTAATTTTCTTGAGATTCCCAAAATTTGCCCCCTTGTTAAGGCCCAGATTGAAAGCCTTCCTTGATCTCTCTGCCTAGCAAAAATGTACTTTTTCTTTTCTAAATTTCATGGTGCTCTACTTGTGTTCTTATAATACTTAACTACTTCCTACCTTATATTCTTTTAGGTTTTTATTTTAACATAATTTTTTTATTTTTTGTATTTTTCTGAAGTGAGAAGCGGGGAGGCAGACAGACAGACTTCTGCATGTGCTTGACTGGGATCCACCCAGCATGCTCACCAGGGGGCAGTGCTCTGCCTATCTGGAGCATTGCTCCATTGCAACCGGAGCCATTCCAGCACCTGAGGCAGAGCCATGTAGCCATCCACCGCACCTGGCCAACTTTTGCTCCATTGGAGCCTTGCCTGTGGGAGGCGAAGAGAGAGATGGAGAGGAGAAAGGGTAGAGAAGCAGATAGGCGCTTCTCCTGGGTGCCTTGACTGGGAATCGAACCCAGGGCTTTCACACTCTAGGCTGATGCTCCACCACTGAGCCTACCGGCCAGAGCCTTAACATCATTTTTTTTTTTTTTTAAACAGAGACAGAGAGAGAGTCAGAGAGAGGGATAGATAGGGACAGACAGACAGGAACGGAGAGAGATGAGAAGCATCAATTATTAGTCTTTCATGGCGACACCTTAGTTGTTCATTGATTGCTTTCTCATATGTGCCTTGACCGCGGGCCTTCAGCAGACTGAGGAACCCCTTGCTAGAGCTAGGGACCTTGGGTCCAAGCTGGTGAGCTTTTGCTCAAACCACATGAGCCCGCGCTCAAGCTGGTGACCTCAGGGTCTTGAACCTGGGTCCTTCCGCATCCCAGTCCGACGCTCTATCCACTGCGTCACCACCTGGTCAGGCAACATCATTTTTGACTGTGGGTTCCTTATGGATAAATTCTATGGATATTTTTTCTGTAACAGCTCTCAGTTTGGTTCTTTGCAGAGTATGCTCAATAAGTGGCTGTGAAAAATTCTTTGAGGCAAAGAATTAAAATAGTTTGGAGACATTTAGCATTGGGAGTATCTATGGAGAGGATATTTGTAAAGCTTAGGCTTAAAAAGAATTATATAGTGTGTCCGTAAAGTCATGGTGCACTTTTGACCAGTCACAGGAAAGCAACAAAAGACGATAGAAATGTGAAATCTGCATCAAATAAAATGAAAACTCTCCCAGTTTCATACCTATTCAGTGCAGTTTGATGTGGGCTCATGCACAAATTTTTAAGGGCTCTTTAGGTAGCTATCCTGTATAGCCTCCACAGACTCGTCACCGACTAATGGCCTACCAGAACGGGGTTTCTCCACCAAACTGCCGGTTTCCTTCAACTGCTTATCCCACCGAGTAATGTTATTCCTATGTGGTGGCGCTTTGTTATAAACACGCTGATATTCACATTGCACTTTGGTCACGGATTCGAATTTAGCAAGCCACAGAACACACTGAACTTTCCTCTGTACCATCCACATCTCGACTGGCATGGCCGTGGGCTACTCCACCATATACACGGTGTTACGTCGTCATCTGCGCATGCACACATGCTGCCACATTATCCTACAGAAACTGGGAGGGTTTTCCTTTTATTTGGTGCAGATTTCACATTTCTGCCGTCTTCTGTTGCTTTCCTGTGACCGGGCAAAAGTGCACCATGGCCCTGGCTGGTTGGCTCAGCGGTAGAGCGTCGGCCTGGCGTGCGGGGGACCCGGGTTCGATTCCAGGCCAGGGCACATAGGAGAAGTGCCCATTTGCTTCTCCACTCCCCCCCTCCTTCCTCTCTCTCTCTTCCCCTCCCGCAGCCGGGGCTCCATTGGAGCAAAGATGGCCCGGGCGCTGGGGATGGCTCCTTGGCCTCTGCCCCAGGTGCTAGAGTGGCTCTGGTCGCAACAGAGCGACGCCCCGGAGGGGCAGAGCATCGCCCCCTGGTGGGCAGAGCGTCGCCCCTGGTGGGCATGCCGGGTGGATCCCGGTCGGGCGCATACGGGAGTCTGTCTGACTGTCTCTCCCCGTTTCCAGCTTCAGAAAAATACAAAAAAAAAAAAAAGTGCACCATGACTTTAAGGACACACTGTATTACAAGGGTGGCTGTCTTGTGCTACATGAAAAATTTCAGTAAAGAAATCTCCAGTAGCCAGTGCTTGGTGGATGTTCTGTCTTGTGGGCACATAACCTTTGGCTTTAAGAGTTTGACTATAACTCTCTGGCTGGGACATACCTGAATTAGGACCTTCAACTCAAGTTACTTTTTGTAAAGTACTATTCCCTTTGGACCTCAAACTTGTTATATAAGGCATTCTCTACTATTTTAGTCATTTTAATTCAGGCAAAGGACTCAGTTTGGCCTGCTGTATTGGTTTTCTCTAACTTCTTTCTTCCTGATAGGTATGAAAACTAAAATAAAAAACATGAGAAATAGTTTTAAACATAGGGAAAACAATGAGAGAGAATAGTATCCTTCTGTCCATGTATCCATTATATAGGTGAACAAACACTGGGATTTTGCCATATTTGTTTTTATTTATTTTAAGGGAGCACTAAACAAAACATTATAAATACAGCTGATATTCTCTTTGGACCCCTCCCTAATCCTATTCCTCTATCTTACTTCCCTATAGATAATTGCATTCCTGAAGTTGGTATATATCTTTATTGCTCATGGTTTTATACTATGTCTATGTTCAGAAATGCTATAGAACATTATTTTGTGTGCTCTTTTATTTTAAAATTTTAAAGTTTTTTGTTATAAAATATAATATTTTAACTATTTGTAGGTGTACAGTGCAGAGGCATTAATCATATTTACAATGCTATATACCCATCACCACTATACCCAAAATTTTGTCATCACCCCCAACATAAACTGTACTCTTAAGAAATAACTCTCCTTTCTCCCTTTCCCCATTCTCTGGTAACTTCTTTCTGCTCTCTGTCTCTATGACTTTGCTAATTCCAGGTACCTTATATAAGTGGAATCATGCAATATTTGTCCTTTAGTATCTGTCTGATTTCTTTTATTTCTTTTTTTTTTTTTTTACATGGATAGAGAGAGGGATAGATAGGGACAGACAGACAGGAACGAAGAGAGATGAGAAGCATCAATCATCAGTTTTTCGTTGTGACAACTTAGTTCATTGATTGCTTTCTCATATGTACTTTGACCGGGGGGCTACAGCAGACCGAGTAACCCGTTGCTTGAGCCAGCAACCTTGGGTCCAAGCTGGTGAACTTTTTTGATCAAGCCAGATGAGCCCGCACTCAAGCTGGCGACCTCGGGGTCTCGAACCTGGGTCCTCTGCATCCCAGTCCGACACTCTATTCACTGCGCCACCGCCTGGTCAGGCATGTCTGATTTCACTTAGCGTAAAGTTTAAGGTGCATTCAGGTTGTACTATATATCAGAATTTCATTTCTTCTTATGGCTGAGTAGAATTTTATTGTGTGCACATAAGATTTTATTATTCATTCATCTGTTGATGGATGTTTGGGTTGTTTTCCTATTTGGCTATTATGAATAATCCTGCTGTGGACATTGGTTTACAGATAGCTGATTCTTTGAGCCCCTGCTTTCAGTTCTTTTGGATATATCTCTGAGAGTGGAATTGCTAGGGTACATGGTAATTGTGTTCAGCTTTTGAGGAATTGCCAAACTCTTTCCACAGAGCCTGCATTATTTTGTTTAATATGTTTTTAAACTTTTTATAAATGACATCATTTTGTACATACACTGGCTTGCTTTTTTTACTGACTTTTTTTAGATTTATCAGTATTGATACTTGTAGTTACAGTTTATTTGCTGTAACTGCTATATAGTATTTTATTGTATACATATTAAATTTATATATACTCTAATGATGTACACTTAGGTTGTACCATACTCTAGTTTAAAAACAGCCCTAAAATAAACATTAGAAATGTGTTCTTGTGTACATTTATGAGGTAGTATTGGATCAATAATATATGTCTTTTCAACTTTACTAATAGTTACAAAATAGTTCTCAGACCAGCGGAGTCCATTTCCCTTATTCTTCCGATGCTTGTTATTTGTTATCTGATAGGTGTGAAATGATATCTTGTTGTTTCATCTTATATTTCCTTGGCAGCTAGTGAGGATTATCATCTTTTTTTTTTTTTTTTTTTAATTTATTGATTTTAACGAGAGTGGAAGAGAGGCCAGGAACATTGATCTATACCTATATGTGCCCTGACTGGGGATCGAACTGGCAACCTCAGTGCTTCAGCACGATGATAAAACCAACTGAGCTGTTGGGTCAGGGTGAGGTTTATTATCTTTACTTTGTTTAGTGACCATTCCAGTTTCATTATGTGTGAATTTCCTCTTCATAGCCCTTGCCAATTTGGGGGAGGAGGGATTATTGTATCTTTCTAACTCAATTTTAGGATTTTTTTTATATCATTGGAATACTTGTCCTTTGTTTATTCTGAATATCTCCTAATCTGTTTCTTTAGGATATCTTTTTAACATAACGTAGTCCAATACAAAAGCTACTCATATAAATTAGATATAAGTTTAAGTTAATTAAATAAAATTGTAAGTACTTCCTCCATAGCCACATGTGTGTGGCTGGTGACTACGTATTGGACAGCATTGATATAGGACCTTTTCATCATTGTAGAAGGCTCTGTTGCGTAGTCCTGACAGAGAAAGGTTTTAAAAGTTAGGTTTATCAAATATTTTATTGTGGATTATGATTTTTGTATTTTTTATAAGAATTTCTTTAGTACTCTAATGTTCCAGAAGTATTCTCTCATATATATATATATATATATATATATATATATATTTTTTTTTTTTTTTTTTTTTTTTTTAATTTTGCTTTTTTTTTTAATCTTTTTTTCTTTTTAAGTAAGAGATAGAGGGACAGACAGGAAAGGAGAGAATGAGAAGTATCAACTCATAGTTGTGGCACCTTGGTTGTTCATTTATTGCTTTCTCATATGTGCCTTGACTGATGGGAGATGTTCCAGCCAAGCCAGTGACCCCTTGCTGAAGCCAGCGACCATGCAGTCATGTCTGTGATCCCACGCTCAATCCAGATGGGCCCACACTCAAGTTGGCAACCTTGGGGTTTCTAACCTGAGTCCTCCTCAGTGTTCCTGGCCAATGCTCTATTCATTGCATCATTGACTATCAGGCACATTTTGCTTTTCATAATAGGTCTTAGACTCCACCTAGAATTTGGTTTTACAAATGATGTTGATGTGAGGTCAAGGTCTGACTTTTTTTGGTATTTTTTCGAAGTTAGAAGCAGGGAAGCAGTCAGACAGACTCCTGAATGTGCCTGACCGGGATCCACCCAGCATTCCCACCAGGGGGTAATGCTCTGCCCATCTGAGCATTGCTCCGTTCTGTCCAGAGCCATTCTAGTGCCTGAGGTGGAGGCCATGGAGCCATCCTCAGCGCCCGGGCCAACTTTGCTCCAATGGAGTCTTGGCTTGTGAGAGGGGAAGAGAAAGATAGAGAGGAAGGAGAGGGGGAGGGGTGGAGAAGCAGATGGGCACTTCTCCTGTGTGCCCTGACCTGGAATTGAACCTGGGACTTGCACACGCCGGGCTGACGCTCTACCGCTGAGCCATCTGGCCAGGGTCTGTTTTTTTATGTGGATTTATATTCTAGCATCATCCCCCCCCCCCTAGCATTATTATTTTAATAGTTTGTTTATTCTCTGCTGAGATACAATGTTTCCTCTGTCATTTGCCAAGTTTTTGTTTGTTTGTTTGTTTGTTTGTTTTTAGAGTTGTTGGAAAGCTCCCAGCATGCTTTATTTTCTGACACGCATTTTTTCAACTGATTAGGGAAATGTTTGACTTTTTTTGTGTGTGGCAGAGACAGAGAGAGAGAGAAGGATAGATAGGGACAGACAGACAAGAAGGAAGAGAGATGAGAAACATAAATTCTTCATTGCAGATCCTTAGTTGTTCATTGATTGATTTTTCATATGTGCCTTGACCGGGGGACTACAGCAGACCGAGGGACCCCTTGCTCAAGCCAGTGACCTTGGGTCAAGCTGGTGAGCCTTGCTCAAACCAGATGAGCCCGCACTCAAGCTGGCGACATCAGGGTCTCGAACCTGGGTCCTCCACATCCCAGTCCAATGCTCTATCCACTGCGCCACCGCCTGGTCAGGCCATTTGCCAAGTTTTTAGTGTGTGTGTGGTTTTTTCCTGGTATTTAAATTTTTCTTCTGCTTGCTCATTTACTTCCTCCTTTCTTTTCCTCTTCTGCCATATTCTTTTTTTTTTTTTATTTAATCTTTTTTTTAAATTTATTTAATTTCTTCTGCCATATTCTTTTTTTTTTTATTATTTAATCTTTTTTTATTTTAGAGAGGAGAGAGAGAGAGAGACAGAGAGAGAGGAGAGAGAGATAGGGGGGAGGAGCTGGAAGCATCAACTCCCATATGTGCCTTGACCAGGCAAGCCCAGGGTTTCCAACCGGCGACCTCAGCATTTCCAGGTCGACGCTTTACCCACTGCGCCACCACAGGTCAGGCTTCTGCCATATTCTTTTTTTTTTTTTTTTTTTTTTTTTTTTTTTTTTCATTTTTCTGAAGCTGGAAACAGGGAGAGACAGTCAGACAGACTCCCGCATGCGCCTGACCGGGATCCACCCGGCACGCCCACCAGGGGCGACGCTCTGCCCACCAGGGGGCGATGCTCTGCCCATCCTGGGCGTCGCCATGTTGCGACCAGAGCCACTTTAGCGCCTGGGGCAGAGGCCACAGAGCCATCCCCAGCGCCCGGGCCATCTTTGCTCCAATGGAGCCTTGGCTGCGGGAGGGGACGAGAGAGACAGAGAGGAAAGCGCGGCGGAGGGGTGGAGAAGCAAATGGGCGCTTCTCCTGTGTGCCCTGGCCGGGAATCGAACCCGGGTCCTCCGCACGCTAGGCCGACGCTCTACCGCTGAGCCAACCGGCCAGGGCTCTGCCATATTCTTAAAGCAATGCCAGGTAATTTTTTTTTTTCAGAGACAGAGAGTCAGAGAGAGGGATAGATAGGGACAGACAGACAGGAACGGGGAGAGATGAGAAGCGTCAATCATTAGTTTTTCATTACGCATTGCGACACCTTAGTTGTTCATTGATTGCTTTCTCATATGTGCCTTGACCGTGGGCCTTCAGCAGACCAAGTAACCCCTTGCTCGAGCCAGCGACCTTGGGTCTAAGCTGGTGAGCTTTTGCTTAAACCAGATGAGCCTGCGCTCAAGCTGGCGACCTCGGGGTCTAGAACCTGGGTCCTTGGCATCCCAGTCTGACGCTCTATCCACTGTGCCACCGCCTGGTCAGGCAGATTATTTTAATTATTGTGTCTTTATGATGATTCTTGATATCTACTAGGGTAAGTCCTCATTTTTTTCATCAGATTTGTTCTCAATATTTTTTCTTAACTCTTCTTTCATTTTGACCTTGCAGTCAAGTTTTGTAAAGTTCCATTAAAAAGAAACTCTGTTGGGATTTTGTTTAGGATTGCATCAAATTGACAAAATAATTTAGTAAGAATTGATATTTTTACATTATTGTGTCAAACAACCCTTTTATGTTCTTCAAAATTTAGTAATTTTCTCCATGAAGGTTAAACACATCTTTTATTAGGATTTTTATTGCTTGGTAAAATTAAAATGTTAATATGGAATTTTATTTAGAATTTTTATGTAAATTAGGCAGCTGTATTATTATTATTATTTTAGTTGCTTTGGTGTTTTGGTATCAAAGTTACACTAGCTCATTGAGTTGGTAGCTTCCCATTTTTCTGTTTTCTAAAACAATTGATATTTGGGATTTCTAGGAAATTTAAATATGTTTTTCAGCTTGCAAGCAATACTTTGAAAAGTATCCAGGAGACCATGAGCTCCTTTGGGAAGTTGAAGGTGTTGGACACTGGTGCCAGCGAATACCTGTCACCAGAGCATTACAGAGAGAAACACTTAAAATTACAGGTAAGAATGTTATTAATTTGAATCACATGTCCTGCTTAACTATAGCAGAGTTTGCTGATGGTTGTGTCTTAACAGTCCAGAGCAGTAGTGTATTGTAATATGATCTCTCTAGTAACAGACCCTCTTTTCTGAAGTATGATTTTTTTGTTACATGTTAACATTGAGTCACTAAGAATAGCTCAGCAGAATGTAATAATCCAGTAGGAATTGGTGGGTAAGAAATAAACAGATTACTAAAGCAGCGTAGAATAGGCACCAGGGGTTCAAAGGTAGTCAGTCCCCAATCTCATGCATCTGTCCTCAAAGTTACAAGATACAGATAACTATTTAAGACTCTTTTATAATTGCAAGGTTTCATTATAAGATTTTGGTGAAGGGATTATACCACACCTAGATTTTCAACACCCTCCTATTTAGACTGCTCTGCTGTGCTTTTGTGAATATCAGAAGAGCACTGTAATTAAAACCAAATACTGACTGGATTACAATTAAAAAAATTTTTTTTTCTTTACCCAGCAGTTTCTTCCATTGAAGCTAAAAGACCTGTTCCTGGAGAACGTGATCTTGCATCTGTCCCGGAATATGAAGCAGGAATGGAAGATAATCAATCCAGTGAAATGCAGCTAACTGTAGGTACACTGTACATTTATTATAGGAAATAATTCTTCTGTTTCCGTTTTATAGATTCAGTCAATATTTAATTTTTCAAATGTTATTTATTCAACAAACTTATGTAATTTCTAGTGTATTATTTTCTGTCATCTTTTGGTTGGTTACTATGAACTTAATTTTCTTTCAATTTTTAATACATATAAAGTAACAGAATAAAGTAAAAATCTGTAATCCCATTATTCCAGATATAGCAGTTGTTAACAGTCTGTATATAATATACATGTATCTGCATACATTTTGTTTTTCATTTCTTTTATGCTGCTTCTATTTTTTTCCATTAGCATAGTATTTTAAGCATTTTTTATGGCATTTCTATTATTAAATATGATTGTTAGATAGCAGCACACTAGTCTATCATATGTAAATACCATAATTTATTTCCTTAACACTTGAAGTTTTACATATATACATGCAATGAACACATTTATACTTGCATCACTGTGCATATGTAATCATTTCCTTGCACAGATAGGCTTCTACCAGTGGAATTAGCAGTAGACTAAAGGTTATGAAGTTATTGTGGGAAGTTTGAGGCTAAGGTTTGTAGTACTCCAGCCCGCTGGGAACTACTGGTGTCACGTGGAAAAAACCTACTCAAGACACAAGCTTATGTCAAGAGGAAGAGAGAGGGAGGCCTGCCAAGGGAGGCAAAGGGAGACCTCCTGAGTCTCCTTCTCCCTCAGCTTTTATTGATCAGAAGCAGAACAGAGGTAACAGGATTTCAAGGGAGGGAGATCAGGTGACAAGGGAAAGAATGATTAATGCCATTTTCCTGTCATGGAGAAAGGGCTAAATTTCTTTTGCTAATTAACAAGCACAAAGGAAGGGGCAATGTAGAACCTGTAGGCTAATTTTCTAAACTGGGTCACATGCATTCCTTTGTGTCTGCACAGAGGTCACTCATCACACTTTCTTGGTGTTTGCATCCAAGAGACATTCAGGGCTTTTAGCTAAAGTCCCCCAATCCAAGGCATAGAGGGTTCAAGATTAGATGGATGATTCCCTATAAAGGTTCAGTAAGCATGTGCTAGGCCTTTGTAGAATGAAATGTACTTTGCAAGTACTAGGTAATCTGAAAATAGAAGGGAAGGTCTCATTACTGGACTTAGGTACTTTCCTAGAACTTACTTGATACTACTGAAAGTACAGATCCACTGATGGGATTCTTGAAGTCTGTATTTATGCAGTGTTTTGTTGTGTTGGTGCTTATTACAGTTCTGTTTGTTTTGTACATTGTTATCTGAGTATATTTTTAGGGAGTGTTGAGTTTGTCTTTGTAAATGCAGGTGCATTTTAGAGACAAGTGCTTTAGAGAATTACTTGTTCCTCTTATTTCCTGTTCTAATTAGCATGATTGTTGACTATGTGAGTGAAAAATTTTAAAACATTTCTAAGGATAATAGAATAACTATATGTAAAGAATTAGAGTTTATAATTTTTTTTCTACATTTGTAATTTCAGACTTTAAAATAAGCCCCAGTTCTATTACGTTGCAATCCAGATACCTCAGTTATACTCAGATTCATTTAGTTTTGGTCATAAAACTCGGGAAAGGAGAAAAATCTACTCTTTCCATACATACAGTGAGACCAATGATTTAATTTAATATTAAGCCAGATACTTTTCAGTGTGTTATTTTAGTGAGAATATATTAAAATTATACCATGTTATAAGGTTGGCAGCATGAATTAAATTTTCTCTCATTTTAGAAATTCATTTTCTTTATTACTTTAATAGTTCAAGGAAAATTTTTTTTTTTTGTATTTTTCTGAAGCTGGAAATGGGGAAAGACAGTCAGACAGACTCCCGCATGCACCCGACCAGGATCCACCCGGCACGCCCACCAGGGGCGATGCTGTGCCCACCAGGGTGCGATGCTCTGCCCCTCCGGGGTGTCGCTCTGCCGCGACCAGAGCCACTGTAGCGCCTGGGGCAGAGGCCAAGGAGCCATCCCCAGCGCCCGGACCATCTTTGCTTCAATGGAGCCTTGGCTGCGGGAGGGGAAGAGAGAGACAGAGAGGAAGGAGAGGGGGTGGTGGAGAAGCAAATGGGTGCTTCTCCTATGTGCCCTGGCCGGGAATCGAACCCGGGTCACCCGCACGCCAGGCCAATGCTCTACCGCTGAGCCAACCGGCCAGGGCCTCAAGGAAAATATTTTTTATTAAGTAGTTGTTATATTTCTTCTTATTAGTACATGGGGATGTGGTTTTATTTGTTTATTTTTACTACAGGATGTAATTTTTAGCTTTATTTAGGTATTATTGACAAATAATTGTATATCTAAGGTATACAACTTTATGTTTTGATGTACTTATACATTATGAAATGATTATCGCTACATGATTTATTCTTTAAGTGATGGTGTTTCCATTTGCTTATTCCATTTTTTGAACATAAAACATTACATGTACTTTGCTTTTTGTACCTTTTATTTATTCATCTTTATGTCTTAATCTTGTCTAGTTGAACTGCAGGCTTCCCAAACAGAGGATTTTTATCTTCTCCGTCTCAGTCGCGTCCTTGTTTGTGTCCTGTAAAACACACCTTGAAGTGTATGTGCTCACCATTTGTAGGGTTTCTATAACTGTGTGACTGGATAGCAGTGTGTATAATAAAATAGGTACTCTGCAGGTGCTGGACAGACAAATTATAGATCTGTTAAGCATGGGAGAAGTAGGTGGTCCATTATTGGAAACAGGTAACTGAACAACTGTTTACTGTGGGATAATAGTTGCCTTACTAGAGCACATAGCAGGTGATTGCAGGTGTATAACAGAGTATGACTAACTATCCAAGGACTTCACCAAGGTCTGTAGCTGAGCTGAACTGAGCTGACTTTCATAGGGTGGGTGGGAGTCCTGTGCCAAGTGCTGCTGGGACATTCCAAGGGATAGCATGTATGAACACAGGTGTGTGAACAGAAATGGCGTGTTTGACATGGAGGAGTGTTTGGTATTGTAGAGGCTGAGAGTGTGTTCTAGGCAATGATAAACTATTAATCTTTTTAAAATATTTATTAATTATACAGAGGGGAGAGACAGAGAGAGACAGACAGACAGACAGACAGACAGAGTGAGAAAGGGGGGAGGAGCAGAAAGCATCAACTTCAACACTCATATGTGCCTTGACCAGACAAGTGCAGGGTTTTGAACCGGCGACCTCAGAGTTCCAAGTCGACGCTTTATCCACTGCACCACCACAGGTCAGGCCTAAACTATTAATTTTTAAGAGAAGGAGTAGCACAGGGTGCAATTTGGGAGCATCACTGTCATCAGAGTGGAGAGGATTATGGGACATTTGATTAGAGTGAGGGATACGATGAGGAGGCTATTAAAAGTTTGTGTTAAAGATGCTGCAGGTCTGAACGAAGGCATTGGCAATACAAAGGAGGGGGCTGTTCTGAGAGATTCTTCAGAGTCAGAATTGATATGTTTTGTGGTTGATTGAACGAGGGATAGGAAAAGTCATTACTTCTTTACAGGTTTCTGGTTAGAATGCCTGAATTGTTACTGCCGTTTAACCAAGATAGGGTATAATATTGGGAAAAGATTATTAATATTGTTCAGTTTCAGACAGGTTAGATGTGAAATTGGATGGAACATCCACTGTAGAGATATTTCATTGGAAATAGTGCTTTGAAAACTTCAGGAAAGAAGTTGGGGAGATTAAATTGTATGTTTGTATTTATCAGCAGATAGATGTTAAAGTGAAGGTAGTAGAAAAATTTATAAAGGGAAAATAAGTATGTGGATTGAAAAGAGAAGATAGCCCTGGCCAGTTGGTTCAGTAGTAGATCATTGGTCTGGTGTGTGGATATCCTGGGTTTGATTCCTAGTAAGGGCAGACAAGAGAGGCAATCATCTGCCTCTCCACCCTTCCCCCTTCTGTCTTTCTCTTTTCCTCTCCCACAGCCATGGCTCGTTTGGTTCAAGCGCATTGGCCTTGGGTGCTAGGATGGCTCCCTGGGACCTGTGCCTCAGGTGCTAAAAATAGCTCAGTTGCAAGCATGGCCACAGATAGGCATAGCATCAGTCTTAGACAGGGGTTGCCAGGTGGATCCTGTTCGGGGTGTGTAAAGCCAGTATCCGCAGCTGCCATCATAGCCGCCTGGCCTTTGTAGGTTCGCATTTAATCCAGATTGATTGTAAAGAAACTGCGGAGCCAAAAACTCGTGGTCCATTTTCCTTTATTATAGACTTGCACTTGGCAAGCGAGTAAAAACACACAGTGGGAAAAACACTTTCCTTTCCATTCAGGGCTCCTAAAGCCACGGACTCATCTGAGTTTTTCTAGAATCAAAGGTCTTCACCTCACCAGTTTTATTCATCTCTGTTCCCCATCTCCTTCTCCTGCACAAACTAGCTTCTTCACCATTCCACCATTTTGGCTGCCTCCTCCTTGTGGCCTCCCTTCCCTGCTACAGCATGGGCTCTTCCTCTCTTTAAGAACGTGGTCATTCTCTCCCAAAATGGCCTGCTCGCTCCTTCTTTTAAAACTTTTAGGTGCAAAAGCCCTCCCCAACACACATTAGCATAACCAAGCCCCTTCCCAAGCATGAAAGGCAATCAGCCGCCCCACATGGGCAGAGGCCATCTTTAATGAAGTGAATATAAAATAATTTATCTGCCCAACAGGGCGCATATGGGAGACTGTCTCCATCTCCCTTTTTCTCACTTGGAAAAGAAGAGAAATAAAAATTAAAAAAGAGAAGAGAAGGTAGCTTAGGACAGAAGACCAGAAACTCCAGTGTTCACCATGATAACATATAAGTTGGCTTGATAAATTCTTAGACTCAAAATAAACTGAGGCAGTAACAGCCTTATTTCTTTTTTTTTTTCTTTTTTGCTTGTAAAGTCCAACAGCCTTATTTCTTAAGTAAGTTTTCTTAATTGATAAATTGTAAGTACAAAAAGCACTATTTGGAATACATTTTAAAAGACTTTCCTTGATACTGAATCAAGTAGGGAGAAAAAAAATGATCTGAAACTTTTGGTTTTAATCTGTATCTTTGTTTTAGATTGATTCTCTAAAAGATGCCTTTCCAAGCACTTCTGAAGGTAAGAAATTCATCTGGTCTATCAGAAAATATTTGAGACATTTAAAATTAGGGGCGTGTGTGTGACTGTTGTTAGAGTAAGTGAAGACTTATCCAGCTTTAAAGTCAGGGTCTGGGTTCTAATGCCACCAATACCACTGCTTTTGCTTTGTGAACAGAGTGAGCTATGGTACCTCTTTTTTCTTCTTTTTCTTACCTATAAAATGGGGACAGTAACATCTACCTTGTTTATGTCCCAAGGTTATTGGGAGAGAATATAAGTGAAAATTCAGAAACACTTGAAAAGCTCAAGGTAACATGGAATTGTGAGGAATGAATATGGACAAAATTATTTCATAATTTAGAAAAAGATACTGGCATTGTTTCTATGTCTGATGTGAAAGAAAGGAAGTGTGTAATGGTGGGGATATATGTAAACTAGCACAGTTCTTGTATTTCTGTGTATTTGAGTACATAATAATTGTAGTTTTGCTGTTTTTTCTCAGGTCCTGATAAAACACCGGTTTTCACTCGCACACGAAGTGGTCATCTGAAGCGGCCAAAGATTGGAAAGCGGTTTCTGGATTCAGAATTTAGTAGTTCTCAAGGGGAAGATGAAAAGATACTCCATACTTCACCTGCAGCTTCAGTAAACAAGTGAAGTATTGTTTATTTTACTCTCATTATTTTGGTTATTTTTATTTTATTGGTATTTAGTATTTAAAATGGAGGCTATTACATTTTTCACATAGCAGATGACCTTGGTATAGGAGATTGTATTTGAATTCTTCTACAAGGTTATTGATTATATTTATCAATGGTGTCACTTTGACAATGTTATAGGGAGAAGTTGGTCGTAAGAGTAGAATAAACTCATGATTTAATCCGTTAAGTGTGATATCCAGGAGAATATTCTATTGATTATCTCAAATGTGTCATTATCGTCAGCTTTGAATTTGGCAGTAGCTGTAGTTTTTAGTAATGCTGTGGTATAGTCAGTTTAAAAAACCCTCAATTTTACATCATAACTGATTCATTTTCCTGGGTTATTGTATAACATAAATTATTGCTAATCATAACTGGTACAGTCAACTCCTCTTAATCAACAAACACTTGGGTCATAACTTTAGCCTCTGTCTTCCTTTGAATCTTAAGGAAAGCAAGATTTTAAATTTTATAGCAAATTTAAACTTGGTCCTACTAGTTCTACCAACTGTTCCTGAGTCAGCCATTCATAGTTTTGCCATTTTAGCTGTGAAATTATTTTACATAGGTAGAGAATTCTGTAGCTGTACTAATTTTATTATGTATATAATTTTGTATTTGTATAATTGAGTACATATATAAATGTTTTATTTTTGTGAAAATTATGTTTAAGGTAACTATAAATATTTAAATCTAGTAATTTGTGAGAAGAATAGTAAGAGTTTAGATAATTAGGGTTTTCTCATTGAGCAATATTTTGATGTAATACCATTTTTAGAAGGAAATGTAACTGTATCTTAAATTGAACATCTCAGAATGGTGTGGAATTTTGTTTGCTTTTCATAAATAGAACGGTAACAGTAAGGCTGAATACTTACTCAGATACTACGAGAACATAATTTCATCTTTGGCCTTAAAGAATGCCTACTGGTTCCTAAGACACATCTCTCTGTGGCACAGGTTAGGACCACTGCAGAGCAGATTGTGATGGTACAATAATAGAAATGCAAAATGCTGTGGATGCAGAGGAGAGCATGACTGATTCTAATTGAGGGGATGGAGACACTTGGTATTGGGGCTAAGGCTTCAAAGATAAGCAGAAAGTTAAGCAGAGTTGGAAGAGAAGACTTTTTAGTCCAAAGGTCTACACACTATGGCCCATAGGTCAAATCTGGCCTGTCACCTGTTTTTGTAAATAAAACTTTATTGTAAAACATCCATGCTTATTAGTTTCAATGTTTATTATGGTTACTTTTGCATTACAGTGGCAGAATATAGTAGTTATTCTGAGATCATATGGCACAAAACATAAAGGAAAAGTTTGCTGATCCTGGAGATATACCAGGGATGTGCAAAAATTTTCTGCAATGAAGGAAATGTTCTGCCATCTGCCCTTCCCAATATGGCAGCCACTACCCAGAGTGCCCATTGAGCACTTCGATGTGGCTAGTGCAACTGAGAAACTGAATTTTTAATTTTACTTAATTTTAATTAATATAAATAGTGACATGTGTCTTGTGGCTACTGTATTGCATCATGCAGATTTAGACTACAGGAATTAGATTAACAAAGGCACAAAGCTAGGAAGAATATTAAGGGTAACTGTGGTATATATGGTAAATGGTAGCATCTAGTAGGAGATAAAATTGTAAGGAATGGTCTAATCATGTTAGGCTCTGAAAGGAGTACACTTTATAAGCTGTGGGAAACCACCAGAATTTTCTGAGCGGGGTTGTCACAGATACAGATATGTGTATTTGAAATATAGCTCTGAAGAAGTATTAAGTGTTAAGTATTAAGTATTAAGAGCAAGTATTAAGTTAAATTGGGAAGAAGTTACAGTGAGAATTCTCCTGAGAGAATTGGGGCCTGAAAATGGGAATAGTGAGTCAGGGATATTGTTTGAAAGGCATTTTGAGGTAGAACTGAACCATATCATTATTGTCCAAATTGATGCTTTTTGAGAAAGGAAGAGGCATTATTATATGCCAGTGCTCGGATAAAAGCTGTAAGCTGGACTGTCCCAGGTAAACGAGGTAGTATGTTCATTCTAATAGATGTAAGATCTGATCAGACATGGATAAGAATAAAAGAAATGTCTCGTTAACATGATTGAAAAGATGGTGATGTTATTGATTGAACTGGAGAACAAGGTAAGAAAGAGAACAGATTTGTAGAATGAAGAGATTGGTTTTGGATCTGTAAAATTTGAAGTTGTTGACTGAGCAACACTTAGCTGATTCTCTAAAGTGTTACTTATTAACAGATTCCTGAAATTCATATTCATCCTTAGAAAAGCAAGTAAGTAAGAATGGTTTTCTTTTGTTTTCTAGATTGGAGTCTACTGCACATATATCAGAGAGCTCAGAAGAATTCCTGGAAGAAGAACACGAACAAAGTGTGACTGAATTAGAGGATGCAAGTGGTGCTAAAGGTGCTTGTTCAGTGCCAGAAGCCCAGCCACGTCTGGAGAGGCAAGATGGTGAAAAGGTAGACCCACATACTGAATAAAGTGAATGGAAGTAAACTCAGTTTTAACATTCTTAATTACATATTGTTAGATAAATACAGTCACATACTTTATAATCTTAATAGAACTTGTGTTTAAGTGTTAAAGAGCATCTATCTATATTAAGGGAATTTGGGCACTGGAATTGGGGGAGGCTCATGTTACAAGTATTTTATATTTCAAACAGTTTATGAAAGTTTGACTCACAGCAAAGATAAAATAAGATGATGTTTAGGTAGTAAGGTATCTAAGTACCTTTAAAACAAATTATTTTTGCAATTAAACATAGTGAAGAAGTTACAGACCCAGTTAAAGGCCTTATGGTGTAACAGGTTCTCAAGTGTAACCCTAGTTCCATTAGAAAGATATAGATGAGTTATCCAGAATAAATAACATGTTTGAGTACAGTTGACTTACTAGTTCTTGGAAAAATAAATTCTTTTTTTTTTTAACACTAGAAGACAGAAAAATCCATTGTGACTAAGTAAACTCTTGATCTGCCTTGATTTCTTCAGCTTCTCAAGTATTTGTCTTTATCTTCTTTTTTTCCCTTCTCTATTCACTTTCTGTCTTTCTCTTCTTTTTCCTTTAATATTTTTCATCTTTTCCTCTCTACAGATTCCTTATTGCTTTCATATAGCTTAAGTTTTTTTAAAAAACTTTTTACCTGTTTGCCCAGTTCATCCAGCAGTTAAACAAGTGGAAACTACATTACCGATTTTATTTTCTTAACTTACACCAATTTAGCTTCCTCTGCTTTTTGAAACTATTTTCAAATGGCATTTTTTTCTTTTCTTGTAAAAAATTGGGAAAACAAAGCACATATTTAAAAGAGATTTATAGGGTGCATTCTTTTTTGTTTGTTTGTTTTTTGTTTTACAGAGACAGAGGGATAGGCAGGGACAGACAGACAGAAACGGAGAGATGAGAAGCATGAATCAATTTTTTTTTCTGTTGCGCGTTGCGACACCTTGGTTGTTCATTGATAGGGTGTTTTCTTGTCTTGATTATTATAAATAATGCTGCAACAAACATGGGGTCCATATGTTCTTTTGAATTAGTGTTTCAGGTTTCTTGGATATATTCACAGAGTGGAATCACTAGGTCATCAGGCAGTTCTGTTTTTAATTTACCGAGGAAATTCCTTACTGTTTTCCACAGTGACTGCACCAATTTACATTCCCACCAACAATACATGAGGATTCCTTTTCTCCACATCACTGCCAACACTGTTGTTATTTATTGATGATAGTCATTTTGACAGGTTGAGGTGATCTCTTATTGCAGTTTAGATTTGCATTTCTGTGATGATTATTGATGTTGAGCAACTTTTCATATGTGTTTTGGACGTCTGTATATCTTCCCTGGAGAAGTATCTATTCAGTTCTTCTGCCCACTTTTTAATTGAGTTGTTTTTCTGGTGTTAAGTTGTCTGAGTTCTTTATAAATTTTGGATATTAATCCCTTTTGAGATGTATCATTGGTGAATGTCTTCTCCCTATTAGTCGGTTGTCTTTTTGTTTTGTTGATGTTTTCCTTATTGTGCAAACACTTTTAGTTTGATTTAGTCCCATTTGTTTATTTTTTTCTCTTTGTTTCCCTTACCTGAGGAGATATATCAGAAAAAATATTGCTAAGAGAAATGTGCAAGGTTTTACTGAATGTGTTTTCTTCTAGGAGTTTTATAGTTTTGGGTCTTATGTAAGTTTTTAATTCATTTTGAGTTTATTCTTGTATATTATATAAGAAGGTGGTCTAGCAGACCAAATCTTCATTAATAGATGAGTGGCTAAAAATTTGTGGTACATAAACACAATAGAATACTACTTGGCTATAAAAAAGAATGAAATCTTACTTTTTGCGAGAGCATGGATAGACTTAGAGGGTATTGTGCTGAGCGAAATAAGTCAGAGAAAGACAAATGTCATATGATTGTACTTAAATGTGGAATCTAATGAATAAAATAAACAAATAAAATAAAAATAGCCCTGGCTGGATACCTTGGTTGGTTAAGAGCATTGTCCCAAACCTTAGAGGTTGCTGGTTTGATTCCTGGTCAGGGCACATAAAGGAACAGATCAATGTTTCTCTCTCTCTCTCTCTCTCTCTCTCTGTCCCTCCCCCCCCTCCCTTCCTCTCTCTCTAAAAAACCCAATAAAATAAACAAACTCATAGATACAGAGAACAGATTGACAGTTGTCAGAGGAGAAGAGGGTGGAGGGACTGGTTGAAAAAGATGAAGGGATTAAGCAGTACAAATTGGGGCTACAGAATAGTCACAGAGATGTAGATTACAACCTAGGGAATATAGTGAATATTATGATAAATATGTCTGGGGCCAGATGGGTACTTGATGCAGCAAGAGGACCACTCTGTAAAGTACATGAGTTTTTAATTACTTTGCTATATACATCTGAAACTAATACAGAGTAATATTGAATATAAAGTGTAATTTAAAAAAATTCTTAAATATTTACGTGCACCTAGATGCTTATGGGCATATATATTTGTGGGTTTTCCCCCTCTTTTAAAAACTTAATGTTATACTTATATATATGATACTTCATGTAATCGGTTTCAATTGTCCAACAATACATTGAGCACATACTATCATAGGTCACCAGTGACACTTTTATTCAATTCCAGTGGGATTTCCTTATCTAGATGGATTAATTTCTCTTCCTCAAGATTCTCTAGTCCAGGGGTCCCCAAACTATGGCCCGCGGGCCACATGCGGCCCCCTGAGGCCATTTATCCGGCCCAGCCGCACTTCCAGAAGGGGCACCTCTTTCATTGGTGGTCAGTGAGAGGAGCATAATTCCCATTGAAATACTGATCAGTTTGTTGATTTAAATTTACTTGTTGTTTATTTTAAATATTGTATTTGTTCCCGTTTTGTTTTTTACTTTAAAATAAGATATGTGCAGTGTGCATAGGGATTTGTTCAGTTTTTTTTATAGTCCGGCCCTCCAACGGTCTGAGGGACAGTGAACTGACCCCCTGTGTAAAAAGTTTGGGGACCCCTGCTCTAGTCCCTTGGATTTATATAACATTACTGATTTTGTATGGAGATTATAGCTCTAATGAAGGGGAGTTTGGGGTACTTATGAATTCTTTTCTTTTACTGAACCTGCCTCATAAGTTTTGCCTTTTCCCTAGTAAGACTGTTCTTTAACCTGTGCCCTAGAATGTGGTAGAATTATCTTGAGTCCTGGTGCACGACAGGTAGGGGCCAAGAATGGACTCACCTTGCATGACAAATTAGTCTGTAATTGTGTCCTGACTTGTTTTTTTCCCCTGATGTTGTAGGAATCTGAATTAGAGCCTATGAATGGAGAGCTAATGGATGATACTGTTAAGACTTCTCTTACAACTGAAGAGGAGGACTCTACAAGTGAAGTTTTAGATGAAGAATTAAAATTGCAGTCTTTTAATTCCAGTGAAGACTCTACAAATCTTGTTCCACTGGTGGTAGAATCTGCAAAACCCTCTGAGGCTGCGGCACAGGATAAGGTAAGAGGGAAATAACCTAGTATTTTATAGCTGTATATTCCAGTGTTGGGGTCATGGCAGGGGCAGTGTAATATGTATATTTTCTTCCACCCTAACTTGTATAGTCCTTTAAGAAAATTAAATTTTATACTAGATTTGGTATTTTACAAAGATACAATCAGTAATATTACATAAACTCAAATCTTTGTAACCTCATACATTCTTACCTGATTTATGGTAGCAAAATGAGTTTTGCTTTCTAGGGGGAAAAGCTTAGAAAAAGGAACAAAAAATTATTTCCCAAGTATTTGAATATCTATTGCTTACATGTTTGTTTTAATTAGGAAGACCTATTAGATTAGTGGGAAAATCTTAATGGAGTATTTGAAAAGAAATTTAAGTTTTTATTTTGAATATTTCAAGTTAAGGCTAAAAAATTTATTTTATAGCATTATTTCATTTGTGCTGCACATAAATAAGTGAATAAAATTTCCAGTGCCGTCACTTGTCATCTAACAAAATCATAATCAAACATTGGGTGGCACAGTGTCAAGTTCTAGGGGACTCTTGGTTCTGGCTCTGGTTAACACCAAGAAATTAAAAACTTTTGAGTTGAATCATGGCTTTGAAGAATTTTGATGTGAAGTTTAAAATATCTTAAATACTTTTTGAGGTAATATCAATCCTTTTATTATATCTTTAAATCAATAACTTATGTATCCAAATGATCAAAAAGACAATTTTGAAGAAATTGAGTTGTATTTAGAATATGTACTCATGATTAACTGAAGTAATGAGCACTGAATTCTTTAAAGTGCAGTTCAGGGTCATTACACATAAGTTTCTAAGAATAATTTATGTCAGGCCTATATTGTAAAAGTTTGCTCACCAGATTTTTTATATTTAGACCTCACATATAACTGACTCAGAAATGTTGATAGATGAAGGCCCATCTGATGAAAAGGGGCACGTGGAAGAGAAACTGCCACTAGCTTCAAGAAAGAAGGCACATTTTGGGAGTTCAGATACTGCTGCTGTCCCACATGGAGAACGATCTGACAGTGGTTTTCCAAACTCTGTGATAGCTGAATTTTCTGAAGAATCAATCTCTGAAAACTTATCACCCAACACTGCTTCCTCATTGGAAAACCAGGGTGAAGAGGGGGTACCTGAGCCCCAGGAAACATCTACAACTCTTCCTCAGGGTTCTTTAATAGAGGTTGAACTTGAAGATGTGCCGTTTTCACAGAATGCAGGACAGAAGAACCAGTCTGAGGAGCAGTCTGAAGCTTCTTCTGAGCAACTGGATCAGTTTACACAATCAACAGAAAAAACTGTGGATAGCAGCTCAGAGGAAATAGAAGTGGAAGTGCCTGTTGTAGACAGGCGGAATTTAAGAAGAAAGGCCAAAGGGCATAAAGGACCTGTTAAGAAGAAAGCCAAGCTGATCTGAAAGAAGAAATACAGATGATAAATCCTCTTCTTTATAATATAATTGTTTATAAAATATGGTAATAAGTCGCACGGGGCACAGGACAAAAATTCCAACATTTGTTTGAACTTATTTATAATGCAGTTTTTCCCTCCCCCTTAGGACCTAGGATTCACCATTGTTTTTAATTTTTCAGGCTATTTTGTGTAAATACAGTTTATTTTTATTAATCATGTATTGACTTTGGGCAAGCAGATCATACTATATTTTCTTTAGTAGGTGACAGCTGATCATTAATATGTCAGGAAATATAACTTAAAGAAAACTGCAAGTAGGCTTTCCATTACTAGTGAGGATCACAGAAATCTTTTACATTAAGGGTTTTAAATAGTAAACTTGGTGAGGGTTCTAGAAGTTTTAGCTTAAATATCAAAACTAATCACCATTTAAAAAAATGTAGACATGCTAAGAAAAATGTCAATAAATTTAAAGAAATATAATTTCAACTAAATATGAGCACAAATACAGAAATTTATGGAGGTGGTATTTTGGCCTCTTAATTCATTGTTGTATGGACGCAGTTTCTTCCTTTGAGTTCAGTGCGTGAGTAGATAACAACTTTCCAACTCTTTATAACATCCAATATTGACAGTACAGCTAAGGCTTTAACTCTGGCCTTTAGGTACTGATATAATTATTTAAAATTTCTTTTGAAGTTGGGGACTATACTTTTGTCCTCATTTGGTTAACACATACTTCAGAAGTATGAGAACCCTTCCTAAGACATCTCAATCCTGCCACTGCCTTTATTCAAGAATCTTATTTATATTCCCCTCAGCTTTCTTCCACTTCCCTCAGAGTGATTCTTGTCAAAAGATCTGCCTGCCTGCCAGCTTATGCCCTTGGCATCCATTTTTGAGTAGGTTTGAAATCGTGCCCCACAATCTTAGCCCTCTGTGGCAGCAATGAAAGTGCCCTAGCAGTGTAGTTCCCAGAGCTTACGTCACATGGAGGCTTTAGTTGTCCCTTTGGTTTCCTCCTGATTTGTTCTGTGAGGACAGGTTACAAGCCAGCCTGTTCATTGTGCTACCATAGCAAAGGCCTTTGCCTAGGAAAACTTTAAAAAATGAATCCTTCAGTTGTTAATTCTTACAGAGTAATTTATTTAGAAGTGAACAAAATGGTTATTCTTAGAATCCAAAGAGAATCTTGAAACAGTACTACCCTAGGAAAGTGTTATGTGTACTCAGATGTGGCCCTTAAATTGAAGAATTCTTTGCGATCACTTAGATTATTTTAAAAATGTTTGGTCCTTAATTAAAAGCTGTTATAATTTTATCGTTTTTTGAAATGCTAAGGATTGATGTTAAAGATTTTTTAGTCCACAGCCAGATGATGTCATTAAATTTTCTTTTGGGACATTGGTATTTTAGGACCTAAGTTAAAATCTTTTAGCAGGCAAAGTAGGAAGCTCTCCTATTTATTGTAAACTTTTCAGTTATTTGTTGCCCAAAATTTTTTTAATTATTGGTTGGGGTTAGCCAGATTTAAAACTAAATGAAAATTACAGCACTTTGGCTATGTGTTTTCCCAAAAAATGCTAAATAAGTGAAAGAAAAAGTACGAGTAATACTAATTATCTATCAAATGTTTATGCTGTCTTATATATTTTAGGGGAAACTTTTGTTTAAACCACAATCAGGGAAATAAAGATTTAGTAAGTTCTTATTCTTAACCTTTCCATTTTTTAATTTTTTATAATAGATAAAAATCTAACACTTAGATATTTTACTTTTATCCTTGGATTGTTCATTGTTCTTTTTAAAATATTTTCTTTAAAAAGGTATAATTTAAGAAGATTGAGCTCACTGACAAATCTTGATGTGTGAATATAGTTGCTGAGTTTACAAAAAGAAATGTTATGCTAGGGACTAACTGTATAAACATATACTTGTTCAACTTGTTTGGTTTATTCTAAAACAAAAAGTGCATTTTAAGCAATTTCAGAACTCTCTGGTACATATTATCCTTGACAGAAAATAATATTTTGGCATTTATAGATGGTAGAGGAGAAAAAGTTGGTTGGGTCACATGGAAAAACCTAACTTTCCCATTCAGTAATGTTTCTTTTTAGTAAATGAGTTCTATACTCAGTGAGTATAGAATTTATAACAAAATATATACTCAACAAGGAAACTAAATAAAAATCATACTTGTGCAGGGCATTAGAAAAACTTTCAGAATTAAAGAAATCTGATTTCAACCAGCTAGCTAGTTGTTGAATGTCCAGTCATATTCTTGTAGTCCTTTGTGAACTGTCTTCTATTTAGAAGTCTTATTTGTGGAGAAGGTAGTTCACTTCAGTTTGTGTAAATACATATATATTTTCTTGTGTAATAGTAAAATTTTAGTTCTACTTTTGTTTATTCAGTTGTTACACACAGAAATAAGTATATTTAAGAATTTATTATAAAGCTCCTCTACAACTTTTAAAGGTGAGAGGATCTATTGTAATTTTTTATAAAATCAGATAGCATGGCAGAATGTTAATCATTTGCTGAAATTGTGTCTATATTCATGTTTCCATTAAGTACAGAAAAATATCACAGGAAGGATAACTAATACTAGAGATTAACGAATCACTTTTTGCTGACCATCAGAACACTACACTACCTGAAGCGGTTTCAGTGACTTGAGAAAAATATCTTGGAGGTTTGATTGCATCTAATATATGCTCTTTATGTTCTGCTTTACTCTTAGGGATTACCTTCTCAACTTTAGTCACACCAGCAAAGTGAAAGATTCTAATGTGTAAATAAAGAATTTATATTAGCATTACTCATCTGTGTAACAGTATTTTACAAATACATTTCTGCCTGTATGTCCAACATCAATATTATTTAAGGTGTTATCCAGTGATTAGTTATGCTTCTGTTCACATACTTAATGTCAAGGTTTCTTGGTATGTTAAGTTGCCTATTCTTGGTTCTAAAAAATCAGACCTCAGTTCTGTAGTATCAAGTGCATAGTCGATGTTTTGCTTCCACTTTCTAAAACCGAAGTCATTCATACACTCCCTATTATCTATTAGTGGCAAAATCATTTAAGATCTAATTGTAAGAAAGGTTCAGCTTATGTCATCCTGAAGTAATTGTATTATATTGGATAGTCATTCCTAAGGAACTAACCTAGCCTTTCTTTTCCTAAGTGTCTGTGTTCTACTGTTTATAGAACTTAGAAAAGATATTATTCAGAATAGCAAGTCTTACTAAAGTACTCATGTTTTCTTGGTTGTTTATTAAGTTTAAAAGTAGTAATTAAACCTATATTTTGTGATTGTTTCCTGGTCTGTGTTTTGAAATTCTTTCTTTTACCTAATTTCACTGATGAAGATGTGTTTAGGTACCGAGTTTTAGACATTAAATGATTTTGTTAAAGGCACAATTAATCCTACTGGCTTTATGTTCAAAAAATAAACAATGGCCTGACCAGGCAGTGGCGCAGTGAATAGAGCGTTGGACTGGGATGCAGAAGGACCCAGGTTCGAGACCCCGAGGTTGCCAGCTTGAGCGTGGGCTCATCTGGCTTGAGCCAAAAAAAAAAAAAAAAAAAAAAGCTCATCAGCTTGGACCCAAGGTCGCTGGCTCAAGCAAGGGGTTACTCGGTCTGCTGAAGGCCCCCGGTCAAGGCACATATGAGAAAGCAATCAATGAACTAAGGAGTCCCAACGAAAAACTGATGAGTGATGCTTCTCATCTCTCAGTTCCTGTCTGTCTGTCCCTATCTATCCCTGTCTCTGACTCTCTGTCGCTGTAAAAATAAAAAATAAATAAAACAAATAAACAATGATTATAGATTAATATAAAGATACCATAAAGCTCAAAGACTAATATGTAATTCATATCATCAAAGTGCTCTGACCTAGTTATAACCCTAAAATCATCATCTTTTTTATATTACAGGTCTACAAATATATCTCTTTAAGACTATAAATGCATTTTTTCTTTCCTGGAATTAAACATTTTTTTTCTTATTCTAAAAATACAAATATATTAACGTAAGTTTAAAATACAGAAAATGCTAAAAAGTATCAACATTTTTTTTTTCATAAAACAAGTTCCAAGTGTGTATTACGATGAGAAAAAGTATTTAAAATACTAACTATAGACTTAATGGCTAAAGTTAATGACAGGCAAAAAGATTTATCTAAATAGTTCTGAATTTCAGTGTAGTGTACCTGTTCTCGTGAATACTTTATATACCAAGTATTAATGCTACATTTTTTAGGATTAACGATGAGTAACGAGGTAAGGTTTTTAGATATGAGTTTTATAGCCTAGTCCGCCATATTAAGTGTTCAATAATTCTTAGGATAAAAGATGTTTTCAACTCCATGGGCTTTTCCAGAAATGACTGGTCTGCATTGCTAAGTACCCAATTATTAATACAAGTACTAGTCCCAGCAGTATAGCTGTTGGTTAGAGCTTCATCCTGAAGCGCAGGGGTTGCATGTTCAATTCCCGGTGAGAGTACATACAGAAACAGATATAGATACCAATGAATGAGAATATTGCCATGACTGCTTTTTTTATCCTTCAATTTCATGAACATATAAATGATATACAAACTCCAAAATAAAGACTAATTGGTAAAACTGGGTTATTTTAATGTTCTTTACAATAGAATAAATAGTTCTCAGGATGAATGGAGACGTGTAAGCTGTGTGATAGTACTCAGAAACACCACAGTAAAGGAGTTCTGATTGGTGCATAGTCTTCAACAATTGTAGGAAATTACTTGTATCAAACTGCTGTCAGACCAGTAAGACTGCATTTATGCATCCATCATTTTCCGGATTATTGGTAACCTGGGCATATTTTCCTAAGGAAACAAAATGGAGGAAAAAAAGAAACTTAGCTAATACAAATCAATTTTAAAGGATATAAACATTGCCCTCAATATTTCTAATCTACCACTTTTATTTATTTATTTGTATTTTTTTGAAGTGAGAAGTAAGGAAGCAGAGAGACAGACTCCCACATGTATCCAACCAGGATCCACATGGCATGCCTACTAGGGGGCAATGCTTCACCCATCTGGGGCATTGTTCTGTTAACAACCAGAGCCATTCTAGCGCCTGAGGCAGAGGCCATGGAGCCATCCTCAGTGCCTGGGGCCAATTTTACTCTAAGGGAGCCTTGGCTGTGGGAGGAGAAGAGAGAGAGAAAGGAAAGGGGGAAGGGTGGAGAAGCAGATGGGCACTTCTCCTGTGTGCCCTGGCTGGGAACTGAACCTGGGAGTTCCACAGGTCGGGCTGACGCTCTACCACAGAACCAACCGGCTATAGCTTTAATTTACCATTTTTAAGAGTTAATATATTCTCCCTTCCAAAGAATACTAAAGTTTAGAAATATCTAAGCACTAAAAGCAGAAAAATAAGAAAATGAAAAATTGTAATTGCTGCATGATACATTTCAGTTTTTAATGATTACTGAAATAGTGTGGCTGTTTGATGTATGCTCCTCTTCCCTTGCTCATGGTTAATTTTCCTTTCAATAATTTTGAATTTAAAAAATTGAATTATAATCATATCTTGTTTCCCTCTTAATATTATAAACAGCATCAAAATCTAGCAATGTAGCACATTTAATATATTTCTAAAAAGCTACTCTTCCTAAAGATTTAAATCTATGAAAAAATGTTCAACATCACTGATCATCAGAGAAATGCAAATTAAAACTACAATGAGATACCACCTCACACCAGTCAGAATGGCACTCATTAACAAAACAACACACGATAGGTGCTGGCAAGAATGTGGAGAAAAGGGAACCTTCCTGCACTGCTGGTGGGAATGCAGACTGGTGCAGCCACTGTGGAAAACAGTATGGCGATTCCTCAAAAAATTAAAAATGAAACTGCCTTTTGACCCAGCCATCCCACTTTTAGGAATATATCCTAAGAATGCCAAATCACTGATTCAAAAGAAGATATGCACCCCATGGATATGACAGCATTGTTTACAATAGCCAAGACCTGGAAACAGCCCAAGTGTCTGTCAGTGGATTAAAAAGCAGTGTTACATATGCACAATAGAATACTATGTGGCCATGAAAAAGAAGGAAATCCTACCTTTTATGATAGAATGGATAGACCTGGAGATTATTATGCTAAGTAAAATAAGCCAGGCAGAGAAAGACAAATATCATATGATCTCACTTATATGTGGAATCTAATGAACAAAGTGAACTGAGGAACAGAATAGGGGCAGAGGTGGGGTCACAGGGACCAGAGAGACAGCAGTCAGAGGGAAGGGGGATGAGGAGTTGGGATCAGAGAAGGTGAAGGGATTAGTGAAATTATATATACAAATCCTAGAGGGAAGGGGGGAGGGAATTAGGGGAGGGAGGCAAAGGGGGTATAAAAAGGGACACAGGTGGGGGATGAGGGAGTTATATTCAGTGGGATACTTGAATCCATGTAAATACAATAAATTAAAAACAACAGATTTAAATCTGATCTACACCAAGTTTTCAACTTACATAGCTCTCCTGCATAAAAATTTTTTTTAAAGATTTTTTATTGTGTGTGTGTGCGTGCACAAGAGAGACAAACAGAAGGGAGAGAAGTACCAATGCTTAATTGTGGCACCTTAGTTGTTCATTGATTGCTTTTCATATGTGCCTTGATAAGGGAGCTGCAGCCGAGCCAGTGACCACTTACTTGCTCAAGCCAGCAACCACGGGGTCATGTCTATCATCCTACGCTCAAGTTGATGAACCCGCACTCAAGCCAGTGACTTTGGGGTTTCAAACCTGGGTCCTCAGCATCCCAGGCCGATGCTCTATCCCCTGTACCTCTACCTTGTCAGGCTATTCTGCATTAAATTTGTTGTGTATTTGATTTTTAGTATAAGCAGCATCCCCACACTGAAATACTTACCCCAAATAACCTTGCCTCCTTGTGTCACAAGGCCCAACTCACTCACATTCACCTCGATGACGGTACCTTTGGTAATAACACCCAAAGTTGTATAAAGTGGGGATGAGGGATTCTTCTTTACACCAAGTATTGGCAGGCAAAAGGTGGCTTTCAATTCAGGATGTGTTACATGGGCCTTCTTGAAACGTAAGCCCTAGTAAATCAAACAAGGATGTTTGAATCCAAAATGTTAACAAGGAATAATGATACTCTTTGCTTATCTTTTCCAATAGTTTCCAAAAAATAATTAAGTAAAACCCAAACAAACATGGATTGAATGTAAAATATTAGGCAGCAAATAAAAATACAATTAATTCTACAGACAAAATCTGAGTTATAGAATAAATACAATTCAATTTTCAAACAATAAAACAAAGATTAGCAGGTTAAATAACTTGTTCCTGGTTAAATGGTGTGTGGATGAAATCACACTTAAGTACCCTGATCCCAAGTCTTTAAGTATCTCAGCTAACTTCCATATTAGAATTGTCATCTTTCTTTGCACTGATGGTAACACAGGTGAAGGACTGAAGAGCCCAGAGGAGTCTCTGTTACAAGACCATAGTCACCCAGTCACCTAGGTATGGTCTTTAAGAGTGTAACGCGTTAAAACCACAACACTTTGCAGTCCCTTAAATGTGATAATTACCTATATAAAGACAGTGGGCAAAAAATACTAAATCAGGTTTATAGAAAAAGACTCATCAGCCAAGCTGGTAAGAGGCTTCAACCATTCAGAACGTCATCTAGTTAATTTACAGTAATATGTATATCTGCCAAGTTACAGAAAGCCCAGAACAGCCTGACTGGTATATCCTTAGCTTCCTATAGAACTGATAAGTTACCAAAATATATTTGGAAGATTATGTACATGAAAACAAGATAAGGGGAGTCCATGATGTAATCTAGGGATACGTAGATGTTTTCTGTAAATGACCATATATTGAACATTTTAGGCCAGGGGTCCCCAAACTTTTTACACAGGGGGCCAGTTCACTGTCCCTCAAATCACTGGAGGGCCGGACTATAAAAAAAACTATGAACAAATCCCTAGGTACACTGCACATATCTTATTTTAAAGTAAAAAAACAAAACGGGAACAAATACAATATTTAAAATAAAGAACAAGTAAATTTAAATCAACAAACTGACCAGTATTTCAATGGGAACTATGGGGCTGCTTTTGGCTAATGAGATGGTCAATGTCCGGTTCCATATTTGTCACTGCTAGCCGTAACAAGTGATATGATGCACTTCCGGAGCTGTGAGGCGTGCGTCCCGCGTCACCGGAAGTAGTACTGTATGTGAGCGATGCTGCGCTTTGCGCCGCCGCCACATACAGTACTCCAGAAGCACAGAATGCGGATGCATGCTGTGCTCCTCTCACTGACCACCAATGAAAGAGGTGCCCCCTTAGTGTCTACGGCCATACCACCCTGAACGCGCCCGATCTCGTCTGAAAGAGGTGCCCCTTGAGGAAGTGTGGCGGGGGCCGGATAAACGGTCTCAGGGGGCCGCATGTGGCCCACAGTTTGGGGACCCCTGTTTTAGGCTTTGCAGGCCATTATACTCTGTTGAAACTTCTCAAACTCGGCAGAAAAAAATAGTCATGGACAATATGTAAATGAACAGGCATGGGTGTGTTCCAATAGAAATTTACAGTAACAAGATGTTTGATATTTTGATCCATTAAAAATTATTCAGCTTGACATAGAACAATGCTAACTTTCATCTCTTTCACACTGGGTTTCTCTAATCACTCTGGGCCAATCGCGGTGCCCTTTGGTTGCTCTGCTACCGCCCACCATGAAAGTTGGAACGCCCACTAGTGGGCAGGAGGGACCAGGTTGACCAGCACTGCAAAAGTGGGCAGTTTTTATAAAAGGTTCCCCATCACGGTCCTAAGCAATCCCTATCACTAACTTAAAATAATTTAATAGCCTTAAAATGTCTTTCAACCAGTTTTCCTATCAATTTAGGAATTTCAGAAAAATTGTATTTTATCCGGTTTAATACAGGAGTTAATAATATTTAAGTCACTGCACTCTTGCAAGGGACTTACCATTGGCCTAATGAATCTTTCATATTTAGGTGGTTTTCGAGTAAATCCATCTCCAACAAAGCAAACTTTGGTAACCATCCTCTTCCACGCTTTTTTCTTTCTCTTTCCTGTTCGAATAACTTTTAATACCTCTGTTTCTCCCTGGGCACGAACTTTGGGCAAAGGGACTTCCCATTTTCCCTAAAAATAGACCACAGTTAAAATTTATATTGTCAGTAAAAATAAGAAGTCAAATGTGTTTTAGTTGTACAAAGTAGTAATTCACTTTTTTCCTTAATCAACAAGATATTAGCTCCAATTGTTTTCTAGAGGTCTGCACTGTCTCCTCACAAACCTCCGAATGATTGGAACTAGTTTACATATCTTAGGTACATTAAGTAAAATGGTTTGCTTAAGCTAGAAATCTTAGCAGAATGGTTTATAACCTCTTGGACTCTAGTCTCTTCATCTGTAAAATAAGGAGGGTTTAACTAGACAGCCTCTCAAGTTTCTTTTGGTGCTAAAGTTCTACCATTCTAATTTTGGATAATCATACACCAAAAACCAAGTAGTAACATTTTAAAAATCAAATTTGGAGACTAAGTTCTTTAAATATAGTTACCACATATTCTATCACTACCTGGATTTCTGTCAATCTACTCACAGGTGTTTAAAAATAGTTATTTCCTGTTTTTAGCAGATTTTAACAAGCACAATCCAGAAATATTTTTTTAAAACTGCTGAATTTTAATTTCAATCAGTTGGGGATATTTTCCACTATCCAACTTTTTAACCAATTTTGACACACTGCAAGGCAGCATAAACAAAATAAAACTGTTATATCCCCTAAAAGAGCACAACATTAGAAGTTGTCAAGTATAGCTGTTAAAATAATGAGATTCTCTGCTTACACACTTTTTTTTTTCTTCCTGTATTTCTCTGAAGCTGGAAATGGGGAGAGACAGTCAGACAGACTCCCGCATGTGCCCGACCGGGATCCACCCCGGGATCCACCCGGCACGCCCCTGGTGGGCGATGCTCTGCCCCTCCGGGGCGTAGCCCTGCCCCGACCAGAGCCACTCTAGAGCCTGGGGCAGAGGCCAAGGAGCCATCCCCAGTGCCCGGGGCCATCTTTGCTCCGATGGAGCCTCAGCTGTGGGAGGGGAAGAGAGAGACAGAGAGGAAGGAGGGGGGGGGGTGGAGAAGCAAATGGGCATTTCTCCTATGTGCCCTGGCCAGGAATCGAACCCGGGTCCCCCGCACGCCAGGCCGACGCTCTACCGCTGAGCCAACCGGCCAGGACCTACACACTTTTTGTTTTTAAATAATTAAAAAAAAACCTAAAGCTATGTGGCTTTCTAATACATTTTACAAAAAAATCTGTTAAATACTAAAATGTGCTGATGAAAAAGCAGTTTTATTAAACATTTTACACAAAATGAAATTTACTAAGACTTCAACATCTAAATGGGAATAGCTGGACTGAATTCATGTCTCCAATTAAATTGAAGAAACAAACTAAGAACATCAAATTTAAACTTAAGTAATTCCCCTGAACAAAAAAGAAATAAAGACTTTATTTTTCTTTTTTTTTTCATTTTTCTAAAGCTGGAAACAGGGAGAGACAGTCAGACAGACTCCCGCATGCGCCCGACCGGGATCCACCCGGCACGCCCACCAGGGGCGAAGCTCTGCCCATCCTGGGCGTCGCCATGTTGCGACCAGAGCCACTCTAGCGCCTGAGGCAGAGGCCACAGAACCATCCCCAGCGCCCGGGCCATCTTTGCTCCAATGGAGCCTTGGCTGCGGGAGGGGAAGAGAGAGACAGAGAGGAAAGCGCGGCGGAGGGGTGGAGAAGCAAATGGGCGCTTCTGTGTGCCCTGGCCGGGAATCGAACCCGGGTCCTCCGCACGCTAGGCCGACGCTCTACCGCTGAGCCAACCGGCCAGGGCAAGACTTTATTTTTCTTTATTGCTTACCGCTTTCTCTTTTCGTTTTTGCTTAATCATATTGGAAAGGACTTTAGCTCGGGACTGTCCCTCTCTGTCCAATAGATACGCAGGTACTGCTCCCTGTGGAGTCTTGTCATCATTCTTTTGTTTGGTATTTCTCTTTTCGTGCATCTTGATGCTACCAAGGAGGAAAAAGATTCAAGATTATCATTTTTAAGAACTATCACTCAAGATGTTAACCTTGTACGACAAATAAGTGATCACTTACGTCTTTTTCATTTGTATTTTCTCAGCATGGCGCTGTTTATGGTAGAGCTTAGCCTTCAGACCAATCATCTTTTTTGCCTTCTTTGAACGTTCATGAGCCTCTCGACCTTCCCTCTTTCTCTTTTTCTCATGGTAATCCAAACGATATCCATGGCGCTTGCGGTGTAACTCAATATATTCATTTTGTGGCTATAACGATGCAAGAACCATTAGTTTCTTTTGACCAACATAAGAAATATAGAAGACTAATGTTACCCAAATATTCTCTTCTTTAAATAACTGTTGCAGTATTAAGCCTAGTCACATGATGTACGTGAAATTAATTTTGATCCTGGATATGAGGCATCAGGATTTACATCAAATAATCTCAGTTAAGTTACTGTTCACTGAAGGGAACTGTCCAAAATCCACTGAACCACAAAAGGAATGACCTGATTCAGGGTCTCATAACAGTTGTAGCTTTTGACAAACATATGCTGTTTAACCACCAAAATCAAGGTAGAAAGTATTTCCATTCCCCTGGAAAGGTGCCTTGTTGTCACTTTGAGGTTCACCTCTTTTGCCACCTTTAGCCTGATTTTTACTGCTCCAGTTTTGCCTTTCTCAGAATGAAATGTAAATGCAATCAACAGTACAAAGCCTTCTCCATTGAGCTTTTTTAAAAATTGAATCTTATCCGGGTGACACTGGTTAAGATAATTTTACAGCTTTCAGGTACCCAATTCTACAACACATTTCAGTACACCATACTGTGTGTTCACGCCCCACCAAGTCTTCGTCCATCACCATCTATCCCTCCTTACTCTCCTCCACCCCCAATCATTGCACTGTTGTCCCTGTCCATGAGATTTTTGTCCTCCCTCACCCAACCACACCCCACAGCTCTCAGCCTGCTTTCTGTGTATGAGTCTTGTTTCTATTTTGCTTGTCAGTTCATTTCGTTCTTTTGATCCACATATGAGCGAAATCATGTGGTACTTATCTTGCATCTAGCTTTCACTTAGCAGAAGGCTTTTGAGACTCCCTGTGTTGCTGCATGTATTAGCATTTCATTCCTTTTTTTTACTGCAAAGTGTATTCCATTGTATGGCTATACCACCGTTTGTTTATCCACAGACCAGTGATGAATATTTGTTTTTCGCAAATAAACGTGTACATAACTCTTTTGACATATGCCAACTGTTTTTCCGAAGTGGCTGTACTATTTTGCAAATCTCACCAGCTATGTGTGAGATCCCCTTTTGCTTTTTAAATGCGTTTTATTTTATATGCTTATTTTGTTTTACTTTAAACATTTGGCGCCTGTCCATTTGTATATTAAAACTGCAAAGCTAAAATGATACAAAGCCAGCTCCATTACGGAATATAATGCTAAGTAACAATTATCAAGGTACGATGTTATCAGGTGTGGCTATCACAAACTTTGCACAACCATGTGCAAGGTTTGTGAATGCCATGTTGCAGAGAAACAAATTTGAGACTCAGCAGAAAGGAGCTGGCAGTCGGATCTGGGCTGTGGGTACCAAGGTATGCCCTCGGTTTCTCAGCAGCAAAATGAAGCGGTGGCGGGATTCATACCTACGGTACAGGATTATTGCTAGGCTCTAGCACCAACGGCCACACAACATGTAGCGAAAGTAGGAGGTTTGAAGTGTAGAAAAGAAAGGCTTGTAACATAAATAATTTTTGGCTAACTTACCTTCTCTAAAACAAAAAGATTTTTTGGAGAACTTACTCTTTTTGAATAGACTCCCTATCCCTGGCCTTGGGCTAGCTTTGCGAAGTAGCAGGTGTTCTCAGAATTATTTCTCCCTGAACTAACCCTACAGATAAACATTGTAAGAAAACTTGTTTCACTGCTTTGTTTTACTGTTATGCTTTCTCCCCTCCCCACTCCTCAGTCAGTGTGTAATTCTCCTTATAAAACCTAACCACAAAATGCAGTCGGAGCTGCATTGATTTGAACGACTTAGGTTTCCATGCGGTCTGCTAGCTGGCTAATTAGACTCCTAAATTTCTTAATCTGGCTAATTGTGTGGCAAGACGCCTTACCTCGCTGTTCCGATACAACAGTTTAACAAAGTGAAATGTCTCGCTCTACAGCTTGTACTCTGGCGAATACCCATTCTGTGACCCCCAATATGAAGTTTTTTTCAGTCCTCGGAGCCGAACGCTGGAAGTTCACCCTCATGCCCTTCAGGGGTGCCTCACTTCCGCCTACCACGCCTCACCTCAGCCCCAGCGCCCATGGGACCCTAGCCCCCCCTCCCCCAACTCGGACACTCTCTGTAGCGAGCGCCCAGGCACCCTCCTCACCATGGTTACGGCCGCCGGGCCTCCGGGCGCACTCCCCCCGGCGCGGAAAACCGCTCAACTTTCGGGTCTCAGAGGCCCACGAACCTACTTCACGTAATTCGCGGCAGGAAAGGGCTACTTCTAAAACGCCCGACTGTAGCGAAAGCACCACGTATCAGTTCCGAGTTGCTGTTCTCCGCTTTAAGCGAGAAGGGCGGATGTTGCTGACAGGAGGCATCCGAGTGGTGCACCGCCGGAAGTGGTGCGGCGCCTCACGGAGTGGTGGCGGCCAGAGAGGGCAGTGACCGTAGGATTTAGATCCGGGACGTTTCCACTGGAGGAATCTGCGACTTTCAACAGCCTGGAGGGAAAAGCCTGCCTTCGAGATGCGACTGAGTCCGAGGTAGTTACCGAACCGTGTGGTACGAATCTCGCGTGCCTAAGACCCCGCCCGCCTTGAGCACTGCTGACCTTCAAGGATGCAGCAATCCTTATACCATCAGGTGGTAACTTTTAGTGACCTCTTAAGTATCTCCAAGGCCTACGGAGATCTCGCTCTTATACAGTAATTCAATTGAAAGCACCGGTAGAAAACTGTTTTCCTTGAAGTTCATTGACCCATTGGGAAGAAGAAAATCACGGGAGGGTCATTAGTGACTATAGGACAGAAAAGTGTTTGAGGCACAGTGCTAGGCATTGTGAGTAGAAGATCCCTGCTTTTGGGAAGCTCACAGTAGTATAGATAACTTGTAAATATCATGTTTGCCATGAGTAAATATAAATGCCAAGTGTTATAAAAACAGAAGATAGTATTAAAACTTTCTAGGAAATTAGGAAAGGCTTCCAAGTTGGGGCTTGAAGATTGAATGTAAATTTAAGGGGGCTTTGTGGATTATAGGATGCTTTCAAGCAGTGACAACTGCACAAAGGTGTAAAAGGTGTCAGAGAATGAAGTTTCTGGGGAACTTTGCTGGACGTCCCCGGTGTAGAGTAGGAAATAGGAGAATACAAAGCTGTGAAGGTAGGTGAGGACAGACCTGTCCTGTTAAAAGTTTTAAGTAGGGAAGTGACAAAGATGTTTATTTGAAGGCTATGAGTAAAGAATGGATTAAAGCAGTATTTCCCACTTTAGAGATTTGATTACTACCTTTTAAGAGTGGTCATAGCTGAATATCACCTGTGCTGTTATTTACTGGTATTTTCCCATGAATTAACTCAGTTTTATATAATTTAACTTCATCTTAAACAGCACTATAAAATCACAGGTTTTGTTGGTCATTTTTTTCCTAATATTTAGTAAACTTTTTTTTTGTCTAAAGAGATCTTGCTCACCTGACCAGGCGGTGGCGCAGTGGATAGAGCGGAGGACTGGAATGTGGAGGACCCAGGTTCGAGACCCCAAGGTCGCCAGCTTGAGCGAGGGCTCATCTGGTTTGAGCAAAAGCTCACCAGCATGGACCCAAGGTCGCTGGCTCAAGCAAGCGGTACTCAGTCTGCTGAAGGCCCACTGTCAAGGCACATGTGAGAAAGCAATCAATGAACAAACAACTAAGGTGTCGCAATGAAAAAGTAATGATTGATGCTTCTCATCTCTCTTCGTTCCTGTCTGTCCCTATCTATCCCTCTCTCTGACTCTCTCTGTCTCTTAAAAAAAAAGAGAAAAAGTAATTATAGCCATTCTCTTTGAGAAAGATGATATCAGAATAAGTTTTTCAAAATTTTTGGTCTGACGCTTCCATGCATTTCTCATAGCTTTGATAGTGTACTTGAAACTGAATATTTAGTAAATGTTTTAAAACTAAATTTAGTTTTTTTAATCATAGAAAAAGACTTGCTTTTGTTTATTTTCTACATGATTTTATTTTTACATATTTATGGTAGAAAAGTCAAAATATACAGATAAACCAAAAAGTTGTATTACCAATGAAAAATTATCAAAATGTAGGTGCTTACCTTTTCATACTTAATTATATAATTTCTTTTTTTTTTTTTTAAAAAAAGTTTATTTTATTGAATTTAAAAGAGGAAGGGGGAGAGCAGAAGAGAGACAGGAACATCTATCTGTTCCTTATGTGCCTTGACGGGGGATCTAACCAACAGGCTCAGTGCTTTGGGATGATACTCCAACCAACTGAGCCACCTGGCAGAGCTAATTCTATAATTTCAATAAATCTTTTTCTATAATATCTTCATATCTTTTTTGAAGAATGAAAGCATGTTGAAAAAAACAAAGGACATTTTAAGCCTGTAACCATATTCTTTTTTTTTTTTTTTTCCAGAGACAGAGAGTGAGTCAGAGAGAGGGATAGACAGGGACAGGCAGACAGGAATGGAGAGAGATGAGAAGCATCAATCATTAGTTTTTCATTGCGCGTTGCAACACCTTAGTTGTTCATTGATTGCTTTCTCATATGTGCCTTGACTGCGGGCCTTCCGCAGACTGAGCAACCCCTTGCTGGAGCCAGCGACCTTGGGTTCAAGATGGTGAGCTTTTGCTCAAACCAGATGAGCTCGTGCTCAAGCTGGCGACCTCAGGATCTTGAACCTGGGTCCTCCGCATCCCAGTCCAACGCTCTATCTACTGCGCCACCGCCTGGTCAGGCTATAACCATATTCTTCGTGTTTAGTCAGAATTTCCATTTTCTGAACAGTGCCTTGTTTTTGATAGCTAAAAACATTGTTCCTAGTTTCTTCTTTTTTGTTTTTGTTTTCATTTTTTATTGATTTTAATTTATTGTGTTACATAGAGTCAAGTGTCCTACCGAATATATCTCCTCCCCACCTCTGTGTTCCCCTTGACACCCCTCTTCCCCCAACACTTTCCCCCCTTCCCTCCAGGATTTGCTGTCCTGCTCTCTATAATGCTGTGTTATGTATATAATTTCACCAATCTCTTTCCCTTCTCTGATCCCATCCTCTCCTCCCCTTTTCTTCTGTCTGCTTTCCCTCTGGTCCCTTTGATCCCGCCTCTGTCTCTCTTCTGTTCCTCAGTTCACATTGTTCATTGGATTTCTCAAATGAGTGAGGTCATATGATATTTGTCTTATTCTGCCTGACTTATTTCACTTCAGCATAATAGTCTCCAGGTCCATCCATGTTGTTGCAAAAGGTAAGATTTCCTTCTTTTTCATGGCTGTGTAGTATTCCATTGTATATATGTACCACTGCTTTTTTTTTGTGTATTTTTCTAAAGCTGGAAACGGGGAGAGACAGTCAGACAGACTCCTGCATGCGCCCGACCGGGATCCACCCGGCACGCCCACCAGGGGCTATTCTCTGCCCACCAGGGGGCGATGCTCTGCCCCTCCGGGGCGTCGCTCTGCCGCGACCAGAGTCACTCTAGCGCCTGGGGCAGAGGCCAAGGAGCCATCCCCAGCGCCCGGGCCATCTTTGCTCCAGTGGAGCCTTGGCTGCGGGAGGGGAAGAGAGAGACAGAGAGGAAGAGGGGGGTGGAGAAGCAAATGGGCGCTTCTCCTATGTGCCCTGGCCGGGAATCGAACCCAGGTCCCCCGCACGCAGGCCGACGCTCTACCGCTGAGCCAACCGGCCAGGGCCTATGTACCACTGCTTTTTAATCCACTCATCCACTGATGGACACCTAGGCTGTTTCCAGATCTTGGCTATTGTAAACAATGCTGCAATAAACATGGGGGTGCATTTCTTCTTTTGAATCAGTTATTTGGTATTCTTAGGATATATTCCTAAAAGTGGGATGGCTGGGTCAAAAGGCTGTTCCATTTTATATATATATATATATATATTTTTTTTTTTTTGAAGAAGCAGATGGGCGCTTCTCCTGTGTGCCCTGGCTGGGAATTTAACCTGGGACTCCTGCACGCCAGTCTGACGCTCTACAACTGAGCCAACTGGCCAGGGCCCATTTATAATTTTTTGAGGAATCTCCATACTCTTTTCCACAGAGGCTGCACCGGTCTGCATTCCCACCAGCAGTGCAGGAGAGTTCCATTTTCTCCACATCCTCACCAGCACTTATTCTGTGTTGTTTTGTTGATGAGCGCCATTCTGACTGGTGTGAGGTGGTATCTCATTGTGGTTTTAATTTGCATTTCTCTAATGATTAGTGATGTTGAGCATTTTTTCATATGCATATTGGCCATATGTATGTCCTTTTTGAAGAAGTTTCTATTCATTCTTTTTGTCCGTTTTTGATTGAATTGTTTACCTTCCTGATGTTGAATTTTACAAGTTCTTTATAAATTTTGTTTATCAATCGCTTATCAGATGTATTGTCGAATATGTTCTCCCAATGTGTGGTTTGTCTTCTTATTTTGTTCATATTGTCTTTCGCTGGGCAAAAGCTTTTTAGTTTGATACAGTCCCATTTGTTTATCCTGTCCTTTATTTCACTTGCCGTGCAGCAAATATATCGCTGCGAGAGATGTCGGAGAGCTTACTGCCTATGTATTCTTCTAAGACGCTTATGGTTTCACTGCTTACATTTAAGTCTTTTATCCATGTTGAGTTTATTTTTGTGAATGGTGTAAGTTGGTGGTCTAGTTTCATTTTTTTTGGTCCAATTTTCCCAACACCATTTGTTAAAGAGACTGTCTTTACTCCATTGTATGCTCTTACCTCCTTTGTCAAATATCAATTGTCCATATAGGTGTGGGTTTATTTCTGGGTTCTCTGTTCTGTTCCATTGATCTATGTGCCTGTTTTTATGCCAGAACCAAGCTATTTTGAGTACAATGGCCTTGTAGTATAACTTGATATAAGGAAGTGTGATACCACCTACTTTATTCTTCTTTTTCAAGATTGCTGAGGCTGTTTGTGTTCTTTTTTGGTTCCATATAAATGTTTGGAATATGTGTTCTTTATCTTTGAAGTATGCCATTGGTATTTTAATAGGAACTGCATTGAATATATTAATTGCTTTGGGTAATATAGACATTTTATTTTATTAAAAAAAATTTTTTTTTGTATTTTTCTGAAGTTGGAAATGGGGAGGCAGTCAGACAGACTCCCGCATGCGCTCGACCGGGATCCACTAGGCATGCCCACCAGGGGGCGATGCTCTGTTGCAACCAGAGCCATTCTAGTGCCTGAGGCTGAGGCCATAGAGCCATCCTCAGTGCCCAGGCCAACTTTGCTCCAATGGAGCCTTGGCTGCGGGAGGGGAAGAGAGAGACAGAGAGGAAGGAGAGGGGGAGGGGTGGAGAAGCAGACGGGCACTTCTACTGTGTGCCCTGGCTGGGAATCGAACCCAGGACTCCTGCACGCCAGGCCGATGCTCTACCACTGAGCCAACTGGCCAGGGCCTAATATAGACATTTTAATGATATTTATTTTCCTCTCCATGAACATGGTATAGGCTTCTACTTGTTTGTATCTTCCTTGATTTCTTTGATCAATGTTTTATAATTTTCCAAGTATAAGTCTTTAACCTCCTTGGTTAAATTTACTCCTAGGTACTTTATTATTTTTTTGTTGCAATAGTGAAGGGGAGTGTATTCTTAATTTCTCTTTCAGACAGTTCATTATTGGTGTATAAAAATGCCTCTGATTTATATTAATTTTATATCCTGCCGCCTTGCTGAATTCATTTATCAGGTCCAGGAGACGTTAGGGTTTTCGATGTACAGTATCATATCATCACAAATAATAATAGTTTTACTTCTTCTTCTCCAATTTGGATGCCTTTTATTTCTTCGTCTTGTCTGATTGCTGTGGCTAGGACCTCCAGAACTATGTTGAATAAGCGTGGTGAAAGGGGGCACCCCTGCTTTGTTCCTGATCTTAAGGGGATTGCTTTTTTTTTTCCCATTTTATATGATGTTGGCTGTGGGTTTTTCATAGATGGCCTTTATCATGTTGAGCTATGTTACCTGTATTCCCACTTTACTGAGAATTTTTATTATAAATGGGTGCTGGATTTTATCAAATGCTTTTTCTTCATCTACTGATATTAACATGTAATATTTCTCCTTTTATTTATGTGATGAATCACATTGATTGATTTACATATGTTGTATTAGCCTTGCCTCCCCAGAATAAATCCCATTTGATCATGATGTATGATTTTTTTTCATGTATTGCAGGATATGGTTTTCTAATATTTTGTTGAGAATTTTAGCATCTCAATTCATCAGGGATATTGACCTATTGTGTTCTTTCTTTGTAGTGTCTTTGCTTGGTTTTGGAATGAGGATTATGCTAGCCTCATAAAAAGAGCTTGGAAGTCTTCTCTTGAATTTTTTGAAATAGCCTGAGAAGGATAGGAATTAGTTCTTCTTTGAATGTTTGGTATAATTCACCTGTGAAGCGTTCTGGCCCAGGACTTTTGTTTGTTGGGAGTATTTTGATAACTGTTCTGATCTCTTTTGTTGTAATCACTCTGCTTAGGCTTTCTGTTTCTTCCAGATTCATTTTTGAAAGAGTATATGTTTCAAGGAATTTGGCCATTTCATCTAGGTCATCTAATTTTTTGGTATACAGTTCTTCATAGTATATTTTTACAATCCTTTGTATTTCTTCTGTGTCAGTTGTTACTTCAACACTCTCATTTCTAATTTTATTTATTTGAGTCCTCTCTTTTTTTCTTGGTGAGTCTGGTTAAAGGTTCATCAATCTTGTTTACCTCAGAGAACCAGCTCTTGGTTTCATTGATCTTCTGTATTGTTTTTTTAGCCTCTGGGCTTTACTTGCTGTTCTTTTTCTAGTTCTTTTAGCTGCAGGTTTTAGGTTATTTTAGCTTTTTCTAGCTTCTTAAGGTATGCCTGTAATGCTATGAACTTCGCTCTCAGGACTGCTTTTGCTGTGTCCCATAAATTTTGAGTGTTGTTTGTTTATTTTTGTTTCAAGGAAATTTTTTTTAAGACAGACTCTTTTTTTTTTTAATTTTGTTTGTTTTTTTGTTTTACAGAGACAGAGTCAGAGAGAGGGATAGATAGGGACAGACAGACAGGAATGCAGAGAGATGAGAAGCATCAATCATCAATTTTTTGTTGCGACACCTTAGTTCATTTTTTGCTTTCTCATATGTGCCTTGACCGCGGACCTTCAGCAGACCAAGTAACCCCTTGCTCAATCCAGCGACCTTGGGTCCAAGCTGGTGAGTTTTGCTCAAACTACATGAGTCTGTGCTCAAGCTGGCGATCTTGGGGTCTTGAACCTGGGTCCTTGGCATCCCAGTCCGATGCTCTATCCACTGCACCATTGCCTGGTCAGGCAAGGAAATTTTTTTTTTTTTTTTAATAATTTTATTTTTTTAATGGGGTGACATCAATAAATCAGGATACATATATTCAAAGATAACAAGTCCAGGTTATCTTGTCGTTCAATTATGTTGCATACCCACCACCCAAAGTCAGATTGTCCTCTGTCACCTTCTATCTTGTTTTCTTTGTGCCCCTCCCCACCCCCTTTCCCTCTCCCATTCCCCCCTCCCCCCGTAACCACCACACTCTTATCAATGTCTCTTAGTTTCACTTTTATGTCCCACCTTCGTATGGAATAATGCAGTTCCTGTTTTTTTCTGATTTACTTATTTCACTTCTTATCATGTTATCAAGATCTCACCATTTTGCTGTAAATGTTCCGATGTCATCATTTCTTATGGCTGAGTAGTATTCCATAGTGTATATGTGCCACATCTTCTTTATCCAGTCATCTATTGATGGGCTTTTTGGTTGTTTCCATGTCCTGGCCACTGTGAACAATGCTGCAATAAACATGGGGCTGCATGTGTCTTTACGTATCAATGTTTCTGAGTTTTTGGGATATATACCCAGTAGAGGGATTGCTGGGTCATAAGGTAGTTCTATTTTCAGTTTTTTGAGGAACCACCATACTTTCTTCCATAATGGTTGTACTACTTTACATTCCCACCAACAGTGTATGAGGGTTCCTTTTTCTCCACAGCCTCTCCAACATTTGCTATTACCTGTCTTGCTAATAATAGCTAATCGAACAGGTGTGAGGTGGTATCTCATTGCCGTTTTGATTTGCATTTCTCTAATAGCTAAAGAAGATGAGCATCTTTTCATATATCTGTTGGCCATTTGTATTTCTTCCTGGGAGAAGTGTCTATTCATATCCTCTTCCCATTTTTTTATTGGATTGTTTGTTTGTTTGTTGTTGAGTTTTACAAGTTCTTTGTATATTTTGGATATTAGGCCCTTATCTGAGCTGTTGTTTGAAAATATCATTTCCCATTTAGTTGGCTGCCTGTTTACTTTGTTATCAGTTTCTCTTGCTGAGCAAAAACTTCTTAGTCTCATGTAGTCCCATTCATTAATTTTTGCCTTCACTTCTCTTGCCTGTGGAGTCAAATTCATAAAATGCTCTTTAAAACCCAGGTCCATGAGTTTAATACCTATGTCTTCTTCTATGTACTTAATTGTTTCAGGTCTTATGTTTAGATCTTTGATCCATTTTGAGTTAATTTTTGTACAGGGGGAGAGACTGTAGTCCAGTTTCATTCTTTTGCATGTGGCTTTCCAGTTTTCCCAGCACCATTTATTGAAGAGGCTTTCTTTTCTCCATTGTGTGTTGTTGGCCCCTTTATCAAAAATTATTTGACTATATATATGTGGTTTTATTTCTGGACTTTCTATTCTGTTCCATTGGTCTGAGTGTCTATTTTTCTGCCAATACCATGCTGTTTTGATTGTCGTGGCCCTATAATATAGTTTGAAGTCAGGTATTGTAATGCCCCCAGCTTCATTCTTTTTCTTTAGGATTGCTTTGGCTATTCGGGGTTTTTTATAGTTCCATATAAATCTGATGATTTTTTGCTCTATTTCTTTAAAAAACGTCATTGGAAGTTTGATGGGAATTGCATTAAATGTGTATATTGCTTTGGGTAATATAGCCATCTTGATTATATTTATTCTTCCTAGCCAAGAACAAGGTATATTCTTCCATCTCATTATATCTTTTTCGATTTCCCTTAACAATGGTTTATAGTTTTCATTATATAAGTCCTTTACATTCTTTGTTATGTTTACTCCTAAGTATTTTATTTTTTTTTGTTGCAATCGTGAAGGGGATTATTCTTTTGAGTTCGTTCTCAATTGTTTCATTGTTGGCATATAGAAAGGCTATTGACTTCAGTATGTTAATTTTGTATCCTGCGACCTTACTGTATTGGCTTATTGTTTCTAGTAGTCTTTTTGTGGATTCTTTGGGGTTTTCGATGTATAGGATCATATCATCTGCAAAAAGTGATACCTTTACTTCTTCTTTTCCGATATGGATGCCTTTTATTTCTTTGTCTTGTCTGATTGCTCTGGCCAGAACCTCTAGTACCACATTAAATAAGAGTGGAGAGAGTGGACAACCCTGTCTTGTTCCTGATTTAAGGGGGAAAGCCTTCAGTTTAGTGCCATTTAATATGATGTTAGCTGATGGTTTATCATATATGGCCTTTATCATGTTGAGATATTTTCCTTCTATACCCATTTTGTTGAGAGTTTTAAACATAAAATTGTGTTGTATTTTATCGAAAGCCTTTTCTGCGTCTATTGATAAGATCATGTGGTTTTTGTTCTTTGTTTTGTTGATATGGTGTATTACGTTAACCGTTTTACGTATGTTGAACCATCCTTGAGATTCTGGGATGAATCCCACTTGATCATGATGTATTATTTTTTTAATTTGTTGTATTTGATTTGCTAGTATTTTGTTTAGTATTTTAGCATCTGTATTCATTAGAGATATTGGTCTGTAGTTTTCTTTTTTTGTGCCATCCTTGCCTGGTTTTGGTATGAGGGTTATGTTGGCCTCATAAAATGTGTTTGGAAGTATTGCTTCTTCTTCAATTTTTTGGAAGACTTTGAGTAGAATAGGAACCAAGTCTTCTTTGAATGTTTGATAAAATTCGCTGGTATAGCCGTCAGGGCCTGGACTTTTATTTTTGGGGAGGTTTTTAATGGTTTTTTCTATTTCTTCTCTACTGATAGGTCTGTTTAGGCTTTCTGCTTCTCCTTGACTCAGTCTAGGAAGGTTGTATTGTTCTAGGAATTTATCCATTTCATCTAGGTTGTTGAATTTAGTGGCATAAAGTTTTTCATAGTATTCTACAATAATTCTTTGTATATCTACGGTGTCCGTGGTGATTTCTCCTCTTTCATTTTGGATTTTGTTTATATGAGTTCTTTCTCTTTTTTCCTTGGTAAGTCTTGCCAGGGGTTTGTCAATTTTGTTGATCTTTTCAAAGAACCAGCTCCTTGTTCTATTAATTTTTTCTATAGTTTTTCTGTTCTCTAATTCATTTATTTCTGCTCTGATTTTTATTATCTCCTTTCTTCGTCTGGTTTTGAGTTTTTTTTGTTCTTCTTTTTCTAGTTCCTTAAGGTGGGAAGTTAAGTGGTTCACTTGGGCTCTCTCTTGTTTGTTCATATAGGCCTGAAGTGATATGAACTTCCCTCTTATCACTGCTTTTGCTGCATCCCATAGATTCTGATATGTCGTATTGTCATTTTCATTAGTCTGTATATATCTTTTGATCTCTGCACTTATTTCTTCTTTGACCCATTCATTTTTTAAAAGTATGTTGTTTAGTTTCCACATTTTTGTGGGATTTTTTTCCTCCTTTTTGCAGTTGAATTCTAGTTTCAAGGCTTTATGATCAGAAAATATGCTTGGTACAACTTCAGTTTTTCTGAATTTGCTGATGTTGTTTTTGTGGCCCAACATATGGTCAATTCTTGAGAATGATCCATGTACACTGGAGAAAAATGTATACTCAGTCACTTTGGGATGAAATGACCTGTAGATGTCTATCATATCCAGGTGCTCTAGTGTTTTGTTTAAGGCCACTATGTCTTTGTTGATTCTCTGTTTGGATGACCGATCTAGAGCCGTCAGCGGTGTATTGAGGTCTCCAAGTATGATTGTATTTTTGTTAGTTTTTGTTTTAAGGTCAATAAGTAGCTGTCTTATATATTTTGGTGCTCCTTGGTTTGGTGCATATATATTAAGAATTGTTATGTCTTCTTGATTCAGTGTCCCCTTAGCCATTATGAAATGGCCATTTTTGTCTCTGAGTACTTTTGCTGTCTTGTAGTCAGCATTATCCGATATGAGTATTGCTGCACCTGCTTTTTTTTGGATGTTATTTGCTTGGAGTATTGTTTTCCAGCCTTTCACTTTGAATTTGTTTTTATCCTTGTTACTTAGATGAGTTTCCTGTAGGCAGCATACAGTTGGATTTCCTTTTTTAATCCATTCTGCTACTCTGTGCCTTTTTATTGGTGAGTTTAATCCGTTTACATTTAGTGTAATTATTGATACTTGTGAGTTCCCTATTGCCATTTTATATCTTGCTTTCTGTTAGTTTTGTGTCTTGTTTGATCCTTCTTTGTCGTTTTTCTATCTTTTGTTTTTATTTGGTTGTATTCCATACATCTTTCCTCTGTTGCTATCTTTTTTATCTCATGTGCTTCTGTGGTGGTTTTTTTCAATGGTGGTTACCTTTGAGTAATGAAAAGGGTTCCTACCCTGTTCATTGTAGCGAACTATTTTGTGAGTACTTTTGCACTCCATCGTCCTTTGCTACTGTTAATCTCCATCTTCTCCCCCTCTTTCTTTTTGTTGTTGTCACAGTTTAAATTTGGTTTTATTGTGTTCTTCTTGGAGCTTTTACTTGTGGCTCTGTTTTTTTTTGTTCTTTGTATCTGATTGGAGAACCCCCTTTAGTAATTCCTGTAGTGGGGGCTTTCTGATGATAAATTCCCTCATCTTTTCTGTATCTGTGAATGTTTTTATTTCTCCTTCATATTTGAAGGATAGCTTTGATGGGTATAGTATTCGTGGCTGAAAGTTCCTCTCTTTCAGGACTTTAAATATTGGGGTCCACTCTCTTCTAGCTTGTAGAGTTTCTGCTGAGAAATCTGATGATAATCTAATGGGCCTTCCTTTATATGTTGTATTCTTCTTTTCCCTGGCTGCCTTGAGAATTTTTTCTTTGCCGTTGGTTTGTGTCAATTTCATTATGATATGCCTTGGAGTAGGTTTGTTGGGGTTAAGAAAACTCGGAGTTCTGTTTGCTTCTTGAACTTGAGGCTTTAGTTCTTTCCACAGGCTTGGGAAGTTCTCATCTATTATTTGTTTGAGTATGTTCTCCATTCCATTTTCTCTCTCTTCTCCCTCTGATATACCTATTATTCTTATGTTATTCTTTTTGATGGAGTCAGATAATTCTTGTAGGGCTATCTCATTTTTTTTAATTTTTGAGTCTCTTTCTTCTTCTCTCTGTTGTGCCTCAAGTTGCTTGTCTTCTATTTCACTAATCCTCTCTTCTATCTGACCTGTTCTATTAGCTAAGCTTGTTACTTCGTTTTTCAGCTCGTGAATTGAGTTTTTCATCTCTGTTTGATTTGTTTTTATAGTTTCAATTTCCTTGGACATATATTCTTTGTGTTCATTGAGTTGTTTTCTGAGCTCCCTAAATTGCCTTTCTGTGTTTTCTTGTATATCTCGGAGGATTTTTAGGATTTCTATCTTGAATTCTCTGTCATTTAGCTCCAAGGTTTCCAATATATTAAATTTTTTCTCCATAGATATTTCCTCATCTAGCTGTGTTACCTCTCTTTCTTTTGTATCCATGATATTCGATTTTCTCTTCCTTAATGGCATCTGAGGGTGGTTTTGTTGATAGTATTAATGAGATTTAATAAAGAATAAAAAGTTAAAAAAAAATTGAAAAGAGTTGTTTTTTTAAAAAAAATTAATAATGAAATAAAGAAAAATAAAATAAAAATTTAAAAAAAAGGAAATTATTCCCCCCCTCCTTTTTTCCTCTCCTCTCCTCTCCCCTCTTTCTTGAGAAAATCTTGTGGTGAACTGTGAATTATAACAAACAATGCCTGTGATGGAGGGCCTGAATTGGGGAAAAGTAATAAAGGTGCAAAAAAAAAGAAAAAAAAAGAAAAAAAAAAAAAAGAGGGTATGGACCCAGAAAAAGCAAATAAGGAAAAAATTTGGGTCAAGAATAAAATGATTTGCTTTTAGGTGTTGGTTGTCTAAGAGTTATGATGAGAGGAATAAGAGGAAAACAGAAAAATGGGGGGACAAATTAAAAAATTACTATTGTATTTAGTGGAACAAGAACTAGATAAAATGGAGAGCCAGGGGTGGGAGCACTGCTAGTGAGTTAAAAAGGTGAAGTAAAAACCCCCCAAAATGCCACAAACATAAGTTTGAGTCCCAGATAAGATAATTTGTTTGTTATTGAGGTTTGAATGAGAGGAGATGTAAAGGAGAAAGGAAGAAACTAATATAGAGGGAGAAAAGAAAGAGAGAGAGAGAAAAAAGGAGGGAACCACTAAAAGAAGAAAAAAGAAAGGAGAGAGAAAGTTAAGGGTTTTGGAGTGCAACCCTCATAGAGAGAAAGGAAGAGGAGAGAAAAGATAATGGGAGATGTAACACTTATGGGTAGTGTAGTTCAAGGAGAGGAGAGAGTAAGACCGGCAGAGAGTTAATCGGCCAAATTGGAGGAGGAAAAAAAGTATCAAGAATGAAGATAAGAGAAACAAACGAACAAATATAATAAAATGGGATAGGTTATAAAGTCTCCAGATTATTCTTGATTTTGAGAGGTTATCTTCTTGCTTTTTCTTTTCTCTCCCTCTTCCTGATCGGTGACTCTGTACCCCGGGTTCTGCCCCTTTGGCACGCTCAGGTAGAGGTTTGCAGTTGATAAGTCTCTATGGCAATGTCATGTATTGTGCTTTAGTCTCGTTGGCAGTCTAGGCTCATTAGCATTTATAGGCTCCGACAGTGAGAGAGTCCGTGTTCCTGGAGCCTTTCTCCTAGTCTTTCCTTCGTCAATTAGTAACCTGATAATCCAGCTATGGGGTTGCTGCTGCCTCTGCCTGGATAGTAAGACGCTCAAAGAGCTGGCAACTCCCCACTCTATTTCCACTCAGCACAGGGCTCTGGGTAAGGCTCAGTCAGTCAGAGCTGCTAGCATAATCAGGCGGGCTTTCCGCCCACTCAAAGACCTCTGGCTCTGCCACTCTGTCCGGTAACACAGGCGAGCGCCCACTTCCGGGGCGCTTGGAGGAAACTCTCATTCACTATCTGCGTGCGCAGACCAGGATATCTGGCCAGCAGTCTCACGCTCTGAGTGAAACCCCCAACCGCATGGAAAAGTTGCAGCGTTGGAATTGGCTCTTGCTCCGTCCCCGTGCGCGGCTTTTGCAAGGCGCTGGGGCGGCCCGAGATTCCGCTTTGGCCCACACAAAGGCCCCTGACTCTGCCCCTCTGTGCTATAACACGGGCGCGCACTGCCGAGGCACTTGGAAGAATCTCTCATTCACTATCTGCGCGCGCAGACCAGGATATGAGGCCGGCCGCGTTTCCCTCTGAGTGAAACCCCCACCAGCTCGGAAAATTTCCACCGTTGGAATTAGTTCTCGCTCCCTCCTGTGCGCGGCTTTCCCAGGGCGCTGGGGCTGCCCAGAGATTCTGCTTTCGGCCCACAGAAAGGCCTCTTACTCTGCCTCTCTTTGGGGTAACACGGGCACCCTCTTCCGGGGCTTAGGAAGAAATCTCTCGCCCACTAACTGCGCACCGACCAGGAGATCGGGTAAAATGGCTGCCCCACTTGTCTTTCTTTGTTTGGGTTTGGCGCGAGTGTTAGCTTGTATTCCCCGGGTTGCCACAGGATCAGTTTTTCCTCGGCTTGGATCTCCGTACCACAGCCTGGTTCGGCCGTTTGTGCCGCGGCCTGGATCTATTCACCCCCTTTGCCCGCCTCAGTTTCTATATTCACAGTTACCAGAGAAAGCCGCCCTGTTTAGGTTAGTGAGGAAGGCGGAGCATTTCTTACTCCCTATTTACTTCGGGGTTTGGTTATATATTTAGCCAATTTTTCACTCGACCATACCTTTGGGTGTATTGCGAAGCATCTGGAAGCTCCAAGTATAGGTTTTTCTGTTTCTGGTTGAAGATCTTGTTGAGTTTTGGGGGAGATTTATCGGTATCGCTTCCTACCCCGCCATTACTCTGACGTCATCTCCGGAAATTTTTTATTTCTTCCTTGATCTCATTGTTAACCCATTCATTGTTTAGTAACATGCTATTTAGTTTCCAAGTGTTTGAATGTTTTTCATGTTTTCTATTGTAGTTGATTTTTAGTTTCATGCTATTGTGATCAGAGAAGATGTTTGATATGATTTCAATCTTCTTAAATTTGTTGAGACTGTTTTTGTGCCCTAACATGTGGTCTATCCTAGAAAATGTACCATGAGCACTTGGAAAGAATGTATATTCTTTTGCTGTATGGTGAAAGGCTCTGAAGATATCTATTAAGTCCAGGTGATCTCGTGCAGGGATAGTCAACCTTTTTATACCTACCACCCACTTTTATATCTCTGTTAGTAGTAAAATTTTCTAACCACCCACCCGTTCCACAGTAATGATGATTTATAAAGTAGGGAAGTAACTTTACTTTATAAAATTTATAAAGCAGAGTCACAGCAAGTTAAAGCATATAATAATAATTACTTACCAAGTACTTTATGCAGATTTTTGCTAAATTTGGCAGAATAAATCTTTATAAAACAACTTACTATAGTTAAATCTATGTTTTTATTTATACTTTGGTTGCTCCGTTACTGCCCACCATGAAAGCTGGAACGCCCACTAGTGGACGATAGGGACCAGGTTTATTACCAGTGATCTAGTGTGTCCTTTAAGGCTGCTGTGTCTTTGTTAATTTTCTTTCTTGAGGATCTATCCATTGATGTTAGTGGAGTATTAAAATAACCTACTATTATAGTATGGCTGTTGATCTTACTCTTTATGTCCATCCAGATCTGCTTTATATATATAGGTGCTCCTATATTAGACACATCAATATTTATAATGGTTATATCTTCTTGTTGGATTACTCCCTTTATCATTATATAGTGACCTTCTTTATCCTTTACTATAGGCTTTGTTTTAAAGTTTATTTTGTCAGATATAAGTATTGCTACCGTAGCTTTTTTTTTCATTTCCATTTGCATGAAATTTTTTTTCCATCCCTTTATTTTCAGTCTTTGCATATCTTTTGTTTTGAGGTGGGTCTGTTGTAGATAGCATATGTATGAGGCCTGTTTTCTTATCCACGCAGGTACCCTATGTCTTTGGATTGGAGCATTTAAACCATTTACATTTAAGGTTATTATTGATATGTAGTTGTGTATTGTCATTTTATTTTTTAAATATACATTCCTGTTTCTTGATTTTTTCCTTTTTTTTCTCTTTACAACAGGCCCTTTAACATTCCTTGCAGCATTGGTTTGGTTGTAATGAATTCCTTTAGTTTTTATTTGTCTGGGAAGCTTTTTATTTCTCCTTCAATTTTAAATGATAGCCTTGCTGGATAAAGAAGTCTTGTTTTGTAGGCTCTTGTTCTGCATTACTTTGAATATTTCTTGCCGTTCCCTTCTGGCCTCAAGTGTTTCTGTTGAAAAGTCGGATATCATCCTTATGGAGGCTCCTTTGTAGGTGATTGACTGCTTTTATGTTGCAGCTTTTAGTATCCTTTCTTTATCTCTTAACTTTGGTATTTTAATTATGATGTGCCTTGGTGTAGGTGTCTTTGGGTTCTGTAATGGGCCTCTCTGTGCTTCTTGAACTTGTGTGACTTTTTCCTTCATCAATTTAGGGAAGTTTTCAGTTTTGATTTCTTCAATCAGGTTCTCTATCCCTTGTTCTTTCTCTTCTCCTTCAAGAACCCCATGATGTGGTTTTTGTTTCTCTTCATGTTGTCATAGAGCTCTCTTAGAGTTTCCTTAGACATTTTGATCCTCTTTTCTTTTTGTTGCTCTGCTTCCGTGCTTTCATTTATCTTGTCCTCTAAATTGCTGATTTGATCCTCTGCTTCATCCAGCCTGGTTTTAATTTCTTCCTGTGTAGTCTTCATTTCTTATATTGTATTTGTCATTTCTTTCTGATTCTTTTTTATGATTTCAATGTCCTTTTTAATGCTTGCTATCTCTTTATTTAGGTGATCATTATGTCCATCTATTGTTGCTTAAAGGTCTTTGAGCATCCTAACAATCATTATTTTAAACTCTGCATCTGGTATCTTGGTTATTTCCATCTCATTCAGTTCTTTTTCTGGGGATTTCTCTTGTTGATTCATTAGGATTTCGTTTCTCTGTCTTCCCATTTTGTGTGTGTATAGACTGCTCCTGTAGGTGTGTTATTTGTTTAGATAGGCGAGTTTAGGGTTGGTGTTGTCTGCCTCTAACTTCCAGGTGTGTTGTTGCTAGATCTTCTTGGGTTGGCCTCAGCTATTGTTTGTAATCTGCTGTGGGCTGTTTGCTGCTACTGCTCTTTTTGTATTTGTGTTGGCGTTTTCTATGCCTTAGCTGAGTTAGCTGTGAGGAGCCCTACCTTAAAATACAACTCTTAACTATGATTGTTAGGTCCTATGCTGATGCTCTCTGTATCTGGCTGCTGGATGTGCCAGCCCTGGACCTCCCTGGCCTGAACCTGGCGCAGACCACTGGGGGTCACTGCTTATGAATAGACTTTAGCAACCTTTTTGGAGCTACAGTGATCTAGAATTTGTGGCTGCTTTTGCTGGGCCCAGGTACCATTGTAAATATCAGCAGCACTCCTAGGCTGGCTTTTATCTACTCTTGGCCAGTGAGTGTGGCCTCTGTATTCCCGGAGTGTGGTTAGTCCCCTAGCCAGGGCTGCTTTCTCTGGCGCTTGGGCACCGGTGTTGCCGGGCTCGTGAGCTGCAGCATGGGCTGCATCACGGGCCGTGCGCTGGCCACCTCACTGGGCACCACCCCCACCGCCGCGAGCGTGGCCACAGCCGTTGCAGCTTGGCCCACCCACCCTTCAGAGGGTACTCATCAGTGTGTGTGGGGGCACTGTAGCCAAGACCTCAGCGCTCAAAACCTGTGTCCCTGATGTGCCCTCTGCTTCTAAGCTACTCTTTGCTCTGACTGGAGTAGAGTAGCCTCCGATAGACAGAGTAATTGCTTCCCTTTGCTGGCGTTGCTTCTCCTAAGAAAAATGGCCACTTTAGGTTTGGGGAGTGACCCAGCACAGGGGTTAGGGTGGCTGTCCCCCACATTCTCTCCCTGTGCCTCTGACACTACACTCTCCTCACACAACTCCAGTTCTTTCAGCTCTTACTGCTCCCGGAGTCCCAGGTAAGTGGCTTCGAACGAGGTTTTCTGCATGGTCCCTTTAAAACGGAGCCTGGGTCTGAGAGTTCTGTCTCCTTCTTGCAAACAATAACCTGGGTCTTTCAGCTATGTACTGTCTGTATGCCTCTTTTAGTCTCTGGGGCTCTAGGCTGGGTCTCCGTTCCTGGGGCTGTGGACCCACAAGTCTCTGGGCAACCCACCCCGCCATGAGAGACCCTCCCGGCTGCCCCTCGCTCTTGGGAGCGGGGCAGCCCTTTCTGTGTCTCCAGTCTTCCTACCAGTCTCAGTGTTTTTCTTTAGTGATCCTTGGTTATAGATTCCTCTTAGTTTAGTCCAAAGTTGGTTTTTCAAGATGATTGTTTCCAATTAAGTTGTAATCCACCTTCATTCTGGGAAGTGGGAGTTGTAACGTCTGCCTACTCCATTGCCATCTTCTGGTTCCCCATCATTTTTAAAGGTAATAGATTTTAACCATTTAAACTACATATGCCTTAATTACATATGTGTTACTGACATGTAATATGTAGAGTTAGTTTTATAATTTTGTATATTTTTCAGAGAATAACAGCTTAGAGAACGAAGATGTTATCCAACTTGAGGATATTTGCAGTGAATCATAAGAAGATACTTAGCTTGCACAGCAGTGTAAGTTTTTCTTGTAAAATTAAACATACTTCAAAAACTTCAGTTACTTTACTTCCCAAAAGGCCTAATATATATACTAGTCTATCTTTATCTTCGGCAGTTTCTTAATAGGTATGGGAGAACCTGTAATCAAGAAGAAGCATGCCTTATCATTAGTTTATAAATTCCTTTTTCTACTTTAAAATAACCTTTGCAGCATTTTGAAGAATATCTATTTCTGTATTCCAGTCTGAGGTCATTAGTGGCCCAAGGAGTTAATAGTTTTTTTTCAGTGTTTTTATTGCTGATACTTTCAGACTACATACCCTGTCTTACCTTGGAGAAAATTTTAATAAAGCTTTGAGTCTCATCTTTACTCTTAAAATGTTTTATTAGGATAATAGTGTTTTGTTGCTAGAAACGTGGTAATTAATGTAGGAGTAATATAGAAGGCACAGGCATGCATTCAATGATATTACAAAAAGCAGTTTGTGGCAGCCCCAAATCATTCCATACATTAACTATAACAATTCCAAATATGTTTTCAGCCATTAAATATGTGGTCTAGGGATAGATTAGGATGGAGAATATTCAACCTCTATGTGGGAATATTAGAGATATGTGGGCAGTTTTTTTAAATGTTGGTCCCTTCTTCCCACCCCAGTTTTTGTTTTTTTTTAAATTTTCCAAGTGATTTTAATGTGTAGACACTGGTATAAGTCCTGAAGACAGCTGATGGTTTTAGAGTTCATGACCCCACCAACTCTTTGTAGCTGTAGAGGAGAACCGAAGAATATCCAGGGTGAGAGACCTTTTTTTTTTTTTTTCCCAGAGATGGAGAGAGTCAGAGAGTATAGATAGGGACAGACAGACTGAAACGGAGAGAGATGAGAAGCATCAATCATCAGTTTTTCGTTGCGATATCTTAGTTGTTCATTGATTGCTGTCTCATATGTGTCTTGACCGCGGGCCTTCAGCAGACCAAGTAACCCCTTGCTTGAGTCAGCGACCTTGGGTCCAAGCTGGTGAGCTTTGCTCAAGCCAGATGAGCCTGCACTTAAGCTGCAGACCTTGGGGTCTTGAACCTGGGTCTTCTGCATCCCAGTCCGACGCTCTATCCACTGTGCCACCTCCTGATCAGGAGGTGAGAGACCTCTTTAACCTTTATGTGTCTCTGGAAACTTCAGGGTCTTGGTTCTCAAACTGTAGCTCACAGACTCTCCTGGGGAGCTTGTTAAAACACAGATTGTTCTGCCTAGTACCCAGAGCTTCTGATTTTCTTGTTAGGTGTGGGCCCTGAGAGCTTGTCTTTCTAACAAGTACTTTGTGATGTTAATACTCAGGTCTAGAAGACCCTGCGGCTAAGGTCAGCTTAGAACAGCAAACCAGTATTAATTTTATTCTTTCCTGTAGTATAATTTGGGTTGTCACTTTTAAAAAGAATTGGAGTTGCCCTGGCCGGTTGGCTCAGCGGTAGAGCGTCGGCCTAGCGTGCGGAGGACCCGGGTTCGATTCCCGGCCAGGGCACATAGGAGAAGCGCCCATTTGCTTCTCCACCCCTCCGCCGCGCTTTCCTCTCTGTCTCTCTCTTCCCCTCCCGCAGCCAAGGCTCCATTGGAGCAAGGATGGCCCGGGCGCTGGGCATGGCTCTGTGGCCTCTGCCTCAGGCGCTAGAGTGGCTCTGGTCGCAATATGGCGACGCCCAGGATGGGCAGAGCATCGCCCCCTGGGGGGCAGAGCACCGCCCCTGGTGGGCGTGCCGGGTGGATCCCGGTCGGGCGCATGCGGGAGTCTGTCTGACTGTCACTCCCTGTTTCCAGCTTCAGAAAAATGAAAAAAAATAAATAAATTAAAAAAAAAAAAAAAAAGAATTGGAGTTAATAAATTGGGACTACTTTAAGGAGATTGAAAGTATTTTGTTCTCTGATAAAACATAGTTATAATGTTAAAACTACTGTAATAAGACATGCTAACATAAAATTAATGTCCTTTCTGTTTCTCTTTACCAGAATATGTATTGCTTTAGAATAAGAGCAAGTTTAAAAAGAATAAAGCATCACGTGCCTCTTGGGAAAAATTATAGTTCCCTGCCAGGTAATACTGTTAGAGTCTCCTTTTATTAAACTACTTGCTTGCACTCTTCTCCTCCCCTCTCCCCCTTACCCTCCTCCCTTTTTCCAACCCCTCTCTCCTGTTCCCACCTCTCCTTCTCTTTCTTCTTCTTTTTTCCTTTCACCCCTAATCTCTGTCTTACTTATAAGCATCTCCCTTATGAGTGGACTCTAGCCATTTTGGAAATAGTGGCTCCTTTTACTTGACTATTTATTTCCTTGAGATTATTCGGAGTTGGGAGTATTCTGATAAAAGGCGGGAGGGAATACCAGTAGATTTATTTAAGCTCTTAATCTGCTGGCCAGCCTAGTAAACTGAAGGAAGGATAGGGTCAAGTCAGCTTTAGTAGTTGGCTCAAAAGTTTAGCTGGTGAGTCTACTTGTAGAATGCTCTTGCTGTACATTGATTTTTTTATATTCCATTTCTCATTTTTATACAGAAGTATTTTTTGTCAACAGAGGTTTAGCAGAGCAATTTATTTTGAAGGTTCTTGAGAGTGATTTGGTTAAGTATTTATCTGGGATAGGTTAGGTTAGGTTAGATAATATGGCTATTAAAAGCTGGAAGCCTGAGGAACTGACTATCCCTGCTTCTGAATATTTTTCCTGTGTTTGAGGTAAGCAAGCATATGGGAAACTTGATGAAACTCGTTTCATTCTTTTGCTATTCTCATTACCATCTTTGTCTTGTGAAAAAAATGGGAGTAAATATACTGCTTTGTAATGGCATATGGCTTTAATGGCCTGCAGTCTAGGTTTCTGTATTTTGCCAATACAGATTTATCTGTAGCAGTATAGATTATCTTTCCATTTTTAAACCTCTATGAGGTTTCCAAAATATAATATATCTCTTGATTTTTTATAGAAATTTGGGAGAACTGATTTAAATAGGAGGAAGGTATACATTATATTTGTAAACCTAACTGAATTGTTGCTTTAGTATTATTAGTAAAATACGTATTAAGCATGGAGTAAGACATTAAAGACTTTTTTATTATCCCAGAAGTACTACTTGACCTTTTTTTTTTTTTTTTTTCTTTCATTTTTCTGAAGCTGGAAACAGGGAGAGACAGTCAGACAGACTCCCGCATGCGCCCGACCGGGATCCACCCGGCACGCCCACCAGGGGCGACGCTCTGCCCACCAGGGGGCGATGCTCTGCCCATCCTGGGCGTCGCCATGTTGCGACCAGAGCCACTCTAGCGCCTGAGGCAGAGGCCACAGAGCCATCCCCAGCGCCCGGGCCATCTTTGCTCCAATGGAGCCTTGGCTGCGGGAGGGGAAGAGAGAGACAGAGAGGAAAGCGTGGTGGAGGGGTGGAGAAGCAAATGGGCGCTTCTCCTGTGTGCCCTGGCCAGGAATCGAACCCGGGTCCTCCGCACGCTAGGCCGACGCTCTACCGCTGAGCCAACCGGCCAGGGCTACCTTTTAAAAGTATTAATTATTGTAACTTCTGTTCAGTACTACCTCCTATCCTGACTTTAAAGGTACTGTGTCCTTGGGTTACTGTACAAAAATTCATTATCAGCTGATACGAGGATCACTTTTAGTTCTTCCAGCCCTGACAATGCAGGTTTATCGGACTGCATTTTGTATTATATTTTCTTTGGTTCAGGATGTACTGCTTTAAGATGATTTTAATGAAATCATCTTAAAGGTGGCAGAGATTGGAGTAAATCTATATTTTTCTAAGGATATGATCAAGAAATTCTATGTTTCAAACTTTACTTTGTTTTATTGTCATTTATAACCTTTCTTTAAAGATTGTAGGAAAATAAGTTTTAGGTAAATGAGACTATTTAGCTTGGGTTTCACTTTCATTAAAATGATATTTGCTTAAAATTAATTTATTTCGCCTGTAAATTAATGGAAAATTTCTTAAACAGTTTTATTTTAACCTTCTTTCCATTAGGTTTAATAGGAAATGATATCAAATCTCTTCATTCCATCATTAATCCTCCTATAGCTAAGTAAGTATTGTCTTTTCATTGACATTGACTTTTTAGTAGCCTGACCTGAAAAGTTATAGGTTTCTCTCATGGGCTTTAGTCAGCATTGTTAGTGAATGCTCTAATTTCTGTAACTGTTTGCCCTATCTTATTATAAATACATGTTGGAATATATCTTAAAAGCAATTTTCTTTTCACAATTGAATGATATAAATTTTAATTAGCAACAGTATATATTTTTTATAGAAATTAATGTAAGACATTCATAAGATTGTAGTTAGCTGTTTTTTTGCTTATCTTGTCAGAGTACTGTGATAGTGATGTTTTCCGTTTTTCTAGTTTTTATACCATTGTATATATTAATGAAATACTAACTAGCTTTGAAATTCACACAGCATAGACATTTGGGTTTTACATTATAGTAATGTTCACCTTATAATACGTGTCTTTTTTTCTCCCTTTTATTCAGAATCCGTAATATTGGAATTATGGCTCATATTGATGCAGGCAAAACCACCACTACAGAAAGAATATTGTACTACTCTGGTTACACAAGATCACTGGGAGGTCAGAATGGATTCCGCCTTTCCTTACCCCCTATTAGGAAAAAGCATCATTGGAAAATATTTTGATTAAGAAGTCAACTTAGAGTCTGACCAGGCGGCGGCACAGTAGATAGAGCATTGGACTAGGATGTGGAAGACCCAGGTTTGAAACCCCGAGGTTGTCGGCTTGAGCGCTGGCTCATCTGGTTTGAGCAAGGCTCACAAGCTTGAGCTCAAGGTCACTGGCTTGAGCAAGAGGTCACTTGGTCTGCTGTATCCCCCCTCCCCCCCCCCCCAGTCAAGGCATATATGAGAAAGCAATCAATGAACAACTAAGGCACCACAATGACGAATTGATGCTTCTCATCTCTCTCCCTTTTTGTCTATCTGTCCTTATCTGTCCCTTTCTCTCTCTCTGTCACCCCCCCCCCCCAAAGTCAACTGAGAGATCTGGAGTATGGCACAGAGGCACTGATGTTCAAAGCACAACGTAAAAATAAGGTAGTTGCAACACTCACCAAAGGGTCTTTGTAGGTTCAACTAAACATTCAAACTCATGAGACTATCTTAGGCCACATTGGGCACTGGTCTATTCAAGCTATAGGATGGGAATCATAACTTACCAGCAGACCAGTGGTAGGTGTTTCTAGAGTTCTTGTAACCGCCCTCATGGCTATCTAGGAACTGTCTTCTTTGACTAGCCAAAAGTGATAGCTTAGTTGCAAGGTAACAAGATTTGCAGGAGCCACTCTGGCTTAGAAGACTTGTACCCCCTAGAAATGAGTATCTCTTGTTACAGCTCCAAGGACTATCTTCAGGGTTTCCCACAAGGGACATGCCATGCCCCACTCAGGAAAACCTGAAGCTGTGTATCTCTATCAGGTATTTTTTTTTTTTTTTTTTTTTTCTGAAGCTGGAAACAGGGAGTCAGACAGACTCCCGCATGCGCCGGACCAGGATCCACTTGGCACGCCCACCAGGGGCGACGCTCTGCCCACCAGGGGGCGATGCTCTGCCCCTCCTGGGCGTCACTCTGCCATGACCAGAGCCACTCCAGCGCCTGGGGCAGAGGCCAAGGAGCCATCCCCAGCGCCCGGGCCATCTTTGCTCCAATGGAGCCTTGGCTGCGGGAGGGGAAGAGAGAGACAGAGAGGAAGGAGGGGGGGTGGAGAAGCAAATGGGCGCTTCTCCTATGTGCCCTGGCCAGGAATCGAACCCAGGTCCCCCGCACGCCAGGCCGACGCTCTACCGCTGAGCCAACCGGCCAGGGCCTCTCTATCAGGTATTTATAGCTCATTTATAGTTCTTCTCAATTCAGATGTAGCTTACCAATAAATATTTTTCTATTTTATGTGTTGCCTAGCTACATAGTTGACATACTTCTGTTTTTTTGGTTTCTAAAAGAAGCAGAAAGTTAGCCAGAGATTACATTTTCATGCAGAGAAAGGATTTTGATAATTTTTACCCCACAGTAGTAATATAATTTACCTAAGTTTTGAATTTATTTTTTATTTTGTTTTATTTTTTCTGTGACAGAGACAGAGAGGAACAGATAGAGACAGACAGGAAGGGAGAGAGTTGAGAAGCATTAATTCTTCGTGACAGCACCTTAGTTGTTTCATTGATTGATTTCTCCTATGTGCCTTGACTGGGGGGCTACAGCAGAGTGAGTGACCTCTTGCCCAAGCCAGCGACTCTGGGCTCAAGCCAGCGACCTTGGGTGAACCTTATTCAAACCAGATGAGCCCGCACTCAAGCTGGCTACCTCGGGGTCTTGAACCTGGGTCTTCCATATCCCAGTCTGATGCTCTATCCACTGTGCCACTGCCTAGTCAGGCTGAATTTATTTTTTAATTATAACATGTCAAAAACTGTTGTTCTTGACCAGGCATTCACATTTGAAACCCCATGTAGCTTTTTTTTGGTTGTTGTTTTGTTCTTATTTATTTTGTTTTATTATTTATTTATTTAAAGTGAGAGGAGAAGAGATAGACAGACTTCTATATGCATCCCGACTGGGATCCACCCAGCAACCTGTCTAGAGCTGATGCTCGAATCAACCAAGCTATCCTCAGAGCCTGAGGTTGATGCTTGGACCAACTGAGCTATCCTCAGCACTCGGGGCCGATGTTCAGACCAGTCAAACCACTGGCTGTGGGAGGAGAAGAGAGAAGGGGGAGAGGGAAGGGGAGAGAAGCAGATGGTCACTTCTCATGTGTGCCCTGACCAGGGGTTGAACCTGGGACATTCACACACCAGGTTGACACTCTATATCCACTGAGCCAATAGTTCAGGGCCCCTAATGTAGTCTTTATTTCAGTTATGGTATTCTTCATTTCTGACTAGTCTTTTTTTTTTTTTTTTTTTTTTTTTTTTTAAAGATTTTATTTATTCATTATAGAGAGGGGAGAGAGAGAGAGAAGGGGGGAGGAGCTGAAAGCATCAACTCCCATATGTGCCTTGACCAGGCAAGCCCAGGGTTTTGAACCGGCAACCTCAGCATTTCCAGGTTGACACTTTATCCACTGCGCCACCACAGGTCAGGCCAGTGACTAGTCTTTTTTAATGTTTTCTTTCTCTTTATTGAAGTTCTCACTGAGTTCATCTAATCTTTTTCCTAAGTTCATTTAGTATCCTTATAACCAGTGTTTTGAACTCTTGCATCTGATAGATTGCTTGTCTCCGTTTCATTTGGTTCTTTCTGGAGTTTATTCTTTTCTTTCCTTTGGGACATGTTTCTTTTGGCTGACTTCATGTGTTTGTTTCTATGTATCAGGTAAGTCTATGTCCCCAGTCTTGGCAGAATAGTCTTATATGGTAGTTGTTCTGTGTGTCCTAGTGGTGCAGTCTCCCTGGTCACCTGAGCCAAGTGCTCCAGGGTGTCCCTTGTGTGGGTTGTGTGTGCCCTCCTGTGTAGCTGAGCCTTGTTTGCTGTTGGCACATCAGTGGGAGGGACTGACCCTCAGGCTGACTGCCTTTGAGAGCTGGCCGTGACAACAGCATATGAGCTGTTGTGCAGGTGTTCACCCCATGGAGTAGGAGTCACTTTAGTGGGGCTCTGGTGCCAGCCGAGTTTACCCTTCTTGTGTGTTTTTTGTGGAGCTAGTTGGGTGGTACTCTGGAGTGATCTGAAATTGGCCACCACATGTGTTGGTTCTTGAAACTCTTGGGAGATCTGTGATTCCAGAGCAGGTCAGCTGCAGCTTGTGCCTGGCTTGGGGCTATCTGGTAGGAGCCACAAAGTAATCTGTGGTTGTTTGCCATTTGTGCTGGGCTTAGAGGTGTTTGGAGAGGCTATGCTGTGGACCTAGGCTGTCTGCCACTAGTCTGGACTTGGAACCCTTTGGTGGGCCCCATGATTTGAGCTGAAGCCAACAGCCACTTGGCCTGTGCTTGTCTCCAGAGAGAGCTGTCCCAGCCCCTGCCCCTTCAGTCTTCTCCCTAAAGCTGGTCAGTTTAGTTCTTCCCCATGTGTTCCTGATGCTTTTTGAGCTGCTGCCCTTAATTGAAGCTCTGTTCTAAAGCAAGACTGGTTACTGTTTATGCCAGGCTTGCGGTCACCTGATGGGAATTACAATGCAAGTTGAGACCATTCACCATTTGTTCTGGGCTAGGAGCCACTTAGCCAGAGATTCAGGGCACGCCAAGACCAGCTGCTATTTGTTTGGGGTTTTTGGACCTTTGAGGGATTTTAGGAAAGTCCATAGCTCGAGCTGAGGCAGACTGTGTGTGTAAAAATGCTGCTGGAAGAGGCTTGGCTGGGCTCACAAGTTGAGTGAGATGGAGTCTCGGGATTCACCAGGGCAGTGCAAGCTGTGTTAGCAAGTACATAGAGAGCAGAGATTTGGTCCTGCCTGTGCTGTACCTGCTTGTTGGGGATGGAGTCAATCAAGGAAGTGCTCTAAATAAAAGTGATGCTTGCCAGCACTTCTGTCTCCAGAGAGAGCTGTCCCAGCCCCTGCCCCTTCAGTCTTCTCCCTAAAGCTGGTCAGTTTAGTTCCTCCCCATGTGTTCCTGATGCTTTTTGAGCTGCTGCCCCTGTGTTGGAGCTCAGAGCGAGTGACTTTGTGAGCAGGTGAGTTTGGAAGTGGGCCCCTTAACAGGATACCTAGATCTCTGCCAGCCCTCCATCTCACTCAGACATAATCCCTGCTGGTTTTCACAGCCATATATTATGGGGACTCCTATTACTGGCACTGGAGCCCTTGGCTAGGGCATCTGGTGTGGGGGCTGGGACACCTTGCTCCTTGGAACCACCGTGGGTGTAGGACCTACCTGTTCTATGTCCCCTCCCCAGTTCTAACATTGCTTCTTCCTTAGCTGTAGGACTTAGCTATAGGATTTCTGTTCAGCTAGTCTTCAGGTGCTTCTTAATGATGGTGGTTATAATTTAGTTGTAATTTTGATGTCAGAAAGGAGGCAAGAGCAGCATCTACCTACTCTGCCATCTTGACTGGAAGTCCTCTTTTTCAGTTCCTTTACTGTATAAATTTAATCAAAATAAAATGCATAAGTGAAGATTTTTAAAGTGAAGGGGTTGGAGGCTAGTTGAAAAAGATGGATTAAGAAGTATAAATTAGTTACAAAATAGTCATGGAGAGGTAAAGTATAGCATAAGGAATATAGTAAGTAATGTAGTAACTATATGGTGCCAGGTGATATTGGAAATATTGGGGTGACAGCTTTGTAAAGTATGATTGTCTAACCACTGTACTATATACATGAAACTAATACAAAAGTAATATTGAGTGTAAACTATAATTAAAAAAAATAAATTTACAATCAATTTTAGTGATCTTTTTGGTCATCAGGGTGAACTTTATCTATGGCTTTATGCTGTATAAGTTCTACCAAGACATTATTTGAATTTGTACAAATAAAGCCCCTTTTCTTTTTGAAAACTTAGTAATGAGAAGGGTTTGTAAAGGATAACGTGAGAGGATTTTTTTTCTCTACATTGTTCCATGTAGCTACCATTTACTTAACATTTACTGAGGTAGGTATTTTATATATATAGTCTTGTTTCATTTTTATAACAACCCAGCAAGATTGGCTTTATTAGCCTGATTTTACAACAAAATAAGTAACTTGCTCAAGATTACAGAGTACTAATGGTGAAGTTGAGATATAAATCTGGGTCTGTCTCTGCTCTTTAATTGCGCTGTCTTCAGTCAAAAGATCAGGTCTGAGGAACATCAAATAAGGAAGGGATCATAAAAGCTAACCTAGGAAAAAATGTAAGAAATATATACTTTAGTAAAATTAAAATAACTAAACGAGTGTTTATCTTAGTTGTTACAGAAAAATTATTTTTGTGGGAAAATTACTAATCTTGCTAAGAAAGCTTTTTCTAAAACAGAGGTATTTAGATTAAGGGCTCTAAATATTAATTTAAGTATTTTGTGAACTATTTTTTTAAATGCAAATTAAATTGTCAGAAAGATATCAGATACCAAGAAAATGTGATTAAGCCTAGGTATGTCATCTCTTTCCTGGTTAGATGTTGATGACGGAGACACAGTGACAGATTTCATGGCTCAAGAGCGAGAAAGAGGCATTACTATTCAATCAGCTGCTGTTACATTTGATTGGAAGGGATATAGAGTCAATCTAATTGATACACCAGGTATGCTGCTGTTCCAGCAATGTAGAGATGCTGTTTCACTTGAGGTTGTTGTTTGTGTATGTGTGTTTTTATTTTTAATTGTGATAAAAAACATAAAATTTACCATCTTAACCATTTTCAGATGTGCAGTTCAGTAGTGTTATTTTGACATTGTTGTGAAACAGATCTTTAGAACTTTTTCAGAACTGTAAGTTGACCCATTCTTTTTTTGTCTTCTTCTACTACTCCTGGTAACCCTGATTCTATGTTCTATGTCTTTGGAATTGACTACTTTAGGATACATTGTATAAGTAGAATCATACAATACTTGTTTTTTTACTGGCTTTTATCACTTAGCATAAAGTCTTTCAAGGTTCATTTATGCTATAACTATATGACAATATTTTTTTTTAAGACTGCATAGTATTCAGTTGTACACATAGAACACATTTTATATATCAATACATAAAAAATTTTGAATATATACCATCCATCCATCAGTGGATATTAGGGTTGCTGTGACCTCTTGGCTATTGTGGGTAGTGCTGCTATGAACATAGGTGTACAAATATCTTTTTGATACCCTCCTTTCAGTTCTTTTAGGTATATCCCACAGTGGGATTGTTAAGTCATACTTTTTTTGTTGTTTTTTGGGATGGAGGAGGGAAGATAGTGAGGCAGACTCCCTCGTGCACCCTGACCAGGCTCTACCTGGCAACCCCCTCTGGGACCAATACTTGAGTACTGAGGATTTTGAGTACTGAGGCTGCCATGCTCAGACCAGCTGAGCTATCCTCAGCTCCCGGGGTCATGCTGAAACCAACTGAGCCACTGGCTGATTGGAAGAGGGAAGGAGGGAAAAGGAGGGGGAGAGAAGCAGATGGTTGCTTCTCCTGTGTGCCCTGACTGAGAATTGAACGCAGGATGTTCATGTGCCAGGTTGATGCTCTATCCACTGAGCCACCAGCCAGGGCCACATATTTTTTTTTTGTTTGTTTCAAGATTTTAAGTTTGTTGTATTTTCATTTTTTCTTAGGTCATGTGGACTTTACCTTGGAGGTTGAGCGCTGCCTAAGAGTGTTGGATGGTGCAGTGGCTGTATTTGATGCCTCTGCTGGTGTAGAGGTAAAGAAAAAGAATTGCCAAAGTAAAATAAAGATGGAACAGCATGATTTTTTAAAAAAAATAGAAGGTATTGCCTGAGCAGTAGATGGTGCAGTGGATAGAGTGTCAACAGGTGATGCAGAGGACCCAGGTTTGAAACCCCAAGGTTGCTGGCTTGAGCATAGATAGACTCACCAGCTTGAGCGCGGGGTCACCACCTTGAGCATGGGATCATAGACATGACCCCATGATTGCTGGCTTGAGCCCAACATTGTGGGCTTGAGCAAGGGGTCATTGGCTTGGCTGGAGCATCCTCTCCCCCCACCCCCCTTCCCAGTCAAGGCACATATTAGAGGCAATCAGTGAACAGCTGAAGTGCCGCAACTATGAGTTGATGCTTCTCATCTCTCTCTCTCCCTGTCTCTTTCTTTTTCTCTCGCTAAAAAAATAAATATATAAATGTGAAGTTGAAGGGATCTGATTTAGTTTTACTTTAACACTTTATTTGGTAAGCTGATATAAATCAAATTATGATTAAAGGAAGTTGGACTTTAATCTTGAGATGTGCTTTATCTGACACCTCAGATATTTCATAGTAAAAGGAAAATATATTTGCTTTTATGTACAAAATGTGAAAGTTAGTGTTGAAATCTGAAGTGCCCGAGATTCTACCTTATTCTATGTCCCACCTGGTGACTTGAAAGGAGTCAGGTTACAGCTGCACACACAGTGGAACCTGTGCTTAGAAAATGCAGGTATTTTACAATAGGCAATGATCATGCCTCCTCTCTGCTCTGGAGGGATACATTACTTCCAGGGTTATAAGCAAACCTACCTTTTGTTTTGGGGAAAGACACTGTTTCTATCTTTCTAAGATGCTCCTCTATACAAACATCCCTGAAAATATAGTCAGAACAAAAGCAGTCAATGCCTCTCCTAACAAAACATGCAGAAATGTGAGGGGCCTAGGAAGAATTTTCTCCCAACAGTTAATATAAAGCTTCTTGAATAAATCTTGAAAATGAGTTTATAATAAATTAACATTACTGGAGTCAATTAATGCTCTCTGTAGCTGGCACCCTATTTGTTTTATAATCTCAAGAATGGTTTTTATGTTGACTATAGAACTCACATTCTTCTAATCTTAAAATTACTAAAAGTAGTATCTTAATGAAGTGATCAAAATTAATATCCTCCATGCCTGACCTGTGGTGGTGCTGTGGATAAAATATTGACCTGGAATGCTGAGGTTGCTGGTTCAAAACCCCAGGCTTGCCCCTAGAGGTTTTGAACATACTATAAGCAACTATTACAAGTTGATGCTTCCCACTCCCCCCCCAACCCTTTCTCTCTCCCTCTCCATCTCTCCTCTCTCTAAAATCAATAAAAAAAATTAACATCCACCAAAATGGGACAAATCGACACCATAGGCCTCCTGATATGATGCACTAAGAAGGATACAACATTACCTATGTTGTATTCCTGGCAGAAATGTTTGGCCCAAATCTGATTATGAGAGAACAAATCAAATCTAAATTGAAAGACATTCAGCAAAACAAATGACCAGGACTTTTCAGAAATTGAAAAGAAATTGTCAATGTAAGGAAAATGAGTGATGAGTGGCTTAAAAGTTGGAGAACTGTTCTAGATGATAGGATTCTAGAGAGACAAGCAAAGTAAATGTAATATATGATCTTTAACTTGACTCTATATCAAAAAAGAAAAAGTTACAAAGGGTAAATCAGAGAAATTAGACTTTATGTATGTGTCAACTTAAATTCTTCTGAATGTGATCATTGTAATTTGTGTTAAGAGAATGTCCTTATCTTGGCAGATACATAACTAAGGTAGTATGGAGAATTGAAGTATCATGATATTTACAACTTGTTCTCATGGTTCAGCTCCCCTTCTCTCTCTCTCTCTCACTCACTCTCTCTCTCTCTCTCTCTCCTCCTCCCACAGCCATGGCTTGAATGGTTCAAGCAAGTTTGCCATGGCACTGAGGATGGCTCCATGGCCTCACTTCAGGCGCTAAAATAGCTTGGTTGCCCGAGCAATGGAGCAGTGGCCCTAGATGGGCAGAGCATTGCCCCATAGGGGGCTTGCTGGGTGGATCCCTGTTGGGGCACATGCAGGAGTTTGTCTGCCTCTCAATAAAAAAAAGAAAGAAAAAGGAATGGTGGCAAATGTTGGTTCAGTATGTGGAGCAACTTGAACTTGTACATTGTTGGTGGGAATATAAAATACTAGTTACTTTGAAAGACTATTTGGCAATTTCTTATAAAGTTAAATATATACCTGTTTTATAACCCAGTAATTTTACTTGTATATCTTTTTCCAAAGGAATGAAAATATCCATCAAAAACGTGGTCAAAATGTTTATGGCAGCTAAATTCATAATAGCAAACTAGAAACAACCTGTGTGCCTCCACAGGTAGCTAGAAAAACAAACTAGTACATGTATACAAAGGAATTTAACAATAAAAAGGACTGAACCAGTATACCCAACAACATAATAGTCACAAACATGTTGAGCAGAAGAAACCATGCTATTTATATGATATTCAAGAATAGGCAGAATGAATCTATAGTGACAAATTAAAATAGGTTGCTTATTAAGAATTGGTTGTAAGAAAAACTTGTTAGGTTCTATATGTTCTATATCGTGATTGGGGTAGTAGTTATACAAATATATTCATTTATCAAAAAACTCATTGAGCTGTACACGTAAGAGCTGTGTATTTTATTATTTATATAATGAAAACTTAAATTACAAATTGCTTTTATTTTAACTAACGATAGTACATTAGGCTTTTTATGATCTGTTTCAAAGCTATTGGACTTCACTAGGCACAGATGCTATAATAGACTCAAACTATTTACATTTAATGTGTACAAAAAGTAGGCTTAAAAGAAATCAAATAGAAAAACAATGAAAATTGCAGTTTATAAATACAGATGTTTCACAACAGTCACTGTAAAAATACATGATTTTTATCACAGTAGCATTTTTGTAGTATATTTTTAAATCACAATAGTCTCAATTAAAGCAAAAGTTTGTATTTCACAGATTCGAAAACTGGTAAGTTCAGTGCTCTGTGACATGCACGAGATAAAGTGAAGCTGAACAGAAAGGAGGTCTTCTGATTCTTGGTTAAGCCCTCTTTCCACGACTCTCATTTCCTCCCAGGTGTTAATCCTCTTTGTGAGGGAATCTAGTTCACCCAAAGTATATATTATTCTGAGTTTGAAGCATACTTTGCATCACACTTCGTTATAGATTAGCTGTGTTAACCTGATAGCAAAAGAATGACTAGATATAAGTGCAGTGGTATTGATTCTATGCTAGAATAAGGCCTAGTTCCATGCTATAGTAGAGTCTTAAATCTCTTTATTCCATGTATAGTAATGGTTACTATATTTTTGTCCAATATGTGCTCTTTGTTTTAGGCACAAACTCTCACAGTGTGGAGGCAAGCTGATAAGCACAAGATACCTCGAATCTGTTTTTTAAACAAGATGGACAAAACTGGAGCAAGGTATTTATTTCAAGTGTGTTTCCTTGGCTTATTAAGAATATGACTTGAGTTTTTAATGGACTATAACTTAAATTTAGAACTAGCTATTTCTTATAGAGAATAAATATCCATGAATTCTCTATTTAGTCCCATAAAAAGAAAGTGAAAGTAGTTAATTCATAGGTTAAGTTATAAGATGAGATTACTAGAGAGCTGATAGGTGATGAACATCCTGCTTCTAATACAGAGACTATTCTAATTTCTGGGGTCCTGACAGACTGGAGCCTTGCTGATTCCACAGGTTCTATTTAGAGCTGTATGTTATAGTTATGGTCCCCCATGCAGTGCTAAAGGTTATGGTGCTCCCTATCATTGCTAAAGATAGAGTTAGTGTTTTTCTGCAGTTTCCTCACAGAACAATGTCGTTCTTTGTTCCTTGATTTTCTTTTTTTTTTTTTTTTTTTCCTGAAGCTGGAAACAGGGAGAGACAGTCAGACAGACTCCCGCATGCGCCCGACCGGGATCCACCCGGCACGCCCACCATGAGGCGACGCTCTGCCCACCAGGGGGCGATGCTCTGCTCATCCTGGGCGTCGCCATGTTGCGACCAGAGCCACTCTAGCGCCTGAGGCAGAGGCCACAGAGCCATCCCCAGCGCCCGGGCCATCTTTGCTCCAATGGAGCCTTGGCTGCGGGAGGGGAAGAGAGAGACAGAGAGGAAGGCGCTGCGGAGGGGTGGAGAAGCAAATGGGCGCTTCTCCTGTGTGCCCTGGCCGGGAATCGAACCCGGGTCCTCCTCACGCTAGGCCGACACTCTACCACTGAGCCAACCGGCCAGGGCCAATGTTCCTTGATTTTCTTTAGCTGCTGGGTAATATGTTCTCCAGAGAAGGAAACTGGGAGAGGAGAACGTAGATGTTTTAAGACCTGCCTTTAGGACAAAGGAGTTAATGCTGAAATGTGATAATGCTCGGAGACTTATAGAGTGATAATACAAAATGGCACATTAGCCTGAGAACATCATTCAGAATTCAGAGTATCAAGAATATATGAAGGATTTGGAAAAAATATAAAAGAGGGAGAATCAAGAATATAAAGGATTCTAGGGACATGTGATAGGGCTGATCCTAGTCTGTGGTGCGGGAGTGGTGGAAACAAAGCATGAATGATTTCTGCCCTAAAACCACACGGTGTGCTTTGTGTTCATGTGACTCCACAGCAATTCTACAGTAGTTGGTTTAAAGCAGTGGTCCCCAACCCCCGGGCCGTGGACCGGTACCAGTCTGTGGGCCATTTGGTACTGGTCCACAGAGAAAAAATAAATCACTTACATTATTTCCGTTTTATTTATATTTAAATCTGAACTATGTTTTATTTTTTTTTAAATGGCCAGATTCCCTCTGTTACATCCATCTAAGACTCACTCTTGACGCTTGTCTTGGTCACGTGATACATTTATCTGTCCCACCCAAAGGCTGGTCCATGAAAATATTTTCTGACATTAAACTGGTCCGTGGCCCAATAAAGATTGGGGACCACTGGTTTAAAGGATTTTTGATTAGTAAAGGCAAAACCTTCAAAATGTACAAGGCTCAAGTTCTGTCCCTTTTTATGTTTGGAGTTCCTTTAGGTAGGTGGAAGTACCACATTTACTGACTTACAGCACCTGTGCTGATGGGTTAGGAAGTGTCTGGGTACTAGGCTGGTTGTTAAAGATATTGGGACCAGAAGAAGTCAACCCTTGTGCCAAAGATGACGTGTGTCATCGGTAGCCAACCCCAGTGTTAGCAGAGAAATGGACCCAGATGGTATTAAAAAGTGCCTGAGATAAGAGTATAGAAAAAGCAGTCGGGCTGTCTCTCAGAAGGCTGGTGGCTGTGTGTAATAATAGCATTTGCAGTTATTAGAAGACTCCTTGACTTATAATCACAAAATCTTGCATTTGAATCCTAACTACAATTTTATTACCTATGATTTTGATCAATTCAGGTAACCTTAACATCAAACTTTAGTTAAGGTCAAGCTACAATAATAATACCTAAAATAACCTAGGTGGCAGGATTCAGTAGAGCTACTCAATTACTATTATCTGAAATTAATATTAAAATTTTATTCAAGGTGACCTATGGAAAACTGTAAAATGGTAAACATTAGGAACAATGAAAAGAGTTATCAGTATAATTTTAGAGAACATTCTTAAACCTGTTTTTTAAATCTCAACATTTTTAACTACTGTATAATTATTTCGCTTTCTACAGTTTTAACTACGCAGTTGAAAGCATCAAAGAGAAATTGAAGGCAAAGCCTTTGCTTTTACAGGTTGGTCGATTAACATTTGGTCAATTAATAGTAACAGCTCCTCCTTAGTTTCCTCATCAGTTTATTTTATTGTGACATAGACATTTCTGAAGCTGACTCAAATCCTTTTTGGTGAAGTTGGGATATAAAAAAAGTAGATAACATGGTATTAATAATAGATATTTGGGAGAAAGTGGAGAAAGATAAGATTTATCACCAGTTCTGTTCTGGGTGATAATTTAATAGTGTTAATCTTATTCTGATTTATAGTTACCAATTGGTGAAGCCAAAACTTTCAAAGGAGTGGTGGATGTAGTAAGTAAAGAAAAGCTTCTTTGGAACCCTAATTCAGATGATGGAAAAGACTTTGAGAGAAAACTCCTCTTGGAAATGAGTGATCCTAAATTGCTGAAGGAGACCACTGAAGCAAGGAATGCCTTAATTGAACAAGTAAAATAAATACTCTTAGTTTAAAATTGCATAAATATTTAGAAACTTTAAAAAATATTTTATTGTGAAGTTTAATATACAGTTACATAAGGAATATGTAAAGTATAAGAATAATAAAATGAACACCAACCTATGAACCACCCAGCTTAAGAAATAGAATATTAGCAATACTCTAGTAGGCCACTTCTAGTTCACCTCTCTCCCTCCCACTCATTACTCCCTCAACCACTCGATTGATCATGAGATTATCTTTCATTTGTTTTTCTTTATAGTTTACTACAAATGTATGTATCATTAAAGAACTTAGTTTTTCATGGTTTTGAAATTTATATAAATGAAATGATACTTCTTATATTTTATTACATTGTTCAACCTTATGTTGGAGCTTTGTCCATGTTGTTTTTTGTATTTTTCTGAAGTGAGAAGTGGGGTGGGGCAGCAGACAGACAGACTTCCTCGCATGTGCCTGACTGGGATCCACCCAGCATGCCCACCAGAGGACAATGATCAGCCCATCTGAGGCATTGCTCCGCTGCAACTGGAGCCATTCTAGTGCCTGATGCAGAAGCCATGGAGCCATCCTCAGCGCCCGGGCCAACTTTGCTCCCATGGAGCCTTGGCTGCAGGAGGGGAAGAGAGAGATAGAGAGAAAGAGAGGGGGAAGGGTAGAGAAGCAGATGGGCACCACTTCTGTGTGCCCTGGCCGGGAATCGAACCTGGGACTTCCACACGCCAGGCCGATGCTCTACCACTGAGCCAACTGGCCAGGGCCTATGTTGTTTTTTACATGTGAATGAATTATAAAATGAATGAATTATAAAATTCATTCATTTTCAGTCTTGTATATAGTGTGCCAATATATGTATGCTTGTAGCACAATTTATTGTCTTTTCCTATGGATGAACTTTGAGGTTGTTACTTTTTTTTTGCTGCTACAAACAGTATTGCTGTGAACATCTTTGTATGTATCTCTTTGTGCACATATGCAAGAATTTATGTAGAGGTAAACCTAGAAGTGGAATTGCTGGGTCAAAGCTATTTCCATCTTTTACCTGACCAGGTGTCAAATTATTTAGAGTCTTTTTTTTTTTTTAATTCAGTGAGTAGAGGAGAGGCAGAGACAGACTGGCATACATCCCAACCGGGATACACCTGCCAAGCCCACTAGGGGTCTATGCTCTGACCATTTGGGGCGTTGCTTCGTAGCTCAGCAACCAAGCTTTTCTTAGTGCCTGAGGCAGAGCATGGAGTCATCCTCGGTGCCTGGGCCAACTCATTTCAATTGAGCCATGACTGCAGGAGGGGAAGACAGAGAAAGAGAGAGAGAGAGAAGTGAGAGGGGAAGGGGTAGAGAAGTAGTTGGGTGCTTCTCCTATGTGCCCTGACCAGGAATTGAACCTGGGACTTCTACATGCTGGGCCTACACTCTACCACTGAGCCAACTGGCCAGGGCCTATTTAGTAAATTTTAAAACCATCAAGTTTATAGTTCATATATAATTTTAGACCTCACCCACCTCAAAATTTTAAAAAATTGTAAGATTGTTAATATTTATAATGTTTTATGGTAGTATATAGAACAGTAAGTAAAATATACCTTAAATAAACTCCCTGAATTTTATGGTAGAGAAAAACATTTGAGTCTGAACTCTGATTTTCTTACTTCTGAATTAAATTGGTCAAAATAGATTCTCTCATAATTATTTTTTTTCATCTTTTGTATGATATTATTTTTGAGGTAATTATTTTCCATTATATAGTAATTATCAACCTTATCATTACCATAATAATGATCATTGTTATTTCTATTGGATAATAGTTATTCAAGACTTATGATCTAGCTTAAGTGCTTCACACATATTATGTAATCCTCACAACAGCCTATAATAGATCCTTATTTTACAGGTGAGGAAACAGAGGCTTACAGTGCTTAAAGAAATTGTTACATTGCTAATAAATAGCCGAGCTGGAGTCTGACCCAGATGTGTCCAGTTGAGAGCTAGAGCTCTCGCACACTTGGCCATACTGCTTCTGTAACTTGGGAGGAGGGTGCATAAAAAGACTAAAAGTGCAATTGACATTTATTAGTCAATAATTGGTTACATAATTGGTTCTCCTTTAAGGTTGTATTTTTTTAATTTATATAAAAGAGCTATCAGAATAAACCCAAGAAGAATTTTATAATCTAGTTGAGGCACCAGTGTAAATTTACATAAATGTCTCCTACAGTTCTAGGAGGCTCATTTTATTTTTATTATATATTATCAGTAGATAATAAAGTACAAGTTATAAGGAATACATACGTTTGTATAGAATTAGTAAGACTACATCATACCTGTTAGGATGACTACTATAAAAAAATATTATAAGGATATGAAGAAACTAACCTTTTTGCATTATTGGTGGGAATGAAAATGGTGCAGACACTGTAAAGAAACAGTATAGTGGTTCCTCAGAAAATTGAAAATAGAATTAACATATGATCTAGCAGTTTTACTCCTGGGCATATATCCAAAAGATTGAAAGCAGGGTCTCAGAGAGATGTTTGCACATCCTTGTTCATAGCAGCATTATTTATAATTGCCAAAAAGGGGAAGGTGTTATCAACAGATGAATGGATAAATAAAATATGGTACATATACACAATGAAATATTATTCAGAGTTAAAAATGAAGAAAATTCTGACACATGATACATTATTAATGAACCTTGAGTACATTAAATTGCTAATTAAAATAAGCCAATCCCCAAAAGACAAATACTGCAGTGGTCCCCAACCTTTTTTGGGCCACGGACTGGTTTAATGTCAGAAAATATTTTCATGGACCGGCCTTTAGGGTGGGACGGATAAATGTATCACGTGACCGAGACAAGCGTCAAGAGTGAGTCTTAGACGGATGTAACAGAGGGAATCTGGTCCTTTTTAAAAAATAAAACATCGTTCAGACTTAAATATAAATAAAATGGAAATAATGTAAGTTATTTATTCTTTCTCTGCAGACTTGTACCAAATGGCCCATGGACCATTACCGGTCCGCGGCCCGGGGGTTGGGGACCACTGAAATACTGTATGATTTCACTTGTCTGAGATACCTATAGTCCAATTCAGAGACAGAAAGCAGAATGATAATTGCCAGGGGCTGGGAAGGGGAGAATGAAAGAGTTATTTTATGGGTCTAGAGTTTTGGTTTTGTGAGATGGAAAAGTTCTGGAGATTAGTTTTAGAACACTGGATATACTTAGCACTACCAAACTGTTCAATTAGAAATGATTAAGATGATAAATTTTATGTTATATTTATGTTATACTATACCAGAATTAATAATTTTTTTAAATTTAGAGAATAACATTAATATGGATAGGAGTCAACTTCCTGTGGAACACAGGTGAACAGTGAAAATAATAAATAGTATATTTTGTGTACTTACTGTTTTCTGGCAGCATAATTTGAATTGGTTATTCAGTCCTTATAATAGCCCCATGAAGTAGGTACTAGTATTATCTCCATGAGAAACCAAGGAAAAGAGAGGTGGTGATGTAACTTGACCAAAGTTTTTGAATAAGTTAAATAGTGGAGTAATTTCCAGGCAGCTTGACTCCAGAAGGTATGCTTAACCATTACATACACTGCTTTCCAGAAGGATGATTTGGTACATTTTTTGCTGTAGTTAGCTGTTTGTGGGTTTGTTTGTTTTTTCACCAAGTATGTAAATTTTGTTCCCTTGTACTATTACCAACGTTTGGAACTTTTATTGTCAGCTAGATTCTTTTATTTCGTAATGGCAAATGATTATGAAAAAAAACATGAAGTAGATAGTTTCTTTTTCTTTTCTTTTCCAAGTGAGAGGAAGGGAAATAGACTCCCGCATGCACCCCAACCGGGTTCCTCCCGGCAGCCCCATCTGAGGCTGATGCTTTATGCATCTGGAGCCATTTCCCAGCAGAGCTATTTTTGGTGCCTGAGTCGGATACTCCAGGAAGCCACCCCTCAGCACCTGAGGCCAATGCACTTAAACCAATTAAGCCATGGCTGTGGGAGAGGGGAGTAAGAAGGGGGAGAGGGAGGGGTTGAAAAGCAGATAGTCACTTCTCCTGTGTGCCCTGACTGGGAATCAAACCTGGGACATTCACACACTAGGCTGATGCTCTATCACTGAGCCAACTGGCCAGGGCCTTCAGTTTTATTAATAAAATTATATGTATGATCCCCAACTTAAATGTATTTCCTCAGCACAGTATTAGTTACAGTAATATTAGTTCTTTTAGTTGACTCTCTGGAGATATTATGAACATTTGGACTATTAAAGGAGCACCAGGTAGAACTTTTTATGAACTAAGACCCCCAAATTTATCTAAAAACACCAGTCCATTGTATATGTTATTATTGGCTTTAAATTGTGCATTTTCTTTTCATTCTTTTGAACACTGAGTTAATAGCATTATTGAGATGCTTACTTTGGTTCAGGATTAACTAATAATAATATATCTTCAATTTTCAATATCCTTTCTTTTAAAATAAAAACTCTTAGAGGATAGGAAGAGGTCCTTGGCCTAAATAAGTTAGATCATGTAGCTGTCTTGAAATATTTGGATAATGTCTTTAGATGTAAGTTAATAGTTGGACAACAAATGGAAGTTATTCAATCAAAGCCTTTCTTTATAGGTTGCAGATTTGGATGATGAATTTGCTGACTTGGTTTTAGGAGAATTCAGTGAAAATTTTGATTTACTACCAGCTGAAAAGGTAAATTTTATTATTCATTTACTTTGACCAAGTTTTACTAATTGGATATGCTTTGTTTTCTCTGTTTTGTTTTTTCAACTTTGTATATCATTGGAAACTATGTTGACTTCAACATTATTAAAACATTAAGGTAAAGTCACTACTGATAGAAAAAGTTGACTTAAAAATTAGAACACTAAGATAAGCCACTACTAATACAGGTACTTAATATTGGTAGTGATTTACTATTTTTGGATCTACTTTAAAAAGTTAGAAATGGAATCTTTTTTACTTGTTTTGAGTCAGGAGAAGTTACTTGTTCATCCTCAGCCTTGTCTCTTCATTGTGATAATTTTTTTTAGAGAAATCACAGAATTTTTATATTTAAAAATTACAGGTTTTTCAAACTACTAAAATAATCATTTTCTCCAGAACATTTTTTTTTGAATCTGTTTTAATTTTTAGTGGAAAGTCATTACAGGTCTTTCTTTTTTTGTTTTCTTTTGTAATACATTAAAATAGAGTCTAGGCAAGTAAAATACTGATAATACTTGAATTATGACAGATTTCTTCATAGCATTCCTGGTGGTTGTTTTTTTTCCTGCCAGGGACCTTCCCATATGAATTTGGTAATCTTACTCTTTGTTTTCCTTCATGAAACATAAGAGTTACCAAGAAAAATGGTTTTGGTTTTTTTTTTTTGTATTTTTCTGAAGCTGGAAACGGGGAGGGACAGTCAGATAGACTCCCGCATGCGCCCGACCGGGATCCACCTGGCACGCCCACCAGGGGCTACGCTCTGCCCACCAGGGGGCGATGCTCTGCACCGCCGGGGCGTCGCTCTGCCGAGACCAGAGCCACTCTAGCGCCTGGGGCAGAGGCCAAGGAGCCATCCCCAGCGCCCGGGCCATCTTTGCTCCAATGGAGCCTTGGCTGTGGGAGGGGAAGAGAGAGACAGAGAGGAAGAGGGGGGGGGGGTGGAGAAGCAAATGGGCGCTTCTCCTATGTGCCCTGGCCGGGAATCGAACCCGGGTCCCCCACACGCCAGGCCGACGCTCTACCGCTGAGCCAACCGGCCAGGGCAAAGAAAAATGGTTTTAAGGTGATAGTAATGTTTAATGAGGTCTAAGAAAAGCACAGCAAATAGTTATTTTTCCAAAAAAATTAAAGAAAAACACAAGATCTGTAGATTAATTTTGAGCCATTTGCAGTTGAGGTGAGAAAAAAATGTTTTTTTCCTTTTGAATGAAATGCCATAATTTTGAAATTTTTATTGTTCAGTATTTGAATGCTTAAGTGTGATGTTTATTAAATCCTACAGTCACATAACATGATGTCTGTTTTCAAAGAGCTTGCAGTCTGAAGTAGAATTGACCCATCATTTTCTTATCAGTACCTTGCAAGTACATCCAAGAATTTCTTGGGTTTTGAGATCTTTTAAAAATTATTTTCTGCTTTGATTTCTCATTTTTTTTGGATTTTATTTAATATGGCTAGTTAATTTGAAGAAATTGTAACCCATATTTGTATTTTTAATTTCTTGCTAGTTTCTCTTAGATTTTCAAGGTTTAATTGCAAGTATATTAAATCATTTTTTCAAGAAATATTTTTAAATACCTACTTTATTTTAAGCATTTTTCAAGTTTCTAGGGATTTAGCAGTGTTTTCATCGGACCTTACCATAATGTTCATGTGGATTTTACATTCTCGTGGAAGGGGAGCCAGACTATAAGCTAATAAATATATATCTAGTATACCAAGTAGTGACTGATGTTATTAAGAAAAACAAAGGAAAAGGCCATAGTGAATGATGAAAGTGTGTGAGGAGTGCTGTTTTACATGTTTGGTTAGGAAGGACATCTAATTCTGAGCTATTTTGGTTGAGACCATTACACTGTTTATGGTCAAATGAAATACTTATTTATGACACCTCTGTTCTGTAGCTACAAACTGCAATACGCAGAGTAACACTGGCTCAGACAGCAGTGCCTGTACTTTGTGGAAGTGCCCTGAAGAACAAAGGGGTCCAGCCCTTGTTAGATGCTGTTACTATGTATCTGCCTTCACCTGAAGAGTGCCACCATGAGTTTCTGTAAGTATACACATCTGTAAGCGATGATGAGTTGCTTCCTGCTCCCCACCCCTTTTCTCTCTCTAAAATTAATAAATAAAATCTGTTTTAAAAAAATCTTACAGCCTTGAGAAAAAAACAGGCAAATAGGTTTTTTTTCCCAGAAAGAGTAGTTGAATCACATTTTTGAATAACATTGGTGACAAATATCATTAAAAATAATATAATAGAGCACTAATAATTTTTACTTGAAAGAGACATTTGTTATCTCCTGTAACCTGCTACATTTACAGGTGGAACTAAGATGTGGATTTATTGCTGTGTAAAAGTATGTTAACCCTGCCATCTTAGTTTCTTAAAAATATTAGTGGGGATGTTGATCTGTAGATATATTTATATCTCTTCTAGATTTTAAGATTTTTCATAAGCTTAAAATATTTTGTGGCTGTGAAGAAAGTTCATTGTTTTACTCCTGTTGTCACTAATAGCTTTGTACTTATTAATAAATCCTTTAAACTCTGAGTGAGTGTTGTGCAAAATTATAGACTCAACTAGACTTTAATCTTTGTAACTAGGACATTAATCACTGTTCACATCTCTCAGTTGGAGAGGCATTACAGTGAAATGATTATGATCATGGACTGTGTACTACCTGGGTTTAAGTCCCAGCACTTCTAAGTTGCTTAACCTCTCATCTGTTAAATGCAGAGAATAGGACCTGTCTCATAGGATTATTACAAGAATCGTCTAGTATACTGTAAACTTTCGGTATAAGTATTTGTTAAATAAAGTTAAAAACTGGAGGAATAAGGTTGGAGAAGTTCTGTAATAGAAATGTCTAAATTACTTTGAGTCACGGACTCCTTTGAAACTAATGAAAATATGGAGCTTTTCCCAAGAAAAATGTGCCTGTGCACAAAATTTGGCAATTTCAGAGAGATTCAAACTTTCTGTAACCTATCAATGAACAGCAATTTAAGGACATCCTGTAAGAATGTTGGGATGTAAACAAGTTCATATTTATAGTGTAGATTTATTGGTTATGTTACCAGAGAGAAAGTGGGAGGAGAGTATGAAAGCAATAATTGGAAAGTATCTATTTATCTAACCTGAACAGGTTTTCTGAGAAGTAGTGTGATGTTGCTAAGTATAGGTTTTGAGGAAGGAACTCTTGACTGTGGAATTATTTGCAAATGGTTATATTTGGAAGAGACCTTATTATTTTTAGTTTTGAGTAATTAATGGTAAAAGCTTAATGGAGAAAGGGGTACTAACATTTAATCAGCCTTGGTAGCTAAACTAGAAGATATGAAGGATCCTTGAAGGATATTATGATTAAGAATGTCTAGTGTTTATGATCTGATTTGTATAAATACATAGAAGTCTTTTTTGGAATGTCTTCTTAATTTTTATAGGCAGTGGTATAAGGGTGACTTATGTGCACTGGCATTTAAAGTTCTCCATGACAAGCAGCGAGGACCACTAGTTTTTATGCGCATTTACTCAGGCACAATAAAACCCCAGTTGGCCATCCATAATATTAATGGAAACTGCACGTAAGTAGAGGCTAAGATCATTTTCTAAAACTGTACTCATTTCTTTAAAAATACTGTTACTAACATAAATCATGGTTTTACAGGGAGAGAATAAGTCGTCTCCTTTTGCCATTTGCTGATCAACATGTAGAAATCCCTTCACTGAGTGCTGGTAACATTGCTTTGACTGTTGGACTTAAACATGTAAGTGACCAAGTGGTTTCTGTAGGAAATAACAACTTATATATTTAATTAAAAGTAGATATTTTATATAGCAAAAACCCATAAATAATCCAAATGTCCATCAGTAGTGGACTAGTGAGTATTGTAACATAGTCATCAACATTGTTGAATCTCATACATTTAATAGAAAGAAAGAAAAGGAAAATACAGAAGAGTATTAGTATGGATTATATTAATATAAAGTTCAAATCCAAGTAAAATAATTTATGAATACATACATAAATTTTAAGATTATATAAAATATTATTCCCACTGGATTTTTTTCTATTTTGATCATTTCACACAATTTCTTCTAATCTTATAACCAGTCAGGTATTAAATGAAGATACTTTGCCAGTGAAGGCTCCTTGAAGGCAAGGATTGTTGTCGCTTTTGTTCCCTATTCTTAGTCCTTACACCAGTGCATTTAGGCACTTCCATGACTATTCAACCTGAAAATACTTGATACTATCTGTATATTTGTTTAGTGGGTTGAAACTAAGGACATTATTCCACTTACATCTGGATTTAGTTGAATACAGTTTCTCATTAAACTTTGGTATATTTGGCATTTAGGAAAAACGTTACTTTTAACATTTTAAACTTTATGATTAATTGAAGATTTAAAATTCTTCATTGAAAATTCCCATGTTCTGGAAATTGAACTTCTAGCTTTGCACTGTCCTGTCTCCCTGAAGACAGAAGCACCTTGTACAGTATACTTGAAAGAATTACAGAAATACATTTGGGCTGGTGTTCAGTAGATGTTACAGAGATGGAAACTGGCATAGAACTTCATAATATAAAAGTTTAAAAGTAAAACTATAGTTTCAAAATATAATTGGAGTTTCCTGACCATGCAGTGGCACAGTGGATAGAGCAGCAGCCAAGGACACAGAGGTCCCGGGTTTGAAACCCTGAGGTCACCAGTTTGAGCACAGGCTCACCAGCTTGAGTGCAAGATCACTGGTTTGAGGGTTGGATCATAGACATGACCCCATGGTTGCTGGTTTGAGCCCAAAGGTCACTGGCTTGAGTAAGGGGAGCCTCCTGGTCAAGGCATGTATGAGAAAGCAATCAATAAACAACTAAGGTGCCACAACAAAGAATTGATGCTTCTTATCTCTCTCCCTGTCTGTCTGTTCCTTTCTCTCTTTCTAAAAAAAAAAATATTTTTCTTTCAAATAACAGCAGTCTTCAATGAAGCTCTTAGTTTTGCATGGTCAAGGGTATGCTGACTAATTGCATACTTTAGTTAATAGAGGATTTTCTGTAAAATAATAATAAATAAATTTTTACTGGTGGTAAACACTATAGTGGACTTCTACCTAACTTGTCTTTGCATGATTGAAAATTTAGGAAGGTGCATTTGTTTTGCCAAATGAATTTTGGATATGTATTGTGTGTGTGTGTGTTTTATTGTCAGACTTATTACAGTAGTATTTTGGATAGAATTCTTGTACAAGTTAAATTAGTTTTACTTATGCAAAATTATAATGAGCATTTTGAATTTGTCTCTCTTTTAAGTACTGATGAAAAGAAAGTATCACATCAGATTTTTTTCCTGGTTCTTGGTAGAAACTGAGTGCTTGCCAACAGCTTGTTTTATCCCAAGGCCACCTTCTTTGCTTGCAGACTGCCACTGGAGACACCATTGTCTCATCCAAGTCCAGCGCGCTCGCCGCAGCTCGTCAAGCAGGAAGGGAGGGAGAAAAGAAGCATAGACAAAACAGTGAAGCAGAGAGACTTTTGTTGGCTGGGGTGGAGATTCCAGAACCTGTTTTCTTCTGTACCATAGAACCCCCTTCAATGGCTAAGCAGCCAGGTACAAATAAATAGTCTTGGTATATCATATAATTGGTGCTCTGATGATTTAGATAAAATTGTTACATTATACTCTCACAAGATTTCTTATGTGACTGAGTTTAATTTTAACAATTTATTTTGAGCATTTCTTGTGATTGGTCTAGGTTTTTATTGTTTTGATTTTTACAAACTCCTTTTAGTTTTTCTTATATCTTGACTATTTTTCTCATATCACATTCTTCCTCAGTCTTGTTTTTGTAGTGCTACAGATGGGATTGTAAGTAATTGATCTCAGGATTCCCTTCCAGTATATTGAAGTAATCAGTAACCAATTCTTAACTGATTCATTTTGTCGTCATCATTTATAAAATTGCTACTTCTTGTTTTCTGGCTCAATCTTTGGAATTTATTGAAGGTATTTATTATATATACTATGTAAATGTCCATTGACCTTTTTGAGTGTTATATACTTTATTAGCGTATTTGCTCATAATTCTTCAGTGGCTTTTCATTACTTAAAGCACAAAGCCAAACTCCTTAGTATGGTATATATAAGTCATTATTCCATCTGTATCATTTCCAATTAGGTTTGGTTAAATATAGCAGAAAGTCCCCAAATGCCAGTTGCTTTAATGAGAAAAGTTTGCTTCTGTTGTAAAATAGACCTTGAGTTGGTAGTCCAGGGGTTAGAGCAGCAGTTCTCAACCTGTGGGTCGTGACCCTGGCGGGGTCGCCTAAAGCCATCGGAAAATACATAATGCATATCAGGTATTTACATTCCGAATCATAACTGTAGCAAAATTACAGTTATGAAGTAGCCACCAAAATTATTTTTTGGTTTGGGGTCACCGCAACATGAGGAACTATATTGCGGGGTCACGGCATTAGAAAGGTTGAGAACCACTGGGTTAGAGGGTAGCCCCGCAATGTTATCAAGCTACACTGGCTGCCTTGTTGTTTTTTCAATAACAAATTATTCCTTGCACAACTATTTCCTCTGTCTGGAAATCGTTTTCTCTAACTTTTTGCTTATAAGGTATTTTTTCTTTTTTGTCTTTACCCAAATCATCCTGGAGAGACCTTTCCAGATCACCCAATCTCAAGTGACCTCCCATCTCTATGTTACCACCTTATTTTATTCTCTACAAACATTTAGGGTTGTTTGAAATTTTATTTTTCAAAATTAGTTTGCTTGTTTATCTGTTTTCCCTACTAGAATGTATATAGTACGTTATATAAAAAAGGAAATGTAAAGATAACAGTTTTCGTTTCCCTCCCCAGATTTAGATCATGCATTGAAATGCCTTCAGCGTGAAGACCCCAGTTTGAAAGTGAGGCTTGATCCTGACTCTGGACAAGTAGGCATATTGTCCCAGAAATCTGTCAATAATATAGTGTGCGTGAGTGTGTGTGTGTGTGTGTGTGTGTGTAAGTGCATATATCTAAAACATTGATTGATCTATGCCCCTGTAAAAGAAACTTTATTAAACTACTCTGCAACATTTAGACCAGGGGTAGTCAACCTTTTTATACCTACCACCCACTTTTGTATCTGTTAGTAGTAAAATTTTCTAACCACCCACTGGTTCCACAGTAATGGTAATTTATAAAGTAGGGAAGTAACTTTACTTTATAAAATTTATAAAGCAGAGTTACAGCAAGTTAAAGCATATAATAATAATTACTTACCAAGTACTTTATGTCGGATTTTCGCTAAGTTTGGCAGAATAAATCTTTACAAAACAACTTACTATAGTTAAATCTATCTTTTTATTTATACTTTGGTTGCTCCGCTACCGCCCACCATGAAAGCTGGAACGCCTACTAGTGGGCGGTAGGGACCAGGTTGACTACCATGGATTTAGACCATCCAGAAGACAACCTTTTCTGAAATTTTCAAATGAGGTTCAAGCCCAAGACTAAGCCTTGAGCCTCTTAAGCTAAGGTTTATAGACACAGCACACTAAAGGGAGTGTACAAAGGTGCTTTTAATGTTCATGACACATAAGGTGGATGAGAAGTGATAGATAACACCTAGCAGTGTGGGAGAAAATACAGTTCTAAGATAGGTACAGAATTGGGCTATATATTACAGTACAGAGAAGAACAGATGTTTATTCTTTATCTTCTTTTTAGGAAGGCAGGGTAGAGTTTACATAAGATTTTAGAAAAAGTTCCTTAAAAAGATTATAAATTTGTCTTTAAAGAGGATAAACTGATTTAACTGAACTGAAAAATACAAGTACTTTGTTTTCCCAAATGCCAGGTAAATGAGTAGTATTTTTGTTTAATTGATGCTGAATGTTACAACAGCAATTAAAAGACCAACTTTTTATTTTAAAGAACTTATTTTAAAAATTATAATACACATTTTTTAAATATAGCAAATAACACAAGTTCACGGAATACAGAATTAAAGTTTCCGTCTCAGTCCTATTCTATACACGTAACCACTATGACAAGGTGATGAATATCCTTTTATAGATTTTTAAACATTTGTTATTCTGCTGTGCTGTTATAAAATACCGTATATTTTTCCAAATATATATGTAAAGATAACAAGTCATTCTATTTGTTTTATTCTAAAAGTTGCTTTTTTTCCAAATAATTCACTTTAACTTTTCACTAAAGTATAAAAACCATACACTGAGTCTTTTTTGTTTTTATTCCTTACAATTACAGTTTTATTACTGTAAAAGGGTACAAATTAGAATCAGTCAAAGGAAGAGACTCATATGGCTATGTCTGGGACAGTTCTTTTTTTTTTTTTCCAGAGTCAGAGAGAGGGATAGATAGGGACAGACACAGACAGGAACAGAGAGAGATGAGAAGCATCAATCATCAGTTTTTCGTTGCAACACCTTAGTTCATTGATTGCTTTCTCATATGTGCCTTGACCTCGGGCCTTCAGCAGACCGAGTAACCCCTTGCTCGAGCCAGCGACCTTGGGTCCAAGCTGGTGAGCTTTTGCTCAAATCAGATGAGCCCGTGCTCAAGCTGGTGACCTCAGGATCTCAAACTTGGGTCCTCTGCATCCCAGTCCGACACTCTCTCCACTGCACCACCACCTGGTCAGGCTGGGACAGTTCTTAATGAGAAGCTTTTTTCATTTTCAAGGGTGTTACCCTCCTGTCAATGAGTGTTGCCAGCCAGGGAGTCCCACCTGGGCCTTTCATGTCAAATTTGACTGGAGCTCAGTCATATTCTGCCTGTGTGGTTGACCTTTTAGCCTACAGCACCTTCTGAAGATTTGGGCTGATACCTGTATTCTCCAGGTTGGAATTTATATGGCTGTTCCAAAGCCTGTATCTTAAATCACATTGTTTGACTAGCTGGTGGACAGAGCCCCAGGCAAGCAAAGACACTTCTAGGCAATATCCTGGCCTAGAGATAGTATCTCAGTAGCTGAGGGCAACAGCCAAATCTCTCTTTGGGTAAATTCTTCACCACACAGATGGCATATGAATAAAATGGAGCAAATATGGATTTCTTGCTCTATATGCTTTCTCATATACCATTGTGGCTAAAAAAAAAAAAAAAAAAAAAAAAAAAAAAAAAATGCATGTTTTGATGCAAATTTAGCTGTTCTAACAAGGGCCCAAAATAACATTGGTTCATAGAAAATAAGTCATTTTCTCTGTAACATAAAGGTTGAAACTAGTCTAGAAGCTTGGACTGCCCACAACGCTGTAAGGTGCCCAGGACAATTGGGAAACACCCATGTGGTTCAGAATGTTTGGCAGAAAGGTTATTTCCCCGTTTCATATGATGTTGCCAAAATCCATGTTTCAAGACAGTTGCTTACCTTTTCCTTAAGAGAAGGAATTTATCCCTTAAAGGCACAGCCCAGAAGTTGCCAACATCAATTATATTCATGTCCCATTGGCCAGAACTTAGCTTTGTGGTTGGGAAGTGTTGTCCTAGTTAGATGCCACTTTCTCAGCTTATAATTTAACTATTATGGAATAATAGTATCATTGAGGAGAATTGCGTAGTAATTCACTTTTAATTGATTATTCCAATCTGAAAAGTTAAAAACTGTTTGATGTAGCAGCCAAAAAAAAAAAATTGCAAAAGAAACTCAGTTTGTAATTTAAAATAACATAGTATTGGCATACCTTTTAATAGTGTTTTGGGATGAACATAATTTTTCCTTGATCTTTGTTTTATTTTCTTCCCTTTTTTAAACCAGACTGTCCTGTGTGGAATGGGGGAGTTACATATTGAGATCATTCACGACCGAATCAAGAGGGAGTACGGCCTGGAAACCTACCTGGGGCCTCTCCAGGTGGCCTACCGAGAGACCATCCTCAATTCAGTTCGCGCAACAGGTAAAAATAAATCGTTCGCTGTTTCTGTTCATCTGTTTCCCTTCTAGGGTCTGTCTTCTGAATCTCGTAGTTTAGTTGCAAGCAGGATTCACAGTCTACTATGCTTTCCATCAGTGAGGACAGGTTTTATGTGTGTTTTCTTATCTTTAGGATTTTTTATTTTATACACAGCCCTATTCCATTACCACACACTGCATCTGCTGGAATGAGTATAAGAATTTAAAGTTGATGTGTTAGTTTTACTCTCCAAAATGAGTGGGAAATAATTTTCACTATTTAATAAATATGACAGTCGTTTGCTGATGAAAGTACAGGTTTTATATTTCTGTCCTAAAATGTAAGAAGTCATGATTCATAGTTTTAATTTGATTCTCTTAAGCAAAAGAACATGACATTGTTGTTGCCAAAGAGAAAACACAGTCAAGTTTGTTTAAAAATACAGCTAGTGCTCGACTTACGACCATGATTGGTTCTGACAGACTGGTCGTAACGATTTGGTCGTAAGTTGAGTAGGCTATATGTGCAGTACTGTGAAATGATGTTATAAAAATCTTTAAGTCATATTTTATCATAATTTTCTTTCATTATTGTTATATATCATAATTTTCTTTGTCCATTTTATGCCATTTGTATCATCTATACACCACTTTGTTTCTTATTTTTACATTTGTCAGGTTTAAGTAAGATACTGCATTACCAGTACAACTGGTTTAATATTTGCAAAGACAATTTCCTCTTGGTAGACATCTTGGGAGGGGTTTGATGAAAAATATCCAAGACACAAAACACAAATTTCTGTACCGAGTCTGGGATAACAGTTGAAATGGTGCACACGGAGATGGTAGTGCTGCCGGAGCTGGTCCGCACTGTCGTACGCCCAGCTGGGCAACGCTTGCACTGCCAGACATGGAGCAGTTGTGGCTAGCGATTGTGGTCGTAAAGTCAAATGGTCGTAAGTTGCATAGTTCGTAAGTCGATCAATATTTGTATGGAGAAAAGATGTTTCGTATATTCAGGTGCTTTTAAGCTACTTGGTGACTTCTAAAATGAGCAGCTGGTTACTTTTCACTAAAACTTGAAAAATTAAATAGAATATAAAAGCAAATGACACGAGGAATCCTGTTTCTGAACTTTGTTTCTGGAAAAATATAAATAACATCTTTAAAATTAATATCGTAACTGGTTAGAACATAATGGACATTTCCAAAGGTCAGAAAGGAGCTGGAGTAGAAGTCTGGGAAAGTAATTCAGCACCAGTGCCACGGGCTGTTCTGGAGGAAACTGTAGTCATTTCTAACCCAGTACTAGAGGGCCACATCCCCCTGGAAATAATTAACTAGGGAAGTTCTTCATAAAAGTAGACAAAAAAATTTGTCTAACTGGCTCTGGGGACAAGGGTAAAAGTTTGCAAGAATTTTTCATCATAGGCCTGTTAGCTCAGTCCATAAAGAGCGTCGTTCCACAACATCAAGGTTGTGGGTTTGATCCCTGGTCAGGGTGCACACGGGAAGCAGCCAATAATTGCATGACTGATGGAACAACAAAATGAATGCTTCCCTTCCCCCTCCCCTCTCTTTCCCTTCCAATCTCTGTCTCTCAGAAAAAAAAAAAAAAAGAAATTTAGCCCTGGCTGGAGAGCTTGGTCTGTTGGAGCGTCCCTCTGGATCTGGAGGTGGCCAGTTGGAATCCCCTGTGAGGGCACAGACTGGAGCAGCTCCATGTTGCTGTCTCTCTCTCTCTTTGCCTCTCTCTCAAAACAAAATAAAAGAAAAAAACCAAACAACCTAAGATGGAAATGTACTATTCATAGAAAAGAAGACTAAATATCATAAAGCCCTAATTCTACTCAAAGAAGTATCTCAGATATTAATATTTATTATAAAGCCGTAGTCTTTATGCTACTAATTAACCTGTAAATAGACAAATAGAACAGTGGAACAAACCAGAAAGCCTAGAAACAGACTGATACATAATGTGGAAATTTGGTTTATGTCAAAGTGATATTGCAGCTCAGGGGGAAAGGATGGACTGACTTCAGTAATGCCCCCGGATAATTGTCCATATGGAAAGAGATTTAATTAGATTCCTACTACATGACATACATGAGGCAATTCCAAATGAGTTTAAAAACCTAAATAGGAAAGAAGAGTTGCAAAATCTCCCTTGGAGCATGAAATATAAATTATAAGTGCTAATGTAAGCCCCACCCAACCCCCCAAAAAAACTAAATTTTGCAATTGGCAAACCTTCAAATTTTTGGAAGAAATATAGAATTGCCTTACTAACTAGGAAGATATGGTTGGACTTACATAACAAAATATTGCTAAATTTGATGTTATTAAAATTAAGAATTTGTTTTTGCATTATATAAAAAGAGCTTCTAAAAATCAGTGAAAACATGACAACTAAGCAGAAACAGAACAAAAAATATTGTACAGATATTTCTTTTTGTTTGTTTTTAATATTTATTAATTTTAATTTAACGTGGATTCATGTGTTGCACTCAATATAACACCCTCATCTCCCATCCACGTGTCCATCATACCCCTTTAGTCCCCCTCTCCTTAACTCCCTTTCCCTTTCCCCCTGGGACCTGTTATCCATATCTATATGTTATGTATATATAATTTTATTATTAAGTCCTTCATTTTCTCTGATCCCATCCCCTCATTCCCCTTCCCTCTGACTGCTGTCCCTCTGCTCCCTGTGACCCCACCTCTGCCTCTGTTCCGTTCCTCAGTTCACTTTGTTCATTAGATTCCACATATAAGTGAGATCATATGATATTTGTCTTTCTCTGCCTGGCATATTTCACTTAGCATAATAATTTCTAGGTCTATCCATGCCATTGCAAAGGTAAGATTTCCTTCTTTTTCATGGCTGTGTAGTATTCCATTTTGTATATGTACCACAGCTTTTTAATCCACTTGTCTATTGACGGACACTTGGGCTGTTTCCAGATCTTGGCTATTGTAAACAATGCTGCCATAAACATGGGAGTGCATATCTTCTTTTGAATCAGTGATTTGGTATTCTTAGGATATATTCCTAAAAGTGAGATAGCTGAGTCAAAAAACAGTTACATTTTTAATTTTTTGAGGAAACTCCATACTGTTTTCCACAGTGGCTGCATAAGTCTGCATTCCCACCAGCAGTGCAGGAGGGTTCCCTTTTCTCTACACCCTTACTAGCATTTATTGTGTGTTGATTGGTTAATTAGCACCATTGTGACAGGTGTGAGGTGGTATCTCGTGGTTTTAATTAGCATTTCTCTAATGATTAGTGATGTTGAACATTTTTTCATATGCCTGTTGACCATTTGTATGTCCTCTTTGGAGAAGTGTCTATTCCAGGGGTCCCCAAACTTTTTACACAGGGGGCAAGTTCACTGTCCCTCAGATCGTTGGAGGGCCGGACTATAAAAAACTATGAACAAATCCCTATACACACTGCACATATTTTAAAGTAAAAAAACAAAACGGGAACAAATACAATATTTAAAATAAAGAACAAGTAAATTTAAATCAACAAACTGACCAGTATTTCAGTGGGAACTATGGGCCTGCTTTTGGCTAATGAGATGGTCAATGTCTGGTTCCATATTTGTCACTGCTAGCCGTAACAAGTGATATGATGCGTTTCCGGAGCCAGGACGTGTGTCCCGCATCACCGGAAGTAGTACTGTATGCAAGCGACGCTGTGCTTTGCAGCGCCGCCACATACAGTACTCCAGGACCACCTCTCACTGACCAAAATGAAAGATAGCCTCAGGGGGCCGCAGTTTGGGGACCCCTGATCTAGTCAGTTCTTTTACTCATTTTTTAATTGGATTGTTTACCTTTCTGGTATTGAGTTTTAGAAGTTCTTTATAAATTTTGATTATTAATCCTTTATCAAACGTATTGGCGAATATATTCTTCCATTGTGTGGGTTGTCTTTTTATTTTGGTAATGGTGTCTTTTGCCATGTAAAAGCCTTTTAGTTTGATATAGTCCCATTTGTTTATTTTGTCCTTTATTTCACTTGCTCATGGAGGGAAATTGGTAAAAATATTGCTGTGAGAGATATCAGAGTTTACTGCCTCTTTTCTTCCAAGATGTTTATGGTTTCATGACTTATATTTAAGTCTTTTATCCATCTCGAGGTTTTTTTCTGAATAGTGTAAGTTGGTGGTCTAGTTTCATTTTTTTGTATGTACCTGTCCAATTTTCCCAACACCATTTATTAAAGAGGCTGTCTTTACTACACTGTATGCTCTTACCTCCTTTGTCAAATATCGATTGACTATAAAGACGTGGATTTATTTCTGGTGAACTGATATTTCACAAAGAAAATACCCAAAAGGCCCATGAACATATTAAAAGACTCTCACTCTCAGTAGAGATTAGGATCATGCCACTTAAAAGTATGATATACCATTTTCATATACACAGTGGAATACTATGCAGCCTTGAATAAGAAGGAGATCTTACCTTTTGTGACAGCATGGATAGACCTGGAAATTATTATGCTAAGTGAAATAAACCAGGTAGAGAAAGACAAATATCATATGATCTCACATATATGTAGAATCTAATGAACAAAGTAAACTGAAGAACAGAATAGAGGCAGAGGCGGGGTCACAGGGAGCAGAGGGACAACTGTCAGAGGGAAGGAGGCTAAGGGAATGGGATCAGAGAAGGTGATGTGATTAGTAAAGTTATGGATACATTATACATAGATACAGATAACAGGACAGCAAATTCCAAAGGGAAGGGGGGCGGGAGTTAGGGGGAGGAGGGTAATGGACAAAGAGGTAGGGGTGAGGGAGTTATATGGAGTGTGACTCTTGAAGCCATATTAACACAATAAATTAAAATTAATAAAAATATTTTTTAAAAGTATGATAATATCATTTTATACCAACAAAATTAGCAGGAATTAAAATCTGAGAATGCAAAGTGGTGAGATGTACATTGAAAACTTTTATAAAAATTTCTGGTGGGAGTGGAAATTATATAACTACTTTGAAAACAACTTGGCAACTTTCTTGTTAAGTTGACCTTGTGCAGACTTTACTATTCAGAAATTCTACTCCTGGGCATATGCCCTAGAGAAATCTTATACATGTGCGTGGAGAGACAGATAAAAGAATCTTCATAATAGCATTGTAATTTTAAAAAAGAACTGTAAGTAGAAAAGAAGCCCAGATATTTGTGGACAGAAGAATGGATAAATAAATGGTACTGTGGTCTTAAAATGGAATATTAAATGGGCTGCAAAACATACCAGCCCATATAACCCACAAATGTGAAGCCAAGAAAGCAAGTTGCGGAACACATACAATATACTAACAAATTCAGAGTGGAGTAGAAATAAACTATATTGCTTAGGGATACATGCTTATGTGATACAACTCTAAAGACAATCATAGTAATGATTAAATGTGATGACGTGATAGTGGTTGCTTCAGAAGCTTTCTAGATTACTGGTAGTGTTCTGTTTCTTTAGTAATTTTAGATTTTTTGAATGTTCATTTTTTTATTAGCTTATGCACATATTTGTAAGTATAAAATAATTCACAATATAAAAATTAGTTTAAAAAGGAATTATGAAGAGGAATTATAGACTATATTTAATTCTTAGTTTTGAATTTGGGCCATGAATTACATGGCCACTCACATAAGTACTGCATAATTTTGTTTTAGTAAAATACTGCAGATTGGTGACAGCTATAGGTTTTTAGCTAATGAGAGATTCTATTTTCATTTTTACAAAAAATACATTTCACTAGTTTTTTGTGAAAGTATAAATGTTAAATACAAATAATACTACTAGAAGAATATATGACATTGAAGTTTGTGGGTTATCAGGATTAATGTTCTTTTCATTTTCATTAGATGACTTTTTGCACTTTAAGTCTTTTATTTTTATCTTTATTTTTATTATTATTATTATTTTACAGAGACAGAGAATCAGAGAGAGGGATAGATAGGGATAGACAGAAAGGAAGGGAGAGAGATGAGATGCATCAATTCTTTATTGTGACACCTTAGTTGATCATTGATTGCTTTCTCATATGTGCCCTGACTAGGAGTCTACAGCAGAGCGAATGACCCCTTGCTCAACCCAGCAACCTTGGGGTCAAGCCAGCGACCTTCGGGTTCAAGCCAGTGACCATGGGGTTATGTCTATGATCCCAGGCTCAAGTCAGCAATCCCGCGCTCAAGCTGGTGAACCCATGCTCAAGCCGGATGAGCCCGCACTCAAGCCGGCTACCTTGGGTAGACCCTGGGTTCTCCATGTCCCAGTCCAATGCTTCATCTACTGTGCCACTGCCTGGTCAGGCTAAATCTTTTATTTTTATTTTTATTTATATTATATTTTTTTTGTGTGGCAGAGACAGAGAGAGTCAGAGAGAGGGACAGATAGGGACAGACAGACAGGAAGGGAGAGAGATAAGAAACATCAATTCTTCGTTGTGGTTTCTTAGTTGTTCATTGATTGATTTCTCATATGTGCCTTGACCGGGGAGCTACAGCAGACCAAGTGACCCCTTGCTTGAGCCAGTGACCCTGGGCTCAAGCTGGTGAGCCTTGCTCAAACCAGATGAGCCCGCGCTCAAGCTTGCGACCTCGGGGTCTTGAACCTGGGTCCTCCACATCCCAGTCCGACGCTCTATCCACTGCAGCACCGCCTTTTCAGGCTAAATCTTTTATTTTTAAAGAAAACTTTAGTAATTATAAGAATTTTAAGGCCCCGGCTGGGTAGTTTATTTGGTTGGAGCGTCACTGCAATACACCAAGGTTGCAGGTTTAATCCCTGGTCGGTCGCATAGAAGAATCAACCACTGACCTGACCAGGCGGTGGCGCAGTGGATAGAGCATCAGAGTAGGATGCGGAGGACCCAGGTTCGAGACCCCGAGGTCGCCAGCTTGAGCATGGGCTCATCTGGCTTGAGCAAGGGGTCACTCGGTCTACTGTAGCCCCACCATCAAGGCACATATGAGAAAGCCATCAATGAACAACTAAAGAGCCACAACAAAAAACTGATGATTGATGCTTCTCATCTCTCTCTATTCCTGTCTGTCTGTCCCTATCTCTCTCTGTAAAAAAAAAAAAAAAATTAACCAGTGAATGCGTAAATAAGTGGAATAAAAAATTGATGTTTCTGTCTCTTTTTTTCTCTCTCTCTCTCTCTCACCCTCTCTCCTTCTCTAACATCAATCAATAAAATGTTCTTGTTTTTTTTAAATTTCAGTCACATAAGAGATGTTTCAGAGTTTGAGTATAATCTGCATATCAAAATTTGTATGGTCATGTGCCTCAAAGTATCCTAACTATAGCAATATTAGGTGATTCAAAGCAGGTTTTTAACATTGATAGACATGGAAGCTATGCTTTTATGGTAGAACTACTTACTCTGACATTTTTATACTGTATTGCATTGTTAATGTTTTCCTCCCACTTTATCTTCCATGAGAGCTTGAACTTGTTGATTATAGTTTTCCCAGTTGTGGTACCTTGACACCATTTCAGAACAAATCTCTAAGGCATACATTCAATTTGTTTACAGATACCTTAGATAGAACTTTAGGAGACAAACGACATCTTGTGACTGTAGAGCTGGAAGCAAAGCCAATTGAAACATTGTCTGTTATGCCAGTTATTGAGTATGCTGAAAGTGTTAGTGAAGACATTTTGAAGGGTGCCCAAGATGCAATTGAAAATGGAATTCACAGTGCATGCCTCCAAGGTAAGGTACTCAGACAAGAGTAAGCATGACTCTCACACTCAGCCATTGAATCACTCCCAATAGTACAGATCATTTTGGGTTTTTTTTGTAACTTTGGTAACATTTTCTCCCTCTCTCTTCCCATTATATATATGTTATGGCTTTTATAATTATTCCATAGTCTTTGGCTTCTGTTTTGTTTCTTCAGTCTTGTGTTCACTTTGGTTTTCAGTTTTGGAGGTTTCTACTGTGTTTAATTCAGACTCTTCCTTTAGCCTTGTCCAGTCTGTTTACAAGCCCATCAGAGGTATTCTTATTTCTGTTACGGTGTTTTTGAGCTCCAGCATTTCTGTTTGGTTCTTTCTCAGGACTTTATGGCTCTATTTTTTTTACCATCTTCTTGCATGCTGTCTGTTTTATCTGTTAGAGCCCCTAACATGTTAATTATAGTTGTTTTACATTCCCAATCTGGGCATTCCAACATCCCTGGTATGTCTGGTTGTGATGCTTGTTCCATCTATTCAAATTATGCTTTAGCCTTTTAATATACCTTGAATTTTTCTTCATAGCCAGACATGGTATACTGGGTAAAAGGAACTGCTGTAGATAGGCCTATAGTAATGTATTGAGGTGTGGGGGACCGAGTGTTCTATAGTCCTAGGATTAGGTCTCAGTCTTTTAGTGAGCCTATGCCTATGGACTGTCAGCTGCCCATGTGTTTCTCAGGTTTTTTTGTTTTTTGTTTTTTGTTTTTTCATTTTTCTGAAGCTGGAAACAGGGAGAGACAGTCAGACAGACTCCCGCATGCGCCTGACCGGGATCCACCCGGCACGCCCACCAGGGGCGACGCTCTGCCCACCAGGGGGCGATGCTCTGCCCATCCTGGGCGTCGCCATGTTGCGACCAGAGCCACTCTAGCGCCTGGGGCAGAGGCCAAGGAGCCATCCCCAGCGCCTGGGCCATCTTTGCTCCAGTGGAGCCTTGGCTGCGGGAGGGGAAGAGAGAGACAGAGAGGAAAGCGTGGCGGAGGAGTGGAGAAGCAAATGGGCGCTTCTCCTGTGTGCCCTGGCCGGGAATCAAACCTGGGTCCTCCGCACGCTAGGCCGACGCTCTACCGCTGAGCCAACCGGCCAGGGCTGTTTCTCAGGTTTTTTTACCATCCCCCCTTAGGTGAGACAGGGTGGATACAGAGGACTAGAATAGGGTATGTGCCCAGTCAGGCTGTGGTGATGATACCTTTGAAGATTAGTCTCTGGCTAACTAGTTGCCCCTGAGGGCAGACCTTGTTAAGAACAGAGTGCTCTGAAGTACTGTTTTTGATTTGAAGTTGGTTGAATCCACAGATGTGAAACCAATGGATATGAAAGGAAAGGGCTAACTCTTTAAGTTTTGGGGGAGTCGAGAGTTATGCACAGATTTTCGTCTGCTTTGGGGTTGATTTCCCTAAATCCACCACATTGTTCAAGGGTCAGCTGTATTTCAGAATGGGTTCTTTTCCCCTTCGCTGGGCAGAAGCACAAGGACACTTTGATATATACTGTGAGAACCTGCTTGAGCTCCTGGAGGTAAATCTCATAAAAGTGTGTCCCCTGCTTCCCCCTACCCTCAATGACCCAGGTCTCCTGGAGTTTTTAACTCTCAAATCTGTCCACACAGAGCCTCTAATGATATATCAATTACAATTCAGTTTTTCCTGCGTTGGCACTGGTTCCTGGCGCATTTTCTGCTAGTAGGTCTCTGCTCCAGGAAGCTGTTGCTCCTGGTACTCACCTTCTCTCCATTCTTAGGACAGTGGTTTGCCCATTGTCCTTCCCTCTCATACAGATCCAAAAATAGTTGTTGATTTGTCAATCTGTTTTCCTTTTACTTGTCATTAGGACAGAATGATGACTTCTTAGTTCCTAAACAGTAAACCAGAAGTCCTCTCCCTGTTTCTTTGCATTTCTCAGTTACTCCTCACTGCATATTAAGTCCTAATACATATTTCCCCCCTTACCTAGGACCACTGCTTGGATCCCCAATTCAAGATGTGGCAATTACTTTACATTCACTGATAATTCATCCTGGCACTTCCTCAACTATGATTTCTGCCTGTGTCTCAAGATGTGTACAAAAAGTATGTAACTACCCTAATCCTTTTTGCTTTAACACTTTGAGTAGTATGGACATTCATGTACGTCCTTGTGCCTCCTGAGTATCCAGAGTACGGTCGATTTATTTTAAAAATGTGTAAGGCAACATTAAAAAGAAGCAAATGTATGTTCTTCTTGTTTCCATAAATTGGTTATCAAACAAACATTTTAAATTAATAAAACTGTAACTACCTAATTTCATTTTTTGAAAAAAGTCACTCCTGGGGGTCAGTGAGCATGAAAAAACTACTCAGAGGTTAAGGTGACTCTCTTGATTGCAGTGTACCACTGATCTGTGGACAGCTGTGCTTGTAGTGCTGACCTTGTTTCTTTGTTTCCTGAGCTTTGTAGTAAACGACAGTTTTTACCGTGGAGAATCTTTGAATTTTTAATCACCAGAGTTTTATTTGCAAGAAGATCTAAGAAATTACTGTTTAACATAGATAGTATGAAATACTCTCTAAATTTAGCAAATAGGCTAGTTTCCTTAAGTGTCAACTCTGCTTTCCCTATCCCAGACACACAGCCATTAGAAACAAGTTCGGTAAGTTTGCATAGAGGACATTTCTAGGGTGAACTTGGCCCAAGATGAACTATAATCTAAAGGATAGAAGCGGCCCTGGCCAGTTTGCGCAGTGGATAGAGCGTCAGCTGGGCATATGGACATCTCAGGTTTGCTTTCTGGTCAAGGCATACAGGAAAAGCAACCATTGGGTTCCCTCCCCCTCCCCCTCCCCCTTCTCTCCCTCTTCTCTTCCCGCAGCCAGTGGCTCAGTTGGTTCAAGCGTTGGCCCCACATGCTGAGGATGGCTCAGTTTGTCTGAGCGAGTCAGCCCCAGGAGCTAAAAATAACTCAATTGATTCCAATGTTGGTCCCAGATGGGGTTTGCTGGGTGGATCCTGGTCTGTCTCACTATCTCCTCTCACTTTAAAATAAAAGAGGATACTGAGGATCTTATATTAGTTTCAGTTTTGGAGTTTGTAGTTATTTAAGTAAGATTATTTTAATCAAGAACCACTGCATAATAGATTTAGGATAAAGGATCTTCCCTTCTCCAAGTGTAAAGCAATCAGGTCTTCTTGGCATGGTTACCTGGGGTATGCCCTTTAGTGTCTCGCCCCAATACCAGGCTGGATTTACTGCAGCAGTCCAGTGTGCTGAGGGAGCATTCCGCGCATTCCTCTCAGCGTGGGAATGCTTTAGTTTTCTAGGTGACTGATTTTGCATTAAACTGCTTACTTTTATAAGCACCTCCCTAATATTTTGCACTGTACCTGATTTTCTATAGTCTTACTTGAATCCATAATTATAAAATTAACTTTACATATCCTAAGGCTGAAGAAGGCTGAATTTAATTTCTCTATTATAGGGGCTGAAATTCATACTTTTAAAAAGAGATTTTGATTTAGTAAATACCCTATACTTTCAAAAATAAAGTTATTTAATATTGTTTGCCTAAGCATATAGAAATATCACCTGTAATCATGATTAAATTGTTGAAACATTTACTTTCCAGTAATTTTTAAAGTTTCTCCTGAAATTGGTTTTAATATTGAAGTAAAAGTAATCTGAAAGATGAGGAATATTTCTAAATTAACCCAAGTCCCCCATATATTGGCCAGTCCTTCAAAAATCTAATATGCCTCCAAAAAATAAAGTTATAACTATTTCAGAATTGGTTATTCTTTTTATTATGATCATACTAGAGAATAAGAATTAACTACACTGCTAACAAAAATCAGGGGATATTTTATTGCTTCATATTTATTTTTGAAATATCCCCTAATTTTTGTAAGCAAATATATGGAGCCTTACCATATATTAGTTTTTTTGTTTGTTTGTTTTTTGTATTTTTCTGAAGCTGGAAATGGGGAGGCAGTCAGACAGACTCCCTCATGCGCCCGACCGGGATCCACTTGGCATGCCCACCAGGGGGCGATGCTCTGCCCATCCGGGGCATCGCTCTGTTGCGACCAGAGCCACTCTAGCGCCTGAGGCAGAGGCCATGGAGCCATCCCCAGCCATCTTTGCTCCAATCAAGCCTTGGCTGCAGGAGGGGAAGAGAGAGAGAGAGAGAGGAAGGAGAGGGGGAGGGGTGGAGAAGCAGATGGGCGCTTCTCCTGTGTGCCCTGGCCAGGAATCGAACCCGGGACTTCTGCACGCCAGGCCAATGCTCTACCACTGAGCCAACTGGCCAGGGCCATATTAGTTTTTAATCTTTAATTTTAGTTCATTACATCAAATTAAATACTCGTAATGGAAGTACCATAGCCCATGTTAAGCTTTGTCTAGTGGGTAAGCTCCTTCTGTCTGCTTATGAGAAGTTAGTGATGCTTCATATGTTTCTTGAGCCATCTGTGTTGTGCTTGCAGTGCCTTGGGCACTAAAATGGACACAATATGGTGCATATTTTTTTTTTTTTTGCACATGTGTGAGAGAAAGAAGAGAGGGTGGAGGGAGAGGAAGGGAGAGAGATGAGAAGTATCAACTTGTAGTTGCATCACTTTTTAGTTGTTTATTGATTGCTTCTCATACATGCCTTGATCGGGACAGGGGTGCTGCAGCCAAGCCAGGGATCCCTTGCTCAGGCCAATGACCTTGGGGTTTTGAACCTGGGACTCAGTGTCCCAGGTCAACACTCTGTCGACTGCACCACCACCAGTCAGGCTGCATACATTAATCTTGACCTTTAGAAGCTTTAGGTTTAGAGGGGAATTAAGTATAGCCAAATAGCCAAAATATTAGGTAGAATGGACTAAGAACCATAAAAGCCAAGAAGCGTGATTTGAGCAGGATTCTTGGAAAGAAATTAATATTTGAGCTGTGATTTGGAGAATTTGGACATGGTGGGGGGCATTCCAGACAGGGAGAAATTAAAAGAGTCCCTTTAGCTTTAGTAAGTATTAGATGAAGGCAGGAGAGTAGTGAAAAATAATGTTGGAAAAGTAAAATAATCAGAATGTAGAGAAACCTTTAGAAAATACATTTAGGAGTTTGAGGTTTGTTTTGAATACATGATCATTAGTTTTTGCAGAGGGCAGTATAATCATTAGGATCTAGGAGGGATAAGAGTGGGGAAGGGCTACAGTAGTTTAGGATAGGGAGTGGACTAGGTCTGCACTAGGACCACAGCATGGGAGGGGAATAGGGAATGGGAAGTCTTTCAGGTTACTTGGGGGAAAGGAAGTCAAAGATGCTTTTCCAGGTGAACTGAAGGCTAATGATGCCATCAACAGAAATAGGAAAGCTAGGCAAAGGCACCTTTGAAGCTCAGCAATTCAGCAGTGTTGCCAAGGAAAGGACTGAAGAGGAGAACTAAGGACAGCTCCATGAGCATAGTATATCGTATTCAAGTTACACAGAACTTAATCTTTCCTTAGTTGTAGCATTTTTCTTCTTCTTCTTCTTTTTTTTTTTAACAGGGACAGAGAGAGTCAGAGAGAGGGATAGATAGGGACAGACAGACAGGAATGGAGAGAGATGAGAAGCATCAATCATCAGTTTTTCGTTGCAACACCTTAGTTGTTCATTGATTGCTTTCTCACATGTGCCTTGACCGTGGGCCTTCAGCAGACCGAGTAACCCCTTGCTGGAGCCAGCTACTTTGGGTCCAAGCTGGTGAGCTTTGCTCAAGCCAGATGAGCTCGCGCTCAATCAAGCTGGCGACCTCGGGGTCTCAAGCCTGGGTCTTCCGCATCCAAGTCTGACGCTCTATCCACTGTGCCACCGCCTGGTCAGGTGCATTTTTCTTCTTAATTTTTACCTTTTCCCACTCCTTTATTTTGTTCTATAAGTCATGTGAAATGGCACAAAGCTTTCGTTAAGAACTACAGAGTTACAGAGAATATAATTAGTTGTTTGCTGTTGACTATCATTCTTTTTAGTAACATTTTCATTTAAGGACTATTAGATACCTTTTCTGTAGTTGACATTTCAGTTGATGATGATGTTAAAGGCTTAATTAGCTAAAGAACCAATAGATTGTTGTACTATGTGTGTGTTACTTTTTTGAAATATCTATGATAAAGGGAATCTGGCCATTTTTCATGATTGTGAGGGTAGGTGAGAAAGAAGAGGTGGTGAGATATCAGGGATGGAAGAGTTAGAGACCCAGAAGCATTATCTAATAGTGTAGGTGATGATAATCCCCCCATTAAAGGCCTTAATTATGAGGAGTTGGGGTTGGACTGGCAAGAAAGATGATCAGCCAAACCCAGATAAAGGTGAGGATATATTCCAAAGCCAAACTTTCTTGGTTATTTAGTTCCCATTGCTAATTTTAAATTTATTACATCCCACTTGATAACCTAACAGAGGCTTTGAATTTATAGGAAGGTATTGCCTTACTTTTGAAGTCTGGCAGGCTGGTGATAGCTTTTTCAGTCAAACTCACCAGTACTTATGGTATTTGCAGACTCCATCCAAAACCCATTCACCAGGTTGTCTGATGTAATGATACTGCTCTGACTTCCTGTTTTCTTGTACTTCCTACTTGCCCTACCCTGTTTAGCTTTTATCCATGTTCTTCATGGCCTTTAAAATCTATGTCCAAATTCCAAACAGATAATCTACAGAGGTGGGCAAAGAAGTTTATAGTTGTTTGTATGGAAAATAGTACAATAATAATAATACAAGAATAAACTGTTGCATACTCACAATGGTAATTCTACTTTTGTCTAACCCATATTTATTTTAAATAGACAATGTGTTTTTACTGCCTTATTGTGTTAAATTTCTCTCTTTATTCTGGGTTCTCCCCGTTTCCCTCTGTAATTGCCCTCACATGTGGCATGGCCTGTCACTATAGGCATCAGGAACAAAACAGGACGTTTAAATGTGAATGAGTAAGTGTTTGATTGAAAGACTTCTTTCACTGCATCTCTGGCTACGTAGTCACAGGTGCTCTCTGGCTTTCCTAAGCACCACCTTGCAACATCCCATGCAGGTGATCTCAGGTGTACTGTTGTCATGCATGTACAAGTAAATAGTGAAGTTTTTGACTTCTTATAAAATGTTATCTTGATCGAGAGTTAAAGTAGACATATGTGTCTTCTTGCCAGAGCTCTAGGCTGAAAAGTATGGACAGTATTAATTTTTTATGAAATATTTTTAACAGAAATTTGATTTCCAATTTAGGGAAGAGGAATTAACATTCTTCAATATTTTTAGGCTCTGAAGAAAGCCGATAAGCAAGTTCTGGAGCCTCTGATGAATCTTGAGGTTACGGTGCCCAGAGACTACCTCAGCCCAGTCCTGGCAGATTTGGCACAAAGAAGAGGGAATATTCAGGAAATCCAGACTCGTCAGGACAACAGAGTTGTTATTGGATTTGTTCCCTTAGCGGAAATTATGGTAGGTATATTGTGACTGAAAAGTATGTATTCTTTTTTTAATATGGAGGATATATGTGCTGAGCAAAAACAGACAGTAACACCTAAAAGAAACATCAGGGCTTTGATTTAGAGGTTGTGTGTTCAATTTCAGCTATGGGACCTGTTAGGACATTGGATTTAAATTGTAGGAGAAGTCTAGGGGATTGAAGCAGTATGGGGGTCATTTCCAGGGCTCCACAAAGGTAGAGCTGTGCTGTACCAAAATGTGGTTGCAAGCCTACCATTTTTTCTCCTTCAAAGCTCTTACCCTGTTTCTACGATTCCTAAGTTTTGAGCAAGTGTCCATCCTCCCCCACCAGACTCCTCTGCTCTAGAACAAGCACCTGAGAGCTGCAGAGTCATCTTACCAGACGCTGGGACCAGGAACTAGATCGGAAGTATACCCACACTACTCTGTTTTCTGTCCTCCACAGTATTTCTATGGGTGATTTGGTTAAGTTATGTAATCACCATCCCTAGTAATGGTCAAAAGATAAGCAGGCCCAGGCCAGTTGGCCCAGCTGTAGAGCATTGACCCAGCATGTGGAAGTTGTCCTGGGTTCAATTCCTGGTCAGAGCACATAGGAGGTGACCATCTGCTTCTTCACCCCCTCCGCCTTCTCTCACTTTCTTCCCCTCCCACAGCCATGGCTCGATTGGTTCGAGTGCATCAGCCTCGGGAGCTGAGGATGGCTCCATGGAGCCTCTGCCTCAGGTACTAAAAATAGTCTGGTTGCAAGCATTGGCCCAAGATAAGGGTTGCTGGGTGAATCTTGGTTAAGGCACATGTAGGAGTCTCTCTTCTCTATCTCCCCTACTCTCACTTTAAAAATAAAAATAAACAGCAAGAGAAACTTGCTTAAATTGGATAACTAATTTAAAATTTTTTGATTAGGGTTATTCAACTGTGCTTCGAACGCTAACGTCAGGCTCAGCTACTTTTGCCTTAGAACTATCTAATTATCAAGCCATGAATCCTCAGGACCAAAGTACACTGCTCAGCTGGAGAAACGGCTTGACCTAAGTGCTTTTAGGTCCTTGGAGAGAAATTCCGGAGCACCTACCTGTTTGTTTTCAGTAAGAACAATTTTTATCGCTTTATTTATTGGACAAGTAAATTAGTATTTCAGCACATTCAAAGAACAGAAGGATGGAACTTAAAACTGACAGTGGCACTGTAGCTGCCCTTTCTACTTTATGTCATGAGAAATGGGCACTGATGTCGAAAGTTAAACCTGAACTATATGCGTATAGATGAGGTTATTGCTGTCAGCAGAGATGCAGCCCTTTGGAATCTATTGAGTGATGTCATCAGGTGTTTTCTTATTTTAAGCTTCTCTCACAGAGAGATGCCAGTCTTCTATATAGAATGTGTAAGATAGAATTTCAGTCAATACAGATATACATTTTATTCAAAAACAATGTACCAAATCTTAATTAACATGATTTCAAAACCAAATTGATTGTTGTAGATTGCTGTGGGCTTTTTCCCCCTCTTCGTTTCAGCTTGTGTTGAACCCAAAATCACAATATCCAGTAAAAAGAGGTTCTGCAGCTATTCCACGTCTATAGAACAAAGTATGAATAAAAGATGAGTTAGATTGCTATAATTCATTTCCATCTTAAAGAACCTAGTAGCTTAAATCAGAATCACCAACTATAGCATTAATTATTGAAAAAAGATTGTTTAAATGATTCAAGATGGAGATCCAAGTTACACCCAAATTTAACATAGCTATAAAATGCTTTAAATCCAAATATATCTTCTCCTTATAGAAATTATTCCCATTTTTTCTTAATTAAATCCCTACTTCTTAGGTGACATGAATTTCTGTTTATAGCAAAAATACTCAAGAAGCTAGCTAATGCTGAGTTAAGGTTAAAAACCTCCTGGACTTAGTAGTATCCTAGCTTAGAAAATAGTCTTACCGGACCATTCTGCAGCGGTGACTTGTTAGTCTTCTGTAGGCATCATCTACATTTCTGACCTCTTTATGACTCCAGAGTCTCTCACCAATAGCACATGCCCGTGGCCTAAAATTTAAAGTACGTGTCTCCCAAAGCAATTTAAATTCATGTTTTCTTAAAGAAACAAGTTTCTAAAGCATATGTTTGGGTAAATTCCTAATGCTTTCCGACTTGGATAAAGAAGGAAAACTAAGGTACCTTAATTCAAATGTTACCACTTCAATTCCATACCATAGTCTCGGAGTGAGGTTAGTTGCATCCACATATTCTCCCCATAGACAAGCTTCTCCACCAAGGACAAGTTGTTTCTGTTCCTGAGAACCTACATTAAAAGCATTGGACTGATGGAAGTCGTTGCAGTGCAAGGCTTATATACAGAGGCAATACTGATTTCTCCTTCTACCTTTATCCCAGTGCACCATTTTCCTCCTGTAGTCATCAGGACCTTGGGAGAGATGTTCATGGTAGTGGCACAGGAGAGGGTGGCAAACTCGATTCCCTCCCCTGACCCTATGGTTCACACAATGCTTGTTAGCATGTGTCAACTAATGTGGTGGCCAGTATTAAAATACCATTTTATATTGGTTTTATGCAAACTGATCTGGTCACCAGGAACATATTTTCCCCAGGTTGCCTATGAATACAAGTTGGAATACTAGTGACTACCACTCCTGCCTCGAAAATCTATCTTCCTGATAGTAAAAAAGAGACTAAATACCTAATACTTTGTTTTACAGTAATTATGACTTTAATTTTCAGAAAATGCTTTCCAAAGAATGTTATGTCAATTCCTAATAGACCTACAGTTTTAAAACTTTTTAAAACAGCAAAATCCATTTTCTTAAAATAAATTATATATTTAAGTTTGGTAAACAAACCTGAACTGTTCTTAACAAAGTGGTCTGAGAGCCTGAAGCTCCGTGCCTACTTCTCAGAACCCAGACTATACAGCCTGAAATCCACTGAACTAGGATAGCCTTGCTCAGGTGTCTGACATTGGCCAGGCAGTTCAAAAGAGATGCAAAGTTAATGCAGTCAAACATCTTTAAAATATAGAGAGTAACAAGTCTTCGTGAAAATGGAGATAAAAATCTAAGGGAATCTACTTTTGAAGTTCTTTTATTTAGGTAAGAATTTGATTTCTTTTCACAGAGTTTCAAATGATACCATGGACTTTCTTCATAAGTACACGTAAACTCAAGAATCAAACATAAAAAGGGGAAGATAGTTAGTAGGTAATATGTAGATAAGACTTTTCTGGTGGGAGAATAGGGAAGAAAATCAGGGCAATAATGATGGTTGCCTCACTTACCACTAAAGTCAAGAGGTTCCACTCGATAGTATCCTGTCCAGTCTTGTCCGTAACTGATATAGTCTAAGTACCACGGAGCAGAGAGCAGCGCAGGGAAGCCATCTGCTGTGATTGCACTCAGTTTATCAGTGTAAGTTTCCCTTTTCCACACTTGAACTATAGTGCCTTGCTGAAGCTATTGAAGTTAAAAATTACAATATATATTATTAGATTTAGCAAATACAGCAGGTGAGATTTATAGTCCAAGACTTATTATTAGAAAAGTAACTTAAAATCCTTGAAAGAACATATCCATGTTCTTCTTTCCTCTTCCAGCGCAGAGTTGGTACTATTCCTTAGAGACACTTAGAAGTTGCATCAACCTTCAGGTTGGCTATTTAGCTGTTGTCTATCAGTGTAAGGAACCAAGGCTTTAGTGACATTGCTACCACGCTTTCCCGTCTGGAAAGGTAATATGAATAGTTGGACTTGCAAATTCTCAGTTGCCCAAAGAAAATAAAGAATTCTGACTATGTTAGATGCCATTTATAGTAAAAAGTGTACATTGACAATTTTACTTAAAACCACCTTAATAGCAATAAAGACTCATTTGTTCTTAACTGTTTGTTCTGCCCGTTCCTGGAAGAGGAACCTTCGAGCACTTTGCTATGTGATTAATAAGATGACAGGGAGGAGGGGAGAGATGAGCCCGCGCACTAAAGAGGAAGTAAATGGAAGAAACGAAGCAACCAGCAGTAACGCTAGTCTCAGTCTACAGCTGTTGCCTAATAAAAGTTTAAATGGAACACGAAGTTAATTTCCCCATAATGTTGGGGAATGAATGCTTCATTAGTGTTCCTTCCATCCGGGATGTTAGACTATTAAGCCTCTCCTTTTATCAGAGTCAAATGCAGTCTTTATACTTCTCACCTTCACATTATCATCAAAAACCTCTTGCCAGACTATGGGTGTCTTCTTTACAGTAGAAATAATATTCAGAAGTCTACCATTGGGGAAAAAAAAGAAATGTTATTTCAGACTAAAAGCTTAATAGTCTCTTTACAGCATGTGTATGTTCTACCAAGAACTGTAACATTGAGAGGTGCCTTTCAATATAGCACAGCTTTATAGCAGAACCAGCTGAATGCAGGTGGTGAGCCTGTGGCTCCTTCTGTGTAGGACATGGCTCAGAAGCTGGCACAGCTGAGGGGTTTGAGAGTCATTTGCTGAATGAATGAGCTAAGCGTGCCCCTCACAGAAGAAGACATGGGCACTCATAGTGAAGTGTACAAACAGCCATCTCCCTAGGAATTCCATGGGCATCTTAGAATAAAAGGAACTATAATCTAGCTAATCATGTCACATAAATCACATTCAGCAGTTGCTGGCAATCAGTCCATAGTATTTTCTGATATACAGACAATGCCAGGTGCTCTGCAGGATAAAAAAAAAATTAGAATGTATCACACAAAAAGCTAAATAGGAAAAGGCTAGACTCTAGGCTTGCTAGTGTAGGGTTTGGCAAACTACAGCCTGCAGCCTGTTTTTTTATAGCTCATGAACTGAGAATGGTTTTTACCTTTTTGTAAAGTGTTGTTTAAAAATTAAAAGTGTGCAATCAGATGTGGCCCATAAAGCCTAAAAATATTTACTATCTGGCCTTTATAGAAAAAAGTTCACTGATCTTCAGTGGAACTTTCTGCAGTAATGGAAATGTTCTATATCTTTACTTCCCAATATGGGGGCCACTAACTAACCTCATCCAGCTCATGTGACTGAGGAACTGAATTTTTTATTTAATTTAAATGCAAACAGCCATGTGTAGCTGTGGCTACCATACTGGACAGCATAGGTATAATAACGTAAAACAATGCCCTGGGGGTTGACAAAAGGGATTGAATTACAGGGGCTGGATGGTGATGAAGAGTTTGTGGGATAGCCAGGGCTTTCGGCTGAGTTCTTAGAACATATGACTGCTGTCAGATATTTCAACAGTTACTTACAGCAAAACGCTTAGAGTTACCATGTTAGTGATTTGAAGAAAACAGTGGATATACTTCCTTTTTATGATTTTTCACACAAAGTATACAACATTTACATTTTAGCAATGGGTGGAGAGAAAATGAAAAAATAAAACAGTACTTAGTAATAGCTAAAACTGTTACAAAAGGCATTGATTAAATAAAAACACAAATAGGCTTTCAAGTAACTTACTTTTGAAAATAGAAAGATTCTAGTTTTTTAAAATCTTTGCCGAAAGTTTCCTGCTTCATGAAAGCCTGAATATCTGGATTGGACTCCCTTAAAAAAAAAAAATAGAACAATGATTAAAAGTACATTACAAGTTTCATATGCCCAGTCTATTTAAAGGAGCATGCATCCTTCAATCACTTGTGCCAATTTAAAACTATTAAAATTGTAGAGAGTAAAATAAACTTTAAAATGTAGTTAAATTTAAAAATCTGTTTTCCTCTGCAAATCATTTTTTTCAGAAGCTTATTTCTTGTAAAAATGGCTTTCCCTACCTCCTACTTCTCTACTCCATCTAAGGCTATTTTCAAAGTAAATTTTTTATTTGAAAAATCTCTCTTGCTTACTCATTGCCCTCTTTCACTAAAGCTGTTTCATTCACTATAGTTTTCCTTCCTTCATTCTTTTCTTCCTTCCTTCCTTCCCTCCCTTCTCTTTCCTCCCCTCCCTCCCTCCCTCTTCCCTCTTTTCTTTCCTCCCTCCTTCCCTCTTTTCCAAGTGAGAGGAGGGGAGATAGACAGATAGACTTCCACAGTGCACCCCCACCAGGATCCACCGTGCAACACCCATCTGGGGCCATGCTCACAACCAAGCTATTTTAGCACCTGAGGCAGAGCCATCCTCAGTGCCCTGGTCTGTGCACTCAAACCAGTCGAACCATGGCTGCAGGAGGGGAGGCAGGGAGGGTGGAAAGAGAAGTGAGAGGGAGAAGGTTGGAGAAGCAGATGGGCGCTTCTCCTTTGTGCCCTGACCAGGAATCAAACCCAGGACATCCACATGCCAGACCAACTCTCTTACCACTGGCCAGGGCTCCCTATAGTCTTTAAAACAATTTTTTAAAATTGATGTGAGGCCCAGGTTGGTTGGCTCAGGTGTAGAGTGTCAGTATGGCATGTGGAAGTCCCAAGTTTGATTCCCGGTCAGGGCACACAGGAGAAGCACCCGTCTGCTTCTCCAACCTTCTCCCTCTCGCTTCTCTCTCTCTCTCTCTCTCTCTCTCTCTCTCTCTGTCTTCCCCTCCTGCAGCCAGGGCTCAACTGGAGAGGGTTGGCCCTGGGCACTAAGGATGGCTCCATGGCCTTCACCTCAGGTGCTGGGAAAGAGCTCAGTTGCTGGACAATGGCACAACACTCCAGATGGCAGAGCATCATCCCCTAGTGAGCTTGCCAGGTGGGTCCCAGTCAGGGCACATGCAGGAGTCTGTCTGCCTGCCTCCCCTCCTCTCACTAGTTAATTTTAAAAAAATTGATAGACATTGAGAACAGCTGGGGGGGGGGGTAGAGAGGTGGGGAGACCTGTTGTCACTTATTTATGCATTCATTGGTTGCCTATCAAGATGATGCTCTAACAAACTGAGCTACCCAGCCAGGGCAATAGTCTCTTTTTTTTTTTTTTTTTTTTTTTTTTTTTTTTCATTTTTCTGAAGCTGGAAACAGGGAGAGACAGTCAGACAGACTCCTGCATGCGCCCGACCGGGATCCACCCGGCACGCCCACCAGGGGCGACGCTCTGCCCTCCAGGGGGCGATGCTCTGCCCATCCTGGGCGTCGCCATGTTGCGACCAGAGCCACTCTAGCGCCTGGGGCAGAGGCCACAGAGCCATCCCCAGCGCCCGGGCCATCTTTGCTCCAATGGAGCCTTGGCTGCGGGAGGGGAAGAGAGAGACAGAGAGGGAAAGCGCGGCGGAGGGGTGGAGAAGCAAATGGGCGCTTCTCCTGTGTGCCCTGGCCGGGAATCGAACCCGGGTCCTCCGCACGCTAGGCCGACGCTCTACCGCTGAGCCAACCGGCCAGGGCCAATAGTCTCTTTTTAATCTCCATTTTCTTCTACATCTTGATTCTCCTTCCTAACTGCTTTTACTTTCTCATACTAAAAATCCATCATCTCAGGACTAGTAATGTTGCCAAGTTAAAACCGTGCAAGCACAGATACCACCAGATCTTCCCCTTTTCATGTGGAGACCTCTAAACCTACTTCAAATGCAATGGTTAAAGAAAATAAGGGCTTTAAAGAACTGTCATACCAACAGTCAAATAGCACTTCATCTCCTCCCAAGTGAATGAACTGATCTGGAAATACCAAACTAATTTCTTTGAAAAATTTAGATAGGAAGCTGTAAGTTGTATTCAAAATAGGGTTTATAGGTCCAAATGTTGTCCCAGATGGATGTTTATTGTAGCATGGAGTAAGGAGATCTCTCTGACCTGGAGGAAAAAGTATTTTAATCACAAAGACATGACTTAGCACATGATTATACTACTTTATTTTGTTGAAGCTGTATAAGAGATTGTATACAGAAAAAGATAAGCATATTTACTAATAATTTCTATGGTGATTTCTTCCAAATAAGATGAAATTGTTTCCTGATTCCTCCTGTACTTCTTTCTTTCCCTTTCCGTTAGCCACTCTGAGATTTTATCCAGTCAACTACTATCTTGAATATTAATGACACCAAAGTTTTAGCTTGGCCCAACCCTTTTTTCTTGACATTCGCTGCTAAACATAATTAGATATATCCTGTCTGTACTTCAAATACAATCTAATAAAAAATAACTTTTCTCTTCCCTATGCTCCTGCTGTAGCTCTGGTAAGGGTACCTCCGTCCTCCTCGCTCTAGCTCTTTCCTCTCCTACTGAAGTTAATCAGTTGCCAAGTTCTACGGATTATATATATTTTCAGTGTCCTGATGAAGCCCACACTCCTCACTCAAGGCCCTCTACACTGTACTTTTCCAGACTTATTTCCCACAATGCTCTGTGTCTATCCTACTAATAATATATTTATTGAACAATTATAAACATTAGGTGCTGTGCTTTATATTCATGATTTAATCCTCAAAAAAATTATGATAGCTACTGCTAATATCCCCTTTCTAGAGATGGAAAAACTGAGGATGAAATGTTCTATGATTCGCCTAAGGTCATTCAGTTTATAAGTGGCAGAAGCAGGATTCAAACCCAAGCAGTCTGGCTCCAGAACTAGCTCTCAACCACCCTGCAGTAAAAATTCCTCCCACTCTTCTGCCTTTCCTCGTGTTACTCTCTATCAGAAACAGGAATGTAGTCTTTGATTTCTCAAAAGTATTTTAAATGTTACCTCATCTATAAAACCATTCCTTGAATTCACTTCTAATGTTCTACTTATCGTAATCATTATTTTTGTTCTCCTTCATCCCTTGTTTTTATACTTTAGGCAGTGCCTAGATACAGTAACTTGCTCACAGCAGACACATAGTAGTGACTGAATATATCAGTCAGTAGTGTTACCTTTTGTGTGTATCACAACTAAGAACAAAATGAGCAAACACCAAGTCGTAAAATAAGAGATGCAGGCCCTAATGCTCACTTTTGGCACCTCATTAAACACTTACCTTTTCCCCAAGACTGTGTATGCCCAGGGGTATCAAATTCGGGTATGACTCGAATCCCCCATAATCGGGCATATTCAATCACTGAACGGACTTCATTTGGTGTATAAACATGAGAGAAAGAATAGCTTCCCTGTAAAAACCACATTGATTAAAATTAAAATATGCTAAATGGATTTGGTCCTGATAACTGTTAACAGTCTAATTGCAGTTTGATATCTCATAGCTGATTTTTCTAATATCACAGTGTGTTAAATATTCCATGTCATGTTGGATGACTCATTTAAATTGTTTACTACATTTTATCCACATTCACCTATAGAACTATCTATCTAAACCACCTCCTCGTTTCAGGATTGTCTACCATCATGTTTCAACCTTGTGTAACCATACAAAGATGTTTCACTCCAAAGAGAAACCTCTGAAAACTGAATACATTGCCTTTGTCAGTTTAGAACCAAAATTCACAGATTCTTACAAACCATAGCTATTGTCTTTCAAAGTCACTTTAATAACTATTAGCTTAAAAAATTTCCCCAAGACACTCTGATAAGTGACCAGATTTTTTTTAAAGGTAACCCTCAGTCCCTTTATAGGTCACTTGAAAAATTCGAGCTCTCTATTGGTTGTAACTAAAAATAAAGATCCATTAAAGGTATTACTGTTGTACATTTCTCAAGGTATAAATATAATACATAAATATAAACACTTAACTCTTAAAAGTAGCCTTATCCTATCCCCCAAATCAAATTTGTATCTAATCAAGATCAAATCTAATATCAAGTCTACCAGTTTATAGTAAATGTAGATGAACATGTTAACTGACACTATGGTGATGCAATAAATGCAATTAGCAAAACCCAGACTGTGGGAAACTTTTTTTTTTTAAGCGAGTGAAAGACAAGGTGAGAGAACTGAGAAGAATCAATTCGTAGTTGTGGCATTTTAGTTGTTCATTGATTGCTTCCCATTTGTGCCTTGACCTGGGGGCTGAAGCTGAGCCAGTGGCCCCCTGCTCAGACCAGCGACTCTGGGATCATGCTGGTGACCCCACGCTCAAACTGGTGAACCTGCACTCAAGCTGGATACCTTGGGATTTCGAACCTGGGACCACAGTGTCCCAGGCCAGTGCTCTATCCACTGTGTCACCACTGATCAGGTGGGAAACTTTTTTAGGTAAAAGGTCTTGGGGAGATGTGAGTAACGATTGGCAATCTGGATTTCTGTTAATTCTTTAGCTACAGTAATGTTTTGGAATTTTTTTTTTTTTTTTTTTTACAGAGACAGAGAGAGAGTCAGAGAGAGGGATAGACAGGGACAGACAGACAGGAACGGAGAGATGAGAAGCATCAATCATTAGTTTTTTGTTGTGCGCTGCAACACCTTAGTTGTTCATTGATTGCTTTCTCATATATGCCTTGACCGCGGGCCTTCAGCAGACCAAGTAACCCCTTGCTTGAGCCAGCGACATTGGGTTGAAGCTGATGAGCTTTTGCTCAAACCAGATGAGCCCATGCTCAAGGTGGTGACCTTGGGGTCTCGAACCTGGGTCCTCTGCATCCCAGTTTGACGCCCTATCCACTGTGCCACCACCTGGTCAGGCAAAATTTTTGTTAAAACAGGCCTCTTCACAAATGAGATAAGATGTCTTAGAGTTGCTTCAAAGTAATGGTGGAGGGAAACATATAGATCATACAAGATTGGCCATGTACTATTGTAGCTGGTGATGAGGACATAGAAATTCATTAAATTATTCTACATCTGTTATGTTTAAAATCTTCCATAATAAAGAGTAAAACAAAAGCAAACAAAAAGTGCTACTAGCATTTCAGCCTATACTATAGTGTACACTGGAGAAAACTTTGGTATTATGTTCAGAGAATGAAATTTTGAGTCATGGTTCTGCCCCTTTCTAACTGCAACTTTGGACAAGCCATATAGCTTGTCAGTCCTGTCTTCCTAATGGGATTAAAGTAGATGATATTGAGGCCCACTCCCAGCTCCACTGGTCTGTAATACAATCAATTTGAACACTTCTGAGACTAGCATTATTTTCTAAAAGGAGCTCTCATTTCTATAATTTCCTACTTCATATAATTTTTCAGAGAGAAAAATAGTCATTTACAGAATTCAAAATAATTGTTTAAAGCAAACATACAGTTGGACTACTTGACAAATATAACTATTTAACCTTATATGAATCATGAGTGCATCAGGTCTCCTATACTCATTTTACATTTTTATTTACATATTACATTTTATTTATATAGCCCCTAGAGATTGTTTACATTTATAATAACAATATAAAAACAAGTTTTATGGATCTAAAATGCTAAGCCACAGCTGAAAACATTTAAAACCATAAATATCTTTTACATTTTAATTTTATCCATAAGAAGAAACATTAAAGCTACAAACTGCTAATGAAGCTACCAAAAATTTTTGTAGACTACAACACGAATTACTCACTTTATTGCTTAACTCTGGAAAAGTTATGCTCTGATAAGGGAAAGACTGGTCATCAACTATGTGCCAGTGGAGAACATTAAACTTATTAAAAGCCATGGCATCCTGCAAAAAAAAAAGTTAAAAGATTATATACCACAGATATAGCACACAGTTCAATTTACATTTCTCCAACTGGGATTGTTTCCAATGTGTCTGTTTCCTTTTGAAATTTTCAGCAAAGAAAGTCTATATCATATATATATATATACTTTACATGGTATATCACTTTTCAGAAAGCCTATACAGGATTTGTATTCATCCTAAACAGTGAGCTATAACTGCTCTATGGGAAGGGAGCAATCTTATAAATTCCCAGTAAGTACTTAGGGGTCAGCTAGCTGCTACTACCACTCTGTTTGGGAATGGAGCAGAGGAAAAACGAGGCATTCGTTACAGCACCAGGGCTTATAATTCCCACAATTCTGAGATTTGAGTGCCAACCCCTCCTTGGTAATAAAAGAAATACGGTACAAATGCAATACAATACCAATCAGAATTCTCAAGTTTTGAGGGGAATTGACATGTTTACTCTAGAGTAATTAAGAATTATTTACATAAAATATAAGATTATTAGAAAAAGATAAAAATAATTAGGGGGCATATCTGCCTTACCAGATAATCAAAATTTAAAGTCTCCATCAGCACTGAAGGAATTTGCTGATGCATCTGGGAAGTAGCTTATATACAAAGGAATTATGCAAAATATATATAATGAGGATAATGCTGAGAGGGCCTGAGCAATGAGTGCACCTAAGCCTAGGTTTTGGTTTCAGAATATTGTTCACTAACAAAGTGTTGCTTGGAGAAAAGTCTGATTCCAGGATTGGAAAACAGAAAAGGTAAGCCTGGAATATCATGTGCTAAAAAAGTAAGAAATTACTCAAAGATTGAAGGAAACATGCCAAAAGGATACAAGAACCAGCTAGAAGGACTCCCACTGGCCAACACTGAGACCATCTGGCTATTAAATAGGGATAGTAACAGATTCTAGTCCCTTCAAAAAATGGTAATTTCTGAATACAAACTGATTAAAAAAGAAAAAGAAAAATAATACTTGTTGTGAACCCGGGGCAAATAATTTAGCAGGTCTCAGGTGGAAACAGTGGAGGATTAGAAAATAAACCGAGAAAGAAAAAGGATGGGATTGGGAGGACCCACTGCACAGCTAATAGCTTGCAAGAGCAAATCTCCACCCCCAAACTGCTTTATTTATAGGGCAAAGTCATTAGCAAATCAAAGATCTCTGATACAAAGTCACATTTCCAAGGCAACCCAAGAATTCTCCCAAGTGCAGAAAACCCCACCATTCATAACATCTTTTGTATTTTTCTGAAGCTGGAAACGGGGAGAGACAGTCAGACAGACTCCCGCATGTGCCTGACCGGGATCCACCCGGCACGCCCACCAGGGGCAACGCTCTGCCCACCAGGGGGCGACGCTCTGCCCCTCCGGGGCGTCGCTCTGCCGCGACCAGAGCCACTCTAGCGCCTGGGGCAGAGGCCAAGGAGCCATCCCCAGCGCCCGGGCCATCTTTGCTCCAATGGAGCCTTGGCTGCGGGAGGGGAAGAGAGAGACAGGAAGGAGGGAGGGGGGTGGAGAAGCAAATGGGCACTTCTCCTATGTGCCCTGGCCGGGAATCAAACCCGGGTCCCCCGCACGCCAGGCCGACACTCTACCGCTGACTTCACAAAACAAAGGGTAAAAAAATTGCCTCCAGTCTCTTGGAGGGACATAGGGGATGGGGCTAGTTGAAACACAGCTAATATGGAGGTGTGGAGAAGGGCATGTAAATTGCCTTTACCAATTTAAAGTCAGAAGTTGTGGGGAAGAACTTAGCCTTTAGCAACTTAATCAAGCAAGTGAGGTGGGGGCATGGGCAGCAAGGATCCTGTCAGCTTACTGCCAGTCCCCCACACCTCTGTCCCCCCCAAATCTAAACCGCAAGGACCCTGTCAGCTTATAGTCTCCAACAAATACTTAAAAATTCTATCTTACAGTAAAATACCATGCCGGCTAATAAATATAGAAGAAATGGTGGAATTTAGAAAATCACCACCTGGTAGCCAACTTAGTAATAAACTGGCTTAGGCAAAAATCATCTGGATGCTAACACTAGTGGGTAACACTGGATGAAGAACAGGAATGTTATGTACTCTAAAAACATTGTCCCACAAGATACCTAATTACTTAATAAGTACAAAATATTTTTTAATTAACTACCTGGAGAAACCTGGCAGATGACATCTTAGCCAAGTTAAAAGAGTTACCATCACCAGTAATAGAGTAAGTAAGGCATCGTGCCACCTGATATGCACAGAGAACAGCGTCTCTTCTGCCTTATTCCTGCTAAAAAAGCACGACCTGACTCTAATCATGTGAAAACAGACAAGCTGAAGTATACTCCACAAGTCACCTGGCCTGTACTCTTCAAAAATGCCATGGTCTTGAAAGATAAGATGATAAATGGTTCCAAATTAGAGGTGGCTAAAGAGACATGACAAAAGCAACCCCAGATCCTGTGCTGGATGTTGAACCTGTAAAGGATATTATTGGAACAACGGATGGAATCGGAATGGGTCTGTGGATTAGATAGGAGGATTACTAGGTGATGTTCCTGATTCGTGATGGTTGTATTGTAATTATTGAGGTAACTGCTATTTTTTAGGAAATCCAAACAAGTCAGGGGTGTTGGGGTAGCTTATGTGCAATTTGCATATGGTTTAAGAAAAATAGGTTTAAGTAGAAAGGAAGAGTAAGGCAAATATGATACAATTTTTAAATTGAGTTGTCTGGCCTGGCCTGTGGTGATGCAGTGGATAAAGCATTGACTTGGAACACTGAGGTTGTCGGTTTGAAACCCTGGGCTTGCCTGGCCAAGATACATATGGGAGTTGATGCTTCCTGCTCCTCCCTCCCTTCTCTCTCTTTCTCTCTCAATCCTCTCTAAAAATAAATAAATAAAATCTTTAAAAAAGTAAATAAATAAATTGAGTTGTCTGGATAAACAATATATGGGAGGCCTTGGCACTCTTCTTAAAACTTTTTGTAAGTTTGAAATTATTTAAAATAAAAAGGAAAAAAAACTTCTAAAGTTGTAGAAATTAAAACCATCTATATTGGCCCAAAAAGATGAACTGGTAAATAGGACAGATTGAGAGTTCGGAAACTGATTTGTGTATTTATGGCATTGAGTATTTGCTAGTGATGATATTGAAAGCACTGGGGAAACTATAGACTGCTCCAGTGATGTTGGGACTGCAGGCTAACCATTGGGAAAAATATTAATCACCTAAAAAACACTAAGTTCTAACTGAATCAAAATTTAATAAGAAAAAATATATTAAAAAAAAAGTTGAGATAAAGTGTCAACCTGGAACCCTGAGGTTGCCGGTTCGAAACCCTGGGCTTGCCAGGTCAAGGCCCGCTGTCCTCCCCCCGCCCCGCCGTCTCTCTCTAAAATGAATAAATAAAATCTAAAATACAAAAGAAAGAAAACTAAGGGGAAAAAAGAAAATTTAAGAGGTTATTTTTATATTTATACCCTTGTTCTGGAGGGCTTTCCTAGCCTACCTCCAAAGGTCAAAAACAATAAAGGACAAGACTAAAAGATAATACTTCATAAAGAATTAAAACTTCCACAGGCAAAAGACACTATACTATAAACACAGTTTAAAAAAATAAATTTAGAAAAGTTAACAATATATGATGGATAAGAATATAAAATGAATATAAGTAAATATTAAAGTATCACTGACACATCTATAAACACATATAATATTAAAGAGCTCTTAAATCAACAAGGCAGGAATTAATGTTCTAGAAGACAAACTGGGCAGTGAAAATAAACTTGCAGTTTGCAATGCAAAAAGTACAAACAGCTTATAAGTAAAGGAGGCTTAAATTCACTAAAAATCAAAGTGTGCAAATTAAAACAAGGAGATATACTTTAATCACCAGATTAGCAAAGAATATGGCAAAGGGATGCCCCACTGTTGGCCAAGCATACAATGGTATAGCCTCCCTAGAAGGCAATCTGACAGTTTGTACCAAAAGATAAAATGTATACATCTTTAAGCCCGGAAATTCACTTCTAAGAATTTGTCCTCAGGAAATAATCCTGAGAAGTGTGCAAATATAAGAATACTCACCTTGCAGTGCTGTTTGTGCTAATAATAAATTAACCTAGATGTCCATCAGCAGGAGACTGGTTAAATACATATCATGGTAGATAAAATGGAATATTTAACACTGTTGAAAAAGATGATATAAACCTTATGTATTCTTTCATAGAAAGATGTCCATAACAGTCTGTTTTAAAGGTAACTAAGTGTAATCTCATTTAAGTTTTTTAAAAGTCACATTATTGGCCCTGGCAGGTTGGCTCGGTGGTAGAGCATCAGCCTAGCGTGCGGAAGTCCCGGGTTCGATTCCCGGCCAGGGCACACAGGAGAGGCACCCATCTGCTTCTCCACCCCTCCTCCTCTCCTTCCTCTCTGTCTCTCTCTTCTGCTCCCGCAGCCGAGGCTCCATTGGAGCAAAAGATGGCCCGGGCACTGGGGATGGCTCCTTGGCCTCTACCCCAGGCGCTAGAGTGGCTCTGGTTGCAACAGAGCGCCGCCCCGATGGGCAGAGCATTGCCCCCTGGTGGGCGTGCTGGGTGGATCCCGGTCGGGCGCATGCGGGATTCTGTCTGACTGCCTCCCTGTTTCCAGCTTCAGAAAAATACAAAAAAAAAAAGTCACATTATTGGCCCTGGCCAGTTGGCTCAGTGGTAGAGCATTGGCCCTGCATGTGGAAGTCCCAGGTCTGAATAAAGAAAGAGAAAAATATATGCCAGAGGGGAAAAAAAATACTGACAATGTGAAATGTTGAGAAGGATGCAAAGAATTTAGATCTTTCATACATTGTTGGTGCGAACATAATCTTTATTATATGCGGCCTAAGTGTCTGTCTGTCGCCGATAGCTTATTGGTTGCTTGCGTAACTGTACTAGCCAATGGGGTGAAGTTGCCACGGCATTCAAATAGTCCCGCCTTCTGGCATGCCACCTCACAAATTGAGGTTAAAGATTGGAGCAATTATTATGCTGTTAAGAAATCTTAACACCAGAAGGGGTCTTTGCAATGGTACAAGACTATAGGTTCTCCAATTGAAAAATAATGTCATAATAGCTAAGTCTTTGACTGGCTCCTCTAAAGGTGAAATACATGTCATTCCAAGAATTGATTTGGCTCCATCTCAAACAGGGTTGCCGTTTCAATTGAGATGTAGACAATTTCCTGTAAAACTTGCCTTTGCTATGACCATCAATAAGTCTCAGGGCCAAACGCTTAAGTGTGTTGGCATTTTTTTACCTGAGCCTGCATTTGGACACGTTCAACTTTATGGTGCCTGTTCAAGAGTTCGTGAAAGAACGGACGTAAAATTAAAAATAATTGATGGTCCTGTACAAGGCGAGCTTAAAAATGATGGAAAGATCTACACAAGAAATGTTGTGTACAAAGAGATCTTTGACATGTGAATTAACATTTTATTATTTAAATCACCTTTATTTATTGAGCTAGTGGTGGCTCTTAAGAAATGTACCGCCAGTGGTTTCCTTCATTGCACTCTACTTTAAGCAATTAAGCAAGTAGAAGGGGGAAACCCCGTGGGGCAGTAAGCAAAGGGGCGTCCTTGCCGCCTGCCCTGGGTAATTCAGTTTGAATTAGCAGACACCTTTGCACAATCATTTTAATTACAATTTATAATATCTAAAACAGTGGTCATTTCGTATGACCGCTGGGCTTTCTAGTATGATATAGCCACTCTAGAAATTAGTTTGGTGGCTCCTTTAAAAACTAAACATACACTTTTCCATACAATTCAACTATTGCATTCCTGGACATTTAGCCCATAAACATGAAAATTAATGTCCACACAAAAACCTATGTACAATTGTTAATAGCAGCTTTATTTATAATATAGCACCTGGAAGCAACCAAAACATCCTATGTCATATGAATGGTTAAATTGTTGTACATCCATACCATGGAATACCACTCATCAACAAAAATGGACAAGCTAGTCCTGGCCAGTTGGTTCAGTGGTAGACCATCAGCCTGGCGTGTGGAAATCCCAGGTTCAATTCCCAGTCAGGGCACATAGGAGAAGCGCCCATCTGCTTCTCCACCCCTCCCCCTCTCCTTCCTCTCTGTCTCTCTCTTCCCCTTCCTCAGCCAAGGCTCTATTGGAGCAAAAGATGGCCTGGGCACTGGGGATGGCTCCTTGGCCTCTGCCCCAGGCGCTAGAGTGGCTCTGGTTGTGACAGAGCAACGCCCCCTGGTGGGCGTGCCGGGTGGATCCCGGTTGGGCGCATGCAGGAGTCTGTCTGACTGCCTCCCTGTTTCCAGCTTCAGAAAAAAAAAAAAAAAAAAAAAAAAAAAAAAAATATATATATATATATATATATATATATATATTTTTTTTTTTTTTTTTTTAATAAAAGTGACAGTAATGTCTTTTGGAAGAAAACAATTGGTATTAATGTAAATATAAAAGTTATTTTTTTATAACTTGGTGTGTATGTAAATGATCAAGTGAAGGTGCAGAAAAACATGGGAGGGAAACGTCCCCACTGCTTCAAATGGGCAGTGATGATAGGGGTGAACCAATAAAAAGTCATAGGAGAGAAACAGTTGTTGTCACCTGGCACCTAGCTCTTACCACCTGAGGTTCCACACTGGAATAGTTCCTTAGGTATAAAGCAGCTCCCAGACTTGCTTTGCCATTATAAAGAAGGTAAGTGGAGGTCACAAAAGTAAAGGACACTAACTAGAGGCACAGTGACCAGATATTCCCAACTGGAAGTCCAGACCCATGATTTGACAAATATGAGTATACAAAGAGGGCCAATGGGCAGTATTAAAATAGTCTTTCTCTTAATCCTGGCTAAACTTGTTGAGACTCCCTCCCCCCAACACACACCCCATGAAAACAATAGGGTGATGTACTAGGGAGCATCTACTTCTCAGCTGAGGAAATACACTTCACAAGGGAGAGGGAGAAGAAAGCCCAGTGCTTGCACTTAGTATGTACACAAAAAATGAATCCCCCATTCCAACCTATAAAAAGCATAAGTAACCAAGTAAAGTAACAACGTAAATGGATACATCTTTAGAATACACAATGGATTAAAATAAAATAATTCCTTACCAGAGTTTTTAAAATACTCTTAACTGGCAGATAGTGTCTGGCTGTATCAATTAAAATTCCTCTATGAGGAAACCTTGGAGAGTCACTAATGGCGGTTTCATTGATAGTGAACTATAAGACAAAATAAAATTTTGATTTAGTTTTAGAAGTTTCAACTTGAGCTCAATAAAACTATATCTATGCAATTATTGGGTAAAAAATATTAATTTACAACCAAAAAAAGTGAAATTTACAATTCACTTTTTAAGTTAAATATGTGGGGAGAAGAAACCTTCAAGAAGCAATAAATAGTTTAAAAGCTTGCATTTTTCTTATAGTAATAAGTCCAAAAATGTTAGTAACATGATAATCATACTTACAGCTCCATAAGGATCTTGATAAATTAACTGGCTAAAGGTCTCTAAACCTAGGGAAAGAAAAATTTATAATTTATTATATAATTTATAAAACAAATCAAAACAATAAAAGTTGTATTATACAAACAGAACCATAACCAGGTAAGGCAAAAAATCAAGTATAGTGTTATACCTTTACCCCCTAAAATATTTTCTAAAATCAAAGCTCAATTTTCAAAAGTCCTTTTTGCTGTTAATAAAAATGCTTTGCTTCGTTGTTTCTATAACCTATGTTTTGTTTGAATGGTAAACACAAAAAAGAAGAGTGCTTTGTAACAGTGGTCCCCAACCCCCGGGCCGTGGACTGGTACCGGTCCATGGGCCATTTGGTTGGTACTGGTCCGCAGAGAAAGAATAAATAACTTACAGTATTTTCGTTTTATTTATATTTAAGTCTGAACGATGTTTTATTTTTAAAAAATGACCAGATTCCCTCTGTTACATCTGTCTCTCACTCTTGCTGCTTGTCTCGTAAGTTCGACAATTATATTTAAAAATGCCACAGTTTTTACGCCGGTTGCATAATTTTATTTTGTGCATTTATCCGTCCCACCCTAAAAGCCAGTCTGAAAATATTTTCTGACATTAAACCGGTCCGTGGCCCAAAAAAGGTTGGGGACCACTGCTTTATAAAATAAAATACCAGTTCCTAATAAGTTTATAGCATAAGGAGTAAGAATTTTTGTGACAAAATATTAGACACTTTAGAAGGTACCTAAACTTAGCCAAAAGGTTAAAAAAAAATACCATGGAATTACAAATAAAGGCCCAGCTTACAACTTAAAATGTCTTACTCATAGCCACAAAGATTATATCCTGAACTTGTTACTCAAGTGGATTGTTCTCTTAATACACTATATTATAGGACAAATTCCTCTAACTAGCTTTGAGTTGACTGCAATTCGTCATTCTAGTTGACAACTATGTTATGTAGCCAGGGAAAAATTTAACCTAAGAATAGCTCAAAGTCAGAAATGAGAGGGGAGATGTTAAAACTGATACTGTAAGAGACTACTATGAACAATTATAATGCCAACAAATTTGACAACCTAGAAGAAATGGGTAAATTCTTAGAAAGATACAATCTACCACAACTAAATTATGAAGAAACAGAAAACTGAACAGACAGGTTACTAGTAAGGAGATTGTGTCAATAATCATAAACCTCTCAATAAACAAAAGTCCAGGACCAGAAGACTTCACAGGCGAATTCTACCAAACATTTTAAGAATTAATACTAACTGTTCTCAAATCACCCATAAAATAGCAGAGGAAGAAACACTTCCAAACTCATTTTACAAGGCCAGTATTACCCTGATACCAAAATCAGACAAGGATACAAGAAAAAATTACAGTCTAATGTCCCTGATGAACACAAAGGTACAAAAATCTTCAACAAAGTATTAGCAAGTCAGATTCAATAATACATTTAAAGGGCCATACCGCATGATCAAATGGGATTTATTCTAAAGATACATGAATGGTTCAATATCCACAAATCATTGTGACACACCCCATTAACAAAATGAAGACTAAATAATCATTTGATCATCTCAATGGATGCCAAAAAAGCATTTGACAAAATTCAACATCCATTTATGACAAAAACTCAACAGAGTGGGTATGGAGGGAACATACCTTGACATGACACCATTTATGACAAATTCAGTAAAATTAGAGGATACAAAGTCAGTATACAAAAGTGTCTCATTTCCACACACTAATGATGAATTATCAGAGAAATTACAGTAAGCAGTCCCATTTACAGTTGAAAAGAGTAAAATACTGAGGGGTAAATTTAACCAGTTGAAGACCTCTACACTGAAAACTAAGATATTGATGAAAGAAACTGAAGAAAACACAACTGGAAAGATATTTCGTGCTCATGGACTGGAGGAAATAATATTGTTAAAGTGTCCATTACCCAAAACCATCACAGATTCAATAAAATCCCTATCGAAATGCAATGGCATTTTTCACAGAGAACAGTCTTAAAATTTGTATGCAACAATAACCTAAAATAGTCAAAGCAATCTTGAGAAAGATGAACAGGCTGGACACATCACAGTTTCTGATTTTACACTATATTAGAAAGCTATGGTCATCAAAACAGTATGGTATTAGCATAAAAACAAATGCATAGGTCAATGGAACAGAATAAGAAAGCCCAGAAATAAACCCATGCCTATACAGTCAATTGATTTACAATAAAGGAGCTAAGAATACACACTGGAGAAAGGACAGTCTCTTCAGTAAGTGATGTTGGGAAAAACTGGACAGTCACATGCAACAGAATGACACTGGACCACTAATACCACATACAAAATTAATTCAAAGTGGATTAAAGACTCATACATAAGACCCGCAACCATAAAACTCCTTGACATAGTTTTTGGCGATGATTTTTTGTATTTGAAGCCAAAAGTGGGCTCCGGCCAGTTGGTTCACTGGTAGAGCGTTGGCCTGGCATGTAGATGTCCCGGGTTCGATTCCCTGTGCCCATCTGCTTTGCCACCTCTCCCCCTCTTGCTTTTCTTCCCCCCCCCCACCCCCCTCACCCCCGCAGCCATGGCTCAATTGGAGCCAGTGGGCCCCGGGCACTGAGAATGGCTCCATGGCCTCTGCCTCATGAGCTAAGGAAAGCTCGGTTGGAGCGATGGAGCAATGGCCCCAAATAGGCAGAGCGTCAATCCCTAGCGGGCTTGCTGGGTGGATTCTGGTCGAGGCGCATGTGGGAGTCTGTCTCTGCCTCCCTTCCTCTCACTGAATTAAAAAAGAAAAAATAACAAACCCAAAAGCAAGGGCAACAAAGCAAAAATAAACAAGCAAAGGATACTAGTGGTAGGATCAGAATAGGCCTCCCCAAAATGTGTCTCTGTCACATGAATTATTTTGAACTGAAGACAATCAAAACTCTGCAGGCCCAAGAGAAACTTTTACTTCTCCCTTAAAGAATTTAATTAGGGGCCTTGCGCATAAGAGTTTTCACCAGAGATAACTTTTCTTGGGGGTCTTTCTATATGCCAGGGAAAACATCCAATTACTGAACATCTGTTTTTATCATCCTGCAAATGACCTTCTTCCCCTCTGGAGCCCAAAGACACCTGAACTCAGAGTGCACAGATCTCCAGTGTACCTTGTCTTTGAACACCTCATGTATGCGGCATCTCTGACTCTCTCATGTATGTTGGCTTCCCATGCATAGGTATGTAATTAAGTTCAGTTATTTTCTCTTGTTAATCTGTCTCATGATTTAATTTTTAGAGTAGCAGAAAGAACCTAGGAGCAGAGGAAATTTTCTTCCCACACAAAACCATCAACAGAAATGAAAAGGCAGCATACCGAATGGGAGAAAATATTTGCAACTCATGTATCAGATAAGGAGTTAATATGCAAAACATATAAAGAATTCATAAAACTCAATGGCAAGAGAAAAAATGATTTAAAAATAGGCATAGGATCTGAATAGACATTTTTGAAAAAAGACATAGATTTCCAACATGTACATTAAAAAGTACTCAAACATCACTAATCACAAGAGAAGTACAGATCAAAACCACAATGAGATACCACTTCACAGCTGTCAGAATAGCTATTAACAAAAAGAAAAAAGCAAGTGTTGCCAAGGTTGTGGAGTAAAAGGGAATGCTGGGCACTATTGGTGGGGATGTAAATTAGTGCAGCCATCACAGGAAACAGGATAGAGGTGCCTCAAAAATTGAAAACAGAACTACCATATGATCAAGCAATTCTACATCTGGGTATTTATGTGAAAAAAAATGAAAACAGTAACTAAAAAATGATATATGCCCCAACCCATCTTTATAGCAGTGTTATTTATAATAGCCAAGGTATAGAAAAGCCTGTCCATCAGTGGATAAATGGATAAGGAAAATCTCTCTCTCTCTCTCTCTCACACACACACACAGAGGAATATTATTTATCCATAAGAAAAATCTTGCCATTTGTGACATAGATAAGATTACGCTTAAGTAAAATAAGTCAGGCAGAGAAAGATAACCCTAGCTCACTTGGATGTGGAATCTTGAAACTGAGCTCATAGACACAAAGAACAGATTGATAGCTGCCAGAGGTGAGAGGGGGCAAAATGGGTATCTCTCTGTATGCTACTGCACTAGTAGGCTGGTTCAGTAATAAGTATGGGAGGCTGGAGCATCGACCGAGAGCACAGAGGCTGTCAGTTCGATTCCCCTGTCAGGGCACATACAGGAGCAGATGGATGTTCCTGTCTCTCTCCCTCTCCCTGCCTCTCTCAGGGAAAAAATAAAATAAAATAAAACAAATAAATAAATACAGGAGCCCTTTTGTTTTAATACACAACAATAAATAATAAGTAAATAAAATGGGGGGGGGGTGGCAGGTATAGGTCATTAATCACCCTGAAACATTACAGTCCCAAGAGCATCAATGAATTACAGTTATGAATGAAATGATCCCCAAGCATTTTTAAAAGGCCAAATGCAAATTATTTTGGAAATACCCAACAAACAATGCTAAGAAAGCTTAAGTTTTGCTGTTCCTGATTTCCCAAAGCAACAACTGAAAAATATTTGTTTACTAGAAAAAAACTTTGAAACTATACGGACCTTACCTCGTAATACTCCCCAGACTTTGTTGGCCTTTAGGTAAGCCACTGGTGCTTTCACAAACAAAGTATCTGTATTGGAAAAAAATGGCTTGTTAATCCCTCAGTGACACACAATAAGTTTCCTAAACATATAATTGGTATTTCTGTGCCATTCCTTTCTCCTGAGATCCAGACCTGTTTCTCCAGCTGCCGCTGGTCATCTTCACTTGGATGTGTCATGGATTCCTTTAACTCCACAGGCCCAGCACTGAACTCTTCCCCTGTGCTGCGCCACACACTTCACCTCACTGTCTCCTCTGCCCTTCATCTCTGAGTCGTAGCACCGCCCTTTAGAAGGCTGGAACTTGAGTGTCATCACCATGATTCCTCATTTTTCCCTCCAGAAGAGTTATTATAGCCAACTGCCCCTCAACAGAATAGTGTCATAGTTAAGCTGAGATGTTAAGTCAAAAGTACTAGCATTTCTCAATACCCATACTTCCTTGGCAAAGCCTCTGGTATCACTCAAATCTTCCACTCTGTTAAGGAGGCCAGAGAGTTACCTTTACTCTTTCCCTTGTTTTGTGTTTCTCTACTGCCCTGCACCCACCTTTTCCAAATGACAACCTAAATACGCCTTAAGACTCACTTCCTAACTCACTTTAGCTTATTTTGCTATTCAGCTTTGTCCCACTCAATAAAAAGTCCACAGCCATCTAGGGGCTTCAGTTGGCTGCTACTGAGCAAAAAGGGGCTAGATCTTACAAACCTTGAAATCATACTCTGCCTAATGTAGCCCCAATAGTCATTTTAGTCTTTTACAGTTTGGGGTGGAGTCAACCACAGATAAAGCAAAGCACCAAACAGCATTCAGAGAGACTGACAGCTAAAGGGTGACCAATGCAGACTTGCCCAAGTAAAGATACTCAAAGGCAGCAGGTTAATGATTTAATATTGTATCTGGGCTGCATCATCACCCTCCACCTCCACCACTGCCACCGCCCAGACTGTCACAAGACAGTTGGCCACAGGTAAGGAAAGAGTTCTGTCAATAGCCAATAATCATGTGACCCTCTTATGTGACAGTCTTCTAACAAGGTAGCCTTTTCCATCAGAAGACCAAGTGATGAGTCGGCCAAAGTCCAGGCTAAGAATGGTATTGCTATTTTGACTACAATCTAATCACAGTTCCTCTCCATCTATATCAAATCTTAACTACCTAGAACTCACAGTTCCATTGGTCACTGTTTAAAAAACATTTTTGCCATGTTACAGTTTTGAGATCTTCGAGACAAAGCACAGAGTCATGTAAAAACATTCACATGTTGCATGTCCTTGATGCCAATTATTTTCCAATAAACGGAGGCTGGGCTGGTATTAAAAAGTATTCTGATTCAACTCAGTGCAAAAATCACAAATATAAAGAAGTTAGGAGGAGATTTTGTTTTATAAATAAATGAACACATAAGCAATAAAATTTCAATTTTTATTTCAAAACCAAATTACTAATGTTAGCAATGACTGCCTCCCTCATTTGAAACGGGAGTGGCATCTTTGACTTCTCAGTTATCCTTTTCTGTATTTCTGCACCACACTTCTGTTTTAAGGGTATACATACAAATTATATCAACATATTCTCCTCTAAAAACTATGAATTACTATAGATCTCTTTTGCGATGCCCTCTCAACTCCCTCTACTGTCTTAGGAGGAAACATGATCAAGCTTTTCCTAGGCATATTGTTACACATATGTATAACAAGAAAATAGAGTATTGCTTTATGTGTGTTCCTGTTGATACATAAACACACACAAGCAAATTGCATCGAATATCCTTTTTGTGTGTGTGACAGAGGCCGAGAGAGAGGGACAGATAGGGACAGGCAGGCAGGGAGAGATGAGTAGCATCAATTCTTCATTGCGGCTCCTTATATGTTCATTGATTGCTTTCTCATATGTGCCTTGACCAAGGGGCTACAGCAGAGCAGAATGACCCCTTGCTTAAGCCAGTGACCTTTGGGCTCAAGCCAGCAACCATGGAGTCATGTCTGTGATCCCACGCTCAAGCCAGTGACCACACGCTCAAGCTGCTAAGCCTGTGCTCAAGCCATATGAGCCCGCGCTCAAGCTGGCAACCTCGGGGTTTTGAACCTGGGCCCTCTGTGTCCCAGTCCAATGCTCTAGCCATTGTGCCACCCCCTGGTTAGCCATGGAGTATCCTCAATATATGTAATTATTTTGCTACAGTAGAAACTGTTCAGCTTTTGGTTCTGAGGGCGTGCAATTTTTATTAGTAGATAATGCTGTAACATTTTTCACTTCCTCTTGACATTTCCTCACACTGGAACAGCCGCTGATATCTTGTTATTTCCATCTGTGTGTGTTACTTTTATCATCATCATCATAAACTCATTTAAAATTTAAAACTAGTTTATCCTTCCATGAGAAAATTTCATAATCAGTTTGTCTCAAGGAACTCTTTTTCAAAATAAAAAGGGTTTGCAAAAGTGAGTGGAAAATAAGCTGTAATTCTCCAGTCTCTTTTCTGGAATGTGCAGTACATCATTATATTGCCAGCAGTCAGCAAAGATTCCTTGATAATTTACTGACCATTTCTATCTTCATTCAGTCTGTAAAACCTAACTCATATAGTACCTGAATGCTGACTGTCAAATAAAATCACATGGTTAATGTTAGCTAATTATCCTGTTTCTCTTCCAAGAATAGCTAAAGCAAGGAGAGAAATTTTTCAAAGAGCTGTGTTATTGAGAAGTCTTATCTATACCATGAGGATGAAGAGATGTACTTAACTGTCTGTGGGGCAGTCTAAGGACAAAGGAATCACTCTTTTCTCTTAAGATATACACTATCCTTTCTATTTTTATACCCAGCTCACCAGTTCTCTGCACGAATCTCTGTCACCCATGTCCTTCTATTGCTCCTCTTTGATTCCTTGGTACAATTCCACATTATCCCCAGTCAGTATACCCTAAGGAAAAGGCCTGCCCAAATGTTTATTCCCTCCAAAACAATTTGGGAAAAGCCTTAGAGGGTATTAGTGAGCAAATGAAATAGTCTTCCCCCCACCCCAACAGTTCTGCATTATCTTTGTGTCAAATTAGATTATAAATAGAGATCATAGACATAAGCAAAGATCTGTCTTCAAAATAAAAGGTAAAAAGATCACCTTGATTTAAAAAATAAGGGATTAGCTAAATTAGTTATGGCACATCCACATGGTGATGGACCATTACTCAGCCATTAAAAATGATGTCTGTTTCACTAAATAGAAAAATAGTGAAATACATGTTTATACTGTATTATATCAAAGCAACATACAAAACCACATGTACAAAATTAACCCAGCTCCATGTCATTGTTTATCATGTTTATATTTATGTAAAATATTTAAACTTATTACTCTTTTAAAAGATCTGAAAGAACAGTGGTTTACTGAGTGCTGGAGTTATGAGTAATTTACTTCCTCCTCTTCACTCACTGTACTTTTATCATCAGACTTTAATAGTAATTTTAAAAATAGGAATTATAAACTCACTAGCCAAGAGATCATGGCATGGAGACTGCTTTTGGCACTTAAGTCTGTAACAGCCTTAAATCTGATACATTCACTGTACACAGGTACTCACAGGACTCATCTGAAGAGATATTGGGGAAAGTGTCACACTCTGAGTCAAGGACAACAGAGACGATAAGTTGCTGTAAGTCCGTTTCAGCATGAAACTTAGCAGGGCGATGCTGCCGCTTGTGGAAACCAAAAATATAGCCATAATATCTGTGTGAGAAATAAATTCAAATTTTAAATTATTGTAGCCACGTTTTAAATACATATGTGGTAGCAGACATTGTTGTTGACCCCTCAAAACCATGCTACCCCATATGAGTCCAAGTAGAGGCTCTCGCCCCACACTGCACATTAGAATCACCTAGAGAGCTTTTTGAAAATACTAATGTCCAGACCTACAGAATCTGAATCCTGGAGAGTAAATGGAGGCATAGGAATTTTAAAAGTTCTTACATACTCCCAGGTGACTCATATGAAGTCCTTAATGAGAACCACTAATCAAACCAGTGATGGTAATCCAGTCACTCTGGAGTGTACAAGCCAATTCTGACCAGTGATGAGGTGGGTGTAGCAGGAAGTTTCTTCTCCTAAGTGAGCCACAGAAGAAAACTCTGTATGTGATACCTCGACCAGTCGCATGCACACTGAAGATGGCACAGCAGAGATGGAAAGAATGTGGATTTCCTGATCCTGCTGGGCCATAATAGTCAACTAGCCCTGAAATCTTCCCTGCTTTTGGACTTTCTGATGTGTGAGATCATAGGTTTTCTTACTGATAAGCCAGATTGAGTCAGGGTTCCTGTTACCTTCCAACAAAAGTATCCTAGCTGATACATAAACCTCCAAGAAATGTTATCAGACCACAAGATTCTCATTAGGGCTTTGAAATTTACCTTCTGCTGTCATCCAGGTATCAGAGAAAGAGGACATTAAATAAACATTTGAATATGCTAAAAGATAAAACATCGGATAGGCTTCAGAGCAGTTATTTAAATAATATTTTATAGATGTTGGTGGGTCAGAAGGCTGTATATGCTACTTAATAATAAGGACACCCTGTGTTTTTCCAGAGAAAGAAGGGGAGGCAGGAAAGTTCACGGCACTCGGAAGTGCAGGGAAGGTGGCCAGTGAGAGCAGAACAGAGGACAGTGCTGTGGGCCCTTTTCAGAGAAAAACCTTGACAGATTCAAAAGGAAACTAAGATCACTGAACTCGATCCTTAAAAATGGTTCAGATGGTTATTTTATGTGTATTTTATTACAATTAAAAAAAATTTTAATGGTAAAGCTGCCAGCAGCTTTTAGATCTGAGTTGGTGTTAGACTGTCCCAAATAAGGAAACTTTTGGCTCTGAATATTAAAATTCTAACAGCAAACTCAGAGGGTTGTGGAGTGGAGTCCAAGGTACAGGCAGACCTCATTCTACTGTGCCTCACAGATGTGTGTTTTACAAACTGAAGAGAAGACCCTCCACCAGCATAAAGATTATGACTCACTTTATTTATTATTTAAAAAATTTTTTAGCCCTGGCCGGTTGGCTCAGCGGTAGAGTGTCGGCCTGGCGTGCGGGGGACCTGGGTTCGATTCCCGGCCAGGGCACATAGGAGAAGCGCCCATTTGCTTCTCCACCCCCCCCCCTTCCTCTCTGTCTCTCTCTTCCCCTCCTGCAGCCAAGGCTCCATTGGAGCAAAGATGGCCCGGGTGCTGGGGATGGCTCCTTGGCCTCTGCCCCAGGTGCTAGAGTGGTTCTGGTTGCAGCAGAGCAATGCCCCGGAGGGGCAGAGCATTGCCCCCTGGTGGGCATGCCGGGTGGATCCCGGTCGGGCGCATGTGGGAGTCTGTCTGTCTCTCCCCGTTTCCAGCTTCAGAAAAATACAACAACAAAAAAATTTTATTTTATTTTATTTATTCATTTTTAGAGAGGAGAGAGAGAGGGAGAGAGAGAGAAGAAGAGAGAAGAGAGAGAGACAGAGAGAGAGAAGGGGGGAGGAGCTGGAAGCATCAATTCCCATATGTGCCCCGACCAGGCAAGCCCAGGGTTTCGAACTGGCAACCTCAGCATTTCCAGGTCAATGCTTTATCCACTGCGGCACCACAGGTCAGGCATGACTCACTTTATTATGAGGCTTGCTCTATTTCTGTGCTGGCACTGAACCTTCGATGTCACTGAGGTTTGCCTTTATGTGGGTTTATTTAGCCTTTCAGGAACCGAGAGAGTGAAACTATTCATTTAAAAAATGACTAGCATGCTATGGACTTTGTTCTAGAAGCTGAGGAAGCATGCCCCAAACAACTCTGACTGCAAAATGCCTACTGTTTCAAAGCAGAATTTGTGATAGAAGTTGGGCTCTTCAGAGACAGGATTTGGAACAATCTGGGGCCTCGCCTGTGCGTGTTCCCAACTGCCTGAAGCTTGGAACGTCTCCATGGCTTCTCAGTCTTTCCAACCCCATCATGCTTTTACTGGGAAATAGACACTGCCCCTCCTGAGTTCCTAGAATGCTCACCTGAATGCTTTCAAGTCTTAGCCACAAGGGATGTTTTAAAACCTGCTTCCTAACAATGCCGGGTATAATTAATAGTTACTGCACACCCTGGGCAAGAATTAGTTAGGCAAATTCCAGATAATTGCCTGCACTGCCTTGGAATGCCAAGCCTTGTTTTTAAACTGTCTCACAGACTGATTCAAGTCCTGGTTATCTAACCATTGTTAATTTATGTCACCCATGCTTTATTACCAAGTTCTTGTTTTACTAGTGATGTGCTACAGAAGGAAAATTTATTTTTATATATTTTTTTAGATTTTATTTATTCATTTTAGAGAGAGGGGAGAGGGAGGGAGAGCAGGAAGCATCAACTCCCATATGTGCCTTGACCAGGGAAGCCCAGGGTTTTGAACTGGCAACCTCAGCATTCCAGGTCAATGCTTTACCCACTGCGCCACCACAGGCCAGGTGGAAAATTCAGTTTTAAAAACTGAACTTGACCTGTGGTGGCACAGTGGATAAAGTGTTGACCTGGAACACTGAGATTGCCAGTTCAAAACCCTGGGCTTCCCTGGTCAAGGACATATGGGAGTTGATGCTTCCTGCTCCTCCCCCCTCCCCTTTCTCTCGCTCACCTCTCTAAAATGAATTAAAAAAAAAACCCAAAAAACAACTCAGTCCTAAAGCAAATATGATGTGTTTGTTTTTAAAGGTACTTTTTCCTTCTTAATATCCCAAGCCAACCACCTTATTTTTTACTTCTTCACCTGAGCACTAGCCATTCTGACCTATCAGTAGGCTCAATACCAAAGGCTCCTTAGGGTATGCGTCTAAAACGAGGGTAACAGCCCTGGCTGGTTCACTCAGTGGATAGAGCATTGGCCTAACATGCGGACGTCCTGGGTTCCGTCAGGGCACACAGGAGAAGCAACCATCACTTCCTTCCTCTTCGTCTCACCCTTCTCTCCTCCCCTCTCGCAGCCAGTGCCTCAGTTGGTTCAAGTGTTGGCCCTAGATGGGGGCTGCCAGGTAGATCCCGGTTGGGGCACATGTGGGGATCTGCCTCTGTATCTCCCCTCCTCTCACTTAAGAAGTAAATAAAATAAGATGAGGTTAACAATATCCATTTAGTTGTACAAAACTGAAGGAGAGAACCAGCCACTTCTGGCCTGAGCTCCAGACCTATCTGGGGCCAGCAGGTGTTACTGACACCCACCAGCTGTTTGGTATCCTGCAGGTACAATTAAGCTACAATACCCACCCCATACAAACAGGACCAACGCACAGTCTTTCAGGGCACTAACTCACCTTCAGGGCACTGCTGCCCACACAACTCTCACAGGGAACAAACAGCATGCAGCATGTTGAACTACCTCCCTAAGTGTAACGTGCCTGTGTGTGGTTAGCAAAGCTAGGCTGTGGGCTGCCTCCCCATTATACAATTCACTCTGCCTGTGAGCCTGAGACTGGTGCTGGGAAACAAAGTCAGGTACTGCAGTACACTGACCACATCATAGGAATTAGATGAAAACATTGAATATTGTTCACATGAAACAGATTTTGGAAGGGAAGGGAGTTTTAGGCAGTGTGCTGCACCCTAAGGACTTTCTGCCATCTGAATTGATGTAGATTTTGGGGGTGGTTGGTGAGATGGCCTATAAATGACAACTCTGGGGACTGCCTGGTTTTAAGCACTCATTTTCCTCCTAGAACTCCCTTCAAATAAGCTGCCTTTTCCTTCCCTCCCTTCCTCCCCTCTATCCACCAAATTCTCCCCTCCGAGGCGAACATGGCCACAGATTCTGAGCAGCCTACTCCCACTGAGTATCCCACACGCACGCCAGGGTTCTGAGTGCCTAGGTTGTCACTGAGGAGGTGGGAGGGGGAAGGGAAGAGCTTGGGTGTCGTTCCGTGTTTCGAGCCAGCTCTGCCATCTTCTACTTTGGTCAAGTCGCTAATCGGCTCGGAGACCTTCCTCGTCTCTAGACTGGGGATAAGAGCGCCGGCTGGCTGGGGGGCTGTGCAGGTGCTAAGGGGCGCTCAGGGCCTCCCCTCGCCCCGGCGCCCGCACAGCGTCCCAGCGTCGCCCGCTCCGAGGTGCCCGGGTCTCCTTCCCGTTCGGCCACGGGGCAGGAGCACTCACCGCCGAAAGGCCTCCTGCAGGAGCGTGCAGGAGGGGCCAGCCTTGGAAGAGGGGTCGTGGGTGATGTAGAAGTTCTCGGGGGAGAGGTGCAGCAAGCGCGAGGTCGTCTGCACCGACAGCGGCAAGGGCCACAGCACCGTGCCCTGCGCGGCGGGGGCGCGGGGAACCTGCTCCGACAGCCCCGCCAGCGCCGCCAGCAGCCCCAGCAGCCTCGGAAGCCCCAGCCCGCGCCGCTCCATGCCCCTCGCTCTCAGGCTCGGACCAGTTCTTCGGGAACAGCACCTGACTGCCGGGCTCAGCCCGGAGGAGGAAGCGCGGGGCCGATTAGTCACCCAGTCAGCTGACCGCACGCCCCGCCCAGACACCGCCCCAGGGGGGTGGGGCCCGAGACCGCCGCGCCCACTGTCCCAGAGCCCGGCCCACGCCGGCTCGCGGCGGCCTGCGGTCGCTTCCTCTCTGCTCGCGGGGGCCAGAGTGAGCTGCAGAGCTCCAGCAACCGGGCACCCTGTCCACCTACCGCAAACACCAGGTCACTGAGGTGGTGATTTGTTTTATTCCTAAATCTGGGCTCTCCTATAACGGCAATTCAGCTTTAATTAATAAAGCCTCGTATCAGAACTCCCCAGGGCACAGCTTTGAGCTTGTGGGAAGTTGAAAATTATGCAGAAGATCCTCCATGAGAGAGTATCTTGGGGGGGAGGGAGGGACTTTTTAAAACTTCAAAAGGACACCGTGGACCAAGTTAATAGGCTGATGATACAAAGAGGGAATGTATTGGTAATGAGGCATTAATATTGGCAGTATAATTTTTTTTTAAGTTTATGAACATGACTTGCAAAATGGAATGAAAATGTGTCAAAGATGTATTCAACTCATTCAATAATAATTAAGCAATTATTATAATAAGTCTGGTTTAAAGGCAATTTAATAAAGCAATGTTTGGGCCTGACCTGTGGTGGCGCAGTGGATAAAGCCTCGACCTGGAACGCTGAGATCGCTGGTTCCAAACCCTGTACTTATCTAGTCAAGACACATATGGGAGTTGATGCTTCCTGCTCGTGCCCCCCATTCTCTCTCCTCTCTAAAATGAATAAATTTTTAAAAATAATAAATTAATAAAAAAATAAAGCAATGTTAGAATAAGATGATTAAATAGTTTAAAAATTTGTGGAAGTTTTAGAGTGATAGCCCTGTGTGTCAAACCTGGGCACACCCATCCCCACTCCAGAAAAAAGATACTATGTTTATAATGAATTCCAAAAAGCAACTTAAATATTTATTTGTAACAGGTGTCTATATAAATATTTAGTAAAGTAACAGATCTGGAGATAATGTAACAGATCTAGAAGCAAGCAGAAACAGTGTAATTGGATCCAGTGTGGCAGGGATTCAAAAGTTCTCTCTCCCTCTTTCTCTTCCCCCCTTTCCCTTCGCCCTTCCTTTCTCCTCTTCTCCTCTCCTCCCTTTATATCTCTGTTTCAACTCAGGTTTTTGTATTGGCAGCATTCTCCAATGGGCTCTTTCTTCATTACGATACCTTGGGTATCAAGTACAGCCCCTCAAGAAAGTTTATGTCCCCCACTTATCCTACTGGTCCTGGTGAAGGATCCCAGTTGACAAACTTGATTGCACACCCACTCCTAAGGCAGAGCTAATGAAGTCATATGACCAACATAGAGAGCCCAGCTTTCCCAAAAGGAGAAGAGGTATTTTGTTTCCCAAGAAAGAGAAAGGGATATTAGGCCAAAACTGCAAATCTATAGTTAGCATTCTGCAAATGTTGATAAGAAACAAGAAAAGACTTCAAAGAAACTTTGTGGGACATGTTTAAAGTTCTATAAAAGCAAGCCTCAGTGTCACACTATTCATCCCTCTTCATATAATTAACATAAATTTTACTTGCAGTAGCCTTCTTTACTGCCACTTTTTACTGTTTATTAAAGATTAACAAAGTATATTGTCTCCAAGATTCAATCTCCATCATATTGTTGAAAATACCGTATGTTAAATGAAGACTTCATTGCTGTGGGAGAAATTACTCCAAAACTTAGGAGCTTAAAAGAACAGCAGGTAATAAGTATCTCACAGTTTCTGTGGGTTAAGAATTCAGGAGTTGCCTGACCAGGCAGTGGCGCAGTGGACAGAGCATCGGACTGGGACATGGAGGACCCAGGTTTGAAACCCCAAGGTTGCCAGCTTGAGTGTGGGCTCACCAGCTTGAGCACAGGGTTGCTGGCTTGAGTGTGGGATCATAGACATGATCTCATGGTCACTAGCTTGAGCCCAAAGGTCTCTGGCTTGAGCCCAAAGGTCACTAGCTTGAAGCCCAAGGTCGCTGCCTTGAGCCCAAGGTCGCTGGCTTGAGCAAGGGGTCATTCACTCTGCTATAGCCCCCCAGTCAAGGCACATATGAGAAAGCAATCAATGAACAATTAAGGAGCTGCAATGAAGGATTGATGCTTCTCATCTCTCTCCCTTTCTGTCTGTCTGTCCCTATCTGTCCTTCTCTCTGACTCTCTCTCTCTGTCTCTGTCAAAAAAGAATTCAGGAGTCTTAGTTGAATGATTCTGGCTTAGAGCCTCTCAAGGGGTTGCATTCATCTGAAGGTTTTTTGTTTGTTTGTTTGTTTTAAGCCAAGATGACCCTGGGCTGCTGAGAGCAGAAAGATTTTGGTTACTTTGGACAGTACAGATAACCCTTGTTGAATTTAAAAAGGGATGATATGGCAAAGGAGGGGAACACTCTTGTGGGGGCCTCTGTGGTGGGGTGGTACAGCCTTGAAGGGTATCTGGGTTCTGGCTTTGCCAGGATGCAAGTACAGGGGTCCTCGGGCTACAACACAGTTTTGTTCCTACGACAGTGACGTAACCCGAATTTTGGTGTAAGTTGAAACACACCCTAGCCTAAGTCACTTACCTTTCCTAACACAGTTGTAAAATCATAATCCAGAACATAAAAACACCACTAAGCCACAGAAAAAAGAAAAGGACATGAATATACTGGACTGTACACTGTACTGTAGTAACAGAAAAAATGACAAAAAATTAGTGTAAAATAAATTCCTTACCTTTATTTCTGTGGTTGGCTTACACACTGGAAGGGTCATTGCAAAATGGAAGAGAGTGACTTATTGGGAGGAGGAAGCTGGAGAGGCAGGAGAACCTGCAGAAGGTGCTGGAGATACTGGGTCAAGTCAATCAGGATTGCCTAAGGAATATGCAGGAGACGCTGGAGGTTATTCTACCTGCACTACAGGTGTTTCATCTTGAGAAGCAGCTGATATAGAGGGTACAGGATCTGTTGCAGGCCTCTCTACCTTTTTAAAGAATTGTTCCAGGCCCTGGCTGGTTGGCTCAGTGGTAGAGAATCAGCCTGCATCAGCCTGGCATATGGATGTCCCACATTTGATTCTCAGCCAGGGCACACAAGAGAAGCACCCATCTGCTTCTTCCACCCCTGCCCCTATCACTTCTCTCTCTCTCTCTTTCTCTCTCTCACTTCCCCTCCTGAAGCCATGGCTCAATTGGAGTGAGTTGGTCCCGGACATTGTGAATGGCTCCATAACCTCTGCCTCAAGCATTAGGAAGAGCTCAGTTGCTGAGTGATGGAGCAATGCCCCAGATGGTCAGAGCATGCCCCCTAGTGGGCTTGCCAGGTGGATCCAGGTCTGGGCACATGTGGGAGTCTGTCTCTACCTCCCCTCCTCTCACTGAATTAAAAAAAAAAGGTATTGTTCTAGGCTAGTCTGGAAAGTTGATGACATCTCTTCATCCAAAATCTGCCTATAACATTGCAAGACATTCATAACAACTGAAACACTCAATTTTTTAAAGTTCGGGGTTTTTTGTTTTGTTTTGTTTTTTTACAGAGAGAGAGAGTCAGACAGAGGGATAGATAGGGACAGACAGATAGGAACGGAGAGAGATGAGAAGCATCAATCATTAGTTTTTTGTTGCGACACCTTAATTGTTCATTCATTGCTTTCTCATATGTGCCTTGACCGCGGGCCTTCAGCAGACCGAGTAACCCCTTGCTGGAGCCAGCGACCTTGGGTCCAAGCTGATGAGCTTTGCTCAAACCAGATGAGGCCATGCTCAAGCTGGTGACCTTGGGGTCTCGAACCTGGGTCCTCAGCATCCCAGTCCAATGCTCTATTCACTGCACCACTGCCTGGTCAGACAATTTTTTAAAGTTTTTATGGGAGTGAGCATCATAAACTCGAAACATCATATGTTGAGACTTGTAACCCAAGGACTCCCTGTATTCAGTTTTGTGATTGCCCCCTTATTTGCCCCATCTGTCCCAGCAGACTGTGAACTATTAGTGAGAGAAATGGCATTTTCTTACTTTTATCTGAAATGCTACATATTCAGTGGCCTGCCACATATTCAGTGACTATTTGTTAAATAGTTGGGAGATCCTCAGTCTTGCGATGCATAGAAGCTGGGCCTTGTGAGGCATATTTAGAGTTTATCTGAAACAGGAGAACGGATTGGGGTGAAGCAAACCTTGTATGATATATAAATACTGTATAATAATTATACATCCCAGATTTTTTGGAACAGACCTGGTTTCAAAGATTCTCTCTATTCTTTTTTCTATAAGTACACTTACATCTGTAAGTCCATGTGCTCTGATATTTTGGTTTAGAAAATATGAACAGTAAAGCAAAGATGCCAGGTTGTTATCTCACGGTGGCTGGACCGCTGTGGCCTGTGTTCTCCCAGGTGTGCAGAGACGAGGCCCAGAGGAGGCAGGGCAAGGCTGGGTGCTGAGCGAGGGTGCAGCGACACGACAAGCTTATTGAATTTCTGTATTTTCTGACCTGTTTCTGGTGGGCGGATGTATCAGTCAGAGTCCTCCAGAGAAACAGAACCAGCAGGGGAATTTGCTCAGACATTTGCGGGGTTGGCAAGCCTGAAACCCACAGGGCAGGCTGGGGGGCTGGAAAGGCCAGGCAGAGCTAAGCTTGTAGTCTTTTTCTTTTAAGTTATTGGGTTGACATGTTTCACCAAACTATACATTTTTCAAGTGTACAACTCAGTATAACATCTGAAGGGTTTCTGTGAAAGCTTGGCTGATGCTGGAGGATCTGAATCTAAGCTAACTTCTGGGGTGGTTGGCAAGAGACCTGAGGTTTTTTTGTGTTTTTTGTTTGTTTGTTTGTTTCCCTTTTGCTGGCTGTTGGCTGAAGTCCTCAATTATTTGCCACATGTGCCTCTTGTGTATACTGACAGCATGGCAGAGCCCACGCAGTGGAAGAAACCACGATGCCTTTATATGACTTGATCTTGTTAGTGACACTTCTACTTCCTGTCCCTTATAAATGAGTTGCTAACTCCAGCCCACATTCACAGGGAACAAAATTAGGCTTCACCTCTTTTTTTTTTTTTTTTTTTTTACAGAGACAGAGAGAGAGAGAGAGTCAGACAGGAACGGAGAGATGAGAAGCATCAATCATTAGTTTTTTCATTGTGACACCTTATTTGATCATTAATTGCTTTCTCATATGTGCCTTGACCATGGGCCTTCAGCAGACTGAGTAACCCCTTGTTCAAGCCAGCGACCTTGGGTCCAAGCTGGTGAGCTTTGCTCAAACCAGATGAGCCCGCGCTCAAGCTGGCAATCTCGGGGTCTCGAACCTGGGTCCTCGGCATCCCAGTCCGATGCTCTATCCACTGCACCACCGCCCGGTCAGGCAGGCTTCACCTTTTGAAGGGAGGAGTCCATTCTCTGATCACAAATTATTTATATTCCTCCCATATGCAAAGTATATTTCCTTCCTCTCAAGAATTTCAAAAGTCTTACCCCTTTACAACATCAGCTTGAAATTTAGAATGATGGCACCTAAATTAGCTCTTGGTATGAATAAGGCTCCTTAGATCTATCTTCCAGTAAAGTTCTCTTAATTAGAAGATGTGTGAACTAAAGAGGCATGTTATCTGTCTCCCACGCATGTAAAATATAATGTGGGACAGACATAGAATAACCACTAGAGCAGGGGTCGGGAACCTATGGCCCGCGAGCCAGATGTGGCTCTTTTGATGGCTACAAATCTTTAATTAAAAAATAAATAATAGTGTTAAAAATATAAAACATTCTCATGTATTATAATCCATTCATTTCCTACCTCTCATGTTCATGTTGCGGGTGGCTGGAGCCAATCACAGCTGTTCTCCGGGACAACACCAAATATTTACTGGATAATGCATAATGAACACGGGTCGTTGTATGGCTCTCACAGAATTACATTTTAAAATATGTGGTGTTCATGGCTCTCTCAGCCAAAAAGGTTCCCGACCCCTGCACTAGAGACAGCTCTGCTCAACAGAGGCATCAAGGTGTCTGTAGCAATTCCAGAATCCAGCCAGGCAAATGTTGGAAGTTCCTTGATTAGGTTCTAAAGCTTGGAAAAAAAATCTATGGCTCTTGACTCCATGCTCTGGGCTTTCAGTTCTGCCTTCTGATTCATTTTTTCCTTTTTCATGAAAAGTAGTTTGTGTTTGCAGTTGAGTCGATATCTCAGTCTGCTTTCTACTTGTAGAATTTTGGGCACACAAAGACCTCTTTTCATTTGGTTCTATTCCTGTTCCTTTCAGGTCAGTGTTGCTGCTGATATAGTTCTATTAAAAACTGTTGATTCCTTGAGCATCTCACTGAGGTTAATGAGTCTCGACAAAAACTACACCCACCAATCTCTTCAAGATATGCCCTTCTCGACCTTGGGCTTCTTCTGAGGGATAACATCCTCAGAAATCCTTTAGTCTGACAGGATCTGTCAGGCACACGCTTAAAATATTTATGTGGCCTTGTCTCATTGACAGATACTCCAAGACACCACCATATAGATCTTTCTGAGGTCTTAAGAGATTTTACAATCACAACCTTGGTTTCATGTTTAGATCATGTATTCCTAAGAGTTCCTGGACTTGATCTTTATCTGAAAGCCGAGTCTTCATTTTGGTGTTGTTGGTTGTCTAGAGCAGTGGTCCCCAACCCTTTTTGGGCCACAGACCGGTTTAATGTCAGAAAATATTTTCACGGACCTGCCTTTAGGGTGGGATGGATAAATGCACAAAATAAAATTATGCGAGCAGCTTAAAAACTGTGGTATTTTTTAATATAATTTTCGAACTTACAAGACAAGCATCAGGAGTGAGTCTTAGACGGATGTAACAGAGGGAATCTGGTCATTTAAAAAAAATAAAACATCATTCAGACTTAAATATAAGTAAAACGGAAATAGTGTAAGTTATTTATTCTTTCTCTGCGGAGCAGTACCAAATGGCCCACGGACTGGTACCGGTCCACGCCTGGGGGTTGGGGACCACTGGTCTAGAGGGTCTGGAAGATTTAAAAAACCATCAAGTCATGGCTCCTTTATGTTTAACAGTTGTCCCTTCAGCTTATCTTGCTCCTTTCACATTTTAGTAGAGCAGGAAGATGAAGCTAGGACGCATGTTGAACGCTCTGGCTGGCCATCTTAGACTACAAATTCATCCGGTAGGCACAGCATCCACTTTCTGCATCACTGCAGGCCTCTGTGTTGCCAGGAGTTCTGCCAGGACATAACAGGATCTTGTGTCCTCCAGTTCTCAGTAAGATTTCCTCATTCTTCTTTAAGTGACCTTCCTCAAGTCTGGGCTTCTACAGCTGTCAAGGTTCTCTACCAATCCTGTCTTCAGAGTCATTCCAACTTCTGTCTGTTGCCTGATTTCAAAGTTGCCCCCACATTTTAGCTATTTGTTATGGCAGCACCCCTACTATTAGCTAGCAAAATTGGTATCTGTTATCTATTGCCGTGTAACAAATTACAGACACTTAAAAGATGTGTACACTTAACAGTTTGATAGGTAGTGCCAAATTTCTCTCCAAAATGGGAACAATGTATGAGTGGCCATAGCTCACAACCTCACTTCACAACATCATTAATCTTTCTTAATCTTGTAGGCTTCTTTAATTTGTACGTCCTAGACAAGTACTTGTGAGGTTGAATAAAATGACCATTTTATGTCTTCTTCTAGTAAGAGCCTCTTTATATCTTTTGGGTTTTGTTTCTCAAATGATTTATATGGGCAACTTTTAAATTACAGATATTAATCTGTCCTGTATATCGCAAATATTTTCTCCTAGGCCATCAATTTTCTTTTATCTTTATTTACATGGTATTGTGTCTTACAGTGGTTTTAACTTCTTTTGAGATTGAATTTGTCAGTCTTCCCTCAGGATTTGTCTTGATTAGGATCTAAATATAATAGAAAATTCTACTTTTTTTTCTAATCCTTTGATAGTTTTGTTTTTGAATTGCATGCTTTACTTCTACTGATGTTTATTTTTGTTCATGGTTAAGGTAAGGCTGTGAGGAAAGAGTGGAGTTTGGGAACATATAAAATGGAGTCGCTTTAACTAACATGTAGGTTGGGCATGAGAAAAGACTCTATTCTTGCTCTAACTAGCCTGGGAACTAAAACTTTTTGACTTAACAGTTCTGGTCATTGCTGGATATACATATGTACAAACACTAGGTCTCCGCATTATCCTCTGAATAACTCTTGAAGGACTCACATATCCAAACCACCTGATATCCACCTGATATCCATAATCCAGACCACTGGATGTGACCAGACCTCCTGGCACTCATTCTCTGGACCACCTGGCGTCCGTCATCGAGACTGCCTGACATCTGACTGATAATCATCCTGGAACAATCCTAGGGCTAAGAATGCAGGGATAATTATTCTTAAAAAATGTACTGTTTAGCCTGACCTGTGGTGGCGCAGTGGATAAAGCGTTGACCTGGAATGCTGAGGTTGTTGGTTCAAAACCCTGGGCTTGCCCGGTCAAGGCACATATGGGAGTTGAAGCTTCCTGCTCCTCCCCCCTTCTCTCTCTCTCTCTCCTCTAAAATGAATAAATTAAAAAAAAAAAAAAATGTACTGTTTACTAAAAGAACTCAACTTTTCTTTGTAATTCTGTTTGGGGTCCTTTATTCTGCTCTATTGGCCTATATATATATCTTTGCTGAGCCAATTGCTGTGCTGTCAATGTTGACGTTACACTGTTTAAACCATTATAACTTTGTATTATCCTTTGATATTCTGAAGGGCACACACCCACATTGTTTTAATTTATAAAATGTCTTGCCTTTCAAGAGAAGTGAAGGCAAAAATTAATGAATGGGACTACATCAGACTAAGAAGTTTTTGCTCAGCAAGAGAAACTGATAACAAAATAAACAGACAGCCAACTAAATGGGAAATGATATTTTCAAACAACAGCTCAGATAAGGGCCTAATATCCAAAATATACAAAGAACTCATAAAACTCAACAACAAACAAACAATCCAATAAAAAAATGGGAAGAGGACATGAACAGACACTTCTCCCAGGAAGAAATACAAATGGCCAACAGATATATGAAAAGATGCTCATCTTCTTTAGTTATTAGAGAAATGCAAATCAAAACTGCAATGAGATACCACCTCACACCTGTTAAATCTAATAATAGCTAATCGCTATTATTAACAAGACAGGTAATAGCAAATGTTGGAGAGGCTGTGGAGAAAAAGGAACCCTCATACACTGTTGGTGGGAATGTAAAGTAGTACAACCATTATGGAAGAAAGTATGGTGGTTCCTCAAAAAACTGAAAATAGAACTACCTTATGACCCAGCAATCCCTCTACTGGGTATATACCCCAAAAACTCAGAAACATTGATACGTAAAGACACATGCAGCCCCATGTTTATTGCAGCATTGTTCACAGTGGCCAGGACATGGAAACAATCAAAAAGCCCGTCAATAGATGACTGGATAAAGAAGATGTGGCACATATACACTATGGAATACTACTCAGCCATAAGAAATGATGACATCGGATCATTTACAGCAAAATGGTGAGATCTTGATAACATTATACGAAGTGAAATAAGTAAATCAGAAAAAACCAGGAACTGCATTATTCCATACGTAGGTGGGACATAAAAGTGAGACTAAGAGACATTGATAAGAGTGTGGTGGTTACAGGGGGAGGGGGGAGAGGGAGAGGGGAAGGGGGGAGGGGGAGGGGCACAAAGAAAACTAGATAGAAGGTGACAGAAGACAATCTGACTTTGGGTGATGGGTATGCAACATAATTGAATGACAAGATAACCTGGACATGTTATCTTTGAATATATGTATCCTGATTTATTGATGTCACCCCATTAAAAATATAAAATTATAAAAAAATAAATAAAATGTCTTGCCTTTTAAAATAGCGTTCCTTCTACATAAACTATGATTGCCAAGATCTAAAAAGATTGTTGGATACTATTGGAATGGCCTTGACTCTTTAGGTTAATTTGGAGAGAATTGACATCTTCATACTATTGGGTCTTCCCACATAAAAAAAACTTTATTTTCATTTATAAGGTTGTTTTTGCTTGTTACCAAAGTCTCATAATGTGCTTTCTATGGGGCTTTCTCATTTCATATATGGCATGTTTGTAGGCCTTTCATTCTTTTGTTGCTAGTGTTAATAGAATTTCCCATCTAGTTGTCCCCCAGAAGTTATATAAAAGAATGAAGCAGCACTTTAGGTATCAGCCTGGAAAGAATTTCCCACTGGCTGCGTATACCACCAGCCCCACCCTTCCACCTCCAGCAGTGTGGACGCACAGCCACCAGAGTCTTCCTGGTAAAATGTAAACTAGTTCATGCCACTTCCTTACTCAAAACATTTCAATGGCTTGCTTCCCATTGTCCCTAGAAGAAAACACAAATGTCTTAACATGATCCACACCGTGTGGCAGAATGTGGCATCTTGGTGGCCTCTCTGCCACTTCCTTTCTTGGCTGCCCCACTGCAGACACCCTGATGTTCAGTTGCTTGAACCCATGAGCTTTCTCCTCCCTCACAGCCTGACCTAAAGTATTAGCAAAATGAGGAAGGAATAAAGAATTAGCACAGCCTGTTGTAGCCCTATGCTGATGAGATTTTACTCGTCACCTGACAAAGATGTTCTCCTCGACTAAACTTCATTCAGGCTCCTTTGAGCGCAATTCTTGACTAACATAGCCCAGGTGTCACCCGTGAAGGAGTTCTTCCCTCCCTCAAGATAGAAGTCAAGAGAGGGGGCAAAACAGATTCAAAAGAAGAGCTCTATAAAAACATAGTGGAGGGAGAGGAGCAGGAAGGGAGCTGGATGTGCCAAGGCAGTGGACACCAGTGAATCTAGCTCCTCTCAGACTGGACTCTTCACAAAGGTGCTTCCAGGCTTCCTCTGTGGACTGGCATGATGGGCACAGGGGCAGAGCAGATCTCTTTGGGGAGTGCCTGAAGAGAAACTTGAAACTTACCAAGGAAAGGCTTAAAAAATAACGGAAGAGCATTTCCATTGGTTTAAGAGAGGCCCAGGCTGTATCACAGATCTAGCAAGAATCCTGATAAGTCAGACTTTGGAGAATCCAATTCCTCATTCTTTGATATTTGATCACTCTGGACTCCTTTAGCAGGAATCCTATTGGGTTGGCTAGTTTAGCTAAAACCTCCCTACTTTTAATGTTTCCTCTTAGTATTTTTCATCCATTGACACTTCACAACTCTGCTTATTGGCTATAAGTAAGGTGACCAACCTTTTTACAATGAAAAGGAGTACAAAAATAAATTGAAGAAAACAATATCGTAAATAAAAAACATTTTGCAACAATAATACATTATAATATGATCAATGCATAATAAAAACATTTGTAATATTTTATATTGTAGGCTTACATGCCTATTAATTTTTCATAATAATTGTAAGATAAAAGTACTCATTTAGTAAAACTAAATATCAAACAAAACCACTAATTTGGAGTGATATTTGGGTGTATTTATCATTTTCTAATTTAAAAACGTCTGTTTTATGCAACTGTTTAATCAAAATGAGTTATTAATAGATATGGTTTGAGGTTAGATTTCCACTTTAAAACTCGAATTTCGGGAAAATACTTATAAATTAAATGATATGTATTTGGAAATTATTAACTAGATAATGAATTAATAAAATGTGAATTGTGCTTACCTGTCTATGATTAAATATTCACTGAGAAATAATTGTGAGTCTACAATGTTGTATTTGCTGTGTTGTGTTTCAGTAAGAAGTACACAAAGTCACCCTGGCCGGTTGGCTCAGCGGTAGAGCGTCGGCCTAGCGTGCGGAGGACCCGGGTTCGATTCCCGGCCAGGGCACATAGGAGAAGCGCCCATTTGCTTCTCCACCCCTCCACCGCGCTTTCCTCTGTCTCTCTCTTCCCCTCCCGCAGCCAAGGCTCCATTGGAGCAAAGATGGCTCGGGCGCTGGGGATGGCTCTGCGGCCTCTGCCTCAGGCGCTGGAGTGGCTCTGGTCGCAACATGGCGACGCCCAGGATGGGCAGAGCATCGCCCCCTGGTGGGCAGAGCATCGCCCCATGGTGGGCGTGCCGGGTGGATCCCGGTCGGGCGCATGCGGGAGTCTGTCTGACTGTCTCTCCCTGTTTCCAGCTTCAGAAAAATGAAAAAGAAAAAAAAAAAGAAGTACACAAAGCCATTGCATGCTTGGTATATATCCCATGCTCTCTCAAGGTCTCCTGTGCAGAGTGCATTAATCTCACAATTGCGTCTCACCACACTGTACTGATCCTTGATGAATTGTCATGTCAAATACAAATACGTTAATCACACGCAATGGATCGACTCTGCATCGATTGAATACAGACATTTACAGATTAGTCTTCCAATATCAAAAAGTCGTCCTTCCATGTAGGAGGACGCTTTTTGAGGGAGGACAGAACTTACAAAAGAAGGACTGTCCTCCCTAAAGGAGGACGATTGGTCACTTTACTATAAATCCACAGCCGGCCCTGGCCAGTTGGCTCAGTAGTAGAGCATCGGCCTGGCGTGCAGGAGTCCCGGGTTCGATTCCCGGCCAGGGCACACAGGAAAAGTACCCATCTGCTTCTCCACCCCTCCCCCTCTCCTTCCTCTCTGTCTCTCTCTTCCCCTCCCACAGCCAAGGCTCCATTGGAGCAAAGTTGGCCTGGGTGCTGAGGATGGCTCCTTGGCCTCTGCCTCAGGCGCTAGAATGGCTCTGGATGCAACAGAGCAGCGCCCCAGATGGGCAGAGCATCGCCCCCTGGTGGGCATGCCGGGTGGATCCCGGTCGGGTGCATGCGGGAGTCTGTCTGACTGCCTCCCCGTTTACAACTTCAGAAAAATACAAAATAATAATAATAATAATAATAAATCCACAGCCGCCTTTGCTGTATTTCAAGGGATTTGAGCCCAATCTCTCTTTCCTCTTATGATAGTGTCCACACCTATTGCAACAGTCCTGAATAAAGTTTCTCTTACCATTTTAACAAGTGTTAGAGTAAATTTTTTTTTAACACAACTTAGACAATATTTGTGAAGGAAGATAATTTAGATAAGTTATCTTATTTCTAGTTCAGGCTTGTGGATAGATAATTGATCACTCATTCAGGGCTTAGTTACAGGGAACAAAATCAACTCCAGCCTGTTTTGGCAGAAATGAATTAACTACAGAGTATCACATGGCTCATAGAATCTTGTAAGAGCAGAAGAACTTGCCTCTTGGCTGAAATTCCTTGAGCAAGTGCTCCTTTCATGACCAGGAAGCCATATGCTGGGTCATGTAGCTCTACTTTCATGACCAGGAAGCCATATGTAGCTCTACTACAGCTGCTAACTCTGGAATCACACCAGTTCAGCTGCAGTCTGCACCAGTAAAAAGAAGACCTCATACCCTGTCTCTGTCAGTACTTAACTCACCTCTGAATTCAAGTCTCAACCACAATGAAGAGACCCAAAACTTTGATATAATTCCAGCAGCAAGGAATTCTGGGAAATGTAGTTTACAGCTTCTGTTACTACAGGGAGACCTGTTAGAACCAGGTTGAAATCGATGGATGCTGAATGAAGTCAGCATCCTCATAATCAATGATGCAATTAATTGAGAGGGGTAGACAGCCTAGGGCCTGGGCAGACTGTTAGTGCTTAAAGAAATGTGAACAGCCAGTGGCAGGAAGGGAGCTCCTGCTACTGGGTGTGGATCCTCCCTCTGACTACATTTCTCTGCTCTCAGGGCATGTCCCATTTGTTTAAGAGAGGAAGCTGTATGCCAAATGGAGAAGCCTCTACTGCAGCTGTTAGCTCTGGAATCACACCAGCTCAGCTCCATAAACCATTCTGAAATATTCATGAATTTTGTCACTGCAATCATGAAAACTGAGGGTGAGCTCCATTTGGTATAGGAATACTAACCTGGCTTTTCCAAAAAATTCAAGAGGGTTTGGAGTTAAATCTGCTCTGGCAACTGGCAAGCATGTCTCCATTTAGCTATAGAAAAGGCTCTCTTACTTCCTTATCTTTTAAACAGTGCCATCTGGTGGTACATCTCTCTCCTCCAACTCACTACCTGTACCTTTTTCTATTGGTAAATAATAGGTATGTAATTTGGCTATTCATTTAATCTGTTAATGCAGACCAAGTACCAAGATGCTAAAAAAGATTCCAAATCCATCTGGAAACATTTTGGTCATTAAAGACTGCCGTGATGCCACAAAATGTAATGATCCACAAGAAGCTAAACTTCAAAAGCCCAAATCTCTAGATTGGGGACAAAGGTAATGTTGGTGACTGCCTGTCACCTACCTCTCCTAAATATGTCCTTCTTTATCCTCCACCACTTTCCACAATTGGTCATGGATTGTGAGATATTATGATAATGAAGGAATCTGAAAGGAGAGGGGGCTGGGAAACATAATGGGAAAGGGACTTAATTTGATGTATGTAAATGAACTAGGGAGCATGAGAGGGCATCTCTCAGGTGAAAAGAAATGGCACCAGGTACTCAGGCCATGGTTTACCAGTGTCGTAAAGTAAAGTAATCCGCGAGTTCCATAGAGACACCAAGGCAGTTTACAGAAGAAACTTTAGAAGGAGTTTTATTATTAAGCCCAAATCGTGCAGCCCAGAATATAGCTCTGAGGCTGCTTTTATAGACATAGTCACATACTGGTTGGGGGGAAAGGAAGGGGAGCATGGTACAAAAGTCATTTACTAACAAGCTTATTGAGTTTTTGCTGTCTTGTTACAACGTTTATCTATAGGATCTATCAAAAGAAAAAAAAACATTCCTATACACTAAGACCATAGGATAACACAGTAGTGATGAATGTTTTACATACCTGACAAAGACATTCCCAAACCTTCTAGGATTTACCACCTATTCTTGTCGCCACAATAGTGAGATGTTTAGGATAAGGAGAGAAGCTAAATGAAGTTACTTTTGCTAAGAGTGTTGGGGTTAGCTTATTAGGAAGTCTAAAGCTAGTCCCCGCTTGCTTAGTTTATAGATTTTTTTTTTTGTTTTTTTTTTGTATTTTTTTCTGAAGCTGGAAACGGGGAGAGACAGTCAGACAGACTCCTGCATGCGCCCGACCGGGATCCACCCGGCACGCCCACCAGGGGCCACACTCTGCCCACCAGGGGGCGATGCTCTGCTCCTCCGGGGCATCGCCTCGCTGCAACCAGAGCCACTCTATCGCCTGGGGCAGAGGCCAAGGAGCCATCCCCAGCGCCCGGGCCATCTTTGCTCCAATGGAGCCCTGGCTGTGGGAGGGGAAGAGAGAGACAGAGAGGAAGGAGGGGGGGGGGGCGTGGAGAAGCAAATGGGTGCTTCTCCTGTGTGCCCTGGCCGGGAATCGAACCCGGGTCCCCCGCATGTCAGGCCGTCGCTCTACCGCTGAGCCGACCGGCCAGGGCCTAGTTTACAGGTTTTGTACATACAAAAAAATTCAAAATGATGATTATTAGAAAGCATATAAAATGTTACAGAATACAGGTTTTTCACCCAAAGGGGAGGAAGTGGGCTCGTGATCCTTTTGTCTAGATCAGGGGTAGTCAACCTTTTTATACCTATCGCCCACTTTTGTATTTCTGTTAAGTAGTAAAATTTTCTAACCACCCACTGGTTCCACAGTAATGATGATTTATAAAGTAGGGAAGTAACTTTACTTTGTAAAATTTATAAAGCAGAGTTACAGCAAGTTAAAGCATATAATAATAATTACTTACCAAGTACTTTATGTCGAATTTTTGCTAAGTTTGGCAGAATAAATCTTTATAAAACAACTTACTATAGTTAAATCTATCTTTTTATTTATACTTTGGTTGCTCCACTACTGCCCACCATGAAAGCTGGAACACCCACTAGTGGGCGGTAGGGACCAGGTTGACCACCACTGGTCTAGAGCAGGGGTCCCCAAACTACGGCCCACGGGCCACATGCGGTCCCCTTAGGCCATTTATCTGGCCCCCCGCCGCACTTCTGGAAGGGTACCTCTTTCATTGGTGGTCAGTGAGAGGAGCATAGTTCCCATTGAAATATTGGTCAGTTTGTTGATTTAAATTTACTTGTTCTTTATTTTAAATATTGTACTTGTTCCCGTTTTGTTTTTTTACTTTAAAATAAGATATGTGCAGTGTGCATAGGAATTTGTTCATAGTTTTTTTTATAGTCTGGCCCTCCAACGGTCTGAGGGACAGTGAACTGGCCCCCTGTGTAAAAAGTTTGAGGACCCCTGGTCTAGAGGTATATGTCACTCTCATGAGTCCAGGATTGGAGTAAGAGTCAGGATTAGTGTACGAATTTTTAATTAAGGTACATATATATTGTTTCCTGAAGGCTTTTAAGAAAGGAGAAGAGGAAGGGATTTTCAGATAGGCTCTATCTTCTTTGCTCTGTCTAGCAAGTGGCCTCAGTCCTTCCAGAGAACTATGGGACATAGTTAAACTATGACTAGCCGACTTTTGCCCCTACAAGCTCTTCTTCTTGCATTATTCTTTTTTTTTTCTTTTCTGTATTTTTCTGAAGCCAGAAACGGGGAGAGACAGTCAGACAGACTCCCGCATGCGCCCGACGGGGATCCACCCAGCACGCCCACCAGGGGGCGACGCTCTGCCCACCAGGGGGCGATGCTCTGCCCCTCCGGGGCGTCGCTCTGTCGTGACCAGAGCCACTCTAGCACCTGGGGCAGAGGCCGAGGAGCCATCCCAGCGCCCGGGCCATCTCTACTCCAGTGGAGCTTCGGCTGCGGGAGGGGAAGAGAGAGACAGAGAGGAAGGAGAGGGGGAGGGGTGGAGAAGCAAATGGGCGCTTCTCCTGTGTGCCCTGGCCGGGAATCGAACCCAGGACTTCTGCACGCCAGGCCGACGCTCTACCACTGAGACAACCGGCCAGGGCCTCTTGCATTATTCTTGTTTTTTCTTCCTCCATCTGTTTATTTATTTACTATCTGATGGGCATTTGGGTTATTGCCAGTCCTCCAGGGGTTCTGCACAGGTAAAGTTCCATCTGGGTAGGATGAATGAAGAGACACTTATGATTCCTTCTGGCCCTGGAGCACGTGGTTGGCGATGCCCTCATGGCAGCATCCTGGAGGACAGCAGTAACCGTCTCCACAGCAGCAGGCCCTGCTGGCACTGCACAGGGTAGTTCTTGTGACTTGGGTCTATAGCCCGTCCCACCCTACATTGCCTGCTGCTTTCTTGTACTTTCCTTGGTCCCTTACTTATTTCCCCAAACTTTGAACTGAGATGGCTATTTTTCAGCCTCTCATGAGGCCTCGAACTTCCCCTTTGTCCTGTTCATGTGCAGACTGCACTCCCTGTCCTGAAAGCCGTTCTTTCTCTTCTCTGCCAGGCTCCCTGGAGCCCTCCATCCCTCAACTCCACTTACTGACATTCCACAGCCAGCACGGTATCTGTCCAGGAGGAGGCAAACAGATCGATGGCACAGAATTGAGAGCTCTGATAGATGGAAGACCCTGTAGATGTAAGAATTTAAGACATAGTGGAGGAGGCGCCACAGGTTAGGGCGGAAGAGAAGGATAGCTGATAAGTGACATGGGAACAATTGATGAGCTCCTTGGGGGGAGGGGATCATTTTAGATAATTATCTCAGCCCTTCCAAAATGAATTCCAGATTTATTGATGAGGTAAGTTTTAAAAAACCTAGAAGAAATTGGAAGTGAATACTTATTAAATCTTAACAGAGAAAGGACTGTCTTCCTCTTAGCTTAGATTGGGTGGTGCTTATAAAAGAATGGCATAATATATTTACTATATAAAGTGCTACACAGACGAATAAGCATTTATAGAAAAATTGCCAAGGGGCATGTCCAAATAAGGAAATGCAGTTGGTTAACAAACTTAGGGACCAAGGTTCATATTTGCCGCACTTGAATGTGTGTACAGTTAAAAAGGAATGCGACATGATCCTTTGTAGATTTAATTACTCAAGATTAAAAACAATTCAAACACTTAATGAATCACACTTTTGTTATATAGGCTTGATCATGACTTGTGTGTATTTCTGTATCTATAGGTGCTCTGATCCCAGCAGGAGTTCCAGAGGGCTAAGAGAAGCCATCACATTAAAAGCCCTGACTGGCCCTGGCCGGTTGGCTCAGTGGTAGAGCGTCGTCCTGGCGTGCAGGAGTCCTGGGTTTGATTCCCGGCCAGGGCACACAGGAGAAGAGCCCATCTGCTTCTCCACCCCTCCCCCTCTCCTTCCTCTCTGTCTCTCTCTTCTCCTCCCACAGCCAAGGCTTCATTGGAGCAAAGTTGGCCCGGGTGCTGAGGATGGCTCCATGGCCTCTGCCTCAGGTGCTAGAATGGCTCTGGTTGCAACAGAGCGACGCCCCGGATGGGCAGAGCATCGCCTCCTGGTGGGCATGCCGGGTGGATCCCGGTCGGGCGCATGCGGGAGTCTGTCTGACTGCCTCCCCCTTTCCAGCTTCAGAAAAATACAAAAAAATAAAAATAAAAATAAAAAAAAATAAAAGCCCTGACTGGATGCTTTACACACAGCATCTAAAACCATTATGACAACCCCTGAAGGTACATAGGGTTGGTCTTATTTTACAGATGAGGAAAGTGAGGCCCAGGAAGGTACTGCTAGGAAATCTGAGAGCCAGGATTTGCCTGGCCTAGCTACACAGCCTGTCCTCACCTCACCAGGACAGCTGCCTCTCTGAATTTCTCTAACCTGGCAAAGAAGGTAGCTTCTGCTGTAGGCTTGACCATGGAAGAGCTGCTTCCCCCTTCCACTCCCCAACCCCTGACCAACCACCAACCATCAAGAAAAATGAACAAGTTATAAGAAAACAGAACGAGGACTGAGAAGAAAAAAGAGCAGAAGTCAAGATCAAAGGACAAAGTGCAGTGAAAAACAAAACAAAACTAGCAGCTAGAAGAGGCAGCCACTGCTGCAGTTCCCAGGGAGCCCCTCCCTGCCGTCACTGCCTGCGGGAAACATCCCCACCCCCCTCAGGGAACCCTGCATCAGGCCCAGCCTCCAAACAGATGACGCCAAGCATTTCACAGCTAGATATCAAAGAGCCAGACTCCACTGAGGAACAATGGGGCGGGCTGTCTGTCCTCTGAGGAACTTTGTTCCTTCCCAATCCATACATTGCAGATAGAGGATGTCATAACCTGTCATCAATAAACACTGCTGTGTGTGGGGTAGTAGGTATTGAGGACTCCTAATGAGGAATCCAGGCTTCAGGGGTGACTCGTGAGCCTCTGAGGTACGCTCATCAAGAAGATACCCCCCAAAACTGTGGTTTGCAAGATTGTTTTTGAAATCTAGCAACAGAGGGAGGGTTGGTTAACTAGCGTAAGGAATGATGAGAATAATTTCCCATTGGTGAATCGCAGAGTTGAAATCTGTGGCTGACTAGAAGGACCTTATGGGCCCTGTTGACCTCACCCAAGCAACTATGAGATCCAACAAGCTGAGCCCAAAGCCTTTGGAGCAGCACGTGACCCTAAGACGTCCACTTAACCTGTGCTCTTGCTCATCTCCATGTCCTCTGTTTCCTGAGACAACTCGTAAGGTGGCTAATCCTGGCATGAAAACGCTGTTCCTTCTCCAAGTGACTGCCTCAAGCTAAGAGCTAGCTGGAATGCCTGAAAAGAGATGGGACCATTCCCCAACTCACAAGAATGAACTGTATGATCATTTTAATATCTGCTTCTTAATAAACATGGGCATATTTAGAAGAATTTGGTCTTAGACTCCCTTTTATTGTAATAAACAACCTGGTAGCAAGGTTGTCAGGAAGAGGATATACAGACCCCACTGTTTCTACTGCCAGAGCTACCATCACTTACAGGAAAGCAGAAACAACAACACATTAATCTTGCAACACTTGCACATGGACACATGGCCTAAATCAGTTTGCCAGGTGGCCCTTTTAGCCTGAGGACACATCTCCGTGGTGCCCGAGAGCTTTCTCCTACATATGTGTGTGAAGCAAAGAGATGCTGATTTCAGAGACTGGAAGCTAAAAATTCCACTCCCTCCCCCCCAAAATCCCTCCTCTGATTGACTGGTGGAAAGAAGCGACTGCAGGGCGGTGCCTTTTAATTAGCTGCAGGAATTGTAGCTGTCGGGGTCAGCCACCCTAATGTCCCAAGGCTAGCTGTGCTCTGCTCTACAGGCTCTGACGGTGTCTGTGCTGGGGGTGGGGGAGCAGTGTGACGGGGATGGGAGAAGTGACACCTGCTCCTGCTGAACCTGATCTTGTTGTCTTTAAGAGAACAAGGCTTCCAAAAGATCCATGCCAGAATTTTGCCTCATTGTAGACAATGAGAACCAGGCTTCCAATCAGCCAACCTGGACCATTTTCATTGTCACTGCCAACTGGACCTACTATTATGGAAATTGCTCCCATTATGAGCATAATATTTGCATGTGAAATGACAAATACATGCTTGCCTAAGAGCCAGTTTTTATATATGAAGCTGGGTGTTACTGAAATTGGGTATTTTGTCCTTTGTTGGTATTATTTGTGACCTGATGAGAAGACAGCCCTCTTCAAGCACTGTCTTGTGGCCTGTCATAAATTACTTCCTATGGCTTGCAGACAAGCCCCTTGAAATAAATGGTCTTCAATCACCAGTCTCAATAATTCTCCTGTCTCCAAGTAATAAAACATCTGGAAAATTGGGCTAAATGGATAAAACAGTCCTCTGTAATAAGTATCTGGCATCCTTACAACTCTATATAATGCTTTTTTTTTTTTTATGACCAGATGTGGGACTTCTCTGTTATGAAGAACAGAGGCATGTTTTGTCATGCTTTTTATTGCACTTAAAATGCAAGGTATATTTTCATAGCTCCCTGGAGAACGCTATCCCATTGATTGGGAATTGTTGATATGTTGGTTTACAAACTTGAAAAGTAAGAGAACCGCTCAGAAAATTACAGATATAATTTAAACAGTCATTAAACTGGACACTCACAGGGAACTGGCTTAGGAAAAATAATTCAGTCTATAAATTTTCCCTTCTTTCCTAGTGAGTTTGTGCCAGTGTCTTTGATCTTGTAGTCCTTTATGTTCTTATCTGTCTTCTGTAATATTTATGGCTTTATGAAGAAATGATTTCATCAAACTTGCTATTTACTTCTTCCCAATTTCTTATTAAGAAAATGTACCAGGTAACCCACCTGTGTAGTCTCCATTTTATAGTCCTTTGTGGGGTTCCCACAGATGTTTTTAACATGTGTGTGTATGGGGGAAGTGGAGAGATCTAGAACATGGTGCACTGGGCTACTATACAATTCTTCCCAAACAGCACACCAAACGCACACACAGACACTTTTTTAAATTTGGAAAGCACAGAAAAGTACGCAAAAACTTTTTAAAAATCTATAACTATATTCAGTTATTACTACGGTTTATATATGTACTTTATATTTTATATAAGTACAGTCTTGCTATATATGCTATTTTGTCACTTCAAATACCCCAAACATTTCTTATTTTATTAAACATTCTTTTAAAATATGTCTTGATGGACAGACCATTTTTACTAAAGTACTTTACTTTGGGACATTTAAAACTTTCAGAAATGTTTACTCCTAAAAATATGATAAATATCTTATGTAAAACTAATTTTATGGGTCTCTGGTTCTTTCCTTGAAGTAGAATTACTGGACCAAAGCTTAAGAACTTTTGTTTTTATGAGTTTAATACGTAGTGTCCCAACTGTTCTTCAGAAAGGGTGTAGGACTCTGCCGCTGGTTTCCACGCATGCTGGGTTCTCTCATTAGTGACAGTTCTGTTGCAAAGACATGAGTCCTCTGCCTGCTCAAACTTGTCGAAGTTGCCAGGGTTTCCTTAGACTGACATTTGCCTTTTAACCTGGATGATGAGCTGGAAAATTTCAGTTGCTTTGCCAAGATCTTCCCCCCACACCCTTGTTTAGGAGTTTTAAAATCCTGTTTCTCAATCTTTTTGTTTATGGGGTCTTCTTTGGCTTTTAAGTTTTCCCAGCTTGAAATCAGATTGTAGATTTAGGCTTTTCTTATATTTGTGTTTCTACTTTTTTAATGGTTTTATTTTTATATTTAGTGTATATTTATTCAGAACTGATGTTGGCATATTGCTTGATGTGGGGAATCTAACTTATTCTTTACCAAATGGTTAACAGATGGTGTCAGCACCATTTACTCAATATTCCATTTTTAAATAATCCAACTTTTAAAAATTAAAAGCAAAAGTTGTGTTCTTTCTCTAGGTCTTTCTTAAATGTGTTCACTCCCACAGGTAATTCACTGATACTTGTTTTTCCTTAGTCAGGCTGTTCTGCCTGATAGAGGGTTTATCTCTTTTCCCTGATTGCAAACCATACTCTGCCTGATGCTGAAACACTTGACTCCCAACAGTTCTGTTTAGAAATGAATTCTCAGTTCTGCTTCTAGCTTGCCTGTTACATTTCAACACAGTATGTATTTCTGTGGGGTAAGCACTAAAGCTAGAGCTAGGTAGATTTTTTTTAAGTGAGAGGCGGGAGGCGGGGAGGCGGGAGGCAGGGAGGCGGGAGGCAGGGAGGCGGGGAGGCAGACTCCCACATGCGCCTGGCAGAGATCCACATGGTATGCCGACTGGAAGGTGATGCTCTGCCCATCTGGAGCCACAACTCTGTTGCGTGGAAGGGAGCCATTTCAGCGCCTGAGGCGAGGCCATGGAGCCGTCCTCTGTGCCCGGGGTCAAATTGCTTGAACCCTTCGAGTCATGGCTGTGGGAGCGGAGGAGAGAGAGAGAGAAAGAAAGAGAAGGAGGAGGGGTGGAGAAGCAGATGGTCACTTTTCCCATGTGCCCTGACTGGGAATCGAACCCGGCACTTCCACATGCCGGCAACACCCTACCAGTGAGCCAACTGGCCAGGGCTTAGCTTGGTAGGTTTGATAACGACACAATTCATTTAGATTTTTGCTTAAATGGCACAGACACAGTCACCCAAAATAAATGAGCAAAATGTTTCATTATCAGAAATAATCAAGTAAATTATAGTGTGCAATCATAAAAAATAATAGTAACAGTACCCTGTGAGAATATTCATGTTATGTTAAGTGGAAAAAAGCAGAAAATAAAATAGTCTGATCAGTATTATGAAGCTCATGTAAAAATAGCACCAAGACAAAAAATTTATAGGAATATAATGTACAGCATGGTGACTACAGTTAATAATATTGTAGTATATATTTGGAAGTTGAGAGTAGATCTTAACAGTTTTCAACACAAGAAAAAAATTTGTAACTATGTATGGTACTGGATGTTAACTAGACTTACTGTGGTGATCATTTTGCAATAAATACAAATATCAAATCATTATGTTGTATACGGAAACGAATACAATGTAGCACCTGCTCCTTTTCTAGCTTTGCTCCTCCACCCCTAAGCATCCCTGGTGATTTTCCCTCATCCTCATTCTCATTCAGAGGATACTCTTGGGGTCAAGGATTGTGAACTTCAATTTCAGCTTCCAGAACACCATGGGAATCTAATGAGTGCTTATTACAAGTGCAATTGACCTCTGCTAAAGCTTTGGCTTGTCATGCTGAGAGCCAGAGAGGGGACCGATTACTCTATCAACACCAATAGATGCCCTGGCCCTGGCTTTGTCTGCCGCTGCCCGCGTGAAGGGTGGAGCCGAGCAGAGATAAGGGTTTCTTTTCTTTTTTTTTTTCCATTTTTTCCGAAGCTGGAAACGGGGAGGCAGTCAGACAGACTCCCGAGCATGCGCCCGACCGGGATCCACCCGGCATGCCCACCAGGGGGCGATGCTTTGCCCCTCTGGGGCGTCGCTCTGTCCCATCCAGAGCCTTTCCAGCGCCTGAGGCAGAGGCCACAGAGCCATCCCCAGCACCCAGGCCATCTTTGCTCCAATGGAGCCTCGCTGCGGGAGGGGAAGAGAGAGACAGAGAGGAAGGAGAGGGGGAGGGGTGGAGAAGCAGATGGGTGCTTTTCCTGTGTGCCCTGGCTGGGAATCGAACCCGGGACTCCTGCACACCAGGCCGACGCTCTACCGCTGAGCCAACTGGCCAGGGCCAAGAGACGGGGTTTCTTGCCACCATCTTCCCTCTGCTGGAAGGATGTTGGTGGTGCCCAGCTGCCTTTCCGTTCCCCATGGACTTGCTTTCTTGAGGTGACCCTTTGTCTGAAGTCAGTGCCTTGTCTTTCTTACCCTCCCTGTACCTGCGCCTCTGGCCTTGTTTAGTTTCCTTGTTTAGCCTGGAGGAACAGAGACCTCTCTGATGGGATCCATGGGCTCTAAGACAATTTAAAAAAATATTTTGTGAGGTTTTTTTCAGTGTTAATCTAAAATATGGGTTTTACCAGTTATAAAGGCAATAATTCATGATTGAAAGATATTTTCTTGGAAAAAGACTTGTATTAAGGTTGCATTCAGTGGCTGCTAGGAAGAGCAGGCACACTTCGGGTAGCTTAAGTGAACAGTTCTAATTGTTCTCACCTATCAAGTAGCCCGGAGGTGCTGGCTCAATTCAGGGGCTTGCCAGTCAAAGCTGGTGTCTCTGTGACTCTCTGGCCTTGTCTCAGCAACAAGCTGGGTGCTGCAGCGTCAGCATCGAGGTCTGTGTTGGAGGTTGGAAGGAGAGGGAAAGGGGCATCATCAGCCATCTTAGTGTCTTTCAACAGGAAAGCACACCACTTCCCAGAAACCTTTTAGCAGTCTTCCTTCTACATGTCATTGGCACCAACTGAGTCACACAGCTACCCTAGCTAAGGGGTGAGTGGTGGGGGAATCAACTGCTTGGTAAAAGGAACAGGGGTGCTGTGATTGGCTTAGACTGATCATGATTCGTTACTTGGGGCTCCACACACTGTTTAGAATAAAATCTGGGTCTCAATGGCTGTGGGCCCAGGTAGCTGGAGTCCTCAGTACCACAAGTGGCTTTTCCTCTTGCTCCCTTCCCAAATGACCCTGGTGTCCTTGATAAAGTCAGGGCCTTCCTTTCCGCAGGCTCCTTACTTCCATCTCTGTTCTATTAACTAGGCACAGAAAATTACCGGCCAGTCTCCCCTCACCCTCCACCCTAGGGGGGCAAAGAACATTATTTCTAAGATAAGAGCCTTTTTTGACTTCAGAGGTATGATACTAAACTCCAAATATTTATCAAGCTTTTAAGGTTTAGATTTCATCTGTTCTCATCAGAATACAATTTCCTGGGTTGAGGAAGAGTGTTCATGCTCAGACAACAATAAGGCAATGTTGGTTTTTGCTAAAGGCCTTTACTGTTAAGCGTTGGCTGATTGCAAAGGTAAGAGAGAGAATTTAGCACAGTCCTGGGTTTTTCCCAGAGCAGGAGTGAGCTGGGCTTATGCCACAGCTCTCAGGACTTCCACCTGCCCCTAGGATCCCAACCCCACTTTCTCTCTGTATTCATATTCACTGAGTGCCTCTGTGTCTTTCCTCACTCCTACTTTCTTCTTCATGCTTTACTTTCTTGCTGCCAGGACTTTATAGTTCACCTTTGATCCCATTGAGTTCAGAATTGCCTGGGCCACACCCTTTATTATTTTTGTAATTTTCTGGAGGCACACCAGTTCCTTTGTCTTGTCTTTTACCTCTTCCTCTCTGGGGACCATGTGCTTTCCAATGTGTTCTAGGATGAATGTGTCCCTGACCATCTGACCATGGTTGGTTGAGTAGACCGAGAAGTCAGGCGTTGCATGTTCTGTTCCTAGTTTTGCTGTGAATTTTGTGAGATCTTAGGCAGGTGACTAAATTAAGCTTATAAGGTTAATGCTGTGCTGGGAAATAATTTTGAAATTCAGTACAGGGGATCCTCGGGTTACAATAGTCTTGACATATGATGTTTCGAGTTTATGACGCTCACTCTCAGGAAAACTTAAAAAAAATGAGATATGAGTGTTTCGGCTTATGCTGTTAGCATCATACTTACAGACTACGAGGGTGAACTACAGTGTGTCTGTAAAGTCATGGTGCACTTTTGACTGGTCACAGGAAAGCAACAAAAGATGATAGAAATGTGAAATCTGCACCAAATAAAAGGAAAACTCTCCCAGTTTCATACCTATTCAGTGCAGTTCGATGTGGGCTCATGCACAGATTTTTTAGGGCTCCTTAGGAAGCTATCCCGTATAGCCTCTACAGACTCGTCACTGACTAATGGCCTACCAGAACGGGGTTTCTCCACCAAACTGCTGGTTTCCTTCAACTGCTTATCCCACTGAGTAATGTTATTCCTATGTGGGGGCGCTTCATTATAAACATGTCAATATTCACGTTGAACTTTGGTCATGGATTCGACTTTAGCGAGCCACAGAACACATTGAACTTTCCTCTGTACCGTCCACATCTCGACTGGCATGGTCATGGGCTGCTCCGCTGTATACACGGTGTTATGTCATCATTTGCGCATGCGCACATGCTGCCACATCATCCTACAGAAACTGGAGGGTTTTCCTTTTATTTGGTGCAGATTTCACATTTCTATCATCTTTTGTTGCTTTCCCGTGACTGGTCAAAAGTGCACCATGACTTTATGGACACACTGTTAGTTTGGTTGCACGCGGTTGCAGAATACACAGTAACCCAGGGTGTGAGTAAGGGAGTTGGCATCCCCCAGTATGCTTACCTGTGCCATTTTGGGCAGTAAAAGTATAAGTGTTTCATTTGTGTTAGACTATGGTGTGTTTCAACTTACATCAAAATTCGGGTTATGTCACTGTCATAGGAACAGAACTGGGTCATAACCCGATGACCCCTGTATCTTTAAAGTATCTTGAGACTTACATAAATATTACATAAGTACCAAAGACATACTTTCCTCCTGTTCTAAAAGAACTTTGATTTGTGAAAGCTTTTAAAAGTGACATAAGGAAATATTTACATACTTTAACACTAAAAATATAATTGATTAAAAAATGGGCAGAGGATCTGAATAGACACTTCTCCAGAAAGGACATACAGATGGCCAAAAGACATACGAAAAGATGCTCAACATCACTAATCATCAGGGAAATGCAAATTAGAACCACAATGAGGTGTCACCTCACACCTGTCAGAATGGCGCTCATCATTAAGTCAAGAAACAAATGTTGATGAGGAGGGAGAGGAAAGGGAGCCCTCATGCACTGTCTGTCGGAATGTTGCTGGTGCAGCCACTGTGGAAAGTGGTACAGAGTTACTTCAAAAAATTAAAAATAGAACTACCATATGATCCAGCAGTTCCACTTTGAGGTATTTATCCAAAGAAATAAAAAACACTGATTTTAAAAATATATGCACCCCTATGTTCTTTGCGACATTATTTACTATAGCCAAGATATGGAAGCAACCTAAGTGTCCATTGATAGACAAGTGGATAAAGAAGAAGTAGTGCATATATATATAATGCAATATTACTCAGCCATTAAAAAGAGAATGAAATCTTGCCGTTTGCAACAAGAAGGTATTATACTAAGTGAAATAAGTCAGCTAGAGAAAGACAAATACTATGTAATTTCACTTATATGTGGAATCTAAAGAACAAAATAAAGGAACGATCAAAACAGAAACAAGAGTCAGAAAACAAACTATGGGGTTGGAGAGAAGAGGTAAAGAGAAAGGTGAAGGGATTAAGATTACAGTGATAAAAATAGTAATGTACAGTATGGGGAATACAGCCATTAATATTGTAATAACTGTGTGATGTCAGATGGGTATTAGACTTATTGGGGTGATCACTTCATAAAGTATATAAATGTCTAATCACTATGTTGTACACCTGAAACTAATATAATACATGCCATTATAATTGAAAAATTAAAGAATTAAAAGAATAAAAAATAAATATATTTTTTTAAAAGTTAAAGTTAAACAGAAAAAAAAGGATGCATGTTGCAACACCTTGGAGCAGAAGCCCCATTCTTCTGCTGGTATGAGAGTGCACCCCCAGAGTTAACCAGACTGTGAGGCTTGAAGGCACAGTCTCCAAGAGTGTCCTCACTTCTGACACCAACTGCAAGTTTGTGGGAGGGGATTCCCAAAACCACCCTCGGTTTTGATAATGCACTAGAAGGAAGAACTGATAGAACCCACTGGAAGCTATAATACATTCACAGTTACAGTATATCAAGGACAAGGATACAGATTAAAATCAGCCAAAGAAGAAACACGTGGAGGAGAGCCGGGGAGGGTTCCAAAAACTAAGCTTCTGTTGTCCTTGGGACGCATTAGCACGCTGACATGGGTGTGTGACAGAACACTCCGAGTGCAGCGAGGGAAGCTCACCTGAGTCCCAGTGTTTGCAGGTTTTATTGCGGCCCTACCCAGTAGGCATGGTTGATTGATAGATTTCCCACCAGTTGTTCCAGCCTCCAGCCAAAGCCCCCCACCTCAGTCACATGGTTGTCCTTTCTGGCACGGCTCACTCCACCCTAAAACTATCGGTGTGGCTAGCCTTACCCTACACCGTGGTGTGTCTAGGCAGTGCCCTAAACAAAGACACTGCTCTCCGAATGACACAGATTACCTCTCAGAAACAAGGGCAAGGGCCAGACCTTGGGGCTAGGCCACATACCTGCTACACAGGATGCTTTTCTTCCTGCTCATTATTGATATTGGTGGGACTGTTTCCAGGAAAACAAAGTGAGAGAGGCATCAGGCACACTCTGGAGGCAGCACTTCGTTGTGGGTGCTGGCATTTAAACACAGTTCCTTGGGGCCCATTTTCTTGCTCACCAAAAATGCCCTAATGACACAGGGTGGCACAGACACCAACATCCCCTGAGCGCCCACAACTCAGACATCAGAGATGCTGGCAAGGCCAGGGCCCTGGGCTCTGCTGCGTTCAGAACACCGGTGCCCTGGAGGTTCACAAACAGTTGACATTTCTGGAAACTAATGAGTGGACAGTCTGTAAATATCTGAACTGGATATTTGGGGAAGAAAAGGTTTAGGAGTTCAGAGACCAAGGAGCTTGAGCTGGAGGATGGCCAGGAAAACCTGAAGTGTTAGCAGCAGATGGAGAGTGGGCGGGGGTGGCAGACACTGCACCACACACAGGGCGCAGAGTCCTAACCCAGGCAGCCGAAGTGGCTGATAGGCACAGAGACTCGGTCCAAAACATGTGACTGCACGAATAATTAGTGTCGTGTTGCAAAAGGAAAATACATTCTTCATTACCTGAAGGGTTCATTAGCCTCTAATACAATTTTGATGAATAATTGCTACCCATGCATTTAACAAATATTTATTGAGCATTTGCCATGTCCTGCGCAGCAGTCTAGGTGCTGAGGATTCAGCAGAGAGCAAAACAAAGTCCTTCCCTTCATGAAGTGTACTTCTTAATGGGAGACAGGAATAATAAATAAACAAACAGGCAGTGGGAGGTGGAGATATGTGCTGAAGAACACTGGAGCAGGGAAAGGGGCGGGGAAGAAGAAGTTGTTGTCTCAGACTAGGAGCTGGGGACAGTGGCCTCACTAACCCTGGGACTGGGGAAAAGGGAGGGACCTGGCCTGTGATATCAGCAGAAAAGTGTTCTAGGCAGAAGGAGAGGGAGTTCAAAGGACCTGAGGCTGGAGACTGGTTGGTGATGGCTGAGGCAGCCAATGTGGCTGGAGCCGAAATGAGGCTGGGTAAATGGCCTGTGGATGTGGAAAGGAGACGGAAGCCACTGGGGGTGGGGGATGTAAACTGTTAAGTTTCTGTGACAAGGACAACAAAAGTACACACAACCTCTCCCCCCTTCCTCTGCCCGAGTTCTGTGTTGCCTCCTGGGGAAACTGTGGGAGCAGCTTGGAGGGAGCCAAAAGGCTAAACTGACTCTTATTAGAAGGGGCGTGTAGTGACCATGGAAAGAAGTGACCTCGGGAAGGCACTAGAGGTGGGGTGGCCAGCAAAGGGGCAGGTGGAGGCTGAAAGAGGGGTACTGAGGGAAGAGCGATGTTAGGGGGAGCAGCTACTGAGATGAGGGAAACTTTGTCAGAGACTTTAGAACATCCCACCGTGTGCTGTGCAATGTGATCCCCCTTTGCCGCTTCTCCCAGAGGCCTCCTACATGAAGTTGCCAGGCTTTTTGGAGTTGGATCCATGTTTCTTGTGGATACAATACTCTGGTCCAGAGCAGCCCCAAGGTGGCCAGCTTTAGTTGGGTTTCATTTCTATTTGCAGTGTCCCTGAAGTGATTAATGAATAAGCTTTTTTTTCTAGTCAACTCTAAACGGTTTTTTTCCTTGAACAGTTTTTTAAAAGCCCTCTGTTTTACTACAGAGTATTTGTACAATTGTCATCATGCAGCAGATGACGTCAGCTGGAGCCTCAGATTTTGACAGCTATGTGGTCTCAGGTAAGTCATATAAGGCCAGTAGCCGCGGCCACCATCACAGCCGCCTGGCCCGTGCAGGTTCGCCTTAGATTCGGACAGACGGTAATGAAACAAGGGAGTCAAGAACTGGTGGGCCATTAGCTTTAATCCTAGCTTGCACCCGGTGCGCAAGAAATACACACAGTCAGAAAACACTTCCTTTTCCATTCAGGGCTCCCAAAGCCACAGACTTACCGATTTTCCTAGAATCAAAGGTTCCTAGCTCACCAGACTTATTCACCTCTGTTCTCCATCTCCTTCTCTCTTTACAAACTCTGCACAAACTGGTTTCTCTTTCAGAACTCCACCATCTTGGCTGCTTCTCCTCTCCTCCACGTGGCCTCTCTCTGCTCTCCTGTCAGCATGGGCTCCTCCTAGAATGTAATCACTCTTCCCTGGAACAACGTGATCTCTCTTCCTTCTAAAGTCTTTTGGTGCGAAAGCCCTCCCCCAATACATATTAACATAATCACGCCCATCCCATGCAAGAAGGGCAACTAATATTATCACCTGGGCGACAGGCTTCCACGTGGGTAGCACCATCTTCAACAAAGTGAGCATAATATATTTTATCTGCCCAACAAGTCACCTCCTCTTTCTAAGCTCCAGTAGTTTTATCTGTAAATGCAGATAATTTAAAAAAAATTTCTACCCAGAATTTTAAGAATTAAATGACACTGTGCCTGTAAAAATAATGCAAATGACTGTCATGATTTTAATTGATGACTTTTCTTTTAATTACCAATTTGGATACTAACATGTACTCACTAAATATATGTGGAATAAATTTAAGAAATAATTAAATAATTAAATATATGTGGAATAAATTTAAGAAATAATTAAAATGCTTCCATAAAATGTCAACTTTGCTGCATAAAAGGTACATAAATGTCAGTAGATGCTTCATTTGTCCAGAAGTGGCAGAATATACACATTTAATCAAATTGCTGGAATCTCTTTCTTATTCTACACAAGTCAAGAAAGACTTCTTTCTTATTTCAGAGTATGTATGCAGTCCTGAGGATGAATTTTGCTTATTAATAATTGAAAGTTCTTCCAAACTATAACATATATCGTGAGTTACACAGTGCTTATTGAAACTATTACTTAAAAAGAAACTCCATAATATATGCACATCCATGAAAAAAATCCATTATATAGAATTCTGGAAAATAACACACAAAGCAGCAGGCGTAATCATTGTACAAACTGTCTTTTCTGTAGGAAGGCAAATTGGCTTCTTTAAAAATAATAAACTTTTTTTTTCATTGCTTCAAGTCATTTGCATTTAATAATAGTGCAATGTCTAATTGTATGAATTAGCATAAAGATTGATTGCTGGTTAGTTCTAGCTGGCTTTGCTACACAATAATAAATGCAGATTTTTATAGATTCTGAGATATCGATGGTCAATAGCCTAAAACTCTAGTCAAAGTTAAAAAACATTCCAACGCTGTGAGGGTTGTATCTCCACACTTATCTAGATGTTGGTTAGAACATTCTTTAAAGCTTTATGTTCTTATCACAGCCCTTATTAGTGCCTAGCATAACCGTGGGATTTTATATCCTTATATTAATAGATATTTGGTGGTGTTGTTGATGGAAAAGGGCACTCAGAGCCAAAGAAACAATGTGGCTTTCCAGCTGTCACCACGCCTCCGCCCTCCCTGGGATGACTCACCTACTACCCCCGCCCAACCCTACCACCACTCACATGTGGGATCAAGGCTCATCCTCTAGGTCAAACTTCAGCCTTCTGCTGTCCATCTGGATGTTTAACTCCAGCCGCCTCTGCACGTGCACAGCTACACCTATCATCTTCCCCCTCGCATGACTGTTCCAGTCTGGGCGCCACCAGGCACCACAGCCGCAGGTTGGGGGCACCCTGCTTCTCCACTTTGCTCAGTCCAGACCTGCCCTGTCTCCCCCATTGCACTCACAGCCGTCACCCAGGTCCTGGCCGGCCTCCTCTCTAGCTGACTCCCGCACAGCAGAGGACTCTCTCTAAAGTATATGGTCAACTATGTCTCCCCAGTTAACCTTTAGCTGTGAGTGCGGGGACTTGCCCCTCTGTGTCTGTCCTCTCTACCCTCTGAGCTCTTTACACCCCCAGCTGAGACATCACTTCCTCCTGGAAGCCTTCCCTGATCTTTCTAGAGAGTCTGTCATTGTTTTACAATCTATGCAATGTATTTATTTACCTGCCAATCCCTTTATCTAGGGAAGAAGAGCTACCAGTGATGGGATTCAAATAATTTAACAACCAGTTCTCTACCCTAATGACCGTTTTAAGTATAAAAAAATATACTGAAAGGTAGTTTATGATTTCATGCATTTAATACTTAAATAAGAACAATAAAAGAGGTACACATAAAACTAGATTTTGTTGTAAGAATTTTAAAATAATAATGAAAAAATATTAAATAATATCTGGCAAAAAACAAAACGGTTATTTAAGATGTTTTCATATTACTTCTTGATTGGCATCCTTGCAATTTTTTTCACATATGGACGGAATAAAAATTGCTATGGGCACTTAGAATACACTGCTCTGCAGATTCCTTTAAAAAGAGTAAGGAATGTGAATTTGTGATTTCCACATTAGGTGGCTGCCCAGGCACCAACCTTAGAGAGAACCCTGATGACAAGTGTCATTTTAACAACTAGTTTGCCAAACTCAGCAAAAAAGTAGGTGTCGGTTCTGCCAAACCTGATGTGAACTAGCTATATCCCATTACCGGGAGCTAACCTTATCTTCAAAGAGCCGTCATCCCAGGAGATTAAGGAGCTGTTTATACAACTCACGCTGGTGTCTTTGTGACTTGGTTACCAATGACTTCCAAACACTGTATCTTTTTTTATTTTTATTTTTTTTATTTCTTTTTTTTTGTATTTTTCCGAAGCTGGAAACGGGGAGAGACAGTCAGACAGACTCCCGCATGCGCCCGACCGGGATCCACCCGGCACGCCCACCAGGGGCGACGCTCTGCCCACCAGGGGGCGATGCTCTGCCCCTCTGGGGCGTCGCTCTGCCGCGACCAGAGCCACTCTAGCGCCTGGGGCAGAGGCCAAGGAGCCATCCCCAGCGCCCAGGCCATCTTTGCTCCAATGGAGCCCTGGCTGTGGGAGGGGAAGAGAGAGACAGAGAGGAAGGAGGGGGTAGGGGTGGAGAAGCAAACGGGCGCCTCTCCTATGCGCCCTGGCCGGGAACCAAACCCTGGTCCCCCGCACACCAGGCCGACGCTCTACCGCTGAGCCAACCGGCCAGGGCCCAAACACTGTATCTTGTATGGTCTCACTACTCGTGTGGCCTGCAGCGCAGCAGCACGGGCATCAGCCAGGAGCCTTTTAGAAATGCAGGATCTCTGTTGCTGTCCAGACCTTCTGAGTCAGAATCTGCACCTTAACAAGATCCCCAAGTAGTTTGCCTGCATTTTTTAGTTTAAGAAGCAGTGGTTTTAAGGGTTATTGATATTAAGAGTTTAAATAGAAAGTATAAAACACCTGCTGATTCCTGGGGACACATGTTTTAAACGGGCCAGATTCCAGAGACCTGTTGGCTCTTCACACTCAGTTCTGGGCACCAGCGTTAGCTGACTACCCCGGGCCCAACGGCATGCATTTGCGTGTGGACCCGGGGGCACTGGGAAGGCTCACCTACACCCTGGCACCACCCAGGTGGGTATCCTCAGGATATGTGACATCTCTATTTTTTGTCACATAGGAAATTAAGATGTTTGACATGGGGTGATCTTATTGCTAATTAAGAACCCTTAGACCCGAACATCTGCTCCTACTCTCTGAGCTCCCTGGAGGTGTGTCCTATTGACTCTCCACAAGCAGATACATAGTAGGTGCTCAGTAAATGTTTATGGTTAGACTTTAAAGTGATGTACGATGTGCTTTCCCATCCCTCTCGGGCGGGCACCATGTGTAATCACAGCAATTTTGACAGGGAAAATTTAATCGCGACAGAATTCCAGGAACTTTATCAGGACTTAAACTTCTTGCTTTCGGCAAAAATTATCTACAAGGTCAACATCAATATCACTGCAACTCCTGCAAAGCTTCACTTAGTAAGTTGTAAGTTTATACCTGGACATTCAAGCAAAGAGAAAGGATGTACTTAATGTTTTAAATGGAGGTCTTGCAAGAATTTGTCCAGCGGGGAGGTTGGAGCTCGGCCTGTCAGGTGGGCTTCCATAGCCTAATGACCCAATGTCTTAAGGGCTCTTGTTTCATATACTGTACTTTGTTTGGTTCTAGTTACTTCTCTTGGGAGGTTAAATCTGGTCCCTTATACGTTATCTTGGCCAGGAATGGGAGTTACCCAATTTATCTATAAATGCAGAGTCTTTTTATGGCGTTTTAATACTCACTGAATTATCCAGGAGTGGGACTACTATTAAAATTGAGTTTTGTTTGGGACTTCAGCGATAATTGATTACCACGGTGTAAAATCATGTTACTGAAATAATGTGAGTCATGGTACTTGAGGCATGGGGGCCAATATAGGACCCCAGTTTCAGTCAGTGTTTGGAACTGCATTTACAGTGATTCTTCATACATGTGCAACCATCTGACTCCTTTATAATGTCTTTAGTGTAGTCATGCTAGGACATTTACATATTTAATTGCATAGGATTTTATTATAATTTTCCATTAGTTTCTCCTTTACATTACAGTGAAGAGGTTTTAGTGAATTTTGTGGAGTTACATTTGCTAGGTTATGTTAGCTATAAATTCCATTTCAGAAAAGCAAAGTGGGAATTCGACATGATTGATGTAGAAAGGGACATTGTGTCTATGGTATAAATGTGGGGAGTTCCTGAGAAGGAGGCTTTACCCCTTGTTCTAGTGGAATGGGCCTGGGACTGTGGCGAAACCTCAGAGGAAGAAAGCTGCTCAGGCTGAAAAGGCCTTAGACAACCTCGCAGAGGTTCCAGTGAGAAACAGGACAGCAAAATGACACAGAGTAACTGAGAGGGACAGAGAAACTGGGATGACTCTAACCACCCAGTGAAGATTGGAAGGGGTGATGGTTGCCTCAATGGTGGTGGTGTCTGAGGTGGACCAGATGATAAAAAAGACCAGGTGTGGCCCTGACCAGTTGGCTCAGTGGATAAAGTTTCTGCCAGTGTATGGATGTCCTGGGTTCGATCCCTGGTCAGAGCACACATGAGAAGAGACCATCTGCTTCTCTTATCCTTCCTCTCCCTCTACCCCTCTTGCAACCAGTGATTCAGTTGGTCCAAGTGTCAGCCTCAGGCACTGAGGATAGCTTGGTTGCTTCAAGCATTGGCCCCAGACGGGATTACCAAATGGATTCTGGTGGGGGTACCTGCAGGAGTCTGTCTATCTCCCTTCCTCTCACTAAAAAACAACAACAACACACACACACACAAACCAGACCAGGTGGGTCTCCACCCTTGACCTCTGGCTCCTCATAAGCACCTTGGAACTTGCTTACAACCTCAGGAAAATATAGGGGGGTGATGGAAGAAATCCTTTAAATGTTGCAAATTAAGTTCCCACCAATCAGGAGATTAGGGACTTATAATAAAAAATTAACTTCTATTCCAGAGAAATAAAATTGCCTTTCTTATATTTCTAAGTTTATGTCCTCAGATTCATAATTACTACCAACTATAAGGACCTACTTCAGTGTAAAAAATTTTGCAGAACCTCCTCTAACATGAGATCTGCTGTAATTTTAATATCCCTTGAATTAGATAGAGTACATGAAGGCAAAGGGCTTTTCTGTATCCAGGAGTCTCTTGGATCTCCTGGTCTGCAGGCCGGCAAATGAGGAAGAACACAGGTTCTGAAGAAGAAAGCCTGGGGTTTGGAGTTGGCCCCTTACTCACCATGGGCGCTTGGGCAAGTTACAGTACCCTGTTGCCCCTGTTTCTTCACTAACAAAACCGGATAATGATCGAGAGGACCCAATGCACTCTGTCAGCCATAGTGTGACTATAAATGGACATTAATTATTATTTGTAGATGATTCATGTACATGTATTATAGTTATGGACATAAAAGTGAACATTAATTTACATAATTTTTGTGTAGACTCCTCACTTCAGACTTAAGTATTAGACCAAGCAAAATAATTTAAGGTTTGACTTTTTAGAAAATTTCCAGTTTTCCTGGCATAAAGGTCGTGTTCCATAGAGCTGGGGAATAGACTTACTGACCCAACCAGGCCCAGGGACTTGTGCCGTCAGGTTAGAATTAACAACCTACTGCTAACTGGGAGCCTTCCCCCTGGGGAGATAGGCTCTGGTTTTCCATTACCTAAGACCATTCTATTTCTAGTGCTAAGAAACACAGACCAATTAATCACCAAAGGGCAGAAATAGATGAACTCACCTTTGGGTGACTTGGTCTTTGGTAATTTAACACTTTTCATCTCGACAAGAAAAAATTACAGAGATGCTGGTTACTTCACACTGGAATGATCCATGCTTCCAAGGAGACCGAAGCTATTTGCAAAACTTCATTCATCATACGCCTCCTTGTTTCGCGGTTTGGGGGAACTTTCTTCTACTTCATGGCTCTGAGCGTGGTTCTACTTCAGGAGGCATCCAGTGAAATTCTGATTAAGCAAAATATTCTGGAAATGGGGTTTTCCAGATAATGTAAACCAAATCATCTGAGTTTCACTCGAGTTGGAAATCTATTTAAGCCTGACCTGTGGTGGCACAGTGGATGGAGTGTGGACCTGGAATTATGAGGTAGCTGGTTTGAAACCCTGGGCTTGCTCGGTCAAGGCACATATGGGGGTTGATGTTTCCTGCTCTTCCTCCCCTTCTTTCTGTCTCTCTCTCTCCCCTCTAAAATGAATAAATAAAATCTTAAAAAAAAAAAAAGAAAATCTATTTAAAATGCTTCTTTAGACATTCCTGCCTTAGCAAGCACAGAGCAATGAGCATACTTTGGACGTTAGAAGAGTCGTTCATTCATTGGTTAAATCTTTTATTTAATCATTCTACGAATACCTTTTGCATACTTTGTGCCGGGCAAGGGGCTGGACAAACAGGGACAGGAAGACAAAGGGAGTCTGATATTCTGCAGGAGGCCAGAAGAACTGGTCTTCAGGCTGCGTCACCACCACTTAGCAACTATGTGGTCCTGGGCAAGGTTTATTCTCTGACTCAATTTCTCATCAGGAAAATGGGGCCCGGTGTTTATATCTAGCTTGCCACAGATATTTGAGGATTATAAAGCATAAAATACTCTAGAAACTGCAGTTCTCTGAGCATGATCATATTATTTGATGCCTGAGAATCTTGCATTGCCTTATGAAAGTCATCCTAAATGGTCCAAACATTAGATCATTTTAAGAGATGAAGCCGGCCCTGGCCGGTTGGCCCAGTGGTAGAGCATCGGCTTGGCGTGCAGAAGTCCCGGGTTCAATTCCCAGCCAGGGCACACAGGAGAAGCGCCCATCTGCTTCTCTACCCCTCCCCCTCTCCTTCCTCTCTGTCTCTCTCTTCCCCTCCCGCAGCCAAGGCTCCATTGGAGCAAAGAGGGCCCGGGCGCTGGGGATGGCTCCTTGGCCTCTGCCCCAGGCGCTAGAGTGGCTCTGGTCGCAACAGAGGGACGCCCCGGAGGGGCAGAGCATCGCCCCCTGGTGGGCAGAGCGTCGCCCCTGGTGGGCGTGCTGGTGGATCCCGGTTGGGCGCATGCGGGAGTCTGTCTGACTGTCTCTCTGTTTCCAGCTTCAGAAAAATACAAAAAAAAAAAAAAAAAAAAAAAAAGAGAGATGAAGCCATTTCCTTTTTTAATTTTTTCCCCTGAGATGAAGGCATTTCTATGCTGCCTCTATATCATATTTAAAATAACATTTGGGCACAGAAACTATTTGGTTCAATTCCTTCCTTTTACAAATTGGGGAGCCAATGCCTCAAGGGGTGGATGACTTGTTCAAGGACCCTGTTAAAAGGTAAACTGAGGCATATTAAACATTTTAAGAGTTTATTTGAACAAAAATGAATTGGAATTGTGGCGCATCCAATCTAGCAAAGAACACAGAGCTCTTAGGAGCTTTACAAAATAAAAGACTTTCATGGCAGAAGGGAGCAGGGATAATATAAAAGGCAAAGCATGGATTGGTAATTGCAAGGTAACTTCCTTTTAGAAAATGGCAGGGTCTATCAGCAGATTACCTAATGAGTGTTGATCAGGTGATTTCTTTTTTTTTTAATAATTTTTTTTAAAGACTTTATTCAATTCTTTTTTCAGAGGGGGGGGAGACAGAGAGAGAGAGAGAGAGAGAGAGAGAGAGAGAGAGAGAGAGAAGGGGGAGGAGCAGGAAGCATCAACTCCCATATGTGCCTTGACCAGGCAAGCCCAGGGTTTCAAACCAGGGACCTCAGTGTTTCAGGTCAACGCTTTCTCCCACTGCGCCACCACAGGTCAGGCCAGGCAATTTATGATTGAGTGGTTTAAGATTCCATTTCTAGAAAAGCCAAAATTGTAATTAAGTCTTTGTTTGGTGATTTGGGGCTTAGTACACATGACTCCATTTTTGGCCTGTTGCCTTAAGAAAATTTTAACAACCCACAGAGCTGGGACTAAAACTCAGGCTACTCTGTCTCTGACTCAGTTATCCTTATTTACAATTATGTGCCAGACCTCCAAAATGGGATAATTTTAGCTTAACAAAAAATCAGTGGCTTGTTACCTGATATTGGGCCGTAACTTCTCTCCACTTGCATCTTTCTTTAAGGAAAAAGAATATAGTTATTGTCCATTCAGTCCATTTCCAAGGACTGTTGGTTTTATAAGCTTGTATAGCAGAATTTTGTTTCCCATGGATTCTGCCATATGACGTCATGCCCATGGTTATATGATATGAAGTGGCAAAAAGGACACTGCAGGTATGATCAAAGTTGCCAACTGACTGGCTCTACCATAGGGAGATTTCCCTGATTATTCAGGTCTCAGAATACTTGCACAGGCCCTTAACAGTAGAAAATGAAGCCGAGGAGGAAATAAGACAGAAGCAATAGAAGGGGAAGATGAAGATTCTAAGCACAAGATGGATTTGATGCACCACCATTGGCTTAAAGATGAAGGGGGTCATGTGTCAAGGAAATGGGGACCACAGTCCGAAACCTCAAGGAACTGAATTCTGTCAACAACCTGAAATGAGTTAGAATATGGAATCTTCCTCAGAGCTCCTGGATAAGAGACTGGCTTCCTGAACCCTGACTTCAGTCTTGGGGGCCTTGACCAGAGTACCCAGCCGAGTCACTCTGTGCTGGCACTTCTGACCCCCTGTGAGACCAGATGACATACTCCTAGGGGCCGAGGGGAGGAACAGTCCTGGTCAGCAGACCGAAGGACCAAAGCCCCATCCCCGGCCTGACTCAGGTATTTATCAGCCAGTACAATAACTCAAGGAAGCACATAGAAGTTTTCAGGGGGTGAAGTAAAGGACAAGGAACATGCTCACTCTCAACCTCTGTTCTGAGAGCCTAAACATTTCTGTGTTGCTGACCCTTATCCTGCGGTTTTGCTGTTTCCAGCACAGTGTCAGAGAGGCCCTGGACTCTCATCGCTCAGGGCTTTTGCCGTAAGGCGCCTCGCTGTCTCCATTCACCCTAACTCTGCAAGTCTTCACGGAGTATTCCTAAAAGATATTAAATGGGTGTTGTTGTTGTTGTTGTTGTTGTTGTGTGTGTGTGTGTGTGTGCGTTTTGAAGTATTTTTGTAGTTGATTTTAAAAACATTTCTATCATTAAAGTTGTTAATGCATGCTGATGCACAAATAGCACGGAAAGACAAGAGGAAAGGCAGCAGTCCATTGCCCCCTTGTCTTTCTTCTACTTCAGTATAGAAAAAATGTTTTATTCATCATTCTAGTAAGATGAGTTCTAGATAATCGAGGTTTCATTGTGTTTGGCTTCTTTAAGGAATGAAAAACACCCTAATATGCTCAAGGAGGCTCCATGCCTACTCACTGACAACATCTTTCCCATCTGTTAAACCATGGCCCAATATAGTCTGCCCTCCATGTCTCCGGACTGAACCTGCAGATTCAACCAACTGTGGATCAAAAATAGTTGAGATAAAAATGTTATGTTGTTGCAAACATGGCCCTGGCTAGTTGGTTTAGTGGTAGGGCAGTGTGGACAGCCCAGTGTGTGGATGTCCCAGGTTCCGTTCCTGATCAGCGCTCACAGGAGAGGTGACCATCTGCTTCTCCACCCCTCCCCCTCTCCTTCTTCTCTATCTCTCTTTTACCCTCCCGCAGCCAAGGTTCCATAGGAGCAAAGTTGGCCCAGGCGCTGAGCATGGCTCCATGTCCCCTCCTCAGGCACTAAAATGGCTTGGGTTGCAATGGATCGAGGGCCCCAGATGGGTAGAGCATTACCCCCTAGCGGGCTTGTCAGGTGGATCCCAGGGGGGCACATGCGGGAGGTGGTCTTTCTGCCTCCCTGCTTCTCACTTAAGAAAAAAAAAAATACAAAAAAAAAAAAGTTATGTTGTTGCAAATGTATACTATATGGTTAAGCCTAGGATTTACACAAACATCTGAATATGTATAGACATTTTTTTCTTGCCTAACAGTATAACAACTATTTACATAGTAAGTATATTGTATCAGGTATTATAAGTAATCTAGAGATGATTTAAAGTATAGAGGAGGATGTGTGTAGGTTATATGTAAGTACTATGCCATTTTATATAAGGGACTGAGCATCGATTTGGTATTCACAGAGAATACTGGAACCAATCCCCATGGATACTGAGGGATAACTGTGTGAAATCTTTATTTCTTTAAAGATCTTTAAAGATATCAAATTTTAGCATAAGCTCCATATCTTGGGTTTTTAACTATAATGTCACAGTTGCTGGATACAGTTAATAAATTAAATGCTTCCTTTAGTGTTCATTGTATTTTCTCTCCAAATCCTTCCTGCAGGACACACAGAGCCCTCCCACCCCCACCCCTGACATTTGGATTGCAGACATGTTAGCAGGCAGAAGATGTTACTCAGTATTTCAAATTTAATCATAGATGGAGAAACAGGAAACTTCAACTAAATTTAAAAGAGCAATTTGATTAGGACATTACTTTTCTTGTAACTTGATGTAGCAATCTCTAGTGGGTACAATGTGCCAGAGTGAAAAAATGATCTGGTAAGAAATCTACTAAAAGGTGAACATGGATTTAAAAATACCCCACATAGCCTGACCAGGCAGTGGCACAAAGGATAGAACATTGGATTGGGACCCAGAGGACCCAGGTTTGAAACCCCAAGCTCGCTGGTTAGAGTGCAGGCTCACCAGCTTGAGTGTGAGGTTGCTGGTTTGAATCCAAGGTCACTGGCTTGAGCAAGGGGTCACTCACTCTGCTTCAGCTCCCCTGGTCAAGGGACATATGAGAAAGCAATCAATGAACAGCTAAGGCAGGGGTCGGGAAACTTTTTGGTTGAGAGAGCCATGAACGCCACATATTTTAAAATGTAATTCCGTGAGAGCCATACAACGACCCATGTACATTACACATTATCCAATAAAAATTTGGTGTTGTCTTGGAGGACAGCTGTGATTGGCTCCAGCCCCATGAACATGAGCGGTAGGAAATGAATGAATTGTAATACATGAGAATGTTTTATATTTTTAACACTATTATTATTTTTCATTAAAGATTTGTCTGCGAGCCAGATGCAGCCATCCAAAGAGCCACATCTGGCTCACAAGTCATAGGTTCCTGATCCCTGAACTAAGGAGACTAAGGAGACTAAGGAGCTGCAATTCTTCAACGAAGAATTGATTCTTCTCATCTCTGTCCCTTCCTGCCTATCTGTTACTATCTGTCCCTCTTTCTGTCTCTGTCACAAAAAACAATCCACATAATTTTAGTTAGTTAATTCCAGCTTCTCATTTGTCACACTTTTAACAGACCTGTCAACATGAAGCAAAGTAAACCGAGCAATTAATTTCTTCCCCACCTTTTGTAAATTCACTGCACATGTGCCAGGTGTCCAAAGCTGGCATTCCAGGGGACAGAGAAGCAGAGGCCCTAGCTAATGAGGAAAACAGAAGAGGCAGTGTATGCCAGTGGTTAGGAACTCAACTCTCGTGAAATAAAAACCACTTTGAGTTCTGCCTTTATTCAATGACACCTTTAGTCTCTTAGGGTTGCTGTGGGATTAAATAAAATGGGCATCTGTAGTGCTTAGCACATGATAAGACTAAATAAATGTTATTCTAGTCATTGTTATCTCCAACACCATCCCAGTGGACAAATGGGTTCCTGTCTAGCAGTCCTTGAGGACAACTTGTATCAGCATTGTATGCAGAAGAGGCATGGCACCGAATGGCCAGTTGGCATTGCCCAATCTGTGCTAAGCAGACAGGTGGCCCCGCTGTGCTCTCTGCTTGCCAGTCTATGGAGCACAGGAATGGCATCACACAATGTGGTAGACTGGCCAGACTCCAGACTGCACTGGACACTGCTCATTTGAAACGTAACCAGTAGTGGGATTCAAATAGTTTAACACCAGTTCTCTGCCCTAACGACTGTTTTAAGTATAAAAAACAATATACCAAGGTAGCTTATTATTTGATGCCTTTACTACTTAAATAAGAACAATAAAAGAGGTGCTCAAACCCAGATAATGTTGTAAGAAAGAGTTTTAAAATATTAATGAAAAAATATTAAATAATATCTGACAAAAACAATAAAACTATTATTTAAGATATTTCCATATTGCTTCTTGATTGGCATCCTCACTTGCAATTTTTTTCACTTATGAATGGAATGAACATGACTACGGGTGCTTAGAATACGGTGTTGCGCAGATGAATGTTAAAAAGGAGCAAGGAAAAAAAAGAAAGAAAAACAAACAAAAAAGGAGCAAGGAATGTAAATATGTCATTTCCACATTGGGCAGCTGCCCAGGCGCCTACCTTAGAGAGAACCCTGATGACAAGTGCCATTTTAACATCCGGTTCACCAAACTCAACAAAAAATTAGGTATCAGTTTTTCTGAACTGGTGTGAACCGGCTGAATCCTACCACTGGACGTAACCCTTAGAGATGTATAACTGCTCAAAAATTCCACAGGGGTTTACTCACCATGTTCACTTTGTTTTTCAATACGTTGAATTTATTTTTTACTTAAAAAAGAAATCTTGTTATTGAAGTATGATTGACATGCAAAATTTTGTACAGATTTAATGTACACAACTTAGGAAGTGTGTATCACTACAAAGAATGCCGTAAACATATCTATCACCTCTGTTTTCTCCTACCCTCTTTATTTATTTGTTTGTTTGTTTATTATCATCACTGTGATAAGAATACAGCATATGACCTCCCCTCTTGGCAAAATTTCAAGCATACAGTCCAGTATCATTAACTCTGGGTGCTGTGCTGTACAGCAGTGGTCCCCAACCTTTTTTGGGCCACGGACCGGTTTAATGTCAGAAAATATTTTCACCGACCTGCCTTTAGGGTGGGACAGATAAATGTATCACATGACCGAGACAAGCGTCAAGAGTGAGTCTTAGACAATGTAACAAAGGGAATCTGGTCATTTTTTAAAAATAAAAGATTGTTCAGACTTAAATATAAATAAAACGGAAATAATGTAAGTTATTTATTCTTTCTCTGCGGACTGGTATCAAATGGCCCACGGACCGGTACCGGTCCGCGGCCCGGGGGTTGGGGACCACTGCTGTACAGTACATCTATCTCTAGGACCTAACCATCTTAAATTGTCAGACTCTTTTGTAATTGGTTGTGGCAGCCAGGAGAGGGCACTGTTGCCTTACCCAAATTCTGCACTGTGCCCTGTGGAGCCCTGCATCCGTGTCCTGTGCTATACAGTCCCACTTCTGCCTTTGTTGAGGATGGAAGTTTCATTTTTTTAGTAACCAGCAAGGGAAACATTAAAGAACAAAACAAACAAGAAGATCTTTTGTTTGTAACAGGACACAAAAATTATCAAGACTTGACAAATGTTTTATAATTTTTAAGTTATGCTTAATTGTGTATGGAATTTTGAAATTTGCAAGTGAGACAGAGAAAATGAATTCTGATTAAATGATCAAGGATCTGCCTGGAAAACCACTGTTTGAAAAATTAAGAGTGTAACTTGGTGTTCCTGCTCACTGTGGGCATCTTAAGCGAGCCAGAAAAGACTCGGGAGAAATTGCCGCACAGAGTTTGAGAACCTGGGGATGTGTCCTCACAGAGTGCCAAAACCCAGGGTGTCTTGAAAACCTGTCTTTGTGAAGAGAAAGGAGGATGCTGTTGACACTCACCCCCACCTCTCTGAAGTTTGCCTTTTCCGTTCTTGGCCAGCCACTTTATCATATTTAATAGGCCAGTTTTGGGTTTTTTTCTTTTTTTAACAAGAAAATAATGGCTTCATTTGTAATCCTTGGGTGACAGACACTGAACTCTTTTTTTTGGGGGGGCCTATATTTATGTTCTTTTTCTCCTCATTCCTCTCAAGTTTCCTTATGTATAACTTCTTTCTACGGTTTCAGAGTTGGAAGGAGGAGAAACATTTGAAAGGCAACACAGGTATGCTGATGGCAAGCCGAGCCTGCACATTGTAAAGTCACGGTGAATGGCTGGGAAAACCTAGTGGAGCTGGGGAATATCCCCGGCACCGCGGATTAATATGATACCGATAAATAAATATTTGCTGAATGACTGACTGGCTGAGTGAATGAATGAATAAAACCACAGCCTCTCAGGTACTTATGGATATAAAAACTGATTTATAACTATTTGAATGTACATACCTTTTAAAAATTATTTACCATTTTCTCCTAACATTTCCAAATATCCTCAGATAAAGGAATAGCAAGTCTCCCAACTTTGTTTGGGATTTTATAGTGAAGGCTTACTAAAATTACTCATGAGGCTAAGGGGAATTTGTGAATGTTGTGTATGTGAGTATATCCTTGCTTGTGCTGTTTTCACAATGAGGCAGAGAAACCATTCTGGGACCTTTAAGAGAACACGTACATCAGAGTCCCTCTCTTTCATCTTAACATTAACTTGCAGCTTCCTCAATTTTTTTTTCCAGACTCCTGTCCGAGCTGAGCTGCAGCCATGAAGAAGGCCTGTGCTTGCAGAGTGTCATAGAATTTTTTTTTTTTTTTGACAGAGACAGAGAGAGAGAGTAATAGGGAGGGACAGATAGGGACAGACAGAGAGGAAGGGAGAGAGATGAGAAGCATCAATTCTTCATTACAGCACCTTAGTTGTTCATTGATTGCATTCTCATATGTGCCTTGACCGAGGGGCTACAGCAGAGCGAGTGATCCCTTGCTCAAGCCAGCAACCCCACACTCAAGCTGGTGAGCCCATGCTCAAGCTGGATGAGTCTGGGGTTTCGAACTAAAATCCTCTGTGTCCCAGTCCAATTCTCTATCCACTGCACCACTGCCTGGTCAGGCTAGAATCCTTTTAGTAGTTATTCAAAGGTACAAGCTCTTGGACCACAAAGATCCCTTCTTCTCATCCCTTCTTCATGCCCAGACCTGCTCAAAGACTTGGCATATTGCCCTGGAAGCAAAGCATACAGGCCAAATAGAACCTTCATTTTCAGTGCTGGGAACAACAGTCAATTCTTTAATGTAATTACTTAGAACAAATTAAGAGTTTAGACCAGGAGCCTCCAGGCACTCTAAAGATTATGAGAAACAGGGATTAGGGGATAGTTTAAGATGCCTGTGAGCTCTGGAAGGCCACACCCCACGCAGTCCTGGTGTGGTTCTGATAGACTGGTTCGGATAGACAGGAGTGAGCTTTTCCCAAGTGTACTCGCTGAGACGTCAGGCAGGAAATAGTTGGGCCTGTGTTCAGTCTGTGCTCTGTCTTGGCGGGTGATCTTTTTTAAATGTGTGAGTTCTTAACTGCTTTTCTCAATGCAGCAACTTAGATTTTTTAAGGTAATGGAGAGTAGAGGCATTTCTCCATCATCAAATGAAGACCGAGGGCCTCAGTACAAAACATGAAGACAGTATCAGTGAGAGACAGAAGGAGACAAAGGGAAATCCCATGAATCTGAGCTGTTACTGCACAAGCCGTTAGCTCCTGGGTGTGCAAGAGGAACAGAGTCTCCAATGCCCACGGAAAGAGAGTGTACATTCATTCAGGGCGGAAGTGTCCCTCAACCCAGTGCTGCTGGGCAGATATGGAAATAGAAACTTTGAAAAGACTCCAGTCACTTTTATCTCAGAGAGTTACTAGGAAATAGAAATGAGGTTGTGGGATCACTCTCCTTAAACAGCATACTAAGGAATCATAAAAGCAAGCATTATAGAACGCTTACCACAAGCCAGGCACTGCCCTCTGTGCTGAATGCATGCTAGTATTTAATGAGCAAAACAATCCTCTGAGCCTGATACTGTCATCTCCTATTACAAACTGGGGAATTAAGGCACCAAGATAATACAATACTTGCTCCTAAACACCCCACCAGTAAATATAAGAGCAGGAATTCTAGCTTGGTTCTAGAGACTCCTCCCTTAACCACTTAAATGCTAAAAATAAAAATACTATGTGCACAGAAAGACTAGAATTTAAATGCTAAGTGTAATTCTCTCCAAGTGGTGGGTTTATGGTTAATTTTTTTCTTTTACTTTTCTGTTTATTCCAAATTTGTACCATGCGTTGCTTTTGTAATCAGAGAGAAAATAAATGCTGCTTTAAAATCCTGACCCTAAAATCTATAACTTACAACAAACAGGCTGTGACAATCATTGTCTTGAAGGGCTCTGGGGTAGGAGTAACATAAGCAGTCTAGACTGATTTACTCACGGCCGTACTTTATAGAATAAATAGTCACCAAGGAAAAGTGACTCACTCTGTCCCTCTGCAGTCCTGTGTGCAGCCAATTAACTGCCCCTTTGCAGTGTCACTTGGGGCTGTACAAGGTGCCAGTCTCAAAGGAAGAATGAATTTTCCAGCTCTAACAACAGCGAATAGAGGAGTTCAATATGATGGTGGAGCTTAGCAGAGGCGGATTAAGGTTGGCTGAGGCCCTGGGTGCTAAAGAAAATATAAGGCCCCTTAAAAAAAGAGAGACAGGGAAAATAAAAATACATGTTAATGATATTTTTAAATAAACAAAAAATAGTATGTACTATTAATGTTAACATTGCACACATGAAAATGAACTTGGTGTCATTAGAAAAAAGTGTAAAGTTGGGGTTTTGCGGGCCCTTCAGGAGTCGGGGCACAGGGTGCGTGCCCGGTGCGCCTGCCGTTAAACCTCCTTGGAGCTTAGCAATGAAAAGACACAAATACATTTTCACACAAAACTTTCCATTAAAGGCCATAACAGAAAAGTCTATTGTATAGTATATCGGCATGAGCAATTGGAGTTTGAAATTTAAAAGTCATACCATAATCCAATTAAATACAATACTTCACAAAATACATATAATGGATGTAGGAAGCAACTGAAAAACTTAAATCTGACCAAGCCAGTTTGGAAACAATTTTAAGAACACTCTCAAGGTTCATCATAACAGATATTTAACACAAGTACAGTTTAAAAGGCATAAACGCAGGAGGTGGCAAACTGAAATGAAAAAAACTATCAGTTAAGCTCTCTTGTTCATCCCCAGAAATAAAAGTAACTGACTCATACAAGGCTGATAACTTCTTGTATGGATTACTTTACTTTTTCCTTATCCTTGTCTTTTAAAAAACTATAGCGCTCTTTTTTAAAGTAAGGGGATCGCTGATAGGAACTGAGGTCTTATTTTCCCAGGTTTATGCACCTGTGTTAGGTGAGGTATTGAAGCGGTTACTTCACTGAGACCCCAGATCTGTGTCCCCATGAGAACGAAGGACTTCTTCCCCTAGCTGCTGGGGTGCTGGCTGCATGAGACACTCAGCCGTCGGTCCTCGTTGGCACTGCCTCTGGAAGAGTGCCATCTTGACCGCTGCCCTGTCCGGGGCAAGCTGCGTTAGAAGCTGGTCAAGCTGCCCTGTACACCTGGCCTCGCCTTCCCCCGGGGCAATCTGCAGGGTTATTTCCTCTCGGCTGAGCCTGGTCCCAGCTCAGTGCCTCCCTTTGCCCATCCGCCTTCCTTCCCTTTCCTAACATAAGGGTTGATCCCAGGACACTGTGCAGCCAGGGGATGTCCCTGTGGCTGGGTGTCCACTTCCCTGCACGAACCCAACATGGGGGAGGGAGAACAAAGATCGTTGGCAGGCAGTCGGCCCCTCTGACACACCGACTCCACAGCACAGTCTTGACCCATATCACAAATAACACAGCGAGGGAAAGCTGCAACCTTCCTTGCACAGTTTCAGGAATGGACTGACTAACAAAGAGGACACTTTTGGAAGACCAGCAGGAAACACATCTGAAATTCAGGTGGGGTTTCAGGGTGGCAGCTGTTTAACCCACTGTTTAGGCCGTCTGTCCTCGGTACCATGGTCACACTGGGTTAATTAAATCCTTCTCATTAATTCAGCGCAAGTGTAAATTAGGAAGGAATGAAGATAAATTAGGTTTGAAGGCAGCTAATACATTTAACCCCATGCTGCTTATTTTGCAGCCTAACAAAATAATACTGTTAAGGGAGATAACAAGGCCAAAGCCTTGGGCACAGCTTCTTAATAGCATTAAAAATGAGACCTTGGTTTGGTGTCACAAGGCAGAGCCAAAGGCCAGCTCCCAGGAGCACTCAAGACTGGCCTGACATCTTGGGTGAGATGGTGGCCACTGAGTAACAGGATTTGTGTAGCATTTCCCAAGTTGTTTGTGACTCAGATATCTGCTGTGTCTCTCCTCCTCCAGTTTGACCACAGGCCTGTCTAGGCAGTTCTTCCTACATAGATTGAAAATTTACTCAGTTTTTCTTCCGGTGGGTGAAGTGACAGGAATTACCTTTAGAATTGGCTGAGCAATGTTGGAGAGATAACACAGTTTGTGTACCTATGATCATGAATATGCTAAATTGCAAATCGCTTTTAGTTGTGAAATAAACATTAGAAACTGCACACTGGCTGAGAACTTTCCACACACTGGTTCAGGCAAACCAGCGTATAGTTTGTAGGAGCTCATTGGCAGCACACGTGCCTTCCCCCATGCAAGTTTAGTTACTGTGTCTTTCAACAGGAAAATGTTTTCCAGTTTTATAACCTACTTACACTAGTTTCTTTTCCATGCTTCATGTTGCTTATCTCCCTGAGGCAGATGAAGCAGATGTATATGGTCACTGAATACATTTCAAGATTTTTCCAGGTTATAACTCTTTTTCCTTCTCTTTCCTTGAAGCATAGAGAGGTAGCAACAATAGGCAGGGCAGACACAGGAAGATGGTACCAGTGGATGAGAACAGGAGGGCCAGAGGATCCCTGCCTTCCCAGCAGAGCTGTTTTCAAAAAGAAGTAAACTTCGCTATCCTTCTTGGTTGAGAACACAGTAGTTTCCAGGTGACTAAGAAGCAACACCAATTGTCCTAGCTCAGTGGTCTACTTTGATAAAATCCCCACCAGACCAACTGGGCTGTGTTTTATTTCTAGGCAGGGTCATATCTATAATATTCTAGGGAGACTTGGTAAGTGACTGCAGAGAAAGTGGTAATCTTTTAATTTAAACAGGATCTTTCCTCCCAAAGAAGATATCATATTAATACTTGGTCTTCAAAATCAGCGAGCTTTTTTTTGACCTACCACCTGCGAGACTCAGCCACCCTGGTCAGCTCCCCCACACCTTCCATAGGCTACAGAAGCATGTTTTTAAAAGGCATGCAATGGCTACACGTTTCCACCTCCCATCTTTTCAGCATCTATCTCTGGCGACCACAACTCTTCTAGTCTCCACTGATTTTATCCACGGCTCCTCCAAGAGCTGAGTCTGCTCACCGGGCTCCACAGTCGCCACATGTGGTTCTTAGCGTGAATTGATACAGCCGCCTTCGGCTTTCTGAAGCCTTTACCAGCCGAGACTCTCCATAGAACTGTAAAATATGAAACAGACTTGTAAAGGCTCATGGTGAGGCTGGCGACTTAATGCTAACAAAGGACTTCAGAGGGCACTGTCTTTCTTTGTTTGCAAGAAGCGAAATTTCTCAGCGCGAATATCAGGAGAAACCGCGGGTGAAAAAAAAAAGTGGTAGTAGAATAAAGAACCGACAGTTTTGGTCTCACCAGTCTCTGCACTCTGGGAGCGCCAGGCGCTGCCACCTCGCTCTGTGTAAATTTTCTGCTTTTAGTGTTTGAAAGAAAGCTGGGAGACCGGAAAGTGGGGTTCCCAGAGCTGCCGGGCTGGGCCACTGCTAAGTGGCTGTGTTATCTCGAATTGGACAATTCATTTGTACCTCAATCTCAGTTTCCTAACCTGTAAAATGAGTGGGCTTGACTGGTCATTTCTACAGTTCATTCATAGATTTTATTTTGAATCCTACCAAAACAAACAACAACAAAAAACAAAACGCGTTTTAAACTCCCAGTGAAAAGACAATGGGTTTTGTAAAGAGTGACCGACATTCGAGGATATTTTTCGAATCGCCTTTTCTCCCGGCACGCGGCGCTTCCGAGATGTGTGTGCCCAGCCATTTCTTCGCTGAACTCCAAACTAACACCAACCGGCGATAAAAGGAAGGGTCCCGCAGGAGAGGGCTAGTGAAGCTTGAGAGCTAGCGAGAGGGGGCGGCGTAGCGGCTCCTTTGAGCAGTTCGCTTTGAATCAAGCGGCCTCGGCTATTGGCTGCGAAGCACGTGGGCGCACGGCGGCCGCTCAGGGCGGTGTAGGGCAGAGTCCGACCGTGGCTACTTCATCTTCCAAGGGCAGGGAGGACCGGCACCCGGAAAATGCATGGGGCTCGAGGCTAGCTGGCTCTCCCGCCAGCGAGAAACTCTACTGCCCGGCTTTGCCCAACCTGCAGTGTCCCCGGAAGTGTCCAAACTTGTGCCCCTTCTCTCGCCACTGTCCTCTTTCCAAGTGTCCCACCCAGTGCGCGGGCTGTTGTGCGCCCAGGGCGCGTGCCGCGGGCCCCCAGCTCTCTCCTCGCCACCCCTTCTTGAGCATCTCGCGGGCTCCGGCAGCGCCGAGCGCACAACCTGGGGCTGCGCCTCCCTGCCGAGGGTCCCTTGGCTCTGGGGCTATCCATTAAAAGGCCTGGGCCAGAGTCAGGCACTCCGACCCAGGAAAACTTATTTCACTTGCAGTCCCCGAGGGTTGCAGCTGCTTGCTAATGGCTGAAATACCGCGTCCGCTTTGTCTGTCTCCACTCCGCAGCCCCCCTCCCCGCTTCCTCTCACGATTAACTCCCCCCGACACGCTCTTCTCTAGCTCTCTTCCCCGCCCCCGCCCCCCACCTCCTCCTTCGCGGGCTGCCTCCTAGCGCTTCCTCCCTCCCTCTGCTGGTGTCACTCTCGGCATAGGCACTCTCTCCCTCTCCCTCTCCCCCACCCCACCCCTCCGCACCGCCCCATTTATAGGCCGGCGGACCGCGGCGGAGCGCAGAGTGCTCGGGCAGCCAGAGAGGCGGCGCGGCGGTGGCGGTGTGGAGACCGAGTCCAGACGCCAGGCGGCCGCCGGCGCGCACGGCGCTTTCTAACTCCCCGCGAGTGCACAGCCCGCCTCCTTCCGTGGCGCCTGCAACCGCAGGCTAGCTCTTTCCTCCCGAAACTCGCTCCGGGTGACGCTACACGCGTTGCGGACACAGTCCGCGGCGTGGGGACAGTGAGGCCGAGGCAAACCGCCGCGGTAGCCGCCCGGAGCCAGCGCCCCTGGCGCGGCCCTCTTCACGGCTGGCGCCCCATGCGCACGCCTTTCGCCCGAGCAGTCGCTACCGCTTCCCGTGGCTGAGACCTCCGCTTCGTCGCCTTCCTGCCGGGTGAGCGAGGCAGGAGCCCAGCTAGTTGTGCACTTAGGACAGTCGCCACTGTTGTAAGTTTCCTCTACTGCCCCAGACCTGTTGCGGGTGCCGCGGGTTTCAGGGCACGCTTGAACTGCGGGGGTGTGTTCGCGAGGGGTGTGCGTGCGCGCGCTCCGGAGGCCAGGGCTGCGCCTTCGGCGGAGATGGTGAGTTGTTGGGGAGCAGTCCTCAGTATTCTCTGCTGCTCTCCCACACCCAAGCAGGAGCCGGGCTTCGCCAGAGGGGCCTCCTCTCGGCGGCGCAGCACTCAGGCGAGCTGGTGGGTGAGCGAGGAGCAGGGCCAGGGTACGATGACTCTCCCCGCTCCGTGGAAAGCAGCGCTTCCCTGAGCGTGGATTTCCCGCTGCCTCGTACGTGGCAGTCTCTAAGACCGAGCGCGCGAGATTGTCGACCCACGTTGCACTCTACCCGGTATGGGGAACGCCGGGGCCACGCGCAGACATCCCCATGTGAGGGCACGCTCTCTTGTGAAATGTCTCTAGGGAATGAATGAAAACTGGATTTTTCCCCCTGAAAAATTAGTTTCTTTTTATAAAAGAACAATATTTGGCCTTTAGTATAATATTATTAGTTTCTAAGGACAAGAATTGATGGGCGGGGTGAAGATGAACCATTGAACTTGTTCAGCTTGTAATTTGTTTTCACCCTGAAAGGCAAGGCCAGCGTGTTAAAGAGAGTTGCAAGTGTTTTAGGGGACTGCGTGGTGAAATTATTTTCCTGTTAACAAGATGTTTATAATAATGTCGTATCATTGTTATCAATACGTAAATGCCGCCAGAAAATCTGCCCTGTTTCTCCTTTGATTGCATTGAGATCAGTTTCTAAACCTGAGATGTGGTGGGGACGCAAAGAATTGGAGGCAGAGAGCCTGGGCAAAGAGCTTTGAGTGAACCGGAGTTACTCTAACTAGAAGCCCTTTTGATGTTGAGTGTAATAGCAGCCTTTTTTCTCGTCCTCTTTGTTAGGTGCAGGTTAAATACATGTGTGCATTTTTTGGACAGTTACGTGGCATGTGATTATTTCTCTGGGGGCTTAAAAATACCAGGAGGATGATTCATTTTATATTGAAGTTGTATAAATGACTTATACTTAGTGACTGTATAAGTGATTTATGCTGATAGTTTGATGTTTGCTAATTTCAAACCAGAAAGTAACTAACTTTTCCCATGGGTCTTTTAAGTATACCTTTTATTTTTGTCAAACATTGCTGCAAGAATGTTGGGTTCTGACTGTGACATGCTTTTCTATCTGGATGTTATCCAAGATAACAGGCTAGGTTCTTCGTTCTGGTTTTATGGGCCAACCTGGAAAATACAGATGCATCAACACAGGATGCATGGAGATGCAGATCCTAGATCCTAAGGTCTTAAATTTTAAGTGTAGGCCTGGTTGTGAGTGGTGTTGGACACCATCACACATCTAATGCTCAGAAACATGTTCTGGGCTCCTGGGATTCCTGCTTAATGCGCTTAATGGTGCTTATGCAACCTTGGGCAGGTCAGGTCCCTCATTCTTCAGCCAGAGCTGCATTTGCTCTTAGCCTGAAAGGAGGCAGCTTTTGAGGTTGTATTGGAAATATTAGCTTAAAAAAAAAAGGTGTACAAACTCATTTGGAATTTTTGTAAGCATTGATACCATCTTTTGAGGTTTAAAATCTTCCTCAAAGAGCTTCATATGGAATGTGCTAATTTAAATGATAACTACACTGGTAGAGCGTCAGTGACTAATACATTTTAACACTTTGGTGCATTCACACAAAATCATACCAATTGTTCTGCATAGCACTGAGCACTGGTTACAAAAAAAAAAAGACTAGATGTGTAGAGGCTCAGCTTGAGGGGGGAATGAAGTTGGCTCCTCACCAGTTGTTATATCTAGGAGGCTAACAGAGACTAATGGGTGTTTGTCAGGTCTTGGTAATACCAGAGCCTGAGACTTTGTTGCTTATTTTCTTTCATTAAGCCATGTTTACTCAGAATGAAAAGTTACATTCCAAAAATAAAAGGAAAACAAGTTGCATCACCTAATGGTGTGTGGCCTGTATGTTAAAGGCAAGTTAGGTTTTTGTTTTCCGTGACAGCTGGTCAGGGAAGTGCACTTTAGTATCTAGCCCATGAATCCCTGCTAAGTTACTCATTTGCATTTATTGATAATTCCTGGGATGAAACTTAAAAATAAATATCTGAATGTTGAAGGAAATAAACAGGCCATCAATACTAGCTGTTCTGAGTTTAGAATAGCTACTGTAACCACCCAGTTTACTTGCTTAGGATAAACAGCTTCCTTAGGAATCCTTTGACAGGCAGGTGCTTGAAGCCTTTATTCCTTTGAAGTAAAAGAGAGGTAGGGGTTGGGTTTTTTGTTTTTTATTTTAAAGTATGTGATTCAATTTTTGAAGATAGGTGATAGGGATTTTCTACACCTTTAGCCTACAATTTACTTACTGAGGAAAGCCAAAGATGGCATTAGATTCTGCTATAATATTAATTTAGAAACTGAGGAATAAAACCATTTTAGTCAGCAAGTAAATACGAGGGTGTCCTAAATTAACAATGGCCAGCAGATTTTTTAATGTAATACATAATGACTGTGTATTTTTTAATTTAGATAAAGCAATGTTTGTATCTTGAACTCTCTATATGCAAATGCCACAATTAGCAGGTACACAAGAATGGTCCTGGTGATACATCTAATCAAAAGAGGGGGTGGGGCCTGACCAGGCAGTGGTGCAGTGGATAGAGCATTGGACTGGGATGTGGAAGACACAGGTTCAAGACCCCAAGGTCGCTGGCTTGAGCAAGAGGTTACTCATTCTGCTGTAGCCCCACGGTCAAGGCACATATGAGAAAGCAATCAATGAACAACTAAGGTGTCGCAACGAAAAATTGGTGCTTTTCATCTCTCCCTTCCTGTCTGTCCCTATCTATCCCTCTCTCTGACTCTCTCTGTCTCTGTATAAAAGAAAAGTGGGTGGGTGGGTAGATCCTTTGTCCTTGCAACTGGTTTCCCAAGAATTGATATAAAGCTGGAAGAACAGAAAAAAACAGCACTCATGAGTATGCTACTCAAACTATTCTTCCTTTTATGTGCCCAAATCCTCATTTTGGAAGCTGTCCAGAGCAAGAGAGATGGGTGGTGATTGTGGTCAGAATCTATTGTGTTTTCACCCAAGCCTGCTGATCAATATATGGTAATGTTTCTACTGGGCCTCTTTTAGGACTTTGTAGTAGTAGAGCTGTCTGGTTAGAAATGATTTGTAATATTTAAATGAAGGTCCAGTCATTGGAGAAGTTGCCTAAGCCTATGATTTTAATATTATGTTTCCCGTTTATTGTATATCGCAGGGAGGCCAGATCTTACCAAAGGAATTCTTAAAGGAATTAATTAGTAGGTGTTTGTTTTACACATGGCTTTATGTTGCATAGGGCATTAAAGCTGGTGCCTATCCTAGAGTTATGAGAGCTGGAGGCCTGGCATTTTGAGTGGCCTGTGGTAAACCAGCTGGACAAGGACAGGGAGCTGTGAGAATGAGACTTTGCTCCTCCTGGCCTGACATACATTCTCAAGGACTTCAATATCCTGAAAGCTGGCAATCAGGTTTTCCAAGATGAACCTGCTTTCAAGCAGCGATTTTTTTTTAAAAAACAGTATATAACTCATATAGCTCAACAGTATGACCACGAATGCCTCTCCTTTTAGGTAATTGTCTCTGACTTTGGGCACCGATGGCCATCCATTATGTAGAACAGTAGTCAGCAGCGCCAACAGCAAACTGTACTGTTCTCTCTATTCTAAGGGATTGCTGCTTTGTACTGCTGTTTGACACATCAGGAGCACCTTGCTTAGTGGTTTTGTTTTGTTTTGTTTTTTAGGAGTGGAAACAAAATGTCAGTCAGTGTGCACGAGAACCGTAAGTCCAGGGCCAGCAGCGGCTCCATTAACATCTATCTGTTTCACAAGACTTCCTACGCCGACAGCGTCCTCACTCACCTGAACCTTCTACGCCAGCAGCGCCTCTTCACTGATGTCCTGCTCCATGCCGGAAATAGGACTTTCCCTTGTCACCGGGCCGTGCTGGCTGCATGCAGCCGCTACTTTGAAGCCATGTTCAGTGGTGGCCTGAAGGAGAGCCAGGACAGTGAGGTCAACTTCGACAACTCCATCCACCCAGAAGTCTTAGAGCTGCTTCTTGACTATGCGTACTCCTCCCGGGTCATCATCAATGAAGAAAACGCGGAGTCACTCCTGGAAGCCGGAGACATGCTGGAGTTTCAAGATATCCGGGATGCCTGTGCAGAGTTTCTGGAGAAGAACCTGCATCCCACCAACTGCCTGGGCATGCTGCTGCTGTCTGATGCACACCAGTGCACCAAGCTGTATGAACTGTCCTGGAGAATGTGTCTCAGCAATTTCCAAACCATCAGGAAGAACGAAGATTTCCTGCAGCTGCCCCAGGACATGGTAGTGCAGCTCCTGTCCAGCGAAGAGCTGGAGACAGAAGATGAAAGGCTCGTGTACGAGTCTGCAATTAACTGGATCAGCTACGACCTGAAGAAGCGCTACTGCTACCTCCCAGAGCTGTTGCAGACGGTGAGGCTGGCTCTCCTGCCAGCCATCTATCTCATGGAGAATGTGGCCATGGAAGAACTCATCACCAAACAGAGAAAGAGCAAGGAAATTGTGGAAGAGGCCATCAGGTGCAAGCTAAAAATCCTGCAGAACGATGGCGTGGTAACCAGCCTCTGTGCCCGGCCTCGGAAAACTGGCCATGCCCTCTTCCTCTTGGGAGGGCAGACTTTCATGTGTGACAAGCTATATCTGGTAGACCAGAAGGCCAAAGAAATCATTCCTAAAGCTGACATCCCCAGCCCTAGAAAAGAGTTCAGTGCATGTGCTATTGGCTGCAAAGTATACATTACTGGAGGCCGGGGGTCTGAAAATGGTGTCTCCAAAGATGTCTGGGTTTATGACACTCTGCATGAGGAGTGGTCCAAAGCCGCCCCCATGCTGGTGGCCAGGTTTGGCCATGGCTCTGCTGAGCTGAAGCACTGCCTGTATGTGGTTGGAGGGCACACAGCCGCCACTGGCTGCCTCCCAGCCTCCCCCTCAGTCTCTCTAAAGCAAGTAGAACATTATGACCCCACAACCAACAAATGGACCATGGTAGCCCCACTCCGAGAAGGTGTTAGCAATGCTGCAGTTGTGAGTGCCAAGCTCAAGCTGTTTGCTTTTGGAGGTACCAGCGTCAGTCATGACAAGCTCCCCAAGGTTCAGTGTTATGATCAATGTGAAAACAGGTGGACGGTACCGGCCACCTGTCCCCAGCCCTGGCGTTACACAGCAGCAGCAGTGCTGGGTAACCAGATTTTTATTATGGGGGGAGATACAGAGTTCTCTGCCTGCTCCGCTTATAAATTCAACAGTGAGACTTACCAGTGGACCAAGGTGGGAGATGTGACAGCGAAGCGCATGAGCTGTCACGCTGTGGCCTCTGGAAACAAGCTCTACGTGGTGGGAGGATACTTTGGCATTCAGCGATGCAAAACTTTGGATTGCTACGATCCAACATTAGACGTGTGGAACAGCATAACCACGGTCCCATACTCGCTGATACCGACTGCATTTGTCAGCACCTGGAAACATCTGCCTTCTTAAATGCAGTATATCCTAAAGAAAGTGAGCATGAGGTAAGAAGTCAGTTTAGCTGTAACTGTGCATGTAATTAAGCTAGCTATGTAAGGTTGTGTGTGGAGTGAGGCATGGTTCATATAGCCTATCCAATAGAAGTACTACACAAACTATATAAAAAAAAGAACTTGTACCCCAGAACTTAAATGCTTGTATTGACCACAGCTAGATCCCAAACCCTTCTCTAACAGATAGAAGCCAGTGGTTCTCAGCCTTTACTGAGCCTCAGGATTTCCCAAAGAGCTTTGCAAAAACTCTCAGCCCAGTGACTTGGTTTCCTTTGCTCTGGGTGAGTCCCGGAATCAGCATTTTTAGAAAGTTTTCCGGTGATCCTAATGAATACCAGGTTGAGAAATCCCTGACCTATATTAGTAGTGCCAACTAGTCCTTGGGGCATCCTCACAGTGTGGCTGGAGCTGGTTGTGTGTCCACATGGATCATTTCATTTAATCCTCACAGCAGCCTTGTGAAGGTACTATTACTAGAGCACTCTATAGGTGAAACCACCTCGTGTACACAGAGGTTAGGGTGCCCACAGTCATAGAGCTCAGTAGGCAGAATTGGTCAAGAAATCTCCCAGGCAGCCTGGCTCCAGAGTGCAGGCACCGGAGCCTTTCGCTGAGCTGCCACTTAGTAAACTTGAACTTCATCTTGGTGTCTCCCTGGGAGATGCTTGTTGATAATTCAAATTTAGCATCCTCAAATCCTTTCTGGGATAGAGTACGGTTTAAAAAATTGAGTGCTTAAATTGAACTTCTGGTTTATCTTCTCTAACTCATTTATTAGTTTATTTAGGTTTTTCTCAGATTTATTAACTTTAGAGGGAAGTTTAGGTCTGTCCTTGGAGAAGGATGAACCCTCATTGTATAAATTCGTCTGATGCATGGACACACAGAGCCATCTAAGCTGCTCTTACAGCGGCCTTTCAGAGTTAATCAGACAGGCTGCCCCTATTGTCAGGGCTAACAAAAGTTGTGTTTCTGTGTCATATATCTGAGTACATAATGGTTGTCTTGTGTACTTAAGAGTATATAATACTCTTGGTTCAAATAATTAATAGGCCTACCCAGTTCAGTGTTCAGGAAGCTAATGGCCGCTTTGCTGCTATTAAGTAAGCATTTTTAAGATTGGCCCCAGGAATCACTTATGCATGTCTGAATGCAGCAGAGAGCTCACTCAGTATGTTGATTTGTTTTGGTGATTCATTGGCTTATTACATTCCTAGTAATAGAATGAAATTAAAACTCTGCTTTGGAAGAACTACAATGAAAACTTAACTTCTTCCTTAGAAACATTTGGCTCTGTTTTCCCTTGTATGTTTCACACCTTTGAAGGAAACTTTCAAAAGGAAAAAATAACTGGAAATCAGGGGTCGGTGCAAGCTATAAGGAAAGGGGGATTTTAACTCATTTGTCTTTTCTTTCCTCAACTATCACAGCTCATTTAAAAATGCCATGAAAATTGGCCTTGCTTTCACACTTAATCTTTCTCTCTTTATTTCATTTCTGCAGTTATCTCCTCCAGCCTATTCCAGTTAGTAGAGCTCTTAGTAATGTAATGTTTCCTCGGAATGACACCCCTTCCAAGGAGCAGGAACAGTCAGAAGCCTCCTCTGGGGAGCGACATGGCTAACAGCGTCCCACACCAAACTGGTTTTTGCAGCCTTGCTGGCATCTCAGTAATCCTGAATAAACAAATGCTCTAAAAGTGGTTATTTCATTTGTGATATGAATGCATGACTCACCTCCAAAGCTGGTTTAAAGAATCTCCTAGGGTAAAAGCATCAATTACCAGCACACTAAGTTGGGTGTTAGTCCAGAACTGGCTCGGTATGCCTAGGAGAACCATAAGAATGGGCAATGATGGTGGGATTTGAAAATGCCTGCTAGTAGTATGGTATGGTTGGCATCCTTGGAGCAAGGTAAGGAAGTTGAGGCAGAAAGAGAGATCACAGGTACATTCTGGTTCTGGTTCTAAGCTGGAGTCTGGATGTTTCTGGACCTTTCTCCTTTGTTATGTGAGTGGTTTGTATTATGCTTCCCCTGAGGTCTGTTCCAATTCAGATTTGGGTAAATCGCTCACTTGGGGGTGGCCAGGAGAAAGAGGTGAAAATACCTAGCCCAGTGCCTGGCCTAAGAGTATTCAACACTCAGGTTTCTTTCCTGCCTTCAGTTTAGATCGTAGCTTGCAATGGAATTAGCTTTGAGTGTGGTGGGAAAATGAGGTCTCTTTGACTGTTGTCTTCTTGTTAACTGTATATCTCAGTTTTGGTGCCTCCTTTTTCAGCCCTAGGTATGTTGGCTAACACTAGAATTCATCCTATCCTGAGTATTTTAACATCACACACTTCCGGTCTCATGGAAACAAAGCAAATACTGGGTTAGGTTCCATGTGAAATTACATCTTCTCCACCGTTGGTGCGACAAGCCAGGAAGTCAAGCATATATCAGTCAAGCATATATAACAACGAAATTTGAAATTTGACAGCCAAAGGGCAGCGTGGGCCTGGTCAGAGCCAGGCTTGCAGCTTCCCACAGGGAAGATGTTGGTTAAAATTGCTAAAGTATACTACACACAGATAGTGTTAAAATAGTGTTAAGCTGGATGAAGTGACTTAAAAGAAGGGCTGTGTAGGCATGTCCTCAGTTGAAAACACTTTGAAGACATCTCTGCTCTACAAATGGAGGTGCTAAAGGAATTAATATATAATATAGTATTAACAAAAAGTTTGCCCTGCTCTAAAAGCCCATTCATCAAGGAGATTTTAACTGACCCCTGCTTCTCGGTCACCAGGTGGAATGGATAAAATGGAAATGACTTCTGATTAGTCTGCATTTTCATGGTGCTGTGTGACCCCAACCTGACAGAATTCAGATTTTGATTTGCTTTGTTTCTTCTCTTTTTAGAATGTTTCTTTTCTTTTAGTGTGTGTGTTTTCCCCCAGTACACAACATCTTGAAATTTTGTATTATTACAAGATACATTCTTTGGGTCTAGTGTTGATATATAGGTTACCAGCAGGTGGGATTAGGGGGATGACACGGTAGTCTAAGGAATGCCTTGAAAGCTTGAATCACTGTTATGAAACTGCCAAAAGAAACAACTAATGAAATGAATCAGACTTCTAAACACACAAAAGCGGGAAGAATTCAATGCAAGTACTGAGCGGCCCTTCCTGAATTCCCTTTGTCTGTAGAGTTATAGCAGTCGGGTGCAGTTTCCTACCAGGGCCGGAAATGTATTCCATGAGGGCGAGCATTTGAAAGATAAGCCATCTGCAAAATTTCCCGATATCAAATTAGACCGTAAACGAATGGGAAGGTTGGGTAGTGTGAGGAAATGCCAGCTCCTGTGAAAAGTGCAGCCTTCATGGTTATGGCACTTTGAATGTATATTCACACTTGGCGTTGGTAAAGTCTGTAGATAATAACAACACTGCATCCCATAGCTGGTGTCTCAAGTGTCAACTGATGAACTTCGAGAATAAACTCCAGCCTTGGGCTATTGAGGCCTGGTATGTTGTCATGAAAGGAAGCGAGACTGATTTCTGTCGTAATGAATAGCAGAGATGCATTTAAATAAGAAGATTAATACGTCTGCTGTCTATATAGTGAATAAATTGAATTTGGGATCTCTTATGGTAAATGCGCCAAGGGAGGTTTGCACAGGAATCTTTCTTGACCCTTTGGTGACTGCTTCATGGTGGCTCTGACCACAGGGCAGCATTACTAATGTTGGAAGCAGAAGATGGCAACTGATAACAGCACCTAGCTGTGTAGGTTTGAATTTGAATGTGTATGTTTCGGAAAGAAGTGAAGATCCCTCTTTGGACACCATTGTTTCCGTAGGGCCAGCCATCTGCATGCATGCGTGTGTGTGTACATTTAAGATAAGCACTTCACTTGTCTTTGTATAGTTCCTACAGAACATGTAATTAAGACCTCTGGAACAATATTGACCAGCTCTGTCCTGAGTTTTATTTTATTTATTTTTTTAGCTTTTGAGTCTACTAACAAAACTCTGTTGCCTCTGTTTTAGCTCAAGAAGTGATTGCTATTTCGGAGAGGCCAAATTTAATGAAGAGAAAGAAAAAAAAGGAGAAGAAGTCGCTACAAGACTTGGATTGTTTAATTGGCTGCACCTTGTAAATGCTCTAACTGGACATGAAGGAAGGGGTGGGGGAGGGGTGGGATTTTCAGTGCAAGTAGCACATGGTTTAAATATGAATGAATGAACCTGTGATCTAGTCCTTGTCTTGTAATTGTGGATTAATGTCAGTGTTAATCAGCCCCTCAAAGGGAGAGAAAAGCTGGGCCTTTTCCCTTGCTGTACCACATTCAGCATTTGATTTCCATGGGTTCCACCATTTATGTGTAAAATTTGAAATGGTTGTCACCTCTCTCTGAGGAGCAAGCTTGCAGCCTCAACACCAGCTGCTGTTGGAGATGGAAAGCCCATCTGTGGGGCCAGGAGGGAAACCGGCAGTACTGACTGCAGAATGAGGACCATGGACTCGGCTAATCTCGGAGCAGTTGTGCCCCCAGGAAGGCTTCCAGATATTGGGGACATTGTTGGTAGCAGTTTGGTAGATGTTCTTTTCTATTTATAAGTGACTTTAAACTCTCCCTTGGCTGTTAAGAAATTTGTTATAGATTTAGCTATTTATTGTTGAATGCCTGCATGCTGAAACAATGCTTACAATTGTCTTCACGTGTATGGACGTGTGTGAACAGTTGTATGTTTTGCACAATTTTGTGGCTGTTGTGATGTGCCTTGCTGCACAAAAAATGAAAACTTTGGGGTTACAGTTTGGAACATAACTGGAGGGTGGGTTGGGAAGGGGAGGGATTTTGTAAATATCAAGACAGGGAAGGATTACAAAACAGAAATGTAAACTCTACCTAGGGGTAGAGAAAGCATGGAGGACACGTTCTTTAAGACTCACCGACTTTTAATGGGGTTTCCTGGACTCTGGTCATGCTGATGGCTCATAGGATGAGGGAAGACTTCTTTCTGTCCCTTTCCTTCCCATCTAATTCACATCTTTCAGTCTCGGCTACTGAAATTTGGAAAGGACCAAATTGCTTTGCAGTTTTTCTCTTTGTGTAATATCCTGAAATCCTGGAAAATTCTATGGGCTAGTTCTGTATATAGGGCACAGGTAAAGACATAGTCCAAAGTTTATATATTTATTTATTTATTACCCTGTGAGAATGCTTTGCCATAATTATAGTAACAGGGGAAAAAACTGCATCATCACAAGCATGAATTAATTCACCCGATTTGCTCGACCTGGATTCATTGTTATCCTCGCTGTACAATTTAGCAAGTGTGACAAGTTCTCCAACAATGTATACCTTAGTGCTCAGCTGTAGGTAAGTCTCTAAAAGAACTCTTTGGTGCACAAAAGTGACACATTTGGCCTCAAAAACACCCAAGAATTGTAAGCAGTGGCCGCTGTTGAGGTTTTCCAGGATAGTTGGGAATCGGTGGTGAATACAGTACATTCTTTTGCTAGTTTGTGGGCTTGTTTACTGAACGTGTGCTGTGATAGGTGTTAGTACTGGACTCCAATAGGTGCTTCCTCGGACGGGTCTGGGGAAGACCTGAGTTTGAACTCTCGCACTGCTCTCCTTGATGTCGCTCATGTCACTGTACTTTAGAGAATATGTTTTAAGACTGATAGCAACCTTTTACTCTATGAATGTGTTTGCATTGTCTGGTGACAGCTAAATCCCTATCGTTTCCCTCCACCTGAAAACTTTAAATTAATTGTACATATCCGTCCACGCCATGAAGAAGTGGGCTATAGTTGGACCAAAATAAATGAGCCAATGGAATAAAAGAATCATACTACTTCCCATCAGGCAGACGTTTGCTCCTAGATGTGTTCTAAGCAATGCAAATGTCTAATTGTACAGTGGTGGCAGTTGGTGTTGTATCGTAGCAGTTACAGCTCTGTAGTTGTGATGCAAATAGGCTGAGCTGTGTGTGTCACTGCATGGCTCCTGAGAGCAGAATGAATTTTCTACAGCTGTTTCAGAGTTCTGGTCTGTCCTTGAATCCTCTATTATTTACTGTGTGTGAGCCAGAGAGGGCTGTGGTCAGGGTGGGCCCCCCGCCTTCAGGGAACTTTCTGGACTCCCATCCTTTGAATTGAGGTAGGCATTTGGGCTCACTACTGGACTATTCTCGCCCTGTGAAACGTCCTACACTTTGAAGCAAATACAATTCACAGCACAGTGCACACAAAAACCTTGGCGTAAGACAGAGAAGGTTCTTCTTATTCAGTGGATGGGTTGCTATGGCAACAGATAACAAAGGGCAGCCTTCTACTTCTGGTATAATTGTGTAGCCCCTTTTCTCTGGGCTTGACACCTGTCTGAATAAGAGTGATTAGAGCTGAATAATATCCTTCTCTTGGCTATTGAATATGTGGTTCATGTACAAAACTGTATAAGTTGAAGAAGTAAAGTGTTCACGTTCATATGTATTTGTTTCCTACTGCTACATTTTTGAGGTTTTGTAAAACTTTTTTTTTTTACAATGTGAAACTGAAGGTCAAATAAATTATTAGAGATTTTCTCTTCATTGTGTGTGAGGATTTTCATTTGAATACATCATTTCAGCCACCAAAAACATGGGCCTTTTTTAGTTTAATCAAAAAGACAATTCTTTCAAATATTTTCTGAGTGTACTTTATTTCACCATTGAGTCGCATACTTTTAATAAAGCAATTCTGCACATTAAAAATTTTCACCTTATAGGATATTTCTTTAAGCAAGGCAAAATATGGGTTATTCATAGCTTAGCCTTGAAGTATAAAAAGTCACATATCATACAATATTTAATATATATGTATTTTTATATATTTTTAATTTATTCACTTTAGAGAGGAAAGAGAGAGAGAGAGAGAAGGGGGGAGGAGCAGGAAGCATCAACTCCCATATGTGCCTTGACCAGGCAAACCCAGGGCTTTGAACTGGCGACCTCAGCATTTCCAGGTTGACGCTTGATTCACTGCACCACCACAGGTCAGGCACTGTGCAATATTAAGACAGTGTACTTTATGTGAGAAGGAATTTAGTTCGAGTTCCTTGTGGGTTACATTTTGGTGGGAAGCTGTGGAGAGGGGGCTGGAGTTCAATCCTCTTTTCATCTGACATCGATTGCGCCTTAGAAGTCATAAAGCAAGTGGATATAAGGGTGTATTATTTCCCTTTAGCTGCACAAAACCACAAGTTGAACCCCTCTGATACACTCAGCTTCTGAGCTGAAAGCCGCCATCCAGCTAGCTCAGCCTAAAGCCAGGTGAAGCCTCTTCCCCACCTCGTGATTGCTTTGTGTCACAGCTAGATGCTCCTTCATCAGTTGGGTTAGGTTCCTTGCTGTTTTAATGTGCAGAGTAGTGTTGGGCATAATCTTCTTTGGATAGAAAATAAACAATAGTTAATTAGGACTCTGGGCGAGCTCACAAGTAGGCAGAGTGCAATTATGGCCTTTGGACTTTGACCAAGATGCCAGAGCAGATGCCTCAGGTTTTACAGAAGGATCACTCAGTTCCGCACTGGCAGAGGCTGGCCTCGTGCCAGGCTTTGGGAACACGTGTCCTCAGATCCCAAGTGCACAATGGAGACGACCTATGAAACCCCTGTTGGTGACGCCACATATGACACCACGTGACAGAAGGGAGAATGAGTTTGGCAATCTTGACACTTGGATGTTCAGGGGAAGCTTTGATGTTACTGCTCAGAAGGGCTGAGAGTGATTCACATGGAGACAATTGGGAACTGACCTTTCATTCTCTAGAATTTTTTCTTTGTCATCTCATTTGAAACACAAGGACAGATTGAAGGAAAGAAGATGCTTCAAATTCTTAATTTCCATTCATTTTGAAATTTCAGACAGAACCCAAACGGTGGCTGTGTTTGCCTTTGGTTACACATAGTAGAAGGCTGGCCATGGTGGCTTAACCACAGTGGTGAAACCATTTGGGGGCTGGCCCTCTGGGGCTGGGACAGGACTCCTCCAAGGCCACTGTGGGCTCTTCTTTCCACTTTGCCCTCCTGGACATGGGTCTCCATGCTTGCAGGAAGGCAGCTGTGCTTTGCAGTGTACTTGTGTTTTCCAGGCAGCAAGGATGGGGACAAAGGGAAAGCCCTGTGCCAGTGAAGCCCATTTTCTTGGGATAGTAATAGTTTTCCTCAAAGGCCCACTTAAGGAGACTTACCAGTGATCTCTCATTGGCCAAAACTAGGTCATGTGATCTCCCAAAGACATATATGGGAGACTGAGGAAAATGGGACACATTGCCACCTCATACAAAACTGATCTTGTTCGAATGAAAGGGAGAACAGATGGGGGGCAACTTCTGCACAGAGTCTGTCATGGAATACGATCAAGGGATCATTTTCAACAACAGCCCCATGCTTGGGGACTGTATCACGGACATGTGTTAGAATCATCTCATTTCATTCTCACAACAAATGCAGGTAAGTATAGAGAGGTTTCTTAATATCTCTGAGCCTCAGCTCCTTTGTCTGTAAAATAAGGATGATTAGTATTCTCTGGCTAATAGATTTAACATCAGAAATTTAAGAGGAAGCACCAAGCTCAGTGCCTGGCACATAGCAGGTTCTCAGTAATTTTTAGCTGTCATTTATAAACATCACTGGGAGTAATACACCCAATAAATACACACCTGAGTGTGCAAAGGATTGTGTTAAAAGTTTTTGCCTATTGCCTTACTTCATCGTCAGAGCAACCCTAGGAGAGCCAGCACAATTAGTGCCCCCATTTTGTAGATGAAGAAACAGATTTTGAGAATCATTATTGCCCGAAGGAGTGGAGGGACTGGATTTCCAGGCAGAGTCTCTGACTTGCTTTTCTCGGTCCAGGAATGTGGAGGGAGGTAATTCATGGGGCTGAGGCTGAGGGGGAAACCGGGCTGCTCGTCCACGGTGCCGACGAAGATCTGACTTCAGACACGGTCCTAGGAGGTCAACAGCTGGTGAGTCCCACCCCTGGACATGAGGACTAATGAGGCACACGGAAAGAGTCTGCTCAGCAACTCAAAATGTTCCTTGACGACAGATTTCAGAAGAAAAAATTGTGCAGAATTTGGAGATGAATGAGGGTCCCTGCATGGTTGTTACACTCAGTCATTCACTGAACTGTACACTTATTGCTCTATATACTTTTTTGTGTGTATAATGGTTATTGACTAAGAGATTGAGTATACAAACAGACAATGGGCAGACCATACTAAAAAGAGAAGTCTGACCCACAGCTTGCAGAAACCAGCCCAGGAAACCAACCCATTATGTCCATTAACCAGCCCAGGATGCCAGCCTGCCACCAAGTCAGACTTGCAGGAAGTCAGACCACTATCTCTAGCAGCTGGCCCATCAAGCCAAACAATAACCCCTATAACAATTGGCACCAAACAGCCAGGACTTGATCAATAACAAATACCTTCCCTAATTTTTGTCTCTGCCTCCAACTGAGGACCAACCAGAGAGCCAAATAGGTACCCCTAGCTATCACATAGGAGCCCCACTTCCCGTTCACCCGCCTCCTGCGTAGCCTCCAATCAGGGCACCCTGGAGCCTTCCCTCTTCACTGTAAAGCTGTCCCGTTCCTCAGCGAGCCTTTGAGTCTCAGCCAGAACGCGAGTGGCAGTGGCCGACTCCCTTGCTATAACCAGCTCTGAACAAGTAGCCTTTGCCTGTGGTCATTTGTCTGGTCTTTGTTTACGTCCACAGACAAATGTTTGTTTGAATAAAATAATTATTTCCCCTAAAAATATTCATAAAAATGAAATGGGGACCAACACTGTGGGTTCTAGGTAAGCTGGGCTTTCAGGATGCTGTTTTCACCTCAAATGTCAGAGTAAATGAAATGTACATAATACATTATAGCATAAGAAAAATTGATTCTGAGTTAATGGGGTTGAGATTAGGGTGTCTGGTTTGCCAAGAGGAGAGCAGTTGCTTTGTTTGGGAATATTCTGAATCAAAGGAGAACACTTAAATAAGTTTTGCAGTCATATTCACGGTGCACATGAATGTATGAATAAATGCAAAAACTTAGCAGTTAATTCCTGGTCTTGCCTGTCACAGATCTTAAGTGCTTTGCCTGTCTGACACATACTCAGACAAGCCGTCTGCCCTGTATTTGTGTTTAATCGTAGACAATGAACATTAAAGCTCTGTTATTTGTCAGACATTGGACAACTATGTGCAAGACCTAACTTTCAGAGGGAAAACCATGTATGTTGAGGCCTAACTATGAATGAAAAGCAATTTGACTAAGTAAATCATAAATCTACCATAATCTCATCCAGCTCTGCTTATAGCCAGTCTTGCTTTGTGAGGGCTGGGGTGGGGAGACCAAATGAGACAAAGTTTCTGTCTTTCTAGTCCTGTTTCCTTGGCAACCATAATCTTTATCTGCACAAAGATGGGGGACTGCATTGAGGAAAGGCAGTTGGAATTTTAACACAAAGTCTCTAATCCTTCTCTATCTAGTATTATCAGATGATTTGTTTTGTTACGAAAAGTTATTTTACAACCACTTTTTAGATGTGCTGGGATTGTATCAGATATCTTAGAAAGGCTGAGAGGACTTTTTCCCCCACAAGATACGCTAACATTGTAACGACAAAGATGAAACCAGCCTCCTGGTAGACATAAACTAGGCACCTGCAGAGTGAGAACTAAAATGTCTCTCTCTGAGATTCTAACACACACGCAACCTCTAAGTGACAAACACCCCATTTCACTCAACCACACACTTACATTCTGGCCTAGGCTGTCTGCCAGAAACATGCTGAGAGAATGAATCTAGGAATTTTGAAATCAAGGAAGAGAGGCCAGCGAGATACCCTCAGGCAGATGTGTCTGGTATGTTGGGATCCACTATGCATCCCTTTATGGGACTTCCTGTGAGTACACCTGTGCAAGGGGTGGGGAGCTCAGACAGCACCCTTTTTCAAAATGGAAATATCTAAGTCCTATTTGGGGGGCCGTTTGTGGTTCACAGAGTCATATGATCAGGCCGCTCTGAAGGGTAGGTGGGGGCTGGGAGTTCTGAGAAGCTTCACCAGGGAACCCAGGGGGCTCTTGCTGAGTAAGACCCAGCGGCTTAGGCACCCCAGCAGAACACCAGGGGTGAGGGCCTGGGAGGGGAATGAGAAAGGCAAACTTTTACTTCAAAATATTACGGTTAGGGAGTGGGAGGGATGAATACATACATAGTGAACAAGAATTTTAGGGCCATGAAACTACTCTGTGTGACATTATAACAGAGGACACATGCCATACATTTGTCAAACCCATGGAATGTTCAACACCAAGAGTGAATGAACCCCAACGGGAAAAAGAAACTTCAGGTGATAATGATGTGTCCATGTAGGTTCGTAACAGATACAGACTAACAAACACACCGCGATGGTGCAAGGCGCTGGCGGGTGGGGCGGCTGTGTGGGTGCGGGGGCAGAACTTTGTTCTCATTTTTGCTGTGACCTAAAACTGCTCTTAAAAAATGTCTATTAGCCTGACCAGGCGGTGGCGCAGTGGATGGAGCGTCAGACTGGGATGCAGAGGATCCAGGTTCGAGACCCCGAGGTCGCCAGCTTGAGCGCTGGCTCATCTGGCTTAAGCAAAAAGCTCACCAACTTGGACCCAAGGTTGCTGGCTTGAGCAAGGGGTTACTCGGTCTGATGAAGGCCCACAGTCAAGGCACATATGAGAAAGCAATCAATGAACAACTAAGATGTCTTAACAAAAAGCTGATGATTGATGCTTCTCATCTCTCTCCGTTCCTGTCTGTTTGTCCCTATCTATCCCTCTCTCTGACTCTCTGTCCCTGTAAAAAAAAAAATTTAAAAAGTCTATTAAACATGCCCCCATTACATTAAAAAATTATTTTGGGGATATCAAATAAATTCTTTTTTTAAAAAAATTATCTACTGATTAGAGAGAGAGAGAGAGAGATATTTGTTCCTTTATGTAATATGACCAGGGATGGAACTGGCAACCTCTTTGCATCAGATCGATGCTCTAACCAACCAAGCTATACGGCCAGGGCTCAAGTAAATTCTTTAACAAAGCATACAGTGTACGTATATATATATTTAAAGTGTTGCCATGGGTTGACTTCATGTGCTGGAAAGAGAGAAGACTCTTCCTCCCGTTCCTGCATTCATTGTCCCAGGACCTGGAATGAGGCCAGCTCCAGTGGAGGCTCAGGAAATGGGAGTCATGATGGCCAACTGGGGAACCCAACTGTCAATTAAATCATTGCTGCTCGGAGGATGTGTGTCCCACATTCCAAGCTACCAGCTTACTATTTACACTGTCAGAAATCACTCATAACTTAATGACAGTCTGGATCTTGGCAAGTACCTACACATGAATATCTGTGCTCACAGTGTAAATGCTGACATAAAAAATTTTATTTCTGCAAATTTTTTTCCTTCGTAATTCTTAGCATTCAAAATTTAAATATATTTTATGTTTCCTTTTTTAGGTATTTCTCTGAGCAAACAACTTTGTAAATGGCAGTATGGGTATATAAATGCCCATATGTAACTAGAAATTCATTTCTTCATCCACTGGTTTATTTTCTAGAAAAAAATTTTTGAAAAACAATTAGGGAAAGGATAATAATCTCAGGTGGAAAGTAGAAATGTTAAAAGAGACACACCAAACCATTTGGGGAGAAAACGGGTCTTTCAAACCCTTCTCCTAGAACCTATTAAAGATAGAGGCGGGGGTGGAAGGGCTGGTCTGTGCTACAGCAGGGCTCCTCGGATCTTCTGTGGAGAGGCACCTTTCCGCTCTGGGATGCCTAAGGGTGGACAAGTTGGAGGCACAGAGGCACAATGGGGGTGGGGATGGGGTAGATGTTGCTGGCTGCCCCTTGCTTCCAGCAAACTGGAGAGGAGGCTGTTAGGAGGGTAAGTCTAGGGCAGTGACTGCCTGTGTAATTTTTGAATACCCTCTAGAAACCATGTCCAAGAGCAGAGAACCATGAAGTCCTGGGGTCTCTGGGCTGGCACTGCCTATGCTCTGACACTCAACACTCAGTGAGTTATGCAGGCTGCGTGGGAAGCTCTCGTTAGGAGATCCTTTCCTATCTGAGAACAAGGAACGGGCATGACTCCTTCCTCTGCATCTCCGGAAAGGCTTGTAGGGCCCTTCTCAGAACCAGAGAGGAAAGGAGGGTGGAAGGGACTGCTGCCAATGCACCTGGAAAGCCGGGACCAGGCATTAGCTCTCAGTGGGGAGCAGAGGAGGGGGAATCAGAGATGGAGAAAGGACAAGATCAGCCTTTCTCCTCTCTCCAGGTTTGGCTCTCACAGACACCCTTGTTCACAGATGGTCCTGGAGAGGCATGAGAGAGTCTGTGATGGACATAGCAAAGGTTTCTGTCATCTGTGGCACTGGAGAGAACCTGCAAGGAAGGGCAGGGGGGAGAGATGAATAGATGGAGCAACTCAAGCCCAACCCTGGAGCCCCACTGCTAACGAAAAACGGTAGCGTTCAGAAGAGTATTTTCTCTCCTTCTTCCCTGCCTGCACAAGGCTCAGACCTGCGTTGTGCTCTGAGCATTCTCCCTGCTTTCCACTAGCCTCCAGAGGCCTTTCTCCCTGTGCATCCCTTGCTCGTCTCCCCCTCTGTGGACACCTGTTCATGGAGAATCCAAACTAAGGAGGGTTACAACTGAAGACCAAGATCAAAATTACCCCCTGCCTATTGTCTCACCCCACGGCGCTATGGTTTCGTGTGGGTGAGGCAGGTGCAGTACAGGTGACAGAAGGGTTTCAGAAGGATGAGACCACCCCAGTGGCCCAGCTTTTAGCATGTTAGTTTCAGATGGCTGGTATCTTCACTTTCTCTTTTATATTTGGGGAGATGTCTGTTTTTGAAAACTTCTTAATATTTGGCAACAATCTGCAGGGGCATAGGGGTATGATTGCTCTGTTCACAACAAAGCTGCAGTTTTAGGCAGAATTTTCCTAGCGTCTCAGCATCTAACAACTTGTGAGAACTTGGCGGTAATTTCAGGATCCATAACATCTGCTTATTTCATTTTGTTCCAAGTCACCTGGGCAAAAGCTCTTCCTCACTCTGCCTCATAAATGAGCTAACATCCAATTAGAACACTCTAGTTAGAGCAATAGCCCTCATCCAGCCACTCTCCACAGCAAAGCCTTAGAGGAAATGGCGCTTCTCCCTGCTATCAAAACCAAACCATTATTTTTCTCTGCAGCTCGAATGGGCTGTTTGCTAATGTTGTGCCAGCTCTAATAGCTTATTCTCTGAGGAGTAGTTTTGGTTTCTTTAAGGAGAAACCAGAACTTTTATCTGCGGGTTTTGAATAAAAGGATTTGGGAGCCATTTAATGTGCATTTGAAAATAACGTGGTTCTATAATAGCACCATGGCCCATCATTTCTGATCATTTTAACAAGTATGGCTATTGCATCTATTCAAGATTTTCCAAAGGAGACCTTTGAACATTGCTATGAAATAAATACCGAGCACCTGAGTTCTACAGTTATTTTTCCTCCAATTGTTTTTTTCAATCTGCTAAAATGTTACTCAGGGAAAACACATTGATTGAATATATCTGCAAGCAACTTCCTGCTTTGGAAGCAACAGGAAGCTCACATTGGTCATCTTCAGTTATTATGTATCCTTACCCTCCCACACCCAGTGATAACTTTCTTCAGGATCAGTTTTCTGTTTCTGGTATATGCCTTTCGGAAGATGGCCGAAGAACATTACTTCGGGAGAGAACACTAATGGGAGCTAATGTCTTGATACCTCCAGCCAGGGCCTGCTCTGCAGGCTGCAGCTCCCATCCTGCTTTAGGGTCCTCCAACCACATTGGAAGAGGGTAGGCAATGCCTGAAGATAGTCTCAACAGGGGCCCACCCGAAAAGTGGGCCTTCAGTGATCACGTGGGTTTTCTCTGAACCCTCTCTTTACCCCAAACACAAAACTCTCACAATATCATGGGATCAGGACTGATTACCAGTCTGGGGTTTACAGTTGACCTTGAATTATGACTCTCAACCTATGCTTAATTTTCTGTGGTGGCAATAAAAGCTTATTAAAAAGCTGACACATTGTTTTCAGTCTTTAGCTCGTCTCTGTGATTCACTGTAAGGTCTTTAGGAAGGAGGTGGAGAAACCATATTAGTCACAGGAAAAAAAAAATTTGGAGCCTCCTTGTTTATGTCATAAAGTTACTTGTAATTTGAGAGATATTAAATGACTTCCACTAAGAGCCCCTTCTGTTGAAATCTTAACAGCAGGGGGTAAGTTAAACCTCGTCAGCATGCTGTTCTCCATCCACTTGAAATGTCATCGATGAGCTAAAATAGACTCACCGACAGCTTTGTGCCTCTTGCAAATTCATCCTTAGAATTTAAGTGAAGGAGGAATGACAGATAAAGAAGTTTTTTAAATCCTGAAAAAGTTGACTGGAGAGTTTTCATGTTTCAGCTAGATAAAAATAATTTCAAACTTCTTTTCACCAAAATTAAAATATCTAAGTAAATTGATTGGGCTGTTCCCTTTATAGTGTGAGGCATAAAACTATTTATTTAAATAGTTGTAAATACTAAACTTGTTATTTAACCTGATAGCCATAGTTCAGGTGGAAATATTTTCCAGGGAATTTAAAGAAATCTTTTTGGAGATGTGGTTTGCATCATTATGCGGCATTTACGGTGGGGGGTCCACAGAAATGTACCCAAGAACAAAATGAAAAATGATGAGAATGTATTAGCTTATTACAAGAAGGTAATTTTTTTTAAACAACCCTGTTTTGGAAAAATAATAATCAGGGTAGATTCTCATTTAAGCTGTTTATTATGTGACATGTTTCTTAAAGACTTTAAGAATGACTTATGCTTAAAAACTGTGAAACAGGAATTGTTTGAAATTTGGGACATAGCTTTCTGGAGAGGGTGTTATTCTTGATGGATAAAGTTCTCACGATGGCCTCCAAATTTCTAGTCTAAATATTGTGGATCCATAATACCATACTCACTTTCTGATAAACTTGGTCATGGGATGAAGCAAGGAGGGTCAATTATACTCTATGTATTCATATAAAATTTGCATTTTCCTCTTAATATATCATTGAGGTCTTTCCATATGAATATTTTTCTAATCATGTTCTCTTTTCTCTGGAGGCACAGGGGACATCTGTACCTTAGGAGTGAAGAAGGCACCTGGCTATACTTGTGTATCACTCTGTCAGCAGGTATAGCCAACCAGGAACAGTCCTAGTTATTTTCTGTTTCACATTCTACTGGCCTCCTCAGTCCAAGCTGCCTAATAAACACTTGTACTCCACTTCTGACTTTTTTGGTTCCTTTACCAGTTTGAACAGAGAACTCTAAACATATATGAATGGATGAAATCAGAAAATATATTCTCAGTGGCTTGGCTATAAATAGAACTTTTCTTTCTTTCTTTCTTTCTTTTTCTTTTTCCTTCCTTTCCTTTCTTCCTTTCTTTCTTTCTTTCTTTCTTTCTTTCTTTCTTTCTTTCTTTCTTTCTTTCTTTCTTTCTTTCTTTCTTTCTTATTAAGTGAGAAACAGAGAGGCAGAGAAACAGACTCCCACATGCATCCCAACCAGGATCCACCCAGCAAGCCCCCTACCAGGCAATGCTCTGCCCATTTGGGGCTGCAATTCGTTGCTCAGCAACTGAGCTATTTTTAGCACCTGAGGTGAGACCATGGAGTCATCCTTAGCACTTGGGCCTACTTCCTCGAACCATGGCTGCAGAAGGGGAAGAGAGAGAGAGAAAGGGGAAGGGGAAGAATGGAGAAGCAGATGGTCACTTCTGTGTGGCCTGAGAGGGAATCAAACCCTAGACCACACACCAGCTGATGCTCTACTGCTGAGTCAACTGCCCAAGGCCGAATAGAACTTCTTAATACAGTCTCTCATAAGCATTATTTTGCAGAAATGCATTCCTCTGGAAAAAAATCTTAGACCTCCCAAACTACTTTTCTTAATATCTTTGCAATGTATGTGATACCACCACTTGTGATTTGTGGCTTTGGCACTGTTCAAAATCTCACAGAAATGTACCAGGATCTGTGTCAGATATAAGATGTTCAGGTAAGAGCTGGTGTATTCGTCAGCGGAACAGCTGTATTACCAATTATATACATGTGGCAGCTATACATGGGAGAGAAAAAAATGAACATGCATGTACATAAATAAATTGATCTCACCTAGTCTTCCTGCCTTTAATAGCAACATATCTTTATAAAAGCTCTCTTGGAGTTCAAGTGATGTGATGAACAAGTAGACATGCCATTTATTTCTTAAATCTATTTTTAGCCTTAAATCCTCGATGGCGAACCTATGACACGTGTGTCAGCACTGACATGTGTAGCCATTTTTGATGACACGCGGCCACATGTGGCCGCATACCAGAGAAGTATGGGGCCACATGCCGAGAAGCACATTTCATCCTTGGCTCCTGCATGGCGAGGTGCAGGAGCCAAGGATAAAACATTTGCTGTAGTGTAGACACTCTGTGCCGGAGGTCTGTAGGCCAAAAAACAGAACCATGGCACAGAGTGTCTAGTTCTGGGACTTCCGGTTAGGCTGTTAGGGGATCTTTGACCTCACTTCTGGCTGGCGCAGCAGGGAGCAGCGGAATGCTGCGGGGGACGCATCTCTCGGGGCCCTGTGATCGCCATTACCAGCAACCACATAACCACAGCAACCATCATCCAATCTACAGTTCTGGGGTGTCGTGGATTTCTAATTGACCATCATTACTGAGATAAGTGAGGGGGATGCTGGGAGAGGTGAGGGCCTGTGCTATGGGTGCCATTTTCCGCCATTTGGCTCAGTGGTAGAGCGTCGGCCTGGCGTGCAGGAGTCCCGGGTTCGATTCCCGGCCAGGGCACACAGGAGAAGCGCCCATCTGCTTCTCCACCCCTCCTCCTCTCCTTCCTCTCTGTCTCTATCTTCCCCTCCAGCAGCCAAGGCTTCATTGGAGCAAGTTGGTCTGGGTGCTGAGGATGGTTCTGTGGCCTCTATCTCAGGCGCTAGAATGGCTCTGGATGCAACAGAGCAACGCCCCAAAGGGGCAGAACATCGCCCCCTGGTGGGCATGCCGGGTGGATCCCGGTGGGGCGCATGCGGGAGTCTGACTGCCTCCCCATTTCCAACTTCAGAAAAATACAAAAAAAAAAAAAAAAAAAAAAAAAAAGAAATAGCGGCAGCCATCTTAATTTACATAAGATGCAACTTGCAGAATTTCAAGAGTGCATCTGGGCTCAGGTGTTTGTCCACTTGAGGTCAAAGCTTGAGAATCTGGAAAGGTGCTGCTTGGAGAATCAAGAGGAGCTCCACTACGAACAGGAAATTTGGAGTGCCTGGAACCGTACCAGACACTTTTAGCACCCTGAAAAATATAGCAATGGCTTTACTCACAATTTTTTCCTCTATGTACTTTTGTGAGAACTTATTGTCAGTGTTAAATAATATCAAAACCAACAAAAGAAACAGATTGACAGATGAAGTTAGTAGCGCTTGCTTGGGCTTGAAGTGTACAAAATACCAACCTTCAATTGAAGATTTAGTCAATGAAATTCAGCAACAAAATAAAGTCACTAATAGGCAGGTTAGTTAAAGAATCCCCCCTCCTCTTCACTTATCTTAGTTCACGGCACCCCACACAAGTTAAATAATATCAAGACCAACAAAAGAAACCGACTGACAGATGAACAAAGAAGTCACTAAGCTGGTAAGTTAAATAATTAGTTTTTGGTTTATTAAATAAAGTTATATATTACAATTATACATTTTTGTTATTTAAACTATAAATATTGAGAAATTATGGTTTTTTTCTCGAAGTGACACACCACCCGAGTTATGATCGTTTTTTTGGTGAGTTTTGACACACCAAGCTCAAAAGATTGCCCATCACTGCCTTAAATGAAATGACTGGAATAAAATTGTACCCATTTGTTTGTTGGTAAAATGAAAGTTGAATGGATGAAAGCATTTCTTTCTCAACCTGATGTCTTCTTCTTGAGCATTCCGGCTTCTTTTTATATTGAGGCTGGCAGACCTGAAGTCGATAAAAGTGAGACAAATGGCATTACTCCAATGGTAGGGACACCTGGCTTAATCTTATTTTCCTAGCTTGCAATTATATCAAGCTATGCCACTAGAAGCAGAATGTTCAATTATGCAGTGTCTTTAATCTGGAATGTCTCTGTACTTAAAAAACATTATTGCTTTAATTATCACCACACCTCTAGGAGGAACCCGTGGTGGAAACTGGCCAGTATCCCAGTATTACAGGTGAAGAAGTTAAAGAGGAGACACTGAGTGACTAGGAGCCTCTAATGCCAGATAGCCTGCAGGTAGCACGCCAGCAGGAAGGAGCTGGGTTCATGGTTTCCGACAGGGACCTGTATTTCTGTGTTGATTGTCCAAAGACTAAGATAGCTGATGACCCTGAGGCACACTGAAGTGTGGGAAGAATCAACTGAATGGAGTCACAGAACGAGATAAATACAGTAGTCCCCCTTGGGGTTATCTTTGGGGCATATGTTCCCAGACCCCCAGTGGATACCTAAAATCCCAAATGGTACAAAGCCCTATATGTACTGTGTTTTTCTATCCATTCATACAAATGATAAAGTTTAATTTATATATTAGTCACATTAAGAGATTAACAACAATAACTAATAATAAAATAGAAAGTAATCATGATATAGTATAATAAACATTATGTGAATGTAGTCTCTCTTTCAAAATTTATCTTACTGTACTGTACTGACCTTTTCACTTAAAGGAAGCACTTTACTGCTTCTCTTTGGCACATCCGAATTACTCTTTGGGGCCATTATTAAGTAAAATAAGGGTTACTTAAACACAAGCTCTGTGATACCTCAACAGATGATTTCAGAATCTAGACAGGCACTAAGTGACTAATGGGTGGGGAGTGCATGCAATGTGACTGCCTGGATAAAGGAATGATTCACACCCCAGGCAAAACAGCCTAGGACAGCTTCAGACTTCATCATGCTAATCATAATGGCATGCAATTTAAAATTTATGAATTGTTCATTTCTGGAATTTTTCATTTAATATTTTAGACCATGGATAACCGTGGTTAACTGAAATCTTGGAAAGCAAAACTCTGGATAAAGGGGTGGACAAATGTAATTCCCACTCTAACCTTATGGAGCATAAAAGGACACTTTCCTGGCATGTTGGGAAATGAAGCATCATCAAAGGATTTTGAATCATTGCTTAGCAGCCGCCTGTTTAGAGACTTAGACCAGAAGAACAAACGTAGTCTCCACTGTCTTGCTTTTGAACTTTATTTATTTATTTAAAATGTATTGATTGATTTTAGAGAGAGAGGAAGGGGGAAAGAGAGCACGAGATAGAAACAGCAACCTGTTCCTGCATGTGCTCTGACTGGGGATCGAACTGGCAGCCTCTGCATACTGGGACCACGGTCTAACCAACTAAGCTACCTGACCAGGACTCACTATCTTGCTTTGGGATCACTCTCCTCTACTGCCCCTCAGGCTAGCAAGCACTCTCTCTACACAGACACATAGACATCTGCAGACACACACACACACACACACACCACTCACATGCACACACCCTCCAGCTTTGTCTTTTCCGTCCACAGTTAAAGGAGAACTATAATACTATGATATTAAGAATTAAATTAAAACTGTATTTCACCGAGAAAATTCTCAAAGGACAGCGCCTGGTGCTACTGAGCTGGCTTTATTATTACCATCTCTCAGAGCTAAGGACACACATGAGGGCTCAGGAATGTAGGAAGGGTATGCTGTGCTAGGTTTTGCTGGTAGCATCATGTACAGTAAGTACCTACTGAGGAGTACATGGCACAGGGGTGGATAATCTGGAAAAAAGTGCTGATGTGAAGTGATGCTGTACAGGACTGCTTTTTAAAAAATATTTTATTCAAGAACATGAGAAACAGCTGCATAAGGCATCATTTCTAGTCTTTTTATTTTATTTATTTATTTATTTTTGTATTTTTCTGAAGTGAGAAGCAGGGAGGCAGAGAGACAGATTCCCACATGCGCCAGACCGAGATCCACCCAGCATACCCACCAGGGGGCGATACTCAGCCCATCTGGGGCATTGCTCTGCTGCAATTGGAGCCATTCTAGCGCCTGAGGTGGAGGCCATGGAGCCATCCTCAGCGCCGGGACCAACTTTGCTCCAATGGAGCCTTGGCTGTGGGATGGGTAAAGAGAGATAGAGAGAAAGGAGAGGGGAAAGGTGGAGAAGCAGATGGGCGCTTCTCCTGTGTGCCCTGACCAGGAATCGAACCCGGGACTTTCACACACTCTACCTCTGAGCCAACCATTTCAATCAGAGATCACTTCAAGTCTTGGTTACTTTGCAGCCCATCTAAAGCAAGCAGTGTTTCTGCCGTAAAGGGGAGGGTCTTAAGGAGGAGGAACCTTGAAGAGATCACCTATTTTCAGAGGTTCTCATGCCCGTCAGATACAGTACCTCCTTTTTAAATTACAAGTATTTTGTAATTTCCCTCTTTACTATCCTAAATTAAAATTCCCAGGTAACATACCACCCAATGTCCAAAATCCATTATAATGCTCTAATTGTGTCATTGTCTTTAGGAAACAGAACTTGAGAAGGCATTAGGGTGCAGAAAGTATATTGGACATGCTCTCAATATCTACACTGGTGACAAAAGCAGGATGGGGCAGAGGAAGAGGCTGGGCTGTGTTTTCATGCGGCCCCACAAATGACTCTGCAGACCCAACAGGGAGCTCTGGAGTTGGCCTGGTCCTGTAGATTGTGCCTCATCAGAGCCTTAGGACCCTCCAGTGGCCAGTCAGTGGATATAGACAATTCCTAAGGAGGGGTTATAGGGAGGGACCTTGAAAGAAGCTGTTCTCTTGAGACCAAAGGGATTGCTGAGACAGGGCGGTGGCACTCAGCTGTGGGCTCTCAGTGGTCAACACTCCAGCACCTGAGTAATCCTGAAGTGGAGATCTGGGTGAGGCACACAGGAAACAGCAGAAGCTGTAATAAAAAGGAAAAATAATATGCAAGTGATTTATAATAAATGTAGATGTATTTTTGGCATGACTAAACAAAAAGATAGTATGAAGTAGTTTGATACTTACAACTATTTATAATGAATGAGTTTTTGGGGTTAAGAGAAGACAGTACTCAAATGAATGTTGTCAACATATTTTCTTTATATTTGGCATTTTGAAATAAGGACTAAGTAAGTATATATATGTATTAATATTTATACTTGAATATGACAGTTACGTATGCGGACTGATACATTGCTGTAGGAAAATGGCGGGGGATTAGACTGTCCTGAGACAAGTCTTTAGTGCAGACTTTGGAAAGACAAGTCCTGTGGGGGCAGAACACTGCCCAGGCAAGCAATGATAAGATTGTTTATAGGAAACAGCTGATCCCTATGGCCATTTTCCTGATTACTTGAGAGGTATTAGTTAATCATCCTTCACCTGAATCCATTCTAGACTAATTTGACCCAAGCTCTGCTAATTTGCTTGATGAGTAAAGAAACGAATAAATATGATGAGGCTGCAGAGATCTGGGCTCTCAGTCCTAGGGGCTGGGAGTCCCCTGTACCCACCTTTTCTGTATGTTGTGTCTTGTGTGTTTTTTCAAAAGTCCTGTAGCGCCTTCCTTTCGTGCACACCCACTGCCGAGCTGGTCGCAGCACATTGTCATCAGAGGTTTACTGAGAAGTTGATTAATTGTTAGTAAAATGCCAAACAAAACAAGTATTTACACACAGTGATTTCAGTCTTGAAGAATTCAATGTATATTAAAGCTGTGAGAAAATACTTTGTGTTTATACGTTAAATAGAGTTAGAGATAAGGCTTAGGTAATTTTATCAAGCTTTTCACTCAGACAGTAGGGCATTCATTTGAAATCAGGGCGGCATATGGGAAAACCGTCATGGAGACCATATCTCACACTTTTCAGGGTGTTCACCACCTCTGGCCCCACCCACTTAATGCTAATGGAGCCTCTCAGTCAAAGCAACAATCAAAAATATGCCCACCTGTTTCCATACTTCCCCAGGGGCTAATTAAATATCCCTTCTTCTGAGAACAGAGTTGTCAATTCTCTCTCTGTTTCTAGCCTAAGTACAACTGTTTTCTTATGTCAAGATTTTTTAAAGCAAGGGATGTGGCAACCTCTCTTAGGTCCCTATTCAACAAAGCAATACATACAAATCAAAGAACCTGTGCAGCCATGGCTACCTGCACACATGGTCAGAACCCAAAGTCACACCTGGGATCCCACCACCTTGAATGCGGGCCTCCCTGGCTCTCACGTAAGAGCTGAAGATGTTGTCTCATGTGTTTGAACCCCAACCAGATTGTCAAAGTCACAGTCTCGTCTGTGGGTGACTGGCTCACACACTGACTCACATCTGGGAAGGGCTGCGCTCATCTTGGGCTCCCTTAACCGAAAAAAAGGATTTTTATTGCCACACTGTGTCTGCTCAACTGGTTCTTGCTCTGGTAAAGCTAAATTTCTGGAGAAGCCAGTGAATTCTTGGGTAAATCTAAGCAAAGGAAATGGTTGGTTTTCATGAAATTGATTTGACTCTTAGTGGGGCTGACTTTGTGATTCCTTTCCTCCCACATCAAACAGTGGGCCTTTGCAAACACAGCAGAAGTAGTCTGCAGGATGGGGATGATGAAGAACGTCAGGCCAAGGACCAACGAAATGGGATGAAAGAGAAGGGGGGAGGCCCGACCAGGCAGTGGCACAATGGATAGAGCATCAGACTGGGACTTGGAGGATCAAGGTTCGAAGCCCTGAGTCGCCGGCTTGAGCACGGGCTCATCCAGCTTGAGTGAGGGCTCATCCGGCTTGAGTGGGGCCTCACTTGCTTGAGTGTGGGATCGCTGGCTTGAGCATAGGATAATAGACATGACCACCTGGTCGCTGGCGTGAGCCCAAGGTCGCTAGCTTGAAGCCCAAGGTCTCTGGCTTGAGGACAAGGTCACTAGCTTGAGCAAGGGGTCACTTGGTCTGCTGTAGCCCCCCAGTCAAGGCACATATGAGTAAGCAATCAATGAACAACTAAGGAGACTAGGGAGCCGCAATGAAGAATTGATGCTTCTCATCTCTCTTTTCCTGCCTGTCTGTCCCTATCTGTCTCTCTCTCTCTCTCTCTCTGTCTCTCTCTCTGTCTCTGTCTCTTGTGACAGAGACACACACAGAGAGAGAGAGACAGAGAGAGAGAGAAGGGGGAAGATTTTAAGCTGATTCAAAATATAAGACAACAGCAACATCAATTGGGAAATCAAAAAGGAAGGCCTCTAATGTGAATTACTTAGTACAGAATGTTTTATGCTAATTCAGATGTTCAAATTTCATCTTAAAGTGCTTATGCAGCAAAACTGCCTACTCCAGTGATGGTCCAGTCTGCATAAGGAATGAGAAGGCTAGAAATGACCGCCTGCGCCTTAGACTAATTTGCATTCAGAAAAGTTGATGCTAAGGAGATGGATGTGTGCTATCTGTGCACCTGAATAACGTACAGACAAGTGTTAGTCATTTGTTTATGAATATTTTCCATTACCACTCATCTTCCAACATATGGCAAACATTTCTTATTGTTTTCTTCTGTCCCCACTGTCAGGGATTCCAGAAACAGCTGGCACATATCTTCTTATGTTTTTTGCTGATGACTTTTCTGATGCACTGGGTTTCTCCTTGTGATTAAAGAGAAAAACTATTGATCTACCAAAGACATTAGTTCCTTGTTGCTGAAATGCCCAAGAGTGTTTTTAAAATGAATAAGCAATGAACATCTTAGGAATTTCTGAACAAATGTATGTTGACATAAGCACCATTCTATACTCAAAGGATCCCAGTGTAATTGTAACTCAGGAGGTCCAGACCGGGAAAATTGATCTGGTGTTGTTGCGGGATTCCAAAGAAACTGCAGGAGGACCAGACAGAGCGGACATAACCTTTCTTACTTACATACAAAAGCAGCACTGATGGCTTCAGGTCAGTGAAAGCTCCACACCCTGGAGGGGCAATGGCTGAAGTGAAACTTTTTGTTAAGGGGTAAGCAAGCAGGCGAGCCACAAGTGGGGGTGGGGAGAAACATATGAGCCCTTCTGTGCTGTTTCTCCTTGATAATATCTCATGACTCAGTTCCTTTGTCCTTGGTAAACCCTCAGCTGCAGTTTTATTACCCTCCCTTCCGTGGCTCCGGCCAGGGTCTGTGACCGGAGCTCCAGGGACTGGGGAGGAGAAAGGGGCATGTCCAGCATCCCCCCTACTGTCATAATTTCCTAAATTGTGGCATAACATCTCGGTAGACTTGACTAATTCACATTTCATCAGAAAAAGCAGGACTCAAAATTGTGTGCCTACAGTTAATTGTAACAAAACCAGGTTAATCTCATATGGTGCAGTCTTCATAATTTCAGTTTAATCTTGATTTTATGCAACATTTTCTTTCTTTTTTTTTAACTAAAAGCAATTCTGGATATTAGAATTTCAAGGAAGGACACAAAATGGCTTTTCTTATGCACATTTGAGAAGCAGGGCCATCAATTTCAGTGGTACTGGTCGTGCAGGACACGCCTCTTCATGGAGACCCCCACCAGAACCAACATCGGTGGATGAACCTGCCCTCTGTCAACGTGTTGCCAGTGGAAATAGTGTTCTTTCGCGGAGTCATGGGGAAGACATTCCAAAGGACTCATGCATGGGAGATTATTGGTAAGATTTAAGCAAGTTGAAATAGAAGGCTGCCTCCAGGTTCCCAATGTCTCATCTCCCTCGGTCCTGTCTTAAAAACAAGCCCAGCCTCATCTTTATTAGACCCAAGGCAAAGACCAGTGTCCAGGATTCTTTGCCATGTTTCAATTCATATCAAAGTTTAGTTCATTCCAGACTTTGTCTTTGTCTGGTTAGCATAGCTTGAGCTCCCGGCTGCATTCCTACTGGCACTGTGCCCAGGCCAGGGCTCAGAGCTTGCACTTGGGAGTCTGCGCAGCTGCCGACCCCCAGGTGGCTGCTGGTCGTGTGGCTCCTAAGGGCTGCATGACTACTACGAGAACTTGTGAACAAATGGGGCCAGCATTTGTTCCCAAGTGAGAGAGAGAAGAGTGAGCTCTTTGTTAGGCTGATTATATTTCCTCAAGGCTGGGAAGGACTAGATGTCCTTCAAACTAACCAATCAAGTTCCCAGTCTTTTGGGGCTGAGGTTGGAGTCTTCCCTGAACCAATCAATATTTTAGACTGGATGCTTGCCCAGGCAGTGGTGCAGTGGATAGAGCATTGGACTGGGATGTGGAGGACCCAGGTTTGAGACCCCGAGTTCGCCAGCTTGAGCACAGGCTCATCTGGCTTGAGCAAAAAAAAAAAAAAAAAAAAATAAAATAAAATAAAAAGCTCACCAGCTTGGACCTAAGGTCGCTGGCTTGAGCAATGGGTTATTCGGTCTGCTGAAGGCCCGCAGTCAAGGCACATATGAGAAAGCAATCAATGAACAACTAAGGTGTCTTAACAAAAAGCTGATGATTGATGCTTCTCATCTCTCTCCGTCCTGTCTGTCTGTCCCTATCTATCCCTCTCTCTGACTCTTGTCCCTGTAAAAAAAAAAAAAATGTATATTTTAGACTGGAGGTGGTGGGGGGTTGTGTCCCTATCCAATTAGATCCTTTTCCCAGGCTAGACTGACAGGCCACTATGTCTTCCATCTTGGTTCTTACTGTGCAAGCTTCATAGTGAAAACATCATCTGTGTGCTGTCTTCATGTCTACTGGGCATACACCCAGGAGAGAAATTTCTGCTGCTGCTTTTATTCCTCTTCCCCCCTGCCCCCCCTTTCCCTGGTAATGACCTGTAGTGACCCTGCCCACTTTGGGGAGATATATAGGTCCCTATGCAGTGCAGGATGCCCTGGGAGTGTGTGAAGCTGGAACTTCCTGGTGAAGCAGACAGGCTTTTCAATGTTTGATTCCCTTCACTGTCTTTCTTAATTAACATCTATCTACCTATGCTAACAAAAGTAGGCACCTTTAAATGTATGATTATTCCAAGGATGTTCTATTACCCTGAAACTTCCCCCTCTCCTTTGGTTTTTAGTCTTAGATTCTTAGGAATATGGACTGATTTGGACGGATGCAGGGTGGCAATCCTCTAGTCCCTGAGATGAGAGAAACTTCACTAGTTGAACCCTCTCAGGTAGGTTAAGTTAAAATAGGTGAATAAGAATCATAGTCAATCTAGGTAATATCCCTTGTCATAAAAATGAAGGGGACTCAAAAAATAATTCTGGGCCTTGGCTGGTTGGCTTAGTGATAAAGCGTTGGCTTGGCGTGTGGAAGTCCCAGGTTGATTCCCAGTCAGAGCACACAGAAGAAGCGACCATCTGCTTCTCCACCCCTCCCCTTCCTCCCCTGCGCCCCCAGCCATGGCTCCATTAAAGCTAGTTGGCCCAGGCACTAAGGATGGCTTTGTGGCCTTGCCTTAGGTGCTGAAATAGCTCTGTTGCTGAGCAATGGAGCAGCGGCTCAGATGGGCAGAGCAAAGCAGATAGGGGGCTTGCTGGGTGGATCCTGGTCCAGGCACATGTGGGAGACTGTCTCTCTGTTTCCCTGCCTCCCTGCCTCTTACTTAATAAAGAAAAGAAAAGAAAAGAATTCTGAAGGCAATTTCAAATGAGAATTCTAAAAAACAGTGAGCTCAGTCTGATTCAGCCCGTCCACCAGCCCCTCCTGTGGTCTGCCCATGTGTCCTCTTCTCTTTACTAGGGAAGCCAGACTCCAGGAAATCTCTACAGAATGGTTGCTAGAATAAGCTACTCCCAGGCCATTCTGGTTTTTAATTTCAAGTGACTCAGTGTTGCCTGTTCACTTGAAGACCCATTTTTATCAGGTCTGATATCTCTTGTGCTCTTAGAATTATACCAGCTGCTACCAATAGTATTATAACTAGAAAAATTAAAGAAATCTTAGCTACAACAAGCTAACTGAGCTGGAGATCTTTATGGTTTGGAGGGAGAAAGGCATTAAAACACAATAGCTTTGGAAACTCCTTTTGCATTTTTTTGCCTAGGGAAAAAGATCCCCCTACCACTTCCATCTCTGAGCTATTGATTATGCCTACCTATACTTAAGGTCTCAGATTAAGCATGGCTTCCTCATAGGTGCTTTCTTTGACTCCTCTGCTAGAACAGGCCCCACACACTCCATAATATGTTGCCCCTCTCTTTCCCAGGACTTGTAAGTAGTACTTATAAGTATTAGTAATCTTAATTAATACTTAAAAGTATTAGTACATCTTTCTTTCCTGCTGGACTCTGAGTCCATGCAAGCAAAGGCCTTATCTATTTTATTTATCATCATGTCCTCAGTGCCAAGAACAGAAGCCTGGTCTGCACTGGGTGCTGAATAAATATTTGTTTAATGAGTGAATTTTCCGGCATGATTGACTAAGGTAGATAAAGAATGACTGGCACAGAACCAAATGGTAGAGGTTTGGAAACATAAATACTGAAAGCTTTATTATTTTTCCCTTTCTTTATAGTTTTTACACATATATCTAATCTCATATAATTGCTCTAGTATTGATTGGACTTGACTTTTTGTGCTTTTTGTGTGTTTGAAAGCGATGAAGACACGGTTTGGTTGGTTTCTCTACTGTGAGAATAGCAGACATTTGGAACCCCTTCGGAAATTTAGGCTAAATACTTTTTAGATCACTTCATCCACTTGAACAGTGCTTTTATGTAAATAAATTTTAGCACAACCTAAGAAATGCACCGGAAGACATTCTGTAACTTGGCCTGGCTGTGAATTGAGAGACCTTAAGTCTCTCTTTCCTGAAGTTCACGATCAACTGCTTCACTTAACACATCTGCTGTTCTGCTACCTCCACTTCCTTGCCTTTTGTAAAAGCAAAATTCTTGGAATTTATCTTACAGGCACAAATCACCTTGTAATTCTTTGTGCTTAGTAGCTATTGAGCATGTAACTACAGAGCTTAACAATTACTATATACTGTAATCATGCAAAGATTTTAATCTTTAAAATTAGATCTCACTTTCACACTGGGGGAGAAAAGGAAATTTACAGGATAATTAGCTTATGGGCTAGTCGACAGTTCCAGGAATTGTCAGGAAGTTGTCTGCATGAATAGTCTGAAGGTACCATTTATTTTTTATTAAGTGCCTTTCATTAAAACTACCCTGCATGCTTTGCACTGAAGACACTGGAGAAAAATGCTTTTCACAAGCCAAGTCAGCACTTCTTCTGTAATGGACCTTGGCAAAGGGCGGCATGTTATGCTACCCTTTTGGGTAAGTAGTTGGTCTCCCATGTATAAAACAAGGGAGCCAAATCAAATTTTTAAAGTGAGATGCAAAAAAAAAAGCCTAATTTATACTTACTCTGCATGAATGCATGAATTAGTTCCACAGAAACTTTGGGAGAGTTGTGAGTTGCTACCTACTCTTCCCCCAAACTCACCCTGCTCCCTGAAGCGGACTGCACATATCCCTTTTCACCTCTGCGCAGTGATGGCACCTTCCAAACCTGAACTCCGCCGTGTGGCACCAAGAGCACTGTGAAGATCGGCTAATGCCACAGATCAGGGCTCCCTCTGCCACACTGGTTGATACATGTTTACCAGCATGTCACTTCCTCAAACCTGCCCATCTTGATGAGAGAGAAGGAGCGAGCTGGTCAGAGGCAGAGGGGGAGGATCGGAGGGATAAGGGAAGAAATACACACATACACAGACTTCGTAAACCAGCTATTAGAGGAATCCCTGACCCAGAGCAGGCACTCAATAAATAAAGGGAATTTCTGTTTCCTTTTAGCAGCAGACAAGAGGAATGAGACCACAGGGCTGTACAGCAGTATGTGGAGGTGGGTCTGGGGTATTCTTGTGCCTATTGTCGCAGATAAGTGTGGCATTTTCAAAGACTGACCTACACAAGTGAGAAGGCTGGAGAGGAATGTGGCTAGGAAATGTGGTGAGTGGAAAAGAAATGTGCTGCCCATAGCATCCACTCCTGAGGGCAGGAGCCCACTGGAGCAGGGACATCTCTTGGGAAATTCAGCTAAGTACACAGGGATTGTTGGGAACTGGCTTCAGGGTTTGGAGCAATCTATTTTCCAGAGATACAAAAAAAGAGGATTGAACTTAATAATTTTTAACTTTGCAGTCTCAATTATGTCATAAACCATCCTTTATTCATTATGATGAAGAGAACCATCAGGATGAAATAATATTGCCATTCAGAAAGTGTTGTGAAGAGCTTCTGTGACCTGTCCCGAAGCTGGTACTGCAGAGGTTCAGGAGGAAGACCAGCATGAGTCTTATTTCCAAGAGTCTTATAATCTCAATGGGACAAAGCTAACTCACATAAAGTAGTAAAAGGAAAAGTAATTGCTGGGTGGTTTGATACTTGCTTTAAAAACAAAACAAAACAAAACAAAACAAACAAAAGGAAAAAAGAAAGTCCAGTAGGGTTCAGAGAAGGCAGGGAGCATAGTAGACAGATAATTATTAAAGATCATAATAATAGAGCCTTTCTGAGCTTTCCTGCCTGCTAATGTATTTCTTTATATTATTATGAGCTTCATTAACATCGTCAGTAAAATTATAGCACTGCTAAAAGAGATCCAATAATAATAAATTCTTTACTATGGTTATAGACTCATTTGTCCTTAGAGCTACACTCCAAAGTGGATGAATGCCAAGTATTTTAAATCCCTGCTTTATACTTACTGAAGAGAATCAAGTTTAATACCTTGTCTCCAGCTTTTTATCATGTTAGTAGCAGAGCCAGGGGAAACACAAAACAAAACACTACTCTCCACGTGTGATTACTGGTTCTAATGAAATAACTTGAGGAGCAATTTCAGATTTGAAGAAAGAAGTTGGCTAGGGAAGTCCTAAAATGTCAGAAGAGATAAAGACAATGAAAGAAGTGATATATGCACTTCTTCGACATGGAACAGACAGGATATACATCTGTAGACCTCCAGACAATAGGGAGGCATGTGGACCATATATGGAAAAATTGGAACTGTCAAGATAAGTCAAGATTAAGGTGTGCACGTGGGTTTCTATCTCAGCAAGGAGCAATTCCAGGAATGTCATAAAGATAGTGGCAGGCAGGCCAGCTAAGAAAGTAGCTGTGGGAACTCAATGTAAATTTAGGGGTCAAGGGCAGGTTTTAGACCTAAGGCCTTGGGAATAAATTACAGAAAAAAGGAAACAAAAAGAATGTATACACACACACATACACACACACGGATATATATATATGTAAGATATATATATATATAAGATATATATATATACACACACACACACATTTTTTTCTAAAGAAGAAATTTAAATATAGCAATATCAGGCAGTAAAGACAGGAAGGATTGATGTGTTACGAAAGTGACAGAGAAGATGAACGGAGAAAATGCACATTTATGAAAGACTATCGCATCAGAAATAAAATATTTACTATCTGGAAGAAGAGGGTGCTAAATATCAAAGTATAAAAATGAGACTAAGCTCAATATTGAATGGGCTGTACATTTTAGTTCAACTCTTCGGAAAATACAGGGCACAGCACATTTCTAAGACCCAGATACACCAGTTGTTGCCTGTCACATTGCGGTGCAGACAGGTCATGATAACCAGTTCAACCAAAAGATGCTGTTATGGTTCTGGGATTTACCAGACCTCTTTGTGCAGAAGAGGATAGGGAGTTAAATCTTGAATTCCTTCCTCCTTTCATCATTCATTCAATTTTTCACTTATTAATCTAACAAATATTTTTTGAGGGCCCGCTTTGTGTCAGTCTCTGTGCTGTCTGTTGGGGATATTGAAGATAAATAAAGCCCACATAACTAACCCAGGCTCTTGAGGAAGCTCTCTCAGTCAAATAGACAAAACAGATAGCTTGGGTAATACGTGATTACAAGATAATGTAATGATGTGTTGTGGTAACAGAAAGCTCATATACAATTGTACTGTCTTATGAAAAGGGGCTTACATTTCATTTTGGAAATTATATGTTGCTTACCCTGCATTTGAGAATTATCCAAAGCCCTTACACTACTCTGTGAGGACTCCAGGGGCAAAGGAAGGCTATGTCACAGTCACTCGTCATTGTGCAGAGACACCCAGATGTGACAGGGAGATATGAAACTTGCATCTGAAACAGATTTTTTGTTGGAGAAGCTTTCATTTTTACAGCAATCAACATAGTTCAATACTGAGCATCACTGTTGCAAGAATACTGGCATTATTTCTTATCTAGCTGAGTAGCTCTTGCCAGATGGCCTTTTGCACAATGACATATGTCATCATCAGAGAGAAAGGCAAAATACTCAATTGAAAAGTCAAAGATTCAGTCAATTAATAGCTTACTTGTTAAATTGATATCAAACAAGAAATTTTATTAATTTTGGAATTGAAAAGACATCTTTTTACTGAGAGAATTAACTAAATTGGAGGTGTTTCAGGGCATTATATGAACAAGCAAGTACACTTTTAGAATCTTGTCAAGAAGGGCAAAGACAACACTAGTATGCAACCTGAATTAATTTGGAAAGGTATAAGTAGTGAATAGGGGATAAGATTTTTTTTACTTTAAAAGTAAATTTTATTTGCTAAATCACCTTAATAAATAAAGAGGGAGATAGTGTAAAGGTAAATATTGAGGGTATTAATGAGATAATGTTTAAAATTTTTTTAAAATTAATTTTAATTTATTGTGTTAACATGGATTCATGTGTCCCACTGAATATAACACCCTCACCGCCCACTCCCGTGTCCTAATTTATATCCCTTTTGCCCACCTCCCCTTAACTCCCTCCCTGTCTCCCTCTGGGATTTGCTGTCCTGTTATCTATATCTCTGTGTTACGTATATATAGTTTACTTCCTCTGATCTCATCCCCTCATCCCCCTTCCCTCTGACAGCTGTCCCTCTGGTCCCTGTGACCCCACCTCTGCCTCTATTCCGTTCCTCAGTTCACTTTGTTCATTAGATTCCACATATAAGTGAGATCACATGATATTTATCTTTCTCTGTCTGGATTATTTCACTGAGCATAATAATCTCCAGGTCCATCCATGCCATTGCATAGGGTAAGATTTCCTTCTTTTTCATGACTGTGTAGTATTCCACTGTGTATATGTACCACTCCTTTTTTTTTTAATAAATAAATTTTTATTAATTTTAATAGGATGACATCAACAAATCAGGGTACATATATTCAAAGAAAACATGTCCAGGTTATCTTGTCATTCAATTCTGTTGTATACCCATCACCCAAAGTTAGATTGTCCTCCGTCACCCTCTATCTAGTTTTCTTTGTGCCCCTCTCCTTCCCCCTCCCCCTCTCCCTCCTTTCCTCCCCCCACTCCCCTTAAACACCACTCTCTTGTCCATGTCTCTTAGTCTCGTTTCTATGTCCCACCAATGTATGGAATCCTGCAGTTCTTGTTTTTTTCTGATTTACCTATTTCACTCCGTATAATGTTATCAAGATCCCACCATTTTGTTGTAAGTGATCCAATGTCATCATTTCTTATGGCTGAATAGTATACCATGGTGTATATGTGCCACATCTTCTTTATCCAGTCTTCTATTTTTTTTTTTTTTTACAGTGATTAAAGCCTTTAAGCAAACTCTTGGCCAATACAGCAAGAATGTACCACTCCTTTTTAATCCACTCGTCCACTGATGGACACTAGGGCTGGTTCCAGGTCTTGATTATTATAAACAATGCTGCAATAAACATGAGGGTGCATATCTTCTTTTGAGTCAGTGATTTGGTATTCTTAAGATATATTCCTAAAAGTGGGATACGTGGCTTAAAAGGCAGTTCCATTTTTAATTTTTTGAGGAAACCCCATAAAGTTCTCCACAGTGACTGCACAAGTCTGCATTCCCACCAGCAGTGCAGGAGGGTTCCCTTTTCTCTATACCCTTGCCAGCACTTATTGTGTGTTGATATGTTAATGAGCACCATTCTGACAGGTGTGAAGTGGTATTTCATTGTGGTTTTAGTTTGCATTTCTCTGATGATTAGTGACGTTGAACTTTTTTTCATATGCCTATTGGCCATTTGTATGTCCTCTTTGGAGAAGTGTCTATTCATTTCTTTTGCCCATTTTTTGATTGACCTTCATAGTGTCTTGCTGTGCAAAAGCTTTTTAGTTTGGTAGAGTCCCATTTGTTTATTTTGTCCTTAAAAAAAATCTTTATGTTTTCAAGCTAACCTTTTTTTTCTTTCTTTTTAAAAATATTTTATTTATTCATTTTAGAGAGAGGAGACAGAAAGAGAGAGAGAGAGACAGAGATGCAGAAGGGGAAGAAGCAGAAAGCATCAACTCCCATATGTGCCTTGACTAGGTGTTGGGCAGATAAAATGTATTATGCTCACTTTGTTAAAGAGGCCGTTGCCCAGGTGATATTAATGTGTGTTGGGGGTGGGCTAAAGGCAGGCAGAATCCTTGTAGCCTGGGGCTTGGTTTTGGGATTAAGCCTTTCCTACCCTTTTTGATGTAGGCCGGTACAATCCTATCATACCTCAGAGGGTGACTTTGTATTAGAGACTTCCTTGTTTTGTATATTGGATTAAAGGCTATGGCCCACCAGTTTTTGGCTCCATGGTTTCTTTACCGACTGTCCGAATCCAATGCGAACCTACATGGGCCGGGCTGCTGTGTTGGCAGCCCTGGCTTCTGGCTTTACATTTGGCGTAGTCTGTGGCAGGATTCGATACAGATCGGCAAGGAGCCTTTGAGCGGTGGAGTAGAGGACTGGCTAGTGTTAGGGTTCCCCATGGCTATCCTTTTGGGGATCGTAGGCTGGCTGACTTTTACAGCCATGCATGAGGAAACTGAGGGCTGCTGTGATAGTGGCCCCGGCCCTGCCTGCTGGCTTTACATATACCTTTGTAATTGTTGAAACTGTATGATTTTTGCTGTTGTGATTTGTGTAATGTTCTAATTTCCTTGCACAGGGATGCCGGTGGTATAAATTGTGGGTAGTAAAGTGAGCATAGGGGTGGATTGTTGGGCAGATAAAATGTATTATGCTCACTTTGTTAAAGAGGCCGTTGCCCAGGTGATATTAATGTGTGTTGGGGGTGGGCTAAAGGCAGGCAGAATCCTTGTAGCCTGGGGCTTGGTTTTGGGATTAAGCCTTTCCTACCCTTTTTGATGTAGGCCGGTACAATCCTATCATGCCTCAGAGGGTGACTTTGTATTAGAGACTTCCTTGTTTTGTATATTGGATTAAAGGTTGTGAAGCTACACTATAAAATGGGGGCAGAACAGGACTTGACGTTTGGTTCCTGAGGTTAGCATGAGAGAGCAGAGAGAATAGAGCCAGCAGCGGGAGGAGGCCACGTGGAGAAGGCCAGGAGAAGCAGCCAAGATGGCGGAGTGCTGAGTGAGATGCCAGTTTGTGTAGAGTTTGTATCTGGAATAAGGAAGGAGATGGGGAACTGAGAAGAATAAGTCTGGTGAGCTAGAAACCTTTGATTCTAGGAAACTCAGATAAGTCAGTGGCTTTGTGAGCACTGAGTGTGATTGGGTTTTGGAGCCCAGTGTGTATTTTTACTTGCCCGCCGGGTGCAAGGTAGGATTAAAGGCTATGGCCCACCAGTTTTTGGCTCCATGGTTTCTTTACCGACTGTCCGAATCCAATGCGAACCTACATGGGCCGGGCTGCTGTGTTGGCAGCCCTGGCTTCTGGCTTTACACTAGGCAAGCCCAGGGTTTCAAACCGGCGACCTCAGCATTCCAGGTTGACGTTTTACCCACTATGCCACTGCAGGTCATGTTGTTTATTTTGTCCCTTATTTCACTTGCCCATGGAGATATATCAGCAAAAATATTGCTACAAGAGATATCGGAGAGTTTACTGCCTACGTTTTCTTCCGAGATGTTTATAGTTTCACGACTAACATTTAAGTCTTTTAAACATTTTGTTTATGAATGTGAATGGTATAAGTTGGTGGTCTAGTTTTATTTTTTTGCATGTACCTGTCTAATTTTACCAACTCCATTTATTAAAGCGACTGTATGCTCTTACCTCCTTTGTCAAATATCAATTGACCATAAAGGTGTGGGTTTATTTCTGGGTTCTCTGTTCTGTTCCATTGATCTGTATGACTGTTATTATGCTAGTACCACGCTGTTTTGATTACAATGGTCTTGTAGTATAACTTGATATCAGGAAGTGTGAAAACTCCCACTTTATTCTTCATTTTCAAGATTGCTGAGGCTATTTGTGTTCTTTTTTGGTTCCATATAAAGTTTTGGAATATTTATTCTATATCTTTGAAGTATCCCATTGGTATTTTGATAAGCATTGCCTTGAATTTATAGATTGCTTTGGATAATTTAGACATTTTGATGATGTTTATTCTTCCTATCCATGAACATGGTATAATCTTCTAGTTGTTTGTATCTTCCTTGATTTCTTTTATCAATGTTTTATAATTTTCTGAGTACAAGTCTTTTGCCTGCTTGGTTAAATTTACTCCTAGGTACTTTATTTATTATTATTATTATTATTTTTTTGTATTTTTCTGAAGCTGGAAACAGGGAGGCAGTCAGACAGACTCCCGCATGCGCCTGATCGGGATCCACCTGGCACACCCACCACGGGGCGATGCTCTGCCCATCCAGGGCGTCGCTCTGTCGCCACCAGAGCCACTCTAGTGCCTGGGGCAGAGGCCAAGGAGCCATCCCCAGTGCCCGGGCCATCTTTTGCTCCAATGGAGCCTCGGCTGTGGGAGGGGAAGAGAGAGACAGAGAGGAAGGAGAGGGGGAGGGGTGGAGAAGCAGATGGGTGCCTCTCCTGTGTGCCCTGGCCGGGAATCAAACCCGGGACTTCCGCATGCCAGGCCGACGCTCTACCACTGAGCCAACCTGCCAGGGCTGGTATTTTACTTTTTTTATTGTAACAGTGAAGAGGATTGTTTCCTTAATTTCTCTTTCAGATCGTTTATTGTTGGTGTATAAAAATGCCACTGATTTCTGAATATTAGTTTTATATCCTGCCACCTTGCCGAATTCATTTATCAAGTCTAGTAGTTTTTTGACTGAGACTTTAGGGTTTTCTATGTACAGTATCATGTCATCAGCAAGTAATGACAGTTTTACTTTTTCTTTTTCAATTTAAATGCCTTTTATTTCTTCTTCTTGTCTGCTTGCTGTGGCTAGGATTTCCAGAACTATGTTGAATAAGAGTGGTGAAAGAGGACACCCGTGCCTTGTTCCTGATTATAAGGAGATTGCTTTTAATTATTTCTCATTGAGTGTGATGTTGGCTGTGGGTTTGTCATAGATGGCCTTTATTATGTTGAGGTATGTTCCTTGTATTTCCACTTTGCTGAGAGTTTTAATCATGAACTGGTGCTGGATTTTATCAAATGCTTTTTCTGCATCTATTGATATGATCATGTGATTTTAATCCTTCCTTTTGTTTATGTGATGAATAATATTGATTTGTAAATATTGTACCAAGCTTTTCCTCCCCAGAATAAATCCCACTTGATCATGCATGATGTATGATTTTTTCCATGTATCGCTGGATCCGGTTTGTTAATATTTTGTTTAGAATTTTAGCATCTAAGTTCATTAAGGATATTGGCCTATAGTTTTCTTTCTTTGTAGTGTCTTTACCTGCTTTTGGAATGAGGATAATACCTGCATCATAAAAGGAGCTTGGAAGACTTCCCTCCCCTTGAATTTTTTGAAATAGCCTGAGAAGGCTGAGTGTTAGTTCTTCTTTGAATGTTTGGTAACATTTGCCAATGAAGTCCTCTGGTCCAGGATTTTTGTTTGCTGGGAGGTTTTTGATAACTGTTTCAATTTCATTTGTTGTAGTTGGTCTGTTTAAATTTTCTGATTCTTCCAGATTGAGTTTTGGAAGATTGTATGTTTCTAGGAATTTACCCAATTCATCTAGGTGCCGCGGACAAGCACGGCTCCAAATAATGGTGCGGAATTGAGGAAACACACTTGTCAAAACAAAACCGATGGGACCGGGAGGACTCTTCAAACTGCCTGGCAGTATCTGAGTGCCTCACAGCCCCAGTTCGCTTTATTATATAGTTATATGCAAATCAAGGACCCTGATACAAAGTTGCACATCAAAGGCTAACACAGGAACTCTCCCAAGGCAAAAACAGGATACATTAGTGAAATTTACAAACATCTGAAACAAACAAAGAGTCAGAGGAAGGGTATGTATATTGCTTCCTGCAACCCAAGGAAGGAAGTGGAGTGGGTGCAAATACTCAGCATCAAAGCCAAATATGGAGATGGAGGGGGTAGAACTTAGCCCCCTGCCAAGCCTCGAATCTATAATGGCTTTTTGCCATTAACGGTCCACAACATCTAGGTAGTCAAATTTTTTGGCATATAGGTTTTCATAGTATTTTCTTACAATATCTTGTATTTCTGAGGTGTCAGTTGTTACTTCTCCACTTTCATTTCTAATTTTATTTATTTGAGTCTTCTCTCTTTTTTTCTTGATGAGTTTGGTTAAAAGTTCTTCAATTTTGTTTACCTTTTCAAAGAACCAGCTCTTGGTTTCATTGATCTTTTGTATTATTTTTTTAGCCTCTATGTTATTTATTTCCACTCTGATCTTTATTATTTCCTTTCTTCTACTTCCTCTGGGCTTTATTTGTTGTTCTTTTTTTAGTTCTTTAAGATGCAGGTTTAAGCTGTTTATTTGAGTTTTTTCTTGCTTCTTAAAGGTATGGTAAACTTCCCTCTCAGGACTGCTTTTGTTTGTCCCATATATTTTGACTTATTGTATGTTCATATTTATTTGTTTCAAGGAAATTTTTTATTTCTTCCTTGATCTCATTGTTAACCCATTTATTATTTAATAACATGCTATTTAGCCTTCAAGTGTATGAATATTGTAGTTGATTTCTAGTTTCATGCCATTGTGATCAGAAAAGATGCTTGATATGATTTCAATCTTCTTAAATTTATTGAGGCTTGTTTTGTGTCCTAACATGTGGTCTGTTCTAGAGAATGTACCCATGAGCACTTGAAAAGAATGTACATTCTGATGCTTTCGGTGAAAGGTTCTGAAGATGTCAGTTGAATCCAGTTGATCTAGTGTGTCATTTAAGGCTGCTGATTTTTTTGTTAATTTTCTGTCTGGAGGACCTATTCATTGATATTAGTGGGTTATTACACCCCCTACTATTGTAGTACTGCTCTCGATCTCACCCTTTATGTCCATCAAAATCTACTTTATATATTTAGGTGCTCCTATATTAGGGGCATGAGTATTTACAATGGTTATATTCTTCTGTTGATTACTCCCATTATCATTACGTAGTGACCTTCTTTATCCCTTACTATTTAGCCTTTGTTTTATTTTTTTTGTTTATTTTATTTTATTTTTTTATTTTTCTGAAGCTGGAAACGGAGAGAGACAGTCAGACAGACTCCCGCATGCGCCCGACCGGGATCCACCCAGTACGCCCACCAGGGGCGACGCTCTGCCCACCAGGGGGCGATGCTCTGCCCCTCCGGGGTGTCGCTCTGCTGCGACCAGAGCCACTCTAGCGCCTGGGGCAGAGGCCAAGGAGCCATCCCCAGCACCCGTAGCCTTTGTTTTAAAGTCTATTTTTTCAGATATAAGCATTGCTACTCCAGGTTTATTTTCATTTTCATTTTTGTGAAATACTTTTTTCTACCTCTTCACTTTCAGTCTGTGTATCTCTTTTTTTCTGAGGTGGGTTTCTTATAGACAGTATATGTACAGACCCTGTTTTTTTTTTATCCATGCCACTACCCTAAGTCTTTTGATAGGAGCATTTAATCCATTTACATTTAAGGTTATTATTGACATGTACTTATTTATTGCCATTTTATTCTTTAAATCTATATTCCTTTTTTTCTTGATTTTCTTCTTTCCTTTTTGCTCTTTTTACAGCAGGCTCCTTAACATATCTTGTAGTACTGGTTTGGTTGTAATGAATTCCTTGAATTTTTTTTTTTTTTTGTCTGGGAAGCTTTTTATTTCTCCTTCAATTTTATACAATAGCCTTGCTGCATAAAGTAGTCTTGGTTGTATGTTCTTGTTTTGCATCACTTTGGATATTTTTTGCCAATCCCTTTGGGCCTCAAGTGTTTCTGTTGAGAAGTCAGATGTCATCCTTATGGGGGATTTTCTGTAGGTAATTAACTGCTTTTCTCTTGCAGCCTTTAGTATTCTTTCTTTGTTTCTTAACTTTGGCATTTTACTTATGATGTGTCTTGGTGTAGGCCTCCTTTGGTTCATCTTTATTGGGACTGTTTGTGCTTCTTGAGCTTGTGTGATTTTTTCCTTCATCAGTTTAGGAAAATTTTCAACTGATTTCTTCAAACAGGTTCTCTATCCTTTGTTTACTCTCTTCTCCTTTAGGAACCCCTGTGATGCAGATGTTGTTTCTCTTCATGTTGTCACAGAGCTCTCTTAGAGTTTCCTCAGTTTTATTTGTGCCTCTTTTCATTTTGCTGCTCGACTTCTGAGCTTATGTTTATCTTGTCTTCGAAATCAGTGGTCCCCAACCCCTGAGCTGCGGACCGGTACCAGTCCGTGGGCCATTTGGTACTGGTCTGCAGAGAAAGAATAAATAACTTACATTATTTCCATTTTATTTATATTTAAGTCTGAATGATGTTTTATTTTAAAAAAATGACCAGATTCCCTCTGTTACATCCATCTAAGACTCACTCTTGATGCTTGTCTTGGTCACGTGATACATTTATCCGTCCCACCCTAAAGGCCAGTCCGTGAAAATATTTTCTGACATTAAACCAGTCCATGGCCCAAAAAAGGTTGGGGACCACTGTTCTGAATCACTGAATCAATCCTCTGTTTCATTCAGCCAGCTATTGATTCTTTCTAGTGCAGTCATCATTTCTAATATTATATTTGTCATTTATGACTGGTTCCTTTTTTATGATTTCAATGTCCTTTTTGATGTTCACTATCTCTTTATTTAGTTGCTCATTATGTCCATCCACTGTTGCTCCAAGATCCTTGAGCATTCTAAAAATTATTATTTTGAAATTTGTATCTGATAGTTTGGTTACTTACATTTCAGTTAATTCTTTTTCTGGGAATTTCTCTTGTTGATTGATTTGAATCACATTTCTTTGTCTACCCATTTTGTCTGTGTATAGACTCCTCTTTGGGTGTGCTGCTTGTGCAGCTACCTGAGTCTAGGGTTGGTGCTCTCTGCTACCTGCTACCAGTTGTATTTGTTCTAGATCTTCTTGGGTTGGTGCCAGCTGTTGTTTGTAACCTTCTGTGGGCTACTTGTCTGCAGCTACTGCTCTTTTTGCTGTTTGTGTCAGCATTTTCTGTGCCTGAGTAGTGTGGTAGGGGCTAACCTGTGTATAAGGATCAACTTCCTCCTGCTTAGAGATGGCAGCAGCTCTGTAAAAGCCCCAAGCTCTGTAATATTTGCCTCTACTTTCAGCTGCTCCTCCTCCTCTTGCAGCTGCCTGGTCTTCCCAGAATCTTCTGTAGAAAGACTTTAGTGTGGGCCCAGATTGGCCTCCCCCAACCAACCCCTCTACAGGTTGCAAGTTTGTTGGGTTAGGCCAGCTGAGGTTGGGAATACAACATTAGTGGTACCCCCTACTTTAGAGGTCTCTTGGGCAGTAGCTCAGTACAGGGATTGTGGCCCCTACTCCAGAGCCTAATCCCTCAGCCACTGCTGGATACTCAAATTTTTTCTCCCCAACAAGTTGAACAGCAGTTTCAGAGCAGGTGGGGCTGACAGTCCTCTCTGCAGAAGTCCTTACAGCTGATGAGACCCTGTTCTCAGGGAGGAAGACTGAGAGAGTCCTCTCCTGGGGCTGACTGTGCCCCCCAAGAAAGTGGCTAAGCCCCTTGACCAGATCCACCAATAGGCTTACAGGGACCCACACTTTGAATGTCCATGGTCCAAGCTTCTCTCCCTTCCCACCTTGAAATCTAGCCCAGCAGGGTAGGATACCCAGCACCCAGGCCAGCTGACTGTGTAGCTCTACCCTATCCAATGCACATGAGCTGCTGTACTGGTGCTGATCATAACGAGCACAACTCACTTCAGCTGGGCCAGGTTTGAAGTGCGCTTTCTTAGAATACCATTCTAGCAAGTGTTGTTAGGTCCTGAACTCATGCTCTCCGCAGCTGGCCAGTGGATGTGCCAGTCATGAACCTCCTTGGCAGGAACCTTGTGCAGACCAGTGGGAGACACTGCCTGTGAGTGGCCCTCAGCAACCTTCTTGGAGCTACAAGCAATTCAGAGTTTGTGGCTCCTTCTGGTGTGCCCAGGTGCACATGGAAATACCAAGCTGCACACTCAGCTGGCTTTTACCCACTCTGGGCCTGTGGCAAGGTCCGCTTAAAATGCCAAGGTTCCCTGAGTCCTGCCTCCTGCAGCCTCTGTCTGCTGGCTGCTTGTTGGACTCAGGCACTGAAAAAACTTCTGCTAGAGTATAGAGCAGTGGTAGTCAACCTGGTCCTTACCATCCACTAGTGGGCATTTCAGCTTTCATGGTGGGTGGTAGCGGAGCAACCAAAGTATAAATAAAAAGATAGATTTAACTATAGTAAGTTGTTTTGTAAAGATTTATTCTGCCAAACTTAGCAAAAATCTGACATAAAGTACTTGTTAAGTAATTATTATTATATGCTTTAACTTGCTGTAACTCTGCTTTATAAATTTTATAAAGTAAAGTTACTTCTCTACTTTATAAATCACCATTACTGTGGAACTGGTGGGCGGTTAGAAAACTTTACTACATACAAAAAGTGGGTGGTAGGTATAAAAAGGTTGTCTACCCCTGGTCTAGTTAGCCTGTGGCAATTCAGGGATTAGGAAGGGTGGTGGGTGTGGCTCCGCCCCTCAGCCCCAGGTGTCAGTCTGTCCAGACTTTTTTCACAGACCTCAGTAGCGTTTGTCTCCAGGAGTCTGGTAAGTGTGGACTCTGAGACCCAGAGATGTGGTCTGCCTGCACTCTGGACAGTTTTAACGGAGTTTCCCTTGAGGTGGAAACATCAGTCTTAGAGTTGGGAGTTTGTGAAAAAAAGCTTTGGCCTCAACACCAGAAAACTGAGTCACTGACATGCTCCCTGATTCCTGGCCTCTTGGAACGACCCTTTGCCATGACTGGGGTAGGAGAGACTCTCGAGGGTGGAACAGTTGCTTTTCCCCAGGCTGATGTCACTCAGAGGGGATTGTTCCACCCAAGAAAGATGGAGACTGCAGTACTGGAGAATGATTCAGCACAAGGGTTCTGGTGGCTGTCCCCCATAGTGTCTCTCCCTAGGCCTCCAGCTTTACACTCTCCTCATGCAACTCCAGTCCTCTCAGCTCTTCCTGTCCTGGAGCCCTGGGTAAGTGGCTGTGAATGAGATTTTCTGCACGGGCCCTTTAGGATAGAACCTGCATCTTTGAGAGCTCTGTCTCTTTCTTGGAGACAGAAACCTGGCTCTTTTCACCTCCAAATGCTGTTTGGATGCCTCTTCTAGGCTCTGGGCCTGTAGGCTGAGGCTCTGGGTCTTGGGCTGAGGCCCACACCTCTCAGGTGAGCTTCCCCCCCAGTGAGAGTCCCTCTGGACTCTCTGCTGCCGCTTGCTCCTAGGCACTGGGCAGCCTTTTCTGCGTCTCTGCCCTTTTTACCAGTCTCGGTGTGGTTTCTTCTGTGATCCTTGGTTATATATAGACTGCTCTTTGTTTAGTCCAAAGTTGGTTTTTCAAGATGATTGTTCTTTTTTTTTTTTTTTTAAATTTTTTTAAAAAATTTATTCATCTTACAGAGGAGAGGGAGAGAGAGAGAGAGAGAGAGAGAGAGAGAGAGAGAGAGAGAGAGAAGAGGGGAGGAGCTGGAAGCATCAACTCCCATATGTGCCTTGACCAGGAAAGCCCAGGGTTTCGAACCGGCGACCTCAGCATTTCCAGGTCGACGCTTTATCCACTGCGCCACCACAGGTCAAGATGATTGTTCTTAAATTAAGTTGTAATCCAGTTTGGTCCTTGGAGGTGGCCGTTGGAACGTCCTCCTACTCCGTTGCCATCTTGGTATTCTAAGATTTCTTTTTTTTAAGTTCTATTTATTCATTTTAGAGAAAGGAAAGAGAGAGAGAGAGAGAGAGAGAGAAGGGGTGTGGTGGAGCAGGAAGCATCAACTCTCTTATGTGCCTTGACCAGACAAGCCCAGGGTTTTGAACCAGCAGCCCCAGCATTCCAGGTTGAAGCTTAATTCACTGTACCATCACATGTCAGGCAGGATAAGATTCGATCTGAAGCATAAATTGATGATATAAAAAGTTCTTTATTATGGGGTTTGCCTCAACTTCTGGTCCCTGCCTCTGGCTAACCAGCTTCTTTCTGCACAGTCTGTACTATAAAGAACATATCATTAATAAGCCCAAATCAGGAATAATTTAAGTATCGTATGAACAGAGGCTAAACATATTTATACAAAATGATGTCAAGAACTGGAGCAAGTTTCTAGATAATTCTTTAAGAAAATATCAAATTTTCCATTTGTACATTATAAGGGAAGTACATAGACATTTTAAGTCTGGCATTATCATCATAATTGCTTCAATTGTCTATTCCTGCATGACATAAGTATGGTCAGAGTTCATTTGAATTATTGCTATAGAACTTTTTTCTCAGAAGACATTTTATTTACCAGTTGTGCCCAAATTGCTCATGTGAGCCTGTCTGAACAGGCTGCAGCACACCACTTCCTGAAGCTCATCTTTATAGTAAGATACTGTATTTACTCAATTTATGTTTTTTGGGTAGTGGGAGGGGAGAGGCTGTAGTGATGGAGATGATTAAGGTTGTGTGTATAAAATATTCTTAAGTTATCCCTTGGTCCTTCCCCTCTCTTATGGCCAAAACTTAGGAGAAATTGAGCCAAAGCAATCTTGAGAAAGATCTTGCTACACAATTTCAAACCACACTACAAAGCTATAGTAATCAAAAGAGAATGGGCTGGCACAAAAATCACAAACACACCAATCAATGGAATAAATAAAGAGCCCAGAAATAAACGTGTGCTAATATGGTCACTTAATCTATAACAAAAGAGTTTAAGAATTCACAATGAGGTAAAGACAGTCTCTCAATAAATGGTGCTGGGAAAACTGGACAGATACATGCAAAACAAAGAAAGAAAGAAAAAAGAAAAGAAACTGGATCATTTTGTGACACCATATACAATAATAAACTCCACATGGATTAAAGACTTAAATGTAAGATTAGAAAACATGGAACCCCAGGAAGGAGATATAAGCAGTTGACTTTTTGACATGGGTCTAAACCAGTGGTAGTCAACCTGGTCCCTACCGCCCACTAGTGGGCATTCCAGCTTTCATGGTGGGCGGTAGCGGAGCAACCAAAGTATAAATAAAAAGATAGATTTAACTATAGTAAGTTGTTTTATAAAGATTTATTCTGCCAATCTTAACAAAAATCTGACATAAAGTACTTGTTAAGTAATTATTATTATATGCTTTAACTTGCTATAACTCTGCTTTATAAATTTTATAAAGTAAAGTTACTTCTCTACTTTATAAATCACCATTACTGTGGAACCGGTGGGCAGTTAGAAAATTTTACTACTAACAGGGATACAAAAGTGGGCAGTAGGTATAAAAAGGTTGACTACCCCTGGTCTAAAGAATGTTTTTTGGATTTGTCCAGGCAGGGGCACCAGAAGTAAAAATAAACAAATACGATTACATTACACTAAAAAGCTTTTGCACAGCAAAGGAAACCATCAACAAAATGAAAAGGAACCTATTGAATGGCAGAAGATATTAACAGATGATATATCTAATAAAGTCTTAATATTCAAAATATGTAAAGAACTCATATAATTTAACATAAATAAAGATTTAAAAAAAGACAGAGATGGCCTTGGCCAGGTATCTTAGTTACTTCAAGCTATGTTTTTTAACCTCCAGTCTGCAGACGGGGTTTGGTCCTCCAGAAATTTTGTGCTGGTCTGTGGTGATTCAGTCAGCTGTTTTTTTCCCTTCTCTTAGCCCCATGCCCCGACAGCCCTCTGCTCTAGCCTCAAGAATCCCCATATTCTTTCTTGAATATGCATTGCTCCTTACTGCCACTGTGCCCTTTTTCTCTCTATCTGGGAATATTATTCTCTCAGTGTGAGCCTGACTCATGCCAACAGGGGGGCTTCTCATTCAGGCTCTCCCCTTACCCCATTCTCATTGTCCCTTTTTTTTGTGTGTGACAGAGACAGAGAGACAGAGAGAGGGACAGATAGGGACAGACAGACAGGAAGGGAGAGAGATGAGAAGCATCAATTCTTCATTATAGCTCCTTAGTTGTTCATTGATTGCATTCTCATATGTGCCTTGACTGGAGGGCTACAGCAGAGCGAGTGACCCCTTGCTCAAGCTAGCGACTCTGGGTCCAAGCTGGTGAGCTTTGCTCAAATCAGATGAGCCGGTGCCCAAGCAGGCGACCTTGGGGTTTTGAACCTGGATCCTCTGTGTCTCAGTGCGATGCTTTATCCACTGCGCCACTGCCTGGTCTGGCTTATTGTCCTTTGTACCGCAGTATATCTGCCATGTCTGAGTGCCTTGTGTGTTACCTGGACAAGGGTTTGTCTTCTTCATTAAGGTCAAGTATCTGAGCAGCAAGGACTTGGCCGTGTTTATTTACCTGTGTACCTCCCAGCACCTAGCACTGGGCTGGTTAAGTGTTGATTGAGTGCTCAATCTAACCTGAACCGATTTAGCATATGAGAGGCACACGGAATCTGCAAAGGGAATGTTGTTCTTCTCTGTACTTGGGAAGGAGCTGCCTAAGGAGTTTGACATTTTGGCATGAGCCATCACTTGGGAAACCTAAGGAACAAACCATCTGTGCTCCATGAACTGCAGTGGTGGTGGTATGTGGGTGACTGGCCAGTTGGCTTATATTTGTGAACAGCAGTGAAATTTGCAAGGCTACCCTTAGCAACACAAAGGCAAATAATTATCTCTTTTTATTAAAAGGAAAAAAAAAAATGTCTGCATGCCCAGAGTATTTTAGGTGGAGGACGATCTTAGTTTTCCCTACTCAGCTTTACAAAGAATCTCAGTCTCAATTGTCAGTAATGCCTGAGTGGCAGGTCCTTAATCTTTCCTTTTTCGGATTTCCTTCAAAAGATGGTTAAGGAGTCTTTAATTAACTATTAACACGGGTGTTCCAACATGGAGGACAAGATTTAGAAAATCCCTTTAATTACTGGAACTAGATTTTCTCCTGATTTATAAATACCAGTTTACTCCTCAACCAAATTAGGCTTTAATTAAACGGAGGTGGGAGGGTGGGGGGTGGCTAACTACTGAGGAGTGCCTTAATTTGCATCAGCAACCCCCATCAATGAAGTTGACTTAAGGGTGGGGATGAGAGACTCCTATGGTTTATTGTTTAAACTGGAAAATCAGGCAAAATGGGATTTGCTTTCCATACAGGAACTCAGGGAATTAGACACACCCCTGCCACCTCTGATTTATTCAAATACCATTGCGATAGGATTACCACGGGGTCCTGCAGTAGAATGAGTTTATGAACCAGCCATGCATTTCTTTCTTTCTTCTTCTCCCCCTCTGGATACATGAATCAGGCAAAACTAGGCTTTTGGTTGTAATGACAAGGAAAGAAAAACCGGAGCTTGCTCTACCCCTCCCTCAATTTAATGTTTATTATTCAATATGGTGCACAGTTTGTTGAGAAAATAAGGTACATGTTTTGTCATTCCCCTTATGGATTTCAGTCAACACATGGAGGTGTTTGAAATGATCTACTAATCCAGTTTCCTTTCTTGAACCATCTGGTTTGAATTCTACCTGCTTGGAGTGCACCAGTCTCGGCTGCATGTGCATATAAGGAAGTCACAACTCATGAACTGTTTAGGGAAAATCCCTGTGGAAATATACAACTTTCCTATTGTGGTAGGTTTCCTCTTGGGAGCAAATTAGATAAGACTTTGATGTAAACCAAAGAAACCTGAGGGGGTTTTGTACCACGTGAGTGCTTCTAAAAAATTAAACTAACTTAAAAGTTCTTATTTTAAATGGGAATGAAGTTATTGCATACCATTGGCTCACAAACACCATCACCTAACTACAAGTGGTCAAGTGTAGTGATGAGCAGATGTGGCTTTACTAGCTTCAAGAGGGTGCCCTTGATCTAATTTCAGGAGTGAGATTCTAGTAAAAATAAAATTAATGGATAATAACTGTGTCGCCAGTGCTTATCATTGGCTCAAGCAATAGACCCTGTTCAATCTTCTTGTTGCCTCCATTTTTTGAGGCTGGAAAAGCTTAACTCTCTTTTCCATCCTTCCTTAAAGGTAGGCATGTCTATGTTCCATGGTTTTGGCCAATGAGTTGTAAGGTAACGCTTGCTGGGCGCTTCTGGAAACTAGTTTTCTGATAAAAGGGAAAATCATCATTGGACCTAAGTCCTTCTCCTTCTTCTTAAACCCTAAAAAAACAAAAAAGATTGCATGTAGATGTGAAGCCTACAGCAGGCAATTATCTTATGCCCATAAGGAAAGCCTATAAAACTTGAGGATATCAGCCCTCTGGTAAGGTATTGGACCAAACCAGTAGCTGTCTCTCTCTAGACTTTGTCCTACCTATTTAAACAGCTTTATTGGTTACTTGCAACCGAGAGCAATTCTAACCAATGGGTATAAATCCTATACACTTGTATGCGCCCTGAGAAAGGTCTTCCTGAGTCGAGTAATTCAATCAACCTTCCTTCCTCCACTGTGGCACGCCGAGCCTCCAGTGGGTTGGGCTTCTGTGCAAGTCTGGGAAGTAGGGTTTGGGCCTGCACAGAGGTGAATGATGTAGTGTGAGTTGAAGTGACAAGTCAAAGACCCAAGGAGAAAGATGAAAGATTATTTCCCAGCTTCCACCACACACATGGGTAATACAGTAAGAATGTTGCAGTCTATCTTATATGTTGAAGTGAAAATGAGAAGTCAGTTCTTTCTATGGTGTTTGTAGCCCTGCCCCCACCACGGACCTTTTCTCTGGTTTACTCAGATAACCTCTTTCCCTCTACTTCTTCTCACTTCTTCCTTCACCACCAACTGGATCTCCTGACTCAGTCAATGTGATGATTTATTTTCTTATTTGTTTATATGTTTTGGCTGAACTTTGATGCCAGTTGAAACCCCTTCTCAATCCCCTTCATCTTTCCTTTTTTTTTTTAAACAGAGACAGAGAGAGTCAGAGAGAGGGATAGATAGGGACAGACAGACAGGAACAGAGAGAGATGAGAAGCATCAATCATCAGTTTTTCGTTGCAACACCTTAGTTCATTGATTGCTTTCTCACATGTGCCTTGACCGTGGGCCTTCAGCAGACCGAGTGATCCCTTGCTCAAGCCAGCAACCTTGGGTCCAAGCTGGTGAGCTTTGCTCAAACCAGATGAGCCCACGCTCAAGCTGGCGACCTTGGGGTCTTAAACCTGGGTCCTCCGCATCCTAGTCCAATGCTCTATCCACTGCGCCACGGCCTGGTCAGGCACCTTTCTATTTTTTTTTTAAAGCACTTTCCCTAAACCCCTTGTCTGATCTTACACAAAGTTAGTTCAAAGGTACATGCAAATGTGTATCTTACATTTTAGTCAAAAGAAACAAAGAAACAAACACCTTTGGTGATGAGGAAATAAAGAGAATCCTTAGGAGCAGGTGCAAATGTTGCATTTCCTGATTTAAAATAGGATATAGTATCAGAGCAAAAAGCTGTTATAAACATTTTTACTTTTCATGACCTGTGTTTTGTTTTGTTTTTTAAAGAGTGCTTTCTCTTGATCTAATATATTGAGTAAAATAGAAAATAAGGCTACAAAAATCTGTTTGTTTTTTAACTGTTTGTGTACTGCTCAAGGACAAAGAATCTTTTCTAAGAGGAGTTTTTCCTCTGTCCTGGAAAATTCAAAACACAGACCCCTAATTCAGTAGGTCAAAGTCCCACTTCACCAAAGGCAGGGCTTGGGCAGGAAATGGTGGATTTCCTCTTCACTAGGAACCTCAACCAGAGAAGGGCAGATTTGGAGGGGGAGGCAGCTGATTTTGACCACTCAAATTTAGAATTTAAATTGGGAGTGAGAGGTGAGATCCTGTCTAGAATTTGATGGGGATGGGAGAAAGCACTTCCTCTTTTACTAAAAATCTGGGAGGCTCCAGTAAGTCTGCAGGGCAATATTGGAAAGCCCTGACAACAGCATCTCCCAAAATGCCGTTGGTGTTTCATAAGACCATAAGATCGTAATTAGAGCTTTGCAAAAGGAACTTTCCTTGGCCAAATAAATTTGGGGGAAATACTGACTTAAACAACTTTCTTCACTACTGTGATTCTCTAAAAGGGGGTTTAGTATCCAGTATTCCTCAAATTTTCTTGATGGTGTTGTGGAGGAAAAATAATATTCCTTCTACCCTTCTGAATTCTTCTGGATGGTCAATAATCAAATCAATTTGAGACAGATTAATGGAGAAGATAACGGAACTTATTACATATGTAATAAGGGGTCCCACAAGGATGTAAGATCCCAGGGAACACTGGACAGTTGAGGCTTCTGTGCCATTCTGGACTAAGGAGAGGGAAGTGGGGATCTGGGACTTGGAAGGGAAAGTAGACAATTCACAGAGAGATGAGAAAGAGCAAATATTTGGTGAACGAATTCTTACCGGGGCCACCCAGAAACAATGGGATACAGAGGGGAATCTATTAAACAGTTGCTAGATTCCTTCCTGTCTACACCACTTAGTTCATACTATACTAAGGTGATAGCATCTTTCCTTCAAACTGGTCTTTCTGTCTGAATTCCTATGGGCAAGTACGGGGGAAGGTCAAAGATTCTTTGAGTCTTTTGTTTCTTAAAAATAATCAATGTCCTAAAGGTATATTGTGGGATGGCAGACTCAGCTTCCCCTCAGTGGCCAGCTTTACTGTTTTTGTTTTTCTTTTCTTTTCTTTTTTTTTTTTTTGTATTTTTCTGAAGCTGGAAACGGGGAGAGACAGTCAGACAGACTCCCGCATGCGCCCAACCGGGATCCACCCGGCACGCCCACCAGGGGCGACGCTCTGCCCACCAGGGGGCGATGCTCTGCCCCTCCGGGGGGTCGCTCTGCCATGACCAGAGCCACTCTAGCGCCTGGGGCAGAGGCCAAGGAGCCATCCCCAGCGCCCGGGCCATCTTTGCTCCAATGGAGCCTTGGCTGCGGGAGGGGAAGAGAGAGACAGAGAGGAAGGAGGGGGGGGGGTGGAGAAGCAAATGGGCGCTTCTCCTATGTGCCCTGGCCGGGAATCGAACCCGGGTCCCCCGCACTCCAGGCCGACGCTCTACCGCTGAGCCAACCGGCCAGGGCTTGTTTTTGTTTTTGTTTTTGTTTTTGGTGAAATAGCAAAATGTTCCTGAAACAGAGGCAGACAGTTTCCACAAGGCAGGAAAAAGCTACAATGAGAAATCTGTTGCTAGGATCCACCTACCTCCCCCTGCTCAGTCTTCATCAGCTACATAAGTCATATCAGTCACCCATATTTGGCCACTTGTACTGAGCATGTTCCTAACTCAGTTCTCCAGTGAATAAGTAACCAATTAATTGCATATCTGAAGACTTACCGGAAAGAATTTGGAGACCAAGTACATTGTTCTGCCCCCCACTTACCGACAAAACCAAGTTTAACTTTTTGAAGGGGGGAAAGCTCCAGAGAATATGGTACTATTCACACGGACATAGGAAATGATGGCCATACTGCAGAGGTACTGTTCATAGCCCCATGAATTACCCATTGCATTCGTGTAGAAAGCCAATAGCTTCCCCCTTTTTGTTTGGTCTTGAAACAAACCCTTGACTAATTCCTTTGTTGGGAGAGAAAAGAATTTGAAAATGAAATTCCTTTTAAAAAAGAAATGACTATTTTATTCTTTTTTTTGTCAGCTGGGATGATCCATGATTAAGATCTCTATTCTTTCTCATATCCTTGAAACACTAGATATGCTGACAGCTTGCAGACTGAACTCTCCACTCCAGAACGTTCCTTTTGAGCTCCAAACCAAGGTCTACAACCACCCACTGAACAGCCATTGCAGGATGTCCTAGAGCAGGCGTGGCCAACAGTTTTTGCTCCTGGGCCAGATTAGAAAGAAAACTTTTTTCACGGGCCGAAGAAATATTAAAATTAAAAAATGTTAAATACAAAAACAATTCGTTTAAGTAAACAAAATTTTATTATGTAATTTGTTTATGAATAAATGTGAGTGAAAAAATTAATATACAATATTATTTTAATAAAAATATTTTTAATAATATATTTTAATAAAAATATTTTAATAAAAATATATTTTAATAAAATATAATTACATATTGTATAAATATCCAAACTATCACAATCAATCAAAACAATATTTAATTAATAGAATGAGCTTGAAGGGGTTATATCACAAATAAAGCAATTATTTCATTTTACAAACAACCTGGACACGTTTTCAGTTATCAACTGCAGCTATTGTCTATGCTACAATGCCACTTGATTCAGCACACCTGGCCACAAAAATAACGAATTGTTTGACCTTGGGTGTGCACTGGCAAACTCAGCCTAAGAGAATGTGGGTTTCACATCACTGCTAAATGTCAAACAGTTCATATCAAGTACAGAAGAGTACAAAAGTTGTAAATCTTTATAATGAAATTTTTTTCTTTTTTCTTTTTCTATAATGGAATTTTTAAAAAAATAAAGAAATATCGTGAATCCATTAGACCAATGATTGGAAGTTAACCCTAGATTAGTCACACGCAGAATTCTTTTCCACATATCACTATCTTCTTAAATATCTTGATTTCCAATAATCAAAGACGCTTCTGCTTCTGAGTAGCTGAGATTTTAAAGTAGCAGAGAATATTAAAAATTTAATCGCAGGCCGCATAAACTCATTACATGGGCTGTATGTTGGCCTAGAGGCACCACAAATTCCCTGCTGTGACTCATGTTCTCCTCTGACTGTACCCCCATCCTGACTATTGGCACTGCTGTCAGAGCCCAAACCTGGGACTTCTCTCTCTCTTTCTCTCTCACTCGCTGACTTTTGCATCCATTGTCAAGTCTACTTCAGAATAGCTCTAAAAAATATCTGCTCTCCACCACTGTCTTTCCCTTAGTTTGGAAAAGACAGCCCCTGGTTTCTTCTTATCCTTAGAGATCTGACTCTTCCAGCCCTACCTCCCCATATACTCTGTCTCACCCTAGTTTCTGGACAGTTCTCCAGACTTGCCCAATTGTTTCACATTGCTCTGCCCTTTACCTGCTATTTCCATTTCTTTAAGTGCCACCTGCCCTTGCCAAGTGGACTTCTTCCCCATGTCTGAGGTTTGAGACCTCCACCAAGAGCTTTTCTTTTCAGAGTCTTCCCTGAGCTCCCTGAACAAAAGTGGCCACGCCTGTCTTTGTGCCACCACTGTTTTCATCAGAATTCTTGATTTTTACTTGGGTACGCAGAATTGTGAGAAATAATCCATGCTGTTTGTTTTGGGGTGAATTGGTATGCAGCAAAAGCAAGCTGATGCAGCCTGGCATACAATAGGTGCTTAATAAGTGTTCAGTGAATAAGCAAGTTTTGAAGACCTGAGAGTATTTTATTCTCCTCTACAAGATGAGAGAAAAGAAGATAATGCTTGTGATCAAGTTGTCAAACTTAGAAGTTGACTAATGGAGCAGTCATTGGGTGAGTGCCAGAGAGTTAGTAATTCTTTCTTGACCGTGTTGGAAAGTTCAGTGGACAGATGGCAGTGGGCTGCCTGCTGTCAGGACCCTTCTGCACAAGATGCCTTGAACTCCAGTTTCACAGAATTGGGACCAGATCTCACCCAGCTGGCATCCCACCTCCTGTAGCCAGTTGGGCATGTGAAAATTTTAAGCGATCCAGTGAGTGTTACATTTCCTAGTACAAAGCCTAACATAGAACATGCACTGACTAAGTATGAGTTTTCTTGTTTGCCATTTTCTTTGTTTTTAAAAAATGTTTATTTATTGATTTTAGCAAGAGAAGAAGGGAGAGAGAGAGAGAGAGAGAGGGAGAGAGAGAGAGACACACACACACAGAGACACAGAGAGAGAGACAGACAAACAGAGAGAGAAAGAGACAGGAACATCAATCTGTTCCTGTATGTGCCCTGACTGGGAATCGAACCAGCAATCTCTGTGCTTCGGGACGATGCTACAACCAACTGAGCTATCTGGCCAGGGCATGTCTTCCTGTTTTTTAAAAGGAAAAAATACAAAACTAAGTTGTTTTTTTTTGAAAATATATGAATAAGATGTGGGGAGAGGATGATGGCCAAGGTGCCGAATGTTTTATAATATGTTTGTCCCTCTTTCTCAGGCAAGTCGTCCCTCCATCCACACCATTCCTCTTGCTCTTGCACCCTGAGCCTCTCCCACTTCCCTGGCTCCCACTGCTTTGCTATGCAGAAGCCCAAGGTTCTCTTATTGTAGAGAACCCTCCTTGGTTCTGCTCTGTACCCACTCAGGCTACTTTCACCAAGACCTAAAAACAGGTCTCCTTTAGGGTCCTCTGACTCTTGTTCCTGTACTGTCCACTGCATACTGATTTCCATCCTAGCTACTCCACTTGTTTCTCCTGCTGTGGCCAACTCTGACCATATTGCTAAATTCAATGAAAGCTCAGTCCTTATCGAATTTATTGAGTCTGCTGCCACTGAAACTCTTCTGTTTCTCTCTTTGAAGCCTCATCTCCCCTTGGCTGTTGTGCCATCGCCCTGTCTCAGTCCTCTTCTTACCTCGCTGACAGTGTCTTCTCACATTGTTTCCCTTTTTCTCTACTCAAATGTTGTCCCATTTCTAAACTTACTGATTGTAACTTAATTATTCTAATAGTATGATTTTATATTAATGTTATTATTCTAATATTATTTCCAGATGAAATCAATATCTTTATCTCACCATATTTGTGAATAGATATTTAAGAGGTTTAAGAGGTGGCTGGGAGATGAGGCAGGGAGTTGGTTTGCTCATCTTTTTTATTCCTTTCCAGCCACTATCACATTTCCTGTACCTGATATTGCTCTTACTCATGATAATGCATTCTGTATCATTCAGTTCGATTTAGTTCATGAAGGTCAGTTCAGTTCACCGAAGCAGCCATGGTGAGTCTTCTATTGAGTGTCAGTGGTTGTATCAGGCTCAGAGACGCACCAATGAATGAGGCTCAATCTTTGCCCTTGAACTCTGAGTCAGGCTAAAGCTGGCTTGGGTAAGAACTACCAAGCCTTCACACTGAATTTGAGATTTAGGCTTGCAGACTACAGAATGGCCAGTCCAATGACATTTGGTGCATTGAAGGGATAATTCACTGTGGCCATAGTGACAGGATCTAGCATTATGACAGCTGAAAGCTCTGAGGTGACTGAGTTCTGCTCACACCAGTGAGATTGTTGGAGTGTGCTTTGTGTCCTAAGATCCCCTGCTTCTTCATGAGCACAAGGCTGATTCTGGTGGCCATAACTAGCTGTACTCTCCTATGAAGTTTGAAGAACATGTCCCCAGATGTCTCTTTCCTAAGTGATGAAAGAGAGTTTCAACTGGGTGACCTCTGTAGTCTCTTCTGACCTGAAAACTCTGTGATGGTACAGAAGGGCCAGAGGTCTGAGTTCTGGTGGCAGCATTTGTGTTGGCCTGTTTGGCTTGCTTGTGTTAGTCAGTAAATAGTTGCTAAGACAATATTTGAGAGGTGAATTCTAGTGAATTAAGATGGAGGTTGGTAAAAGAAAGTGTACTCTGAGGAGAACAATAGTTACAAGAACACATAAAATAAGCCAAGCTCATCAAGCACCTCTCTTGTCCCAGAAGCCTTTCATCCTTTAGAGCAGTGATTTTCAACTGGTGCATCTTAATGTTGAAAGCATGTGGTACCTGACTATTCAGTCAAGGGCACTGACCTCTTTCCCTTAAATTGTCAAATTAAAAAAAAAATGACAACAGCAAGCATAACAATAGCAACACGGATGAGAATGAGTCAAAATTATACCAAAATTTTTTTTGTCACATTGGCAAAAAATCTATTTTTTGGTGTGTTGCAGAATTTTTTTTTAATTTTTTTTACAGAGACAGAGAGAGAGAGTCAGAGAGAGGGATAAATAGGGACAGACAGACAGGAACGGAGAGAGATGAGAAGCATCAATCATCAGTTTTTCATTGCGACACCTTAGTTGTTCATCGATTGCTTTCTCATATGTGCCTTGACCGTGGGCCTTCAGCAGACTGAGTGACCCCTTGCTCGATCCAGCAACCTTGGGTCCAAGCTAGTGAGCTTTGCTCAAACCAGATGAGCACACGCTCAAGCTGGTGACCTCGGGGGTCTTGAACCTGGGTCCTCCGCATCCCAGTCCGATGCTCTATCCATTGCGCTATTGCCTGGTCAGGCTGTGTGTTGCAGAAAGTTAGTAATTAGTTTGTGTGCCAAGAAATGAAAGAGTTTGCAAATCACTGCTCTCTTGGCCCTTGGCTGCTATAGCCACTGGCCTTTATAAACTATTCTGGACTTAGAACAGGATAAGCCTCTGACCACATGGCTTCTCTCTCTCTCAAAATGGTACATATTTATTTTGTAACCCCCAAAGAGATTTTAATCTCCTTGAAATTAGGGGCTGTGTCTCACACATTTTTGGGAAATGCCCATAGTTTCGTAGTGGAGACAAAGTATGTGTTTCCTAAGAGCATGATTAACAGTGGGAAAATGAATGTTTCCAGGGACAGTAGCTTCAGCCTTCTGTGCTGGGCAGGCAGGCATGCTGCAGCTCCCCCCAGAGTTCCAGCTCCTGAGAGGGATCTTAGAGATGACCTGTGCTAGAGTTAGGTGATCACAGCAGTGCTTTCTCCAAAACTTGGGGGCCATCACATCCAATGCTAAGTATTGTTTTCTTCCCATGTGTAAATCAGTGACTCTTTACATGCATGATTATCCCCAGTTTACAGATGGAGAAATTGAGATGCTGAGTGATTAAGAACTTACCTGAGGGTAATGGCGAATAAGCAGCAAAACTAGCACTTAAACACAGGCAACCTGGTATGTTACTGATGCTGTGCTTCTCTTCAAAGTGTCCAGCTTTCCAAAAAGACTCTCCAAGAAGGTTGGAATGATAACTTTGGCCTCAATGGTCTCTAGGCACAGGGCTCACTCATGCCACTGCTGGGCTAGTAGGCTCTTTCTTGACCCCTGATGAGGAAGGTGAGAAGTTTGGGGGAAACCAGAGTCTTATTCCAGGCATGTTCAGGCTGTCCAAGTCTATTTAACTCCTGGGGCATCTGTGTCGAGCACCTAGTATCGGATGAATAATCAGAAAGAATCAAAGTCTGGTGATCTCCTGACTTATATTTCCCTTGTTTAGTATACTGCTCACAAAAATTAGGGGATATTTCAAAATGAATATGAAGCGATAAAAAAAGAAGCATTTGATTTTTAATTAATTAAATAAGAACATCAGAAAAGCAAACGACAAGTCAAAGAAAAGTTGTTTGATTATGCAAATGAGATGCAAAACCAACTTTTATTTCACTGGTGAAAATGCATTATACAAAAGGCTGAAAGTCCTGCAGTATCTGCATGTTCCCTGATCCCCTCCTTTTTGTAAGCAGTGTATATATTCCCAGGCAAGCTAATTTTTAGGAAATCAAAACAAAATGGAAATCAGAAAATGCAAATGTGATTAAAAGTCTCACAAGCAGAGGTGTTGTAGAACCTAAAATACAATTTAGCTAATGGCCTATGCCTTCCAAATAAAAATCCTTTTTAATATTAAAAGTCGATTATTTAAAAGATCCTGAAGTACAGTAATACCAAAACCCTGTCCATAAAACAAGTTTTGCAAGATTTACAGATGAGTAAATGGAAAGAGTTCTGTAAAGGCCATAAATGTTTACTAATGTCTAAATTCCGGAAAAGCCCTCAGGATGCTGCTGCTTTAACAACCTCTGTAAAAGGCCAAGATAACCGAGAATATTCTTTTTGCTTTTTGTAAAATGCTTTGCTGAGCACTCTCTCCCTAGATTGTTCCAATGATAATTGAAAGCCTGTTTTGCTTCTGTAAAACTGCTTTGGCTAGGTGCTCACCCCCTCCCCTCACTTCTTTTTACCTTTAAAAGCAAACCCCTGAGTTTGTTGGGGCCACATGATTTGGTAACTATAGTCCTTGCACATTTGCTAGCATTAAAATAAAGACTCCTTAATTTGGCTACTTAATTGTGTGGCAGAACATTTGTTTCCTTGCTGTCCAGATATAACAATCCAATCTTAAATAATTGATTGAGAGACCCCTCCCACACACATACTTTATAAACCACCCACTTCCTCCAGCCACACAAACAAATCAACAGAAGACACCAAGGTTGACAGGGCAAGCAAATTGCCCACTAATCTATCTAATAAGCTTTGAGGCTTAAGCAAATACTTGTACCTATTCTTTGGTGAAACCAGCTTTGCCACAACCTGAGTAAACACGCTCTTCTGATGTTGACACTGCTCTCCAGACCATGGGCTGCAGCAAAATGCACCAAGGCTGTGGCCCAAAGGGTGGGCTTTCCCACTGGCTTCCAGTCAAAGAGCTGTGGAGCTGAGGGCTGGGTTGGTGGTAGATTCTAGCTGACACTGAATTGATGCCTTTCTGGAATCCAAGGCCCCGAGGCTTTCTATCCTGGCCGGGGATATTCTCACGAAGCTGGAAATCCCCCTGCTTGCCCTCACTTTCCTTTTGCTCCCACTCCCTCTCCCCTAGGTGTGGCATTCCCACAGAGCCCTCTGTGGACCTGAAGCAATGTGAGAGTCCGGTCCAACCTCCCATGGCTAGCCTGACTTCTTGCTTCTGCCTTTGGCCCAATGGGCTATCCTAACAAGATTAAAAGTAGATTGTAGAACAGCAAAATGACTGAACCATTTCTTAAAGAAGACAATTAAAAATGAAGACGATTGCATTTCTTGAATAATTGTTATAATATAGTGTATTTTGAATTTGACATTATCTATTGTTCGGAAAAACTGTGGTCATTATCATGCACTTGCGATGGAAGGTAGGATACTTTTATGGATGATGATCTTTTCCTTTGTAAACTCTATGGCCTACCACTCACATACATTATGTCACGTAGTCTTTACAAGTGACCTGTGAGGTAAGCAGAACAGTGTCCTTATCACTATGTCACAGGCAGGAATCTGTGAGGCTGTGACCTTGCTAAGACCAATACCAGTTAGGTATAAATGGAAACTCAAATTCAGATCTATTACTGGATTCTGCATTCTTCCTAACAGTGCATCATCACACCAATGGTTGCTTTTCTAGTTGTTCCCTAGAATTCTTTGTGCCCAGGGGAAATCAAAAGTTTGTCCTATTGTAGTTTAAAATGTCAGAGCTTTCATTTGTCACAGAATTCTGGGGGTACAGGGTGGAATGGATGAGCAGGAGGCCTTATTTGCCATACCGAATGTCACACCCTCTCGCTCCCAGAGTAATCTTTAACTAGCAAGGAGTGAAGTAGAGTCACTAGGTCATTAATTCCAGTAACATCTCATTCCTGTGCCAGGAACTTAAGTAATGGAAATGAATTATGCGATTCAATTATACTTAGCGTAAGTAATTATAGTCAACTTCTGTCCTTTGTAATCTTTTCAACGTTGTGGTATTTCCTGACTCTAGCATAGTTTGGTGTGATTATATCTATCAGCTGGGATGATGACTAATTTCTTTAAGCTATTTTCTGTTTGTTCTTATTTGTGATGGGGGAACTATCTCTTTGTAAATCTGCACCAAAAAGACCAATTATTATTATTACTTTTATTGCTATAGCTTAACACAGTGCCTAGAACATAGTTAGTGCCCAATAAATGGTGGTTATAATAATAAAAATTCAAGATTTGCTCAGGAACCTGCTGAGCAGGTGATTTTTGAAGCACTAAAGTTACATAATAACTTAGGAAATCCATGGAAGCTTTTCATATGTGGCCACGTCAGAAATCCAAGGAAAAGCAGACACATAAAAGGTTAGCCATAGCATCTTTTTATTTATCCCTTTCATTTCTTCAATTCTTCCATGAAAAAGGCACATAAGGACTTTCCACATTCACTTTACAAATAGCACCTTTAGAATGATAATGTGAGCATACTTGCTGGGTTGGAAGAACTTTGACAGGCTTCCACTCATTATCTGTTATAAGTAAACCCCTCCTGAAAGACCATTCCAAGGACTTCAGATTAAAGAAACTTTCTCTAGAGGCCTGCCTTGAGCACTTGGTCCTGAGCTGTCTGAACCGAACCTGGCAGAAAATTAAACTTTCAATTCTTTTTCTTTGTTAGTTTTACTTTTCAATTATAATTCACAGTCAATATTATTTTGTGTTAGTTTTAGATATCCAGCGTTATGGGTAGAGAATCACTTTACAAAGTATTCCTTCAATTTTTCCAGTACCTCCTGACACTATACATAGTTATTACAATATTATTGACTATATTTTCTATACTGTACTTTGCATCCCCATGACTACTTGTAACTACCGATTTGTACTTCTTAATCCTTTCACCTTTTTTCACCCAGTCCTCCAACCCCCATCCCCTCTGGCAACCATTAGTCTGTGCTCTCTTCTGTGAGTCTGTTTCCATTTTGTTTGTCCATTTATTTCATTCTTTAGATTTCATATATAAGGGAAATCATATAGTATTTGTCTTTCTCTAACTTACTTCACTTAGCGTAATACCTTCTAGGTCCATTCATGTTGTTGCAAATGATAAGATTGTATTTATTTTTTATGGCTGAGTAAATATTGCATTGTGTGTGTGTGTGTGTTTCCTTTAAATTTTTATTGATTTTATAGAGAGAGGAAAGGAGAGAGAGAAAAAAGGGAAACATCAATCTGTTGTTTCACTTATTTGTGCATTCATAGATTGTTTCTTATGTGTAGCCTGACCAGTGATTGAACCCACAACCTTGGAATATTTAGATGATGCTCTAACCAACTGAATTATCTGGCCAGGGCCATCCAACTGTCTTTTGACGAGCACTTGGGCTGCTTCCATATCTTGGCTACTATAAGTAACACTGCAATGAACGTAGGTGTGCATACATTCTTTCAAATTACTGTTTTGGGTTTCTTTAAATATATTTACAGAAGTGAAATCACTGGGTTATAAGGTAGTTTCATATTTAATTTTTTTAAAATAATTTTATTTTTAATGGGGCGACATCAATAAATCAGGATACATATATTCAAAGATAACAAGTCCAGGTTATCTTGTCGTTCACTTATGTTGCATACCCATCACCCAAAGTCAGATTGTCTTCTGTCACCTTCTATCTAGTTTTCTTTGTGCCCCTCCCCCTCCCCCTTTCCCTTTCCCTTTCCCCCCTCCCCCCATAACCACCACACTCTTATCAATGTCTATTAGTTTCACTTTTATGTCCCACCTACGTATGGAATAATGCAGTTCCTGGTTTTTCTGATTTACTTATTTCACTTCGTATCATGTTATCAAGATCCCACCATTTTGCTGTAAATGATCCGATGTCATCATTTCTTATGGCTGAGTAGTATTCCATAGTGTATATGTGCCACATCTTCTTTATCCAGTCATCTATTGATGGGCTTTTAGGTTGTTTCCATGTCCTGGCCACTGTGAACAATGCTGCAATGAACATGGGGCTGCATGTGTCTTTATGTATCAATGTTTCTGAATTTTTGTTGTATATACCCAGTAGAGGGATTGCTGGGTCATAAGGTAGTTAGTTCTATTTTCAGTTTTTTGAGGAACCACCATACTTTCTTCCATAATGGTTGTACTACTTTACATTCCCACCAACAGTGTATGAGGGTTCCTTTTTCTCCACAGCCTCTCCAACATTTGCTATTACCTGTCTTGTTAATAATAGCTAATCTAACAGGTGTGAGGTGGTATCTCATTGCAGTTTTGATTTGCATTTCTCTAATAATTAAGAAGATGAGCATCTTTTCATATATCTGTTGGCCATTTGTATTTCTTCCTGGGAGAAGTGTCTATTCATGTCCTCTTCCCATTTTTTTTATTGGATTGTTTGTTTGTTTGTTGTTGAGTTTTATGAATTCTTTGTATATTTTGGATATTAGGCCCTTATCTGAGCTGTTGTTTGAAAATATCATTTCCCATTTAGTTGGCTGTCTGTTTATTTTGTTATCAGTTTCTCTTGCTGAGCAAAAACTTCTTAGTCTGATGTAGTCCCATTCATTAATTTTTGCCTTCACTTCTCTTGCCTGTGGAGTCAAATTCATAAAATGCTCTTTAAAACCCAGGTCCATGAGTTTAGTACCTATGTCTTCTTCTATGTACTTTATTGTTTCAGGTCTTATGTTTAGATCTTTGATCCATTTTGAGTTAATTTTAGTACAGGGGGACAGACTGTAGTCCAGTTTCATTCTTTTGCATGTGGCTTTTCAGTTTTCCCAGCACCATTTATTGAAGAGGCTTTCTTTTCTCCATTTTGTGTTGTTGGCCCCTTTATCAAAAATTATTTGACTATATATATGTGGTTTTATTTCTGGGTTTTCTATTCTGTTCCATTGGTCTGAGTGTCTATTTTTCTGCCAATACCATGCTGTTTTGATTGTCGTGGCCCTATAATATAGTTTGAAGTCAGGTATTGTAATGCCCCCAGCTTCATTCTTTTTCTTTAGGATTGCTTTGGCTATTTGGGATTTTTTATAGTTCCATATAAATCTGATGATTTTTTGCTCCATTTCTTTAAAAAATGTCATTGGAATTTTGATGGGAATTGCATTAAATTTGTATATTGCTTTGGGTAATATGGCCATCTTGATTATATTTATTCTTCCTAACCAAGAACAAGGAATATTCTTCCATCTCATTATATCTTTTTCGATTTCCCTTAACAATGGTTTATAGTTTTCATTATATAAGTCCTTTACATTCTTTGTTATGTTTATTCCTAAGTATTTTATTTTTTTTTGTTGTAATCGTGAAGGGGATTATTCTTTTGAGTTCGTTCTCAAATGTTTCATTGTTGGCATATAGAAAGGCTATTGACTTCTGTATGTTAATTTTGTATCCTGCGACCTTACTGTATTGGCTTATTGTTTCTAGTAGTCTTTTTGTGGATTCTTTGGGGTTTTCGATGTATAGGATCATATCATCTGCAAAAAGTGATACCTTTACTTCTTCTTTTCCGATATGGATGCCTTTTATTTCTTTGTCTTGTCTGATTGCTCTGGCTAGAACCTCTAGTACCACATTAAATAAGAGTGGAGAGAGTGGACAACCCTGTCTTGTTCCTGATTTAAGGGGGAAAGCCTTCAGTTTAGTGCCATTTAATATGATGTTAGCTGATGGTTTATCATATATGGCCTTTATCATGTTGAGATATTTTCCTTCTATACCCATTTTGTTGAGAGTCTTAAACATAAAATTGTGTTGTATTTTATCGAAAGCCTTTTCTGCATCTATTGATAAGATCATGTGGTTTTTGTTCTTTGTTTTGTTGATATGGTGTATTACGTTAACTGTTTTACGTATGTTGAACCATGTTGAGATTCTGGGATGAATCCCACTTGATCATGATGTATTATCCTTTTAATATGTTGTTGTATTCGATTTGCCAGTATTTTGTTTAGTATTTTAGCATTTGTATTCATTAGAGATATTGGTCTGTAGTTTTTTTTTTTTTGTGCCATCCTTGCCTGGTTTTGGTATGAGGGTTATGTTGGCCTCATAAAATGTGTTTGGAAGTATTTCTTCTTCTTCAATTTTTTGGAAGACTTTCAGTAGAATAGGAACCAAGTCTTCTTTGAATGTTTGATAAAATTCGCTGGTATAGCCGTCTGGGCCTGGACTTTTATTTTTGGGGAGGTTTTTAATGGTTTTTTCTATTTCTTCTCTACTAATAGGCCTGTTTAGGCTTTCTGCTTCTTCTTGACTCAGTCTAGGAAGGTTGTATTGTTCTAGGAATTTATCCATTTCTTCTAGGTTGTTGAATTTAGTGGCATAAAATTTTTCATAGTATTCTACAATAATTCTTTGTATATCTACGGTGTCCGTGGTGATTTCTCCTCTTTCATTTTGTATTTTGTTTATATGAGTTCTTTCTCCTTTTTCCTTGGTAAGTCTTGCCAAGGGTTTGTCAATTTTGTTGATCTTTTCAAAGAACCAGCTCCTTGTTCTATTAATTTTTTCTATAGTTTTTCTGTTCTCTATTTCATTTATTTCTGCTCTGATTTTTATTATCTCCTTTCTTCGGCTGGTTTTGGGTTGTCTTTGTTCTTCTTTTTCTAGTTCCTTAAGGTGTGAAGTTAAGTGGTTCACTTGGGCTCTCCCTTGTTTGTTCATATACGCCTGAAGTGATATGAACTTCCCTCTTATCACTGCTTTTGCTGCATCCCATAGATTCTGATATGTCGTATTGTCATTTTCATTAGTCTGTATATATCTTTTGATCTCTGCACTTATTTCTTCTTTGACCCATTCGTTTTTTAAAAGTATGTTGTTTAGTTTCCACATTTTTGTGGGATTTTTTTCCTCTTTTTTTGCAGTTAAATTCTAGTTTCAAGGCTTTATGATCAGAAAATATGCTTGGTACAACTTCGATTTTTCTGAATTTGCTGATGTTGTTTTTGTGGCCCAACATATGGTCAATTCTTGAGAATGATCCATGTACACTGGAGAAAAATGTATACTCAGTCACTTTGGGATGAAATGTCCTGTAGATGTCTATCATATCCAGGTGCTCTAGTGTTTTGTTTAAGGCCACTATATCTTTGTTGATTCTCTGTTTGGATGACTGATCTAGAGCCTTCAGCGGTGTATTGAGGTCTCCAAGTATGATTGTATTTTTGTCAGTTTTTGTTTTAAGGTCAATAAGTAGCTGTCTTATATATTTTGGTGCTCCTTGGTTTGGTGCATATATATTAAGAATTGTTATGTCTTCTTGATTCAGTGTCCCCTTAGCCATTATGAAATGGCCATTTTTGTCTCTGAGTACTTTTGCTGTCTTGTAGTCAGCATTATCAGATATGAGTATTGCTACGCCTGCTTTTTTTTGGATGTTATTTGCTTGGAGTATTGTTTTCCAGCCTTTCACTTTGAATTTGTTTTTATCTTTGTTACTTAGATGAGTTTCTTGTAGGCAGCATACAGTTGGATATTCTTTTTTAATCCATTCTGCTACTCTGTGCCTTTTTATTGGTGAGTTTAATCCATTTACATTTAGTGTAATTATTGACACTTGTGAGTTCCCTATTGCCATTTTATAGATTGCTGTCTGTTAGTTTTGTGTCTTGTTTGATCCTTCTCTTTCATTTTTCTATCTTTTGTTTTTATTTGGTTGTATTCCATACATCTTTCCTCTGTTGCTATCTTTTTTTAAATCATGTGCTTCTGTGGTGGTTTTTTCAATGGTGGTTACCTTTAAGTAATGAAAAGGGTTCCTACCCTGTTCATTGTAGTGCACTATTTTTTTTTTTTTTTTTCTGAAGCTGGAAACAGGGAGAGACAGTCAGACAGACTCCCGCATGCCCCCAACCGGGATCCACCCTGCACGCCCACCAGGGGCGATGCTCTGCCCATCCTGGGCATCGCCATGTTGCGACCAGAGCCACTCTAGCGCCTGAGGCAGAGGCCACAGAGCCATCCCCAGCGCCCGGGCCATCTTTGCTCCAATGGAGCCTTGGCTGCGGGAGGGGAAGAGAGAGACAGAGAGGAAAGCGCGGCGGAGTGGTGGAGAAGCAAATGGGCGCTTCTCCTGTGTGCCGTGGCCGGGAATCGAACCCGGGTCCTCCGCACGCTAGGCCGACGCTCTACCGCTGAGCCAACCGGCCAGGGCTAGTGCACTATTTTGTGAGTACTTTTGCAATCCATCGTCCTTTGCTACTGTTAATCTCCATCCTCTCCCCCCATTTCTTTTTGTTGTTGTCACAGTTTAAATGTGGTTTTGTGTTCTTCTTGGAGCTTTTACTTGTGGCTTTGTTTTTTTTTTGTTTGTTTGTTTTTTTGTTCTTTGTATCTGATTGGAGAACCCTCTTTAGTAATTCCTGGAGTGTGGGTTTTCTGATGATAAATTCCCTCATCTTTTCTGTATCTGTGAATGTTTTTATTTCTCCTTCATATTTGAAGGATAGCTTTGATGGGTATAGTATTCATGGGTGAAAGTTCCTCTCTTTCAGGACTTTAAATATTGGGGTCCACTCTTTTCTAGCTTGTAGAGTTTCTGCTGAGAAATCTGATGATAATCTAATGGGCCTTCCTTTATATGTTGTATTCTTTTCCCTGGCTGCCTTGAGAATTTTTTTCTTTGCCGTTGGTTTGTCCCAATTTCATTATGATATACCTTGGAGTAGGTTTGTTGGGGTTAAGAAAACTCGGAGTTCTGTTTGCTTCTTGAATTTGAGGCTTTAGTTCTTTCCACAGGCTTGGGAAGTTCTCATCTATTATTTGAGTATGTTCTCCATTCCATTTTCTCTCTCTTCTCCCTCTGATATACCTATTATTCTTATGTTATTCTTTTTGATGGAGTCAGATAATTCTTGTAGGGCTATCTCATTTTTTTAAATTTTTGAGTCTCTTTCTTCTTCTCTCTGTTGTGCCTCAAGTTGCTTGTCTTCTATTTCACTAATCCTCTCTTCTATCTGGCCTGTTCTATTAGTTAAGCTTGTTACCTCGTTTTTCAGCTCGTGAATTGAGTTTTTCATCTGTGTTTGATTTGTTTTTATAGTTTCAGTTTCCTTGGAAATATATTCTTTGTGTTCGTCAAGTTGTTTTCTGAGCTCCCTAAATTGCCTTTCTGTGTTTTCTTGTATATCTTGGAGGATTTTTAGGATTTCTATCTTGAATTCTCTGTCATTTAGCTCCAAGGTTTCCAATATATTAAATTTTTTCTCCATAGATTTTTCCTCATCTATCTGTGTTACGTCTCTTTCTTTTGTATCCATGATATTTGATTTTCTCTTCCTTAATGGCATCTGAGGGTGGTTTTGTTGATAGTATTAATGAGATTTAATAAAGAATAAAAAGTTAAAAAAATAAAAAATCGAAAAGAGTTGTTTTTTTAAAAAAAATTAATAATGAAATAAAGAAAAATAAAATAAAATAAAAATTAAAAAAAAGGAAATTATTCCCCCCTCCCTCTTTTTTTTCCTCTCCTCTCCTCTCCCCTCTTTCTTGAGAAAATCTTGTTGTGAACTATGAATTATATTGTACTAAATAGAACAAACAATGCCTGTAATAGAGGGCCTGAATTGGGGAGAAGTAATAAAGGGGCAAAAAATTAAAATAAAATAAAAGGGTGTATGGACCCGCAAATAAGAAAAAAATTTGTGTCAAGAATAAAATGATTTGCTTTTAGGTGTTGGTTGACTAAGAGTTATGATGAGAGGAATAAGAGGGAAACAGGAAAATGGGGGGAAAAATTAAAAAATTACTATTGTATTTAGTGGAACAAGAACTAGATAAAATGGAGAGCCAGGGATGGGAGCACTGCTAGTGTGTTAAAAAGGTGAGGTAAAAACTCCCCAAAATGCCACAAATATAAGTTTGAGTCCCAGATAAGATATTGTTCGTTATTGAGGTTTGAATGAGAGGAGACGTAAAGGAGAAAGGAAGAAACTAATATAGAGGGAGAAAAGAAAGAGAGAGAGAGAGATAAAAGAGGGAACCACTAAAAGAAGAAAAAAGAAAAAAGAGGAGAGAGAGAGAGAGAGTTAAGGGTTTTGGAGTGCAACCCTCATAGAGATAAAGGAAGAGGAAAGAAAAGATAATGGGAGATGTAATACTTATGGGTAGTGTAGTTCAAGGAGAGGAAAGAGTAAGACCGGCAGAGAGTTAAATGACCAAATTGGAGGAGGAATAAAAAATATCAAGAATGAAGATAAGAGAAACAAACGAACAAATATAATAAAATGGGTTAGGCTATAAAGTCTGCGTATTATTCTTGATTTTGAGAGGTTATCTTCTTGCTTTTTCTTTTCTCTCCCCCTTCCTGGTCGGTGACTCTGTACCTCAGGTTCTACCCCTTTGGCACGCTCAGGTAGAGGTTTGCAGTTGATAAGTCTCTATGGCGATGTCATGTATTGTGCTTCAGTCTCGTTGGCAGTTGAGGCTCATTAGCATTTATAGGCTCCGCCAGTGAGAGAGTCCGTGTTCCTGGAGCCTTTCTCCTAGTCTTTCCTTCCTCAATTAGTAGCCTGATAATCCAGCTATGGGGTTGCTGCTGCCTCTGCCTGGATAGTAAGAGGCTCAAAGAGCTGGCAACTCCCCACTCTATTCCCACTCAGCACAGGGCTCTGGGTAAGGCTCAGTCAGTCAGAGCTGCTAGGATAATCAGGCGGGGTTTCCGCCCACTCAAAGACCTCTGGCTCTGCCACTCTGTGGGATAACACGGGCGCGCACTGCCGAGGCTCTTGGAGGAATCTCTCGCCCACTATCTGTGCATGCAGACCAGGATATCAGGCTGGCCGCCTCACCCTCTGAGTGAAACCCCCGCCTGCACAGAAAAGTTCCAGCGTTGGAATTGGCTCTCGCTCTGTCCCTGAGCATGGCTTTTTCAAGGCGCTGGGGCAGCCCGAAAGTTTGCTTTTGGCCCACACAAAGGCTCCTGACTCTGCCCCTCTGTGGGATAACATGGGCAGGCACTGCTGAGGCACTTGGAGGAATCTCACGCTCACTATCTGCGCGCAGACCAGGATATCAGGCCGGCCGCCTCACCTTCTGAGTGAAACCCCCACCCGCATGGAAAAGTTCCGGCATTGGAATTGGCTCTTGCTCTGTCCCCGTGTGTGACTTTCCCAGGGCGCTGGGGCGGTCTGGAGATTCCGCCTTCGGCCCACACAAAGGCCTCTGACTCTGCCCGTCTGTGGGGTAACACCGGCGCCCACTCCTGAGGCACTCGGAGGAATCTCTCGCTCACTCTTCGTACGTGCAGACCAGGATATCAGGCTGGCTGCCTCACCCTCTGAGTGAATCCCCCTCCCGCACGGAAAAGTTCCAGCGTTGGAATTGGCTCTCACTCCCTCCCCGTGCGTGGCTCCCTCAGGGCGCTGGGGCAGCCCGGAGATTCCGCTTTCGGCCCACACAAAGGCCTCTGACTCTGCCTGTCTGTGGGATAACACGGGCGCCTACTCCCGGGGCTTTGGAAGGAATCTCTTGCCCACTATCTGTGCGCGGACCCGGAGATCAGGGAAAATGGCTGCCCCGCTTGTCTTTCTTTGTCTGGGTTTGGCATGAGTGTTAGCTTGTATTGCTCGTGTTGCGACAGGAACAGTTTTTCCTTGGCTTGGATCTCTGTGCCACAGCCTGGTTCGGCCGTTTGTGCCGCGGCCTGGATCTATTCACCCCCTTTGCCCGCCTTAGTTTCTATATTCTCAGTTCTCAGTGAAAGCCGCCCTGTTTAGGTTAGTGAGGAAGGCGGAGCATTTCTTACTCCCTATTTCCTTCAGGGTTTGATTATATATTTAGCCAATTTTTCACTCTACCATACCTTCGGGTGTATTGCGAAACATCTGGAGGCTCCAAGGATAGGTTTTTCTGTTTCTGGTTGAAGATGTTGTTGAGTTTTGGGGGAGATTTATCAGTATCGCTTCCTACCGCGCCATTACTCTGATGTCATCCTTCATATTTAATTTTTTGAGGTAACTCCATACTCAGAGACAGATTAAGGTCGGTTGAGGCCCTAGGTGCAGAAGAAAACATTGGGCACCTTAAAAAAAAAGAGAGAGATGGGGAAAATAAAAATACATGTTAACCATATTTTTAAATAAATAAAAAGTATTATGTACTATTAATGTTAAAATTGCACATATGAAACCAAACTTGATGTCATTAGAAAAAGTATAAAGTTGGGGTTTTGCGGGGCCCTTCAGAAGTCGGGGCCCAGGGTATGCGCCCGGTGTGCCTGCCTTTAAACCTGCCTCTGTCTATACTGTTTTCCATAGTGGTTACACCAGTCTGCATTCCCATCAGCAGTACTTGTGGGTTACCTTTTCTCCACATCCTCTCCAACACTTGTTTGTTGATGTATTGGTATGGCCATTCTAATAGGTGTGAGGTGATATCTCATTGTGGTTTAAATTTGCATTTCTCTGATGCTCGTCTTTTTTTCATATAAACATTAACTTCTTATGAGCTGGAAAGGAGTGGAGTCAGTCCTGAGTGCCTGATGAGCTGTAGCCTTCCCAAATCCCATTGAAATGTCCAGTTTCTGATTCAGACTCTATTTCCCCTATCTTGAAACCGAGAGATTTCTGTAGCTGTGCTCTTTTCATCAAAATAAACAATATTAGCCTAAAACGAGCCCACACAGTTGCAATTTAAGGGCAGGGCAGTGGAAGCAATTCCCCCAGGGTGCAAAAAGTAAATTCTAAACAATAGACTTTTAATAATCTTAATAATAAAAATAAGCACATTTTTATTGTCCTTTAATACACATTATAATATAATTGTGATGCACATTTTATTATTGACCTTTAATATACATTTCATGAAAATGTAATTTAATTCTGAGGACTTCTAGTTACACAATTGACCTGCAACACAGTTGGAATCAGACATATGTTTGTTTCCCGAATTTGCAATGAGTCGGAATCCTTTGAGCCCTAAGGGTACAAGTTAGTGTCTCCAAACCCGATGGTACCTGCATTTAAACAGTAGATTCAAAATAAAAATGATGGCACAGTGATTGTAAACATGAAGAAATATGATCGCTTTATTTTAATTTGTGCTTAAAATTTTATCCAGTGAAATGGTACAAACTGCGAGATCCATTACTGGATGTGAAATGAGTTGTTCTTTTTACCAGAAAATACATTGACGTTAGAAAGAAAAAATGCATTAGAAAGTAATAACACATGAATTTTCCCCTTTGATATACTTTAATGTATTTTTATTATTTTCTATTTCTGCAGGCATAAATAAAAGAACATTTTCATTCTCTTTGTTTCTTTTCTGGCCATTGTTATGATTAGATTTATTTCATAATTATTACTAAAAATAATTTTGTTGTTTGGAGAAGAGAGAAGGTGTTAAAAATTATTCACTCAGGGTGTCAAGTGTTCCAGATATGAGACTGGCTCTGAGTTTGCTGTGCTCTTTAAACACTACAATTTGGACTGTAGGATATCTTTTTCCCCAAGGGACCTATTCCATCATCTAGCTAACTTAGTTCTTTTATTTTTAGCATCTTTCCCTGCTGCAGTACCAGCATATCTTGCATCAGAACTACTATCAGGGTTTTGACACTTGAAATGTCAATGATCACATCTCCCTCACAGAATACGTCCAGATGAAAAGAAAATTCCAGTTAATCATCTAGATCTTCTGTTTATTCAAAGACAGACAAGTGGTTGATGGGACATTTTTATTGGTGTAATGATATGGTCAATGCCATTCTGGTGTTATTTTATCTTTCAAGTACATCAAGGGATAGCAATAATGTAGTTGTTATCCTGATAAGAGTAGGCAAAGTCGGCAAAAATGGGTCTCTGTATCAAATGGGGCTCTTGTCAGTCATTAGTACAGGATCCTATTTGAGCGTTGTTTTTCTACTACTGGTTTCAAGGATAACTTGATAATAACTGAGGCCTCATGTGGCCCACTCTCAAGGGTGGTTTAAAGAAATAGTTGTTCAACAGAAAGATATAACTAATACCAACTTTATTTTGAACTTATGTCTGGAGCATCTGCAAAAGGACACAGAAATATACCCTTAATTTATGCTAAATACTTTCAAAGTCTTCTCTTGTCATTTCAGCTGCTCTTAGGTTGCTTTTGTAGAAAGTGTGGTCCTTCTCCATCTCTTTCCCTGACTCTTAATTCCTAACCAAGAAAACAAACAAAAAATCCCAAAACACAAAATACCCCCAAACACCAACAAACAAACCTCCCACACCCAGCTGGTCCAGCCCCTTTCTCTTCCTTTGTTTCCTGTCTCCTCCATTCTCTTCTTTCCAGTTCTCTATGGATTTCCCTCCTTCTGTATCATAAAAGCACAGAGACAGACCAGAGTTGGATGAGCAAAGACCACTTCTTTTTTATTTTATTTTATTCAGTGAGAGGATGGAGAGCAGAGACAGATTCCTGCATGTGCTCTGACCAAATCCACCTGGCAAGCCCCCTGGGGGGTGATGCTCTGCCCATGTGGGGTGTTGCTCCATTGCTCAGCAACAGAGCTCTTCTCTGCACATTAGGTGGAGGCCATGGAGCCATCCTCAGTGCCCGGAGCCAACTTGCTCCAATCAAGCCATGGCTGCAGGAGGGGGGGGGGGGGAAGAGAGATAGAGAAAAGTGAAGGGAAGGGGTGCAGAAAAAGATGGGCACTTATCTTGTGTGCCCTGATCAGGAATCGAACCCAGGACTTCCACATGCTGGGCTGACACTCTACCACTGAGCCAATCAGCCAGGGCCAAAAAGACCACTTCTTTTTAAACCTGTAGGAAAGAAAGGGATCTGTGAGCAAATATGTAATGGCTTTGTCTCATAAAGTTTCCTAGATGGGCTGCTGCAGAAATTACAACTATTGAATACATGAGTGATACATTGTTTGAATAGCACTATATAATATATATTTACTTTTGGCCCCTTGGTATTTCTAATGTGCTGAAAAGAAAAGCTTGAATTTGAACATGTAGCAGTGATGAGAAACCATCAAAAGGCCCAGGTTTGAGAATGATGGCAGCCTATGCTGCCTTACCAAGTCACTTGATTCAAGCCTAATTCAGCCCCAAGTCATTTTCCCTTCATGGTTGCTCAGAGGTCTGGGCAAAGTTGTTTGCTGGTCTTTGTCTGGTCATTGGTGACCAACTGTTCATGACCAGTGGCCCCATTGTCTGGAAAGTGTTGCTTGCTGAACTGTGTTAAATCCCCTTTCCTGGTACTCTTCTGAATATTAGTTCAGGTATTGCCTGGCGGTTAAGGAAGAAGTTTGGGAGAGGAAAGGGCATTTTACAATGTGATATTACTGTTGGCTCTTGCTTGTTTTTGCCCCAGGGGACCAGAAAAACAAGTTCAACCAGTGTCAAACTCCAAGAAGTGTGTGAAGCTGCATGTTGATGGCTTGGGCTGGGTGTAATAAATTGCCAAGAACAGGGCTTTTCCAGGTTGTTGTGGGTCAGAGGGAAAGTGGCATTTTATAGCCTCCTGATTATTCTGAGCTGGAGAACTTTTCAGACGTTCTAAGGGGATATACAACTACACTTTCTGCAAGGCTAATCTTTCCTAAAGGGTGTCCAGTGTCATGTCTGGAGACGTTTAATCGTAATAGCTGTGACAGCTTTTTGATCAGTGAACTTCTTTTTCCGTTTTCTCCAATTTCATGACCCAGTTTACTAGTTCACTACCTATTGTTTATCCACTCTGTCGAATGCAGTTTCAGATGGCTGGCACTTTGTCTTGATCAAAGCTAAAGAGAATTTTATGTTTGCTATGTTTCCTGGTTGCAAGACAATGGCATAATTTTCAGGGGCTCACAGAGACCCAGCCAAATATGCAATTCGTTACTTACTTGGAGACCAGGAACTAAATTGTGTGGACCACAGGAAGTCCCAGTGCAGAAATTATAAAAAGAATATGAATTGAATATAAGACTCAAGACAAAACAATAAAACTTATTCCAAAGCTAGTGTGTGTGTATAACATATATACTATTAATAAATTCTTTAGTAAACCAATAAGATATTTTATATCCAGAATCAAAATGTTGTTAACACTTTTGACATAGTAAATTCCATTTCTGAGAATTTATCCATAAGATATTCTATATCCAAAATAAAAATGTTGTTAACACTTTTGACATAGTAAATTCTACTTCTGAGAATTCATCCTGAGGAAATAATCCAAAAGAAAGAAAGGAGGTAATGGGCATAACGATTCTGTATTATTCAGTGGAATATATGTAGTAAGGTCTCTGTATCTCCATAACAACATGAAAATTAAAGCTAGTATATTCTTTCTGGAAGCAGAACATCACCTAGTAACTTACTTTAGCAAAAATCAGATAAAATGCAGAGTAGATTTGCCTCCCATTTTCTCACTTTTATTTTCTCCAGCGTTAGTCACCTGCAAGCTCCTTTAGGATCCCAGAGTTGGAGGGACCCAGAGGCCGCGGTTGAGGTGCCCCCTTCTTCTTGAGAGAATCTCTCAAGTCAATAACCTTTTATTTCTGACCTTTTAACTGGCTCTAGTGGGCCATGAAAACCTACATGTGATTTCTTTTGGATTCTTGGGAAGCTTTGAGTCTCTTGAATCTAATTCTCTAAGGGAGTTTTACTCCCATATATTCAGGTCATTGATCCCGCAATAACAGCCTCAAGTCATTTGTGATAGTCATTTCTCCCTGAATAGGAGGAGAGTGATGTCATTAGATAACAATGGTACTCTCCAAAGCCAGGAAGCTCACATTTCTAAGGTCTGGGAGACTGAATAAGCATTACTAATAGGGATGTGGATTGTCATTTTGGTGGAAAAGTTGGAACAATTAATAATGTCCAGTTGCTGCTTAGCCTGAGACTTCCTGGAGAGCCTGTGGGCAGCACATGGCTCTTACAATAAGAAAGCAGGCAGTACTCACTTTGTGATGGGCTTCTGGTGCCCACATGTCCTACCTTGAAATAGTTTGCATGGAAACATCATGGGCTATGATGATTGTTTGCTGGAATTAATTAAAACAGCTTGAAGCCGCAGCACAGACCTGACGAACAAGAACATAGCTCAGAATGGGGCAATCCATCCACTTCTTATTTATTTATTTATTTATTTAAATGGGGTGACATTGATCAATCAGGGTACATATATTCAAAGAAAACATCTCCAGGTTATTTTGACATTTGATTATGTTGCATACCCATTACCCAAAGTCAAATTGTCTTTCATCACTTTCTATCTGGTTTTCTTTGTGCCCCTCCTCCCCCCCCTTCCTTCCCCCCCCCCCCAACACCACACTCTTGTCCATGTCCCTGAGTCTCATTTTTATGTCCCACTTACGTATGGAATCATATAGTTCTTAGTTTTTTCTGATTTACTTATTTCACCCAGTATAATGTTATCAAGGTCCATCCATGTTGTTGTAAATGATCCGATGTCATCATTTCTTATGGCTGAGTAGTATTCGATAGTATATATGTGCTACATCTTCTTTATCCAGTTATCTATTGAAGGGCTTTTTGGTTGTTTCCATGTCTTGGCCACTGTGAACAATGCCGCAATGAACATCCATCCACTCCTCTTTACACGTCGCTGAAGGCCTGTGCTAAGCAAGAGGTCGTTTTATAGGACTTAACTAAATGATCAGTCATGTCATTTTAAAGAATAAGAGTCATTTTCCAGTTAGGAACTTGATACTTTACTTAAGCATTTTCAAGACTGTGATTGAGAGTCACCATACTTGGTGACTTAGCTCTAGCCCATGTCGTTATTTAGCCATCAGATATTGGACTCAAATCTATCACACTTTCTGCATCTGCACAATGGGAACATTATTATTTGCTTGGTTACCTAATAGGGTGGTTGTATTAACAGCAGTAAATGTTAAAGTACTTCTGAAATAATGAAGGTAATTATGCCCATTGTGTCCTCAGAATTTATTTAGACTTTTCTTGACAACAGTCTGGGTAAATGAGCTTCAAAAGTGTGCTACTCACCACAGAACTGATGCTTTCTCACTTCCTACTTTCCTTGGAGGGGGTTGGAAAGGCTCAGCTTTGTGTCTTTCAGACTTTGATGTGAACTCGATACAGAATGCCTCTAACATTTTATTTATCAAGAAGAGTTATCTTTGAAAATATTTGAGTGTTTGCAGCTTGAATGGCTGAAAAATAAGCTACTCAACAGAAACGCTGCAATCCAACAAGAGTAACACTGCAATCCAATAAGAGTTAGCTCTGTGATAACAGCTTCCATCATCCTTTTCCTTTTACTGTACTCCATAACAGGGTATTGAATGAGCAGTGCAGAGTTTATGAAAACCGTACTGAATTGCTCATCTTCCCTCCTGGAGTGACCCTGGAGTGTGAGCTGTTTCTTGCACTCCTTGCTTCCACTTGATTCAGGTAAGAGAACAGGAGAAGCGTTCGGTAAAGGCATTGTTAGCGGGGGAGCCGTGATTGGGGTTGCATCACTGCTGGGACTGACAAATTCATCTTTGCCTGCATGGTCGGTAGATTCGAATTTGGTAAATGATTTGTGACTCTCAGTAGGTGATGAGCTATCTATAATTTGATCAGATGGTTAAACCTGAATTCCCTAAAATATGTGACTCTCTGATTCCTTTAAATCTCTGCCTCAGGCTTTTCTTCTCTGCCGAACAAAGTGGTCTCCTGGCTGTTGAAAAGGCTGGGAAACGCCAAGAGGACTCTCCTGCTGTAAGTGACATGGTGTCGAGGCACAGTACACTACTCACAAAAGTTAGGGGGTCAGGGAACGTGCTTTCAGTTCTTTCAGCTTTTTTTATAGTGCATTTTCACCAATGAAATAAATGTTGGTTTTGCATCTCATTTGCAAAATTAAACAACTTTCTTTGACTTGTTATTTGCTTTTCTGATGTTCTCGTTTAATAAAAAAAAATCAAATGCTTCTTTTTATTATTGCTTCACATTCATTTTGAAATGTCCTCTAATTTTTGTGAGCAGTATATTTTCATCCACCTGAGACTATATAGTTAAATTTCCTAATAACACCTTTAAAAAAAGAAATCCACATTTAAATACATTCTTATGTAAAATAATCAAGTAATACAGGAAAATCAAAGCCCTCCTGCCAGATTGTACTATCCTCCTTTCTCCAGTGAATCAGACCCCTTTCCCCTCTTTTCTCTGTGCATTTACATTTATACGTATATATGAGCATATAAAAATACATTTTGCTTTTGTTTGGTGTATGTATATACATATTTTAACACAAATGGGGTTATATTTATTCAATAACTTGCTTTTTTTCTTACATGTTGTAACTGTCTTTCCAAGTCACTATATAAAACTCTGTATCAAGCTTTCAAACTACTAGATGGTATTTTAAAATATGGTGCAGATGAGCACCAGTATAGCCCCTGTATAATAGTTGATTATAATTTACTCAGACTTCTTCTAATTTTTTACCACTAGAAATAATACTACAATGAATATCTCTATACATGCCAAAGTTGTAAGTGGAAATTTTGTATAGACAGGCATGAAGATATTTATTTTTGGGGATCAAGTTTAAGGTTACGTATAATATTTGCCATGGTGATGACTATCTATTTTGTTTGTGATAAAAGAGATTCTGGTTTCCATTTATGTTTTCATAATCATGTCCTGAGTTCCCCTCAGGGCTATACTGGTGCTCATCTGCACCTGAAGAATACTTCACTGCTCAAAATAATTTTATTCCAGGAGCATATGGGCTACAAGGTCTTGGATACTCAACAGTAAAGACATCAAGTAACATACAGAGATGTGCAAATGAATGGTTCCTATGGAAATAAAGGTCTTTTAAATAAAATTACCTTAGACTTGGAGAAAGCCAGAGAATGTTTTGCTTTCCCCATTCTGAGTTGGCAGAAGTGTCTGAGGACAAGGAAATGGTGGGACAAGTCAGGTATAATCATAGGAGCTAATCAGGCCTACATGATGACAGGCACAGTTCTGCTCCCTGGCTCCTGGGAAGCATGGAAATTCTACTCAGAAATATTTTTCTATGGCCTCCGTGCCACTGGGTGCAACACCCAAGTCTCATGGGAACCAGCCAAGTGGGTAGTAAGGTTTCTATTCCTTTAGAGGAAAAAGGTGATCTCTTGAGTTGTAATATCTTGACAAAAATATTCCTTAAGTTCAACTCTCTTACCAATGATTATGCAAACCAATAAGCTTTTGCAATTATTTTGGTTTTCCTGCTGGGAACAGAAGGTTCTAAGAGCTTGACAAGAAAAGTTCAGTCGTGTTGGCCATTATGTTTATCACTAAAGTAATAACCAGAATTTCGGATTGCTGGACAATGTGCTGTGAACTTGATGATGACTCTGACATGGCAAGCATCCAGAGCAAGGAGAGAACAGAGAATGGGTTGTAGGGAACACGCTTTCTCTTTGACTTGAAACATAGGAGAGCCTGTAGCCAGGGTCTTCCTGGTCTTGAAAAGAAGAACAGGCTGTCGATGGGCCTGGGGGCTGAGCAGCTTCCCCGGTGGGCTGCTCTGCTTCTCTGGGTTGGACTTGGACAGTGACTCTGCAGTCACCTACCAGCTTGTGCTTCAGTTTCATGTGTATTTAAATTTATTTCCATTTCTTTCCACCCACTATTTTGAATCCCTTTGACCTCTTGCTATTTGTAGAGGACCTGAATAATCACATGTAAAAATAACATTTCTGTAAGTCTCCTGCTCACGGAGATGCCACATTCAGACGTGGAAGCTGCACATGACTAATGGCTCCAGACTCGTTTCAAGGGCCTCAGCATCCATTGTTCATTTGTAAAAACTGACTCTCCTGGCAGTTTCCTGCCAGAACCTATGTAAATCAATGTGTCAGTGTCTGGACTGAAATAACTTTTTTTTTTTTCCCTTCTGCAAAAAGAAGTCTTCAGATGGAGTCTGCCCGAAACTCTTTGTGCCCCTGAGGAGGTATAACAGCAGTGGGCACTCTGACAAGGTGGGAAGAGATAATGGCTCCTCCCCCTGCCACAGCCCCTCCTGAATCCCTGGCTTGACCACATCCACAACTGCGGGGAGTAGAGACGCAAGCAGCCGGAGAAGGGCTCCAGCGGCACACACTGGAAAAAGCCAGGGTCTGGCCAGGGCGACCTGGTTTCTTATTCCTTTCCGTAGAGTCTCCCAGTGTGTGCACATTTACACACACACTTCTCTAAGTAGGACTCAAGGCCGCATTTATACTGGTGTCATGTAAAATAAAGCAACTTTATCTTTCTCTTCTAACCTAGGTAAGCCTTCATAATCCTGACTTCTCTTCAGCACAGGGAATAGATACACACAGGCTGTAGTTTATCTTAGTTGAGCCAGCAAGTTATTAAAGATCTCTCAAGCACATGCCAATGTCAAGTCACATTGGCAAGAAAATAAGTATTTTTTTTTTTTTCAAGTATGAGAAAATTGCTGGTCTAATTCACCCCCCCACCCCCCATTTATCATTTGGTTTTATCACAAGTCCCAAAAAAGAAGCAGGACCACATTGAATCTTTCAGTTGACCATTTCTTTGCAATTCCTTCAAGCCTTAACAATTTCTCATTATGCCATCCTTACCAAGATAAATGAAGGTGAATAACAAGCGGGCGGGGGGAGTAGTCTGGGAGCTGAGAGGGGGTGGGAAGAGGGAGCTGAAAATGAGCAATGCTGAGCGTGCAGACTAACCTCTGGGCCTGGTCTCAGATTTAACAGCCAGTTGCTATGATTTACAATCGAAAATCTCAGCCCTTGTATCCTATATCCTCAAGACATGAAGAATGGAAGGAATGAAAATGTCATTTATTTCTTACATCGATGACTTATAAGTTTTTAAGGAGGTTCTCTTGGACATCACAGCAAGCCGCCCTTGATAGATGACTTTGCTACTGTATTTGATTTCACGTTTCCACCAAGGAGTGCCAAACAAAATCTGTAATGTTTTAAATTGTCATATAATTTCTGCCCCCTTCCCTCTATTCTACCACACGTTTAACCAACAAATAAATCATGTCAAAATCTCTTAACCATACACTCTAAAATGAAGCAAGCACAAGGGACATTTTCAAACCGACATCTGGACCCATTATTCAGGGAGAACTTTACCAGATAATGTTAAATTTTTCTTGAAAGATCCCAGCATCCTGTCCCTTTGGGAGAGCATTCTAGCTGGTCTGAGGCAGGGCTTCCTTTTACATCTGCTGTAGACAAATGACCCTGTGCTGGCACAAAAGGCTTTAAAAACTCCCTAGTCACCCCCTGAGTCAATTGAATCATCAAGCAAGGGTGCTGCTGCACCAAATGGTCCTGGTCCAGACAAGCAGCTTACCGAAATACCCTGCTGAACCCAAGGAGTCTGAGGACAAAAAGAGAAAGAAGACACATTTTGAAAATAGGCTTAGTTCTTTCTCTCTTGAAGTTCTGCGTTAGTGAATCTGAGGAAAGCATTTTCAGGAAAAACATAGTCTTATGTCTAAAAGTTATGTAAGATAGTTAATTAGGAGGTAATTTTTTTCTTTCTTTTTTCTCTTTCCTTTCCTCCTCCTTTCCCTTCCCTCTGTTCTCTCTCCCCTTTTTCTCCCTTCCCTTCTCTTTCATTCCATTCCCTCCTTCTTCCCTTCTTCCCTCTCCCCCTCCCTTGTTTGTCTCTATTCCTCATTTTCTCTCTTTCATTTTTTTCAGAACATAAGATAGTTCTGGGTACACAGAAGGTACCACATTGATACATTGATCACTCTGGGCTATCGCAGATGTGTGGATTACCCCTTTGAGGGACCATTTTGCTGTTTGTTTGCCTGAGAGGCAGTTTACCCTGCCTGTGTGCTTGTCCACCATTGTGAGACTTTATTAAACAGAATGGCCCAAACCTTTCTGGCTCCGCGGTTTTTCTACCGTCTGCATGAATCCAGTGTGGACCAGCCTGGCCTCAGCCACTGGCATTTCACGGCTTCAGAGGAGAAGCTATTTTGAACATAAAATTCATAACCAGATCTCAGTTTGTTCCTGTTTAGAGTGCACTGCCCACAGGGCCTTGTGTCTGACAATAACAGTACTAAACTTTTTAAAGTTTTTCTGAAATTAATCAGTTGGCTATAACATCCGGCAGGCCTTGGGCACATGGTAATTAGAAGTGAGGAAAAAATGTTGATGTGACCAATCTTTTTAAGGCATGATAGGGGGTCTCCACCTCGTTCCCAGCTTCCCCTTTCTCTGAAGACAAAGAGTTCGATGTTTAATGTTTCAGAGACACTACGAACATGTGATGACACCGACATGCTTATATTGGTTTCCTGGCCTCAAGGAATGGGTTCTTGGGAGTCAAAAGTCAGCTTTCTTAGGAGTCTCTAGGAAAGAAGATGCCTGTGGTATTTAAAAACTTTTTATTATAGAAAATGTCAAGCACACACACAAGGAGAGCATTGTACGCTGACCCTGTTCTCCCACCCCCAGAATCAGCTATTATTAGTACCGGGTTGACTGTATTTCATTCACACTCCATCCCCCCACCCCCACTACCTCCCCACAACAGGATTATCTTGACAAAGATCTCAGACATTATATGTTTTTATTTGGAAATATTTCAATGTGTGTCTCTGAGAGCTTAAGCTCTCTCCCTTTCTCTTTCTTAAATATACCCACAATATCATTATCATACCTAAGACATCCCAACCATAACTCCTTAATGACATGTAAATTTCCTGGACTTTTCATTTGCCTGGTTTGGGAACTTTCAGGCTGGTGGAGGCTCCTCAGTGGGTCATTGGTCACTATGTCAATGCCTCTATTATGTGGTGTCCACAGGTAGAGGTAGGCCTATGACCTTTTCAGATTTAGACAGCAACTAATAAAAATGCAGAGCAACATGGAAAAAAGAAAGCCCTATTTAACAATTTCCCTCAGGCATCCTTTTTCCCTCTGTTATCTCATAATCAGTTACTATTTTGCAATTCTCCCAAACCGTCCTTGTTCCTGTGCTGTCTAATCACAGATGTTGATGGCACTGTGGTGATTCTAAGAAAATACTTTTATATTTCTAAGTCTGTCCCTTAGGTGAGAGTCACTGGACTTTGGGAACTTTTCCGGTTGGGTTTTAATTGTGGTGTAGGCAAGTGGCTAAGATGCCAAAGTAACCCCGGTTTCTGAGAGTGCAGGGGAGACAAGTGAGCACAGGAGGCCTTTGTTTCTGGCATAGAATTGCTTTAGCACTAAAAAAAAAAAAAGTCAAAATGTCTCCTAAGTCTAGAACTTTCTTCAGCATCTCTCAGAGAAGTTAACTCTGCTTACGAGAGGAGTAAATTTTTTTACTTCCAGTCTTTATAAGAGATGTTGATCACTCTGACTGTTGTTTGTTGGTCCATATGGAGTGCTCTGAACTACAGCAATCAATCAAAAAGCTCTTTGGACCACTGTTTGTGGGTTCATTTGTTTATTTTCTCCAATTTTTAGGCATAGCCGCTGACAACTAAGAGCAAACATTGTGATAGGAATTAAAGTGACCCAGCAACTGCTCTTTGTTGTAAAATATTAAGTTGAAATAATGTCCTCAAATCTCTTTCCCTTTCATCAGTGGATCTACATGGCTTGAGAGGGGTCCCTCTATCTCCCTAATCCATTAGGAGCGTGATCATACAATTACATTCCTGCCACAGACTCGTTCTAGGCCCATCCCCCTGAGGTAAAGGCAGGGGAGAATTTCTTTTTGTGCCCCATGCTGGGCCAGGCAGGCTCCTCAGTGGTACCCAGCTCAGTTTGCTCGCCTCAGGAACTGGACATAGGGTGGAACATGCCCCTTTTTGCATAAAATTGCACCAGTTTGTTGCATTTCCTTAAACCTCTGCTCTCTGCTTGCAGATACTTAATGCAGATCAATTCAGCAAACTTAATGGCCATTTTCTACTAAATACAAGGTCTGTAGTTATATATGAGGAACAAAGAAATAAGTAACATACTGATTTTTGTCTTCAAGGACTGAGACCAATCCACAGATAACCTAATACAATCCGATACAATGTCTTATTGACTCTGTCTCTTAGATACCACTTAAATCTCTGTCCACATTTCTCCTAGCCATCCTAGCCACTCTCTGAACCAAGCCGCCCTCCTTCCCATGGGTACTTGCGATAACCTCCATCTGGTCTCTGTGCACATCTGCCCTGCCTCTCTACAGTCCCACATTCTCCCCGCGGATGAAGCTACCTTTTCCATGTGGAAACAGTGGTTAGTCATCCCTCTGCTTAAAGGCCAAAGATAAAAATTCTTAACAAGATTTTCAAGACCCCACCTGCCTCTCTCCCCCACCACAGCCATTCACTGTGTCCTGTGGCTGCTGTGCCACGATCAGCCTTCCATGCCACCATCAGCCTTCCCCTCCAAGCTGCCTCCTGCCACAGCTCTGCCTTGTGCAGGAGCCTCCCCTCTGCCTGGTGAACTCTTCCTTTCCGTCTAAATGCTCCCTGCAACCGTCACTTCTGTTCAAACCTCGCTTCTCAGGACCCCCCAGGGATCCACAGAGCATCATCCCCCTTTTGCAGGACCCATCACAGTATTCATTTTCATTTCACTCTGTGGTTATTTGATGTTTGTTTGTGTGTCTCTCCATACTCACTGGACGAGAGCAACATGAAGCAGGAAGACAGGGACCAGGGCTCTTTTGTTCACTGTGGTATTGTGATTGCCTGCTCGGCCACCAGCCAATAGTTGGTAGAATAAATGAATAAAGCAAATGCCCTGGCTCAGAGGGAGAAGTCACCCTGGGAAAGGTGGTGGATGGGATTGTTAAAAAATAAGCTGAAGCATATTAAAAATTTAAGAATTTATTTGAGCAAAAGTTGATTTGAAGCAGGCAGTGACAAACTAGAAGAGGTGAGGAGCACTCCATGGACCAGCGTTAGGGGAAAGAGATTTTTATGGAGGAAAAGGGGAAGGAAGCAAAGCAAGAAAATCTTTTGATTGGCTAGAGCTTAGGCAGTTGCCTTATTTGGGAAAGCTTGGTTGGCTGTTTGTGATTGGTTGTCCATAGGTTTCTATTTCCTAACTTCAGAGACATTTACAGCTTAGGTTTTGGGTTGCTTATGTCATAGCTACTAGCAAACATATTAGAGCCACCTCAGTCTAAGGATATCCTTGTTTAATTAATTTAACAGGAGAGAAGGAAAGGAGACAAGAGACCTTGCGGGGGCAAAATTACATGACTTGGAAAGTGGCAAAGGTAAGAGGGACTTGAAGATGATTACCAGTTCTCAGGCTTTGTGACTGTTTTCCAGAATTTGTTCCTCAGCACACTTATCTCAAGCTGTTCCATAAAAGAAGAAAAGAGTTCCATGGACAAACACATCTGAAAAGTGCTGTGGTCTTTATCTCTCTTTTGGAGCCGCACAATACAAATGATCATATTAAAGAGTCTTAAAGGTTACATAAAGAAAATCTGTTTGAGTTGAAAAAGAAGTCAGAAGGAAGAGCTGCTTGGTTGGTAGGGAGCAATGGCAGGATAATTACCCTTTCTGATCTGTTGAGTGAAAATGCCAGCAAGTTTGCAACTGGGGAGGTTAAACAGGTCACTGCAGCTGTGGGTCTAGAGATGAGAGAAGAGATATATGAAAACGCTCTAAAATACAGCACAATTATTATTCTGCTGAACATGCCATTTGTAAGGCCAGAGGCCGCTGCCGTGGCCATGCAGGTTCTCATTGGATTCGGACAGACAGTAAAGGAACTGTGGAGCCAGAAAATGATGGGCCATTCCATTTATTATAGTCTCATAAGGGCAGATGAGCAAACCGGCAGGGCTCCCAAGCCCTTCAGCATTCCGGTCTCACAACCCGACTCACAGGCTACCACCAGCCTCAGCACTCTCCAGCCAAAACTGGCTTGGGGAAAAGCCCCTTCTCCAGCAAACAATAGAAAACAATGGCCCCTCCCAAGCAGGATGGCATCTGCAATGTGCAGTCTGCTGCCCTGAGGGCAAGCACCCACAGCCTTCCATAGTCTATACACACATGGTGCTGCTCCAATACAAATGAGCAAACCTAAAAAACACTTGTTACAAACCTTGTTTGCCCAACACCATTCTTACAGGAAGGAGATTTCTGGAGACACAATCCTTTAACTCACAGACACACTGTTTTGGAAAAATGTTCAGACAGGAGAGCAGATGGGATCATTTTGGGAAAAGCGGGCACTTTGATAAGGCACTATTCAGCGGAGGGGCATGGTCTATGGGTTGCCAACCCAATATTCTCGCTCTCTTTTTATTTGGAAAGTATATTATTTGGGATAGAAAATGTGCCCACATAATAGTCTACTTTCTCCAAAATCTCTTGCAGTTAAGGGTGGCCAGTCAAGTTCTTTAAAAGAGATCTAGTTGATATGCCTGTGTTCATAGCAGCATTATTATTAATAGCCCAAATTGGAAACAACCCAAATTTCCATTGACATGACTAGATAAACAAAATATCGTCTATACATACAATGGAATATAATTCAGCCTTACAAAGGAAGGACATTCTGACACACACAACAACACGACTGGACACTGAGGCGTTATGTTAAGTGAACTATGCCAGCCACAAGAGGACAGATATTGTATGACTCTACTTAGGTGAGGTTCCTAGAGCAGTCAGATTCATAGAGAAAGAAGAATGGTGGTTGCCAGGGGCAAGGGGGAGGGAAGATGGAGGGTCAGCATTTAACGAGTACAGAGTTGCAGTTTTACAAGATCAGGAACATTTATGAGATGGATGGGGTAATGGTTGCACAACATTATAAATGTATTCTGCTCACAAAAATTAGAGGATATTTCAAAATTAATATGAAGTGATAAGAAAGAAAGCATTTGACTTTTTAAAATTAAACAAGAACATCAGAAGAGCAAACAACAAATCAAAGAAAGTTGTTCAGTTATGCAAATGAGATGCAAAACTAACTTTTATTTCATTGGTGAAAATATACTATCCAAAAGGCTGAAAGTACTGGAGTATCTGCATGTTCCTGGATCCCCTAAGTTTTTTTTAAAAAATTATTTATTTATTTATTTATTCATTTTAGAGGAGAGAGAGAGAGAGAGAGAGAGGGAGAGGGAGAAAGAGAGAGAAGTGGGGGAGGGAGCAGAAAGCATCAACTCCCATATGTGCCTTGACCGGGCAAGCCCAGGGTTTCAAACCGGTGACCTCAGCGTTCCAGGTCGACGCTTTATCCACTGCGCCACCACAGGTCAGGCCTGGATGCCCTAAGTTTTGTGAGCAGTATATATAATGCCACTGAACTATATACCTAAAAATGGTTAAAATGATAAATTTTATGAACTATCTATGCCTATATTTATAACTATCTATTTACCTATATCTTACCACAATAAAAAGGAAAGAAAAAAGATTAAAAAATACTTAAATTTAAAAAGAAATACTTGGCTGGGTGGGGTGCATTTCCCCCTCATCATTCTGCCTCCTCACAGACTCGAAGGCTGTGCTCTGGCAGCCACCTCTGGTTTGGAGGCAACCTCCAGCGCAGAAGGATGTGGAGAAAGATAAAACAAGCCTGGTCCCTGGTGGCTGTGGAACTCTCATATTAGTCAGGTTTTCTTACCTTTCTTTTGGGTAAACAAGATACCCTTTCTTTTGGGTATCTTGTTTGAACCTCTTGTTTTGGTTTTCAGTATGTACAGCTGAACCTAATCTTAATGACTACAGTAGGCAAACTTGATTTGTTGACTTATTATTTCACCAAATATTTATTGAGTTCCTACTATGTTTGAGGCACTGGGGATATGAGATGAAAAGAGATAATTCCTGTTCTAAAAACCCTGGTTTCCTAAAGGGAAGAGAAATAGCTGAACAGCCATGCACAGGCCAGTGAGGTCTGGCTGCTTCTTATTTGATAAGCAGAATTATACGTTTCCTATCATTCTTTTTAGGTAAAACCTCTTAGTAAAAAATTCAACAACATAGTAACTTTTAAGGATGAGACTTTGCCAAGTTCTTGACTACAACACATGGTTGAGTATTAGTTGCACTCTGTGATTGGGCTAATTGTATGTTCCCTACAATGTATGTATATTTATTTATATCATCTTACATTTATATTTGAGTCCCACTTTGCACTTGAGTGAGCAGCAAGGGAACAATAGGCTCAACTGAAGCAACAGTGATGGATCTTATTGCAAACCATAAGCTTTTAAAATTCCTCATTAAATGCAGAGTCTTCATAGAGGAAAGAAACTAAGATCCCTATTGATAAATACCGACACCATGATGAACTCATTGCCTCTGCCTCCCTCCACCCACCACAGTGTCTCTCAAGGTGCCCTGGGTAATTGTGACACTAATAGGCTTCTTTGTAGATCAGTCATTCATTTTAATTTAAAAAACGTCTTGGGATTGCACTGAGCTCATCGTTAGAAGAATGAACCACCTGCTACTAAGAGTGATTGAGGGGTAAGTGAAGAGGAATGCGGAAGTGACCTTGGGCGAATCTCTTCTCTGCAAAACCTCTGTTCCTGATCTGTAAAATAAAAGTGTTGGAAGAGTTTATTTCAGAAACCTTTTGGAGCAGGTATTCTGTGATGCTACTTATTGAGCTGCTGAAGTTAAACGGCTTAGTAGGAATTTCGCGACTGTGCCTGCCAGTAATGCCAGAGCCCTGAGTCAGAATAGTCAATTATTCCTTTCCTCATTCATACTTTCATCCACAGAGCATTCATCAAGTGCTTACTGTATGCTTGTTCTCTAGATAGATATGAAATAGTTCTTTCCTGGAAGAACTCAGGGTTTACCTGGCAAGGCACTGAAATCCTATCAGGTGACAGAAATTTTAGAAAAGGTAGAAAAAGGATGTCATTGAATTGGCGGTGTGAGAGATTCTCCCAATCTCTCCCCTTGAAATTTCAACAAATTTAACAACTAGACACAGAGAAAAAGAAACAACCTTAGGAGAACCTGAAATCTACACACACCAGACAAAGGTATGATTGGGTGAAAAAGTGGCTGAATATATAAGACGAAGGATGGGGCATTTTGCTTTTTGTGCTGATCTGAGGTAGGGGCAGTTTTGTTCGGAGCCAGGCAAAGAAGAGAGGCTGAGCAAATAGATATGGAACAGAGGTAGGGCAGGCGCCCAAACAAAGGAAAAAACACATCGGCTCTGCCTGAGATGGCAGACACTGGGTGCACACAGGGGCGGTGGGATCCACCCAAAATTACCAGCACAGGGTGTCTGCATGGGCTGGCATAAGCATCTTTGTGTATTACCAGCTCCACAATCACTGGCACAGCACTAGCGGCTCCACCTAGCATTACCAGCACTGGGAGCAAGTGGGCACGTGTGCAGGCCAAGGTTCTTTGCCTGAGATTAACAACGTTGGGCACCTGTGTGAGTACCAGCATTTTGGGGCATTCCCAGCTCCAGAATCCTTAGTACAGGGCACCTGTGGGGGAACCAGCATTTTTGCTCATTACCGGCTCCATGATCTCTAGCACCAGGTGTGCACATGGGCTAAGACTCTTGGCCTGAGAATGCCTGGCTGGGTGTCTGAAGGCGGCTGCAACCGTCGGTGTGCAGTCGTGGAAGTTGGACACACACGCAGCCTGTCCCGGGCTACCAAGCAGTGCAAGCAGAAAAAGCCCATAGAGATTAAAACTGAAGAGCGTTGAGGCATGCCAGATATACCCGCTGGCCAATCGACTTTTGCCTGTGTGTAATAGAAAGGAACTCGGCCCTTGGTCAGTGCCCTGCCCTGCCTGCTCCCGCTGGTGGCTCTGGTTCCCATTTCTTTCCCCAGAACTGTGCTTTCGGTGGAGCTGGAGGAGGGACCTGGATGTGCATAGTTTCCCTTGCTATGATGACAGTAGCTGAGGGAGACTCCACAGCTAAATCTCCAGGCTGCTAGCTCCAGTGGGAGGGATGTGCGGAGAGGCGCCTGGAAAACTGAGACTCCCATTACTAGAGCCAGATAATTGCAAAGATCTAACAAGCCCCAACAGCCAATGGGACTAAGGCCTAGCCTACATCATTGCCACAGCAACACACGAGCAGACTTCTGCCCAAGAGCTGCACAGAGGCAAAACTTGTAGTACAGTGCCACCTGCCAAAAAAATGGAAAGAAACTATCTCTCAACACCAGAAAAAAATTACTTTTTCTTAACACATTTTTGTCATTTTTACTTCTTTCCTTTTTCTTTTTTCTATTTTTATTATTTTCCTTTTGAACTACACTATCCATAGTTGTTACATTTTTCAGTCTTGTTTTTTGTGAGGGTTTTATTTCAGATACTTTTACTTCTGTTTTTTTTTCTTTCTTTTGTTTTTTCTTTTTCTTTGTTTTGTATTTTATTTTTTGTCCTTTCTTTCTCATTATTCTTCCTCTCGTTTTTTCTCTTTTCTCTTTTTTCTTTTTCTTCTTTTTTTCTCTCATCTGATCATCATTTATCATCAAATTATTATATTTTGAACTCATATTTTTCTTTGTAACATTTTGCTTGTTCTCTATTTTATTTTTTCTCTATTTTATCATCTCTCCTAAGTTCCTACTCCTTGCCCTCTGAAGATTCTGTTCTACTTATCATTATAGAATTTTCATTATTTTAACTTTTATTTTACCTTCTTAATTATCTCTTATTAGTGTTATTAACAATACCATTCTCAAATGCCATTAAGGGAAAAGAAATCAAATACCATAGATACAAAAGACAGAGACATAGCTCAGATAGATGATAAAAAATCTCTAGAAAAAAAATTCAATTATGTGGAAACCTTGGAGTTAAATGACAGGGAATTCAAAATTAAAGTCCTAAAAATACTCAGTGAAATACAAGAAGGCTCTAAAAGGCAATTTTGTGAGCTTAAAAAAATAATTTAGTGAACAGAAGGAATACTTCATCAAGGAAATTGAAACTATAAAAAGGAACCAAACAGGCCCTGGCCGGTTGGCTCAGTGGTAGAGCATCGGCCTGGCGTGCAGAAGTCCCGGGTTCGATTCCCGGCCAGGGCACACAGGAGAAGTGCCCATCTGCTTCTCCACCCCTCCCCCTCTCCTTCCTCTCTGTCTCTCTCTTCCCCTCCTGCAGCGAGGCTCCATTGGAGCAAAGATGGCCCGGGCGCTGGGGATGGCTCCTTGGCCTCTGCCCCAGGTGCTGGAGTGGCTCTGGTCACAACAGAGCGAGGCCCCGGATGGGCAGAGCATCGCCTCCTGGTGGGCAGAGCATCGCCCCTGGTGGGCGTGCTAGGTGGATCCCGGTCGGGCACATGCGGGAGTCTGTCTGACTGTCTCTCCCCATTTCCAGCTTCAGAAAAATACAAAAAAAAAAAAAAAAAAAAAGGAACCAAACAGAGATGAAAAACTTAATATATGAACTAAAAAATGAGGCTACAAGCTTAGCTAATAGAACAGGCCAGATAGAAGAAAGCATTAGTGACAGAAGACAGGCAACTACAGATACTACACAGAGAAGAAGAGAGACTCACAAATTAAAAAAATGAGAAAGCCCTACAAGAATTGTCTGACTCCACCAGAAAGAACAATATAAGAATAATGGGTCTATTAGAAGGAGAAGAGAGAGAAAAAGAAATGGAGAACATATTCAAACAAATAATCAATGAGAATTCCCCAAGCCTGTGGAAAGAATTAAAGCCTCAAATCTAAGATGCAAACAGAACACCAAGTTACCTTAACCCAAACAGACCTACTCCAAGGCTCATTGTAATGAAATTATCACAAATCAATGACAAAGAAAAAATCCTCAAGGCAGCCAGGGAAAAGAAGACTACAACATATAAAGTAAAGCCCATTAGATTATCATCAGATTTCCCAGCAGAAACTCTGCAAGCTAGAAGAGAGTGAACCCCAATATTTAAAGTACTGAAAGAGAGAAACTTCCAGCCAAGAATACCATATCTATCAAAGCTTTCCTTCAAATATGAAGGGGAAATAAAAACATTCACAGATATAGAGAAGATGAGAGATTTTATCACCAGAAAAACCCCACTTCAAGAAATACTAAAGGGGGTTATCTGACCGGATACAAAGAACAAAACAAAACAAAATCACAAGTAAAAGTTCCAACAAGATAACAATAAAAACAAGAATAATCTGTGACAACAATAACAAAAAAGGGGAGAAGACAAAAATTTGCAGTAACAAAGGAGGATGGAGTACAGAAGCACTCATGAGATAATGGACTACAATGAATATGATATATATTCTTTTAATTACCTAATGGTAACCACCCCTGAAAATACCACTACAGAAACACATGGCTTAAAAAAAGAAGAAACAGAAGAAAGAAGTATGGAATACAAGCAAATAAAAACAAATGACAGAAAAACAAAAAAGAACCAAACAAGAAAGACAGCTATTAGAAAGCATTATATAAAATGGCAATAGGAAACCCTCAAGTGTCAATAATCACATTAAATGTAAATGGATTGAACTCACCAATAAAAAGACACAGAGTAGCAGAATGGATCAAAAGTGAAAATCCAACTGTATGCTGCCTTCAAGAAACATATCTAAGCTACAAGGATAAAAATAGACTCAAAGTGAAAAGTTGGAAAATGATTCTCTAAGCAAATATAACCAAAGAAAAGCAGATGTAGCCATACTCATATCTAACAATGCTGACTACAAGACAACTGAGGTAATCAGAGACAAAGATGGTCATTTCATAATGATAAAAGGGACATTGAATCAAGAAGATATAACATTATGCACCAAACCAAGGAGCACCAAAGTATATAAGACATCTACTAACTGATTTAAAAATAAAAACCGACAAAAATACTATCATACTTGGAGACCTCAACACACCACTGACAGCTCTAGATCATTCATCCAAACAGAAAATCAATAATGAAATATCAGCCTTAAATGAAACACTAGAAAAATTGGATATGATAGACATTTATAGGATATTTCATCCCAAAACATCAGAGTATACATTTTTCCCAGTGTATATGGTACATTATCAAGAATTGATCATATGTTGGGCCACAAAACTAACATCAACAAATTCAGAAAGATTCAAATTATACCAGGCATATTCTCTTATCATAAAGCTTTGAAACTAGAATTCAACTACAAAAAAGAAGTAAACAAACCCACAAAAATGTGGAAATTAAACCACATACTTCTAAAAAATGACTGGGTCAAAGAAGAAATAAAAGCAGAGATCAAATGATACATACAGACAAACAAAAATAACAACATGACATATCAGAATCTCTGGGATGCAGCAAAAGCAGTTCAACATACATAAGAGGGAAGTTCATATCATTATAGGCTTATATGAACAAACAAGAGAGAACCCCAGTAAACAGCTTAACATCACATCTGAAGGAACTAGAAAAAGAAGAACAAAGACAACCCAAAATCAGCAGAATAAAGAAAATAATAAAAATTAGATTAGAAATAAATGAAATAGAGAATAGAAAAACTATAGAAGGAATCAATAAAATAAGGAGTTGGTTCTTTGAAAAGATCAATAAAATTGATAAATCCTTGGCAAGACTCACTAAGGAAAGAAGAGAAAGGACTCATATAAACAAAATCCAAAATGAAAGAGGAGAAATTACCACAGATATTATAGATATACAAAGGATTATTGTAGAATACTATAAAAAACTATATGCCACCAAATTTAATAATCTAGAAGAAATGGATAAATTCCTAGAACAATATAAACTTCCTAGACTGAATCATGAAGAAGTAGAAAGCCTTAACAGACTCATAAGCAGGGAGGAAATAGAAACAACTATCAAAAACCTCCCAAAAAGTAAAAGTCCAGGGTCAGATGGCTATACTAGTGAATTCTATGAAACATTCAAAGAAGATTTGGTTCTTATCCTACTCAAAGTCTTCAAAAAAATTGAAGAAGAAGCAATACTTCCAGACACATTTTATGAGGCCAACATAACCCTCATACCAAAACCTGACAAGGACGACACAAAAAGAAAAGTATAGACCAATATCTTTAATGAATACAGATGCAAAAATCCTGAACAAAATACTAGCAAACCAAGTACAACAACACATTAAAGAAATATTCACCATGTTCAAATGGGGTTCATCCCAGAATCACAAGGATAGTTCAACCTACATAAAACAATTAATGTAATGCACCATATCAACAAAACAAAGAACAAAAACCATATGATCCTATCAATAGATGCAGAAAAGACATTTGATAAAATACATCATTTTATGTTTGAAACACTCAACAAAATGGGTATAGAAGGAAAATATCTCAACATAATAAAGGCCATTTATGACAAACCATCAGCTAACATCATATTGAATGGCAGAAAATGGAAGACATTTTCTCGAAAATCAGAAACAAGACAAGGCTGCCCACTCTCTCCACTCCTATTCAATGTAGTGCTGGAAGTTCTAGCCAGAGCAATCATACAAGAGAGAAAAATAAAAGGCATTCATATTGGGAAAGAAGAAGTAAAGGTTTCACTTTTTGCAGATGATATGATCCTGTATATAGAAAACCCCAAAGACTCCACAGAAAGACTATTAGAAACAATAAACCAATACAGTGAGGTCACAGGTTACAAAATTAATATACAGAAGTCAATTCCTTTCTTATATGCCAACAATAAAACTTCAGAAAATGAACTAAAGAATATTTTACGATTGCAACAACAAAAAATATACCTAGGAATAAATATAACAAAGAATAAAAAGGACCTATATAATGAAAATTATAAAGCATTGTTAAAGAAAATTGAAAAAGACACAATGAAATGGGAAAATATTCCTTGTTCTTGGATAGGAAGAATAAATACAGTAAAAATGACCATATCACCCAAAGCAATATAAAAATTTAATGCAATTCCCATCAAAATTCCAATGTCATTTTTTAAAGAAATGGAACAAAAAATCATCAGGTTTATATGGAACCTAAAAAAATTCCAAATAGCTGAAGTAATCCTAAGGAAAAAAAAATGAAGCTGAGGGCATTACAATGCCTGACTTCAAATTATACTACAGAGCCACGATAATCAAAACAGCATGGCATTGGCAGAAAAATAGACACTCAGACCAATAAACAGAATAGAGAGCTCAGTAATAAAACCACATATATATGGTAAAATAATCTCTGATGAAGGAGCCAAAAACACACAATGGAGAAAAGAAAGCCCCCTCAATAAATGGTGCTGGGAAAACTGTAAAGCCACATGCAAAAAAATGAAACTCGACTATGGTTTGTCTCCTTGTTCAAAAATTAATTCTAAATGGATCAAAGACCTAAATATAAAATCTGAAACAATAAAATACATAGAAGAAAACATAGGTACTAAACTTATGGATCTTGGCCATAGCGAACATTTTATGAATTTGACTCCAAAGGCAAGGGAAGTGAAGGGAAAGATAAATGAATGGGACTACATCAGACTAAGAAGCTTTTACCCAGCAAAAAACTGACAACAAAACAGACAGCCAACTAAATGGGAGATGATATTTTTGAACAACAGCTCAGATAAGGGGCTAATATCCAAAATATATAAAGAACTCACAAAACTCAACAACAAAAAAGCAAACAATCCAATAAAAAAATGGGAAGAGGACATGAACAGACACTTCTGCTAAGAAGAAATACAAATTGCCTATATATGAAAAAATGCTCATCTTCATTAGCTATTAGAGAAATGCAAATCAAAACTACAATGAGATATCACCTCACACCTGTTAGATTAGCTGTTATCAACGAGACAGGTAACAACAGTGTTGGAGAGGCTGTGGAGAAAAAGGAACCCTCATCCACTGTTGGTGGGAATGTAAAGTAGTACAACCATTATGGAAGAAAGTATGGTGGTTCCTCAAAAAACTGAAAATAGAACTACCTTATGACCCAGCAATCCCTCTACTGGGTATATACCCCCAAAACTCAGAAACATTGATACGTAAAGACACATGCAGCCCCATGTTCATCGCAGCATTGTTCACGGTGGCCAAGACATGGAAACAACCAAAAAGCCCTTCAATAGAAGATTGGATAAAGAAGAGTGGTACATATACACAATAGAATACTACTTACTCAGCCATAAGAAATGATGACACAGGATCATTTACGACAACGTGGATGGACCTTGATAACATTATGAGTGAAATAAGTAAATCAGAAAAAGTAAGAACTGTATGATTCCATACATAAGTGGGACACAAAATTGAGACTCATGGAATTAGATAAGAGTGCAGTGGTTACCAGGGGGAGGGGAATGGAGGAGAGAGAGGGAGTTGTGGGAAGGGAGGGGCATAAAGAAAACCAAATGAAGGGTGATGGAGATCGATTTGACTTTGGGTGATGGGTATACAACATGATCGAATGTCAAAATGATCTGGAGATGTTTTCTCCAAGTCTATGTGCTCTAGTAGTTGATCAATGTCACCCCATTAAAATTAATTGTCTAAATAAAACTATTAAAAAATAAATAAAATAAAATTTAAAAGCAAAAATAAACAAACAAATAAATTAATTAATTAAATTTAAAAGGTGAGAGCACAAAGGAGGAAATGCCTGAAGTAGGTGGGGAAAGCTTTTAAGATTTGCTTTTTCAATTTTCAAGCCAATGAAATGTGAAGATGTGGTCATGAAAAAGGAATGGTGTGCTCCTGGTTGGAGCTAGAGAGAGGATGAAAGTGGTGAGGTCATAAGCAATCAGCTGGGTTAAGAATTTTGGTCATTTTCTGGTTCAGACTAACCAAGGAAATAAACAAGGATAATAATCAAATAAACAAAGGAATAATCAAAAGTGACTGTAAAAGCATCTTTTTTAAAGGAGAACTTAGAATATTATTTTTAGTTGCGAACAGTGGTACAGTGCTTGCAGCAGCGATAGAGGATCCTATACAATTTATTATCTGACCCATCACAGGAAAAGTTTGGAAAGCTACACAGATCCCTGCTAAATGAACTATGTTCATGTTTTGTTTTTGGTTTTTTTTTCTTGTTTCTGTGTAAAATAATGACGCTTCCTTAAAATAAGGGGGGGGGGGGTGTTTGTGATACAAAAAGGTTGCCAGTGCTATCCCCATCAGGGCACATACAAAAACAGATCGATGTTTCTGTCTCTCTCTCCTTTCCTCCCTCTCTCAAATCAATAAAATAAAGTTTAAGGAAACAAAGGAAAACTCAGAAAGAGAAAAATTCAAGAAGTTTTTCATATTCACAACCTGGTGGAGTGTGACAGCAGAAACTGTAACAGGCGTCTCAAGAAGGTTCCATGAGGCTCAACAGATAATTAATCACTCCTCCATGTCTCCTGCCATTACTTTAACATAGTAACATGATTTGACATGTCATTATCCCATGTTAAAATGTTCACTTAGGTCCTTCTCTTCAGTGGTGCCAGAATGCAATAGCAGAGCTTTGAATTTAGACCTAGGTCAAATCCCCATTCCATATAACCTTAGGCTAGTTATTTCACCTCTCTGAATTCCCATTTACTGGTCTGTAAAATGAAGATAATACTGTTTATCTTTTAGGGTTATGAGAATCAAATAAGTCAATGAGTAAAGTATTTAGAATTTGCTATTACTTATTTGCAATTATATACTTATATTTGTGATATTAAATATTAAAATCTTCTTCCCCTCTAGACTAGAAGTTTTGGGGGGCAAAATCTCTGTTTTTACCTGTCCTGATACCTATAGTGTCTAGCACAGTGCCTGGCTTATGTTAATCAGTGATGATGATGATGATGGTAAGGATGATGATGTTTTCTTGTAAAATATATGAGGTGACAAGAGTGAAAAATCTGTTTAGGATTTCCTGCTATAGTTTTTGTCAACCCTAAAGACAAATGCAATAGTTCATTCTTTTGTACAGACCTCATTGCTAGGCTCTATTCTGCCATCAAGCTACTGAAAAGATGTCAGTTGGGTTAGGCAGTTACTCACAGAAGATTAGATTCACAGTGCCAGCAGGAAGAGAGAGTCCTGAGGTGGCTGGTTCATTTCCTCAGTTAAATGTAGCCGTTCATTATCATCCTTGCTGTCAGTGTCAGAGTTTTTGAATGATGCTCCTTCAGTCATGCCTTCATTTTCCTTGGTGTCGGTATCACAGAAATTTTTTATTTTTTTAAATTGAAATATATTTGACACATATAAAATTGTGTAAATTTAAGGTATGTAACATGTTGATTTAATACATTTATATATTTTAAGATGGCCATTGTAATAATAATCAGCACCTCTATCACTTCATGTAATTATAATTTCTTTTTGTGTTTGAAATAATTAAAAGCTAGTCTCTTAGAAAGTTTGATGCTTATAATACAATACTGTTGTCTACATTCACTATACTGTGTGGTAGATCTCCAGAATTTATTTACTACTTGTAGCAAGTTTCTACCCTTACCCACATCTATCCAGTCCCTCCAACCTCCACCCTAGTAACCAACAATTTACTATCTATTTTTACCAGTTTGACTTTTTTTTAGATTGAACATATAAGTGATCTATAGTATTTGTTTCTCTTCACCTGATTTATCTCTCCTAATATAATATTCTCAAGGTCCATCTATGTTGTTTTACTACAGTTTTCTAAAATGAATAATGTTAAAGTTTAAATACTTCTGGTGCTTGGGATAAATATCATGTCAAGATAAACTTCTCCGTCAGATTAGAAAGTCACAAATACATCTGTATTGGATCATTTCAAAATAGAAATTTGGGTATTCTAGGCTTTATTCTCACTAGGATATGCACAGGGCAGTATCTCTTATAGGCATAATCTTTTGTTTGGCTTTTCCTTCCTGAATATGGAAGGAAGTGGCCCTTTCCCATTTTTTCCTCCAAGATTGGTCCTTCACCTAGACTTTTCTGGGACAACCTCAAGATTATGGTGTCTTACAAAAAACATGGACTTTAGAGTTAGATCTTAGTTGCAATCTGGGCTTGCTACTTACCAATTGCAAAAATGTGGACAGGGGCCTTAGCTTTATTGTGTTTCAGATTCATCATCTACAAAGTGGGAATAATAATATTTACTGCAGAGGGTTATTATGAATATCACAAAATGCAGAACATTATATTTGTTTCAATTTCTCTTAATAGGGGACACTATGCTTATTTACAAGAAATACTTGGATAAACCACTCTGGGTCATGAATGAGACCCCCTGAGGGCAAGCTCAGGATACCTAATGTGATTGATAGACTGAATTGTGTGAAATAAGAGGGAAGACTGAGAAGAGAAATGAGGAAGAGAGAGTGGAGATGGTGAGGTGGTGGAGGGCTCTATATTATTCAATTAGGCATAACCTAAAACCTCTTTCCTCACCCCCTAGCAAACTTGTACATGTGATTAAACCAACAGATTGGTGTGGAAACAAGTGGAGGGGCTGGATTTCAGTTTGGGCCCAGAGAAGACAGCATGTGTGAACGTGGAAACCAGATACAAAAAGATTAGACTCTAAAGCTCCACGAATTCTTAGAAATTAAAGGGAGGGCTTTGAACTTCCAGAGTTTTTAGAATTGGGAGGTTTAAGCCAAATTTCCTTAAGGTCAAGGGACAAGGAAATTCCACAAGGTAGTTGGGTGTGTGAGAATTTGAGTTAATGTACCTAAAAACTGCCCACCATAGAGTGTCCAGCTAAGCACTGATGGCTGCTATCTTTGGCTACCCCCAAATCCAAAGCTGCTTGAATTGGCATCTTAGTGCTGGAGCTGAGTCCAGATCTAGAAATTAGATAAATGGAGAGAGGCCTTTGTTTAATTTAAAGAAGGGTGGGGGACGGGAGTAAAGGGATAGAAGGAGAGAGCAGAGACACCTAATGCCAAAAATAGCCTGTCCAGTCCTTTGCTTGTTGTGAGAAGCATCTGCCCCGAGTTCTCATTTTTACTCTCTCAGGAACTAGCTGTGGAGCCTTTGGCATGTCTTCCAATCTCTCCACCTCAGTTTTCTCTCTTTGTAAATGAGTTTCCCAACATTGGTCTCAAAGCAACATTGTCAGGTTGAATGAAATGCTGGAATGCGAAAGTCCTTTTCCAACTATAAAGTGTTATAGAAGAGCAATGGCAAGTGTTACCCTGGCCACTTCGACCTCCCACCCCGTATGCTGTGTGAGGGCATAGGCTTGTCCACAGCCACCTCTCTTTGCCTGAGGCAATGCTCAGAAAATCTTTATCGAATGAACAAATGACTTGCGTTTAGCACTTCTCACTTGTCACATAACTGTCATATCCGAAAGCTTATTCTCTGCACTGTCTCTGTAGCACCTATGCCCACGCTTCTCTCTTCCTCTGACCCCACTTCCGTTTCTTCTCTTTCAGCCAGTGACTTCATCCATTGCCTCACAGAACCCTAAAAATACAGCAGGCATGCCATCCTTCTCTTTGAATCAATTCTGTGCACCTGGGGTTTTCTATTTTCTTACCCACAAACCCAAGCAATCTGGTTTCTTTCTCACCACTCAACTGAAATTGTTCCCAGTAGTTGATGTGAATTCACTGATTGGAAAGCCCAATTACGTTTTCTTAGACTTTATGCTCCATAACATCCTTGCAACACAAGACACTCTGGTCACATCTGGTCTCTTGGAAGTTTTATCCCTTGGCCGCTTGACTCTACCATACTGGATCTTCTGACCACATACACTTGATTATCTTTGTTGGTTTCTTCCCATCTAATATGTGTCCCCACTTGTGGTCTAAATTCTCATTCCCTCCTCACCTGGTTGTATTTGGTTTCTGCTTTTTCAGCCTGTCTGACACACAGGCACTAGCATTTGAATTATCTTCCCATGTTGACACTGTTTCCCTGGAGCTCCAACTTGCTGCTCAGTTCTTCAGGGAGGACATTCTGTATTCTTGGTGCTTGGAATCCACCTCTACCTCTAGGCTGAACTGGCTGGCAGTAGCTGAGGGGAGAGACATTGGGACTGTCTCTTTAATCTTCCTTTCTCTTGAAATATATCACAATGTCCTCTACTATTTCTGTTTAGATGACTTGCAGACCCATTTCTTTGGCTTTAATCTCACTTTCAGATACCAGTCCACACCTCCCGTGGCTTTCTAGAGATTTCCATTAGAAGGCCCTGACACCTTCTCAGACCAACGCTACTAAAATCTGATCCACTTTCCCACACAATCTAGATCATCCTTTTTACAATCAATGGTACCACCATTGCCCCCTAATCTTTTAAGTTCATCTTTGATTTTTGGTTTTCAAATTCATCTTTGATTCCTCCTGCTAATTCTAATTTATGTTTGCTCAATTTAATTATGCTAAAATAACTTGCCTGTTTGTCTCTTCCCTATAATGTCCATCTCATTTTCCCTTCTTTCTATTCCCACTCCAACTCTACTCTGGCTTAGGTCATCACCTCAAGTCTGAATAAATATAGTATTCCCCAGCTTATTAGTAGTGTGTGGGGTTTTGTTTCATATTTGGAGTTGGGATGTCTGAGTTTGTGTCAAGGCCTTACTATTTCTTACTATGTTTGAAAGAGCTTGCCCTTGTGCCAGATTCCAGGCTGGAAATGCATGGCCTGCTCCCTTTCACCGCTCAACTCCTAATCTTTCCTCATGGCCCAGCTTGTCTCACCTCCTCCATGCAGCCTTCCTGAGTCAACCAGCTCACATTGCTTTCTTTCTCCTCTGAAATGCATTAGCTGTTTTGTATTTTCAGTATCATTTCCTAGTTAGGAAAACTTATATTGTACTACATTAATTAATTCATTCAGTAAATATTTCCTGAGCACATTTTAGACACAGTGGAAATAGTGTGGAATAAGGCCTATAATAAAGCTTGTATTCTAATTGTGTGTGTGTGTGTGTGTGTGTGTGTGTGTGAAAGAAGTAGTTAGCAATTGAATAAATAAATCAGCCATCAAGAAAAATTTAGTGATAAGTACTATGGTGAAAATTAAACAGTGATGGGTTTGAAAGTGTTTCATGGGCTCTTTAGAACTGGCAGTGTAGAAAAGGATATTCTGAGGAGGGGACATTTAAGCTGAGGTCTGAGTCATAACAAGAGTCAATCGTGGATGATCCAAGGCAAGAATGTTTCTAGGTCAGCGATTTTCAATCTTTATCATATCATGGCACAAGTAAACTAATTACTAAACTTTTGTGGCACACCAAAAAGTATGTTCTATTTTTGCCCATCTGACAAATAAAATAAGTATAATTTTGATTTATTCATACTGGATGACTATTATTGTGTTGGCTATTGTAATTTTTAAAATTTGATAGTCTAAGGGAAAGAGGTCAGTGCCCCTGACTAAATAGTCAGCAACTACATGTTTTAAAAATTCTTGTGGCTCACCAGTGTGCCATGGCACATCATTAAAAACTGCTGTTCTAGAAGAGAACAGTAAATTCAATGCCCCAAGAACAGAACAAGCTTAGTGGCTGGAAGGACAGACAGAAGTCCATTTACCTGTTTGGTGCAGAGGGAGGTGGATAAGTAAGAGCAGCCATAACAGCTGTACATAGGCCCTGGATAAGGCCCAGCTTTGTAGCTCAGATTAGAAGTGTAGGTGAAATGGGAAGACATTTGAGGATAGTAAGCAGAAGAATGATATACTCCAATTTATTTTAAAAATGTCACTCTGGCTACTGTGTGGAAAAATAGTGAAGGAACAACCAAAGGAAAGCAGAAAGAGGCTGGTCGAGGCCATTGCAAAAGTCCCTGAAAGTGCTTGCCCAGGTGGTGATGCAGTGGATAGAGCATCAGCCCCAGACACTGAAGACCCAGGTTTGAAACCCTGAGGTCGCTTGCTGGAGAGCTGGCTCAGCAGCTTTAGTGTGGGGTTACAGGTTGCTGGCTTGAAGCCCAAGGTCACTGGCTTCAACCCAAGGTCACTGGCTTCAGGCCAAGGTTGCTGGCTTGAGCAAAGGGTCACTGACTTAGCTGGAGCCCCCCAGTCAAGGCACATATGAGAAAGCAATTAATGAACAACTAAGGTGCCTCAACTATGAGTTGATGCTTCTCATCTCTCTCTCTTCCTGTCTGTCTGCCTGTCTGTCTGCCTCTCTCTCTCTCTTTTGTCTCTCACTAAAAAAAAAAAGTCCTTGAAAGTGATGGTGGTAGAAGCAGTGATTTGTTGATAGAATGATGTCCATCCAGAGGGGAAGAGAGAGACCAAGGTTGATCTCAGCTTGAGAGGTTGGGTGGTAAAAGTTGCTGTTTACTAAGGTGAGAATGACAGTAGTCACCTTAGTAAACAGCAATCTCTGCTCCCTCTGTAGGGGGAGCAGAGATTGAAGTGTTTTCTAAGAAGGAGAAGTCAGTATGGGCAGGAGGGGTACATGAAGGGGGAAGCCCAGCGGAGACTTGAAGGATGACATGGAGAGTAGTGAAAAGGACGAGTGGAGATCCTGGGGAAAACAAGGGTGTATTTTGAACAAGTTAGTTAAAATTCAAAATGCTTTTTGGTCCTTCATGTGTGGATGGCGTCAGGCAGATGGATGTGGGTCTGAATTATTTCATTCATTTTTCAATGTGTGCATTTCTTGTTTTACAACCTAGTGATCAAGCCACTCAGGGTCAAGGATCTAATATTTTTGCATCTCTCCCAATGCTATGACAAATTCCCATGTACAGTATGGCTTTCAATATTTTAGAATGAATGGGTATATTTGGTGAGAATGCTAAGGATGGAGAGACTAAATATATGAAAACAAAGTATTTTCTTATTAGCTCTAATGATTTTTCTAAACTCAAATTCACTAGGCTCTGGCAGTCCATAGCCCATGCAGCTGGGTGGTTAGTATTGGGAAGGGGGAAACACAGAGATCTGAAGAGCAGAATCCAACAGCAGAGGAACTTTTGCTACAGTCTCTGACCTACCATCCCTCAGACTTCCAAAGACTCACCTTTTCTATTCATAATTGTGCTGGTGTTGTTGTAAAGTGACCAGCGAGAACCAAAGAGGCACCAGAGTTACAGGAAAATTTCCAGAGGAGATTTATTAATCCAGCTGGTTGCATGCAGCTCACAGGCTCAAATCATGCAGTCCTGAGGGGTCGGTGTTCAGGGTTTATAAAGGCAGAAGACACAGGATTCAGTTAAGGAAGTTTTAGCAAGAGCAAAAAAGCTATTTCGCAGAAGCAGAAATTGCAGTTAGTTTATCAAACAGTCCCTTTTGCAGAATTTCCTGACTGTTGTTGACAGTTCGACTCGTGGTCTAGCTCAGTTTGCAAGTTTGCCCAGAAACACAAAAATTTTCCAAATGGGGGTTACAGAAAGCATACAAAAAAAAAAAAAAAAAAAGGCATTTACTTATGCTAACAGTTTTACAATTTTCTGGCACCATGTCACAGTGTTATGTTTGTCTGACTTGTCTTCTTGTTTTCAATGGCACCCCTGTTTCTGCCCCACCCTGGGGCTGGCTTGTTTAATACTTCTCATCTCACTGATCTACTGTCTACATTGCCCAAGGAATTCTCTTTCATCATCAAAAGCATTTAATCAGGCACCTGTTTAGCACCCTGCTGTATATTAGGAACTAAACATGTTCTTAAATTCCTTCTGTATTGTGCCTTTTTGCAGAAATTACCATGACCATCTTAGTCTTCGTCATCATCTTCAGAGCGTTGGTGAGGTGACAGTAGGCATTGTTTAAGACCTGTAGTGTGTGCTCAGATATGAGTGTTAATCAGAGACAGTGCAAACTTTCTGGGCTCTCTGCGCTTTACTGAAGTGTTGAGCACTGCTTGTTAGTCAGAGCAGGGTTTGAATTCTGCCACTTTCTAGCTGTGTGATTTGAGTGACTATAAATTTGCCTAAACCTCAGTTTTCTTATTTGTAAATAGGCTGTTAAATGCCTACTTTGTAATGTTGTTAAGATGCAAATGAGCTAACAATGTCTGTAAAGCCCTCTGCACAGTGGCTTCTGTTATTGTTGATAAAGTGACAACATGTAAAGCATTAACAAGGGAATGAAAAATGGACACATACAACAAGAAAGTAGTTGGTCAAATAAATTTGTAAAATATGATTTTTTTGATTAATTTTAATGGGGTGATGTTGATAAATCAGGGTACATATGTTCAGAGAAAACATCTCTAGGTTATTTTGACATTTGATTATGCTGCATTCCCATCACCCAAAGTCCAATTGTCTTCCGTCACCTTCTAACTGGTTTTCTTTGTGCCCCTCCTCTCCCCCAACCCCCTCCCTCTCCTCCCCCCACCCTGTAACCCCCACACTCTTGTCCATGTCTCTGAGTCTCATTTTTATGTCCCACTTATGTATGGAATCATATAATTCTTAGTTTTTTCTGATTTACTTATTTCGCTCAGTATAATGTTATCAAGGTCCATCCATGTTGTTGTAAATGATCCAATGTCATCGTTTCTTATAGCTGAGTAGTATTCCATAGTATATATGTACAAAGCTTTTTAATCCACTCATCCTCTGACAGAAACTTGGGCTGTTTCCAGATCTTCTCTATTGTGAACAATGCTGCCATAAACATGGGAGTGCATTTCTTCTTTTCAAACAGTGCCATGGTGTTCTTGGGGTATATTCCTAACAGTGGTATAGCTGGGTCAAAAGGCAGTTCGATTTTTAATTTCTTGAGGAATCTCCATACTGTTTTCTACAGTGGCTGCACCAGTCTGCATTCCCACTAGCAGTGCAGGAGGATTCCCTTTTCTCCACATCCTCGCCACCACTCATTCTGTGTTGTTTTATTGATGAGCGCTATTCTGACTGGTGTGGGGTGATATCTTATTGTGTTTTAATTTGCATTTCTCTAATGATTAGTGATGTTGAGCATTTTTTCATATGTCTATTGACCAGGGGTCCCCAAACTACGGCCCGCGGGCCGCATGTGGCCCCCTGAGGCCATTTATCCGCCCCCCCCCCCCGCCGCACTTCCGGAAGGGGCACCTCTTTCATTGGTGGTCAGTGAGAGGAGCATAGTTCTCATTGAAATACTGGTCAGTTTGTTGATTTAAATTTACCTGTTCTTTATTTTAAATATTGGATTTGTTCCTGTTTTGTTTTTTTACTTTTAAAATAAGATGTGCAGTGTGCATAGGGATTTGTTCATAGTTTTTTTTATAGTCCGGCCCTCCAACAGTCTGAGGGACAGTTAACTGGCCCCCTGTGTAAAAAGTTTGGGGACCCCTGCTATTGACCATCTGTATGTCCTCTTTGGAGAAGTGTCTATTCATTTCTTTTGCTCATTTTTCCATTTTTTGATTGGATTTTTTGTCTTCCTGGTATTAAGTTTTACAAGTTCTTTATAAATTTTGGTTATTAACCCCTTATCAGATGCATTGTCAAATATATTCTCCCATTGTGTAGTTTGTCTTTTTATTCTGTTCTTATTGTCTTTAGCTGTGCAGAAGATTTTTAGTTTGATCAAGTCCTATTTGTTTAACCTGTCTTTTATTTCACTTGCCTGTGGAGACAAATCGGCAAATATATTGCTTCGAGAGATGTCAGAGAGCTTACTGCCTATGTTTTGTTTTAAGATGCTTATGGTTTTACGGCTAACATTTAAGTCTTTTATCCATTTTGAGTTTATTTTTGTGAATGGTTTAAGTTGGTAGTCTAGTTTCATTTCTTTGCAGGTAGCTGTCCAATTTTCCCAACACCATTTGTTGAAGAGGCTGTCTTTACTCCAATGTATGCTCTTACCTCCTTTGTCAAATATCAGTTGTCCATAAAGGTCTGGGTTTATTTCTGGATTCTCAGTTCTGTTCCATTGATCTATATGCCTGTTCTTATGCCAGTACCAGGCTGTTTTGAGTACAATGGCCTTATAATATAACTTGATATCCGGAAGTGTGATACCTCCTATTTTATTCTTCTTTTTCAAGATTGCTGAGGCTATTCGTGTTCTCTTTTGGTTCCTTATAAATTTTTGTAATATGTGTTCTATATCTTTGAAGTAAGTCATTGGTATTTTAATCGGTATTGCATTGAATTTGTAAATTGCTTTGGGTAATATAGACATTTTAATGATGTTTATTCTTCCTAACCATGAGCACGGTATATGCTTCCACTTGTTTGTATCTTCCTGTATTTCTTTTATCAATGTTTTATAATTGTCTGACTACAAGTCTTTAATCTCCCTGGTTAAATTTATTCCTAGGGTACTTTATGTTTTTGGTTGCAATGGTAAGGGGATTGATTCCTTAATTTCTCTTTCTGACAGTTCATTGTTAGTGTATAAAAATGCCTCTGATTTCTGAGTATTAATTTTATATTCTGCCACCTTGCTGAATTCATTTATCAGGTCTAGTAGTTTTTTGACTGCGACTGTAGGGTTTTCTATATACAATATCATATCATCTGCAAATAATGATAGTTTTACTTCTTCTTTTCCAACTTGGATGCCTTTTATTTCTTTTTCTTGTCTGATTGCTGTGGCTAGGACTTCCAGAACTATGTTGAGTAAGAGTGGTGAAAGGGGGCACCCCTGCCTTGTTCCTGATCTTAAGGTGATTGCTTTTAATTTTTGCCCATTGAGTATGATGTTGGCTGTGGGTTTGTCATTGATGGCCTTTATCATGTTGAGGTATGTTCCCTGTATTCCCACTTTGCTGAGAGTTTTGATCATGAATGGGTGCTGGATTTTATCAAATGCTTTTTCTGCATCTATTGAAATTATCATGTGGTTTTTCTTCTTCCTTTTGTTTATGTGATGAATCACATTGATTGATTTGCAAATATTGTACCAGCCTTGCCTCCCCAGAATAAATCCCACTTGATCATGGTGTATGATTTTTTTTATATATTGCTGGATCTGGTTTGCTAATATTTTGTTAAGGATTTTAGCTCTAAATTCATCAGGGATATTGGTCTATAATTTTCTTTCTTTGTGTTGTCTTTGCCTGGTTTTTGAATCAGAATTATGCTTGCCTCATAGAAGGAGCTTAGAAGTCTTCCTTCCTCTTGAATTTTTTGAAATAGCTTGAGAAGGATAAGAGTTAGTTCTTCTTTGAATATTTGGTAGAATTCACTTGTGAAGCCATCAGGCCCAGGACTTTTCTTTTTTCGGAGTTTTTTGATAACTGTGTCGACGTCATTTTTTATAATTGGTCAGTTTAGGTTTTCTGATTCTTCCAGTTGGATTTTTGTAAGATTATATGTTTCAAGGAATTTGTCTATTTCATGTAGGTTGTCTAGTTTTTTGGCATACAGTTATTCATAGTATTTTCTTACAATATTTTGTATTTCTGTTGTGTCAGTTGTTATTTCTCCACTCTCATTTCTAATTTTATTTATTTGAGTCCTGTCTCTTTTTTTCTTGGTGAGTCTGGTTAAAGGTTCATTGATCTTGTTTACCTTTTCAAAGAACCAGCTCCTGGTTTCATTGATCCTCAGTATTGTTTCTTTAGCCTCTATGTCATTTATTTCTGCTCTGATCTTTATAATTTCCTTCCTTCTACTAGCTCTGGGCTTTACTTGCTGTTCTTTTTCTAGTTCTTTTAGATGTAGGGTCAGGTTGTTTATTTGAGCTTTTTCTAGCTTCTTGAGTTATGCTTGTAATGCTATGAACTTCCCTCTCAGGACTGCTTTTGCTGTGGACCATAAATTTTGAGTTGATTTATGCTCATTATCATTCGTTTGTAGAAATTTTTTAATTTCTTCTTTGATCTCATTGTTTATCCATTCGTTATTTAATAACATGCTATTTAGTTTCCAAGTGTTTGAGTATTTTTGAGTTTTTCTGTTGTGGTTGATTTCTAGTTTCATGCCGTTGTGATCAGAGAAAGTGCTCGATATGATTTCAAACTTCTTAAATTTGTTGAGACCGCTTTTGTGCCCAGCACGTGGTCTATTCTAGAGAATGTACCATGAGCACTTGAAAAGAATGTATATTCTGCTGTTTTAGGGGAGAAAGGTTCTGAAGATATCTATTAAATCAAGTTGATCTAGTATGTCCTTTAAGTCTGCTGTTTCTTCTTTGTTAATTTTCTTTCTTGAGGATATATCTTGTGATGTTAGTGGGGTATTGAAATCCCCTACTATTATAGTATTGCTGTTGATCTCACCCTTTAAATCCATCAAAGTCTGCTTTATATATTTAGGTGCTCTTATATTAGGTGCGTAGATATTTATAACGGTTATATCTTCCTGTTGGATTGCTCCCTTTATTGTTATGTAGTGACCTTCTTTATCTCTAACTATAGTCTTTATTTTAAAGTCCATTTTTCTGATATAAGTATTGCTACCCCAGCTTTTTTTTCATTTCCATTTGTGTGAAATATTTTTTTTCATCCTTTTATCTTCAGTCTATGTGCATCTTTTGTTTTATGGTGTGTTTCTTGTAGACAGCATATGTATGGGTCCTGTTTTCTTATCTATGCAGCTACCCTATGTCTTTTGATTGGATCATTTACTCCATTTACATTTAAGGTTATTATTGATTTGTAATTGTTTATTGCCATTTTATTCTTTAAAACTGTATTCCTCTTTTGCTATATTCTTTTTCTCCTTTGATCTGTTTACAACAGGCCCCTTAGCATTTCTTGCAGCCTTGGTTTGGTTGTAGTGAATTCCTTGAGTTTTTTTTTTGACTGGAAAGCTTTTTATTTCTCCTTCAATTTTAAATGATAGCCTGGCTGGATAAAGTAGTCTTGGTTGTAGGCTCTTGTTCTGCAAAATATGATTTTTATGTTTGCTCTTTTATAGTTTACATTGGGGGCTGGGCAGTGTAAGGTATTTTTTCCCACCGAGGAAGAAGGAAGGGGCGTAGCCATGAAGGGTGGATAAGCAAAAGCTTTATTTAGTACAGAGTGCTTCCCTGGACGATATTCCCTGGTTCCAGGGACAGAGGCCAGGGAAGTCGCATGGATAAAACTGTGTGGGAGATATTTAAGGGGTCTCTAGGATGGTCGAGCTAATATGACGTGGTGAAATCTCACTGGCTGTCAGACAGTTGCTCTTTTCCTAAGGACTCCTAGGAAGTTTCTTTTGGCACACCTGAGTGTGGGCCGTTCTAGCCAAAGTTCCTAGGTCTGGTTTCTCACATGATCTTTCCCCATTATCCACTGACCTTACAGGCAGAACCAGGTATATGTGGTCTGTGAAATTGCAAATTACCTTCCTTCTTGGGAAGGGCCATTGTTTTACTAATGTTTGCTGGAGGAGAGGTTTTCATGCCAGAAAGTTTTGAAAAGAGGGAGCCAAAGGAGGAGAAGCAGAAAGAAGTCATGTTTACAGAGTGAGAGAGGAGAGAAAGCAGAGTGCTGAAGAAGTCATGTTGGCAGGGAAAGAGAAGGTGTGCAGATGGGGAACTAGAGGTGAGGGGCTCTGGGAGCTCCACTGAGACTGGTGAGGCCTTTGATTCTAGGAGAAACTGGAATTTTTGTTTGTTTGTTTGTTTGTTTATTTAGCATTCATGCATGAGAGAGAGAGACAGACAGACAGACAGGAAGGGAGAGAACTAAGAAGCATCAATTCTTCATTGCAACATTTTAGTTATTCATTGACTGCTTTCTCATATGTACCTTGACCAGGGGGCTCCAGACCCACTCGTAAGGCCAGTAGCCACGGCCACCATCACAGCCACCCGGCCAATGCAGGTTCATATTTGATTCAGACAGTCGATTAGGAATCAACAGAGCCAAAAACTGGGGTCCATTTTTCTTTAATCCTAGCTCACACCTGGCAGGCAAGAAATACACACAGAGGAAAACACTTCCCTTTCCATTCAGGGCTCCCAAAGCCACTGACTCGTCTGAGTTTTCCTAGAGTCAAAGGCTTCCACCTCGCCAGTCTTATTTACCTCTGTTCTCCATCTCCTTCTCCTCCACAAACTGGCTTCTCCTTCCCCCATTCTGCCATTTTGGCTGCCTCCCCCTCTCTACATAGCATCTCTCTCTGCTGCTACAGCATGGGCTCCTCCTCTCTACAGAATGTGGCCACTTTCCCCCAAATGGCTTCCTAGATCCTCCTTTTAAAACCTTTTGTCACAAAAGCCCTCCTCCAACACACATTGGTATAACCAAGCCCCTTCACAAGCAAGAAGGGCATTTAGCTATATCAAGTGAGAGAATCACCACGTGAGAGTAGTTGCCATCTTTAACAGAGTGAGCAAAATGTAATTCATCTGCCCAACACCCGCTCCTTAAGTACAGGAAAGTTTATGACTTCCCGCTTCCCAGATATGCACAAAGTCAGCAATATAATGGATTATTACACACCCCCTCTTTACCTCCAACCTTTCTTTAGGAAGCATTGTAGGCAAGGACAGCATCTCTGTAAAAAGTCTACCCATTGGACACTGACCATTCTGGGAGTCAAGAAGTGGCTCTCTGAATGGCCTTTTCTGCTTTGCATATCATACTATGGCTGAAGATTGTACTAAATTCTTCGAGGTAACCTGTCGTTTGGCAGAGACCTTTCCTCCTGGGTAGCTGAATAATTTTTAGGTGGTCCAGCTGGCACAGTGCAGAAACATGCTGATGAGTCAGGAATGATCTTCTACAGCTCCCCCGCACCCAGCTCTAAAGTTTAAAGGATAGAGAATTTCCAGGGAAGCCAGTGAAAGATTTTTGAGACTAATCCCGGAAATATTTTCTCCCCCATCTATTGTTCTCAGCAGGGGTGCCAGAGGCAGTGGGTTTGGGGGATGAGGGAATGGTGAAAGCAAATTAGAAGGGGACAAAGGCGCGACTTTTGCCTTTAAGTGAGAGCTGGAGGAAAGAGTAAGTATGGAAGCCAGCTAATGAGGAGTCTCCTGCCTGCAGGCCCCACGGAGACTCAAAGACTTTGGATGAATTTGAAAAGGAAAGGAGGTGCATTGGAGGGGAAAGGCTCGCTCCTGCTCTGTGCCGGAGGGGGTCAGATAAATTAGCTCCTTTGTCTTCACACAGATGATGAGTAGGAGGAGAGGAAGGAGGAGGAGGAGGGGCAGGAAGAGGAAGGGATCAGGGGGGATGGGGGCAGGGGAAGGCTGCAGTGCTTTAGCTGGAGGTATTTTCTGTCACCCATTCAAATCCCTCCCCCCCCCCCCCCTCACTGCATGTTGCTGGCTCATCTTGGAGTGAGATGGCCTCTCTAGTACATTGTGGGCTGGAGAGCTATCTAGTTTTGTTTAAAGGCTTCTTATAGACAACCAAGGGAGTGTGAGTTGAGTGACTGGGGGAATACCTGCAGAAGGATGCTGCTTTTGGGCAAAAAATGTTATGTTCCTGTATGTGTTCAAAATATGAATTTTTAAAAGTATAAAATGGCAAAATAGAAAAACAATTCAATTAGTTTGGTTTCATTTCAGCAATGCAGGGGCAAAGGGAGCACACATGTCAGGCATGACCAGAGGTGGATTTAACGGCAGGTGCACTGGGCGCGTGCCCTGGGCCCCCCGACTTCTGAAGGGCCTCACAAACCCCCAACTTTACACTTTTTTTCTAATAATACCAAGTTTGGTTTCATATGTGAATTTTAACATTAACAATACATAATTTTTTAAAAATTTTAAAAATATGGTTAACATGTATTTTTATTTTCCCTGGCTCTCTCTTTTTTTTAAAGGGCCCAATATTTTCTTTTGCTCCCATAGCCTCAACCGACCTTAATCTGCCTCTGGGCATGACTCAGATTGGGGCATTATCCAAGATGGCTTGGATCTGCTACAGCTTTAAGGGTTCTGCTTCAAAACATATTTCAGTTGTAAAGAGTGCAAAAGCTGAGCTATTACAGTTTCACCTACAGTGTGTCCATAAAATCATGGTGCACTTTTGACTAGTCACAGGAAAGCAACAAAAGACGATAGAAATGTGAAATCTGCACCAAATAAAACGAAAACCTTCCCAGTTTCTGTAGGATGATGTGGCAGCATGTGCGCATGCGCAGATGATGACATAACACTGTGTATACAGTGGAGCAGCCCACGGCCATGCCAGTCGAGATGTGGACGGTACAGAGGCAAGTTCAGTATGTTCTGTGGCTCGCTAAATTTGAATCTGTGACCAAAGTGCAACGTGAATATCGGCACATTTATAACAAAGCACCACCACATAGGAATAACATTACTTGGTACCATAAGCAGTTGAGGGAAACCGGCAGTTTGGTGGAGAAACTCTGTTCTGGTAGGCCATTAGTCAGTGACGAGTCCGTGGAGGCTATACGGGATAGCTACCTAAGGAGCCCTAAAAAAATCTGTGCGTGAGCCCACATCGAACTGCACTGAATATGTATGAAACTGGGAGAGTTTTCCTTTTATTTGGTGCAGATTTCACATTTCTATCGTCGTTTGTTGCTTTCCTGGGACCAGTCAAAAGTGCACCATGACTTTACGGACACACTGTATTATCTTCCCCCAGCCAGAAGTGGCCAAAGAGCATGCCAACATCTGGGGAGGTGCAAGGCACCCACGGGTGAGTAATCAGGAGATGAGTAAGCCATAGGGAAGGTTCTTCTCTTGATGAACAAGGATTTCCACTCAGCATTGCCTTTCCTCCGTATTTCAGTTAACAATCTGTCCCAAGATTGAGTGCGTCTGGAAGCCGGCAGGGTGGGTGGGCCTACCTTTCAGTCTTATTCCCCTCAATGGCTGTTGCCTTTATACCTACTTCTACCTCCACCCAAAGCTTTCCAAATATAGATGTACTGTTTAGAAAGTAAAACAGACATTTTTATATACTGCACTTCCTCATGTATAAGACGCACCTTAATTTGGGGGTCCAAAATTTGAAAAAAAAAATGTATTGCATAAAATTATTGAACTCAAGTTTTATTTATCATAAAATTTATACCACTCCTCATCACTGTCAAAACTCCCTTCCATTAGCTTGTCCTCATCTTTGTCTGATGATGAATCACTGTCTTCTACAAAGAGTGCAAAAACAAGTGTGAAAAAGCGAGAAATGCAAGTTAAAAAAATCTACAACTTTTGGAAAGATACAAAAAAAATCTACAACCACTGTATAAGATGCACCCAGTTTTTAGACCCCAAGTTTTTTTAAAAAAGGTGTGTTTTATACATGGGGAAGTACAGTAGAATTTGCTGGTAGCAAAAGGGTCTTTACACCATTTTAGTTCCAGAAATTTCTGAGTGGTCTGCAAAAGATTCAGAAGTAAGACTTTCATTTTTGCTAATACAAGGAGTTTTTTGGCTGGATGAGTCCCCCACTGCATTAATGTTTAAATTTTGAGTATATCTTTTACTAAATTATAAGTAGGCTAGACTTGAAAGCATTCAAATAGCAACTGTCTAAAATTTTATAGTGTCTATATTCAATATTTAAGTTCTATAAAATATGTTTATCCTTCCCAATAATGTAAAATTTGGGATGGCTTATGTGTGCTTGCATGCATGCACTTGGGCACGAGTGTGTGTGTGTGTGTGTGTGTGTGTGTGTGTGTGTGTGTGTGTTAGGGCACTGGGACATGAGGAAAGGCTTCCGGTATAGCTAAGAAAACTCCCATTTGACTAAGGGCTTCAGGTCCTGAGCAGAAGTCTCAGATTTCTAGGGCAGTCCCAATTCCAAAAACTCAGGTCTGTAGTCAGACCACGTATTTTAGTTTAGAAAATATGAAGTCTGCTCAGGGAAATAAGCAGGTGGTTTGTCAAAGCCCTAGTTTGCATTTTATAGTTTCCTTATATGTAGAGCAGATCTTGGGCAGCCTTCCAAACAACAGTATCTGAAGTATCTGTTTAAAATTATGAAAAAATACCAAATCACCTAATGTCAGAGCTATTTCCAGTTTCTTGTCATTGAATTCAACCCGAGCCTAGACTTAATTTATTTAATAAACCACTTCTGTTTATCTAGTCAGCCCAGATGAACAATTATGATTAATTCAGAAAAGATTCAATTGAACATCTGTTCATTGACTGACAGGTATGCCCTGAGTCCTGTGTCAGGGGCTGGGTACACAGTGATGTTTCACACAGTCTCTGAAGTATGGCGTCATAGCAAATTACTTTTCCTTTCAAAATTGAAAATAATAATAATAATTTTCTGATAATGTTTCATCCCACATACTGTCAACTAATATTTTAAAGGAAGATTGAAATGAGTTACGGTCATCTGAGAAGTGGAGGGAAAGGGCAGAGGTTCAAGATTTGATTGTGAGAACAAAACTTTTGATTAAGAGTTTTGATTTTTTTCTCATGAGATGCACAAGATTCCAAGCCTTATCAACACTTGGGAAAATCCAGTGGAATAGCTTTTAAATAATCCCATGTACTTTGTTAACAGGAAACAGAAAAAGACATTTAAAAACAAAATTTGGAACTGGGTCTGCTGTGAATTAGAATGACACCACCAATGCATTTCACATGGGCTACTAAACAGCTTCACATATAAATTACTTTCAGTGCTTCCCCACGACCATCTTGTCCTGAACAGAAGCTTATGTTTCCTGCTGATTAAAGAAATACAGCCATTGTATTTACCAACATCTCTGATCCATCCAATCCCTCTGGCCTCTGTTTTGAACTAATGTGGGTTTGTTTGAGTCAGAGGTAGGCTGAGAAGCAGAGGTTCAGACCACCCACTTTTAGAATCCATAAAGCACTGTGAGAGTTAGGTTGAACTGAGGCACTCAATGCAAGATTGTGGGTTTGAGCAGAGGCATTTTTGACTTATAACAGCAGAGATAAATTACTCACCCCTGAGTATTACACAAGGATAACTTAACACAGCCCATGCCCTGACTACTTGCCCTCAGTTAGAAATAGCCTTCCCTTCCACCTAGCTCTGGGTCTCTGCCATAGTATTTAGGATGATCTGGTTTTTATGTGCACGTCTAGCCTCTATGATATCTTGCACATCCTTTTGAGGGGAGGATGGTGTTGAATTAATCATCTACTAGCAAACCTAACACCCAGCATGTTGCCATGCCCGTAAAAACTGCTCAGTGGGTATTTGTTGACTGAATCATATACAAGGGCTTAAAAATAATCTTTAGAGAGAAGAGTTGTTAGAAAGGTGGTGCCACTTTTTTTTTTCTTTTTGGCTTTTGCACAGTGGTCAGTATAAGAGGTATAGCCTATAATTATTACTTTTTACTACCAGTAACAAAAAATGGTATTAGGCAAGGATCCTTGCTTAATTCCTCTGATGAAGCCATTGGCTTAGTGACAAGAATATCACTGGGGACAGAGGACCAAACACTGAGCTGTTTAACAGAACCCGCAGCAGAGCCATTGTTGCATCATTCTGCAGAGATGTGAAGTAATGTCTGAGCGTTCAGTTCCCAGCACTGTGCCGGCTCAGTCTCTGCTCCTAGATAGACCCTGCATCCTGTCTCCTGACCCCTACTCTGCAGGCTCCTGGCCAGTCCCACCAGAGGCATCTTGGTGCCCAGGCGCATCAGGAAGTAGGCATAGTCCCAGGAGGGTCTTGCAAGTACAAGTCAACACTGTCTGCCATGGAGAGTCTGGAGGGAGCACCATCACGATCAGCACAATCCTTTCCTCTCACTCTGCTCTCGCCCCGCTCACAAGCAAAGGACAAGAACTGCACTTTCTTGAGACTTCATTGTTCTAGGGCCATCTGCTCCACCAATAAAAATCCCAGGTCAGAATTCTGTTCATGCCAAAGCGAATAACGTACATGGAAAAAAATATGGTTGTAGGTGGTGGAATAAAAGATTAAGGAAGTTGGGAGCAGAATGCAGAGGCAGTCTGTGCCTGCCTGGTGGGTGTGGGATAGGTCTCTCCTGCTCTGTCACCACCCCACAGTCACACTGCTTCACCCACATGAGGAAATTCATTCTAAGTGGCACTGGAAGGGTTCAAAAGACCAGGATCTGAACTGACAATGCAAAGTTGTTGGTCAGAGGTAGGAGAAGAAAATAAAGATGATAAAATCGGCTCTGGCCAGATAGCTCAGTTGATTAGAGCATTGTCCTGAAACACAGAGGTTGTGGGTTTGATCCTCGGTCAGGGCACATACAGGAATAGATTGATGTTCCTCTCTTTCTCTCATCCCTTCTCTCTCTCTAAATCAATAAAATAAACATAAAAAGAAGATGATAAAAACAATTAATGCCAGCAGTTTGCTGATTGGATCTATGCTTCAGGTAAACACCAATAGCCAGAGAAACCAGGCCACAGTTAACTGGGCATCTGGGCCAGAGGCACCAAGCTGTTTATTATTTAATGGAGGATTCCTGTGCTCTTGATGAAGACTTCAGGAGTGACAAACTTCCTCCTAATTCAGTTCTTCCAGAGGACACTGTACAGCCTGGTTTACAATGGGTTGAACACCCTGTCTTTACTCTCAGATGAAGAGAGAAAGGCCCATTATATTTCTTACTACTTTCATTTCCCTTTATCCTTACCTAAAACATGAGCCGAAAAGAGGAAGAAAAAGAAAAAAAGAAACCCAGGTAAGAAAGGCCCAGCACTTTGGACTAGCAGTGAGGGTAAAATCTCTACAGTTAATAAGAAATATCAAAAAAAGGTTATTGTGTGTGAGGTGGCAATCACCCAGAGACCAGTTAACACCTTATTTTTAGGATTAGCTATTCTGGTATTTGCAGACAGTTTCTTTAACAGTGGTGTTTGGAGTCCACACTGTAGGAGTAAATGAAGTGTTGATAAAAGGGCTTCCAGAACAAACAAAGATTTCTACAGTAGACACTGGAGGAGGCCTGTATGGCTCCAGTCTTTGGGTTAACAGCTCGGCACTACATTTACTGCTGGAAGAATCCAACACTCACTAAAGACACCTTTTAAAGGAAAAACTCTTTTTCTTAGAACTTAATATTTGTTCTCTGAAAGTTGTTTTGTTAGGGCCCCTGTTGCCACCATCCATTCAGTCTTTGAGGGGCCTGTATCTCCCAGGATTTGTAGCTTTGAGCTGAATCTAATTGGCTTTGAGCTGAATCTGATAGATTTAGGCTTGGGAATCAAATCTTTGCTGTTGTTCTTGGTTGCCACTGTTTTTATTTTAAATTGCTTTGCATAGTTGCCAAGGTAATTTCCAATTAGAGGAGCTCTGCTGCATGTTCTTTACTCATCCTTTGCTGTATTTGCTTGGTAAGTTTCTTACGAGGAAATAACTTTTGGAACTGGGAGGGTAGAGTTCTGGTTCTGAGGGGCAATTTGGTATAGCCCCCATAACCTGCCTCTTTGCAGTCCCAATGCTAATGAAATGGTCCCAGAACAGAAACCATCCTGGATGTTTTTCTGCACTTCCCCACTGCCATACCCCAGGGGAATTAGGGGAGCCCTTCTTTCAAAGAATGCCTAAAGATGAAATGAATTACAGTTCATTTCCACACTTTCATTGAACTTACTGAGTCAAAGAACATTAGAACTGGAAGGATTAACCACTCTTATTTTATAGATGATAAAGCTGAGGTTTAGAAAGGAAAAAGAATCCTCCCTTCTTCCCGCCTCCCCACTCCTCACTTCCAAGGTCACATCTTTTGATTTCTAGACAAGTAGTTAACTCATTCATTAGAATTGTCATAATGACAATTCTAGCCTAGACCTCTCCCAGAATGGATGGCTCAGTTTTTATGTTTGGTGTTGATATTTTCAGGACTACCTAGATAATTTAATTTCACTCAGACATTTCAGAAATTATGATCTTTTCACCACCTGTATCAGAATTATTTGTTAAAGAAGCATATCCCAGCCTCTCCCAACCTTCAGAATCTCTGAGAGTTATATCCAGGACCTAAATTTTAATCATCTTTCCTAAAAGAGTTTTATGCACTTGAACAACCACTTTACCTGGCCCAATGTCAAATTAATGTACTTTATTTATTTAAAATGCTTACTTAACTTTTCATGAAGATGTGACCACAACTAATGCTACAATGGCATCATAGTGCAAATTAAATGTATCAAATTAATACATAATGTGTGTAAAATATATCTCAATAAAAATAAATAAATAACTAAATGCTTACTTAGCATCTCTGAAATCAGGGTGTAGCTTATAATTAATGATTAAAAATTTTTTTTGAATAAATAGTGTCTTATAATCAATAACTATGTTGAATTGAGGATATACTAAGTTTTTATTTCAAATTCTTTAGTTACTGAAGAAGCAGAAGTTTTAATTTGCATCTAAATTTAATGTCACATCATTTAATTCTTTCAGTGCTTAAGTTCCCCTTTAGCAACAAAGAAGAAATGTGGAAAGTTTTGTTTTCTCAGGCTATGGGCAGCCTTAGATAGTTGCTATCTTTGAAATTAAAGTCCTGCACTACAGATTATTTTAGGCTATTTATTAGAAGACTCTGGGCTCTTCCACTTTTCAGCTTTTACTTTCTGGGATTACATCTAAATATTAATATGTACATTTATTTACTGTGAAATTTCTGATAAAAATCTATGTTCATTCATTATCTCTCTCTTCTTCCTGGGAAATTTAAGGAATTAAGCATGCACTTCCTACCCATCAAACAGCACCCCCATCATTCATAGTATTACTGTCTAAATTTTAGATTTACTTTTTTGAAAACATAAATTAGTTATTTAAAGTCAGTGGTTAATAATGTTTATCAACATATTTAATTTATTTTGGAGCTTAGCACATGAGTGAGAATACACTGTCTTTTTGCCTGAAAATGCTTTATTTCACTCTGTTGGGAATGATAGTTTAACTGGGTATAGAATTCTTGGTTGATAGTTGTTTTTCCTCACAACTGTAAAAAAATTGCTCTTTTGTCTTCTGGCATCTATTACACATAAGAATTAATCTAATTGTCATTTCTTTTCAGGTAATCTATCTCTTCTTTCTGGAAGCTTTTAAGATATTCTCTTATCTTCAATATTCAGAAGTTTTAGGTTTCTTGGTTAGATTCATTATTTTCAATTTTGTTTGGCATTTGGTGTATTCTTATGCACAAGTGAAAGGATACACATATTATTTTCTTCATTCTGAAAAGTTTTCAGCCAGTGTCTCTTTGACTATTGAGTCATAGATATTTTCCTCTATTCTATTCTAAAAATCTTATTAGATGTATATTAGAACCTATCAATATGTCTTCCATGAAATAGCAATTAAGTCTTACCATCCTTCCTTAAGTCTTTATGCAGCATTCTAAATATACTTCTTTTCTTTTGGGGGGTGACATTAATAAATCAGGGTACGTATGTTCAGAGAAAATATCTCCAGGTTATTTTGACATTTGATTATGTTGCATACCCCTCACCCAAAGTCAAATAGTCTTCTGTCACCATCTATCTGGTTTTCTTTGTGCCCCTCCCTCCACCATCCCCTCCCTTTTTCCTCCCCCCATAACCATCACACTCTTGTCCATGTCTTTGAGTCTCATTTTTATGTCCCATCTATGTGTGGAATCATATAGTTCTTAGTTTTTTCTGATTTACTTATTTCACCCAGTATAATGTTATCAAGGTCCATCCATGTTGTAAATGATCTGAAGTCATCATTTCTTATGGCTGAGTAGTATTCCATAGTATATATATACCAAAGCTTTTTAATTCACTCATCCACTGACAGACACTTGGGCTGTTTCCAGATCTTTGCTATTGTGAACAATGCTGCTATAAACATGGAGGTGCATTTCTCTTTTTGGAATAGGGCTTTGGTGTTCTTAGGGTATATTCCTAAAAGTGGGATAGCTGGGTCAAAAGGCAGTTCGATTTTTAATTTCTTGAGGAATCTCCATACTGTTTTCCACAGCGGCTGCACCAGTCTGCATTCCCACTAGCAGTGTAGGAGGGTTCCCTTTTCTCCACAACCTCACCACCACTTATTCTGTGTTGTTTTGTTGATGAGCGCTATTCTGACTGGTGTGAGGTGATATCTCATTGTATTTTAATTTGCATTTCTCTAATGATTAGTGATGTTGAGCATTTTTTCATATGCTTATTGGCCATTTGTATGTCCTCTTTGGAGAAGTGTCTATTCATTTCTTTTGCCCATTTTTGATTGGATTGTTTGTCTTCCTGGTGTTGAGTTTTACAAGTTCTTTATACATTTTGGTTATTAACCCCTTATCAGACATATTGTCAAATATGTTCTCCCATTGTGTAGTTTGTCTTTTTATTCTGTTCTTATTGTCTTTAACTGTGCAAAAAGCTTTTTAGTTAGATATAGTCCCATTTGTTTATCCTGTCTTTTATTTCACTTGACCGTGGAGATAATCGGCAAATATATTGCTGCAAGAGATGTCGAAGAGCTTACTGCCTATGTTTTTTTCTAAGATGCTTATGGTTTCACAGCTTGCATTTAAGTCTTTTATCTATTTTGAGTTTATTTTTGTGAATGGTTTAGGTTGGTAGTCTAGTTTAATTTTTTTGCAGGTAGCTGTCCAATTTTCCCAACACCATTTATTAAAGAGGCTGTCTTTACTCCATTGTATGCTCTTACCTCCTTAGTCAAATATCAGTTATCCATAAAGGTGTGAGTTTATTTCTGGGTTCTCTGTTCTGTTCCATTGATCTATATGCCTATTTTTATGCCAGTACCAGGCTGTTTTGAGTACAATGGCCTTATAGTATAACTTGATATTGGGAAGTGTGATACCTCCCGCTTTATTCTTCCTTTTCAAGATTGCTGAGGCTATTTGTGTTCTTTTTTGGTTCCATATAAATTTTTGGAATATGTGTTCTATATCTTTGAAGTATGTCATTGGTATGGCATTGGATTTATAAATTGCTTTAGGTAATATAGACATTTTAATGATGTTTATTCTTTCTAACCATGAGCACAGTATATGCTTCCACTTGTTTGTATCTTCTTTGATTTCTTTTATCAATGGTTCATAATTTGCCAAGTACAAGTCTTTAATCTCCTTGGTTAAATTTATTCCTAGGTACTTTCTTTTTTTGTTGTTGCAATAGTGAAAGTGATTGTTTCCTTAATTTCTCTTTATGACAGTTCATTGTTGGTGTATAAAAAATGCCTCTGATTTCTGAGTATTAATTTTATATCCTGCCATCTTGCTGAATTCATTTATCAGGTCCAGTAGTTTTTTGACTGCGACTTTAGGGTTTTCTATATACAATATCATATCATCTGCAAATAATGATAGTTTTACTTCTTCTTTTCCAATTTGGATGCCTTTTATTTCTTCTTCTTGTCTGATTGTTGTGGCTAGGACTTCCAGAACTATGTTGAATCAGAGCAGTGAAAGGGGGTACCCTGGCCTTGTTCCTGATCTTAAGGGGATTGCTTTTAATTTTTGCCCATTGAGTATGATGTTAGCTGTGAGTTTGTCATAGATGGCCTTTATCATGTTGAGGTATGTTCCCTGTATTCCCACTTTGCTGAGAGTTTTGATCATGAATGGGTGCTGGATTTTATCAAATGCTTTTTCTGCATCTATTGAAATTATCATGTGGTTTTCTCCTTCCTTTTGTTTATGTGATGAATCACATTGATTGATTTGTGAATATTGTACCAGCCTTGCCTCCCCAGAATAAATCCCACTTGATCATGGTATATGATTTTTTTTATATATTGCTGGATCCGGTTTGTTAATATTTTGTTGAGGATTTTAGCATCTATATTGATCAAAGATATTGGCCTATAATTTTCTTTCTTTGTGTTGTCTTTGCCTGGTTTTTGAATCAGAATTATGCTTGCCTCATAGAAGGAGCTTGAAAGTCTTCCTTCCTCTTGAATTTTTTTGAAATAGCTTGAGAAGGATAGGAGTTAGTCCTTCTTTGAATATTTGGTAGAATTCATTTGTGATACCATCAGGCCCAGGACTTTTCTTTGTTGGGAGTTTTTTGATAAATGTTTCAATGTTATTTGTTGTAATTGTTCTGTTTAGGTTTTCTGATTCTTCCAGATGGAATTTTGGAAGATTGTATGTTTCAAGAAATTTGTCCATTTTATCTAGGTTGTCTAGTTTTTTGGCATACAGTTATTCACAGTAATTTCTTACAATATTTTGTATTTCTGTTATGTCAGTTGTTATTTCTCCACTCTCATTTCTAAATTTATTTATTTGAGTCCGCTCTCTTTTTTTCTTGGTGAGTCTAATTAAAGATTCTTCAATATTGTTTACCTTTTCAAAGAACCAGCTCCTGGTTTCATTGATCCTCTGTATTGTTTCTTTAGCCTCTATATCACTTATTTCTGCCCCTATATTTATTATTTTCTTCCTTCTACTCATCTGGGCTTTACTTGCTGTTCTTTTTCTAGTTCTTTTATTTTATTTATTTATTTATTTATTTTTTATTTTTTTTCATTTTTCTGAAGCTAGAAACAGGGAGAGACAGTCAGACAGACTCCCGCATGCGCCCGACCGGGATCCACCCGGCACGCCCACCAGGGGCGACGCTCTGCCCACCAGGGGGCGATGCTCTGCCCATCCTGGGCGTCGCCATGTTGCGACCAGAGCCACTCTAGCGCCTGGGGCAGAGGCCACAGAGCCATCCCCAGCGCCCGGGCCATCTTTGCTCCAATGGAGCCTTGGCTGCGGGAGGGGAAGAGAGAGACAGAGAGGGAAAGCGCGGCGGAGGGGTGGAGAAGCAAATGGGCGCTTCTCCTGTGTGCCCTGGCCGGGAATCGAACCCAGGTCCTCCGCACGCTAGGCCGATGCTCTACCGCTGAGCCAACCGGCCAGGGCCTCTAGTTCTTTTAGATGCAGGGTTAAGTTGTTTATTTGAGCTTTTTATAGCTTCTTAAAGTGTGCCTGTAGTGCTATGAACTTCCTTCTCAGTACTGCTTTTGCTGTTTCCCATAAATTTTGAGTTGTTGTGTGCTCATTATCATTTATTTCTAGGAAATTTTTTATTTCTTCTTTGATCTCATTGTTAATCTATTCATTAACAACCTGAGCTTGACCTGTGGTGGCGCAGTGGATAAAGCGTTGACCTGGAATGCTGAGGTTGCCGGTTCGAAACCCTGGGCTTGCCCGGTCAAGGCACATATGGGAGTTGATGCTTCCTGCTCTTCCCCCCTTCTCTCTCTGTCTCTTTCTCTCCTTTCTCTAAAATGAATAAATAAATAAAAACAACAACAACAACAAAAAAAAACAACCTGCTATTTAGTTTCCATATGTTTGAGAATTTTTGAGGTTTTCTGTTGTGGTTGATTTCTAGTTTAATGCCATTGTGATCAGAGAAAGTGCTTGATATCATTTCAATCTTCTTAAATTTGTTGAGACTGCTTTTGTGCCCTAACATGTGGTCTATCCTAGAGAATGTACGATGAGCACTTAAAAAGAATGTATATTCTGCTGTTTTAGGGTGAAAGGTTCTGAAGATATCTATTAAATCCAGTTGATCTAGTGTGTCCAGTTGTTCTGCTGTTTCTTTGTTAATTTCCTTTCTTGAGGATCTATCTTGTGATGTTAGTGGGGTATTGAAATTCCCTACTATTATAGTATTGCTGTTGATCTCACCCTTAATATCCACCAAAGTCTGCTTTATATATTTAGATGCTCCTATATTAGGTACGTAGGTATTTATAATGGTTATATCTTCCTGTTGGATTGCTCCCTTTATCATTATGTGGCCTTCTTTATCTCTTAGTATATCCTTTGTTTTAAAGTTAATTTTGTCTGATATAAGTATTGTTACCCCAGCTTTTTTAAATTTCCATTTGCATGAAATGTTTTTTTCCATTTTTTTTACCTTCAGTCTATGTGCTTCTTTATTTTAAGGTGTGTCTCTTGTAGACAGCATATGTATAGGTCCTGTTTCCTTATCTATGCAGCTACCCTATGTCTTTTGATTAGGTCATTTACTCCATTTACATTTAAGGTTATTATTGATATGTAGTTGTTTATTGCCATTTTATTCTTTAAAGCTGTATTCCTCTTTTGCTATATTCTTTTCTCACTTTGATCTGTTTACAACAGGCCCCTGAACATTTTCTGCAGCAATTGATTTCGTTGTAATGAATGCCTTGATTTTTTTTTGGTCTGGGAAGCTTTTTATTTCTCCTTCAATTTGGTTAAATTTACTCCTAGATACTTTATATCAATAGTGAAAGGGATTATTTTTTTAATTTCTCTTTTAGACAGTTTATTGTTGATGTTTAAAAATGCCACTGATTTCTGAATGTTGATTTTATATCCTGTCACGTTGCTGAATTCATTTATCAGGTCCAGTATTTTTTTGACTGAGACTTTAGGGTTTTCTATGTACAGTATCATGTCATCAGCAAATAATGATAATTTTACTTCTTTTCCAATTTGGATAACTTTTATTTCTTTTTCTTGTCTGATTACTGTGGCTAGGACTCCCAGAAGTATGTTGAATAAGAGTGGTGAAAGGAGCCTGACCCGGCGATGGCACAGTGGATAGAGCATTCAACTAGGATGCAGGGGACCCAGGTTCGAGATCCTGAGGTCTCCAGCTTGAGCGCAGGCTCATCTGGTTTGAGCAAACTCACTACTTGGACCCAAGGTTGCTGGCTTGAGCAAGAGGTTACTCTGTCTGCTGAAGGCCCACAGTCAAGGCACATATGAGAAAGCAATCAATGAACAACTAAGGTGTCACAACGAAAAGCTGATGATTGATGCTTCTCATCTCTCTTCGTTCCTGTCTGTCTGTCCCTATCTATCTTTTTCTCTGACTCTCTCTCTGTCTCTGAAAAAAAAAAAAAAAGAGTTGTGAAAGGGAGCACCCCTGCCTTGTTCCTGATCTTAAGGAGATTGCTTTTAATTTTTTTTTTTTTTGTATTTTTCTGAAGGTGGAAATGGGGAGAGACAGTCAGACAGACTTCCGCATGCGCCTGACCGGGATCCACCCGGCACGCCCACCAGAGGCGACGCTCTGCCCCTCCGGGGCGTCGCTCTGTTGTGACCAGAGCCACTCTAGTGCTTGGGGCAGAGGCCAAGGAGCCATCCCCAGTGCCCGGGCCATCTTTGCTCCAATGGAACCTCGGCTGCAGGAGGGGAAGAGAGAGACAGAGAGGAAGGAGAGGGGGAGGGGTGGAGAAGCAGATGGGCACTTCTCCTGTGTACCCTGGCCGGGAATTGAACCCGGGACTTCTGCACGCCAGGCCAATGCTCTACCACTGAGCCAACCGGCCAGGGCCTGCTTTTAATTTTTGTCCTTTGAGTATGATGTTGGCTGTGGGTTTGTCATAGATGGCCTTTATCATACTGAGGTATGTTTCCTATATTTCCACTTTGCTGAGAGTTTTGATCATAAATGGGTGTTAGATTTTATCAAATGCCTTTTCTGCATCTATTGATATAATCATGATTTTTATCCTTCCTTTTGTTTATGTGTTGAATCACATTGATTGATTTGTGAATATTGTACCAGCCTTGTTTCCCCAGAATAACTCACACCTGATCATGATGTATGATTTTTTTCATGTATTGCTCGATCTGGTTTGTTAATATTTTGTTGAGAATTTTAGCATCTAAATCCATCAGGGATATTGGTGTATAGTTTTCTTTCTTTGTAGTGTCTTTGCCTGGTTTTTGAAATTAGATTATGCTTGCCTCATTAAAGAAGTTTGGAAGTCTTTTCTCCTCTTGAGTTTTTTTGAAATAACTTGAGAAGAATAGAAATGAGTTCTTCTTTGAATATTTGGTAAAATTCATCTGTGAAGTTATCTGGCCCAAGACTTTTGTTGGGAGTTTTTTGATAACTGTTTCAATCTCATTTGATGAAATCAGTCTGTTTAGGTTTACTGATTCTTCTATATTGATTTTTGAAAGAATATATGTTTTGAGGAATTTGTCCATTTCACCTAGGTTGTCTAATTTTATGGCATATAGATCTTCTAGTATTTTCTTGCAATTCTTTGTATTCCTGCAGTGTCAGTTGTTACTTCTACTCTCTCATATCTAATTTTATTTATTTGAGTCCTTTCTCTTCTTTTTTTGGTGAGTCTGGTTAAAGGTTCATCTATCTTGTTTACCTTTTCAAAGAACCAGCTCTTGGTTTCATTGATCTTTTGTATTTTTTTTAGCCTCTATGTCATTTATTTCTGCTCTGATCTTTATTATTTCCTTCCTTCTATTTCTTCTGGGTTTTACTTGCTGTTCTTTGTCTAGTTCTTCTGGATGCAGGGTTAAATTGTTTATTTGAGTTTTTTCTTGCTTCTTAAGGCATGCCTATAGTGCTATGAACTTCCTTCTCAGAACTGCTTTTGCTGTGTCCCATAAATTTTGAGTTGTTGTATGTTCATTTTCATTTGTTTCAAGGACATTTTTGATTTCTTCTTTGATCTCATTGTTAACCCATTTGTTGTTTAATAACATGCTATTTAGTTTCCAAGTGTTTGAGTGTTTTTCAGTTTTTCGATTGCAGTTGATTTGTAGTTTCATGCCATTGTGATCAGAGAAGATGCTTGATATGATTTCAATTTTCTTAAATTTATTGAGACTTGCTTTGTGTCCCAACATGTGGTCTATCCTAAAAAATGTACCATGAGCACACACAAAAAAATGTATACTCTGCTGCTTTAGGGTGAAAGGTTCTGAAGATATTTATCAAATTCAGTTTATATTGTGTCCTTTAAGTTTGCTGTTTCTTTGTTAATTTTCTTTCTTGAGGACCTAGGCATTTATGTTAGTGGGGTATTGAAATCCCCTACTATTATAGTATTGCTGTTGATCTCACCCTTTATGTCCATCAAAATCTGCTTTAAATATTTAGGTGCTCCTATATTAGGTGCATAGACATTTATAATGGTTATATCTTCCTTTTGGATTGTTCCCTTTATCATTATGTGACCTTCTTTATTCCTTACTATAGCCTTTGTTTTAAAGTCTATTTTCTCAGATATAAGTATTGCTATCCCAGCTTTTTTCTTTTTCATTTCTATTTGCATGAAATATTTTTTTCCATCCCTTTACTTTCATTCTATGTGTATCTTTTGTTTTGAGGTGGCTCACATGTAGACAGCATATATACGGGTCCTGTTTTCTTATCCATGCAGCTACCCTATGTCTTTTTATTGGAGCATTTAATCCATTTACATTTAAGGTTATTATTGATATGTATTTGTTTATTGCCATTTTATTCTTTTTTTTTCCACAGAGACCGAGAGACAGTCAGAAAGAGGGACAGATAGGGACAGACAGACAGGAACGAAGAGAGATGAGAAGCATCAGTCATCAGTTTTTTGTTGCGACCACTTAGTTGTTCATTGATTGCTTTCTCATATGTGTGTTGACTGTGGGCCTTCAGCAGACCGAGTAACCCCTTGCTCGAGCCAGCGACCGTGGGTTCGAGCTGGTGAGCTTTGCTCAAACCAGATGAGCCCACGCTCAAGCTGGTTACCTCGGTGTCTTGAACCTGGGTCCTCCACATCCTAGTTTAACGCTCTATCCACTGTGCCACCACCTGGTTAGGCCCATTTTATTCTTTAAATCTACATTTTTTTTTTACTAGATTTCCCCCCACTTTGTTCTGTTTATAGCAGGCCCTTAACATTTCTTGTAGCATTGGTTTGGTTGTAATGAATTCCCAATTTTTTTTTTTGTCTGGGATGCTTTTTTATTTCTTTTTCAATTTTAAATGATAACCTTGCTGAATAGGGAAGTCTTGGTTTTAGGCTCTTGTTTTGCATTACTTTGAATATTTCTTGCCATTCCCTTCTGGCCTCTGATGTTTCTGTTGAGAAGTCAGATGTCATTTTTATGGGGGCTCCTCTGTAGGTAATTGACTACTTTTCTCTGTGCTTCTTGAACTTGTGTGACTCTTCCCTTCATCTATTTAGGGAAGGTTTCACACAGATTCTCTATCCCTTGTTAGTTTTCTTCTCCTTCAGTAACCTCTATGATGCAGATGTTGTTTCTCTTCATGTTGTCACAGAGGTCTTTTAGAGATTTCTCAGTCTTTTTGCACCTCTTTTCATTTTTTTGCTCTACTTCTGAGCTTATGTTTATCTTGTCTTCTAAATCACTGATCCGATCCTCTACTTCATCCAGCCTGCTGTTGATTCCTTCTAATGCCGTCTTCATTTCTGATATTGTATTTGCCAATTTAACTGGTTCTTTTTATGATTTCAATGTTCTTTTTGGTGCTTGCTATCTTTTCATTTAGGTGTTAATTTTGTCCATCCATTGTTGCTATAAGATCCTTGAGGATCCTAAAAGTCATTATTTTAAACTCTGTATCTGGCAGTTTGGTTACTTCCATTTTAGTTAGTTCTTGTTCTGAGGATTTATCTTGTTGATTCACTTGGGTCACATTTCTTTGTCTGCTCATTTGTCTGTGTATTAGGTAGCACTGTCTGACTTTGAACTTTTTGTAGTGTTGTTATGAGGACGATGGGTTTGGTGGTACTGACTGCCAGGCCACCTATTCTTGTTCTAGGAATGCTTCTTGAGGGTACAAATTTCCTCCTGTTTTCTGTGAGTATTGAATGCAATTGGACCTTTTGTGGGAATGGTTATTACTTTAGGCTGGTTGGCTCTAGTGCTCAACCTTGATCATGTGTATTACACACTGTGCAATGTCTGTCTTGTTGGGAATAAATCTTATTGGACGTATTCATTCTCCACAGTGTCTGCTGCTTGCTAGACTCCTTGTTTGGGTGTGCTGCTTGTGTAGCTAGCTGAGTCTAGGGTTGGTGCTGTCTGCCACCCCCTACCAGTTATGTTGCTTCTAGATTTCTTGGGTTGGCTTTGGCTGTTGTTTGTAACCCACTGTGGGCTACTTGTCTGTAGCTACTGCTTTTTTCACTGTTTGTGTCTTAATTTTCTGTGCCTGGGTACTGTGGGAGGGGCCAACCTGTGTATAAGGATCAGCTTCCTCCTTCTTAGAGATGATAGCAGCTCTGTAAAAGCCCCAAGCTCCGTAAGATTTGCCTCCACTTTTTAGCTGCTCCACCTCCTCTTGTAGTTGCCTGGTCTTTCCACAGAGTCTTCTCTGTGTGGGCCCAGACTGACCTCACCCAACCAACCCCTCTGCAGGTTGCAAGTTTGTTGGGTTAGGGCAGCTGAGGTTGGGAATACAACATAAGTGGGACCCTCTACTTTAGGGATCTCTTGGTCAGTAGCTCAGTAAGGGGAATGTAACTCCTACTCCAGAGCCTAATCCCTCAGCCAATGCTGGATAAAGTTTTATTTCTTCTCATCAAGGTGAATAGCAGTTTCAAATCGAAGTGGGGATGAGAGTCTCCTCTGCATCATTTCTTACAGCTGGTGAGACCCTGGTCTCAGAGAAGATGATTAAGAGAGTTCTCTTCTGGGGTTGACTGTGCCCCCCAGAAAGTGGCTAAGCCCTTTGACCTGATCCAACAATAAGCTCATGGGGACCCACACTTTAAATGTCCATGCTCCAAGCCTAGATTCCCTTCCCCCAGTGGAATCTAGACCAGCGGGGCAGGATATCCTGCACCCGGGCCAGATGACTGTCAGGCTCCAACCTATCCAATTCTCATGAGCTGCTGTGCCAGTGCTGATTACAGAGAGCAAAATCTGCCTCAGCTGGGCCAAGAGTGAGAAACCCTTTCTTTGGATACCACTCTAGCAAGGGTTGTTAGGTCCTGAGCCAATGCTCTCTGCAGCTGGCCACTGGATGTGCCAACCCTGGGCCTCCCTGGCAGGTACCTGGCACAGACCAGTGGGAGACACTGCCCATGACTGGCCCTTTTGAAGCTAAAAGCAATCCAGAGTTGTGGCTGTCTCTGTTAGACCCAGGTGTACATGGAAATACCAAGCTGCACATCTAGGCTGGCTTTTACCCACACTGGGTTGGGGGAAGGTCTGCTTAAAAGGCCAAGGTTCCCTGAGTCCTGCCTCCTGCAGCCTCTGTCTTCCTCCTGGCTGCTTGTTGAGCTTGGCCACTGAAAAAAACCTTTGCTAGAGTCTAGAACCTGTGGCAATTCAGGGATTAGGAAAGGTAATGGCTCTGTCCCTGGCCCCAGGTGTCAATCTGTCTACTTTTTTCACAGACCTCAGTAGGGTGTGGCCCCAGGAGCCTGATGGGTGTGGCCTCTGAGACCCAGAGGTGTGGTCTGCCTGTACTCTGGACAGTTTCCACTGAGTCTCCTGTGAGGTGGAATTATCAGTGTTAGACTCAGGAGTGTGGGAGAGTGGGGAGGGAGTCTCAACACCAGAAAACAGTCACCGATGCTCCCCTGCCTGGCTTCTTAGCACAGCCCAGTCACCATGACTGGAGCAGGAAGCAGCTCTGAGGGCGGAGCAGTTGCTTCTCCCCAGGCTGGTGCCACTCAGAGGGAGTGCTATACCCAAGAAAGATGATGACTGCAGTACTGTAGAATGACTCAGCACAGGGGTTTCCCATGGCCAACCCCCATAGTGTCTCTCCCTGGGCCTCCAACTTTCCACTCTCTTCATGCAACTCTAGTCCTCTCAGCTCTCCCCTGCCAGAGCCCCAGGTAAGTGGCTGTGAACGAGGTTTTCTTTGAAGGCCCTTTAAGATGGAGCCTGCGTCTTTGAGAGCTCTGTCTGTTTCTCACAGACAGAGAGACCAGCTCTTTGCACAGCCAAATGCTGTGTGGGTGAGTCTTCTAGGCTCTGGGGCCCTAGGCTGGAGCTCTGGGCCTGGGGCTGAGCACCCACACCTCTCAGGGCAACCCTCCTCACAGTGAGAGTCCCTCCAGACCCTCAGCTGCTGCTTGTTCCTGGAAGCAGGGCAGCCCTTTCTGTGTCTCTGCCCTTCCTACCAGTCTTGGTGTGGCCCAGTGATGGACAATTTTTTGAGCTTGGTGTGTCAAAATTTGCCAAAAAAATCGAGCATAACTCGGGTGGTGTGTCACTTCGAGAAAAAAACCATAATTTCTCAATATTTATAGTTTAAATAACAAAAATGTATAATTGTAATATATAACTGTATTTAATCAACCAAAAACTAATTATTTAACTTACCTGTTTAGTGACTTCTTTGTTCATCTGTCAGTCAGTTTCTTTTGTTGATCTTGATATTATTTAACTTGTGTGGGGTGCCATGAACTAAGATAAATGAGGGTGAGGGGGAATTCTTTAACTAACCTGCCTATTAGTGACCTTTTTGTTGCTGAATTTCATTGGCTAAATCTTCAATTGAAGGTTGTATTTTGAACACTTCAAGCCCCAGCAAGCGCTACTAACTTCATCTGTCAATCTGTTTCTTTTGTTGGTTTTGATATTATTTAACCCTGAGAATAAGGTCTCACAAAAGTACGTAGAGGGAAAAATTGTGAGTAAAGCCATTGCTATATTTTTCAAGTTGCTAAAAGTGTCTGGTAATCGGTTCCAGGCACTCCAAATTTCCTGTTCGTAGTGGCACTCCTCTTGATTCTCCAAGCGGCACCTTTCCAGATTCTCAAGCTTTGACCTCAAGTCAACAAACACCTGAGTCCAGATGCAGTCTTGAAATTCTGCAAGTTGCATCTTAGGTAAATTAAGATGACTGCCGCTATTTCTAATGGCGGGAAATGGCACCCATAGCACAGGCCCTCGCCTCTCCTATCCCAGCCTCCCCCTCACTTATCTCAGTAATGATGGTCAATTAGAAATCCACGACACCCCAGAACAGTAGATTGGATGATGGTTGCTGTGGTAATGTGGTTGCTGGTAATGGCGATCACAGGGCCCCCAGAGATGCGTCCCCCGCATAGGTTTGCCACATGGGTGTGGCCTCTTCTGTGATACTTGGTTATAGACTCCTCTTAGTTTAGTCCAAAGTTGGTTTTTCAAGATGATTGTTCTTAAATTAAGTTGTAATCCAATTTGGTCCTGGGAGGTGGCAATTGGAACATCCACCTATTCTGTCACTATCTTTGAATTCTCTTGTTTCATTTTTTTATTTGTTTTGTTTCACAATTTACTAATCATATTTAAGGATAGTTTTTCTTTCTTTTTCTCTTTTAGGATTCTAAAAATTCTTTTTCTAAATAAAGTTTTAGATTCTGCTATTATTTTCATTTAATCTAGAATGCAAGTGTCTCAAATACTGGTTTTGCTGTTTTCATTTCTTAGTGTTAGTTTTCTTTAAATGTTTTAGAATGTTAATTTTTTAAGCTATGCATCAGGACTGGTATCAGTTTTCTCTATTGTCCTGTTTTCCCTTTTTCTTCCAGCTTCTCCCCATCGAGCAGTTCTGCAATGGTTAGGCTTTAGGGCCTCAGTACACAACTTGCGCATGTGTAGATGGCTCCAAACTCTCTTCTTATGATAATATTGGGACATTGTAGACTCAGTTACTGAGCCAGTTGGCAGTTTTGCCCAAGTCCTGGCCACAAGGTCATGTCTGCTTATTCTTATTTTTCTAGATTCACTTTTCATTTAAGCCCTCAGGTAGCAGTTGTGGCTTTTTTTTAGGCAGGAATTTCCCATCCCATTCCGGTTCCAGCAATAAGCCTGGATCCAGGCTCCAACTATAAAGCGCTTTTACTAACGACTAATGTATAGGCATTATCCTGCCTATCTTTATGTGCCTTCAGAGACTACTAAGTTCACCACTTTAGTACATTGCTGTATTATTTTTCTGTTTCATTTTTAGTGGATAGATATTTATTTTTCTTTTGTATGTATATGCTCATGTCCCCCTCCCTTACCCCTACTTACTATCTTTTAATTTTACTCTTAAAACACTATCTATAATTTCTTAGTGTTTAGAATAAAGGGAGTAACTTCAAAGCTTGAGCTCACAGTGCCATCTTGATCCTGAAACTCTACCTGTGGGGATGACAATAGCAATAGTTCTCTTGATACTGTTTTTGAAACATCTACCTTATGGCTACTGCTAGACTAATGTGCCTTTGTTTCCTATGCCATGTGTTACTCACCTAATACGTCTCAGTGCCTGACAAAGTCCACTCAGTATAGATGAACACTGTCTTAAAAGACTTTATTAAACCTATCAATGATTCATTTAGCAAGCATTTTTATAATAAACTTGTAATATCCTCCAAAGAAATGGATATGGAGGAGAGCCAGACTAATTTAGGAGGGAACATAGTTTAAAAATGAGTGAACCAGGCCCTGGCTGGTTGGCTCAGTGGTAGAGCATCAGCCTGGCGTGCAGGAGTCCCGAGTTCTATTCCCGGCCAGGGCACACAGGAGAAGCACCCATCTGCTTCTCCACCCCTCCCCCTCTCCTTCCTCTCTGTCTCTCTCTTCCCCTCCCGCAGCCAAGGCTCCAGTGGAGCAAAATTGGCCCGGGCACTGAGGATGGCTCCATAGCCTCTGCCTCAGGCACTAGAATGGCTCTGGTTGCGACAGAGCAACGCCCCAGATGGGCAGAGCATTGCCCCCTGGTGGGCATGCGGGGTGGATCCTGGTCGGGCGCATGCGGGGTTCTGTCTGACTGCCTCCCCGTTTCCAACTTCAGAAAAAAAAAATGAGTGAACCATTCTGAAAAGCACACAAGATGGCTATAGAAATATGCACTAGTCACAAAAAATTAGGGGATATTTTATCACTTCATATTCATTTTGAAATATCCCCTAAATTTTGTGAACAGTACATTAACATATTTTTATCTTTCCACAGATTAAACTAAGTTCTTTGAGGATAAGAAAACAAACAGAAAATTTCTACAAAGTAAGAATTTCAACCAAGATTTTAATGAACTTACTTGCTTTAGCTTGGAGAGAATAGTCACGATATGGTTCTGAATTGTATCACTGAGGAACCAGAAGTGAGACTAGATTTGGTTCTGGAATCACCTCAGCAGTGCATTATGCAAATTATGCAACAGCACAGAGACATGTGAATTATGCAAGATTGCCTTAGGGATTTACAGAGAAACCCCCATTTCCTTGATTAAAAATGGGTTAGTAAAGGAGTCCAAAAAAACATTTTTGGCACGTCACTATTTTTAAGGAAGTGGTTTGAAGCTGAGCCTTCTGCCAATGTAAATACAGTTTCCTAGGTTCCCTTTCCTCTACCCTCTGCTGGACCTTGGACTTAGTCTGTCGTATTCCCTCTCCCTTACCCACACCTATTTCTATCATTCAGTGATTTTCTCAGAGAGGTTCCTGTGATGGTGTAGAGCAGTTTCGGCTTAGAATTGGACTGGGGCCATGCAAAAAAGGATTTGGCTTCCTTGGTGACAGAAGTTGGGCTAGGAAGTAGAGCTTAGAAGCAACATCCTGTTCGTAATGGATTGATGGGTGCCAAGTTGATCTAAGGAACCAGACAGTGTGGCCACAGTTTTCCTGCCTTTATGACGCTCACACCCTGAGGTTTCTTTACAATTTGGCAAAGTAGTTTCTGTGTCACAAATTTCTGAGTTTTGCAGAACAAAGCATTCTGGAAGTATAAGGAAAGGTGACAGTTGCAAGCGCTCAGTCAATGGGAAGAATAAAAAAGAGAAAACTATTTTTTTTCTTTCTCATTTCTTTGGGAGTGGAAGGAAGTTACTGTCTCTATAACCAAAATGCTCAAAGGGGGGAGGGGGTGTACTCATCTCTGGAATTTATCATGAAATGCTTTGATCCCAGAAAAGTATTTCATGTCAACTTTGGCCCATGGATCTAGGAAGAACATGGCATAGTTGTAGGTAAGAAAGAGAAGATCCTAGAAATGATTTTAAATTAGGGGAATCTGGTCTTTTATATGCGGTGTGTTTTCCCCAACCTCATCCCTCTTCTGGCTCCTCGTCACTCAGTTAAAAACATGCTTATTACTTTGAATAGCTTTTGTTTATCATTTATATTTATATATTTCCTCAGATTAAGAGCTTCTTGAAAACATGACCTCAACCCTGAACATTTTTATGTTTTCTAGAGCTTAGGCCAGTGACTGGTCGTCAATATGAACTTAGTGTTTGTGAGTTAGGGGTTAGTGATTTTCAGAAACATCCCTGTTCTTCATGTTCCCTTCCCCACCTCCCCTTTCAGACTTCATGATAGAGGAAGGGAAGAAGAGCATATTCAGGGTTCTAACAGAGCTAATATCTTTGTATTTCTTACCTACCTTTGCTTCTTCTCCCAGAAAAAAAATCTTACTCAGGAAGGCCTCTAAAATGTATTCATGTTAAGGACTCAATAACTGATAAAGGTCTGCTTGCTTATTAAAACACATTTTTTTTGTTGTTGTTGTTGTTGTAGTAACATGATTTTTGTTTTCCTTTTCTGAGTCTCCCAAATTCCTTCTGATCTGCACTGCATCTCTTCCTAGTTATCTGGTCATTAAGAGATTGAATAATTCCTACCCCTTTTTGGTTACTAGTAAACTGTCCTTTAGGAATTCTGTTAAAGGGAGAAGCAATAGTCTGTATCTATATGAACAAACTCAAGCAGATGGCATATTCTGTAAAAGAATTCCACATTTAAATAAAAGAAAAATGGAATCTTCTGAGGGACAAAAGAGATGAGCTGTGAAGGAGGGAATCTGGGCCCACACACCTGCGCGCAGGCCCAGCCGACGTGCCGCTACAGTGCTAGTCTTAGAATCAGTCGTGTGCATTGTCCTTTGATGTTTTTTCTTTTTTGTATGTGCTTTATTTTCCTTTCCAATTTCTCCTTAGATTCTTAGTGAAATTCTTTTGAACCATGCAGCATGTGTTGGCTGAACTAAAAGAGGAAGAAGAAAGGGAGTTTTGTGTACATTTCAATTTGAAAACAAGACTCAGAGTTTGCTATGCCTTAGGGCAGTGATCCCTAATTTGGGGGCGGTGTTAGACTCTTTTGAGAATCTTATGAAAAGGATGGACTCCTTTCTTAGGAGAATGTACCTATGCACCAGCTTTTTCATTAGTTTCAGGGAGTTTGAGGGCTATGTGGATTCCTCTTCTACGATCAGAACACTGCCTTGGGGGGGGGGGGCAACCTGAGGGGGATGTCCTTATGTCTTCCAATCTGAATCAATTCCTTTGTGAGCTCATTTTTTAAAACACTTGGATTATTTTATTTCATCAAGATCATTATGATTAATAGTTTAGGTGTATTGAATATTTGTTAGCACATGATCTCACTTAATCCTGTTAACAACCTTGGGAGGTAATGGTATTATTTTCATTTTCTAGATGAGGAACCTAAGACTTAGCAAGGTTTAAGTCATTCACCCAAAGCAAATCACCCACATCCAGCTCATGCTCTTAATTCCTCTGCTCAGTACTTCTGAGTGTTTTGTGTTCTGTTGTATTTGAGGGTAAGATTTCCTTACACATCTCTGTTATCCAGACTGCATAAGGTGGCCCCTGGTTAACCTGTACAGCTGCATGCATTTCTGTGAGCCATGTCCTCTTTTTGGGTTTATAATTTCACATGGCTACTGTTCAATTGCTTATTCCTAGTCCATTGGGAGTTCTTCTGCTAAACCTAGAGAAGATGGTCTCCTGACATAACTCCAAAAGGTCTAAGCATATTTTTTTATTAACGCTTTATTTATTTTATTATTATTCTTTTTTTTAAGTGAGAGGAGGGGAGATAGTGAGATAGACTTCTACATGCACCCCAACCAGGATCCACCTGGCAATCCTGTCTAGGGCTAATGCTCGGACCAACCGAGCTATCCTCAGCACCCGAGGCTGACGTTCAAATTAATTGAGCCACCTACTGTAGAAAGAGAATAGGGAGAGAAGGGGGAGAAAAAAGGGGAAAGAAGCAGATGGTTGCTCCTGTGTGCCCTGACTGGGAATTGAACAAGGGACGCCTATACACTGGGCTAATGCTCTATCCACTGAGCGAACAGGCCAGGGCCAAGACTTTATTTTTTAAAGGCAGTTTTAGGTTCACAACAAAATTGAGAGGCTTGTACAGAGATTTCCCATACATTCCCTGCCCTTACACATGCATAGCTATTTTCATTATCAGCATTTCCCCACCAGAGTGGTACATTTGTTACAGCTGATGAACCCTCATTGACACATCATTATCACCAAAGTTTACAATTTACATTAGGTTTCATTCTTAGAGTTGTACATTCTATGGGTTTGACAAATGTATATGACATGTACTCATCATTATAGTATCATACAGAGTATCTTTACTGCTGTAAAAACCCTCTGTGCTCCACCTATTCAACCCCCACACCAACCCCTGAGAACTACTGATCTATCACTGTCGCCATAGTTTTGCCTTTTCCAGAATGTCATTCAGTTGGAATCATGCAGCATGTAGCCTTCTTAGACTAGCTTATTTCACTTAGCAGTATGCATTTAAGTTTACTTCATGTCTTTTCATGGCTTGATGTCTCAATTTTTAGTGCTAAATAATATTCCATTGTTTGTATGTAGCACAGTCCATTTACCTACTAAAGGACATCTTGTTTGCTTCCAAGTTGAAGCAATTATAAATAAAGCTGTTATAAACACCCTGTGCAAGTTTTTGCATAGACCAAACTTTTTAACTCCATAGAAATACCAAAGAACACTATTGCAGGATCATAGGGCAAGAGTATGTTTAGTTTTGTAAATAATTGCCAAACTGTTTTCCAAAGTGATTATACCATTTTACATTTCCATGGGCAATGAATGGGAGTTTCTGATATTCTGCATTCTCACTAGTATGTGCTGTCAGTGTTCTGGGTTTTAAACATTCTAATATGGTCAGTGTGTAATAGTATCTCATTGTCATTTTAATTTGTTTTTCCCAGATGACATATGATATGTTCATTCACTTGTTTAGGCCAGAAAGGTGCTCACCAGGTAAGACCCCTTTCCCGTACTCCACCCTACCTATTTCCAAATCATAAGTGTGATTAGGAGTCCTGAACAGCTAACCTTAGAACAAGCCTGCTCACACTGTCCTTTTGAAACATGTAATCTTATGAAACTCTGTGTCATGTGAAATACAAACATGAGGACTGTCCTAATGTGTAGAGTCTATAAAACACATCTGAAGAAGCGGCTTCAATAAGTTGTTTCAGTTCTACAAGTTAACCCATATATCCCAGGGAGAGCACAGCTATTCTATATAGGACATTTCCTTTTTTTTTCATTTGTACATGGTTTCAAAATACAGCAAAATTCTCAGTTTAGGTGATGTTCTTGCTGTGACACAAATGTACAAAAGGCAGGAATTCACCACTTTTCCCCCTCTGACATTTTTTTTTCAGGACGGTGCTGCTAGCTGTGAACATTGGTCCCCCCCAATCTGAGCTAGGAGATTGCGCTAATTTACACATTCATCCTGTGCCCCCAGAGTTGCTGCTGGCTGTGCCTTGGGTGCAGCCATTTCCTACCCAGCCCCACAAAAACCTGCACAAACCTTTCAAACGAGCCAGTGGGGCTTTGGAAATGCAAATGTGTCTATGGGTTTAGGATTGAGGAAGGCTTATAATTAATGGTCTTTTGTGTATTGCTCATTAAGGGGGTCGACTCTATGAAAAGCATATTGCCTCTTCTTTGTCAGGGACAGATACTCTTATCAGAAACAAGGCTCTTATTGTGGTTTTTCCCTCTGATGAAGAGCGAAAGGGAGACTGATGCTGAGGGAGAGTGAGGGAGGGGTGGGGAAGGCGGAGCTCCATTTAAAGACATTAGCATAGTTTTTGGAATAATTATTATTTAATTTTACTTAATACGGTAATTATTTTTTTATTTATTCATTTTAGAGAGGAGAAAGAAAGAGAGGGAAAGAGAGAGTGAGAAAGAAGTAGGGAGGAGCAGGAAGCATCAACTCCCATATGTGCCTTAACAGGGCAAACCCAGGGTTTGAACGGGCAACGTCAGTATTCCAGGTCAATGCTTTATCCATTGCATCACCACAAGTCAGCAATACTGTAATTTGAAGTCCAGTGTTAAAGTGTGAATTCTTCTCTGTGGTCTGTAGTTTTGAAGAGGTAAATTTACTTTTAGAAGAGACTAAACACTCATCACTTACTTTGTAAATGGTAGATTTTTTGTTTAACTGACAAAAAAGAAGCACATTTCTTCCTGTGGGTTTTCTGTGCTAGCCATTGGTTGAACAAATGAGTTTATAAAATTTGTATTTTTTGAGTTTGTTCACTTTTATTGTTAAATGATGGTGCTGGGCAGCCACAAGTGTGCTTGCTTTCAGAGCAGGACAGTTGATTGCAAGTTGTGGATTACCTTTCTGCTTGGGAGGGGCCCTTGTTTTGCTAATGTTTGCTGGAGGAAGGGTCTTTGTAGGCCCAGCCAGTACTGCAGGGAAAGCAGAGAGAATGCAGAGTGCTGAAGAAGAAGCAAGTTGTACAGAAGAGGAGAAGGTGTACAGATGGGGAACCAGAGCTGAGGGGCTTTGGGAGCCCTACTGAGGATTGTGAGGACCTTTGATTCTAGGAGGAACCGGAGAAGATTCTCCTGGTTGTGGAACCAGAGAATGAAAGGGAAGTGTATTCCCTGCCTGTTTGCTCATCGGCCAGTGTGAGACTTTAATAAAGGAATGGCCTACCATTTTTTTGCTCCACTGTTTCTTTATCATCTGTCTAAATTCAGTGAGAACCTGAGTGGCCACAATAGTGGCAGCCCTCGGCCATACATCATTTTTATCTGAAATTCAGTATCTTCCATCAACATGCAAGAAACAAGTAGAAAACACTGAAGAGTAATTCAGGGGCTCAGAAAGAGACCTTGTCTCAACTAAAATAATGACTGGGAAGCAAGGCTCTTCCACGTTGGGTACTTGCGCAGTGGAGAGGAGTCGTGTTTTGGAGACTTATGAGCAGCTGCAACTGAGAAAGACTATCTTGATCAGGTGGCTTTTAGAGGAGCCAGAAAATTAAGTGTCTCTGAACAGGTTGCAGAATAGACACAAATGTTTAACTCTTCTGGATGAAAAATAATTCTAGAAGGTTCCTTTTCCTCAAGGTTTAGGAATATTGAATCTCTTGGAAATGGGTTAAATAAATAATTTTAAGTGTCCTTTGTTGTGCTAAGCAGTCTGCCAAATTGTCATTTGTAATGAAACCTACCTAACTGTATGACTTGACCAAGCTACTTTTACTTCCTGTAAGGCCAGTAGCTGTGGCCTTCGTCACAGCCTCTTGGCTCATGCAGGTTCACATTAGATTCAGGCAGATCGTAGAGAAACAATGGAGCCAGGAACTGGTAGGCCATGTTTTTTATTCCTAGCCTTGCACTCAGCCGGACAGTAAAAACAAACACATGGGCACCAAAACCCACTCATTCAGCGCTCACAAAGCTACTGACACATTGAGTTTTCCTAGAATCAAAGGCCCCACCAGTTCAGAGGAGCTCACAAAGCCCCTTACCTCTGTTCCCCATCTCCCTTCTCCTCTCTCCACAAACTGGCTTCTCCTTCAGCACTCCACCATATTGGCTGTCTTCTCTCCAATCACCGCATGGCCTCTTTTCCTTGCAACAACATGGTCTCCTCCCTGCCAAAATGGCCTCCTAGCTCCTCCTTTTAAAACTTTTCTGGGCAAAAATCCCTCCTCCAGCACACATTAGCATAACCAAGCCCCTTCCCAAGCAAGAAGGTAATTAGCCGTATCACCTGGGCGACGGCCATTCATGTGGGCAGCACCATTTTTAACAATAAAAGTGAGCAAAACCAGAAAATACAGATTTTACAAACTTATTTGCCCAACAGTGCCCTTTGTCTCAGTGCTCTTATTTGTAAAATAGAGATACTAACAGTGTCTATTTCATGTACTTGTGAGGATTAAATGAGTTAGGGAGGTAAAGTGGACATATAACGTACAGAGTGAACACTGTATGTTAGCCTTCGTCTTCTTCTCTGCCCCCCCTCTTCCTCTTATTCTTTTTCCTCCTCCCCTCCCCTCTTCCCCTACATTCCCCCTCTTTCTCCTCTTTTTCCTCCTCTTCCTCATTTATCTGTTCCACCCTTCTCCCACATCTAGGCAATTCTTGTTGCAAGGTCTTTGAAAACAAGTGTCTAGCCAGCTCCAAATACTCTCATACTTTTCCAAAGGAATAAAATTCCCCTTAAAACCAAAACTGAAAGAAGACAGAGAAAGAACTTAACATGTACCATTTGTCTTTGGGTTTGCTGCCTGCTTTTCTCAGGCCCTGCTGTGCAGTCTCATGAGCCCAAGGGTTACCCCAGTTTTCCTTGCTTTTGCAAATGAGGTTATGCTGGCCCTAGGAGGCAGGAGCGCTGGGCTGGGGCCCTGGGCCTGACTCAGGTCTTCACTCTGCCCTAAACTGCGATGCTCAGCATGTCACTCCTCCTCCCTGGGACTTGTTCCTTCCCTGCAAATGAGAGGTTTGCACTAATTGAACCTTCGGCTCCCTGGCAGCCCAGGTAGCCTCGGGGTTCAAACTTCCTGAGAACCTGGGAAATACTTGTATAATTAAATAACTCCTACCTGGAAACTTCTTCTGGGCTCAGGGTGGGCAGGGCAGGGAACCACCCTCTCAGTGCCTGTCTAGTGTCAGAGATCAGGCTGTCAGCAGTGTTAATGCATATATTAGGAGTGAGAGCTATTCTGCCTCAGGGCTGTGGACCTCATTCACGTCTAGGGATTTGGAATGACAGGGAGCTATCCCATTCTCTCCCTCCTCATCATGACTGTTTGGGGTTTTCCTTATATGGACAAAATAAGACATGTCCAGAGAAAGAAGCCCCCAGTGATTATGTGGTGGTTCCCAATGTTTGGAGGATGTGGAGGCTAAAAAAAAAAATGAATACTTTCCCTCCCAACTTCTAAGTTCTTCTAGCTGGGCTAATAATCAAATCAACAGAGACCAGTTTAACAGGAGAAAATAAAAATTTTAACACACATGCATGGGAATTCACATAAGCAGGGGACACAACCTTGGATGTATATGACATTTTTGGAGAACGAAGAAAGGGGAATAGGGTCTTAGATTTCAGCAGTGAGAATGGGCAATTTATAGGTAGTTTGGGAAGAGGAGAACACACATGGCAGGCGAATCCTTGCCAGGCAACCCAGAGACAGTAGGCCACATGGCGCAGCTAGCTAACAGGCCCATATCTGAAGCCCTCTTATTTACCATATTGAATACTTAATTCAAATTAGGCTAATGGGGACATCCTATGGCCTCCTCAAGCAGGTTTTTTTTTTAATCTAAATCTCTTGGACAGGAAAGGGGCAAGGTCAAAGGTTCTTTCTTAGTCTTGTTTCTAAAACACAGCTTAAAATCACTATCCCAAATGGCAGCTTCTAGGTGGCAACACTTTGGTCCCCTTCAAGGGGCAGGGATGGCTATGGGAGGTGTTGCTGAGGCAGGTGATTCATTAGCTCTTTTTTTACTATGTTAATGATTTTATTGTTAGTGAAGGGCCAGGCAGAGAAGGGAGGCCTCTAGGGGTTCCTAAGAGAGCTTGTGACAAGCCACCTGTGAGATTCCGGGGTAGCTCTGAGATGTGGGTCAGATTTAGGGTGTTTTCAGTTATTTCCATCTTGGAGTGACATGGCTCACTGGATTCAGTCCTTCTGTAGTGTCCTCAGGGTGGGCACAGGAGAGGAGAAAGGAACCATTTTGGACCTGGAAGAGCACTAAGGGTAGAGAAACATCGAGGGAGAGGTGCCTGGAGAAGAGGGGAGGATTTAGGCTATGTGTGAAGAACGGGTTCTAAGGCAAGCTAAGGAGACATTTCAGTGAGGCTGCTGCTCTCAGGTGGAGTAAGAAATGCTCATAGGCCAGTTTTCAGGGGGTCTGGAGCCAGTCTTGTCCTTAGAGATCAGGTGGCCTGGAGGGGGGCTCATGTGGCTTTTCTTGCTCTTTCACACTCTTGCCTTCCTGCCCCAGCTCATGGCTCTCTTGACTTGCTTCCTCCCCACAACATTCAGATCAGAGTGTTAGACTTTGCTTCTTTAGAGACAGTTTGATTTCATTTCTTCTTAGAGGCAAGGACTCTGTGGTCTGGAGATGCGTCGAGAGATGGCCAAGTCACATGGCTGGGCAAAGACTAGACACCACATCTTTGACCTCTGGCTGAGTGGCCAAGGGAGAAAAGAAAGAAGAAAATTCAAATTTATTCAGCCCCTCTCTGTCCTCAGCATGGTGCTCTAGGTACATGTACATCAGCTATTTCATTTGATTTTATTCTCAGAGGGAAGTATTACTACCTCATTTTGTAGATGAGTGAGATAAGATGTTGGAGAAGTTAATACAGTGTGTCCGTAAAGTCATGGTGCACTTTGACCGGTCACAGGAAAGCAACAGAAGATGACAGAAAGTGAAATCTGCACCAAATAAAAGGAAAACTCTCCCAGTTTCATACCTATTCAGTGCAGTTCGATGTGGGCTCACGCACAGATTTTTTAGGGCTCCTTTGGTAGCTATCCCATATAGCCTCTACAGACTTGTCACTGACTGATGGCCTACCAGAACGGGGTTTCTCCACCAAACTGCGGGTTTCCTTCGACTGCTTATCCCACTGAGTAATGTTATTCCTATGTGGTGGCGCTTCGTTATAAATGCGCTGATATTCACGTTGCACTTTGGTCACGAATTCAAATTTAGCAAGCCACAGAACACACTGAACTTTCCTCTGTACCGTCCACATCTCGACTGGCATGGTCGTGGGCTGTTCCACAGTGTTACATCATTATCTGTGCATGCGCACATGCTGCCACATTATCCTACAGAAACTGGGAGGGTTTTCCTTTCATTTGGTGCAGATTTCACATTTCTGTCGTCTTTTGTTGCTTTCCTGTGACTAGTCAAAAGTGCACCATGACTTTACAAACACACTGTAATTTGTGCTGATAAATTGTGAGCCTCTATCAGTTATTTCCCAAGCCAGGTCTCCTGGGCCTTCACCTTCAAGTTCTTTCCTCTGTACTGTGCAACACAGATGTCAAGCATCATCATTATTCATGAGACAGGAGAATCACACCAACCTCCAGTGTTTCTCTGGCTTCTACCATCAAAATGTTGCAGTCCTATGCTCCATTTCTCTTGCTGGTCTTGGGATGTCATGAGTTTTAGCTAAATTATGTGGTTTAAGCAGGATTAACTAGCTAAAGTTTTGCCCTTGTCCCTCCTAAGTGTTCTCAGCAGGGGCGTCCTGCATCCCAGGAGATATTTGTCAACACTTTTGGCTGTATAGTGACTATGTGGTGGACTGGCACTTAATGTCCTGGGACTAAGAATGCTGAACATCTTTGAACATTTTGATAATCCTGAACAATAAAGAAATGTTCTCAGAATACCAGTATCACCCTCTTTGAAAAATTGCACTTATTTAAAATGCACGTGCCTCCCCAAAGGCTTTTTATGATTTTTTTGTGCTAGAAATTTTCATAGGAGGAAGCCCTCAGGAAAATGACTTCTGGTCTGGATTGCCTTCCTGCATTAGAACACACTAGAAGATGACTATGTAATCCTCATGGAAGTCTTGTCCTGCATAAATGTATCCTGTTACTCCTTTCCCTAAGCTTCATTTTTTTTAAATTTGTAGAAATGGGGATAATTATAGCCCTACCTTATAGGGATGTTGTTTTGTTTTCATAAATCAGTACTATCTGTAGGGAGCTCACAACAATGTCTAGCAGAATTAATTTAATAGGTGTTAGCTACAGTTCTGAATATAATGTAATACATTACACAGAAGCATTGGGTCTTTTTAAAAAATGCTCAACGTTCAGAGAAGGGAAAGAGATTGGTGAAATTATATATAAATAACACAGTGTTATAGAGAGCAGGACAGCAAATCCTGAAGGGAAGGGGGACAAGGGAGATGTTGAAGGGAACATGGGGGTGGGGGATGTATTCGGTGGGACACTTGAATCTATGTAAACACAATAAATTAAAATCAATATAAAAATGCTCAATGATATGTACTGAAACTTTGAAACACCCCCTAGTCCTATTGTTCACCTAAATTTAAAGTAAAAACAAATTAGAACAAGACATTTCGGTACCCTTAAAATATCCACCTGTTACTGGAGAGTAAGAATTCCTGTAGAAGTTACAGAGTTACAACCAAATCACATTAAAAGCAGATACAAGCGTTAACATCTCTCCAGAACTCAGTGATGTCTCTGGAACCAGAGACAGACCCTGGTGTTTCTGGGGTAACCCACCTGCGCTCCCTTCACATCCTATGGCCAGGAGTAGCCATAAAGCCCTGGAGTGAGAATCCACATGAGTTCTTTCACACTTTCAGGGCTTTACAAATTCTGCTGCTGGAGAGCTGGGTGTGGGCCTTGGCGGGTTGCTTGAAAGAGCCAGGTCATTCTAAAGGAATGTGAGAAGGGCAATTTTGGAGACAAGAGATTAAACAGTGAGAGAGTAGATAAGTGATTTGCTATCTCTTAACTAATGGCTAGCTAAACGTTAACATTTCACTAACTCCGGCAAAGAAGCCAATGACCAAGCTATACATATAGTTTTACTTAGGTGAAGAGTCACAGGCCACTGGGAAGATGAATTTATCATCACTGTGCACATAACTCCTCTCTACGCACCAGGCTTTTTTCTTTTTAAAACAGCTTTTTGTCTGTCAGTTTTACAACAGGCACAGGATTATTAGAGGTTTAATGCAACATATTCTATATCATATTAAGTACTAAACCTCAATGTAATGACATTTTTCACTGTCATTTAGTCTATTGAGGACCTGTTGTATGATGGGAACAGCAGTGAAGCCTGTGGGAGGTGCAGAGAAGAACAAGGAGTGCCCCCTGGCCTCAAGAGATTTACGATAGAGTGAAACAATCTAAGACCTGTATAGGAGTGCTTTTCAAAGAGCCCTTCTCCGATTCACAGGTCACAAAAAAAAAGTCCTAGGGTACAAAGCAGATGGGACCCAGGAATCTACATTCAAAAATAAGTCCCCCAGATAATTCCGATATACACTGAAGTTTGAGTAGCATTGGTCTGGAGTAAATGGAGGATAAAGGCTTATTAATTTCTGTGTCTATACAACCAGTATAGCCATATGTTGTAGGGTTTCAGAAAATACTGACACAAGTGTGCAGCCTATGGGCCTCAAGATGAGAAATACATGGCAGGGGTGTTTGAAAAGTGGAGGAATCAATATTGGGAAGTGAGGGGTAGCATGACCTTAGGGGTAACCAGAGGAATTAATGAATATAATCCCAGTGTTTATGGAATACTCTGTTGAGTTACTGAGAGATCCATCATCAGCAGAAGTGGATTTAAAGGCAGACGCACTGAACCTGCACCCTGGGCCCCGACTTTTGAAGGGCCAGACAAAACCCCAACTTTACACTTTTTTCTAATGACACTAAGTTTGGTTTCATATGTGCAATTTTAACATTAATAGTACATAACATTTTTTATTTATTTAAAAATATGGTTAACATGTATTTTCCTTTTCCCTGACTCTCTCTCTCTTTTTTTTAAGAGGCCCAATATTTTCTTCTGTGCTGGGGCCTCAACCAACTTTAATCCACCTCTGATCATCAGGGCTTAATCTTAATGCTTTTTAGCAAACTGTCAGGTCAGGAGGGAAATCTAAAGCTTTGCTTCTCCACCAATATTTATCAATGGATGTTTTGGGAATTAAAACCTACCAGAAAATAGGCTTAATTTACATGTGTCTGTCTTTGTGTGTGTGGGTTGGTAGATTTGTATCTACTGGGTAGAATAGATGGTGACTCTGGGTTGGTTCGGGGTGTTCCTGGTGGGGATGTTGAAGGCTTATTCCTGTGAGAAGAAGCCATGAAAATCAAAAAGTTGGAAAGAGAATTTATAGAGGGACAGCAGGGTGGGAAGAAGGATGCATGTGTTGGGAGGAGCCCGCAGTTCAGGGAGGCTCAGCAGCTGCTCTGTTCCTCTGCGATCTCCCTGGGCAGTTCTTAGGGCAGAGCTTAGGGCAGGGGTCCCCAAACTACCCCCCCCCCCCCGCCGCCGCATGCGGCCCTCTGAGGCTATTTATCCGGCCCCGCCCCACTTCCAGAAGGGGCACCTCTTTCATTAGTGGTCAGTGAGAGGAGCGTAGTTCCCATTGAAATACTGGTCAGTTTGTTGATTTAAATTTACTTGTTCTTTATTTTAAATATTGTATTTGTTCTCATTTTGTTTTTTTACTTTAAAATAAGATAGGGATTTGTTCATAGTTTTTTTTATAGTCTGGCCCTCCAACGGTCTGAGGGACAGTGAACTGGCCCCTGGGTAAAAAGTTTGGGGACCCCTGGCTTAGGGCATGTGGTCCAGTCTAGGCTCAAGAGGGCGAGTGGGACCTTCAGGAGGGTGAAACCTAGGAGTGGACCTATGGCCTAGCAGAGGGGCCTTGCTTTCTGTGACCACAAAAGCACAGAGAGAGTTCAGCTTAGGCCTGGAGTAGAAGAGGAAGAACTTGCCAGGAAGGAGTAGGACAGGAAACATAGGGAAGGAGATTGGTTAGCGCTGGAAGCCTGAGTCCATTTAACAGAACTGTGGAAGATAGTGGGATTAGTTTAGCTGATAACCTTGACCCTGAGTTACTTTCCCACTACACCAAAAAGGGGTATATTTTACATGACTAGTGATGGGATAGAAGAGAAATTGAGTCCTTGAATGGGGGAGTGACAGACTGGGGTGGAGGTCTTTGGAGGAATCCTTTTCTAATCCTTCAGGTAGTTAGTAATTGGGTAGGAGTGGAGAAAGCAACAGCGAGGTCCTGGTAGAGGAAGACTTTGGTGAAGGGTCTGTCCTTGGGATTCTGCCTTTAGGAGACCTTTACCCTGAGATGAAGAACAGATTTGTGTGGAGGTGGGGTTTATGCTGTAAAGGGGCCCTACTGATTCAGTCCATGGGACAGTTGTAAATTAAGTGCCATCATGGCTTGAAAACAAAAAAAAACAATTTTGCCACTTTCCTGACCCCTGTGACACTTTGGCTCAGCTTCATTAAACAAGCTGTTCTTTTCCAATGGCTTTGCTAGGTGTTTCTTTTTGTTGCCATAATTTATAAAAGATTGAGAAACATAATCTCAAGCCTGCATGAAAACATCTACCTTCCACCAGGTACTGGGTAACCTCACTCTTTCATTGGGCCTTGGTTTCTTTTGGGCCCCCAGCATGTGGTGAGGGGATACCCGGCTCCATGTTGCCAGGGGCTCTCCTTTGCATGGGAAGTAAAAAGGCAGAAACGGGCCAGGAAAAGCCCTTTGCAGGGAACTCCTCACAAGCTCTTTTGAAGCAAATTTTGGATCCCAGAAAGCTCTATCTTAGCACACAGTGGCAGGTTCTCTGGCAGGAAGCTCTCCGGTCCCTGTCACACCTCAGTCTCCGCATTATTACAGGAGTTCCAATATGGTACTGAACGGTGGTAGACCAATTAGAACCATCCTCTAAGGAAATGCTTCCACGACAGTGCTGTACTTGATGTATAAGCTCCACTGGTTTACAAAACAGGTAAGTCTCATCACGGTTTCTCTCATATATAAAGTTCATATGTTTACTATCATTTACCAATTAGCACTAAATTTAGTTCCAATGAGAATTGTTATTTGTTTAAAACAAGTCTCTTCTGTTCTTTTTTTATTTAAAAAATTTAAGTGAAAGGCCAGGAGGCAGAGATGCAGAGAGACTTACTCCTGCATGCACCTGGACCAGGATCTACCTGGTAAGCCCCTTACAGGGTAATGCTCTGCCCATCTGGAGCTGCTGCTTCCTTGCTTGGCAACCAAGCTATTCCAGGCCTGAGTCAAGGCCATGGAGCCATCCTCAGTGCCCCAGGGCCAAGTTGCTGGAACTGTTAGAGCCATGGCAGGAGGGAAAGAGAGAGAGAGTGAGAGAGAGATAAAGAGAGAGAGAAGGGGAGGGCGAGGGGTGGAGAAGCAGATGGTCACGTTTCCTGTGTTCCCTGCCCAGGAATTGAACCTGGGGCTTCCACACTCTGGGCCGACACTCTACTGCTGAGCCAACCACCAGGGCTCTTCTGCTCTTTATTATGTTCTTTACGCACACATAAGGTGATTGCAAGATTGGCTTTGAGCAAACAATTGTATTATAATTTTACTAAAATTAATCATTTTGTCAGCACTAGATGGATGGACTCATCTCTCTTCCTTACTACATGCAGACATAGAGAGAAGATTTAAAGCAAACAGTCTACATCAGGTTAACATTATTAGTGACAAATGCTGGAGAGAGGCTCTGTTTAAACCAGCCCAAACATAATGTGAAAAAATTTTCTTTTGTTTAAATGGTACTTTGAGTTGCCTAAGCATTCAAGTGCTTTAAAAAGATAGCCCTTGCTCCTATCAGGAACATTCTCAAATTTTTCCTTGGCATTTGAAAATTTCAAGCTCAGGATGTCTGTCCTTGATCAAGTTACACACTTTTCAACTTGGGCAGTTCAGCAAAATCCAAAAGATAAAATTTGAATGGTTCTATCTATTCATGTCATCACACAGAGAAGCTGACTTGCTGGGCCATTCACTGAAAGGACAGCTCAGTTCTCACCAAGCTGCAAGTGGGTTTGTCAGGTCTTAGTTGTAAACCCTGGAGGACCTCTCATTTGTGAACATTATGTCTTGAAAACGGATGAACTGTTCTTCAATTTACAATGCAGATATGCTTTTAAAAGTTCTAAGAGTTTGGAAGGTCTAAGTCCCACTTCAAATCTCCATTTCTTTTGAGAGACTGGCTCGTAGTATAAACATGGATGTAAGAGATGAAAGTGGATCATGACTGAGAACTATTGGCATTCTGGAAAACTGCTCAGCAGGTACACGCATACACACACGCAGACTGCCAAAGTATCAGTTTTTGCTTTAGTAGGTCAAAGACATGGGAAAATTCTACTAAAAACCACAAGGTTATTTTAATTTTCTTTATGTTATCTTGAAATTTTAAATGGAATTTTATAAATAGGAAGAGAAAGCGTTGCTAGGCAGGTGATATTCAGTAGCTACTTTCTTTTATTTTTCTTTTAATTTTAATTTATTGTCTTAACATGGATTCAAATGTCCCACTGAATATAACACCCTCACCCTCCAACCATGTGCCCCCCCAATATGCCCCCTTTCCTCCCCTCTCCCTAACTCCCTACCCCCTTCCCTCTGGGATTAGCAAATCCTATTATCTGTATCTATGAGTTACATATATATAATTTCACTAATCTCTTCACCTTATCTGATTCCATCTGATTCCATCCCATCATCCCCCTTCCCTCTGACTGCTGTCCCTCTGGTCCCTGTGACCCCGCCTCTGCCTCTATTCTGTTCCTCAGTTCACTTTGTTCATTTGATTACACATATAAGTGAGATCATATGATATTTGTCTTTCTCTGCCTGGTGTATTTACTTGGCATAATAATCTCCAGGTCCATCTATGCCATCATAAAAGGTAAGATTTCCTTCCTTTTCATGGCCATGTAGTATTCCATTGTGTATATATACCATTGCTTTTTAATCCATTCATTTACTGACGAATACTTGGGCTGTTTCCAGATCTTGGCTATTATACACAATGCTTCAATAAACATGGCGGTGCATATCTTCTTTTGAATCAATGTTTTAGTATTCTTAGGATACATTCCTAAAAGTGGAATAGCTGGGTCAAAACGCAGTTCCATTTTTAATTTTTTGAGAAAACTCCATACTGTCCTCCACAATGGCTGCACCAGTCTGCATTCCCACCAGCAGTGCAGGAGGGTTCCCTTTTCTCCACATCCTCGCCAGCACTTATTCTGTGTTGTTTTGTTAATGAGTGCCATTCTGACTTGTGTGAGATGGTATCTCATTGTGGTTTTAATTTGCATTTCTCTGATGATTAGTGACTTTGAATGTTTTTTCATATGCCTATTGACCATTTGTATGTCCTCTTTGGAGAAGTGTCTATTCAGTTCCTTTGCCCATTTTTTTTTTTATTCTTTTTTTTAAAAATATTTTTCTGAAGTTGGAAATGGGGAGGCAGTCAGACAGACTCCTGCATGCGCCTGACCGGGATCCACCTGGCATGCCCACCAGGGGGCAATGCTCTGCCCATCTGGGGCATTGCTCTGTTGCAACCAGAGCCATTCTAGTGCCTGAGGCAGAGGCCACGAAGCCATCCTCAGCGCCTGGGCCAACTTTGCTCCAATGGAGCCTTGGCTGCAGGAGGGGAAGAGAGAGACAGAGAGGAAGGAGAGGGGAAGGGGTGGAGAAGCAGAGGGGCTCTTCTCCTGTGTGCGCTGGCCGAGAATCGAACCCGGGACTCCTCCATGACAGGCCGATGCTCTACCACTGAGCCAACGGGCAAGGGCCTGCCCATTTTTGATTGGATTGTTGACCTTCCTGGTGTTAAGTTTTAGAAGTTCTTTATAAATTTTGCTTATTAACTGCTTATCAGACGTATGGGCGAATATGAGCTCCCATTGTGTGGGTTGTATATTTAATTTGTTAATAGTGTCTTTTGCTGTGCAAAAGCTTTTTAGTTTAAGATAGTTCCATTTGTTGATTTTGTCCTTAATTTCACTTGCCTGTGGAGAGAAATCAGCAAAAATATTGCTATGAGACATATTGGACAGTTTACTGCTTATGTTTTCCTCAGAGACGTTTATGGTTTCATGACTTACATTTAAGTCTTTTATCCATTTTGAGTTTATTTTTGTGAATGGTGTAAGTTGGTGATCTAGTTTCTTTCTTTCTTTTTTTTTTTTTTTTTGCATGTACTTGTCCAATTTTCCCAACACCATTTATTAAAGAGACTGTCTTTACTCCATTGTATGCTCTTACCTCCTTTGTCAAATATCAATTGACCATAAAGATGTGGGTTTATTTCTGGGTTCTCTGTTCTGTTCCATTGATCTGTTTGCCTGTCCTTATGCCAGTACCAAGTTGTTCTGAGTATAATGGCCTTGTAGTATAACTTGACATCAGGAAGTGTGTTACCTCACACTTTATTCTTCATTTTCAAGATTGCTGAGGCTATTTATGTTCATTTTTTGGTTCCATATCAATTTTTGGAATATTTTTCTATAGCTATGAAGTATGCCATTGGTATTTTAATACGAACTACATTGAATTTATAGATTGCTTTGGGTAGTATGAACATTTTAATGATGTTTATTCTTCCTATCCATGAACACGATATATGCTTCCACTTGTTTGTATCTTCCTTGATTTTTTTTTTCAATGTCTTAGAGTTTTCTTAGTACAACTCTTACCTTCTTGGTTAAAGTTATTCCTAGGTACTTTTTTTATTTTTGTTGCAGTAGTGCAGGAGATTGTTTCCTTAATTTCTCGTTCTGACAGTTTATTGTTGGTGTATGAAAATACCAGTGGTTTCTGAATATTAATTTTATATCCTGTCACCTTGCTGAATTCATTTATCAGGTCTATCAGTTTTTTTTACTGAGATTTTAGGATTTTTTTATGTACAGTAAGTATTATGTCATAAGCAAGTAATGATAGTTTTATTTCTTCTTTTCCAATTTGGATGCCTTTATTTCTTCTTCTTGTCTGATTGCTGTGGCTAGGACTTCCAGAACTATGTTGAATAAGAGTGGTGAAAGGGGCACCCCTGCCTTGTTCCTGATCTTAAGGGGATTGCTTTTAATTTTTGCCCATTGAGTATGATGTTAGCTTTGGGTTTGTCATTGATGGCCTTTATTATGTTGAGGTATGTTCCCCTGTATTCTCACTTTGCTGAGAGTTTTGATCATAAATGGGTGCTAGATTTTATCAAATGCTTTTTCTGCATCTAGTGATACGATCATGTGACTTTTATCCTTCCTTTTGTTTATATAATGAATCACATTAATTGATTTGTGAACATTGTACCAGCTTTACTTCTCCAGAATAAATACCACTTGATCATGATGTATGATCTTTTTTATGTATTGCTGGATCTGGTTTGCTAATATTTTGTTGAGAATTTTAGCATCCATGTTTATCAGGGATATTGGACTATAGTTTCCTCTTTTTTGTAGTGTTTTTATCTGGTTTTCAAATGAGGATAATGCTTGCCTCATAAACGGAGCTAGGGAGTCTTCCCTCCTTTTGAATTTTTTGAAACATCTTGAGAAGGATCAGTGTTAGTTCCTCTTTGAATGTTTGGTAAAAATTGCCTGTGAAGCCATATATATGGTCCAGGATTTTTGTTTGCTGGGAGTTTTTGAAAACTGTTTCAATTTCACTTATAATTGGTCTGTTTAGGTTTTCTGATTCTTCCAAATTGAGTTTCAGAAGATTGTATATTTCTAGGAATTTAACCATTTCACCTAGGTTGTCTAATTTTTTGGCATATAGATCTTCATAGTATTTTCTTACAATTCATTGTAATTCTGCAGTGTCAGTTGTTACTTCTCCATTTTCATTTCTAATTTTATTTATTTGAGTCCTCTTTCTTTTTTTCTTGATGAGTTTGGTTAAAGGTTCATCAGTCTTGTTTACCTTTTCAAAGAACCAGCTCTTGGTTTCAGTGATCTTTTGTATTATTTTTTTAGCCTCTATGTCATTTATTTTTGCTCTGATCCTTATTATTTCCTTCCTTCTACTTCCTCTGGTCTTTATTTGTTGTTCTTTTTGGTCCAGGGTTAGGTTTTTTATTTGAGCTTTTTCTTGCTTCTTAAGGTATGTCTGTAATGTTATGAACTTCTCTCTTAGAACTGCTTTTTGCTGTGTCCCATAAATTTGGAGTTGTTGTATGTTCATTTTCATTTGTTTCAATGAAAATTATAATTTCTTCCTTGATATTATTGCTAACCCATTTCTTATTTAATAGCATGCTATTTAACCTCCAAGTGTTTGAATGTTTTTCAGTTTTTCTGTTGTAGTTGATTTCTAGTTTTATGCTATTTGATCAGAGAAGATACTTGATATGATTTCAATCTTCTTAAATTTATTGAGACTTGTTTTATGTCCTAACATGTGGTCTATCCTAAGAAATGTACCATGAGCACTTGAAAAGAATGTATATTCTGTGCTTTGGGGTGAAAGGTTCTGAAGATGTCAATTAAATCATGTTGATATAGTGTGTCATTTAAGGCCACTGTTTCTTTGTTAATTTTCTGTCTGAAGAATCTATCGATTGATTTTAGTGGGCTATTAAAATCCCCTACTATGATAGTATTGATGTCAATCTCATCCTTTAAGTCCACCAAAATCTGCTTTATATATTTAGGTGCTGCTATATGAGGTCCATAAATATTTACAGTGGTTATATAGTCCTCTTGGCTTGCTCCCTTTATCATTATGTAGTGAACTTCTTTATCCCTTACTATGACATATGTTTTAAAGGCTATTTAATCAGATATAAGTATTGCTACCTAGTTTTTTTTTAAAATTTCCATTTGCATGAAATACTTTTTTTCCATTCCTTCACTTTCAGTCTATGTATATCTTTTGTTCTGAGGCGGGTCTCTTGTAGATAGCACATGTACAGGTCTTGTTTTTTTATTTATGCAGCTACCCTATGTCTTTTGATTGGAGTATTTAATCCATTTACATTTAAGGTCACTATTGATATGTACTTATTTATTGCCATTGTATTCTTTAAATCTACATTCCTCTTTTTCTCGATTTATTTTTTTCTCCTTTGCTCTTTTTATAGGAGGTCCCTTAACATTTCTTGCAGTATTGGTTTTATTGTAATGAATTCCTTGAGGGTTTTTTTTCTGGGAAGCTTTTTATTTCTCTTTCAACTTTAAATGATAGCCTTGCTGGATAAAGTAGTTGTGGTTGTAGGTTCTTGTTTTGCATCACTCTGAATATTTCTTGTCAATCCCTTCTGGCGTCAAGTATTTTATGGGGGCTCCTCTATAGGTGATTAACTGCTTATCTCTTGCAACTTTTACTATTTCTTCTTTGTTTCTTAACTTTGGCATTTTACTTATGATGTGTCTTGGTGTAGGCCTCCTTGGGTTTCTCTTTAATGGGACTCTTTGTGCTTCTTCAACTTGTGTGACTTTTTCTTTCATCAATTTAGGGAAATTTTCAGCTACGATGTCTTTAAACAGGTTCTCTATCCCTTTCTCATTCTCTTCTCCTTTGGGAACCCTTATGATGCAGATGTTGTTTCTCTTCACGCTGTCACAGAGTTCTCTTAGAGATTCCTCAGTCTTTTTTAGCCTCTTTTTGCCGCTCTGCTTCTGTGTTTTTGTTTATCTTGTCCTCTAAATTAGTGATTCAATCCTCTGCTTTATCCAGCCTGGTATTGATTCCTTCTAGGGCAGTCTTCATTTCTGATATTGTAGTTGTCATTTTTGACTGGTTCTTTCTTATGATTTCAGTGTCCTTTTTGATGCTTGTTATCTCTTTGTTTAAGTTCTCATTGTGACCATCACTGTTGCTCTAAGATTCTTGAGCATCCTAAAAATCATTATTTTAAACTCTGCATCTGGTAGTTTGGTTACTTCCTTTCATTTAGTTCTTTTTCTGAGGATTTCTCTTGTTGATTCATTTGGGTCATATTTCTCTGTGTGCCCATTTTGTCTGTATATTAGGTAGCATTGTCTGACTTTGAAATTTTTTGTGGTGTATTTTTGAGGAAGATGGGTTTGGTGGTACTGACCTTCAGGCCACCTGTTTTCCTTGTACTAGGAATCCTTATTGAGGGTAGTATTTTCCCTCCTGTTGTATGTGAGTATTAAATGCAGTTGTTTCTTTCATGGGTGCAGTTATCCCTTTATTCTGGATGGCTCTAAAGGTCGACCTTTATCATGTGTATTAGACACTGATGTCCTTAGCAGTGTCTGTCCTTTTGGAATATTTATTTTCCACAGTGTCTGGTGCCTGCTTGACTTCTCCTTTGTGTGTGCTGCTTGTGTAGTTATATGAGTCTAGGGTTGGTGCTGTTTGCTACCCACTACTGGTTGTATTGATTCTAGGTCTTCTTGTGTTGGCATCAGTCATTGTTTGTAACCTGCCTTTGGCTACCAGTCTGGAGATACTGCTTTGTTTGATGATTGTGTCTATATTTCCTTTGCCTATATAGTGTGGCAGGGGCTAACCTGTGTATAAGGATCTGCTTCCTCCTGCTTAGAGATGACAGCAGCCCTGTAAATGCCCCAGCTTTGTGAGATTTGCCTCCACTTTTCAGCTGCTTCACCTCCTTTTGCAGCTGTTTGGTCTTCCCACAGAGTCTTTTGTAGAAAGACTGTAGTGTGGGCTCAGACTGGCCTCAGCCAACCAACCCCTCTACAGGTTGCAAGCTTGTTGGGTTAGGGCAGCTGAGGTTGGGAATACAACATTAATGGGACCCCTTACTTCAAGAGTCTCTTTGTTAGGAGCTCAGTATGACCAAAGTGGCTCCTAGTCCACAGCCTAATCCATCAGCCATTGCTAAATAATCTAATTTTATTTCTACCCAACAAAGTGAGCAGTAGGTTCAGATTGAGTGGGTCCAAGAGTCCCCTCTGCAGAATTTCTTACACCTGGTGAGCCTCTGATTAGGGAGGAAGACTGAGAGAGTCGTCTTCTGGGGCTGACTGTGCCCCCCAGAAAGTGGCTACGCCCCTTGACCAGATGCAACAATAGGCTCACAGGGACCCACAGTTTAAATGTCCATGCTCCAAGCCTCTCTCCCTTCCCTCTGTGGAATCTGGCCCAGTGGCGCAGAATATCCAGCACCTAGGCCAACTGACTGTGAAGTTCTACCCTATCCAATGCACCTGTGCTCATCACAGAAAGTGGAACTCATGTCAGCTGAGCCAGGTGTGAGGAATCCTTCCTTTGGACACACTACTAGCAAGGGTTGTTAGGTCTTGAACCAATGCTCTCTGTAGCTGGCTATTGGTTGTGCCAGTCCGGGCCTTCCCGGAGAGAACCCAGCACAGACTAGTGGGAGACACTGTCCCCGAGTGCCCTTAGCAACCTTCTTGGAGCTACAAGCAATCCAGAATTTGTGGTTGCCTTTGCTGGGCCCAGGTGCACATGTGTGGGGCAGCTATGTTAGGCTTGCTTGCATGGTTACTAGATGTAAGCACTTTGCCTGATTAGTGTGTGAGCACGTGGCAGTGCCACATGTGTGTGGCCTATATAAGGCTATGGGAGCTTGTGCTAAGGGGGATTGCAGATGTGTAAATTGCCTACCCACCACTGTAAGGGGCCATTTTGCTGTTTGCTTGCCTGTGAGGTGGTTTCCCTTGACTGTGTGCTTCTCCGCCATTGTCAGACTGTCTTAAACAAAATGGCCCAATGCTTTACCGGCTCCAAAGTTTTTCAACCCTCTGTTCGAATCCAATGTGAACCTGCCTGGCCTTAGCCACTAGCATTACTGTTGGTTTTTCAAGATGATTGTTTTTAATGTAAATTGTAATCCAGTGTGGTCCTAGGAGGTGGCCACGGAACATCTACCTACTTTGTTGCCATCTTGGAATCCTCATTTAGTAATTATTGATACTTTAGAAAATAAATGTAAACAACATAGCTAAATGTATTGCCTAAAAATTGTGCTATAAATTATGTAGATTACCAGTATAGTTAAAGCCTTTTCTCAGGGAAATAAGTGAGTTAGGATCCATATAATTGTTCAATCTACTTCATCAGATTTTTTAAATTTAAGATAGGTTTTGCAGCTTAATATTCCCCATCTGAATTCTTAGTAAAACAATAGTATTATATAATATACAAGGAATGTTAGCCTATTTAAAAATGATGTTTCATTAAAAATATTATGCAAACATATTAAAGTTTTGAAGCATAAATTATTCATGATATCATTATTCTAGCATATTTTCCATTTTTGCATATTATTTCCAATTGTTATCCATGTACATTCATATTCTTATCCAGTTACAATAATTTTATATATACCGTTTTGTAATCTTCATTTATATTTATGATATCCATATGGGTATTGGCTAAGTTCTTTGAGAATATTTAAACAATACACTAAAAATAAATGGAATGTTTGAAACTTATATGTCAAGCATATATTACTATGTAAGTAAACTAGTAGCTTATGAGATATAAGCAAAACTCACTGGATGTGTTAGGCATGCAAACAATGAGGAAGTAAGCAAGTTATGACACACAGACAGAATTCATAAGATATGTAAAATACAGGTAGAAGGTAAATTAATTACCTGTTGTAAACATGTTAAAAATGGAACATAATATTTAATGGAATAAATAAGAGTGTTATTTTCCGTTAAAAAAGGAATAGAAAGATTACATCATAGGTTTGATCATTTCTGGGCTGACAAATATGTCATCCCTAAATCGGGACCACTTAGTGATATCCATTTTGGTCTCACTATGGGCCCACACATACTCAGCCCAAGAAACAAAAATAAAACCCATAGTTGTTCAGCAGGCTTGAAGGCAAGTTATAGCTATTGGCCAGGTGTACTTGTCCTTGTGTCGCTGATAAAACAAGGGTGCATCTTTGGCCCACCTCAGTTTGGGTCCTTGTAACCAAACCTGTAGCAGAGAAGGCTCATGAGAGAGAGACAGAGAGAGAGAGAGAGAGAACATATGAACATTGTATAACTAGGGTTTAGGTAATGTGGTATTCCACATTAAATTTTATCTTAAGTGTGTTAATCTATTATTCCTTGCCATATGTTTTAAAAAATTTAATAAATTGTACAGCATGAGCAAGTTATTTTTTTTTGTGATTCTTTCTGTTCCAGGTCCCAAGAATAGCCTAAGGAGGGCTTGGTAGTGTACTTTGAGGCTACCATATGACCAGATCATAAAGATCTTAAATGTTATTTAATCTTTAAAACAGCCCTGGACGAGTAGCTCAGTTGGTTAGAACATCATCAGATATGCCAAGGTTGCATTGTGAGTTTGATCCCCAGTCAGGACACATACAAGAATCAGCCAATGAATGTGTAAATAAATGGAACAACAAAACAATGTCCGTTTCTGTCTCTCTCTCTCTCAAATCAGTAAATAAAAAAATTTAAAAATATTTTTAAAAAGAAAAGAAAAGGGCTATGGCTCTACTTATATTCAGCAAATGATGCAAGAATCTGTGTGAACCAGAAGACAGAATCTGATTGTGTAGCAAGAAGGGTCTTCAACCACCATAGTATCTACAGGTATTTAAATATTTGTTGAATGACTGAATGTGTGCAAAAAAAGGGTCTAGCAAAAAAGCTAGGCAACTTGAAGGGAGGAGTAAGAGGAAGAGTTATTAAAGTTTTAAATTGGGTTTAAAGGGTATAACCTAACTGAATCACATGGGGCTTTACCTGGAACTCATCTGTAGTCATTTATACCAAAGATCCCTGGCTCTACAAGCCAGGAAGAGCTAACCAAGTATTCTCTTGGTGGCAAGAACACAGGGGAGGAGAAGAGGGAAGAGCTGTGTGTCCCAGAAGCGGTATTTTCAAGAAACCAAATGCCTCCATTGAAGTGTTGTAATTTATGTGACATACTTCAGTTAAAGTACTTTAATAAACAGCATGAACAGTGTGATTTATTGGGTTTAATGAATCCTACATTTGAAGTATCTCCCAATCAGAAATTCATACTCCAGGGGTAGGATATTAGCATTGGAAATTCTTAATTGGGGATTCACACCTTGAGACTGTTCCTATAAGGTTGCTTCAACTAGGCCCATCTCGATCGCTAATTAATTAATTAACAAATATTATTTGTTAATTATTATGTGATGTTAGCAATACTTTTTTATTGGAGAGATGATTTCCATGTGACTTATGTGAACTGTGTAGAAATATACACTTTCATGGACAGAACATAACACTCTGGTAGGCCCAGGTGCCTTTTGGAGTTGCATTCTTGGCTTAGAGGTCCGGTCCACTCTTGTATCCTGCCACTTGATTATGGGTTCTGTCACTTGATCCTAACAGAAGTTTAGCTGAATCTTGCTCATGAATATTGCCACATGGATCATAGGTATGGTAGTTACTTGTTAGAATGCCTGAGGAACAGAGAGGCGGAACCTCACTTCATTAAAAGAACAAATTATGTGACTCTTTTTGTCCTGCCTGCTAGTAAATTTTGCATATGTGCTAAAATATGGCCTGAGAGTTTCTGTCATTATAACATTGCCACGAACTGTGAAGGGCCTGAGACTTTACCCTACTTGGCAAGCTGCCATTGTTAGTCTGCCATAGTTCCACGGATGCTGGGACAAGACATGAGACTTCTGAGTTGGAGACGAAGGACAGTTCCTTCATCATGGCAAAAGCAAGAGACAGAGTATATCAGCATCTTTGCACTGGTTCTTTGAGCCTCAGTCCCTACAGGGTCATAACAGGGCTAGATGATACCCACACATGGAATGGACTGTTGGTGGCACTGGAGCTTAGGGAAAATGAATCTTTTAGAATAGGAAGTGAGTGCTGGAGAGAGACACTCTCTGTCTTCCAAGACTATTCACTATACAAGTTTGCTTGAAAAAGTAGTCTGGAACAAAGGATAGTCAATGGCTTGCTAAGAAGATGTGTCGAATGTGAGAGAACCATGGAGAATTGTCTCCCAGTACATCCTAGGAATAAGATGTGGAGGAGGAGTCCTATTATCCTTACCATCTCAAATAATGAGAGGCAACCAACAGTCACCAAAGAGAACATGAAAACTGTGAACAGCCAAACTGTACCATCCTTTTTGTGGTCCCCTGGCAAAACCAGCAAAGTCTCCCTGTAGAAGTATGGGAAGTACTGGCTGGGAACTTCCTGTTTTGTTCCCCTGCCTGGGGAGAATTCCACCCCCACCCCCCACCCCAGTCCAATGCAGCAGAGAGATGGTTGTGAAGGCACTGCAGGGCCAAAAGCCGGGTCTCAGCAAAGCCTCCCGTGTTCCCTGGGGCACAAGAAGACCAGCCATCAGGGAGGAGTAGACTGCTACCCTCTGTGTACCCCGTTGTCTGGATTCTGTTCGGTAGATTCAGATAAAAACATATGATCATGTCACTGGCACTGAAAAAGAGTTTTACTGAGAGGGACAAAAAGTATGAAAGCGGTCTTAGTAACTGTAGTGCACAGAGAATGAACACAAGCATAAAGATGGGTGGGGTAGATGGGAGAAGGAGGTTGCCGGGAAACTGACAAGCAAAACAAAACCCTTTCTTGACTAATCTCATAAATTCTCATGTCCCTAGCAAAGATGCAGACAGAGCTATCAGTAGTGCAAAAGATAGCAACCATTTTGGTAAGCCAGGTGTTGTTGCATGATCTTATTGTTTTAAGCATGCTGTCGATATCTACCTGCTTGAGGACTGGATCCTTGGAAGACACAAGCTGGGCATTCACTGAAGCTATCAGTTTCTAGATATTCGATACCTGGCCTTGATAGAAGCCTGTGGGAGAGGAACATTCCATCAGAACAGGACTGAGATTAAGACACAGAGACCTGGTAGAGTAACAGATCAGCGTCAACACACCCAGTGAAGGGAAAACAAAGGGCTTCTCCACCTGCCCCATTAACCGCAAGTCCTGGGGCCAACCCAGGGGCAACAGACAGAGGGAGAGCTCCCTTAGAACACCATTAAGCAGCTGCAAATTGAACCATTAATCTCCATGATAGTCTTAGGAAGACCAGTCCTCTAGCTCAGGGGTCCCCAAACTAGGGCCCTCTGAGGCCATTTATCTGGCGCACTTCCAGAAGGGGCACCTCTTTCATTGGTGGTCAGAAAGAGGAGCACAGTTCCCATTGAAATACTGGTCAGTTTGTTGATTTAAATGTACTTGTTCTTTATTTTAAATATTGTATTTGTTCCCATTTTGTTTTTTTACTTTAAAATAAGATATGTGCAGTGTGCATAGGGATTTGTTCATAGTTTTTTTTTATAGTCTGGTCCTCCAACAGTCTGAGGGACAGTGAACTGGCCCCCTGTGTAAAAAGTTTGGGAACCCCTGCTCTAGCTGATAGAAATGCTCATAGGCTCCCTGCTGGGGAAGTTCTTCTGGTTGAAAGGATGAGTCTCCCTTGCTGGAGGTGCAGGGACTTGTTTAGAGGATGGCAAATCTTTGCAGCAGCACCCAAACTTTTTATTATAATCATAAAAGGGAGTTTGTAAATTTCAGCCTCAGTGATTTGAGTTTTTTATAGAAGCACCATCTGAGAAGGGACCCGCTTCTGCCATGAGAGTGTTCTTAGTGTTGAACCCTAGAAAAGGGATTCCTGGGAGTCCTGTCACAAGACATGTGGGGAATCACAGTCTGCAGGCTACTGCTCACAGGTCATGGTCTGTCTGGGTTGTAAAGCAGATGTCCTCCTTAATCCCCCGGAACAAAGACCATCAGACATTCTGTGGCAAGGGCTGCTGAATACGGGGCTGATTTTGGGGGCCCCAAGGCTTCCCGCAGAGGTGTCTGCCTCTGTGGAGTTAAGACAACTTTCTGGGGTCTCAGGTCTGCTTCGGAAAGTACCTGGTGCCTGATATAGAACAATTTTCACCTACTTCCTATGACCTAGGTATTGTTCTAAGTGCTTTTTATGTATTGAATCATTTAAATATTCCAGACCTCTTAGTGTGGTATTGGACAATGAGGCAGAGTTGAAGTCATTTGGTCAAGGTCATTGTAATGCCGCTGGCCGAGACCAATTAGGTTCACATGGAATTTGAGTAGATGGTAGAAACTGTGGAACCAGAAAGGGTTAGGCCATTTCATTTAATAAATAAAGTCTCACAATGGCAGACAAACATACAGGCAGGGGAAACTGCCTCTCAGGCAAACAAACAGCAAGGTGGCCCCTCACAGTGGCGGGCAGGCAATCCACGCATCTGCAATCCCCTGAGCACAAGCACCCATAGCCTTATACAGGCCACACACATGGTGCTGCCACGCGCTCACGCACTAATCAGGCAAAGGGCTTGCAGCTGGTAAAGCAGCGAGCAAGCCTAACACAGCTGCCCCACAGTCATCCAGCTAGTAAAGAATAGAATTAACCTTTGAACTAGGCAGTAAGCTTTTCCCCTGTGGGAGATACCACTTTTCACAGTTCACAAGCAATAGTTACTGACTGAGAGCTGCTGTACTCTCTTCTTGGAAGCAATGCCTCAGCTGCCTCTGGGCTGATCTCACGTGGACTTCTGCACGGTGACTGCTCCAGGCCTCCTCCAGGCTGGGCTCTGCTCACCTGTGTGGACAGCCTGTTGCTCTGTCCAGCTGCTTTACTGGAATGTTCTGATTACCACAGCCTCCTGTCTGGTGTTCTGTTTTGGGTGCTGGACTCCTCCCAAGGCTCAGGGAGGACAAGTTTTGAGCTCCTGAGATGCATGGTCAGCTCTTCCCTTACAATTAGCTGTGTCCACATCTCAGCTTCTGAACCTGCTTGTGGCTCAGAAAGCATCAGAACCACACAGATGGAGTGGAGAGAAGAGGCTTTGGGAGCTGCTAAAGTGGTTGGGAATCCCATCTCCACCACAGATCCGCTGTATGACCTTTAGAAATCCACATGTTTTTAAACTGGGACTTACTTTGGAAGGACAAGATGAACCAACTTTTGTGAAAGCACTTCACGTAGAGTTTAGCACACAGTAGGCTGTCAGCTACTCAGTTCTCTTTCCCTCCCTTTTCTATATGAAATATGGCCACTCAGAGTAAAGAAGTGCCTATTTCAGCCAATGCCCTAGGAATTTCATGTGCTTGCTTAGTTTCCCAGAGGGGGACCTGTGGGTGTATGTGGCTTAGATATGTGAGTGGGTAGGACCCTGCAGTGTATACACCAGACCCTTAATAACGATGTGGCTCATATGTTTGAAAGCCAAGGGTTCAGACAGGGCCTGAGTATGTTTTTACAGCTCCACAAGCCATCCATCTACCTCCGCAGGACTTTATTAGTGCCAGTGTTAGAATTTTGATGTTTTCCCTTTCCTCCTAAAAAAAGTGATTTACATTGCAAAGCAGTTTCTGGGTTTGGTAGGCTGCAGAGCTGGTGCTTAGACTTTTTTTCCTTTAACAGTTTATTAAAGATGGAGGATCCCATGTATCTATCCAAATGAGTTTCAACTTATGTCCCCACAATAATCTGTGGAGATGTTTATAACAGCTTTATTCAAAATTGCCAAAACTAGAAGCAGGAAAAAAAAAAAAAAAAAAAAAAAAAAAAGATGGAGGATCCAGCTTGGCTAGATCTTGAATCCTAGAAATTTTGTTTAAACATTCAGCTCCAACTACTTTTTGAGCATAAAAAGAAAATAACTGGTTTAAAAATATGTACCTACATTTATTTGTTGGGATCCCTGCCGAAGCCTGGGGGTAATTGTGGGAATCCAAGAACCTGGAGAATTCCCAGGAAGGCTGGGATGAGGAGTTCCTGGAACTCTTGAGGGAGGGCTGGTCCAGCTGGGAGCTTGGGCCCTGGTTGGCTCAAGGGTTCCAGGAAGTGAAGACTCTTATTGCTGTCTTTGGCTGTCTGGAAAAAGGTAAATGTCATTCATTTCATAAACTAACTTCTATCTGAACATGAGTATGCCAGGGGAGAAAATTGTGGCTGACTCTCTCTCTCTCTCTCTCTCTTTTGCCAAATCTGTTTGAAATCCATCCAGTTCTGTTATAATGAAAACTGTTCTTCTTAACTTGATCAAGGGTATATTTAACAGGCTCACCACTTGTAGAATCAGGAGCTGTCAAATTCGAGTCAGATTGATGTTTGGTCACTATTAAAGCCCCATTTTCCAGATGAAAAAATAGAAAAAATATTTTGAACAGTGCCTTGAGATATCTCCAAAGAAGAGGCTCACCTGGGACTCAGAGCTTTTAACCTCTTAATGATTTGTCCGTGACTTTATTTATTTCACTACTTCCCTCTGTCTGGCCCATTGGCTGCTTATTTGGACACGAAAGCCAGTGACTTTACCACTGACAGCCAGCAGGACTGGCTTTGTGGGCATGTGTCTAGTGCAGTCACACAGGGCTCTGTGCTGAGAAGGGCCCCATACATGGTTTATGCTCTGCTGTGTTTATCTTAAAGTTTTTTATACTTTTGGGAAAATGGGTCTAGGTTTTCATTTCATACTGGGCTCTGCAAAGTTTGTAGCCAGTCTGAAAAGCCTGTCTTAACCCTGTTCATATGATTGGCTGGGTAGTAGGCCCTTTCTTCCTTTCCTCCCTCCTTATCTGTGTATGTGAACCTGTGCCCTTGGATGATGGTGGTATCACCTCTCACAGCTTCTACCTTAGGGGTGGGGCCAACACAGGAAGAGTTGGGGGCTGTGCATGTAAAATCTAGAGCTGACCAGGCAACACAGTGCTCTGACACTCAGGCTCCAGGGGCACCTGAGTCCTCTCTAGAGGACAGTTTGTTTTAGAACAAACTAAATAACTTTCAGTTGTTTTAGAACAAACACTGAAAGTTACAGTGTCACTAACAACCATGAGGATTTGTACAGCCACTTAGGAAGGTGTCGGTGTTCTTCTGGGGGTGAGGTGGTTAGAGGCACTATTTTGAAAATAAAAAGAAATACAACCAGATGTTGAGGTTGATGAGGACCCAAAGCAGCAGTGAGTAAAGCTCTGTCTTGACTGAGTTCCATGTGCAGAAAGGATCCTGGAAACAGAGATTTCTCCTTGTTTGTCCCTATTGGCATACTCTTTATTTATTTAGTGAAGCTCTTCCTGGTACTCCTTTATGATGAAATGTGAAGAACATTTCTCTGTTTCTCAAGGTATAACGGTTTGGCTGCCTTCTTTAGACAGAAATTTTGACTAAAATGTCAGGGCCAGGAATCAAATTCCAGGACAGTGTGTGAAGACTGAGGATGCTGGTCACATAAACACACATACACAGGCAAATGAGCACAAGCAAAACTTGATATAATAGAAGTCTGGATCAGAGAACCAACAAACAAGATTGAGCATGGGACCACACAGTTTGTGGTGCTCACCAGGAGGGGTGAGTTTGGTGGAATCCAGAGGGGCTATGTCTGCCCCATTGCCTGTTTCTAATTCACACTAGGGCAGGGAATGGGTCAACTCACAGTCCTCAGACTGATTCCTCACCTTGAACTCTACCACAGGATTTCTTTAATTAAAAAAATTTCCCCATAATCTTGAAGGTGAAAATTGGTCTTTGTGTAAAATCTTGGAAAATATGAAAAAAAATAAAGAAAAATTATTCATAATCCTTGTGAGGTCGGTTGGCAATGGGGGAAGGTCACATGAGGAACCAGACCTGGGAACTTTGGCTGGAACTGCCCACACTCATGTGTTCCAAAAGAAACTTCCCAGGAGTCCTTTGGAAAAGAGTGACTGTCTGTCAGCCAATGAAATTTTGCCACATCATATCAACTCAACCACCCTAACGACCCTTTAAATTTCCCCCACGAGGATCCCCCTCATGCGACTTCTCTGTCCCCCGGACCAGAGAACATCGTCCGGGAAGCGCTGTACTAAATAAAGCTTTTGCTTATCCACACTTCGTGGCTATGTCTTTCCTTCTTCATGGGGGGGAGAGGGGGGAATACCTTACAATCTTATAACTCAGTGATCCTCACTGTCCTTTAAAAAAAATTATTGATTGATTTTAGAGAGAGAAGAAGGAGGAGAGATAGACATCAATTTCTTATTCCACTTATTTATACATTTATTAGTTGATTCCTGTTTGAGCACTGACTGGGATGGAACCTGCAACCTTGGTGTATTGGGACAATACCCTAACCAACTGTGCTACCTGGCGGGGCTTCACTGTCTTTTTTTTCTTCTTCTTCTTTTTGTAAGTGGGAGAGAGAGAAAGAGAGAGAAGAAAAGAAACAAGAAGGGAGGGAGATGAGAAGAATCAACTCATAGTTTTAGCACTTTTTAGTTGTTCATTGATTGCTTCTCATACGTACCTTGACCAGGGAACTCCAGTTGAGCCAGTGACTCCTTGCTCAAACCAGTGATGTTGGGTTCAAGCCAGTGACCTGGGGCTTCAAGCCAGTGATCTTTGGGCTTAAGCCAGTGACCATGGAATTATGTCAATGATCCCATACTCAAGCCAGGGACCTCGGGATTTTGAACCTGGGACCTCAGCCTCCCAGGGACAAAGCTGTATCCATTGCACCACTACCGGTCAGGCCACTGTCCTCTTTTTTTTAAAAGGATTTTTTTCTTTGCAAAAGAGTAAGTCCTCTGTTGCAAAGGATGATTTTATATACAAATTGCACGTGCCCATTAGTCTGCTGTGTCTTTGCACAGTCCTTAAAGAGATGAGTACCTTCTGGGAGGCGCCTTGTAAAAACTAAATAATGTCTCTTCCAACTAGATTATAATGACTGTTTATGGATTCTCTTTCTCTCTCTTTTTTTTCTATTGTGGTGGAAGAAGATGTTTATGCATCAGGTTTGGTCTGATTGAAACAGAAACTAACTTAACTAAAAATTCACTATTCTCTTTTTAGGATTGAAATTATTGTTTAAGTGCATCAAGTTTTAACTGTATAATCAGAATCTCTTAAGCTCTAACCTTCCTGTGTTTGAGAGGCATAAATTTGTCTGGACTGTTGAGAGTTTCTTATGCTACTCTTAAGGATGGGTTGTGTGGATCAAGATCTCACAGGCCTGTCTTGAGTGGCCAGAGTGTTGATGTTAGCAGTAAAAGTGATTTTCACATGGCTTGTTTTTTCTCTCTTTAGTTAAAAAATCATTAAAGCCCTTTGTGTTTGAATGACTTGACAGACAAACAGACCTATAGTTAACTTGAGAGTTAAATTATAACTTGATACTTTCTGTGTAAAGACTTCTTAAAAAAAAAAAAAAAAAAGAAAATCAATGCTCAAATTGGATGGGGTGGTACCCAATCACATACATATAATCTTTCTAATGTCACATATTCTTTTCTTTAAAAATTTTTTTAAATTTATTGATTGTAGAGAGAGGAAGAGAGAGAGATCATTTAAAAAAAAATGTATTTATTGATTTGGGAGAGGAAGGGACAAGAAAGACAGAGACAGAAACATTGATCTGTTCCTATATGTGCCCTGACTAGGGATCAAACCCAAAACCTTGGTGTATTAGGATGATGCTCTAACCAACTGAGCTCCTGGCTAGGGCTTCAGGGATCCCTTTTAACTTTTAAAGAAAATGACTTGTTGTGTGAACTTGGATAAAAATGACTATTTGCTTTTTTGTTTGTTTGTTTTAAAAATTCCACTGAATTTATTCAATTTAATTCAACCAGCATTTCAGCATTATAGGCACCTTCTTGGTAAGGTCAGGGAGATGGGTAAAAAGAAAAGCTGAGACACTGAGGGAACCCTTGGAGTATACCCTGACTAGTTGTGTAGAGAGAATCCTATTCCTAGACATAAATGGTACATTTATTACTTTAATTACAAAACCGTCTTAGATTTACATGACAGGGATGATAATAACATCAGGGCAAACAACTGCACTGCCAGTTTTCTCTGAGGCCTGAAGCTGAACCAGAGGCCCCTGTAATTGACTCTGGTGTATTATAGCATCACCCCAGATTTGTTGGGGGCAGCATCAGTAAGTCCTCTTTGTCATTTTGAAGTTTCAGAAGCCATCCCAAGGGCCTTGGCCAGGATGGGGCCCAAGAACGTTTAGGTTGGTTTCTTTTTTTCTCCACTTTCCCTGGAATTTCTCTGGAACTGTCAGAGTACTTGTAGGCCTGTGGTTGTGGCCGACCTCTCTGGGACTGCATGAGTCTCTAGTTCTATCCTGTGGATGAGGATGGAGAGGACACAGTGGACTGACTAGGGTCAAATGTTTTGCTGGCCTCTCTGAGACTTCACAAAGGAAAGGCCAGGAGGACTTGGTCAGCCGTCTAGGTTTCTAAAGATTTTATCTTTTTCAGTTTCTCCGTCTGATGGGTGACCACTAAATTGTCATAGTGCAAAAGCTAGGTCGCCTTTGGAAGTGCTATCTTATGTGGGCTCACATCCCTTTGGTGTACTCGCTTTCAATTCTAGGCCAAGGAAAACACAGAGGAGATAATTTGTCCCATTTAGTTGTGTAAAGTTCATACAGATTTGGTGGCTAAGCCTTTCCGGTGAGAGGCCTTCATTCTTAGGCCATGAGTTTAGTAGCTCTCTTAGCTCCCAAGTCTTCCTCAACATAATCAATGCATTTCGGAAATGGTGCACGAGAGAACTGTCCAAGGCAATTTTAATTTCATAGGCAACGGATTTGCTTTTATTAAAAGAAAAAAAAATCAAGTCACGCATTATTTTCTAAAAAAAACTGTGAGTCTTAATTCAGTTCATCTTCTAGATTAAATCTTTATAGTAGGGAATTTATATATTCATTAAACATTAAGCTAACAATTATCCATAAAAACGATAACTGTGTATCTGCTCATTACATGTCTTCCTAAAACCAAACCTGAAGAGTACTTTTAAATGTCACATTTGCATCTTGAAAAGAGGATATTATTTATATGCATTTTTTTATCTTCTGCTCTTGAGCAGACTATTTTGCTATAATTGGTAGCATTTTCCTCTCCTGTCCCATTTTCAAATGTTAATCATTAGTCATCCCTCATGACCTCTCCACAAAGCAGCCCAGACCATAGTTCTTAAGGGCTACCCACTTGAACAATGGACCGCCTCTGATAGTTACAAATAACCTGGGGTCATGGCCCAGGTCAAAGGAAGATGAAAGATTGTCTAATGGTCTGCCTGCAGGTCCTGGGGAAGAAAGACCTTTCCAGCTGTGACAGCTGAGAAGGAAGAATGTCTCCACGCAGGCCTGGCCGTGCTCAGGAAGACAGGCCGTGCAGGTTCCCAGAAACCCCTTTGATTTGCTGCCACTTCCACATGATGTTTAGTAATAAACAGAGTTCAATGACCAGTCTAGACAAACAAATCATAGACCTGGCAAACCCTGCATTCTGATGACATGTTATGTCTTTGCAATGTGAGGAGGAATAAGTCAGCTTTGAAATTTTAATGCAGTGCCTTTGTAAACTAACAGCAAACAGAGAGGCTGAGACAGGGATACAGACAATAGACCTTTCTCTGGCCAAATTAGAAGGCATTTCCCCTGACTTGTGGCTTGTGATTTTCCTGTTCTGTCTTCCTCCAGGCATTAGGAAGCGGCCCTGAACTTGAGTGAAATGTGAAAGGTTTAAATATTAATATTTCTGAAACCCTCAGGGTAGACTCAAACACCTGCTTCCCCTGTGGCAGCTGTCCTAAATGGTTTTTACTGGAGAGACACCATTTTTCTCTTTAAACAAAATATTTCATCAAAGTTGGATTTTAATTGAGCCAGGAAGCCTTCCAAGTTATTGCATGTTCACTGGCTAGCTTTATCTTTTTTCGAAGGTGGAGAGAAACCTCAGAACTTCCTCATTTCCTTGCTCTTTCCTTCTCCATCCTATCAGTGAAAGCCCAGTATCAAACCTTGCAAGGTATGTGTTATCAGCACACAGCACAAACAGTAAAATCTGTGTCTCCCGGGACTGAAACAGGAAAAATGCTAAGAAAGGGCTGAGCTCACTGAATTCCCTGTAAAGTAATCCCTGAGTGAAAATTGCAGCTTTTTTATTTTATTTTCTTCTTTTTTTTTTGAACATGTGCTTCTTATAAATACAGTCCAAGATGATAAACTGTGTATACCACAAAGAATACTTAGAAACTGTGGTTAGTAGTATTCTTCTGTGAATGTATGTAGGCTGTTTTCATTTCCAAATAATTCATTTTCAGCTTTTATCAAGGCAGATTCTTTTACAATTATTTAAATACATTTTTTTCTCTGCAGGCATTTAATTGTTTACTCAATGTTAATGGCTCCTCACAAATATTTACTTAATTTCTCTGTAAACTGTTTTCTAAATTAGTCCAGAAGGTCCAAAACTCTAACTCAGCTTTGATATCTGGCCTTTTAAGGTAATCTCTCTGCTGTTGTCTGTTCAATTAACCGAGGGCATTTTAATAACAGGGAATAGTAATTGCTGTTTGCTTATCATTGAGAGGAATTTCACTCCTGCACATTCATTTTTATGGAGACTAGATTGTTATGTAGTTCATGGTGATATTGATAAAGACTTTAAAATGACCACACAAGAGATTTGAGTAGATGAGGAACCAGAATTTACAGTAGTTTGCTCATATTTTGTGGAGAATTTAGAATCTTAAATTCCTATAATTGCTGATAATGGGAGAACTGCTGGAGTTAAAGGTGTTTCTATAGATAGCCATAACCTATAAAAATGTTTCTGTGCAACGAAATGTGTGGAGATGGCCTAATGATCAGGCGATAAAAACCGAAAGCCTACGTTTTTCTACTCTTTTCAGGGAAAAGGTTTCATCATGGACAGAAGTTAATCCCACAATAGACCAATCTGGGAGGAAAAAAAGTGTATTCATTTACATTAAACTATTTTGGTAGAATGTTATTTTCATATATATTTTTCCTTAGGAACAAAACACGTCCAGTTCTAGATATTAATTTTAATTGCAACACGAAAGAATTATCCCTGCTCTTACTCTAACATGTACCTCAGGTCTAAGTTCAAACTTTCAAACCAGTGTTAATAGATTTCAGAAATCAGGTCTTGTATTAAATAAGCTCGATATATATATGTACTTGTAATACTATAACTACAATTAATAGAACGAAAATATATTAAATCATTTCTCAGTTGCTGCAAAGATTCATCAGTTTAAACACTGAAAGTCAAGGTGTTCTTTGTCATCCTTCATCTGGGAAGAAAATGCGACTCAGGTAGCAGCAGAGTCTCAAAGCCAGGAGATTTAGAGTTAGTTCACCAGTGTTATCACGTCAATTCATTCATTTTTGCACTAATTCAACAAGTAAGGTGTGTGCCAGCCTCCTGCTAGGTGCTGAGGGTCCAGTGATGAGCAAAAGCAGATCAGCTCCTTCTCACACAAGTTGCATGTTGGGAAAAAGTGACACAATCAGATTTTTATTTGAAATGCTTTGCCTCATTTCATTTGAAGTGTTCAAGAAATTCTAATACCTGAGTCAACTCTTGGAATAGCACCTTTTAATACCAGAAAAACTAAAAAGATGACATGTATTCAGTGATGAGATTATGGTTTAAATTTCCAAACTTTCTAATGTTACTATAGTTTATAATATTTTGTGTGGTAAAAGTAAAAAAAAAAAAAAATGATACCACAGGTTTTTCTCCTCACTCTTTTTCTGGATTTATTTATTGTTTCTGTGAAGGCTAACATTTTTGCTGGCTTAATGAATAGTTATTTACAGTAGTACCTTGACACATAAGCACTTTAAATCCTGAGCAATTTGAGAGACAAGCAGTCACTGACGGGATTTTTTGCTTTAAGTCACAAGTGGATATTTGAATCATGAGCTTCCGCCATCCTCTACTACAGGGGTCCCCAAACTACGGCCCGCGGGCCACATGCGGCCCCCTGAGGCCATTTATCCGGCCCCCACCGCACTTCCGGAAGGGGCACCTCTTTCATTGGTGGTCAGTGAGAGGAGCATAGTTCCCATTGAAATACTGGTCAGTTTGTTGATTTAAATTTACTTGTTCTTTATTTTAAATGTTATATTTGTTCCCGTTTTGTTTTTTTACTTTAAAATAAGATATGTGCAGTGTGCATAGGGATTTGTTCACAGTTTTTTTTTTTATAGTCCGGCCCTTCAATGGTCTGAGGGACAGTGAACTGGCCCCCTGTGTAAAAAGTTTGGGGACCCCTGCTCTACTAGATAGCCTGCCGAACATTCTGAAAGGGAGGAAGAAACAAACTTCCATGGAAAGGATTTTGTTGAAATGGCCTCTAAGTGAAAGTGAGAAAAGTGTAGCAAAAAAGCCAAAAGTCAGTGAAGAAAATGACTGTCGGGCAAATGAGTTTGTAAAATTTGTATTTTCTAAGTTTCCTCACTTTTATTGTTAAAAATGGCGCTAGGCAGCTGTCTGTGAAATTACTAATTACCTTCCTGCTTGGGAAGAGTCATTGTTATGCTAATGTTGCTGGAGGAGGGGTTTTCACGCCAACAAGTTTTGAAAAGAACAGGGAAAGAGAAGGAGAAAGAGAAGGAAGCCATACAGTGATGATTAAGCAAAGTAAAAAAATAGCAATTTAATTTAGTGATAAAGTTACATATCATACATAGTGTATAAGTTAAATTTTGCAATTAAATGTAGCATTAAGTGTGTAGAGAGTAAGTTATGTTAAGCATAGCGCACAAAAAGAAAACATGCTCCGTCAGTCTCCTCCTCCTTTGCCAGCATCTTCGCCTGACCTTGAAGTAAATACACTTCATAAACCAGTTTATTTCTTTACATTCTTTCTTATTATATTATATATGTATATGTATTTGTTATTTAGAAAGGACATTTTCTTATTTAAAAGCATATAAAACAAAAAATTTATGTGGTTTTTGGGGGCTGGAACAGATTAATTGCATTCCCATTAAATTAAATGGGGAAATTCGATTTGACACATGAATAAATTGAGTCACGAGCTCGGCCATGAAATGAATTAAACTCGTGTGTCAAGGTACCACTGTATACTGATTATAGTGGGTATTCTTCACATGCAGTTGGAATTTTTCTCTACCTAGCAATGCTATTCTCCTCAGTAGCTGAAAATATAATCTTGTGGATTCAAGTTAGCAGGGACCCAGTCATTTCCTGCCTAAATCCAGTCATCTACAGGGTTCTGCCCCCTCCTCTTTTGTGGGTGACTTCTAAGTTCACTGACAAGGAAGGGCTGGCAGCACTTGCAGAAAAGGTTGGGGGAATCCTCTGGCTAGCCGTGGACACTCAGTGAGATGTCCTTGGCCCTCTGGTCTTCCATCCCTCCTGGACTCTGCTATGTCCACATGGCCTCTCTGTGCCAGCCCTCCACCCCTAGCCCCACACCACACCCTGTGTCCTTCATGTTCCAACCAGGAGACCCCTTCAAGTTAGTTGGCCCTTTCTTTGCCCTTCTATGCCCGCCTATGGGGGTGGGATTGTCACAGACTCTTTTAGCTTTAACCAGTGGAGGGATTTAGCCAGTTTTCACTGGTTCGGCAGAACCAATGCCTAATTTTTTGTTGAGTTCTGCAAACTGGTTGTTAAAACGGCACTTGTAATCAGCGTTTCTCTAAGGTGGATGCCTGGGCAGCCACTAAATGTGGAAATCACAAATTTATATTCCTTGCTCTTTTTTAATGTTCATCTGTGCAACAATGTATTCTAAGCACCTATAGTAATGTTCATTCCGTCCATAGGTGAAAAAAATTTGATGGAAGTATGCTTGTAATATTTACTTATTCATTTCATAAAACTCATTATACTGTTGATGAAATAGTACATTTTAATTCTCTTGAATTTGTTACTTCAGTAAACAAACATATAATATAAAGAGAAAAAGTGCCAAACAACCAGAGGGTGACAACTTGTATTGTTTTTTGTCAGGTATTATTTAATATTTTTCATTAATATTTTTTATTATTGATTTTAATTTGTGTTTACATAGATTCTAGTGTTGCCCCGAATGCATCTCCCCTCCCCCGTATTCCCCTCAACATCTCCCTTGCCCCCCTCCCTATAACACCCTCCCCTCTTCCCTTCAGGTTTATCCCATCCTATCATTCCCTTTCCCTCTGTTCTCTTTTCCTCTGGCCCCTTTGATCTCTCCTGGGTCTCAATTTCATGCCTCAGTTCACATTGTTCATTGGATTCCTCAAATGAGTGAAGTCATATGATATTTTTCTTTTTCTGCCTGGCTTATTTCACTTAACATAATAGTTTCCATGTCCATCCATGTTGTCACAAAAGGTAAGATTTCCTTCTTTTTCACTAATATTTTAAAAAACTCTTTCTTATAATATAATCTCGTTTTTTTTGTGTACCTTTTTTATTGTTCTTATTTAAATATTAAATGCATGAAATGATAAACTACCTTTGGATATATTGTTTTTTAATACTTATAACAGTTGTTAGGTCAGAGAACTGGTTGTTAAATTATTTGAATCCCATCACTGGTAGCTCTTCTTCCCTAGATGAGGGAATTGACAGGTAAATAAATATATTGCATAGATTATAAGACAATGACAGACTCTCTAGGGAGGTCAGGGAAGGCTTCCAGGAGGAAGTGATGTCTCAGCTGGGGGTGTAAATAGCTCAGAGGGTAGAGAGGAGGACAGACACAGAGAACCAAGTCCCCACACTCACAGCTAAAGGTTAACTGGGGAGACATAGTTGACCATATACTTTAGAGAGAGTCCTCTGCTGTGCGGGAGTCAGCTAGAGAGGAGGCCGGCCAGGACCTGGGTGACGGCTGTGAGTGCAATGGGGGAGACAGGGATTCCACCACTGGTTTTAAACTCCTAGAGCACTGGGGGATGAATGGCCCCTAAGGAAACCTGCTGCCCTGAGTTTACAAGCACAGGCTCCTCTGCTCAGGAATCCCTTCACAGACTGTAACTGAGGCTGTGTGTGGGTAGTGTTGGACAGAGCATGGCGCCTGGGCCTGGGGGCGGCTCTGGGACAGGGAGTGGGGGCAGGGTGTGGGGTGCCGTACGGTAGGGCTGAGGAGACCACCCGTGAACACTATCACCCTCCTCTCTCTTGTTTCTCAACACTCCACTCCCATCCAGAAAGGTTTTTCATTTCCTCTCTTCCCAGTGGAGTCACTCCCCACCCCACCCCCCAAACCATTATTTATGGATAAGCCTTATATATGGATTACTTAGGGCTTTGGCTTTTAGCATTCAAAACCAAGCTTTTGGACCTCAGCAAAATCTTTTATCTGCTAAACAGTCTGACTTTTTCAGACCAGTAGAATTTTGGTTTGCAAGACTGTTGACTCCACTTTGAGTTCTAAAAATTGTTAGAGATGTGGTTGCTCTATTTGTTCTCACTGTATTTCACCCTCTCCTGAGGACATAAACCTCGGCTTCAAGTTCAGTTTTAATGGAGGAAGAATGTGGGTTGGGTAGGGAAGGTTGAAAGGGAAGAAAAGAGAAAGAGGTAATGAATAGAAATATTCTTTAAGAATGAGAACCCATCAGGGAATGTTTCAGAAATGTTATCCCTGCCATGGTTAGAACTGGAGAATCTCAGATTTTCTTTACTCTGCAAAGCCCCTGTTATGAGCACTTTCTTTTGTTCAGACCTTCCTTAGCAAGGACTTTATTGAGGCCAGTTCTACACTGGAGAAAAACCCATGGCCTAATGTGCCATGAAAACTATTTTTGTTTCTGCTTTCTATGCCTCCACGCAGTGTTTAAATTCACCAAGTGTGAAATCTCACCCCGAAAGCTTTTTCTTGAAAGTGGTTCTGAACTTTAAGGAGATGATATAAGCCACACTCTTCAAAAATCATTACCCAAAGCATAGTATGAAATGAGACATGGAACTACCAGTCACAAAGGAAAGAACACGATGCCAGGATGTATTTGTAAAAATGAGATATTTTTGCTTCAAATGAGATAACATTACCAGATTACCACTGTGGGGGTCAAATAACCTGTTATTTACCGCTGTATTTCAAGAAGCTTCACTCAGCTCTCTAATAACTTCATTATAATGAAAAACTAGCAATGCTGGTCTGGGATAGGCCTGGCATACAGGGGGTGTTCAAAAGTACCAACAGGTCTTCTAATAATGGTGTTTCATTCAACCTTGTTTTGTTATAACATTGATGAGAAAACATGCATTTCGGACAGCAGCCACTGTCTGTGTGTAGTATGCAGGTTCTCGCCATGTCTCCATGGGTTTTCTCTGGGGACTCTGGTGTCCTTCCACATCTCAAAGCTGTGCTTGCGAGGTGAATTGGCATGTCTGCACTGTCCCAGTCTGAGTGAGCGTACCTGTGAGTGGCTCTGCGGTAGAATAGCATCCTCTCTGGTGAGGGTGCCCACCTGTTGCCCAGAGCTGCTGGAAGAGGCTTAGCCACCTGTGACCCTGAATTGGAATAAACAGATTAGAAGTGAATGGTCTTATTTGTTTTTATTAATACATTTATTTTAATGTTTAATATTAAAAGTGTTTTAGTTTTTCTTTTTTTCTTTAAGTGGGAGGAGGGGAGATAGAAAGACAGACTCCTGCATGTGCCCCAACTGGGATCCACCTGGAAATCCCTGTCTGGGGCTGATGCTCCAGTCAACCAAGCTATCCTCAGTGCCTGGGCCGATGCTCAGACCAATAGAACCACTGGCTGCGAGAGGGGAAGAGGGAGAGAAGATGGAAAGGGAAGGGAAGAGGGAGAAAAAGGATAGAGGGAGGGGGGAGAAGCAGATGGTCGCTTCTCATGTGTGCCCTGACTGGGAGTCGAACCTGGGATGACCATGCGCCGGGCCGATGCTCTATCCGCTGAGCAAATGGCCAGGGCTGGTCTGTAAGAGTTTGGTGATGTGTTTGTGACCAGAAATAGGCTGTAGAAAATCAACTCTTGTTTATCTCAATTAGCTAGAGTAAAATTGGTTTTGCTATATGTCATTTTACTTAAAGTCACAGTTTCCAAACACCTTTTGATAACATTAAGTGAGGACTTATTGTGTGGACTGATTGCCCAGCTTCTCAGAGGCTGGTGGTCAAGGCCTGTGAGACCAGCAGAGCTGCCAGATCACCAGCCCCTCGTGTTTCTGGGAGGAAACCAGCAGGCATGTTAGCTCTTCATTGTCAGGAAGGAGGTAGGGTGTTGGTTTTTGTTCTGTGAGACTGGGCGTTAGTTGTACCCTAACCCCTAGAGAATGTTTTGTTGACTATTAGAGAGAAAATCTTTCTCATACCACTATGTGGGACAAAAATTTTTTTCTGACATTTCAAAATATGCTACAGGGCCCTTTACCATTGATGTCAAGGTGGGAGGGAGACTGACAGAATACAAACCCGGGAAGGTGGGGCCGGCCACACGGGCTGCCCCTCTCCTTGAGAAGCAGTGTGGTCGAATAAAGAGCAGACCTGAATTCAAGCCTTACCTCTGCTGTTTCTTACTGTGTGACCCTGGGAAAGCAACTTAACTGCTCTAAAATGTACTAACCATATCTCTGAAATCAAAAGATTGTTGTGAAGATTAATAATACATCAAGTACCCATGAACTTGAAAGTATAGCTTATATTTTATTTTATTAATTTTTTAATTGATTGAGATAAGAGAGAGAGAGAGAGAGAGAGGGACTCATTTGTGTTTCCACTTAAGTGTGCATTCATTGGTCACGTCCTGTATGTGCCTGACTGGGCATCCAACCTACAACTTTGGTGTTTCTGGATAATGTTCTAACTTACTGAGCTACCTGGTCAGAGCTAGTTTGTGTTTTCAATAGTTAATTTTGTTTACATTTTCCAAATATATAAAGTGATATGATTATATTAAATATATTATTTCAAACAACGAGCCCTGATACCCCCTGTACATTTGTTCGTTGCCTCCTCCTGTTGAGACTCACCTAATTGTACATTTTAAATTGAACTTGGTGCTCATCTGGAGTTGGAGCACATACTTCAGAATATTATAACATAATCAATCTGAATGTCATTACCATTCATTATCCTTAAAAGCATTTATGAGATAGCTGTATGCTTGGGGCACTGTCTAGATGGATCCACAGCCTTTGATTTTTAGAACCTTACAAATCAAGATGGTTTTGCAGTAGTCAAGCACGAAGGCTTAAAAACGGAAAGACGAGCAAGATGAAGTCACAAGTAAGACATTTTTAACACACACAAGCTACTCAGGATTATATGGAACATAGTGAGTGATGCAGAGTTGGTGGTTGTGGAGATGGGTAGAAATTAATTTAGAAAATCTCAAAAGTGGAGATTGGGTTTGGGGAGCCACTTTGGAGAAGGGAAGGACACAGCTGGGTTGGTCCCGTCAGTTAGGGGTGATCTGATTCAGGTGGAATGATAATATACATCATGTGATTTCAAAGATAAGAGGAACCGTGGAGATCTTCTGATCCTACCAATGAATGGAATATTCTGTACCCATTGTTCCCTATAAGAAGAAATAAGATAATTCTTGCTTTCCAAGAGCTACTACTCCAGTATCTGGGGTGTGAAGGTATGTGCAGTGCAGCAGGTAGTGAGCATTTGGGAGGAAGTGACTAGTTTGCTGAAGGAGGAGCAGGTAGTTGGGGAAAGCTTCACAGAGGCAGCGACATTCTACAGAAGAGGTGAAAGAAGTTATCCAAGAACACACAACAGAGGAGTAATGGAGCTTAGGTTGTAGCCCAGACCCTCTGCCCCTGAGCTCTGTTGCCTTCCAGGCCATTTTGCTGATGCTTGTTTGTCTGCCTGAGGAAAAAGAGGAATCCCTTAATCAGAGGTGGATTTAACAGCGGGTGCACCAGGCGCACGCCCTGGGCCCCAGCTTCTGAAGGGCCTCGCAAAACCCCAACTTTACATATTTTTCAAATGACACCAAGTTTGTTTTTATATGTGCAATTTTAACATTAACAGTACATAATATTTTTTATTTATTTAAAAATATGGTTAACATGTATTTTTATTTTCCCTGTCTCTTTCTTTTTTTAAAAAGGCCCAATATTTTCTTCTGTGCCCAGGACTTCAGCTGACCTTAATTCGCCTCTGCCCTTAATTTATGCAAATAATCTGTATGTTGGGGATCTCTAAGATGAAGGTGAGAATGAAACCCACACAGTGGAGAGTTGAAATGCTGATGACATTATTGACCTTGGAAGTCAGTTCTGTCTATGAAGTTTTTGCTTTATCCAGTTGGAGTTATGACATGCCACCCAAGAATTTTCACTGGGGCAATTCAGCAGACAGGTTGCTTTGACAGTGGCTCCATCTCGTCATTTTCATGGGCTTACTGAAAGGACATTGTGGTAAGTCAGCAGGACCTTTATAAAGATTATAGATGTATCCCTAGCCAGTTAGCTCAGTTGTTGGAATGTCATCCAAAAATGCCAAGGTTGCAGGTTTGATTCTCTGTCAGGACACATACGGGAAGCAACCAATGAGTGTACAGCTAAGTGGAACAACAAATGAATGCTTTCTCTCTCCCCCTCCCCTTACTCTGTCTCTCTAAAACCAGCCAATAAATATAATAAAAATATTTCCTGGAAAAAAAAGACTGTAGATATAGAGATGAAAAGGGGTGGTTTGCAAGATGCTGAGGAGTACAGCAAGGCAGGAGAATTTGAGGGATAGAGTGAAGGATGAAGCTTCTGTCCCTCTAAGGCTCTCAGTTGTATCATTGCTGGACACAGAGGTGATACTGTCCAGTGTGATGGGATATCAGGGAGCCAGAGTTTTGGGGAGACTAGAGAAGCCCTATTATTTCCAGCCTAAGATTTCTTTTCTCAACCATGTTTAATTTGAGTGGCTCTATCTGGAGCCATCAAGTGATGAAAATCTTGGAATGCTCAAAGTAGTGGGGACAACACAGTCATTTGAATGTGGTTTGCCAAGACTTTCTGGCTACCAGGGGTAACCTTACAGCAGTCTGCTGGAAGAACACGCTTTAGGGAAACTTGAAAAGAACATGTCACCAGAGAGTAGAAAATACCCACTCTGTGGTTTTAGGGTATGGCGTTCAAGTTGTATGATGGCTAAAGATTCAGAGAGCAGATTAGCTGGAGTTTGGCTCCCCGTAAATGCTATTCATGTACTTAGATGATGAGAAGAGAATTCTAAAAGCTTTGCTTCCAACTCAATTTCCTTCATTTGGAACAGTGGTAGTCAACCTGGTCCCTACCGCCCACTAGTGGGCGTTCCAGCTTTCATGGTGGGCAGTAGCGGAGCAACCAAAGTATAAATAAAAAGATAGATTTAACTATAGTAAGTTGTTTTATAAAGATTTATTCTGCCAAACAGCGAAAATCCGACATAAAGTAGTTGGTAAATAATTATTATTATATGCTTTAACTTGCTGTAACTCTGCTTTATAAATTTTATAAAGTAAAGTTACTTCCCTACTTTATAAATCACCATTACTGTGGAACCGGTGGGTGGTCAGAAAATTTTACTACTAACAGAGATACAAAAGTGGGTGGTAGTTATAAAAAGGTTGACTACCCCTGATTTGGAATATTCTCATTTAATTAGCTGTGACCCTTAGGGAGCATCCTGAGACAGTGTTGAAAATGCAAGGGAACAAAAGGAAACAAAATCTGAGACTGGTTGTAGTTAACCTAATGCATGTACTTTGGGATTCTATTGGTCCCCTAATATAATCTACTTTCCTAGTTTCAGAATGGCAACTCTAATGAAATGTCAGAAACACATACTGTATGTTTACAGAGGGAATGTGGCTGAGTATGAGCTGACTGCCCAGCTGACAGCTGGAAAGATAAACTAATGTGACTGTTGAGCCACAGGTTTGTTAGGAATTAGTTGTAAGAGCCAGATTGAAGAACACTGTTCTAGAAGGTGGCCTCATTGAATGTCATGGGAGAAAACCATTTGCTCTGCTAATTTTTTCTGAAAGACCCAAGAAGCGTTATTTTTTTTGTATAACAGATTAATTTGATTAATTTCAGTGGTTTTATTATCTCATATCCTGGGTGACTTCACAGCATCCTGTGAGTAAGCAGAACAGGATGCACTTTTTGTGAAGAACATTATTCATGTCATTGGAGAGGTGAGCTTTAGGAAAGAAACACCTAGAACCATATCCTTTTTTTTTTTTTTTTTTTTTTACAGGGACAGAAAGAGAGTCATAGAGAGGGATAGATAGGGACAGACAGACAGGAACAGAGAGAGATGAGAAGCATCAATCATTAGTTTTTCGTTGCGACACCTTTGTTGTTCATTGATTACTTTTTCATATGTGCCTTGACCGTGGGCCTTCAGTAGACCGAGTGACCCCTTACTCAAGCCAGCGACCTTGGGTCCAAGCTGGTGAGCCTTGCTCAAACCAGATGAGCCCGCGCTCAAGCTGGCAACCTCGGGGTCTCAAACCTGGGTCCTCCGCATCCCAGTCCGACACTCTATCCACTGCGCCACCACCTGGTCAGTAGAACCATATCCTTGAGACCATAATCCTGATCCATTGGAGAAAGAAGTCATAAAGCCTCCAAATCAGGAGACTTTTCATTTAGTCTGAGAGAGATTTAATTTCCAGTTTCTCCAGTGTGCTATGACATTGGGTGGGAAGAGTTAGTAGTTCCAGTACCAGGTGAGTTTCTTTTTTGGACCTGCGTAGGGAATTCTATTCTCTTGACTAGTTGTGTGTGGAACACACAATTCCTGAATAAACCTGGTACTGTCCTATTATATTAAACTCCATGAAAGTAAACAGAGGTCAGTCTTTTTTTTTTTAAACTAGAGAAATGGCAACTTCTTGTGGTTCAACCTAATATTTCAGCAAAACTCGGTAATTGTTTGAGGTAGATGGGTGAAGTGACTCGTGCTCACTCTGTCCTGATCTCACCCATGCAGTGTTGCCAGCTGCAGTGTCTGCTGTGGCTCAGGCCTTTCTCACTTGATTTCCTGCTTCTCTTTTTGGGAAGCCAACCTCAGGTTCAGAAATTGTGGATTTGGAACATATCCACTACTCTTGACATAGAAAACTGTCCAACCATTAGCCTCTGTTTTTGAAATGACCACTCTGATATTCTCTTTTTTTGGAAGGAAAGATTTCCTTCACACTTTTGCTTATATTTTATCCTTACACCATCAAGAGGCTACATTTAGAAAACTAGTGTGGCTGAAGTTTTTGCCTTCCAGTAGATATTTTCCAATATTGCAGACACATATCTTGGGTATCCTGTCTTGGCAACTCATTATTACCACCTATCCTGTAGTCCATTAACTTTGTTTCCACATCTTTGCCTCTAGGATAAACTTTAGGTAGAGATTTATTTTTCCATTTAAAAAAGTTGTACATATGTACTAAACTTTGTGTATAACAGAGGTGGTACTGCAAACCAACATAGACAATTTTGTTCTAACCATGCTGACAAAAAATAAAAAAAGATATAAACCTTTCATTTCACCAGTATAAAAATAAAGTCTAAGTAGATTAAAGAGCTAAGTATGCAAATAAAAACTTAGACATTTTAAAGGGAAAAATGAAACTTTTAAGACATTGGAATAGGAAGGAATTTCTTAAAATATGTAAGGAACATATAAAGTAAAAGATCTATACATTTCACTATATTAAAATTAGTGAACTTCAGTATGACAAAGCACTATAAATAGAGCTAAAAAAATCTCAGACTGGGTTTTTATTTTCAGTTTCTAAAATTCAACAAATAATAAGAATATTATTTACTCTGAAATAAAATTCAGAATATATAAAATGACACCACACCATAATTTTAAAAATGGGTGAAGGTATGAAGAGTCATTTCAGAGAAGAAAATAGGCAAATGGTGAACTGAAATGGTTGTCAACCTTAGGAATGACCAGGGGAAGGCAAATTAAAACAGCAGGTACCATTTCCCAGCCAGTAGATGGGCAAACATCCAAGGGCCTGCCGAAATCCAGTGCTCCCAAGGCCTGAGGAAAACAAATTCAGATTCATTGCTGCAAGGCAGATTTTATACCATCACTTTGTAGAGCAAGTCTCAGCAAATTTGGAGATGTAGCTTGTCTATGACTTAGTTATTTCACTTCTATGTGTGATTTACTCTAAGACTTCAACAGATGTTCAAGGAGCACTGTTCATCATAGCAGGAAGTAGACGCAACACTCTACCAACTAGAGCAGGGGCTTGACCAACTCTAGCCCCTGGGTCAAATCCAGCTCACTGTCTGTTTCTAAGTAGTCTGTAAATAGTTTTTATATTTTTAAATGCTTAAAAATAACAAACATGAATAATGTTTATATTATATAAAAATTATATGAAATTCAAAGGTTAATGCTCATAGTCAAGTTTTAATGCAATATGGCCATGCTTATTACTTAAGTATTTCACTGTGGGGTCCTCCTGGTGGTTCTGATACATGCTACAGCTTGAGGGACAGTGAGGAATGGGTAGACTGCAGTGGATTCAGGCAACAAACTAGTATACAGTAGTACAAATCTATGAATTAAATCAACATGTATTAACATGGCAGGATCTGTAAGTGAAAAAAATTACAAAGGGATATGCATGGTATGATATTGCCCTGCATATTAAAAATAGAATATGTGGTTTATAGAACATATATTAGTATCATAAATTTAAAAACATACATATAAATATAAATAATAATTATAGAACAAGTTACCTTCAAAAGGGGAAGAGAATGAAGGAGGGGTTGTATTTCAACTGTATGGAGATTTTATTCCTTAAAAATAGAGAAAGCTGACTTAAATATGAAAAATGTTAATCCCATTAAATATGAGTAGTGAATAGTTTTTATATGCTTAAAAATTTAAAGCCAAACCTTCTTATAAAAGAAAATCAGGAATATAAGAAATAATATTCAATAATTCAATACATAAATATTAAAAGTGATTCATGGTTCCACCATTTGAAGATAATTACTTAATAATATTTTTTTCCCCTTGTAGTCTTTTTTCCATGCATGGGAAATTACTTTTAATTACATGATATTTAGGCCTGACCAGGCGGTGGCGCAGTGGATAGAGCGTCGGACTGGGATGCGGAAGGACCCAGGTTCGAGACCCTGAGGTCGCCAGCTTGAGCATGGGCTCATCTGGTTGGAGCAAAAATTCACCAGCTTGGACCCAAGTTTGCTGGCTCAAGCAAGGGATTACTCGGTCTGCTGAAGGCCCGCGGTCAAGGCACATATGAGAAAGCAATCAATGAACAACTAAGGTGTCGCAACGCACAATGAAAAACTAATGATTGATGCTTCTCATCTCTCCGTTCCTGTCTGTCTGTCCCTGTCTATCCCTCACTCTGACTCTCTCTGTCTCTGTAAAAAAAAAAAAAAAAAAAAAAAAAAAAAATTACATGATACTTATAATTTTGTATTCTTTCACTTTTTAGTTAATATTAGCTTTTAGGAAATTTTTATGTAGTTATTCTAATTTTCATAATAATCAAATTTACTCTATGTATGTATAACACTTTTTCTGATTTTTAACATATGTTTGCTATTAAAATTTGGAGAAGTATAAAGAAAACAAAAACTGTCACTGCAGCCCTTTGATGCAGTATTTCATGAGTATCTTCCCAGTCAGGATTGTTCTTCTGCATCTTTGTTTCATTTAATAATGTACCATTAGAATTCCCCCATGATATTCTTGTTTGAAAACATGATTTTAAGTGGCTCCATATTATTATATCACATATGGATTAAGAAATGCAAATGCTCACTTAACTCATCTTTCCCTCTTACTTTCTGTCCATATTTGTTAGCATGAGATAGAAAATTGAATAATTTGTTGCTGATCTCAGTGGGACCAGGGGGATGTTGAGGGGAAGACCATGAGCTCTAAAGAGGGTTGGAGGGGGTCCCCTCTTGATCCCCACATGGATTTGACATAAGTTGACAGAGGCTGCTTATCTTCTTCCACCCCCACCTTCTTCTGGACTGCAAGTGTGTGACCAGCTGACTGGCAGGGCAAACCTTTGGGGGGAGTAGTGTACTGTTTGTGATTCTCACCTTCCCTATTAAGGAGACAAGGGGACTGTTAGGTGGCAAATTTAAAATCGTCAAATCGCAAAGCCTGAGGTACAAAGGAACTATAGAGGTCCTTTTACTCTATCTTCTCTGTTTTATGTAATTGAGTAGCCCAAAATCAGGTCTTACTTTTCTTTACCCTGTATAGTAAACTCTCTCTCTGTTTCACAATTCAGAAATGTACATTTGTTCATATTTTAACATCCCTGCAACTAGGATGGGTCTCACAATCCCTGATGTCTTATTACTTTGAGCTATTGTTCCCAATTTAACGTCCCTGAAATCAGGATGGGACTTCAACGACTTCATAGGTTCAGTAAAATTCAGTATTTTCAAGCTGTGGTTTTCAATCCTGGCTACACATTAGAATTATCTGTGCACTTTAAAACTATATATAGGATGACTGGTTCTCACCCCAGAGGATGGTAGCCTGTGCATCTGTATTAAAATAAGCTCCCCATCGACATAGATTTTAGTGGGAGAAAAGATGTTTCATTGTAGCAATCAAAGACAAGTAAAGGTGGCTGGTAAGTTACTGGAAAACTTGGCTTCCAGCTTTTGGAGAAGTTCAATTAGGTATCCTAGCTGGAAGAATGAGCACTAGGGTTGGAATAAAAAGATCTATTCTGGCTCTATTAATTTCTGGTTTCATGGCCTCAGACAGGTCATTTAGCTCTCACAGACTTGGTTTCTTTCTTTGTAAAATACAATAGCAACATATATATTTACTTCACCAGATTGTTGTGAGTATTCAACAGGATAATGTCATAAAATGCTCACCAGATTTTAGGACATATTGTAGGTACCTATAAACAGAAGTTTTCTGCAAATATTGTTAATTTAAATTGAAAAATAAAAAAATGGAGCTAAATGTGGTTTATTTAAACATTTGAATGCATTCTCCAATTTATTGAATATGATAAAAAATGAATGGCAACAAAAGTGTGAGAATCAGTTAGTTTATTTTCTCAGTTTTGGTGAAATGATTAAAGGAATTAAATAGAAAGGAATTATAATATGATATATTAACAAACTTAAGTATACACATCCAAAAACATTCTGAATTCACTTGTAGAAAAGGAAGCAGTCTTCACTATAGCCAGTAATAGCAAACGATAATGTGAAATGTGGGTAAATTCATGTGAATGTCCCAACACGGATGTTTTTCCTGTTTGGGGTTTGGTGAATTGTGTGCTTTACTTGCATTAAAATCAATTTTTATATGTGTTATAATGATTTCCTGTATTTGCTGAAGAGATATTTAACAGTGTAGGTTTTTTCCACTATGAGAAAAAAAATTTTCAGCTGCCTTGTGTTTCTGGAAGTAGAATCTACTGTAACTACTGGCACCAAATATTTAGCCATCTGGATGGTGGTGGAAAGAAGGGAGGAGTTCGCACTGCTCTCAAATCGCCTTTGCCACAGGGCAGATATTATAATGTGATATTTCTGTGCTCTGAATAGTGGAGCTGTGGGCTTGAATGTTGCCAGTGCTCAGTGTCAAACCACAACCTGGAATTACGGTGCCCACCACGGCCTTTATCTTGGATGGGTGGGGAATCTCTTTTCCATGAATAGTTAATATTAGATCATCTGCTTGTGTGGATAACCCACTTTATGGATTATTCACAGCAATTTTTAGGTCAAGCTTGGATCCTGTTGTCCTAACTGTCTTGCCACCCACTGTGATCCTCTAATCCAGTGGTTCTCAAAGTGTGCGCCAGGGTGCACTGGTGCGCCCTAGAAGATTTCCAGGTGTACCCTATGGTATTTCAGAGAAATATGTGCCTGTTGGGGACCAAAAAACCAACAGGGTTTTTGTAGTTTAGATTTTTTGGGGACAGAGGTGTGGGGAATTGGCTGTAAGCTGACAGTCTGCCCAACCCCCACCTCACTTGCCTGTTTAGGTTGCAAAAGGTTGTTAAACTGTGGTGCTGGATTGTTTAAACTACCCCCCATGTTCCCTGGAAAGACTGGAGACAAGTTTCCTCTATCCTTTGTTTGGTATAAAGTTAAGATGATATGTATGGTGGGGGTTTTCTGCACTCAACACAATGAAGAATAAAAAGAGAGGAATTCTTCAATGTATTGATGAGGAAATGAGAGTTTGCCTTTCAAATATATGCCCAAACATTGAAGAAATTACTAGGACACATCAGGCTCATGTTTCTCATAAACATGAGTTTATGAGAATGAAAAACTTAACACATTCACGCCTGGACCTGCCAAATTTACTAAATCTTACTAAGAATGTATCTATATATATAAAAAGATAACTTTTTTGTTGTTTTTTTTATTTTTTAATCCCTCTTTTTTACAAATTCTAAAAAGCATAACACAAAAAATATAACAAAAAAAATTTTAATGTCAGAATAAATTTAGTTTTGTCATATTTATTTCACTTAATTACCATAAAAGCACACTTGGACTTTATATATTTTTTTAATATTTGAATTAATTATTATAATGTATTTCTCAGAAATTTATATATAGTGCGTGTAAAGCCAGTAGCCACAGGCACCATCACAGCTGCCTGGCCTGTGCAGGTTCGCATTTGATTCGGACAGATGGTAATGAAACAACGGAGCCAAGAACTGGTGGGCCATTAGCTTTAATCCTAGCTTGCACCCAGTGGGCAAGAAATACACACAGTGGGAAAACACTTCCCTTTCCATTCAGGCTCCCAAAGCTACTGACTTATCCTCGTATTCCTAGAATCAAAAGTTTCTACCTCACCAGCCTTATTCGCCTCTGTTCCCCATCTCCTTCTCTCTGCACAAACTCTGCATAAACTGACTTCTCCTTCAGCACTCCATCATCTTGGCTGCTTCTCTGCAATGCTAATTTCAGGAACCAAGAGAGAGAGCCCTGGTCTCCCTTATTTTATAGTGTAGAAATTAAAGCCTTTAAGCCAGTATACAAATAAGGAAGTCTCTAATACAAAGCCACTTATCTGAGGCATAAATGGGATTCCTCATGAGAGTGCACCATCCCACATCATGCAACAGTCAAGGGTGTGGAGAAAAGCTTAGTTTTGAGAAGACCTTGGTATTAAAAGGGAGAGAAAGGCTTACTCTTTAAACTAAGCCTTAGGCTATAAGCACCTTGCCTGCCTATAGCCTGTCCCCTACACCCAATGCAAACTATAAGCGAGAAAACATATACATCATATTTGCAAACTTATTTGACCCACAGTGCGCCTACAATTATTTGTAGGCTTTTAAATGCGCCCCAACTTCAAAAAGTTTGAGAACCACTGCTCTAATCTGTCTCCTCCGTTCCCTTGGTGTATGCTGAGGAAACCGGCCGTGTGGCTGCCCTGCTAGTTGATGTTTATTAAGTGCCAGTCGTGTGCCAAGCTTTGTATTAGACCACAAGTGGTGTCATCTCATTTTCCAGAGGAGAGAACAAAAATTTAAAGTTTGAGATGTTTTTCTAAGGTCACACACACATTTCAAAGCTGAGTATAAAGATTTCTCAGTTAACTACTACTTTTGATAACTTAAATTCAGAGGCGGATTACGGTTGGTTGAGGCCTCCGGCACAGAAGAAAATATTGAGCCCTTTAAAAAAAAAGAGAGAGAGACAGGGAAAATAAAAATACATGTTAACTATATTTTTAAATAAAAATACTGTGTACTGTTAATGTTAAAATTTCACATATGAAACCAAACTTGGTGTCATTAGAAAAAAGTGTAAAGTTGGGGGTTTGCGGGGCCCTTCTGAAGCCGGGGCCCAGGGCGCACACCCGGTGCACCCGCTGTTAAATATGTCTCTGCTTAAGCTGTAGAGACTTCTCCACGAGTGTGAGGAATCTAAAATGATTTTTACCAGTTTAGCATGGCAAATATTAAACCAATCTTTTTATATAAGACTTGAGGGGGCAAGTAAATAAGATTCAAGCTGTGTAACATATACTCTAGGATTGCTATTCAGGTCTTAAAAAGATGATCCGTTCAACAAAGATGATTAAGCTATCTTTATTGCTAGGTAATTGTTTGTTTAGGGAAGATTATAAATGTTGATAATTTTTTTCTCAATATATTTTGCCTGATGGGAAGCAATTTCCATGTTCTCTCCAGATGATTTCTTTGTTAATATTTCTGTTTAGAGCCTTGTTACCTTTGCTCCTTGTCCTACATGGTTTCCATAGCAACAAGAATGTGGAGTGGGTAGCAACAGGCTCTTGAGAGAAGGAAAATGCAATGGAAAGTTCTACCTGAAATAACAATATGCAAATCTATGTAGCATATGATAAACAACCAAGAAAGTAATGCTTTTTTGGGGAGACAGCTTATTTGGTTTTTGGAATGGGCTCAGTTTTCTGACAGCTTCTCTCTTGACTTTTTTTTTGAGACCAAAATAAAATCATTAAAAAACAAAAATTCAACCTGACATTGCCTGTGATTCAATGGCAGATGTAGTGATTTGTGCTTCCAGAGATAGTTCTTGAGCAGAACATTTATAAAGGCTTTTAATTTGGGAATGAATTTAACTCTTGATTAAGCTACCTTTTGTTGCCAGGATACAGCTGAAGAGTGAGCTATTCCTCTGCAGTGAAATTTTCCCTGCCAGCTTGCTATCAAGGACCTCTCTTGTTATTTTTCCTTATATCTTTATATATATGTTATTTTTCCTTATATCTTTATGTATATATAAAAATCATATATATTTGAAAGAGAGAGAGAGACAGAGAGAAGCCTCAATTCATTGTTGCTTTACTTCACTGGTGCATTAATTGCTCCTTGTCTGTGCCTTGACCGAGGATCGGACCGGTGACCTTGGGCTTAAACTAAGCTAGAGACCCCTTGCTTAAGCTGGCAACCTTGGGCTCAACCTGGCAACCTTGGGATCATGTCAATGATCCTGCGCTCCTGCTGGCGAGCTCGGGTTTCAAACTGGCAACCTCAGTGCTCTGGGTCATAGCTCTATTCACTGTGCCACTGATCAGGTTTGGTTCATATGATCTTAACTCGGAGAAAGGTAAAATTTCCTTTTTGGAATACTAGAAATGTCTTTTTGGAATATTAAAATATAGCTTTCAAAACAGTTCTTGAAAAGGAAATCATTGCTCAAGTACTTTGTTTTGAGATGGTCTATATAGAATAGAGTGGACAATATATTTATTTTATATTTAAAAAAATTATAGGGCTGCTTTAAGTATCCCTTCCTTGAATAACACAAACCACAGTGTAAACACTGCTGATATCATGTGGGAGTAAATAAAAACACAGAAAGGATGTTTCTGTAAAATTGGTGAAAATGCTTACATAACTCACTTTGAGGCCATATAAAGTCATTCTTCACAGTTGTTCATTGCTGTTACTTATGGGCCTTGCTCTTAGACATTTTTTCCCTATGTCCAGGTTTTTAAGCAATCAGGCAATCTAAGAATACATTTTTAAAACCCTCTAAAGGTAATGATTAAGCACCATAATATCTCCTTTTACGCATACATAAAGTGTAGCTATGACATGTCAGCTGAGTTTTCTCAAGTCACACGCTTTTCTTTGAGTGTCTTCATGCACACCTGTCCCTGGGATCACGCCTGAGTATGGGAGTCCCATTCATAAAGCCTAGCATCTTTACTGCCAGGGCGCTTACTGCATGTTTTGCTCTATTTTATAGAATCAATGGCCAGAAAATCTTAAGGTGAGCTTCTCTGGCCACCTGCCTGTGGTACTAGGCAAAAATGCAAAGTCCCAAATCCAGATCAATTGGTCCATTTCTGGGGTTCTGGAGATATAATCAAAATTTTTAGTAGGCTCCCTATTTACTTATTTTTTATTAATTTATTTTTTTAAATGCTCAATAAACCCCTCAGCTGGATTAAGAAATGCAAAATGCCAATTATAGTCATAGGATATAAAGTACAGCACTGGGAATAAAGTCAATAACATAGTAATAACTATGTGTGGTGCCAGATAGGTACTAGACTTACTGTGGTGATCACTTGGTAAGGTATATAAATGTATAATCACTATGCTGTATACCTGAAACTGATATAATATTGTATGTCAACTATTATTTAAAAATAAGTAAAAAGCAACCTTTGAAATGGAAGACTGAGGGTGGGGGTTGCTGCACCTGCTGCTAAAAAAGCCTCCATGAGTATGAGCAGCCCTCACACCTGCTCATCTCTTCTCTTGGTCACTGCACCAACCCTCCCCAGCCTGAACCTGAACCAGTCATCTGCTTCCTTACCAGGACTTAAACCAGCGGTTCTCAACCTGTGGGTCGCGACCCTGGTGGGGGTCGAACGACCAAAACACAGGGGTCGCCTAGGCGACCCCCACCAGGGTCACGATCCACAGGTTGAGAACCGCTGACTTAAACCCTTTGGGTTGCTCCTTGTGATCTTTTTCCTTAATGTCTTCTGAGACATGATCTCACTTGTAAAACATGGAGTAGAAGTGAGTGTATGTTTTGTGTGGGTAGGGCTGAGGCAAGGGAATCAGAGAGTTTTGTACTTTTGTCCCAAAACCTTTATCCCCATAGGATGACCTTTGATTGCATTGTTCTTTCTGAGGAGTATGGGAGGAGAATGAGAGTGCAGTAGCTGGGGATATTCCAGGCAGGACCTCATATAAAAAAAGTTTCCATTTAGTGAGATGAAAACTTACCTTGATATGATTTGGGAGCACCATGGTTATCTCTAATAGTTTGATTCAAGACCATATTAATCCTAGCTTGAATTTCCAGGGAATAAACCAAATTGTGGCTGAAGAAAAGTGACTCAGAAGCATTGACAGATACATGGAGAAATCTCTTTGGGTTTTAAAAAGATTTTTTTTTTCTCAAGAAGCCACCAGTGGATAATTTTGAGTTAGCTTAAAAGAGTCTTTGGCTCTAATTCAACCAATTGATGTATCTGAGGTAATATGAAGGGAGCAAAGGGAATAAGAATTCATTTGGCAGTGGTAGAGAGTTCCAACCTGAGGCCAATCTCTTACAATCACAGGTGAGACATACTGTCTACAGAGTTTCCTGTGGTTGGGTGATGTAGAGAAGCCACATGAGTTTGGGATATGGATGTATGGTAGTCATCTTTTATTTCCTCCAGGACTGGGCTGGCCCTGGATTTCCTCTGGAGCCCAGAGTGGTAGTAAGTCATCATGCCCTCTTCTTGGTTTGAAAATTGAGAAAAATTGTATCTTCATTTCTGTGAGTTCCTAGTCATCTTGTGTCAATATTGAAATTGCTTTGAAAAATTTAGGGTCTCTAATAAGTGCTTGGCAGGTGTCAGGCCAGGGGCCCTTGCCCTCGTGGCGATGCAGGTTCTCATTGGATTCAGACAGACGGTAAAGAAACAGTGGAGCCAAAAAATGGTGGACCATTCCTTTACTAAAGTCTTGCACCGGCCGATGAGGAAACAGGCAGGGGAAACACTTTTCTTTCATTCAGGCTTCCAAAGCCCTGACACATTCTCTGGTTCCACAACCAGGAGAATCTTCTCGGTTCCTCCTAGAATCAAAGGCTCCCATAAGCCTCAGTAGGGCTCCCAAAAGCTCTCAGCTCTGGTTCCTGGTCTAAAGAGCTTCTCTCTCTATATACAAACTAGCTTCTTCTTCAGCACTCTGCATTCTCTCTGCTCTCCCTGTAAAAACTGGCTGGGTCCACAAAGACCCCTCCTCCAGCAAACATTAGCATAACAATGGCCCTTCCCAATCAGGAAGGTAATCTGTAATTTGCAATCAACTGCCCGCTCTGAGGACAAGCACAGGGTGGCTACCCAGTGCCATTTTTTTAGCAATAAAAATGAGCAAACTAAAAAAAAAAAATACAGATTTTACAAACTCATTTGCCCAACAGCAGGGCAGCACTTTCTCTGATAGCACAGGGTGGATAGACACTGTTCAGATTAGACACTGAATTTATTGTCTTAGCTAAACTATTTGACACCTAGCAGGAATCACATTTTGTGGGAAGGAAAAATCAACAGGGAAATATTATTGAGACAGCAGGCAGGAAAGACTCATGGTATAGGATTAATAACAGTCTGGTCTTAGGTGAGAGTGGGGATAATTGGAGGACACTGGGACTCTGTAAATAGGGAGGGGCATATAGAAAATGTAGTAAGTAAAAGGGAGGGCTTAAAATGATGGTAGTTGTCATTTACAGAGGATTTCTGGTTTTCATAGCCATGAACCTTTTTGATCCTTCCAAAAACACTGAAGATGTAGTGGTGGTTGTTAGCCCCATTTTACACATGGAGATGCTGAGCCACAGACAGTTATTTACTTTCTCAAGGCTAGCTGAAACTAAGACCCAGGCCTTTTGTCTCTTGCTCCATTCCTTGGTCTAGTTCCATTCTATAATGTTGACTAATAGACTGAGAGTAACCCCATACTAACTTCCGGCTTCATAATGTTGCCCCAGGTCAGACCAAGCAGGGAGTAAGTGATCAGAGAGGGAGGCATATCTAGGAAACTGGGCTTTTCCCCAAGGTTGACTTATACTAAATGGATGCCCATGACCAGTGGTATTTTGTGAGGCTAAACTGCATAATGGATCTTTAATGTGGGTAAGACAAGACCACCCAACTCACTTTTTAACTGATGAAGCTGAAACCAGATCTGTGGAGGTGAAAGGCTTATGCATTAGCCCAGTGATAATAGATTTCCAGATGGCTGGAATTGGACCTCTGTCTCTGGCTTTGGCCAGTGATATTGACCAATAAACTTTTTTATGTCAATAGATCATGAGATATGGTGCAAGCGAATGTTATACGTAGATAACAAGCCTTTATTCAGGGTCTTTTATAAAACCAATGTAATGTACAATCTTTACTTAAGACTCTCAGAGGGGAAATGTTCTGGAAATCTTTTTAAGATGAAAGTTTTCTACATGATACTTTTCTTTTTTTAAGGACAATATGTACTAAAATTAAGTAAGGTGTACTTGTTAGAAGGAGAAAGGCGAAGGCACTTGTGAGTGGATTGAACAGAGCTCATAACAAATAGCATTGCCTTTCTGAGCATCCTCTTCACATTTTAAAAGCAGTGTTATGAGTGAACCACAAAAAAGTAGAAGACTGTCCTTGATGTAAATGTCATTTTTTCTCAAGGCAAAACACAATTATTTTCCACTCTGCTTTATGTAAATGTAAATATATATAAATGTAAATGTGTGTTTCTGAGAAGGTTATTCTCCCCTGTGAATTGATGTAGTCCATCTGAAATGGGTGATGAGTGAGCCACATGTAAATTATGACTTCCCGGGACATTTTTTTGACATTCAATTTAGGGAGATTGATTTGGTTGAGGCTGGTAATTGTGCTCTTTCTCTGGGCTCTGGATGCACATTTGCATGGGAGGGAAATGAATGCACAGGAGAGTGCCCTCCGCACTGGGGAGCAGACAGTGACCTCTTCTAGACTTTTTTTAAAGTTGTTTTTTGAAAGTGGTCTGAGGAGTAAATGATTTATAAATTATTGGTGGAGTTTAGACACTGAATTTACTGTCTTCTTCATATTTGAAATATGGAACACTGCTGTGAGAAATAAAGCCACAAGGCGACAGGGTTGAAGGTGAAGGTCGTGCTGTAAGGAAGAAGCCCGCTGGGCTGGATGGCCCTGCAAATGACTGTCGGGGCAGCACAGGGAAACACCCCAGATATTTGTGTGTCTGTCACATCCATGCTGGTGGGGTGGCAGAGACGGAAGAGGTTTTGTTCCAGCTAAATCTGTAATGAGACTCCGAATTGAGGAGGAAATGTGAGAAATCAGAGAGCTCTTAGGTTTCCCAGAAAGATACAGTGTGATAAAATGGCCGGTCTTGCTCGTATCAGTCTGTGTCACACTGAAGAATAACATAATTGATCTAAAACTAGGGCAAAATAAAGACTTCACTTGGTGCAGTTCTTGATTTCATAGTTTGCAGCTAGAGGCACACATGATGAAGTTTTCTAGTTTTAAAATAAATGACATTAAGTTATTATAAATAACTTTGCTAGCTTTCTTTTGAATTTTGTTTTCAGTATAATTTAGACAAATAAGTTTATGCAGTTGTAGATGTTCTCTTGTTTAATATTTTTATTTACAAAAGGGACAGGGCATCATTCAACTCAAGAAACGCTCACTGCATTGTTTACTGTGTGCCGTGCTCTCTTCTAAGGGCTTTCCAAGGCTCATCTCCTTCAGTCCCCCATGCCTGTGAGATCGTGCCTTAGGTCCGGTTCTCCAGGAATCAGACTCTGAGGTGCAGTGGTGTGTGTGGGAAGCTTATGGGGGAGTGCTTTTGAGGTGAGCACCTGGGGGGACAGGTGCAGACAGCAGGACTAAGAGCAAAGAGGCAGAGGGAGGCGTGGTACTGCCATATGGCTGCAGCAAGTCTTTGCAGAGAAAGGGGTGGGGGCAGGGCTAGAAAGGTGTAAGGCCAGGGGCTGCCAGCCACCAGCCACTGCCACTGCCACTGTGGCCATTCACATGCAGGTTCTCATTAAATTCAGGCAGACAGTAAAGAAACGGCGGAGTCGAAGGATGGTGGAACATTCTGTTTATTGTTCTCACTGAGACAGGCAAGCCACAAGAAAAGCTAAGGGAGAAGCAGAAAACCTGCTTTTTCCATGGAGGGCAAGGGATCAGGGAGGAGAGAGAAAAAAAATCCTCCTGCACCTCTCGGTGGGTGGTGGGGGCAGAATCTCCCCTCCAGTGAACATTAGCAAGACAATGGCCCCTCCCAATCAGGAAGGTGACCTGCAACCTCACAAACCACTATATCTGCGTTGCCCAGCCCCCAGTGCAAACTATAAGTGAGCAAACACATATAGCATATTAACAAACTTATTTGACCAACAGAAGGCTTTCCAGAGGTGTCCCATCTTGATTTGAGGGGACTAGGCTTTTATATCTCTCTGTGCCCCTCAGTGGTCATGGGATGTCAGATGACCCCAGGAGGGGTATGATCTGGGCAAGGCCATCCTTCTCTGAGCAGCTGAGAAACCCCGGCTGTCAATACTCCATACAGCTGGGGACAGATAAGTGTGAAAGTGGGCCTATGTGGGTAGCCCACGATATGATTCAATACAAGTATTATACCCATCTTTACACTAGAAAACAGAGACTCCAAGAGTTTAACAATTTGCCCAAAGTCACACAGGTGAGTGGAAGGCCGGAGTGAACACTGTGCCGTGTGATCCAGAGCCCACACTGGAAACCAGCACTATGCCTCCTCATAAGTGCTGCGACCCAGATAAGTAAATTGGTAAATGAACAAGATAAGTTCAAAAGAGGTAAGTTCTCTGAAGGAAAAAAAAAGGGGTGGGTATACTAATGTGGAGTGGATATATTAATGGCATTTCTACTTGCTGGTACCATCAGGTATTGTACCACATGTGTGGTGGTGGTTGCTAGCCATGCCGTTGTTCTTCTGGGCACACAGTCAGAGGGCATTATCCAGTATCTCTTCCAATGATGTGTGCCACTTCCAGCCTGGCCAATAGACCCGCTGTACACCATGTGCCTTCCCAGACTTGTGGTCCTCAGTGGCCAGAGTAGCCTTGGGAGCTGGTACTGAAGACAGTAGCTGACCTGGAACTTTTCACCCTGGACTGTTCATTACATGAGAACAATATGTAATGAGAGAAAAATAACCTTCTTTTAAGCCCCAGATTTTTAGTGGGTGAGTATTTGTTATAAGAGTTTAATCTACTCTTATGAATACAGTGAAGACATTTATTTATACTACTTCAATATAGACAGTAGTGTATGGGTAGTTATTAGGGTACTATGATGTTTAATTTTATGTGTCACCTTGGCTGGGATACCGTGCCCAAGTATTTGGTCAAGCATTATTCTGGATGTTTCTGTGAGGGTAAATAGGTGGATTCTGAGTAAAGTAGATTACCCTCCATGATGTGGATGGACCTCATCCAGTTAGTTGAAAGCCTTGATAGAACAGAGTGTCCTCTCCCAAGCAAGCAGGAATTCAGCCTGCAGTGCGGTCTGCCTTCTGGCTTCACCTACATCTGTGCTTCCTGGTTCCCTAGCAGACTGCTTTCGGACTTGAACTCTACTCTTTCCTGAACCTCAAGGCTATCACAATAGATTTTGGACTCCCCAAGGCTCCACGATCATGTGAACCACTTTCTTAAAATAAGTCTCACTGTATATACATATTCCGTTGGTTCTGTTTGGACAACCTTGACTGATGCAAATAGTTATTAGCATTTGAATCATCCAACTGAGGAAGCTCTACTTCAGAGATGGCTATAGTATCTTCATATATTTTTATAAAAATCTACTCCAGAAAGTTTGTTAGTTAGCATAATGAATGTTAGAAAAACTATTTTTCTACATAATATATATACACACACACACGTATATATAATTGGTAATGTGTATTATATTCAAGTTGTGTGGCTGGGTAAAAAATGATTTTTCAGTCCCCACCACCCCCTGCAATAATGAGAATAAGAATCTGTTAGGTGCTATAGCTTTTGACTAGAGCTCTATTGGGCAGGGCCATGTGTCCCACAGAAAATCTATAGCCTGCTTCAAGCAGGAGCCTAGCTAGTTCTGCTGCTAGAGTTTCCTTCTGCCTGCCTGTGAGTTAAACTCTCATGAGAGTGTCTGCTGGAGAGCCTGAGTACAAACAAAAGGGACTTCATTTAGCTTTCAGATAATTTGAAGACTATTTTTTGTGTTTATTAATCTTATTATACAGGTAGCAGAATTTAAAATAAGACTTGCCTTCATTCTGACCTAACATATACATAGTCTCTCTCACCTTGAATGTCTGAAGGCCGTCACTGTTTACCAAAAGAACTGACCATTGTTGGTGACCAGATGGACTTACATCAGTTCCCCAAGAAAGGAAATAGGGCAATGCAAGCCTGTGAGCATGAATGTGGGCGGTAGCTTCAGAGGACCTGGATTTGGATCCCAGATCTGCCACTTGCTAGTTTCGTGGCCTTGGTCAACATACTCTTCCTTTTCACGGTTCTGTTTTCCAGGTATGTACTTGTCACTAGGGGCGGCGGTGTTGGGGAGACCACAAGAGCTGATGCCTGTGACATGCTAAGTAAGTGTCAGGGGAAAGTGTTAATAAATATCATCATTATTAATGCATGGTACTGCATAATAGAGGTTCTCAGATAAGTGAAGATTAGCCTTTCAAGCATCATTACAAAAAGTAAACAGTTTTGATCCATTTCTTAACTGTCTTCTTAGTAAAGAGAGTGAATATTGAGAGGACAATACTATCCTGTTTCTAAACTGTGAAGGCTCAAGTGTTTACTGCCAAAGTGTGGGGAGATAGCTGTAATCTAGTTCTTTGAATTACCCCAGACAACATTTTCTGAGTTGTTTCAGAGGTGCTACTATGAACTTTGGGACCTGAGTGTCTGTGTTCAGATCAGTTTGGGAGATACTGGTGTTTGTCTTTTGGGGCTGCCATAAGAGAACAGCACAGACTGGGTGATGTAAACAACAGAGATTTATTTTCTCACAGTTCTGGAGGCAGTCCGTCCAAGATCAATGTGCCAGCAGGGATAGTTTCTGGTGAGTCTTCTCTTTTTGGTTCATAAGATGTGTTTTTTGCTGCCGCCTCACATGGTGTTTCTTCTGTGAGGATACTCTTAGTATCTCTTCTTCTAATTTAAAAAAAATTATTAATTTTTAATTTATTGTGTTTACATGGATTTAAGTGTCCCACTGAATATAACTCCCTCACCCCCCACCCCTCTGTCCCTTTTTATATCCCCTTTGCCCCCCTCCCCCTAAATGCCAACCCTCTTTCCCTCTAGGATTTGCTGTCCTGTTATCTGTATCTCTGTGTTACATATATAGAGTTTCCCTAATCCCTCACCTTCTCTGATCCCATCCTCTCATCCCCCTTCCCTCTGACTGCTGTCCCTCTGGTCCCTGTGACCCCGCCTCTGCCTCTATTCTGTTCCTCAGTTCACTTTGTTCATTAGATGCCACATATAAGTGAGATAATATGATATTTTTCTTTCTCTGCCTGGCTTATTTCACTTAGCATAATAGTCTCCAGCTCCATCCATACCACTGCAAAAGGTAAGATTTCTTTCTTTTTCACAGACATATAGTATATTCCATTGTGTATATGTGCCACAGCTTTATAACCACTCATCCACTGATGGACGCTTGGGCTGTTTCCAGATCTTGGCTATTGTAAACAATGCTGCAGTAAAAATGGGGATGCATTTCTTCTTTTGAATCAGTGATTTGGTGTTCTTAGGATATATTCCTAAAAGTGGGATAGCTGGGTCAAAAGGCAGTTCCATTTTTAATTTTTTGAGGAAACCCCTATAGTTCTCCACAGTGGCTGCACCAGTCTGCATTCCTACCAGCAGTGCAGGAGGGTTCCCTTTTCTCCACACCCTCGCCAGCACTTATTGTGTGTTGTTTTGTTAATGAGTGCCATTCTGACAGGTGTAAGGTGGTATCTTATTGTGGTTTTAATTTTCATTTCTCTGATGATTAGTGACATTAAACATTTTTTCAGATGCCTATTGGCCATCTGTATGTCCTCTTTAGAGAAGAGTCTATTCAGTTCTTTTGCCCATTTTTAATTGGATTGTTTACCTTCCTGGTGTTGAGTTTTAGAAGTTTTTTTATAAATTTTGGTTATTAACCCCTTATCAGATGTACAGTGGTACCTTGAGATACGAATTTAATTTGTTCTGTAACTGAGCTAATAAGTCAGTCAACTCATATATCAAACTGCCGATACTGGACCCCTGCGCCAATGCGTTAACTAGTGGCAGCTTCCCGAATCATGACTCATATTTCAGAATTTTGCTCGGGTCTCGAACAAAAATACAGACCGAGTCTCAGTTCGTAGCTTAAAAATTCCTATGTTGTTCTGTTTGTATCTCAAGGTACCACGGTATTGGCGAATATGTTTTCCCATTGTGTGTGTTATCTTTTTATCTTGTTCATGGTGTCTTTTGCTGTGCAAAAGCTTTTTAGTTTGATATAGTCCCATTTGTTTATCCTGTCTTTTAATTCACTTGCCCGTGGAGATAAGTCAGCAAAAATATTGCTATGAGAGATATTGGAGAGTTTACTGCCTATGTTTTCTTCCAAGATGTTTATGGTTTCATGACTTATATTTAAGTCTTTTATCCATTTTGAGTTTATTTTTGTGAATGGTGTAAGTTAGTGGTCTAGTTTCATTTTTTAGCATGTACAAGTCCAATTTTCCCAACACCATTTGTTAAAAAGACTGTCTTTACTCTATTGTATGCTTCTTACCTCCTTTGTCAAATATCAGTTGACCATAAAGGTGTGGGTTTATTTCTGGATTCTCTGTTCTGTTCCTTTGATCTAAATGCCTGTTCTTATGCCAGTACCAAGCTGTTTTGAGTAAAATGACCTTGTAGTATAATTTGATATCGGGAAGTGTGATACCTCTCACTTTATTCTTCATTTTCAAGATTGCTGAGGCTATTTGTGTTCATTTTTGGTTCCATATAAATTTTTGGAATATTTGGTCTATATCTTTGAAGTATGCTATTGGTATTTTAATAGGAATTGCATTAAATTTATAGATTGCTTTGGGTAATATAGACATTTTAATGATGTTTATTTATCCAATCCATGAACACAGTATATGCTTCCACTTGTTTGTATCTTCCTTGATTTCTTTTATTAATGTTTTATCATTTTCTGTGTACAAGTCCTTTACCTCCTTGATTAAATTTATTTCTAGGTACTTTATTATTATTATTTTTGTTACAATAGTGAAGGGGATAGTTTCCTTAATTTCTCTTTCAGACAGTTTATTATTGGTGTATAAAAATGCCACTGATTTCTGAATATTAATTTTATATCCTGCCACCTTTCAAAATTCATTTATCAGGCCTAGTAGTTTCTTGACTAAGACTTTAGGGTTTTCTATGTACAGTATCATGTCATCAACAAATAATGATAGTTTTGCTTCTTTTCCAGTTTAGATGCCTTTTATTTCTTCTTCCTGTCTGATTGCTGTGGCTAGGACTTCCAGAACTATGTTGAATAAGAGTGTTGGAAGGAGGCACCCCTGCCTTGTTCCTGATCTTAAGGGGATTGCTTTTAATTTTTGCCCATTGAGTATGATGTTGGCCGTGGGTTTGTCATAGATGACCTTTATCACGTTGAGGTATGTTCCCTGTCTTCTCACTTTGCAGAGAGTTTTGATCATGAGTGGGTGCTGGATTTTATCAAATGCTTTTTCTGCATCTACTGAAATTATCATGTGGTTTTTCTCCTTCCTTTTGTTTATGTGATGAATCACATTGATTGATTTGCAAATATTGTACCAGCCTTGCCTTCCCAGAATAAATCCCATTTGAACATGATGTATGATTTTTTTCATGTATTGCTGGATCAGGTTTGCTGATATTTTGTTGAGAATTTTAGCATCCAAGTTCATCAGGCATATTGGCCTATAGTTTTTTTCTTCATAGTGTCTTTAACTGGTTTTGGAATGAGGATTATGTTTGCCTCATAAAAGGAGCTTGGAAGTCTTCCCTCCTCTTGAATTTTTTGAAATAGCTTGAGAGGCTGAGTGTTAGTTCTTTGAATATTTGGTAAAATTCACCTGTAAAGCCATCTGGTGCAGGACTTTTGTTTACTGAGAGTTCTTTTGATAACTGCTTCAATTTCATTTGTTGTAATCAGTCTGTTTAGGTTTTCTGATTCTTCCAGATTGAGTTTTGGAAGATTATATGTTTCTAAGAATTTATCCATTTCACCTAGGTTGTCTAATTCTTTGGTACACAGATCTTCATAGTATTTTTTTTTACAATCCTTTGTATTTCTGTGGTGTCAATTGTTACTTCTCCACTTTCACTTCTAATTTTATTTTTTTGAGTCCTGTCTTGTTTTTTCTTGATGGATCTGGTTAATCAATCTTCTTTACCTTTTCAAAAACCAGTTCTTGGTTTCATTGATTTTTTTTTATTTTTATTTTTAAAATTTTATTTATTTATTTATTTATTTATTTATTTATTTATTTATTTACAGAGACAGAGAGTGAGTCAGAGAGAGGGATAGATAGGGACAGACAGACAGGAGTGGAGAGAGATGAGAAGCATCAATTATTAGTTTTTCATTGTGCGCTGCAACGCCTTAGTTGTTCATTGATTGCTTTCTCACATGTGCCTTGACCGTGGGCCTTCAGCAGACTGAGCAACCCCTTGCTGGAGCCAGAGACCTTGGGTCCAAGCTGGTGAGCCTTGCTCAAACCAGATGAGCCTGCACTCAAGCTGGTGACCTTGGGGTCTCGAACCTGGGTCCTTCTACATCCCAGTCCGATGCTCTATTCACTGTGCCACTGCCTGGTCAGGCGGTTTCATTGATTTTCTGTACTGTTTTTTAGCTTCTATGTAATTTATTTCCACTCTGATCTTTATTATTTCCTTCCTTCTACTTCCTCTGGTCTTTATTTGTTGTTCTTTTTCTAGTTCTTTTAGATGCAGGGTTAAATCGTTTATTTGAGTTTTTTCTTGCTTCTTAAGGTATGCTTGTAATGCTACGAACTTCCCTCTAAGGACTGCTTTTTCTGTGTCCCATAAATTTTGAGTTGTTATATGTTCATTTTCATTTGTTTCAAGGAAAATTTTGATTTCTTCCTTGATCTCATTGTTAACTCATTTGTTATTTAATAATGTGCTATTTGGTTTCCAAGTGTTTGAATGTTTTTAGTCTTTCTGTTGTAGTTAATTTCTAGTTTCATGGCATTGTGATCAGAGAAGATGCTTGATATGATTTGAATCTTCTTAAATTTATTGAGACTCATTTTGTGTCCTAACATGTGGTCTATCCTAGAGAATGTACCATGAGCACTTAAAAAGAATGTATATTCTGCTGCTTTAGGGTGAAAGGTTCTGAAGATCTCTATTAAATCCAGTTGATCTAGTGCAGCGGTTCTCAACCTGTGGGCCGCAACCTCGGTGGGGGTCGTCCGTTCTCAACCCACAGGTTGAGAACCGCTGATCTAGTGTGTCATTTAAGGCCATTGTTTCTTTATTAATTTTCTGTCTGGAGGATCTATCCATTGATGTTAGTGGGGTATTAAAATCTCCTACTATTATAGTATTGCTGTTGATCTCATCCTTTATGCCCATCAAAATCTGCTTTATATATTTAAGTGCTCCTATATTAGGCACATAAATATTTATAATGGTTAAATCCTTCTGTTGCATTGCTCCCTTTAGCATTATGTAGTAACCTTCTTTATCCCTTACTATAGCCTTTGTTTTGAAGTTGATTTTCTCAGATATAAGTACTGCTACCCCAGCTTTTTTTTCATTTCCATTTGCATGAAATACTTTTTTCCATCCCTTCCCTTTCAGTTTATGTGTACCTTTTGTTCTGAGGTGGGTCTCCTGTGGACAACATATGTACGAGTCCTGTTTTCTTATTCATGCAGCTACCCTATGTCTTTTGATTGGAACATTTAATCCATTTACTTTTAAGGTCACTATTGTTATGTACTTATTTAATGTCATTGTATTCTTTAAATCTATAATCCTCTTTTTCTAGATCATTTTTTCCTTTGCTCTTTTTACAGAAGACCCCTTAACATTTCCTGCAGTACTCATTTGACTTTAATGAATTTCTTGAGGGTTTTTTTTTTTTTTTTTTTTTGGTCTGGGAAGCTTTTTTATTGTCCTTCAGTTTTAAACTATAGCCTTGCTGGATAAAGACGTCTTGGTTGTAGGTTCTTGCTTTACATCACTTTGAATATTTTTTGCCAATCTCTTCTGGCCTCAAGTGTTTCTGTTGAGAAGTCAGATGTCATCCTAATGGGGCTCCTCTGTAGGTAAATAACTGCTTTTCTCTTGCAACTTTTAGTATTCTTTCATTGTCTCTTAACTTTGACACTTTAATTATGATGTGTCTTGCTGTAGGCCTCCTTCCTTGGGTTCCTCTTTAATGAAATTTTCTTTTTTTTTTTTTTTCATTTTTTTTTTTCTGAAGCTGGAAACGGGGAGAGACAGTCAGACAGACTCCCGCATGCGCCCGACCGGGATCCACCCGGCACGCCCACCAAGGGCTACGCTCTGCCCACCAGGGGGCGATAATCTGCCCATCCTGGGGGTCGCCATGTTGTGACCAGAGCCACTCTAGCGCCTGAGGCAGAGGCCACAGAGCCATCCCCAGCGCCCGGGCCATCTTTGCTCCAATGGAGCCTTGGCTGCGGGAGGGGAAGAGAGAGACAGAGAGGAAAGCGCGGCGGAGGGGTGGAGAAGCAAATGGGCGCTTCTCCTGTGTGCCCTGGCCGGGAATCGAACCCGGGTCCTCCGCACGCTAGGCCGACGCTCTACCGCTGAGCCAACCGGCCAGGGCTTTAATGAAATTTTCTGTGCTTCTTGAACTTGTGTGTCTTTTTCCTTCATCAATTTAGGTAAATGTTTAGCTACGATTTCTTCAAACAGATGCTCTATTCCTTGTTCATTCTGTTCTTCAGGAATCCCTATGATGCATATGTTTTTTCTCTTTATGTTGTCACAGAGATCTCTTAGAGTTTCCTCAGACTTTTTGAGCCTCTTTTCTTTTTGTTGCTCTGCTTCTGTTCTTTTGTTTATCTTGTTCTCTAAATCGTGATTCAATTCTCTGCTTCATCTACCCTGCTATTAATTCCTTCTAGTGCAGTCTTCATTTCTGATACTGTATTTGTCATTTCTGAGTAGTTCTTTTTTATGATTTCAACATCCTTTTTGATGCTTGCTCTTTATTTAGGTGCTCATTATGTCCATCTCTTGTTGCTGTAAGATCCTTGAGCATTCTAAAAGTCATTGTTTTAAACTCTGCAGCTGGGGTTTTGGTTACTTCTATCTCATTCAGTTTTGTTTTTTTTCTGGGGATTTTATGTGTTGATTCATTTGGGTCTCATTTCTCTGTCTGCCTGCCATTTTGTCTGTGTATTAGGTAGTGCTGTCTGGCTTTGAAATTTTTGTTTGGTCTTTATGGAGAAGATGGGCTCGGTGGTACTGTCTTCCAGGCCACTTGTTTTCCTTGTTCTAGGAATGCTTTTTGTGGGTTCTATTTTTTCTTTTGTTGTATATGAGTATTAGATGCAGTTGGTTTTTTCATGGGTATATTTATCCCTTCTTTCTGACTTGCTCTAAGTGTCAACCTTTATTATGTGTATTACACACTGTGAAATATCTGTCCTATTGGGCGTATTTATTCTCTGCAGTGTCTGGTGTCTGCTAGACTCCACCTTTGTGTGTGCTGCTTGTGTGGGTAGTTTAGTCTAGGGTTGGTGCTGTGTATCACTCACTACCAGTAGTGTTGGTTCACATCAGCTGTTGTTTGTAACCCGCTGTGGGCTTCCAATCTTCAGGTACTGCACTTTTTGCTGTTTGTATCTGCATTTTCTGTGTCTGGGTACTGTGAGAGGGGCCAACCTCTGTACAAGGATCAGCTTCCTCCTACTTAGAGATGATAACAGCTCTGTAAAAACCCCAAGCTCTGTAAGATTTATCTTGACTACTTTGAATCTCCTCCTCCTCTTGCAGCTGCCTGGTCTTCCCATAGAGTCTTCTGTAGTAAGACTGTAGTGTGACCTCAGATTGGCCTTACTCAACCAACCTCTCTACAGGTTCCACACTTGGTGGGTTAGGTCAACTGAGGTTTTGAATACAATGTTTATAGGACCCCCTACTTCAGGAGTTTCTTGGTCAGGAGCTCAGTACTGGGAATGTGATCCCTACTTCAGAGCTTGATCCCTTAGCCACTGGTGGATACTTAAATTTTATTTCTCCCCAACAAGGTGAGCAGTAGATTCAGACCAAGTATGGCTGACAGTTCCCTCTGAAGAAGTTCTTTCAGCTGTTGAGACCCCATCTCAGGGAGGAAGACTGAGAGAGTCCTCTCCTGGGGCTGTCTGTTCCCCTCCCAAAGATGTCTGAGCCCCTCAACCAGATCCAACAATAAACTCACAGAGACCCACATGTTAAATGCCCATGCTCCAAGCCTCTCTTCTTCCCCCCTGTGGAATCTAGCCTTGCAGAACAGAATATCCAGTGCCCAGGCAGGCTAACTGTGAAGATCCACCCTATCCAATGCACACCATCACAGAGAGTGGGACTTGGCATCAGCTGGGCCTGGTGTGAGGAGCTTTTCCTTAGGATACCACTCTAGCAAGGGTTTTTAGGTCCTGAGCCAATGCTTTCTACAGCTGGCCCCTGGATGTGTCAGCCCTGAGCCTCCCAAGAAGGATCCCAGTGCAGACTAGTGGGAGACACTGCCTGTGACTGGCCCTCAGCAACCTTCTTGGAGCTACAAGCAATTCAAAGTTTGTGGCTGCCTTTGCTGGGCCCAGGTATACATGGAAATACCAGCTGCATATCTAGGCTGGCTTTTACCAACTTTGAACCTGGGGGAAAGTCCTTATAAATGGCCAAGTTTCCCTGAATCTCACCTCCGGCAGCCTATCTGCTGGCTGCTTGTTGGGCTCAGCCACTGAGAAAACTTCTGCTAAAGTCTAGAGCCTGTGGCAATTCAGGGGTTAGGAAGGGTGGTGGGTGTGGCTCCACCCCTTGGCCCCAGGTGTCAGTTTGTCCAGACTTTTTTCACAGACCTAAGTAGGGTGTGACTCCAGGAATCCGATGGGTGTGTCCTGAGACCCAGAGGTGTGATCTACCCGCTCTCTGGATAGTTTCAGCTGAGTCTCTCGTGAGGTGGAAGCACCAGTCATAGACTTGGGAGGGTGTAGGGGGAACCTCTGGTCTCAACACCAGAAAACTTAGTCACTGACGCACCCCCTGCTTCCTGGCCTCTTAGAACAACCCTTCACCGTCCTTGGGGTAGAAGAGACTCTCCAGGGTGGAGCAGCTGCTTTCTCCCAGGCTGATCCCACTCAGAGGGGATTGCTCTACCCCCAAAAGATGGCGACTGTAGTACTGGAGAATGACTCAGTCCAGAGGTTCTGGTGGCCATCCCCCACAGTGTCTCTTCCTGAGCCTCTAACTTTAAACTCTCTTCATACAACCCCAGTCCTTTCAGCTCTCTCCTACCAGAGCCCTGAGTAAGTGGCTGTGAATGAGGTTTTCTGTGTGGACCCTTTAAAATGGAATTTGCGTCTGAGAGGTATGTTTCCTTCTTGAGAACAGAAACCCGTCTCTTTTCACAGCTAAATGCTGTTTGGTCGCCTCTTCCAGGCTCTGGGGCTCTAGGCTGGGGCTCTGGTCCTGGGGCTGAGGACCCACACCTCTCAGGGCAACCCCCTCCCCGCCCCCCACAGTGAGAGTCTCCCTGGGCCACCTCTCACTCCTGGGAGCAGGGCAGCCCTTTCCATGTCTCCGCCCTTCCTACCAGTCTTGGTGTGACTTCTTCTGTGATCCTTGGTTATAGACTCCTATTCGTTTAGTCCAAAGTTGGTTTTTCAAGATGATTGTTCTTAAATTAAGTTGTAATTCAATTTGGTCCTGGGAGGTGGCAGTTTGAATGTCTGCCTACTCCATTGCCCTCTTTCTCCCCAGACCTGATGATTTGAAATGATTTCCATTAAGTGTAAAGTGGAGAAAGTGTGCCAGCCAACCTCTGATTTCCTGGTTCTATTTTCCTTTTTCAGTATCTCTTCTTCTTATCAGGACACAAGTCCTACTGGATTAGGGCCCCACCCTTAAAAGACCTCATTCAACCTTAATTACCTCCTTAAAGCCTCAGTCACCAAAGACAGCCAAGTTTGGGGTAGGGACACAATTCTGTCCATAAGAACTGAGTATAAAACAAAGTCAACTATGTTTCTTTGTTATAGGACTTTATTATCCTAAAGAGACTCTCTAATAGAACATGTATTATGTTTCCCAAACTTATTTTCCTGCAATATTCTGTTTTAATTTTTAAGAGATCTCTTATTTAGGACTTGGAAAAGTACTCAAAGTGAACTCTTGTGCTAATCTTGTATGTGTGTAGGTGTGTTCTCAGAGAAAGGCTGAGGCTGGTTTTTATATGAAACATTCTAGTTTGTTCTCACCTTTTCTTACTGGTTTCCATGCTGGTTTTTATAAGGCCAATAAGCTGACCCCTTTCTTTGCAAGAGTGAGCTTGCACAGTGATACCTTCTGTCATATTAGCTATTTCGGTTGCTACTCATGCTCAGATAACCTGTCACAGTTTCTTTGGAAAGCTGAGGGTGACAGCATATAAATATTAATAAGTTGTATGTCATTGTATTTAGAAAGCAGTTCTTTCTCTCACTGAAAAAATGGTGATACTAAAATATAATGCTCTTGGGTTGCCATTGCTGTGATGTGACATGCTCATTTGTATTCAAAATAATTATTCTAGTCTGCAGATTTTTCTAATTAAATAGCTGGAGAAGCCATCTACCACTGTCCTATTTGACCTTTCTGTTATTGCTTATTTCTTCTTCTTCTTTTTAATGTATAAATAAAGGCTTCTGATTTTAATTTCCCCATGACTTTTTTTTTTTACTCATAAGTAGTACCTTTCTTGACATTTTTAATCAGTTCACTTAAAATGAAAGCTTATTACATTATCTTATTAACACAGTGTTAAAAGGCAAATTACTATAATTCCCCATTAGTAAGGAATTATTATTAATAAATATTGTGATTCACTTCTAGAAAATATTAAAGCATATATTTTGCTTCTCTGCATTAACACAAATATGAAATTTCATTATTAATTGCTGGTTGTTTTAGAAACAAAATTATTTCTGAGGCAGGACTGTGTTGTGAAAGTGTGGTCTCTGGAGCCCTAGAAGTCACTTATTAGCTGTTGGACCCTAGGGGGGTCTCATTTTTAAAAATCTGTAAAATGAGGTTATTTTGGTCCTGGCTGGTTGGCTCAGTGGTAGAGCATCAGCCTGGCATGTGGAAGTCGAGGGTTTGATTCCTGGTCATAGCACACAGGAGAAGCAACCATCTGCTTTTCCACTCTTGCCCCCCTCCTTCCTCTTCCACAGCCATGGCTCAAATGAGCAAGTTGGCACCAGGTACTGAGGATGGCTCCATTGTCTCACCTCAAGCACTAAAATAGCTCAGTTGCTGAGCAATTGAGCAGCAGCCCCAGATGGACAGACATCAGCGCAGATAGGGGTTGCCAGGTGGATCTTGGTTGGGGTGCATGCGGAAATCTGTCTCTACACCTTTCTGCTACTAACTTAATAAAAAAAAAATAAGGTTGTTTTACAGGGGGTGGCAATTCGTATAGTTACAAGGATGATAAACCCATTCCAGGGAGCTGAACATAGTATCAATTGATCATTAATTGACTGATTGATTAAGTAAAAAATTTGAGCAAACCTAAGCAGGAACAAACACACTTGCACATACATATCTTACTGCTATTCTGAACTTCATTTAACCATTCCCTTATTTGGGATGTTTTACTTTTTTCCAGTTTTTGCAATGATAAATAATGTTAAAATGAACTTTATTTGTATATAAATCCTCCCAAATCGGTGACTATTTCATTGGAGAAGATTACTGGAAGTAAAATTACTGGGTCAAAGGGTATGTTGCTTTTCTGAAAGATAACACAATTTACCATCCTCACTATGAGTTTATGAGAGCAGCCAACTCTCCACACTCTCACTGGTACTTAATAGCAGTACCTCATTGCTACTGAATTTGTGTATCTGTGGTTATTAATAATTAATAAGGCTAAACATTTTCTGATCTGTTTATTAACCAGTTCCAATTTCCTGAGACTTGTCTAATTGCACATGTCTATCTTTATATTAGATGTTACTGTTTTCTTACTAATCTGTAACAACTCTTTATATACTAAAATGATCAAGCCTTTATTATATTGTTTGCAAATATAATTTTCCTATTTATCATTTGATTTTAATTTGTTTATACCATTTTTTGGTAGATAACTATTGACATTATTTTAAGTGAACAAACAAATCTATTAAATATGAGTGGTAGATATGTGGGTGTTTATTATATAATTTTTTTCTAGTTAAAAATGATTCACAGATAAAACAAATTTAAGGATATACCTGCTCATTAAAGAGTTCTTTCATTTTATTTACACTTAGAAAGCCTTTCTACTTTTTTTAGCATTGTTTCATAAGTATTATATAATTTCTCCCCCCTTGCTTTGTTTCATATGGTGCTATAATCATTGACTTGTCTATCTTCTTACTAGACTGTGAACTGGAACCTTGTATCTCCAAGTCCACGGTGTCTTTTAGGTCTCATTAAATGTTTATTGAGTAAAGGAAAGAACAATCTCCGGGAGAGGAAGGACCAGGAGAAGGATATGTGAGGTTGCAACCTGAATGGTAGGATCCTGAAGCTGTAGGAATGACTTGTCTTCAGAATAGGAAGCTCTCAGCAGACATGACTCGACACAGATTTCATAGTATAGACTCAGAATCAGTCAAAATAGTTGAGACCGCACTGTGAATATATGCCAGTGACTGCCCCCCGGCCCGGCCACACATCTCTCTCCCAAGGTTTAAATAGCATGTGCATCTTTCTCAGAGAGGCTGCACACACAGATCAATACTAAGGCAGGGGTGTGCCACACCGGGCACTCCCATCACCCACCTTCTATAGCACTTAAGAACAGGAGCTAAACCGTTTGGCAGGACTTACTATCTTGCACCAATAAAGGTGTTGGGATTAGTCTGGTTTTCTAAAAAAAAAGCAAACTTCATAAGGGACCTGACCATATTACTTACACCTTATTTCCTACAGTGCTGAGACAATTGCTGAACATACAGTAGATGCTCAGCAAGTACCAAGGGGTTATCATTGCCTTTCTTTTTTCAGATTGCTAGCTTTAGCAATTTATGTACAAGGAAGACCTTGTTTATTTATTTATTTTTAGTCTCCCAGGATTTCCCTTTTTAACAAAATGTTGTTTTTTTTTTAAACCTATTTAGGGCTCAGAATAAATACTCTAAATATAATGTTATATCCCAATCAAATAGACTGGCTATTTTTTAAGCCCCATTTGGGATTCTTGTTTTCCACCACAGTTGCCTTGTCATTTTGTGTCACTTGCAGATAGGAGCTGTCTAGAAGATTCTTCTCCCATCAAAATGCAGCCTGGTTTGACCCTTAAATCTGTAAAGCTACTCATTGGAAAGATATGTGTCTCATTATCTTTTTGCTCAAGACTGGAGGCAGATAGTAGAACAGCTACAATGGGCTAGAAAAAGCTGGACAACCCAGTGTGAGTCAAGCAACTTGGTAAAGAGAAGTCAACGTCAGAGGGAAGTTCTGGGGTCTGATGCTGTGAAGTCACCATCAGTATGAGGTCTGAGTTACCTGGGTCAGAAGTTCTGGTCAGTACAATGTAGTTGTTTGAAAAGCTACTTTTCCTGGGGAACCAACAACTGGCTATGCTGGCTGCTTATATGAAAAAAGAAAGGCAGAAAGTAGTATGCTAGAATACAAGGTCCCCATGGAGACCTCTGTGGCAGTGCTGTTTCACATTCTATGCAGCCCTTTACTTCTAACCATTGTTTTTCCATTTTTATTTTTAAATAAAATTTATTGGGGTGAAATTGGGTAATAAGATTGTATAGGTTTCAAGTATACGATGTTATGATACATCATCTGTATTTTACATTGTGTTCCCACCACCCAGAGTCAACTCTTTTTCCTGTACCTTATATTTAACCGCTCCCTACCTTTACTACCCCTCACTGTTGGTTTTTACATTTTCTATTTTTAGCCACAGGTATAACTTTTTATGATTTTGCTGGAATTTTTTCCCAATGTTTTTACTGTGGTAAAATACACCTAACATAAAATTTACCATCCTTACCATTTTTTAGTGTATAATTCAGTGGTATTAAGTGTTAAGTGCATTTATGGTTTTGCTGGATTTTGACATTAAAGTTTTCTACTCAAGATCTCCTGCCTCGCGCCCATGAGACAAAAGAAGACAAACAGATGGGCACTTGGCATTGTATGAATTAGCCTGAAATTATTATATTTGTGTTTTAAAAATTCAGACTGACTTAAAGGGGATTTTATATTTAAAGGGTGCCATTTTTGTTGTTGTTAGTGGTGGTAGTTTTTTAAATGTGAAACCGAAATAAAACCTGGCTTTGCTGTCAAATATGACATTAAGGGATCTTCGCTGGCATGATGATTCAGATACAAATTTCTTTGGAATCTTAGGAATCACATATCTCTCATACACCAGAACTGACTTTCCAGATTGGTGTTTGTTCCTGTGAGAGGTTCAAATTTCAGCTCATCTGAAGTGTCTCCTGAAGGCAATGATTAAAAACACATTGTTCTTGTATGCCCTCGGTGGTGGATGCAGTGCCCAGCCGTGGGATTTAGGAAAGCCGCTCTGGTGTTCTGTGCCATGATTTATTCTGCAGATAATGGTGGTATTTTGCACATTACTGAAGAGCTAAAAGGAACGAAGAGATCTACATGAGTGGCACAATAGAATGACGCCATCTTTAGTGGTATTGTCCTATGAGCTAACCCTGCTTTGTTCTTACAGATACTCTTGTGTACCAGGAGTTTCAATACTTTCTGGATGGTGTGCATGTGTATAGGAGGTCATTGTGAATGTAGGTTGTTGCTTTAATTAGCCATTCCCCCCACGCCATTTACTCAACCATACCAGCAATGCAGGTAGTAAGACAAAGACACTCACATTCTTCACAGTTCACTTCACAGTTCATTTGGCTGCCTTGTCCCCTGTGAATGATTATTTGCAAATTGAGAAATAAAAAGAGCCAGCTAAGGGCTTTACAGAGTTGTATATCATTTCAACAAAATATATATTTTAGGAGTAATAGATTTCTAGTTTCATCATCCTATTCATGCTACTTCTCCTTTATTTCTTCCTCCCTCCTTTCTTTCTCTGGCACAGAACATGCTACCTAGTCACTATTGTCTCTCTTTGGTAAATGTCTACTCTTGATAACACCAATTGCACATCGTTTCTCCTCAGGTTTGTTTGTTGGTAAGATGCGGAGAGAGCTACTCTGAAGCTGCTCGGTTTATTATATGTGATGTTCTGTAGCTAGGAAATAGAATTCTGGGTGGTTTTTTACTTTTATTTTTTTAAATTGCAGATTGTACTTCATGATATCCTGCACTTAAAGAACATGATTACTGCTAATTATCATTTAGAAAATTGTTTTTTGCTTGATTAGAGATTTTAGCTATGTGTATTCAAGTCTAGTGGGTCTTCATTATGAGCATTATTTTCTATTCTATACTGGCTTAAATATTAGTGTATAGAAATTTAGCTTCGTTTTCCATACCTTTTGATGTCAGAAGCATAATCAGGGTAATTGGCTTAGATTGTTTTTTTCTCCTGTTGGTATTTCATATTATCTAATGTCATTAGTGAGCTGACTACTGAGTGGGTAATCTGCATGTCGGAACTGCTTCTTGAGCACATTATTACCATTGATTTTGATTATTTTAATTCCCATTCACCCCGGGCAGGCCCTGAAGCTGTGGCATATTATTCAAAGAATGCTTTCTTCCTTTCAGTGAGCAAGTCTTTCTGTTTCTGAAAACCCATCAGCATTCTGATAAATGCTGATTTATTACTGGATCTGGGGGGCAACTTGATTTTTGTAACATGTGGACAAGGGTGGTAGCTGAAGACTTGTGTGCCTTCATTCTGAAGGCAGTTAACATGGTGGCCTCCGGTGCCCAGAGGGAAGCTTTCAGACACGGTGCTAGGTCTCTGGCCACCTCGGGGCCTGCAGCCAGGACTCCCCTTCGTAGGACTCCTGTGCAGTTGACTGCTGGTCTGCAGCAACTGTACCCCAACCTGCTCTCCCTAGGGCTTGCCGGTTTTGTCTTTTGCGCTTGGAAAACGATTGCTGGGCTGATTCAGGAACTGCAATCTGCTTCCTTTTGGTTTTTGAGTGTATTCCAAAACTAACTGTAAAACGAACCTTACATTAAAGTCTAAATTTGGCTACGGTCATCCATAGATTCTGCTATCCCTCTGGCTGGGATGTGTCTGCCCTGCTTAGCTGCTTGTGGTTATGAAGTCATTTGTAGTTGCACAGAACCTTGATTGGTAAGGCTGTGAGGGAAGTGACCAGCGCCAGTATTCTGCTTCTTTTTATAGACAAGAAAACAGAGGCCTAGAGAGGAAAACGACTGCTTGAGATCACACAGCTACCGAGTGGCAGAGCTGAGTGGTAGAGTCCCCTTTTTTGAGCAGTGATCTTTACCCCTTAATGGCACCTTGTCACTGGATGATCTAGTGTAGCAACATAGTGCTCACACCTGCTAACCACCAGAGTCAATGTGGGTGACTGGCAGCCATGTCTGTATCCATGTAGTTCAATGTGTTTAGGGGGGGAGCAGAGGCTTTTATAGGGGAAAGGAGAATACAAAAGAAATGTAATTAAAAGCACGTGTTTATGTGTCTACACACATGTATATGTTAAGAGATATAACAGGGTGATTCTGCCTGAATGTGACCGAAGCCCCAGATTAAATAGTTTTTTTGTCTTTTCTCCTATTAGGGCAAGCTCTTTGCTCTTGTAATGCTGGGAAAATTCAGTAGTTTGGTGTTCTGTTAAGAGGTCTGACCTCGTTGGAAGGCTGGCCTGAGTGAGACTCCAGCTCTGGTTAGCAAGTTCTCCACTGTCTGGTTTTGAGGGTCTGGAAGTTGTGGAGGGTGGGGAGATGGTGAAAGGTGAAAAACTGGGCAGAACTTTTCTGTTTGAAGTTTCTGTAATAATTACTTTAGGATCTTCCAAGGTGTAATTTCTAATGAATTTAATTATCGGAGGAATTCTTAATTATCAAAAGGGTTTTAAAATATTTTAACCAAGAAGCCTTCAGGGTAAATAATTTAGACTATGTGACATTAGTATCCATAACTGGCAGTTCTAACAATTTAAGTTAAGTTGGCTTCATCAAAGGAGGCAAATAAAATCGATCCAAGCAATATTTTACCATACATGTCTAGAAACAAGAATCTTAATTCTAAACAATCATTTCCCACTGTGTCCTCTGTGGACCAGGCCTCTCTTCGTGTTAATTTGTTGGTTTCTGGTATAGAGATGTGAGTTAGTGACCTCCTCTCTCAATCATGTGTGAGAACTTAGTCTTCTGACATATTCACAATATGCCTGATTATACCACCTTCCTTCTCAATTCAGTTAAAACCACCAGCCAAGTGGGCCGCTTGGCACCGAGTAAACCTTGGACCAGCCAGATTGTTACAAGACTGACTGAATTTTTGTCTGAGCTGCCAGGAAAGTTTCAGATTGAATGGATCTGGATACTTAAGCTAATATACTTAGTGAAAAGGATAAAAGGATGAACTAGGCCAGTGATTTCTAGACCAATGCAATTTCTATTTGAAGACTGACACAGAATTATCACCAACTATGACCAACACATATATGAGAGAGAGAGAGACAGAGGGGGAGAGAGAGAGAAAGAGAGAGAGAGAGAGAGAGAGAGAGAGAGAGAATTAGCAATAAAGGATAACCTTTAATTCAATTAAAAAAACTACAAAAAACTTAATACAGTATCGTTATTTATTTTTTCATTTCACCAAAGACTTATAAGAACTGGCATTTAACAACTAGTGAGCCAAATGACCTTTCTGAGACCCTTCTAAATATAACATTGACTTGTGTTCAACTTAAACCTCACTGTGACTCAAAGCCCCTTTTCATCTTTTGATCCTCATTCATTCTTTGCCTCCTCAGTAACTCTTTCCTTGCTGGCATTATCCCTCAAGCCCTTGCTCCCACTTCCTCTTTCTCCTGCTTCTGTCCTCTAATGCAGTGTCTCTCAGGGAATCTCTCGATGGCAGACAGGCTGTGTGTCAGCACTCTGGAGACCTGTGTCCGAGGGACTGGCTTTCCTATTGAATGTGGTGGAGTTCTCAAACCTAGTGAGAGTGCTATCGTGCAAAATACTCATGCCATAGATTGAAATGTGAAAGTTCACTGTGCTGCTGACAGTGTTCATTCATAGCGAATTCTGGCTATCACCCTCTAATCCTCCAACTAGCTATGTACCTACCAGGTAGTTTTGTGTTGTGAATATTTTTCTAATTAATCTCTAATAAATTGAAAAACTGTTCTTAAATCAAGATATAGTATGCTATTTGCAGAGGCGGGTTTAAGGACAGGCGCACCAGGCACGTGTCCTGGGGCCCCAACTTCTGAAGGGCCCCGCAAAACCCCAACTTGACACTTCTTTGTAATGACACCAAGTTTGGTTTCATATGTGCAATTTTAACATGAATAGTACACAATATTTTTTTTTATTTAAAAATATGGTTAACATGTATTTTTATTTTTCCTGTCTCTTTCTTTTTTTTTTAAGGGGCCCAATATTTTCTTTGTGCCTGGGGCCTCAACCGACCTTTATCTGCCTCTGCTCTTTGCTTCCCTTCAACTGACTGGACCTACTAGTCTGTCATAAAAATAGATTAATGGGCTGAAAATCTCACCACAGCTTGTTTTCTTATTTTTGCAGAAATTTTTACTTTTATTTGGGTCTGGATTTATAGTAACTGTGAGTCTGTTTTTTATTTTTTTCCTCAATATTTGGATTTCTAGTTTTAATAAATTATTTTCAAAATATACAAGAGTGATGGGCAATTAAAAAATATGTTTTATAAATTATACAAATAAACCTGTTTTTGATACCCATAAAATCAGCTAATTTGGTTTTTTGATAAAGATTAGGCTAGAGTGTTCCATACTCAAATGACGTAGGGGAACTATTTTATCAGTTAATATGAACCAAAACACTTTGCTTTAACAAGTTGTAGTCTTGTATTATAATTATCATGAAACACAAGATACAGCAGATGAATAGTGGCATCTCAACTTAATCTGTTGGCACTGGTTTAAATTCGAGGACTGGAGAGTGTGTTTTGACTAATGAAAGAGAATACTGTACAAATTCTCTAAAACTTCAGATAATTATTTCTCTCACTCAGCTGTAAAAAATTATAATAAAGTCTCTGTTAATCAGGTATCATGATTCTTTAAAGCATTTTAGCTGATACTTTGTCAGAGGTGGCTTTGATATCAATAGGGTATTTAGGGTCTTCTTTGGCGGAACATAGAGTTAAATGTCTGGGATATTCTCAGTTTTTCACATAAAAACTTGTGGTCCATATAGTCTAAGGGTTAAAATACTAATGAATTCAGGATGAGGGTGAGACACTGGCTTAGCTTAGCAATTTGAGTTTGAGCAGCAGAGTTGAGGAGAGCATGCGTCTTTTAAGCTTATGTAAGTTCTGTATTTAAGGCTTTGGGCATGCGTGAGGGTGGCCTTCCAGCTTTGGAATCTTCTGCCTGGCTCTGCTCTGCCTCAGCAGTGGTATCGTGGACAGAGCACTGACGTGCACAAAGAATTCCTGGGCTCAACTCCTGAAAGCACCTCACTAACCAACGACTGAGAAGATCTCTCTCTGAGTCATGGCCTCCTCATCTGAGAATGGCAGTGCTTCACGCAGACAGTTATTGTGAAGATTAAAAGACAAAATGTGGAGAGAAATCTTTTATACATTGTGGAACTCTGTAAAAGTATCAGGTATTTGCCCTTGTGTTAACCCTGTCAGAAGCAAGTGTAGTTGAGGATTGACAGGGGTTGACCACATACATATCTCTCTACCCTCTACATTTTCACCTAGTGACATGTGGCAGGTGTACAGCACCCCTCCTCACCTTCTCTGGTATGTTGATTTGATAGCAGTGTTGGGCCATCGGTCTTATCATGTAATTATATTCAGTTTTGTAATGTCACCAAAGGGACTCCTCGTCAGGATAGGTACAAACCTGAAATTCTAGACCAGGGGTCCTCAAACTTTTTACACAGGGGGCCAGTTCGCTGTCCCTCAGACCGTTGGAGGGCCGGACTATAAAAAAAACTATGAACAAATCTTTATGCACACTGCACATATCTTAATTTAAAGTAAAAAGCAAAACGGGAACAAATACAATATTTAAAATAAAGAACAAGTAAATTTAAATCAATAAACTGACCAGTATTTCAATGGGAACTATGCTCCTCTCACTGACCACCAATGAAAGAGGTGCCCCTTCCAGAGGTGCGGTGGGGGCGGATAAATGGCCTCAGGGGGCCGCATGTGGCCCGCGGGCCGGGCCGTAGTTTGGGGACCCCTGTTTTAGAGGCTTGATGGTAGTCATTTCAACCTCAAAGTGTAGGTTGATATGCCCTTTAAAAACTAGCAGTAAAGAATTAAAAACAAGTAAGACTTCTGCCTGAACATGTTGCAGAGGGGAGAAAATTCTGCCCTGGTGGCATCTTTGCAGGCAGTCCTGACAGAACGGGAGGCATGTGGAGACCCATGCTTTGTTCTTGGCACTAAAGAGCCAGGCTGCTGGGCCCTTTGGCAGAAGGAACTGTAGCGTCTGTTGAGAGCAAAGAGTGTATTTAAAACAGAGTTTCAATTTCTCAGTTTCTTGTCACTAGGGGTGAGCAAACCCAGTAGTGCTTTATGTTTTCAGAGTCTGACTTGTTTTTCAAGCATTTTGTGTTTGGCTAAATTCTACATGTGTTTTGCCAGCTTTCCTTCTTTAATTATTAGTATTAAACCCATGTGTATGAATTTGAATGGAAATTTAATAGCCATTTTAATATTTATTTATACTTAATTCATCCAAATGCTGTGTGAGTGAGGGCCGTTATATCTTGTAAGGAGTCTTTGAAGATAGTTTATAAATATTTCTTCTCATAAGATGTAATACTGATTCCATCTCTTCTCTCCCACAAAATAAATTTGGATTTGGGGATGGTTAGGATAAGATCCGGATTCCAAAGCCATGATGCTTACTGTGGGGTTTGAATAGCACAAGGTGAGTTCTCACTGTCTTAACTGCAGTTGACATGGAGACAGTTTTTTTGGTAAAATCCCCAAGTGTGTTTTTGAGAAAGCACACGTTCCTTTAGAAAACATAATTCTCCATCTCTTGGTCTTGCTTACAGTTGCCAGAGCAATGGAAAAACAATTTCCGTGGCCCATCATTTTTTTCCCCCAACTATGACACACAGATTGGTTCCGGGCAGTAGGAAATGAGTAAAAAGAGAAATGGTAATTCCCAAGTACTTCTGACCTTCTCATTGCCCAGTAACCCATCTGTGTCTCTCTTAGGCTTTGTGCAGTACTAACTACATCAGTAATACTGATTTAAAGAAACAGGCATTATTGTTAATGATAACATAATAATGCTACTTTTCCCTAGTAACAAGGTACTAATTCTGTTCATAACAGTTTGTTCAGAGACGATGTTGGGAGTGGACCTGGAGTTATAAATGTTAGAGCTGAGGGCAGAATGAGGAAAAAGTTAGTGTTCATCTGGTCAAACCCTCTTGTTATCAAAGGTTTGAAATAGTAAATGAAACAAGTACACACCTAGGCACATGATAGGCTTATAATAAATGCTTTTGAATTAATATATTAATTAATATTAAAATTAAGTTCTTTTTATGCCTAAGGAATTATAAGTATTTCTATTATTAAATACCCAGAAAAGAAGTGCAGTGCTTTATTCTGAGGTCTTTTACTGTCCTTTGTCTGCAACACAGTTCTGTGTTTCCTTGGAATGAGAATAAATTTTGTACTCTCTAATCAGTCAATTTTAAAACAGTAAATATTATACTTTAATGACTATTACATTGATGGGTGAGAAATGAATCCAAAATTATTAGATATTTGGTTATAATTTATGATATTGTCTACCTTAGAAACTGTACTGTTTAGATCTTTTAAAATGAAACATTTTACTTTCAGATAATTATATATTTATATGCAGTTATAAGACATACTATAGAGATATCTCACGTGCTCTTTATCCAGTTTTACCCCTAATGGTAACATCTTATAGCACTATAGTACAATATTAACACTAGGTTATTGGCATTAATACAATCAATGTATAGGACATTTTAAAAAACTGGTGCATAATTGATGTGTAACATTATATTATTGATATTTTCAGGTATACAATTTAATGATACATTATTTGTATACTGTACATTTTGAAATGATCACCACAATAAGTCTAGTTAACATCTGTCACCATACACAATTACAAAAATTTTTTTCCCTTCTGATGCGGACTTTTAGGTTTCAAATATGAAACTTTCAAATATGCAATATAGTATTATTAACTACAGTCACCATGTTCTACATTACATTCCCATGACCTACCTACTTTATACCTGGAAGTTTAACCTTTTGACCCCCTTCACCCATTCCCCCCGCCCCCCCGCCACTACACTTCTGGCAACTTCCAGTCTGTTCTCTGTATCCATGAACTTGATTTTTATGCTTATTTTTTTTAGATTCTGCATATAAATGAAATCATATGGTATTTGTCTTTTTCTGTTGATTTATTTTACTTAGCAGAATGCCCTCAAAGTCCATCCATACTGTTGCAAGTGGTGAGATTTAATTTTTCTTCTTTTTTCTTTCTTTCTTTTTTTATATGGTGAGAGGAAGGGAGATAGTGAGGCTGACTTCCACATATGCCCTGACTGGGATCTCCCTGGCAACCCCATCTGGGTCCAATGCTCAAGTATTAAACTCTTTTTAGCTCCTGAGGCTGATGTGCTCCAGTGGAGCGATCCTCAGCACCCAGGGCCATGCTCGAACCAATCAAGCCACTGGCTGTGGGAGGGGAAGAGGGAGAGAAGGGGGAGAAGGAGGGGTGGAGAAGCAGATGGTTACTCCTTTTGCATGCTCTGACCAGGAATCAAACCTAGGAGGTCCATCTGCTGGGCTGATGCTCTATCCATTGAGCCACTGGCCAGGATCTAGATTTTTATTTTTCTAATGGCTGAATAATATTCTGGTGTGTGTGTGTGTGTGTGTGTGTGTGTGTGTGTGTGTGTGTGTGTGTATGTGAGATCGTCTTTATCCATTCATCTGTTGATGGACACTTAGGTTATTTTCATATCTTAATTATTGTAAATAATGCAACGAACATGAAAACAATGCATTTTTTTTTTCCTTAAGCTGGAAGTGGGGAAGACAGTCAGACAGACTCCCGCATGCGCCTGACTGGGATCCACCCGGCATGCCCACCAGGGGCCACGCTCTGCCCACCAGGGGGCGATGCTCTGCCCCTCTGGGGCATTGCTCTGCCGCGACCAGAGCCACTCTAGCGCCTGGGGCAGAGGCCAAGGAGCCATCCCCAGCGCCCGGGCCATCTTTGCTCCAATGGAGCCTTGGCTGCGGGAGGGGAAGAGACAGACAGAGAGGAAAGAGGAGGGGGGGGTGGAGAAGCAAATGGGCGCCTCTCCTATGTGCCCTGGCTGGGAACCGAACCTGGGTCCCCCGCACGCTAGGCCGACGCTGTACTGCTGAGCCAACCGGCCAGGGCCTGCATATATCTTTTTTATTTAGTATTTTCCTTTTCTTTGGATAAAAACCCAAAAGTGGAAGCTGAATTATGTGGCAGTACTATTTTTAATAACTTTTTCAGGAACCTCTGTTTTCTATAGTGGCTGTACCAATTTACATTCCTACCAACAGTGCACAGTGTTCCTTTTTCTCTGCATCCTCATTAACACTTATTTCTTGTTTTGATAATAGTCATTCTAACATGTTCTAGGTGATATATCATTGTGGTTTTGATTCACATTTTTCTGATGATTAGTAATGTTAAACATCTTTCCACTTTCCTGTTGACTATCTATATGTCTTCTTTGGAAAAATGTCTATTAAGATCTGCCCACTTTTAAATTGGATTGTTTGTTTTTAGCCATTGAGTTCTGTGAGTTCATTACATATTTTGGATATTAACCCCTTGTAAGATACATTATTTACAAATATTTTCCTTTCTTAGTAGGTTGCCTTTTTATTTTGTTGATTGTCCTTTATTGTGCAGAAACATTTTAGTTAGATGTAGTCCTGCCTGTTTAATTTTGCCTTTGTTGTCTTTGCTTTTAAAGTCATATCCAAAATATCATTGCCAAGACTGATGTTAGGAGTTTACCACCCATGTTTTTTCTTATAGGAGTTTTATGTTTTCAGATCTTATATTCAAGTCATTCATTCATTTGAAGTTATTTTTATGTGTGGTGTAAGATACTAGTCTAGTTTCGAGATACAGAACATTTCTATCCCCATGAGAATCCCTCAAGTTGCCATTTTATAGCAAATCCACTTCCCTCCCATTCTCACCTCTTTCTTAACTCTTCGCAACCACTAACCAGTCTTCATTTTCATAATTTTTTTTATTTACAGAATGTTGTATGAATGGAATTATATTGTATGTAACTTGTTGGGATTGTTTTTGTCCAGCATAATTCTTTGAAGGTTCATCTAGGTTGCTGCATGTATCAACAATATGTTGCTTTTTATTACTAAGTAACATTCTACATTACACAGTATGGATATAACACAATTTGAAGGCTATCTTGGGTTCTAAAATTTTCTTAATATTTTTATTTCTTTAATGAGTCTTTCTATTTCTTTGCAGAGACTTTTATTCTTTCATTTCTTTCAAGCATGTTTGTAATTGCTTGCTGAAGCACTTTATGACAGCTGCTTTAAAATCTTGTTCAGATAGTTTAGACATCTTTGTCACTTAGTGTTGGCATCTGTTGATTGTCTTTTTTTCATTCAGTTTGAAATCTTTCTGGTTATTGATACGATGAATATTTTTTATTGAATCCTGGACATTTTAGGTATTGCATTTTAAGATTCTAAATCTTATTTAGACCTTCTGTTTTAGCTGGCTTTCTCTGTCACCACTCTGGCATCAAGGGGAGGGGAGGAAGCACCTTGTTATTAGCAGGTGGAAGCCCTGCTTCTCCACCATGCCTCTGTTGACTCTCAAGCACTCTCTTTATAACTGCACAGGAGCTCTGACACCCCACCTGGCTTTGCTGATACTTCCCTGGCTGGGAGGGGTGGTAGGAATGCCCATTACTGCTCCCCACATGGTTTCCACTGACAGCATAAGAGGGCAGGTGACCTTGTTATTGCTATTGACAATGGTAATGATGAACATCCTGACTTTCTACTAGTCTCCTATGCTATCACTCTAGCAGGAGAGGGAGAGATGCCTCGTTACTGCTGGGTAGGGTGAAAGTCCAGGCTCTCCACATGGTCCCTGTATTTGTTATCATGCAACAGGGATGAAAGTCCTGGTTCCCTGCTTGACACCTCATTACAGCCTCCAGCGGCAGGCTCCCAGCAGCCTTTGTTGGCATGGGTGGGGGTAGAGCCATTCTTTTTCCTATGGTATTTGATTGGATTGAGGCAATTAGATTTTCATTGTCTAAAAGTTTTGTCTTCCTAGACTGCTCCTTCCCTGGTCCTTTGGCCACAGAGTGCCTGCTTTTGTTGTTATTGTTGGCCGACATTGGTTGGCATTTCTTTCTGATAGCTCGTTCAACTCCCAGTCTGAGGTATGTGAGGTAGAAAGGAAACCCAGGAAATTCCCACCATTTTGTTCCTTGCATTTTGTGCTCCCTAAGAGTTTTGATTTATCTCCACCTTTTAGAGACTTCTATGTTTGTTTTATATAATGTCTAGCTAGGCTTTTTTTTTTTGTCGTCAGTGGGAGGAATAGGGAAAAGTAAGTCGACTCCACTTTCCCATGTTTACATTTAAAACAGCAGGGGAAGAGATAAAATTGGTGTCAGAGAGTAAAAGTATTTTTTTATGGTTCTATTAAATGGGAAAGGCAAGTTTTGTTTTTAACCATCGTGCTTATCTTGAGTCAAACATTTTATAAAACCATTATTGCTTTCTAAAAAAACCTCCACAGCTACAAAGCTTGCCACCTTTCACAGTTAACTGGGCCAGACCTTTGCATGTTGGTGCATTTCAGCCAGCCCTTCCAGCAGGAGACTCTGGGAGATGATGTCACAGCCTCAGGGAAGCTTCCTGTTTTCTCAGTCCCAATCTCCTTTGCTTGTCCACGTCTTCACTCTTCATAGACATGTGGTTTATCAGCAGTTTTATTTGATCACTCAACTCAGGAAAGGGTTTTGTGTGATGACACCTTTATCATGAACAACATTTTAACCCCATTAAAAATGATGATTATTATTTGGAAGACCAGTTTTTGACTCTACTATTAGCTTTGTCTTGAAAAATTATATTTCCACATTCATATACATACATACACATGTATGAAGCCTCCAACCTAAAAATTGACTGTTCACATTTTATTGTTTCAAGAAAATGTGAGTTTAATATTTTAGTCAAATCAAATGCCAAGTGTTTCATTTCAGGCCCTCAAGTCCATATTGACAGGGCTTTAAATCTACTACTTGTGCATATGGATCTTGTTAGATGTTTATAGTTTGAAGGGAACCAAATGTCAGTGGCACCTTTGGTCTATGAAAAGAGCCAGTGGAGCAAGCAGTTACTCTGCTTCTGTGAGGTGAGAGCAGGCACCGGAACACCAGGTACCCGCCGGTCAGCATTGCATAAACAAGGCCTTGGCTGGGGGAACTTGGTTGGGCTGATAGTTGCATGTTTTCTCATGGATATGTTTGCAGAGACAGGCGTAAGAAGTTCTATGATGGGAGGACTAGCACAGTCTCTCTGTAGTAGCACTGTCCAGTAGAATTTTCTGTGATGATGGAATGGTATGTCTGATGTCGATCATGTAACCACTCAACACAGGTAGCTAGTGGGTACTCAAAATGTGGTTAGTGCAATGGGGAAACTGAAAATTTTTTGAGACAATTTTTATTTGATTTAATTTTAATTAGTTAAGCATTTTAATTTTAATAGACATATGTGGCTAATAGTCACTATTTTGAATAGCCCAGCTGTAAAGCTAAGCCAGATGTGAAGAAATACCAAGAATCAGTTCCTTTTTTATACCCATAACTACCCAGAGTGATTATTATGTATTCCACCCATTTATCAATCTATTTATCCATCCATCCATCCATCCATCCATCCATCCATCCATCCATCCACCCATTCATCCACCCATCCATCCGTCCATATACCCAGCCACCCACTGCTGAAGTGTATGTTAAGCATATCTATAACAAGGCACTATGATAACTAATGAAGGTACACAGGCACATGCTATTCCTAGCCCTCCTCCTGTTTCAATGTCATATTGAAATGAATTTCTCACTCAGCACAAAACATTAAGAGAAGACATGGACTGTAAGTTCAGATAGACCTGGGTTTCAATTCTACCTCAACTACTCCACTTTCTTGAGCTCGTTACTTAATTTCTTTGAGCTTCAATTTGTTCACCTATAAACAAAAGATTAAAACCCACCTGGGGTTTATTTTATATATCACTTTGGATGGATTGTGATATCCAGATATGTATTTGGTCAAACATTATTCTGGATGTTTCTGTGAGCGTGTTTTGGATGAGATTTACATTTAAATTGGTGGACTTTGAGTAAAGCTGATTGCTTTCCATAATCTTGGGGGAGAAGGACCCTGTTCCACCAGTTTAGTCCCTGAGTAAGAGGACATTCTCCAGCAGGCTGCCTGAGACTTCATCTGCAACAGCAACTCCCCTGGTGTTTCAGCACACTGCCTTTGGGCCAGAACTGCAACTGTGTCCCGAGGCTCTAGGCTGTGGACCTCCTCTAGCAAATTTTGTACTCACCAAGACTCCAAAACTGTGTGTTAATTCCTTAAAATCTCTCTCTCTACATATAATGTTTGTGATGTACTCTCCCAATTCATTTGTTGAAGCCGCACCCCCCATAATGTGATGGCATTTGGAAATGAGGCCTTGAAAGGTAATCAGCGCTAGATTAGGTTATGGGGGAAGGGAGGGCCCTGAGGATGGGATTATGGGCCTTCTAAGAAGAGAAAGAGAGAGCGAGTGCTCTCTCTCCACCGTGGGAGGGCACAGTCAGAAGGAAGTCCAGGAAGAGACCTCTGGCCGGAACCTCACCATGTCAACACCCTGATCTTCCAGTATCTACCACTGAGAACTACATTTCTGTTGTCAGGCCACCCAGTCTACAGTGTTTTGTGATATCAGTCTGAGGAGACTAATATAGCATCCTGTTGGTTCTCTTGCTCTGAGAACACTGACTAACTCACCACCTCACACAGTTGTTGAAGAACTTGAATGAGACATATGCAAAATGCCCATCACAGTGTCTGGCACGTGGTGGGCACTTGCTGGGCAGCAGTACCTTTCTGAGTGCTGCCAGACTATTAGTTCCAGACTAGGCCCTCCCTTCATGCTTCATTTCTGTGTCTTCCCACTGTTCTAACTCTTGCCACCCTTTAAAACCAGCTTGCGTTACTTCCACGGCATAGTTTTTCCAATGATTCCAGTGGGTAACAATCTCTTCCTGTTCCAAACTAGCATACTTGAAATCTATGCCTTTAAAGTTCAATACTTTTTGAACATGCTTCTTTGTTTAAAAATTAAAAAATTCACTGTTTAGAGATGACTTACTATGGACTAGGTACTATAATAAGTACTCGCTACTACACATTATCTTTTTTAATTCTCAAATTAACTTTATGTTGTAGGCATTGGAATAGTCACTGTACACTTCACAGATGAAGAAATGAAAGCCCAGAAAAGTTAAATATGTGTGTGATTATGCTCTAACAGAGAGGATTTACAGCAATTCCCCCTTGTCTGTGGGGGATATGTTCTAAGACCCTCATTGGATGCCTGAAACTGCAGATAGTACTGATTTTATATGGCATATACTATGTTTTATTTCATACATATATGCTTATGATAAAGTTTGTAAATTTAGCACAGTAAGAGATTTACAATGACTAATAATAAAATAGAACAATCAAAACAACATGCTATAATAAGTTATGTGAATGTAGTTTCTTTCTCTCTCTCCAAACTAGTACAAAGTTCTCTTTTCTTCTTTATGATGTCATGCACAGGAGATTAGTTCTTAGCAAAGACTTTAGCAACCTCAGCAAACAATTGTTTTTTCCTTTCTTATTAAGAACTTTCACCTTTCCACTTAAAAAAAAGTACTTTACAGCTTCTCTTTGGCATATTCGAATGGCCATCATCACTACTCTTGTGCTTTGGGGCCATTATTAAGTAAAATAAAGATTACTTGAAGACAAACACTTAGAAACTGTGAGGGTCAGTCTGATAACCTAGATGACTACTGAGTGACAAATGGGCAGGTAGCGTATACAACATGGGTATGCTGGACAAAAGGATGGTTCATGTGCTTGGCAGGATGGAGTGTGATAACTTGAGATTTCAGCATGTTACTTAGAATGGCACACAATTTGAAGACTTATGAGTTTTTTTTTTCTGGAATTTTCCATTTAATATTTTCAAACTGTGGGTAACTAAAACAGTGGGAAGGAAAATCGTGGATAAGGTGGGACTACTGAATTATATATGTCTTTTTTGGTGGTGTCTGTGGCCCCCACTTGCACATAAACTCCATGATTTTGTTTACTGCTGTATCCTCAACATCTTAGACGCTACCTGGCACATGGTACACACTCCATGAGGATTTATGGAATGATTTCTGATGTTGAAGAAAACTTTATTTATGCAGAAATGTTAGGAAGGTGACCATTTTTTCTACTCCTTTCCACGACTAGGTCCTGGGAGTTAAAAGAAAGGCCTACGCTTAATTAAATTTCCTATAAGTTGCCTGAAAACAAGGAAAACAGCTACCTTGTTAAACTTACAAAAGGATTGTGTCTGAGGCATCTCTGCATGGCCTGAGTGTGCTTGTGCAACTGAGGAGGCCAGCCAGGCTGCACCTGGGCCACTACAATGACTCAGCTGGCCTTTCTGCCAAGGATCTCCCTGTTCTCACTGCCATCCTCCCCTCCCCCACCCTCTTTGTCTCACTGCCTATAGGGGCCTAACCATCCTTGTCCAACTTCTCTCTCCCTTCTCCCATCATCTCTCCCTCTATGCCCTCTTGGCTCTTTCTCTTCTTAAGCAATTGACAAAATTGTGCAACACAAGTCTACATTCTATCTGGGTCTGTCTTTCTCCTTCCCACTAACTTTTGACAAAAAAGACTTTTATATTCATTGAATCTAATAATAAAGAATTTGCACTTTATTATGTAAGCCTTTTTTTGTATCATTTTTTTTCTAGAAATTAATTTTATTTATTTTGCAATGGTATTCGTTTATGAAGGATTCTTTTCTCATTTTCAGAATTATGGTAAAATCTATATACAATAAAGGCCACCCCTTTTAGTGCGAGTTTGGGCAGTTATATTCAGCTGTGTAGCCAGACCACAGTGAAGTTATAGAAAGTTCTATGACTCCTGAAATTTCCTCCTGCCCCCTGACGGTCAGCTTCTCCCACCACCCACAGCACCTGGCAACCACTGATTTGTTTTTTATCCCTTTATATAGTTTGCCTTTGCAAAAATAACGTATAAATGAAGCTATGCCTTATGTAGTCTTTAACAATTATTTTCTTTGTAAATATTTTTATTTATTAAAAAATGGGATATAATTGACATATCTCATTATATTGTTTTCAGGTGTACAATACCATGATTCAATATTGTATACATTCTATAGCCATTTGAGTCTGGCTTCCCTTACTTGGCATAATGCAGTTGAGATTCATCCATGTTGTTGTGCTTATTATAGATTTGTTTCTTTTCATTGCTCAGTAGTATTCCATGGCTAGCTACAGTTTGTCAGTTCTGCATTAAGATACCTTTGGGTTGTTACTAGTATTTGACAATTTTGAATAAAGCCAGTGTAAATATTTGTGCATAGGTTTTTGTGTGAACATAGGTTTTTATTCCATTTGAATAAATACCTAGGAGGGGTCATATGAAAAATCTATGTTTAAATTTATAGGAAACTGCAAAACTGTTTTTCAAGGTGGCTGTACCATCTTACATTCCAATTAGCAGTATATCAGAGTTCCAGGGGCTCCATATCCTTGTGCGCACTAAGCATTGTCAGTTTTTTAAAATTCCAGCCTTTATAATAGCATCTCATTATGGTTTTAATTTGTATTTGACTAATGATATTGAACATCTTTTTATATGATTATATGCTATATTTACATCTTCTTTTGTATAGTGTCTATTCAAATCTTTTTCTGAATTAAAAAAAAAAGTTGTTTTCCTCATAATGAGTTGCAAGAGTTTTTTATGTATCTTGGGAAGTCTTTTATTAGAGACCAAACATTTTCTCTCAGACTGCCTTGCCTTTTCATTCTTTGACAGTGTCTTTGGAAGAGCAGAAGTTCTCAATTTTGATGTATTCCAATTTATCATTGTTTTTTCTTTATGCATTGTGCCTTTGGTGTCACAGTCAATCTTATGGAAGTTGTTTAGTTTTAGATTTGAGTTTATTTTTGTAAAGGATGGGAAGTGTGGATGTCTGTCTCTTTCTCTGTCTGTGTGTGGGTATCCAGTTGAGCACCATTTGTAGAAAAGATGCTGTGAAAGATTTAAAATTAGCACACAGGCCTGACCTGTTGTGGCGCAGTGGATAAAGCACTGACCTGGAATGCTGAGGTCGCCAGTTCAAAACCCTGGGCTTGCCTAGTCAAGGCACGTATGGGAGTTGATGCTTTCTGCTCCTCCCCCCCCCCTTTCTTTCTCTCTCTCTCTGTCTCTCTTCTCTAAAAATGAATAAAAAAAAATTAGCACACAAACCAACCAGTGGCCCTCCAGCAAGGAGAGTTGGAAAGTGCTGATCTATATAGCAGTTTTGGTGAGCTGCTGCCCTAAAATCTGTTCTCAGATCACAGTAAAATGTCCAGGTGCCCTTTGCATGAGCCACACCTGCTCACCTTCCACTAAGGTTACGTCCAGGTTGGATTAGAAAGGCAGCATGAGCTCATACCTGATTAATCAAAGAAGAGCGTTTTAGCTCTCTCTGTTTGGTAAATAAAAGGCATTCTCAGAAATTTAATACAAGGCTTTCTTTCTTTCTTTTTCTTTTTTTAAAAATCTTTGAACAATCAAGGTTGTAATTTTTCTTCCCAATATGTTCCAAATCTCTCTGACTGCTGGAGAAATTGGATAAAGGTTTCCTTCTATCTTCATTTTATCACATATTGCTCTGTTCCAAATAGTTGGAAACAGCTGGATGTTTCATTAGTCTGTAGGAAAGTTAGAAATTGCCAAAGACTGGCAAATGATTCATATGTATGTGTAAAATGCTATATCAAAATCCAGAAGAGAGAGCATTGCAGCTCAGGTGGCATTGGCTAGCAGTCTCCCATGAAGGGATACCTGGCACTACGTGGTATCTTGTTTATCAGGGTGATTATGCTCTCACTTCCAGAGGAGAAACTGAGGACTGAGTGCTCATGTTAGCACTTGAGTAATTAGGCCAATCTTCATGCTGGCATGAGAATAAGCCAGCCATGTGGACATCGTAACCCAGTCCTTGTGGGAAAGACTTAATACTGCTGGAAAAAGCATTTCATCACAGGGAGAATAATCAGTTATTCTTGGCACTACTAAGTTTGTTCTGAAATTGATGCTAACTTAAAAGCCATGTAAGCCTATTTCTTCACGCCCTCTCTCATCTGCAAGGTTTTAGGCTGTATGAATTTATCAGCTCAGTAACAATGACTAGATACGTTAAATTTGAGTGACCCTGTTGAGTTGTCTGGAAAATCAGGAATTCTGTTGTCTAGTCCAAGAATAGTTTCTAAAATAACAAGAGGGTACATCATCAATGTTAAATGCAGCTGCAGTTTCTCCTGATCAACACAGAAAGGATACTAGTGTAATGCTGAAAGTCAGAAATCACTGGTTAATTGAATGGACCCCTGTCTTTGTGGTGGTATTCTAACAAACTAAAACCAATGCCTCATACCTTCCAGTTCCTATCTTAGAAATTAATTTGTTTCTTTTCTTTTTGGGAATTAAACCTACTCAAACTCATTTAAACAAAGAAGAAAAATTGTTAGAAAAATATGGAGCTTGTCATGGAACCCAGAGTCAGGCTGTGGGAGGTACCAGTGCAGCTGGATAACCACTTTGTCTTACTGGGGCCATGTTCTTGTCTGACTGTCTCTCTCTGCATGACTGTTTCCCATCTCTCTCACTAGCACGGTCCCGTTTATTTTCTTTTGAACTAATATGGCTGCCCCAGCCTCAACTTTATATCACTTCTCAGTTCAAGTACCCAACAGAGATCAACTAGACCCCTGAGATCCCCTGATTTCCTGTATTTCTAAGTCCTGTTTCCTGGCCTAGGCTTGTCTTGATTTGGTGCTCACTTCTGAGCGTAAGGCCAGAGTCTTGGGGCCTGCTATCTAGTCAAGGAGGTGTGTGTGTGTGTGTGTGTGTGTGTGTGTGTGTGTGTGTGTGTTTGGGGGAGGGTCATACTCTCTAAAAATTGACATGGCAGGGCAGACAAATTGACCAACAGGCCAACTGGCTATACTTCCCTGTAAATGTAAATTATGAATATAAAGTGGAGGAAGTTCTAAATGATATGAACATTAAACACTGTTCAGGAAGAAACATAAGTTCCAATGCAGCCTTGCTTTCTATCCTGGAGCCAAACAGACTGAGAGGACCAGGAAGGATCTGCACGACTGCCTCGGGCGACCCTAGAAAGAATAAATCCTGTGGTCTGTCTCTATTCATGTTGACTTTGCAGTGACTTACAAAGCTGAATTAATCAAATAACATTCTAAACCAGGTTGGTAGGGCCATCATCTTCCTGGAGACCAGGACTTATACTGATTATTATCCAAATTTAGGTGACTAAATGGCCACCATGGAGCTGCCTTCAACATAGCAACAAACTCAACAGGAAGGGTTTCTTGTAGAGAAAGAGGATGGGGACAGATGAAGAAAGTTGTTTCATAACTTAGAATCTGTCCAAGTGGATTTGACTCTCTCAATAAATATGAGTTTTAGAAGGAATAGCCTCATCACACCTTCTCATTCCATATATTAGCCTCTTTATTTGTACCTTTTCTTCACCATTTGTACCTATTCCCTATTTGGAGTCCGTCTCTGCCTTTCTTTAACAGATGTCGTATTTGTATGATGTCTGCTCATGCAGGTGGGTATGCCACCCAGGAGGTACAGTTAATTCTCCACCTTTCTCTAGAGACAGAATGGGGTAAAGACTCAGCAGATACTGAGGGGCTGGGTCCCTCAAATGAGCCACAGAGGTTTGCTGGTGGTAGGAAAAAATGTTATGGGCAGGAAGAAAAGTTAAATTTCGAGGGTGGCAATATGCATATAGGAAGCAGCAAGCGATGGGGCTTATGGGAGAATAAGCAGAATGGGAGTGGCCAGGACTCCGGTGGTCTGGTGGAGAGTTCGTGAGTCAGGATAGGTGTTCACTGACGAGGAAGGGGAAGAAGCAAGCTGGGGAGTGGGACAGTCTGTGCCTGGCTCACCTAACACAGAATCCATCCTTTTATCCTGATGTGCTCCCCACCCCCACCCCAAAGATGAGTTACTAATTTAGTAAGGGAGTGTTCCCAGGAGAAACTGGTAAGGGAGTAGGAGAAGCATGATAGGGAAGAGACAGATAAGAAGGGTATGATTTCTGGAAAAGTCCCTCAGACAGCAGCTGTAGCCTGATCTGGTATGGAGCTCTGAGGTAAGAGTGTGTCTCGACTCAAGACAAGAAATTTGGATTTCCATACTTCTGAGTCTCTCTGTCATTGGTTAAGGTCTCCAAACCCTGTGAGCTTCTAGCTGGAGTTTTAATTTAGTCCTAGAATTAGAGAGGCCTTTCAGCCTTTCTATGAAAAGCACACTTTGTACAAGTGCTTAGGCCTTAAAAAAATGTTGACACATTACATGGCTTTTTCCTAGGGTACACCAATCCATTCATTCACCAAACTTTCACTGAATGCCTACTATGCATGATAGTTGTGCCAGGCACTGGAGATGTAAAAACAACCCAACAATAGTCCAAGTGGTTTTCCAAGTAGTTAAGGAGACAAAGAAATCATCAATTCTTATTATAATAGATCTGTTAGAAGATCATGCCTATTTTATTTGACAGTATAGCTTTGGTGCCTATTGATCAAATTTCTACACAAAATTGTTAAAGAACTGAATTATCTCTTTCTTATCCCATTTTTACAAACTACTATATCTTTTTAGCTATTGTAATATACTTAAATTAGCCTCAGACTTGAAGGACTTGATTTCTCCAGGTAAATAAACCTTTGGGGAAAAAAAGAGGATATTAACCCTGTATTCATTCAGTGTACCAATTCTCATAAAGAAATATTCTCTTTTCAATTTTTCTGCTGGAGATTTCTTAATTGTCCTGGTGTCTCATTTAGACAGACATATAGGTACATAGATAAAGATGTAGGTACTTATTGAGCACTTATTATATGTCAAGTACTAGGCTAGATAATAGGAGTGTGTTTAACCCTCCAGAAGACCACCTAGAGAGTTTTTATTAAAATTAGATTTGGAAAAGCTTGTAAAAACCTTACAGGGTGATTAAAAAAAGTGAAATGTGTTGTGTGTGTGTGTGTGTGTGTGTGTGTGTGTGTGTGTGAAAAATCTATCAGTAAAACTGCTTTAAAAAATATTGATTGATTTTAGAGAGAAAGAAAAGCAGGAAGAGAGAGAGAGAGAAACATCAGTTTGTTATTCCACTCATTTTTGCATTCATTGGTTGATCCTTGTATGTACCCTGCCTGGGGATCGTAACTACAACACTGGTGTAGCAGCACTGGCATAAGGGGGATAGTGCTCTAGCCAACTGAATTACCTGACCAGGGCCAGTAAAGCTGCTTTGAATGCATGGGGAGAGCTTCTCCTGTGGAGGGCTGTCGGACTGTGACAAAGCTGTGCTGGCAAGAGTCCATATTTTATCAGCGCCAATACATAGGGAATACCAGCATTCCTCCCAGCAGGACTTCAAATCATAAGTAAGCAGAGAGGATTCTTGGAGTACAGCTAGCAAATAGTGACTGCTGATAGCGCACTCTACTTTTCCTGCTTCTGGGCTCTAAAGGAATATTTTGGGTAATACTGTATGAAGCACTAGGGTGGTGAAGGAAGATGATTGATGAAAATATTTATACTAACAGATTCTTTCCATACCCAATATAAAAAAAGAAAGGAAGGAAAGAAGGAAGGAAGGGAGGGAGGGAGGGAGGGAGGGAGGGAAGAAGGAAGGGAGGAAAGGAGGAAGGGAGAAAGAAAGTAAGGAAGGAAAGAAGTAAGGGAGAAAGAAAGGAAGGGAAAGAAAAAAGAAAAGAAAAAGCAGAAACTTCAGTTTAGATTAGAGACAGAAAGTAGGTCACTAAAAGTTGTCTGCAGCCCTCTTTCCCATGGTGTTTTCGGTGGCAAAAGAGATGGTGAAAAACTGATGCTAAGTGATTTTAATTTTTATGATTGTAATCAGCCCTTTTATCTTAAAAAAATCTTAATTGTTACAGAAATACCAAAAATAGCCATAAAGAAAATACTGACCAATAGGCACAGTGTCTTTGGGTCTCTTTCAAATCAAGCCTGAGGGAATTGGATAGGGTTGAGGAGGGAGCATTTGAAACTATTATCCTTGATGTGGTGCCCTCAGATCAAATAAAGATAAGTATGGCAAGGGAATAAACAATTGGATTAGTCATGCAGCCTAAGTAAGTCCTTTGCCTCTGCCTATAAGACATGGGAACCTCCACGTATTGTGGGTGAAATCAATCAGAGTCTGGTGGCATTGTCAGCTGGAATCAGCTCTGTGTCCACCCCACACTTAGACTGTATGTCTAGAATCTGTGTCTTAATGTAAATTGTCTTATAGCTATGTCTTCCCTGGGGCATCAGCTTCCATCGTCCAGATGGCAGGGTGACACGGTGGAAATAAACATATGGCAGGTTAGATCTGTTGTGCACAGAAGAATAAGTACACTGTTAAAAGAGCTAATCGAATGAAAGAGTCGATGCCACAACAGTGCACGTCTCTGACACAGATTGCCAGAAAGTAAAACTTCTGGGTAAGGGCTGTTGAGAAATAGTGAAGAACAAACCTATCATTAGATGCTAAACATAGGTAGGAGGTGAGAAAAAAGAGATTTAGGGAGAGGTAGAGAAAAATTAAGGTCTAGATACAAATTGTGCTTTGAAATTCTGTGGGGAAATTGTCAACAGCAGGGACAGTAGGGCAGCTGTTTGTCCAGTGGCTTTTGGTCAACTTCCGTATTCTTTGGTGAGCGATTACCTTATTTTGGCTTTCCCCAGGAGAAGCTGCCAAGGCAAGGATTAAAGTGCATGTAGTTAATTGAGGGAACACCAGTAGGGGATAGGGAAATGAGACAAGGATGTGCAGAAGCCACCAAGGGAAGGTATGTTATCAAACCAGCTACCACTGTGGGTGACTGAAATTCAGTCCCTGGGGAAGCTCTAGCATCAAGTGTCAAAAACACTTTCTCAAAGTCACCCTACCTGAGGGGAAAGAGAGTGGGGTATTTATGCACCAACTAGTTTCAGTCATGGGTTGAGGACTTCTCATTCATTTTTCAGTACTTTGTCCGTCTCCTAGGCATCGAAATGACTTCAGGTGATAAGAAAACACCATCAGTCAGAGAAGGGCGAATGCCGCAGTTGGAATCTAGGCAGATGTATACTGAGTGATAACAGTGAGAGGATGCAGGCAGTGCACTAATATCATTGCAACTAAGATTTTGCAACCAAAAGAAGTTTACACACACACACTCACACTCATATTTATACATGTAAATGTATAAATTTATATTTTATTTGTTGGGTAAATTTTGCCTGTCAGTGTTTGGAAATTGGCACAGAGAAGGAATACAGAAAAAGATTACAGTTCTATTTCATAAAAAGCAATAGCACCTAAGATTGAATAAAAGCTTTCCTTCTTCCTGTTTTATCTCTGATGCTTTTAACCTTCTGGAAACAGGGCCCAGCAAATGGAAGATCTTGTTCTTATAACTAAATATTATTTGAAGATAAAAATACTATTTGGCAACATGGAACTTTCTCCAAGCTTACCTGAAACTTGTGATACATTTTGGTGATAACATCATAGGCTACAAAAATTTTCAAATCATTCTCATGAAATAGAAATCATTGTGTGCCAGTCAAGATGGTGGCATAGGTAAATGCAGTGCTTGCATCCTCCCATAACCACATCAAAATTACAACTAAACTACAGAACTCCTGAAATCTAGCTGAACTAGGATATAAAGAACCACATCAAGACTGATAGAAAAGGCAGAGATGCAGAACTGGCTAGTCCCATACCCGTGAGTGATGGATAAGATATCAGGAAGGATATCTTAGCTGTGGAGGTCCCCCATGACAGGCAAAGGGTCCCAGCCTCACCCTAGGCCTCCCAGCCCAGGGTTCCAGTGCCAGGAACAGAAGTCCCCATAACTTCTGGCTGCAAAAACCAGGGATTGTAGCTGAGTGAGAAGGAGAGCTGCTTGAGTCCCATACAGTTCCTCTTAAAGGGCCTGTGTATGGATTTACTTAGACTCATTCCTTCTGAGTTCCAGTGCTGATGCAGCAGCTTGAAAGACATATGGGAAGGAACCGAATTGTCTGGCATCAGAGCAAGGGCTAGAGGGGCAGCTTTCTTCCAGACAGAAGTGCTGGCAGAGGCCATTGTTCCTTTTCTGAGCCCTTCCCCCACATAGCTGGCAGGTGACCATCATATCTGTTCTCCACCAACCTGGCTATCACTGTTTGCCTTACCCTGATGATTCCCTAAGACCCTGCCACACTAACTTGTGGGCCCAAGCTATTTCCAGTGGCTTTTTCATACCAATAACTTGTCTTGGCTCATGCTTTAGAATTTCCTAAAATCTCTCAAATAAGCAGCATCTGGCCTCGGCATGCCCTGTACCTCGTGCTAAGTAGTCCCAGGCCTGCCACTATCAGCAGCTGACCTTGGTTCACAGGCTGGCCTCAAATGAGCACCTTCTAGCTCAGCACTTGCAGATTGCTTTTTAACTCATGCCAGGTGGCCCTAGGCAGAACACCAGGTGGTAGCTGACCTTGACCTGCACTTCCCAGGAGGCCCCAGAATTCAGTGCACCCAGTAGACAGCTTCAGACCATGCTGAAGCACCACTCAACAACTACCACAGGAGACACATTTAAAGGGCAAGCTGAGTGGTCATCAGAGCCCTGCTGAAGTAAGTCCTGCTCTGTGGGGTGGGCCCCTGCACAGCTGATTTATCATAGCCAGTCCTTCCAGCTGATTGGCCTGGGGTAAATCCCTCCCACTGATGTGCCATTGTCAGTCCAAGCTCAACTACAACAGGAGGGTGCACACAGCCCACATGAAGTGAGGGGAATACTGGAGTGCCCAGCTGGGGTGAAAAGGAAGGCTGTGCCACTGGTTCTTACAGGACATGTACTACATTAGGCCACTCTACCAAACCTGATAGCAGATCTATCTACTACATAGAAACAAATACAAGGAAGCTGCTAGATGAGGAGACAAAGAAACACATCTTGGCCCTGGCCAGTTTGCTCAGTAGTAGAGCATTGACCCAGCATGTGGAAGTCTCAGGTTCAATTCAAGGTCAGGGCACACAGAAGAAGTGACCATCTGCTTCTCCTCCCCTCCCCATTGTCTCTTTTTACCCCTCCTGCGGCCATGGCTCAATTGATTTGAACATGTCATCCCTGGGTGCTGAGGATGGCTCTGTGAAGCCTCTGCCTCAGGCACTAAAAATAGCTCAGTTGCGAGCACGGCCTCAGATGGGCAGAGCATGAACCCCAGATGGGGGTTGCTAAGTGGATCCCAGTAGGGGCGCATGCAGGAATCTGTCTCCTTATCTCCCTTCCTCTCACTTAAATAAAAAAGAAAAGAAAAGAAAAAAGAAACACATTTCAAATGAAAGAACAAAACAACATTGTAGAAAAAGAACTAAACAACATGGAGACAAGCAATCTACTAAATGCAGAGTTTGTAACACTAGTTATAAGGATGCTCAATGAACTTAGGAGAAGAGTAGATGAACTTAGAGAGAACTTCAGTGGCATAAAAAAGGGATGTGGAAACCGTAAAAAAAGAACCAATCAGAAATGAAGGATACATTAACTGAAATGAAGAATAATTTACTGGGAATCAATGCTAGCATAGATAAAGCCAAGAATCAAATCCATGATTTGGAATATAAGGAAGTGAAAAACATCCAATCAGAACAAAAAAAAAGATACAACAACAAACAAACAAACAAACAAACAAACAAAAAGAGTCCCCCATATAATGTAAGGAGCTTCTGGAACAACTTCAAGCACATGAACATTCACTTCATGGGCATACCAGAAGGAGAAGAGAGAGAGCAGTAAATTGAAAATCTATTTGAAAAAATTAATGATGGAAAATTTCCCTAACCTGATGAAGAAAAGAGACATCCAAGTCTAGGAAGTCCAGAGAGTCCCAAACAAAGAGACCCACATCAAGACACATCATAACTAAAATGCAAAAGTTTAAAGACAAAGAGAGAATCTTAAAAGCAGAAAGAGAAAAGCAGTTAGTTACTTACAGGGAGCTCCCATAAGACAGTCAGCTGATTTCTCAACAGAAAGTTTGCAGGCCAGAAGAGACTGGTAAGAAATATCCAATTTTATGGAAAGCAAGGACCTGCAACCAAGATTACTCTATCCAGCAAAAATATCAATTAGAATCGAAGGACATAAAAGAAATTCACAGACAAGGAAAAGCTAAAGTTCATCATCTCCAAACCAGAATTACTGAAATGTTAAAGGGTCTTCTTCAAGAAGAAGAATTAAAAAAAAAAAAAAAAGAACAATAAAATGTCAATAAATACATATCTATAAACAACTGAGTCTAAAAAAAATGAAATAAATGAATAAATAGAACAGAAAGAGATTCATGATGCAGAGAACCTGTTGATAGTTGCCAGATGGGAGAGGTGTTGGGGGAATGTGTGAAAAAGATGACGGGATTAAGAAGTGCAAATTGGTAGTTACAGAATAGTCATGGGTGTAGAAAGTACAGCAGAGAAAATAAATTATTAAAATAGTATTTTAATAACCTTATACTCTGTCAGATGTGTATGAGATTTATTAGGATGATCACTTATAAGTTATATAATATCTAATCATTGGGGTATATATCTGAAAGTAATATAATGTTGTATGTCAATTGAAAAATAAAAAAATGATTTAAAAAAATTTTAATCTATAATCTGATGTAACACAAAGGATCAGATTGTCAAATTAGATTCACATGAATCAGATCTTGCCCAGTGTCAAACTGCACTAATAATTTCAAGGATAGGCAATCAGGAAGCTAGTCTGGGATATGGAGCATGACTCCTGCTGTGTGAGGTAACTTCATCAGGATCTCATGGCTAATCTCTTCTGGAGCAGAGGGGTGCATGTCTATTCTAGGAAGGAAGTACTGTACCTGAAAGCCAACTACATGGTTTTTCTTCTTTGACTTATTAGTATATAAATCTGTGAGTATATTCCTAATGATTGAACTACCTTTGTTTTCTGATGGTATTTACTATTTTTATGTGTTTTGATTTTTTTTTCTTTTTTACACAGACAGAGAGTCAGAGAGAGGGACAGGTAGGGACAGACAAACAGGAAGAGAGAGAGATGAGAAACATCAATTCTTTGTTGCGTCACCTTAGTTGTTCATTGATTGTTTTCTCATACGTGCCTTGACCAGGAGGGCTCCAGCAGAGCAAGTGACTCCTTGCTCAAGCCAGCAACCTGAGGCTCATGCCAGCGAACTTGAGCTTTAAGCCAGCGACCTTTGGACTCAAGCTAGGACCATGGGGTCATGTCTATGATCCCATGCTCAAGCCAGAGACCTCTCATTCAAGCTGGTGAGCCCATGCTCAAACCGGATGAGCCCATGCTCAAGCCGGCAACCTCGGGGTTTTGAACCTGGGTCCTCTGTGTCCCAGTCCAATGCTCTATCCACTGCACCACTGCCTGGTCAGGCATATTTTAAATTTTTGAATTTAAAAAACTCCTGGATTTATAGTAAAAAAGTAATAAAGAACTCACTGTGTATTGCTTATTATATTTTTATTAGGTAACTTGCTATACTGAATTATGTATAAGGTAAAGTGTTTATTAACTGGGTTTATTTTTTGAACCTTTTGCTATAAAAGGGAATCTAATGGATGCAGCACGTTAGTTTGACAGAACTCTTTTCCCTAGAAGAACATAATGAACATAAACAACATATTTTCACATTTCATAGGAGGGGGAAAGTGAGACAGAGAAGGCTGTATAAGGCACAGTATCTTCAACTTTTTTAGTAAGGACTATAGATATATCCATTTCATTATGAGTCACATTTGATTCAATGCCTCAAGAGGAATATGACAGTGGGGTGTCATAATGAAGGCTGACCAGTGGCTACTGGGACTTTCTTTGCCATATGGAAGATGAGCTATACTATGATGTGCCAAGGATACATCTACTCCATGTTAAAAATCCTAATGCAAACAGGAGAAAAGGAAGTGCATAACAGATAAAAGTCTAAAAAATTGGGGCTACATAACTGTGGTTAATGTAATTAAGAACCAAAGGTTTCTTGAATGATCAAGACTCATGTGAAGACCAAAGCTGGTAGACAAGCCATGCCCACAAAATTGAATGCCTAGCTCTGGTGTGGGTTTTTCTTGGTCTGGTTCTATGTGTTATAAAATAAAGACTATGGCATTATTTTGTAAATTTAGAATATAAAAAAATACAGATGTAGAGTTGAGGACAAAATATTTTGAATGAGAAAGTTCTTAATTTTTTTACAAAATGTGGAATCTTAAAGAGACATTGCAGTGTGGCTCAGAGCACGGACTCTGGAGTCTCATTGCTTGAGCTCAACACTTAGTTCTACTATTCATAGTTGTGTGGCTTTTTGACAGGCCACATAACTTCCCTGTTCTTCAGTTCCTTTCTTTGTTAAGTGGGATATTCTTAGTACCTATTTTATAGAGCTGTTTGTAAAATATTTATAATAATATCTGGCACATAATAAACCCTATCAGTGTTTTAAAAAGAAATGCATAAACCTTAATGAAAGCTCTTTCATCGTATTCCTTCCGTATCTCAGAGAGTTTTTTCAAACATTTAAATTTAGCAAATATTTACTGACCACTCATTTAGACTGGGTATGTGCCAGGTACTGGGTAAGAATGAGTTTCTATGGTCTCTGCCCTTCCAGGTGCTCCTGATAATACTTATTTTTAAATCAAAATTTTAAAGTATTTTGAAATGATAAACTTACAAAAAAGTCAGAAGTGCAATTAATAACTTTTTCCCCTGACCTCCCTAATTGCAGTAGGAGTGACACATTACTACCATCTAGCACTCAGACTGTCACTTGTCCTAGTAATATTTTCTATTACAAAAGATTCCAGGTTAAAATTACATGTTGAATTTTGCTTTCACATCTCTTTAGTTTCCTTTAGTGTAGAATGTGATCTTAGTGTAGAATGTGATTTCCTTGTCTTGAATGACCTTGACACTTTTGAACATTACTGACCAATTATTGTATAGAATGTCCTTAAATTTGAATTTGTCTGATGTTTCTTCATGATTAGATTTAAGCTGTGCCTTTTGAGAGCAAGAATATAGATAAAATTCTGTGTTCTTACCATTGAATCTTTCCAGGTATTACAGAATTTCAAATTATTCCGTAATAATGTCCATTGTGATCACTCAATTATGATGGTGTCTGCCAGGCTTCCCCATTGTAAAGTTGTTGTTTGCTTCTTTGTAATTCATAGCATTTTGTGGAAAGGTATTTTGAAACTATATAAATACTCTGTTCCTCATCAAAATTTTAATTTGTTTATTTCAGAATGGACTTATAGTTACCTATTTTATTCAATGACAATTATTTTATTCAATATTATATTATATTATAATCTATTGCTATTATAATATTTTGATTGTCCTTGATTTGTCTAATGGGAGTCTATTCAAGTTGACTTCTGTGTCCTTTTGACTTTTCTACCTTGCTCTTCGAGCTCTTCCTTGCTTTCTGGCATGGCAAGATATTTCACTTACCTTGTACCTTCCCTGTTCCAGCCTGGGAATTACCTGTTCCTCCCAGGATCCCTGGTTTCTTTGAGTGGAAAATGATATTTAGAATAATATCTAGACACTAAGTATGTTCATTGTCATTGTGGTGTCATTGCTCCTAGGCCCTTGCTGTGAACAGAGCTATATTTATTTTCAATTTTATCTATGTATATTGAAAATAATTTATTCACATCAATATATTCATTTTCAATTTAATAATATGCAGAGTTCATTCTACTTTTCTCCCTTTCTGCTATGCTGAAAATTCTTTCTGTATGTAACCAATCTCCCATCTCTGTTGCTGTCCTGTCCCCACTGGCAGCTCTCTCCTCTAGATGCACAGGCTCCGTCCCCTATTCTACTCTGAGGTCACACTTTCACTCTGCCACATGAAGCCTCTCCTTAGCCTGCGTGGGCTCAACACCTCACACTCCAGTTCCCAGACAAGGATGCCCTCCTTGCCCTATGTGGGTTCTGACTTCCCAGGCCGGGCTGTCCCTCCATGGCTCCTCAACTGGTCTTGGCCCCAACCCCCATACCAAGCTACCCCTCCCATGTGAACACCTTCCTCACCTGCTCAGGCTGTCAGTCATTTTCAATGTGACTCAGAGAAAAATTTTAAAGTATCCTCTTGGGTATCTACAAAATTGTGTTTAAGAAACCAAGCTCAGAAATATAAATAAATATAATTTACTAACTTGTATTATATTAAAAAATATGTAGCTTATGTAGCTTAGCCTGACCAGGTGGTGGTGCAGTGGATAGAGCATCAGACTGGGATCTAGAAGACCCAGGTTTGAAACCCCAAGGTCATGGCTCGAGTGTGGGCTCCTCTGGCTTGAGTGCAGGCTCAATAGCTTGAGCGTGGGATCATAGACATGATCCCATGGTCGCTGGCTTGAGCCCAAAGGTCACTGGCTTGAAGCCCAAGTTCACTGGCTTGAGCCCAAGATCGCTGGCTTTAGCAAGTAGTCACTTTCTCTGCTGTAGTCCCCCAATCAAGGCACATATGAGAAAGTAATCAATGAACAACTAAGATTCCACAACAAAGAATTGATGCTTCTCATCTCTCTTTCTTCCTGTCTGTCAGTCTCTGTCTCTGTTTCTCTCTCTCTCTCTGTCACAAAAAAAGTGTAGCTTAGAGTACTAAGATGAAATTTGTTGATTCTCCTGCTCACCTTCATTTTGAGCTTTAAATTAAAGCAAGTGCTGTGAGACCTCATCCGCTGACTGATGAGAAGGGAAGGAAGGCACAGCCACATTTGCATCGTGTAGAGCAGGGGTCCCCAAACTACAGCCCGCGGGCCGCATGTGGCCCCCTGAGGCCATTTATCCAGCCCTCGCCGCACTTCCAGAAGAGGCACCTCTTTCATTAGTGGTCAGTGAGAGGAGCATAGTTCCCATTGAAATACTGGTCAGGCCTGACCAGGCGGTGGCGCAGTGGATAGAGCGTCAGACTGGGGTGAGGAAGACCCAGGTTCGAGACCCTGAGGTCGCCAGCTTGAGCGTGGGCTCATCTGGTTTGAGCAAGGCTCACCAGCTTCCAAGGTTGCTGGCTCGAGCAAGGGGCTACTCGCTCCGTCTGCTGAAGGCCTGTGGTCAAGGCACATATGAGAAAGCAATCAATGAACAACTAAGGTGTTGCAACAAAAAACTGATGATTGATGCTTCTCATCTCTCTCCGTTCCTGTCTGTCTGTCCCTATCTATCCCTCTCTCTGACTCTCTCTCTGTCTCTGTAAAAAAAAAAAAAAAGAAAAAAAAAGAAAAAGAAATACTGGTCAGTTTATTGATTTAAATTTACTTGTTCTTTATTTTAAATATTGTATTTGTTCCCATTTTGTTTTTTTACTTTAAAATAAGATATGTGCAATGTGCATAGGGATTTGTTCTTAGTTTTTTTTATAGTCCAGCCCTCCAATGGTCTGAGGGACAGTGAACTGGCCCCCTGTATAAAAAGTTTGGGGACCCCTGGTGTAAAGTGTGTGCTGGCCCAGGGAATGAGGAGGCAACGTGGACAAGGGCGAAAGTGAAGACACTTTTCTGCCTTTATTTTATGATTTTCAATCTTGACTTCAAAGCCAGATGTCCTGATTAAGGCATAAATGAAGATTGGGAAATAGCCAAGGGTTCAGATAGAGGCAACTGAGAGGAGATGCTTCTGGTGGACCAGGAGACTTCCGGCAAAAAAAGAATAAATCCAATTTGATATAAGTGAATTTCCTCTGGACACAGTGCAGCAGGAAATGTGATCTCCCAGGAAAGACAGAGCTGAAGATTTCATTTTCTAGTTATGACTTTTCCAATGTTAGAAAAACAATTCTACTTCAAAGGCACAGGCAGGGGGATGTTTCCTGTGAGAGCCAATGAGTTAAAGCATGGGCTGGTGCTCTGGTCTCTTCTGAGGCAGAAGCTCAGGGCAGTCCTTCTAGGGGAGGAAGCAGCCCTGCCCTGCTTGCTGGGCTGGAGGGCCTTGTGATAGGGTCATGGGGGTACTTTACTGCTCCCCTAGCTGAATTAGAGCACAAAGCTGAGTTGTCCCAAGCTTTGTTTAATGACAATTCAATGGGGGTGGGAGGGTGGGGAATGAATATTTCTGGAGGAAGCAAAAACCTCCAATTGCTCTTATTGTATCCTCCTCATAACTATGTGTATTCCTGGGCAGGAAAGTGAAGGAAGTAAAGCCCACCCCCCACCATTTGAAACTCCTTCTAAGGTATTTCCTCTGACCACGTCATAGCCCAAGTATTTGAGTTTTAATTAAGGAGGAAACAAATCTCTCAGCCTTTGTCAGCCCAGACAGCTCATAAAGTTCCACTTGGAACCAAAGAAATGCTATTTTGAGAAGAAGGCTAATTTTTATTGGGCATGACTTAACTGAACACTGCATCCCTGTTTTATTTATTTATTTTTCTTTTTAAGAATAATCACTTTAAAATGGTTAATGATGCCTGAAGCCACCAGTCTTGCTTCCTGTGGTGAAATGCGTAACTTTTACACATCTCTGGGTTTGTAGGAGGATGTGTTCCAAACTCCAGTGAGAAATAGTTTCCCATGCTGTGCAGACAGTTTGGTCTTTGTTCAGAGAGGCTGCCTCTCTAAATGAAGTATGCTCCAGAATGGGACCATCTTCTAGGCAGGAAGTGAAGCCTTTGCTCCACTTATAGAAAGGAAGTGAAATCCTTTACTTCTTAAGGTGACAGAACAAGACAGTAGCTGGGTTAGCGGAAGGGAGCCTGGTCTTTGCTTCCTCCCCCTCCCCCTCCCCCTCCCCCCCCCCTCCCCCTCCCCCTCCCTCTCCCCCTGCCCCTCCCCCTCCCCCTCCCCTTCCCCCTCTTCTTCTTCTTCTTCTCCTACTTTTTGGTGAGAGTTGAGAACAATAAGGATGGTGTCTTTGAAAACAGGTGGGATCACTGAAGGATTACAATACACGAATAGGTAAAACAAAGGGTATGCTTTGCTAGGAGGAAGCCTTGGTGCTGGACCTCTGAGCTGAGCTGGGGAACTGATTCCCAGGGAAGCATTCTGCTCCTCCAAGCTCTTTCCAAGGAGTAGCATTAGCTGACTCTCGACCTATCTTCACTAAGGACCCGGAAGGGGAAAAACAGGACAGGTTTGCAACAACCACATTTGATATTTTTGTGAATTCTATTTGGAAAAGGATATGGATGATCCCTATCTATGGAAACTATAAGTAAATATAGAATACTGTGGATATATATTTTTACTAGATCACACATTTCTTTCAAAGGACACAACTGGGGAACAGCCAGAAGGAAGAGATGCAAGGTATGGGAAAGGGCACAGTGCTTCCATGCCCTCTCTGAGCGCACCACTGTCCCAGGACCTCCACGTGTTCACCAGCCACTGATAGGTTCTCCTACAGAATTTGGGAAGTCTAATGTTTTTTCATGTAAATATCTCCCACCCCAGATTATCTTTTATATTATTGCTTTGAGGAGGGCGACTTGGTGAAATAGAAAAACAGACCACATAATTCCCTTTCCTGGAGCTCTGAGCAGACTTTACAATGGTCCCTTATCTCAGTAAAGTGATTTATAGAGCTGAACTTTGTACTTAGAGGAGCAGACTGTATGGGCTGAAAGACTAGCTTAGGAGGCACAGGTGAGGAAGAGGGAAGGGGTCATAGAGAGGTTCTGGATGTTAAGGGAGGTGACAAGGAGTGAGGAGTGTGTGTGCACATGTGAATGCCTACGCACATGTGCAAACCTTCTCCCTCCTGAACCAATTAACTCCCATCGTCTCGGTTTCCTCAGGACCCATAACATTACCCATTTACAAGGGGAGTATGAAGAACAATGGATGATCATAGCAAGAAAATTTGAAAGCATGAAGTATTACTACATGATTATCTTCTAGAAAAATTTAGATGTAAACAAACAAAACAACCTCCCCCCCCCCCAACAAAGAGCTTGTACTGCTTGTTCCTGAGTTGAATGGTTCTTATGTTTCCTTGTGTAAACCAGGCTCTCGTTTTGCATAACTATCTTAGAATCAGCTGTGTTAGAAATTGTAAGTACGTTTGGGCAGTGTGCCCAAGGGGTTAGGAGCTGGGACTGATCTTTATGTTAACAGGCAGAGCACCTGTCTGAGAAATCTGGGAACACAGGTTTTCTTCCCACGATGGCTTCTCCACGCAAATTAATCTATTAGCTGGTATGTGTGTCAGTTTATTTAAGAGCATGTGTGCTGACAATTGGCTTCTGACTGTAAAATATGGTCTTGGGGGAGAAAATGATTAATTGCCTGTTTGAAAAGTGTGTGTGTGTTCAGTGACAGTCACTATTACATAGTATGGGTGCGTGTACAAAACTAAACTAATGCAAATAATCATTAAGAAATTGGTTGGTGTAAATAAACAAAAAGGGCCCTAGAATTGTCTGAACATTTGTACCCTCTCCCTGGACATGAGGATCACAGGAATCTCATTTCCTGCTGAATGCATTATTTCCAAAAATAAAACAGGAGACAATTCATGACAAAGGTATTTCTTACTCTTGAGTATTCAATATTATGGTGAAACACCCCATTCTTCAAGAGAAAATTAAGGCTGTAGATATCTTAAATAGGTCTTTACTATAACAAACATTTTTTGTCTCCACCTATATTTTACTTTTAAAAGGCTATAAACAGCCTGACCAGGTGGTAGTGTAGTGGATAAAGCATTGGACTGGGATGTGGAGGACCCAGGTTTGAAACCCTGAGGTTGCCAGCTTGAGTGTGGATTTATCTAGTTTGAGCAAGGCTCATTAGCTTGAGCCCAAAATTGCTGACTTGAGCAAAGGGTCACTTAGTTTGCTCTAGCCACCCTGGTCAAGGCACATATGAGAAAGAGATCAATGAGCAACTAAGGTGCCACAACAAAGAATTGATGCTTCTCATCTCTCTCCCTTTCTGTCTGTCTGACCCTATCTGTCCCTCTCTCTGTTTCTCTCTCTATCTCTGTCACACACATACAAAAATAAATACAGGTATTGATCGACTTACGACCTATGCAACTTATGACCATTCGACTTTATGACCACAATCGCTAGCCACGACTGCTCTGCGTCTGGCAGCACAAGCGTTGCCCAGATGGGTGTACAACAGTGCTGGTCAATAAAATGTTTCGTACATGTTTATATATTTTGATATGTTTTGCAGTTGGGAAAATGTTTCCTATGGTATTTTTTACACCTGTATTTTGTATTTTTGTATGCACCTGTATTTTGCCATTTTGTATGTTTTGCAAATATTAAACCAGTTGTACTGGTAATGCAGTGTTTTACTTAAACCTGATGAATGTAAAAATAAGAAACAAAATGGTGTAGAGATGATACAAATGGCATAAAATAAACAAAGAAAATTATGATATATAACAATAATGAAAAAAAATTATGATAAAATATGACTTAAAGATTTTTATAACATCATTTCACAGTACTGTACATTTAGCCTACTCAACTTATGACCAAATCGTGTTACGACCAGTCTGTCGGAACCAATTGTCGTAAGTTGAGCACTAGCTGTAAAAGGCTATTAGTGGTAGTAAACTCTGCATCCAATGTGACAAGAATGCAGAGGCCACTTGATAGAAATACAAAATAACAGGCTAGATAATATAATTTCCAATGCTCCTAATCCTAACACTTATTAAATTTCTGAAGCCTTGTGCTAAGTACATACACATATTACCTTATTTAATTACTGTCTTGTTTACAGGTCCTAGTGATGAAGAGGCTTGTTTCAATTCACAGATGTTCCCAGGCTATCTTCACTGAGGTTTCAGGGAGAGCCTGGGACTAGAACCTTTATGAAATTGGCAGTGGGAGAGTGGGGATAGGAGAATGCTTCTGAGACAAAGAGGGTGGGTGGGAAGCAGGAAAGGCAGGGGAGCCAGCTAAAGACTTAAACTAAAAGAAGACAGGGACATGATTCAGGAATGTAAAAGTCATCAGATGTCCCACAGAGGGACAAGAGACATGGAAATGAGAAACAGCCTGTAGACTAGGTGGTTAGGAAATAACCCAGCATCAGTAAGTCAGATCCAAGGGACAGTGACATCAGAAATTCACTTGCGCCTGACCTGTGGTGGCGCAGTGGATAAAGCGTCGACCTGGAAATGCTGAGGTCGCCGGTTCGAAACCCTGGGCTTGCCTGGTCAATGCACATATGGGAGTTGATGCTTCCAGCTCCTCCCCCCTGTCTCTCTCTCCTCTCTCTCTCTGTCTCTCTCTCTCCCTCTCTCTAAAATGAATAAATAAAATAAAAAAAAAAATTAAAAAAAAGAAAAAAAGAAAAAAAAAAGAAATTCACTTGCAAAGGGGTGAGGACTGGGCTATGACAAGTCTAGTGAGAGAAGGAAGCAGAGATACAGGATGAGAGAGCAGTTCCAGAAGGCAGCAGAATTATAGGTTGTTTTTTCTTTCCTTGTTTTTAATGGAAAAACTGGAACAGTCTTTCAGTCACTCAACAAACATTTATTGGGTATCTACTCAATACTAAAGATTGTAGTAAGTGCTGGGGATTTAGAGTAAATGTTGCAGTCTCTGCTCTTAAAGAGCTCTTTTTTGGGGATTCCTAGTTGGCAGCGGTGTAGGCAGACATACAAACTGCCACCTCCCATGACCAAACTGGATTACAAATTAATTTAAGAACAATCATCATGAAAAAATCAACTTTGGATTAAAAGAACAGTACTAAAAAACCAAGGAGCACAGAAGAAACCACACTGAGACTGGCAGGAAGTGCAGGGACGTGGTTGGGGCTCCCTCACTCCCAGGAGTGAGGGGCAGCTGAGAGTCCAGAGGGGTTCTCACTACAGAAAGAGGTACCATGAGAAGCGGGGGTCTTCAGCTCCAAGACCAGAGCCCCAGCCTACAGACCCAGATACTGGAGGAGACAGCCTGACAGCATTGAGTGGGGAAAAGAGCAGGATTTCTGTCTGTGGCAAATGGCTTGTGAAGAAGTTGCAGCTGCCTTAAAGGGCCAGCACAGAAAAATCTCTCTAATAGTCACTTACCTGGGGCTCCGGAGATGAGGAGAGCTGAAAGAATTGGTTGTGCATGAGGAAAGTGGGGGGATGGAGGCAAAGGCACACAAATGGTTCAGGGAGAATACCTGTGCTAAGTCATTCTCCAATACTGAGGTGGCCATATGTAGGGGGAAGGGCATTCCCTTTGTCCAGCACAAGCTGAGGGTAAGGCCAATTGACCCACCTCCAGAAAGCTCTCCAGCTCCAATCAGCATGAAAGACTGTTTGGAAAGTAGAAAGTAAAGGGAAGGGGCAGTGACTCAGGTTTCTGGGGACACCTGAGCTACATCTCCCCCTTCTGATGTGGAAAACACACCCTGTCCCTGGATAGTCACTGGGCAGATCACATCTTCTGGTTTTCAGAGGTCACACCCACTGCATTCCTGTGGACTTACCATACAGGAAAAAAAAAAAAGACCTGGATAGAGTTTCAACTGGGGCCAAAGAGCATGTCCACTAACCCCCATCATAATCACAGAAGTTTCCTGCTGGGCTCAGCAAACAAACAGAAGGAAAATTAAGACTTTTATGTGGCTCACCTTGTTAGGGAGAATTAAAATCCAAGCAACCAGCAGAGGCTGAGGGATTAAGCCCTGGAGGAGGGGTCACATTTCATGTACCAACCTCAGCTGCTCTAATCCAACAAGCTTGCAAACCACACACAGAAAAAATGTGAAGACAGAGACATGTAATTCAAATGAATCAACAAAAGAAATCCCCAGAAAACGAACTGAATGAGATGGGAGTAATCAAATTACTGGATGCAGAGTTTAAAATAATGATTGTTAGGATGCTTAAGGATCTTAGAGTTACAATGGATGGACATATGAGCACCTAAATAAAGAAATAGTAAGCAGCAAAAGGACATTGAAATCCTAAAAAGAATCAATCAGAAATGACAACTACAATATCAGAAATGAAGACTACACTAGAAGGATTCAACAGCAGGCTGGATGAAGCAGAGGATCAAATCATTGACTTAGAGGACAAGATAAATAAAAACACAGAAACAAAGCAGCAAAAAGAAAAGAGGCTCAAAAAGTCTGAGGAAACTATAAGATAGCTCTGTGACAATATGAAGAGAAATAACAACCACATCATTGTGTTTCCTGAAGGAGAAGAGAAAGAACAAGGAAGAGAGAAGCCGTTTGAAGAAATCATAGCTGAAAACTTTCCTAAATTGATGAAGGAAAAAGTCATACAAATTCAAGAAGCACAGAGAGTCCCGACAAAGAGGAACCCAATGAGGCCTACATCAAGGCACATTATAATTAAAATACCGAAGTTAAGATATTAAAAAAAATACTAAAAGCTGCAAGAGAAAAGAAGTCAATTACTTATAGAGGAGCCCCCATAAGGATGACATTCGACTTTTCAACAGAAACACTTGAGGTCAGAATGGAATGGCAAGAAATATTCAAAGTAATGCAAAACAAGAGCCTACACCAAGACTTCTTTATTCAGCAAGATTATTGTTTAAAATTGAAGGAGAAATAAAAAGCTTCCCAGACAAAAAAGAAGCTCAAGGAATTCATTACAATGAAACCAGTACTGCAGGAAATGTTAATGGGCTTGCTGTAAAAAGAGCAAAGGAAAAAAGAAATCAAGAAAAAGAGGATTATAGATTTAAAGAATAAAATGGCAATAAACAACTACATATCAATAATAACCTTAAATGTAAATGGATTAAGTGCTCCAATCAAAAGACATAGGGTAGCTGCATGGATAAGAAAACAAGACTCATATATATGCTGTCTACAAGAGACACACCTCAGAACAAAAGATGCACATGGACTGAGAGTAAAGGGATGGAAAAAAAAATTTTACGCAAACGAAAAGAAAAAAAAGCTGAGGTAGCAATACTCATATCTGACAAAACAAACTTTAAAACAAAGATTACAGTAAGAGATGAAAAAAGGTCACTGCATAATGATAAAAGGAGCATTACAACAGGAAGATATAACTATTAGAAATATATATGAACCTAACATAGAAGCACCTAAATATATAAAAAAGAATTTGATGGACAAAAAGGGTGAGATCAACAGCAATACTATATATAATAGTAGGGGATTTTAAAACCCCACTAACATCAATGGACAGAATCTCCAGACAGAAAATTAACAAAGAAATAGCAGCTTTAAAGAACACACTAGATCAACTGGATTTAATAGATATCTTTAGAACCTTTCACCCAAAGCAGCAGAATATAAATTCTTTTCAAGTGCTCATGGTACATTCTCTAGAATAGACCACATGTTAGGACACAAAACAAGTCTCAATAAATTTAAGAAGACTGAAATCATATCAAGCATCTTCTCTGATCAAAATGGCATGAAACTAGAAATCAACTACAATATAAAAACTAAAAAAATATTCAAACACTTGGAGACTAAATAGCATGCTATTAAATAATGAATGGGATAACAATGAGATCAAGGAAGAAGTCATAAACTTTCTTGAAAGAATTGAAAGTGAACACACAACAACTCAAATTTATGGGACACTGCAAAAGCAGTCCTGAGAGGGAAGATCATAGCAATACAGGCATACCTTAAGAAGAAAAAGCTCAAATAAACAACTTAACCTTGCATTTCAAAGAACTACAAAGAAACAAACAAACAAAAAAACACAACAAATAAAGCCCAGAGCTAGTAGAAGGAAGGAAATAATAAAACTCAGAGTGGAAATAAATGATATGGAGGCTAAAAAAACAATACAGAAAATCAATGAAACCAAGAGCTGGTTCTTTGAAAAGGTAAACAAAATTAATGAATCTTTAACCAGACTCACCAAGAAAAAAAGAGAGAGAGCTCAAATAAATAAAATTTGAAATTAGAGTGGAGAAGTAACAACTGACACAGCAGAAATTAAAAGGATTGTAAGAAAATACTATGAAGAACTGTATGCCAAAAAATTGGACAACCTAGATGAAATGGATAAATTCCTTGAAAGATATAATTATTCAAAACTCAATTTAGAAGAATCAGAAAACCCAAATAGACTGATTACAACAAATGAAATTGAAACAGTTATCAAAAAACTCCCGAGAAACAAAAGTCCTGGGCCCGATGGCTTCACAGGCAAATTTTACCAAATATTCAAAGAAGAACTAACTATCCTTCTCAAGCTATTTCAAAAAATTCAAGAGGAGGGAAGACTTCCAAGCTCCTTTTATGAGGCAAGCATAATTCTCATTCCAAAACCAGTTAAAGACACTACAAAGAAAAAAAGCTATAGGCCAATATTTCTGAGGAACTTAGATGCTAAAATTCTCAACAAAATATTAGCAAATTGGATCCAGCAATATATGAAAAAATTATACACCATGATCAAGTGGGATTTATTCTGGGGAGGCAAGGCTGGTACAATATTCACAAATCAATCAATGTGATTCATCACATAAAAAAAGGAAGAAAAAAACCAAATGATAATATCAATAGATGCACAATAAGCATTTGATAAAATCCAGCACCTATTTATGATCAAAACTCTCAGCAAAGTGGGAATACAGAGAACATACCTCAACATGATAAAGGCCATCTATGACAAATCCACAGCCAACATCATAATCAATGGGCAAAAATTAAAAACAGTCTCCTTAAGATCAGGAACAAGGCAGGGGTTCCCCCTTTCACCACTCTTATTCAACATAGTTCTGGAAGTCCTAGCTACAGCAATCAGACAAGAAGAAGAAATTAAAGGCATCCAAATTGGAAAAGAAGAAGTAAAACTATCATTATTTTCTGATGATTTGATACTGTACATAGAAAACCCTAAAGTCTCAGTCAAAAAACTACTGGAACTGGTAAATGAGTTCAGGAAGGTGGCAGGATATAAAATCAATATTCAAAAATCAGTGGCATTTATATACACCAACAATGTACTATCTGAAAGAGAAATTAAGGAAACAATCCTCTTCACTATTGCAACAAAAAGAAAATAAAGTACCTAGAAGTAAATTTAACCAAGGAGTTTAAACTACTGTACTCGAAATATTATAAAATATTGATAAAGGAAATCAAGGAAGACACAAACAAATGGATGCATATACCGTGTTCATGGATAGGAAGAATAAACATCATTAAAATGTCTATACTACCCAAAGCAATCTGTAAATTCAATGCAATTCCTATTAAAATACCAATGTCATACTTCAAAGATATAGAACACATATTTTAAAAATTTATATGGAACCAAAAGAGAACACGAATATCCTCAGCAATCTTCTTTTTTTTTTTTTTACAGAGACAGAGAGAGAGTCAGAGAGAGGGATAGATAGGGACAGACAGACAAGAATGGAAAGAGATGAGAAGCATCAATCATTAGTTTTTTGTTGTGACACCTTAGTTGTTCATTGATTGCGTTCTCATATGTGCCTTGACCGTGGGCCTTCAGCAGACCGAGTAACCCCTTGCTCAAACCAGCGACCTTGGGTCCAAGCTGGTGAGCTTTGCTCAAACCAGATGAGCCCGCGCTCAAGCTGGCAACCTTGAGGAGCCTCAGCAATCTTGAAAAAGAAAAATAAAGCAGGGGGTCTCACACTTCCTGATATCCAGTTATATTACAAGGTCATTGTACTCAGAACAGCTTGGTACTGGCATAAGAACAGGCATACAGATCAAAGGAACAGAACAGAGAACCCAGAAATAAACCCACACCTTTATAGCCAATTGATATTTGACAAAGGAGATAAGAGCATACAATGGAGTAAGACAGTCTCTTTAACAAATGGTGCTGGGAAAATTAGACAAGTCCATGCAAAAAAATAAAACTATACCACCAACTTACACCATTCACATAAATAAACTCAAAATGGATAAAAGACTTGAATGTAAGTCATGAAACCATGATCATCTTGGAAGAAAACACAGAACTCTCTGACATCTCTCACAGCAATGTATTTGCTGATTTGTCTACATGGGCAAATGAAATAAAGGACAGGATGAACAAATGGGACTATATCAAACTAAAAAGCTTTTGCACAGCTAAAGACATTATGAACAGAATAAAAAGACAAACTACACAATGGGCCAACACGTCTGATAAGCTGTTAATAACCAAAATCTATAAAGAACTTGTAAAACTCAACACCAGGAAAGTAAACAATCCAATCAAAAATTGAACCAAAGAACTGAATAGGCACTTCTTCAAAGAGGAGATACAGATGGCCAATAGGCATATGAAAGAATGTTCAACATCACTAATCGTTAGAGAAATGCAAATTAAAACCACAATGAGATACCACCTCACACCTGTCAGAATGGCACGTATTAACAAAACAGCACATAAGTGCTGATGAGGGTGTGGAGAAAAGGGAACCCTGCTACACTGCTGGTGGGAATGCAGACTGGTGCAGCCACTGTGGAAAACAGCATGGAGATTCCTCAAGAAATTATAAATGGAACTGCCCTTTGACCCAGCTATCCCACTTTTAGGAATATATCCTAAAAATAACAAATCACTGATTCAAAAGAAGACATGCACCCCTATGTTTATTGCAGCCTTGTTTACAATAGCCAAGATCTGGAAACAGCCCAAGTGTCCATCAGTGGATGAGTGGATTAAAAAGCAGTGGTACATATATACAGTGGAATACTGCATGGCTGCAAAAAAGAAGGAAATCTTACCCTTTGCGACAACATGGAAGGACCTAGAGTCTATTATACTAAGCAAAATAAGCCAAGCAGAGAAAGAAAAATATATGACCTCACTCATATGAGGAATCCAATGAACAATGTGAACTGAGGTATGGAAGAGAAGCAGAGAAGAGGGGAAAGAATCCAGAGGGAAAGTGGTCAGAGGGAAAGGAGATGAGAGGAGGGGATCAAAGAAAGGAAAGACATTAGTGAAAGTATATACAGATAACACACAGAGATAGAGGGCAGGATAGTAAATCATGGAGGGAAGGGGGGAATGCAGTGGGGAGAGGGGGCAAAGGGGGTATCAAGGAGAACTTGGGGGAGATATATTCAGGTGAACACTTGTAACTATGTAAACACAACAAATTAAAATCAATTTTAAAAAAAGAGCTCTTTGTCTGGAAACCTGTTGAGAGAGGCAGGGTGGTGGACAGAAAATGTTTATGCTGGGTGTTAAGAGCTCTGAGAGAGGAAAGCCTAGGGCCTTTGCCTTATATTAACCTTTGCTGGGAAGGGCCAGGGGTTGGGAACACCATCACAGGGGTTAATGCTGAGCTGGGCCCTGAAAGACCATTCGGAGTTTTCCAGGTGAAGAATGAGGACTGGCCTTGAAGGCCGAGGGAGCAGTGGATGCCAAGGACTGGAGAGATCTTAGTGAGTTGTATGGCTGGAGTAGAGCACAGTGAGCACAGCCTGGAGGCAGGAGGCAGCCTATGAGTTTCATACCATGCTGAGGACTTGATATTTTAAAAAGTGAAAGGTTTACACGATCTGAAGAGAAACAAGAATATAGGGCTTTGTATTTTAATGTGTCAACTAGATGAAGGGGTAGCAGCCAGCTGAAGGAAGATGAGGAGATGGTAACTGAGGTGAAGGAAGAAACGCTGAAGGAAGGTAGGAGTGAATCTGAGTAGAGAGGAGGATGGTGAAGGGAGTTGATGGGGGCTGACCTTGATTTTCTTTGTATAGTAGTTGCCGAGGCCATCTGGCTGTGTGGAAGACACTGGAGGAGGGGTGTCTGGAGGAGCTGCTCTGGGGAATTCCAGAGAGAAATAAAAGGATTGCCATATTGTCATTATTTGAGATTCACAAAGACTTTCATCAGATATGTAATTGATTCTCACTGACACCATTGCCCCTACATCTGTTGTTCGGCTTTTAAATGAAGTGTGATCTTTCTTTCCAATATCCATTTTCTGCAAAGATATCAAGTGCCAGAGGTCTGGTCATGCTGAACAGGAGCCAAGGTGTATTGGTTACATATTCTCTGTCCTCTTGTTGAAACTTGTTTATATTTCACAGGGTCAAACATCAACACAACAGGGAAGGACGTTTTATGGAACCTAATTATTGCGATTGGTTTGGAGGAATTTAAGAAAAATTAAAACAAAACAAAACAAAACCGAAACAGGGTAAGTATTTAAACTTAGTGTGTATCTGAAAGTAAATTCCTTTCCCCATTATTTTTTTCCCAAAGAGAAGAACAACATGGACAATATTACTTGGCTAGTGCCAAGAGCACTGGATCGAGAGTCCAGGTTACACAATTAATAACCTTGATGACTTTGGGCAAAGTTTATTCTTGCTTCTAGTTGAATTACACTTTTCTTTTTCCCCCCTCACATACCACAATTATAGAAATACAATAATAAATATAAAACATGACTTTCAATTAATGATTTTATACACACAAATATACAATTCCAGGAATATTTCTAAATTCTATTCCTATACCTAATTTACCAAATCACATTGACTAATGTATGTTTTGTCACGTTTTTGAAAAGTCAAGTGTGTTCAGGTGAGCAGTCTCTCCCACTAATTTCTAGTGTAAGGAAAGAGGCGTGAGGTCAGAATATGAGGAAACCAGCTTGTGCTGACTCAGAGGGACTTGTGGGAACGTTTTGGAGAAACTGTAAATGATGAAGGGGCACAGGCTTCGCAGGAGACGTATGGCGTTTGCTGGTTGCACCACAATGATTTCTTTAAAAAAACTTTTAAATTCTTTTTATTTATTCATTTATTTTTAGAGAAGAGAGACAGACAGAGAGAGTGAGAGAGAGAAAGAGAGAGAGAGAGAGAGAGAAAGACAGAGAGAGAGACAGAGAGAGAAGAGGCAAAGCAGGAAGCATCAATTCCCACATGTGCCTTGACCAGGCAAGCCCAGGGTTCCGAATCGGCAACCTCAGAGTTCCAGGTCAACGTTTGATCCACTGTGCCACCACAGGTCAAGCGCATCCACAATGATTTTAACCTATAATTTGGACTTGTGGAAAGTTCTCAAATAGAAGATTTGTGGAACTTCTTTCTTTCTCCCAGAAAAAAAGAGAAGAAAAACATGAGGATAGTATTTTTATTCACAAGGATAATAATGTTATGACCTACTCATGCAAAAGACTTTTTAGTTTTTAAGAATTAACTTAAGGGTAGACAGACTAATGCCCCTCCCCCAACCCTATTCCTAGTTATTCATGTCCTAATCCCTGGAACCTGTGAATAAGTTACTTTACATTGCACAGGGTCCTAATATGAAGAAGGCAGGAGTGTCAGAGTTGAGAGAGGATGTGACAAAGGAAGCAGAGGCCAGCGTTATGCCATTGTTTGAAGGGACATGAGCCAGAGAAACAGATGGCCTCCAGAAATGGAAAAAAGCAAGAAATGGATTCTCTGTTAGAGCCTCCAATAGGATTGCAGGCCTGTGGCACCTTGATTTGAGCACCCTTTTTTGGACTTCTGATCCCTAGTACTCTAAGATGATAAAGTTGTTTTTTTTGTTTTGTTTTGTTTTTTCCCAGAGAGAGAGAGAGAGAGAGAGAGACAGAAAGGGAGAGAGATGAGAAGCATCAGTTCATAGTTGTGTCACTTTTGTTGTTTATTTATTGCTTCTCATATGTGCCCTGATCAGTCAGAGTTGGGAAGGGAGCTCCAGTCAAACCAGTGACCCCTTACTCAAGCCAATGAGCCAGTGTCCTAGGGTTTCAAATCAGTGATCTTTAGGTTCAAGCTAGAGACCATCGGATTATGTTGATGATCCCACACTCAAGCCAGCGACCCCACACTCAACCCAGCAACCCTATGTTCAAGCCAGATGAGCCCACGTTCAAGCCAGTGACCTTGGGATCTCTATCCACTGTATCACCACTGGTCAGGCAATAAAGTTGTGTTGCTTTAAGTCACTAAAAATTTGTGGTATGTTGTTACAGCAGCAATAGCAAACTGATACAAACTTGTTCAGTGGTCTTGCTTTGGGTTATATACTCCTCTTTATTAAAAACTGCTCTGGGTGCCCTTACTTCACTCCAGATATCTTTCTTTCATAGCCCTGCTCACTTTCTTCTATAATTCTCTTTGAAAGTATTTGTCCCCTTGTTGGATGTGAACTCTCTGAAGGCAGGGAATTATCTTATTCCTACTTGTGTCTCACATGGAGTCAGGGTACTATCCCTGGTTGAATGAATAGTGAAATCAATGCCACAGGGGTTTTCAGATGGATCAAAGGGAAGTGTGTCTGCCATTTCTGTCTGAGTAAGCTCTAGTGTCACCCTTTGATGATACCAGCTAAAGGTGAAAATGGGTTATGAAGGAATGTGAGAAAGTGTCCTTTTATCCACAGACTTCTTGGGCCCAGCCATCTCTCCACCCACCCCTTCTCCCCTGACACTGTGATCTGCTGAGATCTGACAGAAGCAATTGGTTCATGCAGGTGACCGAACCTGAGTGAGCTGTGAGGTCTGAGTGGACCCATCCAGGAAGGATCGCTGCCAAGTCTTGTTCAACTCACATGGCATGGCTAGTTGTTGGAAGCAGTGCGTAAATCCCCACGTGGTTTCACTCCTCTTTCATGGTCCTGCTGGGTCTCAGAGCTGCAGACCTTCCTGAGATTTTACCCAACTTCTGCTCTCTGGACTGGGGCCTTGATGCAGCCTTGAGACCTTTGGCCTGGAACAAGGAGAGTCTTTTCTGCATGGCCACCAGTTGCGCCCTTCTTGAGCTTTTGGCTGAGCTCCCGTGAGAGCTGTCATTCCATTGCTGGGTTCTCTCTAAGGATTTTTCTTTCTGTGTTCTTTCTCTGGACTTGGACAGTTTTTCTCTAGAGGGTGCACTGTGAACTCCATACTTTTGGTTATTCTATATCTACAACTCTTGGATGTTACAGAGGGCTTTTTCCTTACTAAAACTGTTTCTCCTCCGTCCAGGAGCCACTGTCTTTGCTCCTCTCTAATCCTTTACTCTCTATTCTAGATGCCTTTGTTTATCAGAGAAGCTTCATTCAGTTTTTCTTTGAGTATCAACCACCCAGGTGGCCCCCTTGAGACTTCCTTCTCTACCTAGTCTCTCAATCTTTTCTCCTGCTACTGAACTACTGTTTAGGAGGCAAAGCATGCATTTTCACGGCAAAGACACTTTTTTTCAAAGGAGTCCCTAGGAATCAAAAAATTCATAGCTTTTAAAAAATACCAAAGAAAGAACATGGGGTGTTTTGACTGCAACTTTTATGACTCTACTGGTTGTCAAGGTTGAGTTAGTTAGAGGTGACCAGGAGCTTCCTACCTCTTCTCTCACTAGGCTTATGACAGCTCTTTCAAAGACATACACTAGCTTCAAAGAATGGTCTTCTATGATAGAGAAGAGCATTTTGGTAAAGGTAATTGAAATCACACAGAAAGCATGTACCCCAAAAAAACAGAGAGTAGAAACTCAGATATTTGTATACTCATATTCATAGCAGCATTATTCACAATAGCCAAAATGTGAAAACAACCCAAATGTCAATCAGGCAGATGACTAGGTAAACAAAAGGTGGTATATACATACAGTGAAATATTATTCAGCCTTAAAAAGGAACGAAATTATGATATATGCTAAAAATGTGGTTCAACCTTGAAGACATTATGCTAAGTGAAATAAGCCAGTCACAAAAGGATACATATTATATTATTCCACTTTTATGAGATATCTAGAATAGTCATTATAGAAAGCATAATGGTTGTTACTAGGGACTGGGGGAGGGGAGAGGAAAATGAAAGTTATTGTTTCATGGGTGCATAATTTCTGTTTGGGAAAATAAAAAATTCTATAGATGAAGGGTGGTGATGATGGCATAACAATGTGTATGTATTTAATGCAGTGAACCATACACTTAAAAATGGTTAAAATAGTAAAACTTACTTATATATATTTCACCACTATAAAAAAATCACAAAGAAGTCATGGTCTGGTGGTTTCCCCACAATTAACCTTAACTTTTTTGTTAAGCTGCACACAAAAAAATTAAAAGATTAACAAAACCCATTGAAGGAAACTACCTACCAGTGTGATTCCCATTTTGTGTACCTTCCTTTTTCCAAGTAATGGTGATAAAATCTTCTTTAAACAGCACTCAAGTATACCCTACTACTAAGTAATTTTTTCCTGTGACTTTTGCACAATAACGAAGGAAAGAAAACATGCTTAATGGGTCTAATGTGTATTTGCAAAAGTTCCCAAATAAGCTTGATGACTGTGGCAACTCCTCGGAGTTGTGCCGGTAAACCCAGATTTTGCAATTTATGCACACACATTGAATAACGCTTTTTGTCCTGGGTTTTCTTACTTCACATAGGAAGTATGTGACCTGGTAAGGCACTCTGAAAGGGAGCTTTGATTGAAACAAAGTGAGCAGTATGATTCTTCGTCATTCAGGTAATTTTTGTGGTTGATAAGTGTTGAACTCTTGAAAAAGAAATACCCCTGCTTACCCTGGGAATGAGACTTGTTGTTTGGGTGGAATAAACACAGATATGATGGCCAGATGCCCTGAGCACTTGACAGGCTTGCCAGGTGATTTCTACTGAGTCATTTTGCCATTGTGTTCTGCCTGCAGTGGGGCTGGCAGGGTTTACTGTGGTCTACATCCTACCTACTCAGCATTCCCATGGCAGCCCAGGTCACAGTTCTTTTTATAATTTGGGGTGCAAACATGATGAGAATGGAAGCACATCTTTTGATGTAATTTAGAATAAAAATTATATTAACTCAGAAAATATGTATAAGAAATACAGCAATTTTCTGTCTTTTGCCATGACCAGTAATTCAGAATGGTTTTTGAAATATCAAATTGCAACTATTTCCTACTGTCCTTCCTTCTGTTTTTTCTTCTTCCATTTCTTTCTTTTTTCTTTTGTCTTTTCTTTATTTTCTGTTGCTTTGTTTTGCAATGCATGCACTCAGGGTACTGCTTTGGGGGCCTTTTATATCATTCTATGTTGCCAAAGCAAAGTGCCAAATAAAGCTGTCCTTGTCCACTTTGCTGTCTGTCTTCGGGCTGAGGTTATCGGCGGATATCAGAGTAGATAATGGGAGATGTAGAAAGGTGTAAGGAGTTGGCAAATACATAGTTGGTAAGAGTTATTTGCAAATAACAAAGACAGGGACCCTTTGGAGGTAACCTTCACCCCCAACATTTTCTTTCCAACACCTCTCCTCAACTGCCCTTACCAAAGTCTCCCCTAGGAGAAAATGGAAAGTCCCTCAAAAGAGAACAGGAAGTCACCTAGTGCTTACTCTTTCTTCATGAGACGGCTGGGCAGCCGAGCTGGGGACTGGGGTGCTGTGGTTCTGCTAGGGAGAGACAACTGATTTGATGAGGCTGGAAGGTTAGGACAAGGGAGCTGCCCTCCCCAGGGTGGTTGTTGTCAGACCAGAATGGGAAGGGAGAGGGGCCTTTGGAGTCTTTCTAGGTGGTCCATGTGACTCAGATTGGCCTGACAGGAAAGGGGCAGACGTGCTGTCCCTCAGTAAAGATTGCTAATCTGACTGCCCTTTCCCAATAACTCAGAAGTAGAAGTTGGGTGTGAATGATGTAAACCTTTCTAGTAGCATCTGAAACGTTGCCCACTATCTGCCATAGTAATAATAATGACAGTTAATAGGCCATCTAAATGCTTTCTCTGCCTCATCTCCTTTTAACCTTATGAGACACTGCATCGTCGTAGCTCCCCTTTGCTTATTGAAGCTGAAATAAGTGATTTGCCTAGGGACAGAGTGACTAAGATGCAGACTCTTCATTACAAGTATGCTTATTGCCTCCTTCTTTTACTCTTTTCAACACTATGAAGCCTTATATTTTGCTGAGCAATGACTCGGTCCACTGCGCATGTCAGGAAACAGCAAAGGCTGGTGTGAAATCTCTCTCTGAGAAGTACTGCAGGTGGAAGAAAGAGGAAAGGCAGCTTCTCTGAGCCACACGTATAGCCACTAAAGGTTTTCTCAAGACCTGCGTGGTTTGATGGCATAAAACAGATGTGTTCTAATACTATTGCGATGTGGGGGTGACAGTAAGGAGGAAACAGTTCTGAGGTGTGCTTTTTGAGGTGGCATGGAGATATACATGGTGACTTAGTTGGGGCAATGATGGAAGTTGATGAATTTTAAATTCTGAATAAAAGGGAAGCCAACATTACAGTGTTACCAAGGACATTGAGTTATCAGTGAGGAGATATGGCAGATGGTAGCCACCAGCTGGTTGGACAGCCACTTAGAGCCTCGGGGAGACCAGAGCCTCAGCTGGCAGTGTTCTCTAGCTGAGCTGGTGTCTCTCTGCCACCTTCCCTCACTCTCTGCTCTGTGCCCTGGGAGCCTTGCTCTTGGGGGTACCCCTCCTGGGCTCCCTTGCAGTCTGTTTTCTAGTTGGGTTTGGGAAATGGCAAGCCCCACTGGGAATGGGAGGGGCAGGAGCAAGGAAACTGGGATATTTCTTCCCTGTTCTCTCCCTGCTTTGGTGATGTGTCTCTAGAACAGGGGTCGGGAACCTTTTTGGCTGAGAGAGCCATGAATGCCACATATTTTAAAATGTAATTTCATGAGAGCCATACAACGACTGGTGTAGGTTACGCATTATCCAATAAAAATTTGGTGTTGTCCCGGAGGACAGCTGTAATTGGCTCCAGTCACCCACAACCATGAACATGAACTATAGGAAATGAATAGATTGTAATACATGAGAATATTTTATATTTTTAACATTATTATATTTTTTATTAAAGATTTGTCTGCGAGTCAGATGCAGCCATCAAAAGAGCCACATCTGGCTCGCGAGCCATAGGTTCCCGACCCCTGCTCTAGAAGCTGCTATTTCCTCTTTGATCACAGTTCTTCTAGGTAGCCTCTCCTTCCTGGTTTCAGTGCTCAGCAATCACTTTTTCCTCTGTCCTGTCCCCTCAACCCCTGTCCTTGTAATGGCTACAGTTGTGGCTTAATTCAAAGGTTTCTCTCCATTGCTATGTATTTATCTTACTCTGGCCATACCTCCCTAAGAAATCGCTTCATTACAATTCTCCTTTTGTTCCACCTGTGGTTGACATCTGTTTCTTGCCAGAACCTTGGCTAATATATTGCAAATGCTTCTCAAATGGAATGTTCATACAAGCCACCTGGAGATCTGGTTCAAATGCAGATTCTGATTCAGTAGGTCTGTGGTGGGGCCAAGATTCGGCATCTAACAAAGTCCCAGATGATGCTGAAGCTACTGGTGCATAGACCATGTTTTGAGTATAAGGGACTGATAGCACTTTATTCATTAACTTTATGGTCAGAGTAGTTGACAAATATAGTCCAACAAATTAAATATTGAGTGGCATTACAAAGCATAATAAGCAAAAATGTAGGCCTCTGCTCATCCTGAAACTGGAATGCATTGATATAAAAACAAAAGACATCATGCTTTTCAGGTTTGGCTCTCCACGGTCCTCCCAATCCCATGTGGTGTCGTATGTGTGTTATATGCCTAGGCAACTGAGGGATCCCAGGCCCACTAATTCCTAAACGGTGTGGGTCATTTCAGAAAATCTGAGCCTGGACACAGGGGTAGGAAAAGAGGCATGGAGATACGAAATAAGAGCTTGTTTTTTTCTTAGACCAAAGTTTGGACAACTATGGCCTGCAATTATCGTGTACTTGTAGTTATAAATAAAGCTTTATTGGAACACAGTCACACTCATGTGTGTATGTATTTATTGTCTATGGCTGCTTTTGCCCTACTATGGCATTGTGAGTAGTTGTGACAGAGACCCTATGGCCATAAAGCCTAAAACATTTACTCTCTGACTGTACATAGAAAAAATTTGCCAACCCCTGCTTAAGACTATTGTGCAGAGTTTCTCAAGTATTAAGATCCTTGAGCAAATGGAATCTCAGGAATCATCTTGTCTCCTTTATAGATGAGGATGTGGATACCCATTTACTCCCAGCTCACTTAAGTCTGTACTTTTTTAAATTTTTATTTATTTATTTATTTTAAAGCAAGAGTGGGGGAGAGTGAGACAAACTCTCACATGCACACTGACTGGGATCCACCCAGCAACCCCTGTCTGGGTCCAATGCTTGAACCAATTGAGCCACTGGCTGTGAGAGGAGAAGAGAGAAAAGGGGGAGAGAAAGGGGAAGAGAAGCAGATTGTTGCTTCTCTTGTGTATTCTGACTGGGAATCAAACCCGGGATGTCCACATGCCAGGCTGATGCTCTATCCACTGAGCCAGCTGGCCAGGGCTAAATCTGTATTCTTTTTTTTTTTTATTCAGTTACAGGAGGGGAGGCAGAGACAGACTCCTTCCCACATGCACCCCAATATGGGATCCACCTGGCAAGTCCACTAAGGAGCAATGCTCTGCCCATCGGAGGTGTTGCTCTTTTGTTCAGCAACTGAGCTCTTCTTAGCACCTGAGGCGGAGGCCATGGAGCCATCCTCAGTACCTAGGGCCAACTTGATCTAATTGAGCCATGGCTGCAGAAGGGGAAGAGAGAGAGCGAGAGAAGCAAAAGGGGGAGGGATGGAGAAACAGATGGGTGCCTCTCCTGTGTGTCCTGACCAGGAATTGAACCCTGCACATCCACATGCCAGGCCAATGTTCTACTACTGAGCTAACTGGCTAGGGCCTAAATCTGTATTCCTAAAAAAGCACATGGAAAGCACCAGACGAAATTTTGAACAATATTTTAGGTATCCTTTGAGGAAAGCCAAACTCTAATGATAGAGACTGGAAAGTTAAAGGTATGTCAATAATTATCTTTTGGTTATGAGGAAATAAGCTAAACTATTACTCTATTTCCACACAGAAAAGGTGTTCCCAACCATAAATGGGTCACATGTTGGGATTAGGTTTCCAAGGGAAGTGAGGGTCTAGTGATCTGTAAGACAGAGTAAGAACAACTGCTTCAAATGAGTTAGGCTGAGATTAATGAGGTTCTGAGGCAGCACCTGATCTTGTCATTCATTTATTTATTACCAAATAGGAGGAAGTGCAATTAGGCATGCTGTCTCTGGTGTGTGCATATATATGCACATATACACATACACGCATACACACATACACACATATACACACAGAGTATTCTTTTCTCCACACCCCTGTAAACACTAAACATCAACTCGAGGCTAGTCAGCTGTCAAAAATATTGGTCTAAGCATGCCATCTGGGATGAAGGACCTCTTTGAGCGTATTGATTTTGAAAGCAGAGTGATTGGGCTATCAGGTTAGGTCCTTTAAAATACTTTCAGTAATAACTTGGAGCACTTCTAGATTCAAATATAACTAACAACTTTTTGATTTGGAAACAGAAAAAATATGCAAAATTTGGATTTGTCACAGTAAATGTCATGGCCCAATACAGTCATTGCTCATGAAAGTCAGCTCCAAGGTTATTGAGTTATTTTGGGGTAGGTCTTGCTTTTGATATCTAAGCTTTGGGCAAATTTACATTTCTCTAGAAGACTATACAGAAAATACACAGCCCCCTATTATGACTATGAGCTCTGAAGAGGTAAGAACCATGTGTTATTATTATTATTGACAGACAGAGAGTCAGAGAGAGGGACACATAGGGACAGACAGACAGGAATGGAGAGAGATTAGAAGCATCAATTCTTTGTTGTAGCACCTTAGTTGTTCGTTGATTGCTTTCTCATATGTGCCTTGACCAGGGGACTACAGCAGAGTGAGTGACCGCTTGCTCAAGCCAGTGAACTTGGGCTTCAAGCCAGCGACTTCTGAGCTCAAGCCAGTGACCGTGGGGTCTTGTCTATGATTCCACGCTCAAGCCAGTAGTCCCACGCTCAAACCAGCGTCTCCACACTCAAGCTGGTGAGCCCATGCTCAAGCTAAAGACCCATGCTCAAGCTGGTGAGCCTGAGCTCAAGACTGATGAGCCCGCGCTCAAGCCTGACCTCAGGGTTTCATACCTGGGTCCTCCATGTCCCAGTCCGATGTTCTATCCATTGTGCCAATGCCTGGTCAGGCCAAGAACCATGTGTTTTATTTCTATATTTCCAGCCCTTAGGACAGCCTTGCTCATTGTGGGTGCAGAGATGCTATGTCTGTGGGGGAAGGGAGAAAGTAGTGGGCATACATTAAATTGCAGTATTCATTCTTTATGGTGAGCTACCCGATATGGACAATTAAGTGGTCTTACAATGAGGACTGGCTCTGAGATAATACACTTCCTAGTCCAAGGCACTCCTGCCCTTCCTTCTGCACACAAGGTCATCCTACTTTAGAGCTGCTAGCAGGTAGTAATTGCTTAAGCAGCACATTTCTGTCAGTTCACACTGCCCTCTTGACAATAATGCTGGAATTTATATCAAGCCTTTCATCTTTGAAGTTTAAAGTTCTAACTCTAATCTTTATGACCTCCTTATGAGGTACAACAGAGTTGTTTTAATTTCGTTTTTATAGGTAGAGGCCAAAAATGTGATGGAGATACAGGTTCAAGGACATGCTCAGAAATCCTGAATGAATCAAGGTCAAGGTGAAAATGGAGCTGGACCTTGCTAGCCCAATATGAAAGTAGCCTTTATTTATTTTTTTCTCAGTGAAAAGTTGGGTAAATGTAGCATCTTTTTTTTTCCTCCCTAAGATAGGGATATTTGCAATGCCTTTTTCTAGCTTGTTCCAAATACATTTAGTCAGAGAGCTAGAAATCAAAGTAACTGCAAAGTTTATATATTTCTAAAGTACTTAAAGGTCTTTGGTACAGCTGCTGGATTTAATTTGCAGCTTAGAATATAGCCATCATCCCTACTTTTCCCTCTCAGCCTGACTTTTCTTCCTAGCTTCCCAGCTGATCTTCTTTCCTTAAAGTAACTATTAATATGTCTCTGTTACAATTCACAGGCTTATGATGCCTTGGTGATTACCAGCCAAACCCAAAGCTTTGGGCAGATTACCTTGTCTCTGATCATAACACAGACCCTAAAGGTTGACTCAGCAGCTAGGGCTGAAAACGCAAGACTTTCTAATTAAAACAGGATGATTACTATATATGTAGGACATTGTAGAGTTGCAATACAATTTATAAAACTGGTCTCTGTTAGTAACAAGACCTAAGGCAGTTCTACAGAGCAGATGGAATAATAGATGTTAACAAATAATATCAGTTTTCTTGACATGTCTCATTAACATTTACCGAGTAGTTAACAGTCTCAAAACACTGGACAGTTAAGCCATAGAACAGCTATTGTAGATAATTAAATATTCTGACCTGAGCCATTGTCTTCAGACTTTCCTTTCTTTCAAAGTTACAAATTAACATAAGCAAGAAGAAAATTTAGTTTAACTTTCACAAGTTTATATTTAGTGAAAAATAAAAATGAGGTTAATGTATATCTAAATTAGTCCTTGCCTACCACCAGGCTTCTTTGCAAAGACTGCACACGATGCCACTTCCACTGGATGATATTAGAGGCACCACCTGCCTCTTCCCCTCACGGACTCTTATGATTCTTTTAACATTTAAATGCATTCTCTTGAGGGCATTTGGTTAAAAGGCCTAAAATAACAATAATATCTTGAAACTATAGGACATGACTTGCAAAAGCCGGAAAGTACTGTTTAATATACACGTTTTCTTTCTTTAGTGGCCAGTGTGCTGTGTTGTAGATGTAAAGTGCTATAAAAATTATTTTAAGGTGAAGTCAACTATTTTGGCTCCTTGAATGGCATTTCTTCTCTCAAAATAGTTCCTATTCAAAGCATTTAAAAAATGATAATTGAGAGAGATTGAAACAGATTTTGTAGAAAGTGAGGCATGTATTGAATCAAGACAAACTAAATGTATTAAGGTTTTAGATTAGTAACAACAAATGATTATTGCCTATATTGGAAAAAAGTAAAAATTTAAGACACTTTTTTGTCCTACATGTATTTCTACCTGAAGATTTAAAAAAATACTGTACATTTTAAAACAATGTTATCAAGATAGTCTTATATGATATAAAATTATCATGAAGACAGAATTCTGTGAAAAGATGCTGACCCTCAGAAATAAAAGGTTTCTCAAATTATTTATTATTTTCTGCTGGGTCAACTGCTTTAACATTTTTATTTCTGTAATTTCAAGGAAAATATGTTCACAATAATTTTTGACCATACGATGAAATTAATAATATGACCTAATCTTTAAGTTTCAGCCGCTGTTCCAACAACTTTACATTTACCACAGTTAATTATTGTGAAGACAATAATCCTATGAAAAAGATAGTGTTGTTATTATCCTCATTTTGCAAATGAGGAAACTGAGGCTCAGGCTAAAAAACATTGACAAGGTCATACAACTGGTATGTGGGAAAGTCAGAATTTGAACCTGAGCGACCCAGCTCCAAAGTGTTAAGCAAGACTTAAGCAAACACTAAGAAGGAGGCATTTGTTCCAGGGGTGTGGTAGGGAGTATTGAAGGCATGTTTCACAGCAACAGGAAGTTTTAAGGAAGAAATTCTCTGAGGGAAATCAAATGGAATCATCTTTGAGTGTAAAGGATTTTACAATAAGAATGACTTGGAGTCAGCGATGATGCTTTGGTTTATGTTAATTAGGAGGTACAAATACTTGGTTTTAGATTCTGTCATGACACCTGGGTTTGACGGGGAAGCAGGAGAATAAGGAATAGTGGGCACTGGAAAAACGATAAAGGCAATGCAACCATGGTTTCCAATCACTAAGCTTGGGCCTGACACTCTGCTTTAATACATATGAACTCTGACTAGATCACTGTTTCTATTCTTAACATATGTGCACTATGTATACATGTGCCGTGTTTGTGTGGAGTTGATTTCAAAATTTCACACATTATATACATCTCTAGTATAATGATGATTATAGCATTTGAAATAAGTTGGAATCACTTATGAAGAGCTTATTTTAATCATCTTTTTTTTTAAAAAAAATGTAGAGATTGATTTTTCAAAGGAAAAAGCTATCCTAGAATAAAAGCTGGGTTGAATTTGAAACTGAGCCCAGTTGATGTCTCTCTGTGTAAGTCTTATCTAGCAGAGCCAGGGATGAAAGGCAGAAAGACCAGTCTCCTTCCTGTTTGTTTATTTCTTGGCTTTCTTTTCCTGTCTGCAGCTTTGCCCCCAGAACTCCTCAACTGTATTTATTTTCCATCTGCTTCCTGCTCTCTAGACAGTCTGAGACAGTCTACACACCAGCTAGCAGTCTCAGAGAGAAATAAATATTGTAATGTGAGTAAAGCCCGCAGTAGCAGGCAAGGATGATGAGCAGAAATAAAGACCCTGGCATCATAGAAAGATTCAGTTTTTGGTGGGATTCAGAAATAAAGTTCTTTATAGTTAGGCAAGGCTGGATATTTAGAAAAAGTTTTTTGATTAAGTCTATTATTTTACCTACATTCCTTGGATACTTATTAGAATCTTGTACAGTGAATTGAATAATCCGTACCAGGGGTTGGGAAACTTTTTGGCTGAGAGAGCCATGAACGCCACATATTTTAAAATGTAATTCCGTGAGAGCCATACAATGACCCGTATACGATACACATTATCCAATAAAAATTTGGTGTTGTCTTGGAGGACAGCTGTGATTGGCTCCAGCTACCCGCAATCATGAACATGAGTGATAGGAAATGAATGGATTGTAATACATGAGAATGTTTTATATTTTTTAACATTATTATATTTTTTATTAAAGATTTGTCTGCGAGCCAGATGCAGCCATCAAAAGAGCCACATCTGGCTCATGAGCCATAGGTTCCTGACCCCTGATCTCTGAAGTTTTTATCATTATTATTATTATTATCATTTCAACCAGTGCTTACAGATTTCTGGGTATTACAGCATAATAAAGAAAAATAAATAAATAAAAGAAATACATGTGTTTATGTAGAGGAATGAGTGGATCATTTTGGAATTGCCAATTTTTATTTTTGCCAAGTAATGACACTGAAAACAGATTAGCATCTTCTTTCATTATTATTTTATATATGAAAGGACAAGTTACCTCTAAAGAGTAGGAGAAAGAACCACCCTTCTCGAGAAACATAGCCAATGGTTTTAAATCAAATATGTAGAAAGATAGATTAAAATTTTTTGAATGTAGAATGATAAAGTGAAATTTTAGTTAATCTTCACCTTTACATACTTGTTTAGTTGTTGCAAGTTTGTCGATGCAAAGATTTATGTTCTGTAATATGAAACACAGCCAAAATGTATAGTTTATAGAAAGCTACATTTAAAAATCATAGTGCCAAAAATCCAGTCTTCCTTAACTATGTCAGTAAAACTAGAAACATCATTGCTGGTGTTATTTCACTGAACTATATTCCGCCTCTGTGAAGGGGATGGTGGCGTCACTGCGTAGGGGAAGGACAAAGAGTAAAGACTGGTGGTAGAACTCAGCCTTGATTTAATTGATCTGAACAATAAAATCCCCCCCCCCCCCCGAAAACCACAGCAAAACCACAGTTCTTTAGTGGGATCTGTTCTCCTACAAAGACAATCAGGAGGATGTCTGTTGTTCTATCAATGTGCCCTCAGAGGGCTGCACAATCCTACTCATCTTGATAAGTACTGTTTTCTTGATATTACTTTATTTTCAGTGATTTTAAGAGCTCATGTGGTCTAATCGGAATAGCTGTGCCCCATCCAAGCCCCAGCAGCTGCTTCTCCTGCTCTCTTTCTGGGTTGAGGGAGAGCAGGCCGTGATGGACCTGGTAGCTGGCCAGTGCAGAGTGTGAGAAAGGATGCAGGGAGCTCTGTACAAGAGGCAGGGTCACATGGGGAGGCCTACAACAATGCAGAGAGAACTTGATCTGGGAGAAATTGATCTGACTTGGAGGCTACACATCCCATCTGCCTCAGCCCAGGACCAAGATTTGGGAATCATTGACTCTGATGTTGTTAGGAGTTGAGTTATGTCTCCCCACATTTTATATGTTGGAGTCTTAACTCTGAGTACCTTCAAATGTGACCTTATTTGGAAATAATCATTGCAAATGTAATCAGTTAAGATGAGATCATGCCTTTGACTTTGTTTTCTGGGTAATCTATGGACATACAGCTCTTTATTCTCCATTACCTCCAGGTGCTCTGTGGGCACGGAGATAAAACATCTCTAGGACAGAGGGATACTCTGGGAATTACCATGAGAAGTGAGCACATTTCTGCTTTCCATTATAACTCCCCTAACCCACAGGGCTGTACCAAGAGGCACTTTAATTAGATGAGGGGTTACCAAGGCCAAATGCAGAATGCTGGAAATGGACTTTGAGGTCTCTTGGTAATAGATCCTGGGAGAACATTCCAGGCATGGCATAATTAACTGGAGTTAAGTTCTCATGAGTCTAACAACAGAGATTTGAATGAATGGGAAAAGAAAGCCACACCCAGAGTTGTACCTTTCTCCTAGGGAAGAGTTCCCTATAGATGCATTAACTAGACTTAACCCAGATGCAGAGCTCATAAACTTCAAAGAGCTGGGCAAACATTTGTTGATTTCCTGAATGTGCTTGGGAAAAGTGTCCTCATTACCCTTGTTCTCCACAAGGGCACCTCAGGCAGAAAGGTGGATGTTTTACAACCACAGTGTGGGATGCTGCCAGAGTCAAGTTCCCTAAGCAGGTTTTTTTTCATTCTTCAGGCTTTCAGTTGTTTTTCTTAGTACCTGTGGTGGAAGACCCAGCAAATACAGAGCAATGGGGAGTAATGAAGGCAAGAGAAGGAGGAAGTTAGTACACTGTCAGACCAATGTGCAGGCTTCTGAAACATCGAGGCGTTCCCAACAACATCCCTCTGTCTTTCTCTGAGGTTAGTATCTTTAATTGTTAAATACAGAAGCTTCATCAACATTTGGACTCCTTGGGGACAATCAGCAATTATCTCAAATTCTGTTCCCACTGCCACCCCTCCTCAACTTCAAAGGAAACTCATTACCGGGCCTTGAATTCTTCAGATTACTTTCCCATCATCCCAAATGATGTATGTAAGTAGTTCATAATGAGGGTCTAATTTCACCCTTTAGATTACTAAAGAAGCTCACAGAAGATGGACAGTGATAAAATGATTCCAAGTCAGAGTTTTTATCTGTGGACTGTTCTTCCCAAGAAGACTTTCTTAACTGGTTGGTTACAATTTTAAAAGACATTTTATGTACATACATTAACAAAAAGAATTTATACAAACGTCTTCCTGACTTTTGTTTGCAAATTAATATCCAAAGGAAGTCTCTTCTCATAATGGACTATTTAAATGTCTTGCAGATGAATAATTAAGAAACACATACTAAACAGGAATAAATTTGATGGGCATGTCTCTGACGTTGCCAGGAAAATCAAGTTGCCTTTGTTTTCCAGAAGATCGTATCTCATGGAAGAGAGATCAAGATATGCCTGCATCACAAGGCTGCATTAAGACTCAGACAGCCTGGTTCATTACTGTGAACAGTGTTCCTATTTAGGTTTACTCTTGACATCAGCCAAAGAAGCGAAAGAAGTAAACAGAGAAGAGGCATGTAGAAACGGGTACAAATTGTCAGGTATCCTATGTTCTTTTAACCAGGATATTTTCCCAGTGATCCTTTACATTATTATTTCTTAAAAATTTAGACAAAAAACTAGATAATTAAAGTAGATTGTAAGATTTTTCTGTAAGTCATTTTTATAGTGATAAAAAAAACAGGTTCATCGGACTGTCCCCGTCCTTCAAAGTCTTTCATCTTCCCATGTTTTGTTTCACATTCTCAGTTGCCTGCATTCTCAGACAGCTCTCTCCTTGCAGTGGTGGGGTATTCCTTGGCATCTACTCATTGTGTCCTTCCAGGTTACAAAGGCTCGGGGAGAGGCTGGAGTGTAGGAGTGTGGGGGAGAGAGCAGAAGTTTGTCTTTAAGAATTTCAAGGTCTACAGGAACAGAAAGCTACTGTGTAGCAATTACAACACAAAGTGATAGTGATCATTACAATCCATAGAGGTTCCAACGACAGCAGGGAGAAGACAAATTCAATACAACCCGGGGTGGGGGTGGAGGTGGGGGACAAGAAATTTAACCTGTTTCCATCAGGCAGACAAATATACTGCTTGGTAACATGATATTCACTATATGTATAAAAAAGATAGAGAGGTAGATCAGTAGACAGAGGTGGATTAATGGATTAGATAGAATCTATAGATCAGGTTTTTATAGATTCCATCCTCATGCATCTCTCTTGGATCCTGACTAGATTCCTTTTTGCTCATACTAGAGTTCTCATGTTCTACATGAACAAAAATAGAGATATAATTGAAATATACCATGTTAGTTCCAGGTATACAGCATAATGATTTGATATTTAGGTTGTGAAATGATTACCACAATGTCTGGTTAACATTCATCCTCATACATAGTCACAAATTTTTTTCTTGTAACGAGAACTTTTAAGAAAGATCTAGTCTCTTAGTAAGTTTCAAGTATACAATACAGAATTAAGAATACTGTATTAACTATAGTCACCATGCTGTATACTATGTCCCCATGACTTATGTTATAACTGGAAGTTTGTATCTTTTGTCTCATGTTCTACTTCTTGCTCTAATTCTGTTTTAAAGCCTGAAAAGTCACCGGGCTGACAGAAGCCAAGAGTAGTTATAGTTCACACAACTGTGGAAGAACTGGGATTAAAAAAAAAAGATTTAAAAAGATGCTATGCTTGCTACCATAATATTCTTGTGCCTTTTGTAATATATCTTATTGTCTGTTTAGGAACAGGCAACATAACCAAAATGGAAACTTTGCCATATGAGCACACTTATTTTTAACCCCAAACTCGTGGCACCAATGGCTAACATTTTGGATAGAGATAAGGAAAATGGCAGTGCTTCCAAAGCATAGAGCACTAGTTCCTGGGATGAAGTCAAGAGACATGGGAAAGGGAGAAAGACTGATGAAGGCCAGAGAGTGAACAAGCCGGTTGTGGGCTGTCATTATGTCTTCTTATTCTCTGCATGTCGGTGTGGAGGCAGCCTGCTGTGGGGCCCGGGCAGCCCAATTAAAAGAAGAACTATCATAAAATAAGTGAGGCCTGGACAGCAAACTAGAAAATAGAAGAAAACTGAATAGATAGCAAAGAGAAATCTTGTTTGGCAAATAAAGCATTTGTAAAATAGTTGACTTGTTTCTCTAACACTGAAGTTTGTGCATTACATTGAGGTAATCCTGCCATGGTTCCTGCCATGTAGGGGTCCCCATTTTCAAACATAGGAGGGGAGCCACCTCAGACACTGCAGGGAGTTTGCAAAGACCTCAACCAGGAGAGCCCTGGTGATAGAGATGCAGGCAAGAAGGAAGAGTATAAGATGCATGCACAGGATCCTTATTGTTAAACATTGTTCTTAGAGGAAGACCAAACAGAACAAGAGCCTCTATGTTTTTGCTTCCCACTGAGTGCTTTGCTAGGTATACACAACTGCAGGTCCTTTGCTTTTAGTGAGTTCCATTTTGTGTGGACCCTCTTGCTTTCCTGATTGATCGGGGAAGCCTCAGAGGTCTGCATTCAGAGCACAGTATCACCTCCCTAAATGGTCTTGATCGGGGTAGTCAACCTTTTTATACCTACCGCCCACTTTTGTATCTCTATTAGTAAAATTTTCTAACTGCCCACCGGTTCCACAGTAATGGTGATTTATAAAGTAGGGAAATAACTTTACTTTATAAAATTTATAAAGCATGAGTTACAGCAAGTTAAAGCATATAATAATAATTACTTACCAAGTACTTTATGTCGAATTTTCACTAAGTTTGGCAGAATAAATCTTTCTAAAACAACTTACTATAGTTAAATCTACCTTTTTATTTATACTTTGGTTGCTCCACTACTGCCCACCATGAAAGCTGGAACGCCCACTAGTGGGCAGTAGGGACCAGGTTGACTACACTGGTCTTGATAGTTGGAAAAGCTGTTTGAATTCCTTAAAAGGTCTCAATAGCAAAAGAATTGTTATTCTATTACTTTAAAGCCTACATAGTAACTCAACTAATGGCTATGAAGTGTTGCCAACTGAGGGGCCCCTAAGGACTTGGAATGATCATTTTCTCAAAGAGCATAAGTGGGCATTTGTACATAAAGATTAAAAAAACTACTGCATGGCCAAATTTTATGTAGATAAGAATTATTTATTTGTAAATAAGCACATTCGTTGAATGGGAGAATAGATCCTGTTAAATGGTTATTTTTACATGAAATTTGAAAATTCCCTCTCCTACTCCAATGTTTAAAATATTTCTATTATTTTTCTTATCAAGTCCTATAGGGGATCTTCAAGGCCTGCAAACTCTGCTTTCTTTCTTCTCAATGTAGGACCCACAACCTTAGCCTTTGCCCTTTCTTCCACTAATAGTCCACTCCATTTCTTTGTTCTGTTCCTCTTTGTGGAGCTGGTCTTGGTCTTATCTGTTCTTCATATTCTCCAAAGACAAATGGGTAATCCCTGTCATTTATTGGTTTTGAAATAGATGATAAAAATTGCAAATATGGGGAAATTATAAATGTTTAGAAGTATAAAGTTATTTGAATCATAATCCCAACTACCCTATTTTCTCAAATAGCTCTCATAAGCACTGTAATAATATTCTCTTTTCTCCCTCAAGTAATTCTAGAGGTTCCTAGGAAGAGGCCGACCCTGAGAGCTACAGCGCCTCTGCTCTGTTCTCCTGGCAGTATGTCTTAGGGTATGGAGCTGAGCAATGATCTGTATAGTAGAGTGGGAGGAAGGCTAGCATCTGTTTAGTGTTATGCTATGCTCAGCACAAGGTCTGGGCCCCAATGAGCTGAAGCATTTATTGAAACTGCTGTTTTAGAGCTTGATCATAAGTTTCTCTCTCCCCAGGAACTAAATTTGTGGCCCACGGGACTGGGCCAGCGTGGAGTAACTGAGCTATTGCACGCCAACTCCCCTCACTGCCCTCTTTGAATAGAAAGGCTGTGTTCCTTTCTTCAGCCCTATTCCTGGCTTCTTTCTTGCTTAGAATGCTTCCCAGAGCTCCTCAGTCCTCCCTGAAAATGAATATCTGCCTGGTACTCTACCTGGTGGGTAGTGCCTGGATTGTGTACCTTTCAGCAGTGGGCACATGTGGGCTTGTTCCAGGAGGCTGCTCAGCCTCCCTCAGGCCCAACAGGCATCCCTCAGTCCTAAGCCACAAGCCCGGACGCAGAGAGCTCTTAACTCCAGGAGAAGACAGCAGAAGCTGAGATCCCCCTGCACAAGTATGATCCCTGATTCCTGGTTCTGAAATAGTACTTGGAACACTTGCCCATGGAGTCTCTGTCCTCCATTTGTTTTCTAGACATAGGGCTCATCAAACTCTTCCCAGGAGAAAGGTGTGAGTACCCTTCCCATGAAGGTCTAGAGTGGCATCTGTGAGTCTCCAATGTCAGGGGCTCACTGAATGGTTGCTCTCCATTGCCTTTGGTCTCTGCCCCACCACAGTCGTGACTCCCTTTGGGAATTACCTTACAGGTCTCACAGGCACAATCTACTGATTTTTGCTTATCTTCCTATAGATTCATGATTTAATGCGATCTGAATTGATGTTTTCCTGATTTCAATTTTCATATCAAGATGGTGTGTAGCAAATTCTATGCAATTGTTAATTCAGATGGAGCAGATTTCAACTTTGTGGATAAAAATAATACAATTTAGACTATTAATATCTTGAAAAAATTTAGAGAAATTTTCTCCCGTGAAGAAAAATAAATAAATAAAACAGCTTCACATGTCATGAATGTGTTAGATATAGATAAGAGCCAAATTTGAGACAAGTAAAACATTTACTCTGACCCGTTAAGTATGCGTTTGATTTAGAACCCAAGTAATCTCTCAGTTGCCTATGAAATTCATTGTAGTAGCTTTCAGTTTTCCAGTTTCTCTTCTATTTCTTACCCCTCTTGGTTTCCTGTTTTTCTTTAAAAGTCACCTACTCTCTTTTGTAAGCCCCATCTCATTTTGGTTTGACCTTTCCTCAGAGCCCTCTAAAATTCAACAAGGCAGTCTGTCCAGTGCTTGGTGTCATGGAGGTTCCATAAAACTGACTGTATATTTAAAGCAATATTGCATCTCACCTGAAATGAGTTGATTTATGAATTGCTGTTTGGTATGTACTCAGAGATCAAATGCAAGATCCAAGTGCCCTGCATGATTACTTCACAGTATTTGTCTTTTGTAAAGCACCTGGTACCATGACAATATTCACTAAGTAAATAACAAATGAAATGAAACACACTTCCTTCTCTATTTTCATAATGTACTATTCTTGTATTTTTTCTTTCTGGAACAAAGAATCATTGTGAGTTGCTCTGCCAATATTAGTCTGGTATCTTATTGCAAGTTAAATAAAGAGATAAAGTGATATGACACAGGAAAACTGATAAGGTTCTCTTTCACAATAAAGGAAAGCAAAGTGACGAGACAAAATATGAAGATCCAGGAACTAGAATTAATAGAGTTAATGCAAGTATGAATACAGGTCCCTTAATTCTTAAAACTTCCCCCTGTTATAAAATAATACTCACATGTCCAGAGAAAAATTCAAATTACAGTTTTTTAATAAATTCCATTTAAAAAATAAATCTATTATTTTTCTCTGGATGATCCTGTCCAGAAGAAAGGCTGACAGAGATGTTTAACAAAGCAGAGTCATTGCCAACTTTTCTGGTGGGAATTGAGCTACCAAATATTTCCCTCAAATTATAGAAAATTACCATTTGTAGAATCTATATTATATTTAGCTTCTTAATTTAGGATTAGACATCTGTAACTTATTGTTTGGGTATCCAGAGAGTTTGCAAAACTCTAGAATATGAATATTGTCTTTCTCTTGGTATTTTCAAAGACAGTTGTTTTGGTCCAATTTATAAAGATTTGCAGATGGCCAAAAGAACCAGTATATAATTTCAGAGTAAAACCATTAGATCTTCTGCAATGTAATGTTGACAGATTTTCACCCAACTGTGCTACCAGTTGACCAAGGATCCAGATGGTGGTTATCCCTCAGACTACCTCACATCCCCCAACAGTGACCCAGTAGAGCAAGGAAAACTGTGACTTACTCCTCTGGCTTTGTCTGAAGACCAAGGTACTATAATGACCCAAGTACTGGAAGAATTTTAAAATAGCCATGATTCCTTCCCGCCCCCCACCCCCCACCCAAGGCTTCCCCAGTACTACTTTATTATACAGTATGGACATAGTGATCTTTTAATGACTTATGGCTTAGTTTCTGAAAGATCAGGGAAATGTAATAAAACTTGAATCTTATGCTTATATTCTTTTCAAGTTAGTTTCAGTTCTTTTTCTTAAAATAAGATCAAAGAAGACTTCCTAGAAAAGGCAAAAAAATAAAAAAGGCAAAAGCTGAGTCTTGAAGGATGAAAAAGAGTATATTGGAATTAATTCATGAGACAGTATTCTGGCTAAGGGTATAGTGTGGGTAAAGCAAAGACTTGGGAAAATGCTTGGGTATTGGTTATGGTTCCTCAGTGGCCCTAGAGTTACAGATGAGGCTAGAAAAGTTTTGCAAAATTCTATTCTTCCAAATAATTGGCATTGAAGGAAGTTATTCTTCCCGGAAAGCATTCACTGACCTCCGACACTGGATGGAGTGTCCTTTCACTGTGCTTTTGGAACCCTTTTCCCTTCTCCTGATGTAGTTTTTCATGCAACATATGCATTTATCTGTTCTTATCTTACTTCCTCTTTCATTTTTATGCTCCTTACAGAAGGGATATTGTCTTGACCGCTTTTGACTTCTTAATGCCCTGGAAAGTACTTGGTAGGTACTCAATACATATTTCTTGAACTAAATGAATAATGCAAAAAAGTTTTTCCTTAAATCAGGGGTCCCCAAACTATGGCCCGCGGGCCACATGCGGCCCCCTGAGGTCATTTATCCGGCCCCCGCCGCACTTCTGGAAGGGTCACCTCTTTCATTGGTGGTCAGCATCCATATCCTGTGCTCCTGGAGTACTGTATGTAGCAGCGTCGCTCATGTAAAGTACTACTTCCGGTGATGGGGATGCACACGTCACGGCTCCGGAAGCGCGTCATATCACTTGTTACGGCTAGCAGTGACAAATATGGAACCGGACATTGACCATCTCATTAGCCAAAAGCAGGCCCATAGTTTCCATTGAAATACTCAGTTTGTTGATTTAAATTTACTTGTTCTTTATTTTAAATATTGTATTTGTCCCCATTTTGTTTTTTTACTTTAAAATAAGGTATATGCAGTGTGCATAGGGATTTGTTCATAGGTTTTTTTTTATAGTCTGGCCCTCCAACAGTCTTGAGGGACAGTGAACTGGCCCCCTGTGTAAAAAGTTTGGGGACCCCTGCCTTAAGTAATGCCTTTCTAATGTTTAAAAATTCTAAGACCTTAGACTAGACTGGATAATTGTTCTAGAGGCATAAAGTAACATATTGGTAATAAATGTGGATATATTTTATAATTAGATTACTAAAAATAAAGCTTACTCTAGATCAGTGCTAGCCATCCTGGTCCCTACCGCCCACTAGGGGGCATTCCAGCTTTCATGGTGGGTGGTAACGGAGCAACCAAAGTATAAATAAAAAGATAGATTTAACTATAATAAGTTGTTTTATAAAGATTTATTTTGCCAAACTTAGCAAAAACTCAACATAAAGTACTTGGTAAGTAATTATTATTATATGCTTTAACTTGCTATAACTCTGCTTTATAAATTTATAAAGTAAAGTTACTTCCCTACTTTATAAATCACCATTACTGTGGAACCGGTGGGTGGTTAGAAAATTTTACTAACAGAGATACAAAAGTGGGCAGTAGGTATAAAAAGGTTGACTACCCCTACAGATGACTGTACAGAGAACAGAATTCAATACCAAATGAGTACTTTTGGGATCCATTCAAAGGATTTATCTATCAAATTGCTAAAAGGTTCTCTTTATAAGGGAGTTTCTCTTTTAAGACAACTGGCCAGTATAAGAAACCATTTGAGACATAATAAAACAGAGGGCAGAGCCTTTACAACCTGCTAGGGGGAAGACTATGTTAGGGAACCCTGGACTTGGAGTCACAAAATATGGTATGTAGCTCTAGAATATGCTATGTGAACCCGGGCAAGCTATTCAAAGTCTCTGATCCTCAATTTCATATCAGACTCTCAGAACCATAATACCAGTTCTGCTTACTTTGCAGAGTTGTGAAGATAAGATAAAGTAGAAATGAGATAAACTACAAAGAATTCTCCTCCTTTTTCTTATCACAATGGTATAAGAAGTAAGTTGAACTGATGTCCTGAATTCTCAAATGTCTTTGTTCACCAGTTGAAAAACAGATACCAGACCTTAGGACTTTTGATCTGATATTCAATCCATTGATTGTACCCTGCCACCTCTGTCCAATCTGACAAGGAAAAAAATACACACCACTAGTGGAGGAATGTAGAGTTGTAAAACTTTGTTCTAGGCAGGATACTTTATATCCTCTGGTATTTAACACCAAATATTAACCTCAGATTCTGCTTCTAGGTGGTTTTCATGTACAGTTTATTGATAGCTGCACGAAAACATCCAGTGGCAGATTCTGGCCACGGCAAGGTTGAGTGCCGGCAGGACAGATGAGCACTGTACTCCAGCACATTTCTCCCATTCTCTGTTCTTTTCCAGGCTGTCAGGAGTCAGCTCTTGCCAACATGTTGAAAAGCCTGGCCAGTATTCCTTCCATGCTGTTCAGTCTGGGTTGGAGGGGGAATGTGTTTACCACTCCTGTGTCTACACTGACCTTTCTAACAACATTTAAACCCAAGAAGGGTCTGCCACTCCCTGGTGGCCCTTTACTTTGGTTTATGACAAGTCTATTATCTTTGATCTACAAACCCAGGAAGTAGAGGATGGGTGTTGGATTTCATATGCCAGGTACCATTGACTTTAATTATCTTCTTGAAATCGGTCCAGCATTTAGGATGAGAGACTGAAGTCTCAAATCACCCCATAGTTTGGACAGTCTCTAAAACCACAGTGTGTGTGTGTGTGTGTGTGTGTGTGTGTGTGTGTGTGTGTGTGTGTGTGTGTATATATATATATAACTTAGCTACTCAGTATTTGTCAAGAAAAGGTTGTATTTTGTTGAGCTGTGATTTTCTGATATGTTCCATTTAAAATTAGTTTTTTGGGTAGATTTATAATTCTGACAGGGAAAGAACTATAAATCTAAACTGTATAGCCAGTCAGAATAGAGCTCATGCTATATAGTTTTTCCATATGCTCTGATGAACTTGATAATATGAAAATCCCTTTTTTTTTGCTATGTGATTGAGTAGATAGATGGGAAAACTGGAAGAAAAATGTACAGTGTGAGTCAGGCACATCACCTATAATCACATTGAGAGCCAAGATTTTTTCTTAATTTCAAATATTTCTTCAGAAATTCTATCCTGTTAACTGGGTCCTATCTAATGCAGTTTATATAATTCAGGCAGTTGTGGAGTCAGAATTTGACAGAAAAACACAAAGCCATCCATCCATCCATCCATCCATCCATCCATCCATCCATCCTCCCTTTCATCTATCCTATCATCCATCCATCCACTCATTCACCCAGTCAACCAGCATCTTTCATATGGAAGGCACTGTGGTGGGCATTGGAGATGCCAAGTCTGATTAGCTTACAGAGCAGAGCAGTGATTTTTAACCTCTCTTACATTTTCAGAATCTGACGAAAACTGTGGGTTTTCTCTCTCAGGAATTTCATTCAACTATAAGGGATTTACCAATTATTCATGAATATAGGTTTAAGACCTTCTATTCTCTTATAGGAGGTACAGATAAGAACAGTCCCATATGTGCTCTGAGTACTGTTCATCAGGGGTGAGGGCTTTTCCCTGACTCATCAGTTTTTGTGGTGGGTGTGGGAGAAAGCAACATCAGAGGCACTCTGGCAAGAGGGCTGGGTTTGGGATTAGAAGTTTAGGATTTATTAGTTCTTGGTTCAACACTTTCTAGTTCTGTTAAATGGGGATATTACTTAACCTTTCCAGGCTCCATGTCTTAATCTATAAAATTAAAATAGTGACATTTGCCCTGTGACGGGCCTTGTGGTGAGAGGGAGTCGGGGTACAGTGTGTGAAACAGTGACTCTCTTTATAAACTATAAAGTCCCATAAATGTAATGCATTGCCATCACCATACTCACAAAAACAGATGTTTGAGAAAGTGAGAAAACTCGCTTAAAAAGGAGACATCCCATTGCACCCAGAGGCTTCCTGTGGCTCCTGTGGATGGGAGAGTCACAGACTGCACACAGCACTGAACTTACAGGCCCACGGGGACAGCAACCATGACCTCGATTCTGGGGACTGATTAGCACGCTCAAAAGTCTTGAATACATTGGCAACAAAGTCAGATTTATAAATTCAGAGAAAATGATGATAAAAATATGGTAAGCCAGTGGTTTGATTATTGCACATTATTTACTTTAATGTGGGGTTTTAATAAACCAGGGGCCTATAAAAACATTGTCAACATGCCTACCTCCACCCACACCATCCATTTCCTCTTTCTTTCTTTATCTGTTATGTTGAGGAGTCACCTTTGGCTGAGCTGGCAGCCAGGCATAGCATTAGGTGGTGGATAGGGGGATGAGAACACCAGTCTGGAAAACTGAAGTCCTGGGTGTGAATCTTGACTCTGCCTCCACTGAGTAGCTCTGTGACAATGGACTATCTCATCAATGCGTCAGAGTCTTCATCAGGAAACAAGGTGGTAATATCCAGTTTGTGTATCTCACTGGGTTGTTGTGAAAATCTAAGGAATATTTCTTTAAAAACAATAAAGATCCAGCCATATAAAGTACCATTATTATTATTATCTCATGCATAAATGTCCATGTTTATCAATGAAAGGACCAAAAGAAAGAAAAGGACACCATACTACATTTTTACAGACTGGCTGCCTAATTTTGCTTCTTAGTGAAGCACATGTCAAGATGATGGACTGTGTAATTATGTTTGTGAAGGTGTGCCTAGAAATTTCTGATCAAATGATAGCCAGGAGCTTTGCCCTGGCTGCAGCAATGAAGATCATCTTCCACTGGTGGTTTTCATATTTTATGTTTAGCAAAATGAACTTTAAAAAATGTTTGATTTTCAAGAAGCTATCAAATACATTCTGTGTTCTGTGGGAACAAAGACCAAGCCCTCCTCCTTCCGCACTTCTGTCCATGTGCTCTCTCTTGATTCTTCTTGCCCTTCTGCTGCTTTCCCATTCAGTTTTCTTCCTCCCCCACCTGCCTGCTCATCATCTGTGTACAGTCTGGCAGTGGCAACGGCCCACACAGACGAACCCCTGGGCCAGTGGTGGCACTGTATCCGTAGGAACCTGAAAAGGATCAGGCAGCCCCTTCTTTCCAGCCCATGTGTTTGTGGTGTGGCCAGACTGGCTCATGAAGGAGTTTTGCTCCAGCTATGACCCACAGGAACAGACAGGGCAGAAACTGCCAGCTTTTCGATCCTGACACTGGGATGTAAAACCTTGCCCAGCAGGGGCCCTTCTGGGCCATTGTAGCTTGCTTCTTGCTACCCTGCTCCTGGGGTCCTGACTTTTGCTCGAAGCTGAACTCTCAGCTCCTTGCCAGGCTGGCTATGTCAGGCAAACTAAAAAGAGAACCTTTGAACCGGATCTTATCCTTTCATTCAGCAATTATCAAACATTTACAATATACCAGATACTGAAGTAAATATTAAAGGAAAACCCAAATAAATAAGATATGGTTCTTACTTTTAAGAAGTTGACAGTCTAGTGAGCAAGACAGAAATGTACACAAATAATTATAAATGTGTGACAAGTACTATGTCAGGGCCAGGCAATGTGGGGACCACAGGAGGGAGTGATGAGTTCTGCCTAGGTTTGGGAAGGCCTGGGAGAGGAGAGGAGTTTTGACCTGAGCAGTAAAAGAGGACTCAGACTTTACCACATGGAGGAGATGAAAATGGCACTCCAGGCATGGATCTCTCAAGAAGAGAAGCAGGCAGCATGTAGATGTTCGAGGGATTGTGAGAGTCTGATTCGGCTTGAGCAGAGTGCTCAGTGGGACGGGTGGGGGCAGATGATGGACAGGTGGGCATAGGCCAGGTTATAAAGGGTCTTTCAGAACAATGCTAAGGGGATTGGCTGCAAAAAGGAGACAAGGCTGATGTTTAAAAAATACTAGGTATTTGGAAAATGCCTAAACCCGCAGAAAGCCCACTGCAAGTGTTTAAGCTGGTTGAATGATAGATACCATGAGATCTGTGTTTGGGATGAGACCTTTGGGGTGGTATAGGAGATGGGCTGGAGAGTGAGGGTGGGGAGCGACAAGCAGCAAGAGGTCCTATTAGAAAGTTGCTGCAAAGTTACAGGCAAGAAGTAAAGAGGATCCCAGTGGGGCAGAGGCAAGAGGACAGAAGAGTAGGGTAGTGGCGTGTTGGACCTGGCAGGACCCTTGCGATTGGTTGGGCACAATGGTTTGGGGAGTTAGTGATGGTGCAAATGTAATAGATAGGGAAGATAGTGAAATGGGTAACAAATACAGGAATCCCAGGAGAAATCTTCCGTGGGTGGGAGAGCATGTGACTCTACTTTCCACTTGAGATAACAGCTCTAGGCCAGAGTTTGAGTTTAAGTACTCTGAGTTGGAAGGGATGCATTCAGCTGACCTGTGTCTGGGGCTAACCTTTAAGATATCTGAAAACAGTTTTTTAGCCCTCCGTTGGCTTTCTTATCACAGAATAAAACCATCTCAACCCCTTTAATCTTCCTTCAAGTGCCTTAGATAACTTGGGTTGATTCTGTTTTCTCATATCCCACTTAACATGCAAAGCCCCAGGCACCAGACAACACACCAATATTTTGCAAGTTATACATGTAATTATATATTTTATGAGTGCTGTGCACACTTTATTAAAGATTACTGTAATTTCCACATTTAACACTTTATAGTTATTAAATATGTTCTTTTACTGATAATATTTTTTTTTACTTTATTATTTTTCATCTTTCCACCAAATATTTACTTCCTTCCAACAATGTATTTGCCAACCTTGTCCACAGCCACTGGCGCCCCCTCCTGAGCCTGTGGCAAGACTTCTCTTCTCATGCCCTTAGTGCAGGGTTGCTGTTTGGGTCAAGTTCCACAGTCCGATTACATCAGGAAGGAGATTCCTCTGACAAAAATAAAATGACGGAGAACCACACCCTGTCCAGAGTACCTGGTGGTTCAGCAAGATCTTCTAGAAGGTCCAGAGTCTGATTTTGCACTTGAAGAAGTGCTGTGCTAGTATCTTGGAGAAGTTCTCTGTCAATTCCAAGGGGGGAAAAAAAAGCCTGAGGAAGAGCGGTTTACCCCCCCCCCCCCGACTGTGCAGGTAGGTAGCACTCACTAAACAGCACCTCCGTTAGTCACTGTAGATCCTCTGAATACCGGGTCTGATTGTGAATGGAAAAGACATGGGAATTTTAGGGAGCCTTTGAGTCGTAGTCAAAGGTATTCACAAGGAATTCATTGCCCCAGAGAAGCCTTACTTATTACTTGGTCTCTGCACTTGACAGCGCGGAGAACCCCCTTTGCCAGCCTCAGGAAGTTTTCATCAGAAAGAGCCTTGGAGGGCCAGGATCTCTGTGCCTTATCATGCTGCCCCTCCTCCCCTGGGTCCTGCTGCTGCCTGGGCCTTCCCCGCTCAGGACACCCAGGCTCCTTTGCTGCACCTCCCTGGCATTCAGCTGACTCCCTGGTGCCTTTCTCTGCTCCAGGGATCCTTCAGTGCCTTCACTCTCCTTACTGTCTCCTCTACTTCCCTCCAACACAGTACTCAGAAACAGTCTTTAAAATTCCCCGAAAGATGATAAATAATGAGTATCCTAGGTGTGTAGGAGACAAGTTAATGCATTGGATGCAATGGATCTTTTAGAGCAGTGATTTTCAACCTTTTTTGAACCATGGCACATTTTTTACACTTACAAAATCCTGGGGCACCCCACCTACCAAAATGACACAAAATGACACTCTAACACAGTACATATTAAACATATAGTTAATAATATAGTTTCTGAATGTATTTATACTCACTTAGTGTGAAACCTGTGCCTGTTTCGATGAACACAAAAGGGATATCCTGGCAGGAATGGTAGAAAGACACACACGAAGCTCTTCCTTAACAGTTCTCAGTCTCTCTCTGTTTTTAGTTTTTATCGCAGTCAAGCTTGAGAAGCTCAGCTCACATAGATATGTGGTTGAAAACAGGAGCAATGTCAAAATAGCTTTCTTGGCCAGAATGGGGAACTCCTTGGCAACAGATAACCAAAAACTGTCCAAAGGAAGATCAGCAAACTTTAGCTTTAAAGTTTAAACCATGATCTTGTTTCAGTTCAATGAGTTCCTCTTGCTCCTTTAAAGTCATGTCCTTTCCAGCAACGGATACTGAGCTGTATGGGTCCCTAACCCAGTCAAGGCATTCTGTGAAGGCTGAAGAGAAATAAAATGACAACGTCTTCTCAAGAGTTTTCAAATGTCTGCCAATCACCTCGCACATTGCAGCAATGTTGCCATCATGCTGTTTCTCGGTGAGTGGGAACATCTCAAGGTTGCCACGCCGCACGTTTAAACAGAATCCATTCATTTTATCAGTGCTTGTAAGCAGGTTTTCATTTCGGCCTTGCATCCGTGTGTTCAGTTCATTCAGATAATGAAATATATCAGCCAGGTATGCCAGCTTTGCACACCGCTCATCACTTGCAAGCAGCTTTGAGTAATCGAACCTCTCGTTTGTCAGAAATACTTTAAGTTCCTCTCACAACTCATACACACGGGCCAGCACTTTGCTGCGTGACAGCCACCGGACCTCCGTGTGGAGCAATAAGATTTTATGTTCCGCTCCCATTTCTTTACACAAAGATGCAAATAAGCGACATCTCAAAGGTTGCATCTTCACAAAGTTCACTATGCTCACAACATCATCCAACACAGGAGCTAGATCTGCTGGTAAGGTCTTTGCAACGAGGGCCTCACGGTGCAAAAAACAGTGCATAACAATAACATCTGGGTTTCTTTCTTTGACCCTACTTACGAAGCCTTTGATGTGCCTGACCATGGCTGCAGCTCCATTAGTGCAGACACCTGTGCAGTTTTCCCATGTAAGCCCGCTTTTATCAAGATATTCCGACGTGACCCGAAATATTTCCTCTCCTATTGACTTTTCTGGCAGTGCCTTGCAAAATAGGAAGTTTTCTCTAATGGCTTCTCCATCCACAAATCGCACGTTGGCCAAGAGCTGACAATGTCTACTAATATCCGACGACTCATCAAGTTGCAAGGCAAATTTCTTACTGATGCACACCTTTTCCAAAACAACAGTTTCAATGTCCGCAGACATGTCATCAATATGTCTGGCAATTGTGTTATCTGAGAGAGGCACTTTAGGTATCTCTTTGGCCGCGGTAGGGCCAAGCATCTCATTTACAATGGCTTTACAAGCTGGCAGTATTAATGTTTCTGCCACAGTGTGGGACTTTTTTTGATTTAGCTACGAGTTCAGCAACAAGGTAGCTAGCTTTGAGGGCTCTCTCGTTTACCTTTGTGGTTTTTCTCAAAAAAGTTGCCCGTTTCTCATTGTTTGTATGTAAGTGTACAAAATAGTCCATCGGCTTGTCTTGAAAGGAAGGGTGTTTTGTTTGGAGATGGCATTTAAGCTTGCTTGGCACCATGGCACTATTGGATAGCTTCTCACCACACACCAAGCACAACGGAGTCGGTGCTGTCTTATCCCTGGTGAAAGTAAATTCAAATGAAAGATAGCTTTCGCTGTATTGCTTCGAGCTCACCGTCTTATCTTTTTTCTTTTGTCGACCACTCATACTAGGGCCTTCATCTGGGTCAGAATTTTGTCCAGGGCCCTGTTCGACATTTGCATTTTCCCTTCTCAAAAACGTCTCCATCACTGTCACTTGCTCGTCTTGCTGAGATCCCAAACTGTCACAAGAGTAAAATATGCCTGGCAGAGGTCCTTTAAATAAATTACATTTATTAAAAAAAAAAAGTTAAATAAAAAAGGGTAACCCCCTCATATATACAGTCCCATGTAACATCCCTCATATATACAGTCCCATATAACATCCCCTCATATACAGTCCCATGTAACCTCATATATACAGTCCCATGTAACCTCATATATACAGTCCCATGTATCCCCTCATATATACAGTCCCATGTAACCCCTCATATATACAGTCCATGTAACCCCTCATATATACAGTTCCACTAATAGATACTGGAGCTTTCATCAAGGTTGTGGGTTCAAATCAATTTGGCAAATACTCTCTCTATATAGAGACTGGACAAAATCAATTTTAGAAAATGTTGGGTACTTGCATAACATCATAAGTCCTCAGAGCATCTCTACTGTCAGATTGAGAAGTTTGCTTTCTAGGTAAGGATTCTAATAAATACTAGAGTTCTCCCTGAGGTTGTGGGTTCAAATCCCATGGTCAGCTGGGTGCAGGGGCCTTGGTTCTGTCTGTTTTGATAGTGTATATAGAGATTTGAGCTCTTTAAGAAGATGACCCTTCAGGAGGCCATATACAATATAGATAACATTGTGATGCATTGTGATGCATTGTATATCACCCTCTGTGAGGGCCTCTTTTAAAAAGAAAAAGGTCAAATATCTATATACACCATCAGAATAGACATAACCAGCTGAGGCTGAGGCTTCATCTAGTGGTGGCAACATTTACCTCCAGTCCTGACCAGGATTAGAAATCGGGACCATGGGGAGGAGTAGCAGCTTCAACTTACTCACCGTGGTCACACAATGACAAGTGCGCGGCAGCCCGAGCGGGCACCTTCCTGGGTGTGGATGAGAGGCAGCCTACTATTGGTTCACTGCTAGTGGTCGGGATGAATCCTGGAAGGTGATTGGTCAGTGAGTGTTCCCTGTGCCTCCACTCTTCCTGTCACTGATAGCTGGAGGGATTGTGAGGGGAATGTTTATGTTCGGATGGAGGTGGCTGGCAGCGGGCCGGATAAATAGCCTCCACGGGTCGTAGTTTGGGGACCCATGTTTAATTTCCCCACGGCACACCTGACTATGTCTCACGGCACACTAGTGTGCCGCGGCACACTGGTTGAAAAACACTGTCTTATAGCACTGAAGCTTCACTCTGCCATGAATTCTGGCTGTTCGGACTCTGGCTGTAAGAAAGGCTGTTCGGGCTTGCGGAGTATCTTTCCAGCTTGGGGGTGGAGAAGCTCTAGTCCCCTCAAGCATCCTCCTGTACTAATGACATTTCCCTCCAAATATGCTGATTGTGTTAGGAATCCTATCTGATCTACCGAGAACTTCGGTTTTTGAAATTTTTTTTGTCAGAAAAACACTCAGTGATTTCTTCCATGCAAACCCCTGTCCTGGTCCCGTGTGTTCAGGATAGCATGTGGAGGAGTGGCGTGAGTCAGGGAATGTCAAAAGGAGGAAAATATCAAAGGAGAAGCTAGAACTGTCACCTTTAGATGAGATCCTCACATATTTCATGGTCTGGCAAGTGGACAAGGAGTACGCTTGTCTTGTACTTCAAAGGATACATGTATTCAAGTAAATAATGCTAGCTGCTGAAACTGACTACTCCAAGTCCCCCTGACTAAACAGAATAAAAATGTGTTTCTTGCCCACCTGACAGGCTGGTGAGGATGTGGGTAGGGGTGTGACTCTGTTCCATGTAGTCATTCAGGGACCTAGGCCTTGCTCTCCTTGCCCTCTTTGCCCTCCTTTCCATCAATCTACAGTCCTTTCCAGCCTGCTGACAGGTGGGAGAGGAGCCAGGACCACACATGGAGATCCTCACAGACAAGGCCTGGAAGATGCATGACGCTTGGCCCACATTCCATTGGCCAGAGCTGTCTCTGGCTACAGCTAACTGCAGGGAGGTGGCAACATAGTCCTGCTGTCAGTCTGAGAAGAGGAAGAGAACATGGGTGTTGGTGGTTACCAAAATCCGGGCTCAAAATGAGGTACTAATAATTCATGAGAATTTGCACGGTCTACAACAGGCAACCTCATGAAGTAATAAGTGTGTTGTTGTCACTGGAATGTTGGTTGGGGGACAATTCCTGCCATTTCTGTTTTGGAGTTCTGTGGTTACAGAGCCCAGGGAGCACAGCAGGTCTTCCCAGCTCCCTGCTTCCACATTCCCTGTGGTGCTGGATGCTTGGTTCCTGTCCCCGAGAAGAGAGGTCACATGGTGCTACCTCTTCTGTGGAACGTCTTTTTCATTTTTCTTTTTATTTTTCTACTATAACAAGCTAGAATATCAGTATTGAGGTGAACTTGTGGCCTGCAGACAAGGTCTGAAGACCCTTCTCAGTGGGGGCGGGGCCCTGTGTGTGGGAAGGGGAGCCTGCTCATTCCTGGATCGTGTGCCTTCAGGGCAAGAAGTGATTACAAAGCCCTTTTGTACCAATGGAGAAAAAGTCGAGTTGAGCAGAATTGTTTTAAATGTCACATTCTGCAGTCCTAGTATTTTGACACTGGAAGGGACAGTAGAGCCCACGGAGCCTATTGTGCTGCACATGAAAAGGAATAGAGGGGGACAGACCCTTTGTCCTTAGGGTTATTCAGCCAGTACTGGCAACATACAGTTAGCACCTGGGTTTCCCGACTCCTAGACCTGGGCTCCAGGCTGCTCCTTCCACCAATAGAATATCAGGATTTCTCTGTTCTAATGACATTATTCAAATGGTCTGATGCCATGACCTTGTTGGAACCATACAGAGAGGAGGAAACATGGAAGCCAGGAGACATAGGGTCTGGTTTTACTTGGAACTCAGCTCTCTGTAGCATTATACATATGGATGGGCCTTAAGTTTCTCACATATAAACTGAAGAATTTGGATTAGGTTAGCAGTTTTAAAATCATGTTTTATATAAGGAGGCCTAGTATCTTCTGGAGCTCCTTAGGAGCCATTTTGGAGAGTAGGAATGAAGCTTAGCTATTTTATCCATCAGTTCCTTGTTAACTAGTGTTAGAAGGTTCTGTGTCTTAAAATGGTTTGGAAACCACTGGAATAGATGATCACTAAGGTTATTTCTGTCTGTCTTTAAAATTGTATGTTTCTTTGGGGTGTACGTTACGGATTTCGTTATGAAGGCACTTTCTATAGGGGCTAGCTAATTGATACAAAGTTGTGAAAGTTAAAAAGCAAACCAAAGTTTGCCTGTGTTTGTCACAGGTGCAGATTCAAGTGCCTTGGTGGTGGTGGTGGTGGGCTGGGGGGAGGGTGGTCAAGCAGATAATGTAAAGGAGGAAAGAATCTGTTATGGGTTGAGTTGCACCCCCTTTCCCAAATTCATATTGGAATGCTAACCCCTCGTACCTTAGAATGTGACTGTATTTGTAAATAAAGTCTTTAAAGAGGAAACTGAGTTAATATGAGGTCATTAGGATGGGACCTAATCCAAGACCAAAGTCCAAAGACAGAGAGAGGCCTTAGAGGGAACCAACCCTGCCGATACCTTGATCTTGCTCTTGCAGCCTCCAGAATTGTGAGAAAATAAATTGTGTCATTTAAGCCATCTGGTTGGTGGCACTTCATTATGGCAGCCCTGGCAGACCAATATAGAATGTGTGTGCTCATGTGTAGATAGACATGTGCATATCTGTAGAATGATAGGAAGGGTGGAGCCTGTGGCAGTTTCGAATGAACTTGGGCTGGCTAGAAGGGAAGGTGCTTTTCAGTTCCGCTGTTACTATGTGGGATATTAGCTCCATTTTGCCAGATGTCCTGAATTTCAAGTGAAGCTAGAAATATTTGTTAATGTGAAATTTTCTGATTTTTAAGACACTTCCTGGGAAAGCAAAAACATGTCTGTGATCTGAATTTGACCCACAGACCACTAATTTTGACCAGTGACCCCATATTTAAGGAAACAATTTAGAAATGACCTCATAAGGCAGGGTAGGACTACTGAGAAAATGTTAAGAGACAGAATACTGGATTAGAAACCAGGACACCTGGCTGGCTACATGGCCAGACTAGACCATCTTACTGTTAGACCTTGAGCCAGACCTCAATTCCCATTCTTGTCAGAGACTGAACTAGTCCCTGCCAGCAACGGTGATGGGAGATTCCAGGTCTGAGTGCTCTGCTCTGTAAACACCAAGAGTTATGGCCAAGGCAATTACTTTCCACTTGGCAATTTCTCTCTAAGAATAAGTGCCCGATCTTCTAAAGGCTCAAAGAAAAAGAATGAAAGTAATTAAGGATTTAAGTTCACAGAAGTGGATAAAATAGCCCCCCATTCTTAGAAAAAGCTGCTCAAACTGGGAAAAGAAAATGAAAAGAGAGCAGAAGGAATTGCTCCAAATGAATGTCCTCAAAAATGTAAGCCAGAGAGAATCAAAACTTCGCTGTTTCATCAGCAGAATTCTCATGGTGCTCTTTTGCACTGGAGTTGTCACTGTAGGGTTTTCTTGGCTCCTTTTTTGTCAGCATCTCAAGGACAAAGTATGGTAGACATGGACTAATAATAAGAATTACTAAGCCCTCACTATGTGCCAGGGACTTTACATATACAGGCTTTTTTTTTTTTTTTTTTTTTTGCTGTAACACAAAATAACACTTCCCAGAAAAGCTTGCAATCTGAAAAACTTGTTAGAAAAAAATAATAGAATATATGGGTAAGATAAGGACTCAGTGGACCATTCAAATCTAACGCAACTCCAATCAACCCAAACAACCACTGTTACCTGAGGAAGTCCCTTGGACCACATTGGCAGCAGCTGAGTGCCTAGAAGCTGCCGTAGTGGGTATTAAAATGCACAGAAGCATAGGGATGAGAAGCTGGTCATTCTTTCATCTAATCCAGGCTGGCAGGGGTGGAGGTACAGCTCTGAGTCCGTGGGGATGTTGTCAGGGTGGCACAGGAGGCAGGGCAACCTCACACATGCTGGGAGCTCAGGAGGCTGGGGCGCACCTGTTGGAGGACGTAGTCTTGGAGGCAGGTGTTCATTTAAAAAGTTTATGGAATGCAGCAGAAGGATTCCTGCTGATGATGCAGAGGCTGAGCCTCAGGCCTTTTTGACTTCCATGGAAGGTTGTGATTCCACTCCTGCTATTCCAGCTCCTCTTCCTTAGGAAAACCCAGCCATGATACAATAAAAATCAATGTGCAATTTTCACATTGCAATGTGAAATTTTAATGTGCAATTATGTGCAGTCTAATATGCAATTTTCACATACTGACATCATTCTTCTATCACCAGTCACCGATGGGGTAATTCGTGCCACAGAACTCACATGATAGCGGAAGAGACTATAGCATGCTATTTAACTCTCACAATTCTAGGAGGTATTAGGGCAGTGGTTCTCACATTAGTGTGCATCAGAATTACCAGGAGGACTTGTAAAACAGGTTACTGGGTTTCATCTCCAGAGTTTCTGATTCAGTAGGTCTAGGGTGAAGCTCAGGAATTTGGATTTCTTAGAAATTCCTAGATGATACGACCCTGCTAAACAGGGAACCACATTTGAGAACTACTATTCTAGAGGAAATGGATAATTGGCAAGATTTTGTGACTTGTCTAATATTGCTGCAGGAATGGACCCAAGGTGGGCCTAAATCTTGGGGCTAATAAAGCTACTATGCCTGAGAGATTGACCTGGGATGATTGATAAACACTTAGGAATGTGCTGGGGTTGGTTTCAGTCATGACTCACACCTGGTTAGCAGGCAGGCATGGAGCTCAGGTAGTCAGAGGAATGGGTTTGTGGTCAGTAGGGCGTCTATATTATTGTGAGGACCTGGGAAGTCTATACCTCCACCTGAGGGCATGTTGGTTTGTTTATCATTGCAATCATAAGACTTATGTCTGTCTGTCACAATTCCACCATCCCAAAGGCAACTGTCCTATTTCCCACAGGCTACACTTCCCCCTAAAGACTCACCTGCCTGGAGCCAGTGTATGAGTCTAACTATAACTTGCTTATGTTCCTGCTTAGTGTGGCCTTGCTTCAGGGTGACGAAGACAAGTTGTGGTGGAACAGAAAGCCCAAGTCTGAGAGCTGCTCTGAATAACTATCAGATCTCTCAAAGATTGACTATTAAGGTTTTAAAAATTGTGGTGTGGTATAATCATAAGGCTGAAAATGCTGTCCATTTTTATCATGAAAAAATAAACCCTTTGAATTGCAGAAAGTTGTAGTTTATTACATTACGGTTATGAAATTATAGACTGAAGTAGGATGGCAAACACTTGCTGCCTATTACTAAATGCCTCTGAGTATTTTAGGAGAGGTTCCCATACCTTGACATCCCCTGACAGAAAGAGCTTTGGAGTTCAGCAAAGCGTGATTTGAATCCAAGCTTTGTCACTTATGGATTATGTGACACTGGGAAAGTTATTTGTCTAGTCGGAGCCTCTGTTTCCTCTTCCGTACAGTGGTTTACTAATATCTACTTCACTAAGTTATGGAGGATGGGATGACGGGCAGCCACCCAGGTACGCTTCAGACAGCCAGGCTTCGGAGGCACAGGCTTCCTGCCTCTCTGGTTTCCCTGAGGTTTCACACTGGACCCAAGAAGCTTCTTATCCAATGTTTTGCATCCAACCTTCATCTGGTTTTAAAAGAAACAAGCAAATAAACAAAATATAACACTTGGCGGAAGCCAGGTAGCTGTAGCCTCTCTAGAAGACAGAGTAGAAGCGTATCGGACACTGGCCTGGTTAAAGATTCTGGTTTAAAGCCTTGTGAAGCTAGCAGTTTCTTCTAACTTCTTATTAAGGTATACAAAGACATAATAAAAGATAGCAACACTGAAAAGTAACTAACCACCTAGTTCCAGAATTATGAAGGAACTGACAATAATTGCAAGGCACATGGAAAGGACCAAGAATAAGCAGTATAGCTTTCAGCTTACATCATGCCTCCACTTGGCCTTCATGATTTGGAGACCTGGAGCCGGTGTCAAAGCGAAAACAGTGCTATGAGGTGAACAGAGTGCCTCTCTTTCTGTTTCTCCCTCCCCTTCCTCTCATAACCACCTGTCCCTCCACCTCTTGTCCCCACTTAGGCTTCCATCTTGTTATATATAGGCCAACACCCAATATCTCAGAAAAGAAGCAGTGGGGGGTGGCAATGGGCAAAAACCTGTGAATATGACAGACATACCCTAAGGAGACCCCAAAGAATCAAATCATTGTAGAATCCCCACCCCTTTAAGTGCAGGTATACCTAATGACTAGCTTCTAGCCAATAGAGAAGAGCACAAGTGATGGCTATTACTGTTGTGATTATATTTCAGTGGGAAACAGTCTCTTGCTGGCCTTGAAGGAAGAAGTCCCCATGTTGTGAGAGGGCCTGAGAAAGGGTCACAAACAGGGAAGTGCAGAGCAGCACAGTCAGCAAGGGAGTGGGACCCTAGATTCTGCTGACAACTCTGTGACCTTGTTTGAGGACCCAAGACCCAGAACAAAATGCAGCTCACCAATGTCCTGATGGCACCCTTGTGAGACCCTGAGCAGTGGACCCAGGTAAGTTGTCCCCAGACTCCTTCATGGAAGCTGTAAGATAACCAATGTGTGTTGTTTCAAGTTGCTGAGTTTGTGGTCATTTGTTGTGCAGCAAAAGAAAAGTAATACAGAAAAATAATGTTAATTACAGTCTCTATGAAGTAAGCATTGTGTGGGAAATAAATAAAAACCCTGGAAAGAGCTGGGACTTAGAATGACTAAGTAGCTTCTCTAAACCAGAAACCAGATAGCAAAGGTCAGAGGAAGGTGGCACCCCAAGAAGACAGAAGAAAAGTCAGTGGGAGGTGGGACTTTGCCTGGAAGCTGTGGATACAAACCTGTCCTACTGCTGTAGGTCTGATAAGAGGATTCCAGCATGTGAAGAGATTAGGGAGGGAGGTGAGGGGAGAAGAGAATGAAGAAAATCTACCATTCATAAATTTCTTAAGAAACATCCAGGAACAATATAAAGAAATCTACAAAATCTTAATAGAGATTAAAAAGAAGTGTCCATTGCAAATATTAAATTCCTTTTTATAGCTTAATCTACAGATTTAGTGTAATTCTAATAAAAAATCTTAATGGAGTTTTATTAAATTTGAAAAAATATAAATTATTCAAAATAATGATCACTTAAGAGCAGCTACTGTATTAAAAGGAAACAGTAGTGGGGGAGATTGTCTTAGAAAATAAGACACATCTTAAAACTGTAATCATTGTGATTGTATGGTATTAGTTCAGGAATAGATAGGCAGGTGATCTCACAGAAATGCAAAACAGACCCAAGGATACCTATGTGTATACCCATGTGCATTTGTTTTATTTTGGTAGATGATAAATATTTATTGGTAATCATTGCAGAAAGGCTGGATAGTCAATAAATGGTATTGGGGAAAGTGACCAGTGAATTGGAGCAAAATGTTTCTATCACTACCTCATACAGGCCATACACAAAAATAAATTTTGATTCATTTCATACTTAATTGTAAAAGATGAAAATATGGGTTAAACAAAATTTTTGTCTTTGGTGTTAGATAAGGCATTTCTAAGTGTAATACCAAAGCTGAGAATTCTAAAAGAAGGAGTTGCAACAGCTGATCACTCAGTCAATAAGAACTTCTGTGTGGTATAAAATTCCATGAAACACCTGAAAGGCAAACAAATAGAGAAAAAATATGTAACATATATGCCAAATGTTAATCTTTGAGCTTTTATAAATCAATTAAGAAAAGATAAACAGAGAGTAATGGCACGGTAGGAAGCGATACCAATAAATCTCCCCAAAACTCAACAAGATCTTCAACCAGAAACAGAAAAACCTATCCTTGGAGCCTCCAGATGTTTCGCAATACACCCGAAGGTATGTATGGTCGAGCAAAAAATTGGCTAAATATATAATCAAACCCCAAAGGAAATAGGGAGTAAGAAATGCTCCGCCTTCCTCACTAACCTAAATAGGGCTGCTTTCATGGGGAACTGAGAATATAGAAACTAAGGTGGGCAAAGGGGGTGAATAGATCCAGGCCATGGCACAAACGGCCAAACCAGGCTGTGGCACGGAGATCCAAGCCGAGGAAAAACTCTGCCTGTGGCAACCCAGTCAATACAAGTTAACATTCGTGCCAAACCCAGACAAAGAAAGACAAGTGGGGCAGCCATTTTCCCCGATCTCCTGGTCGGCACGCACAGATAGTGGGCAAGAGATTCCTTGGAAAGCCCCGGGAGTGGGCCCCCGAGTTATCCCACAGAGAGGCAGAGTCAGAGGCCTTTGTGTGGGCCGAAAGCGGAATCTCGGGCTGCCCCAGCGCCCTGAAAAAGCCACGCACGGGGAGGGAGCGAGAGCCAATTCCAACGCTAGAACTTTTCCATGCGGGCGGGGGTTTCACTCAGAGGGTGAGACTGCTGGCCTGATATCCTGGTCTGCGTGTGCAGATAGTGAGCGAGAGATTCCTCCGAGTGCCTCGGCAGTGGGCGCCCGTGTTATCCCACAGAGAGGCAGAGTCAGGGGCCTTGGTGTGGGCCAAAAGTGGAATCTCCAGGCCGCCCCAGCACCCTGAAAAAGCCACGCACCGGGAAGGAGTGAGAGCCAATTCCAACACTGGAACTTTTCCGTGTGGGCAGGGGTTTCACTCAGAGGGTGAGACTGCCGGCCTGATATCCTGGTCTGCGCATAGATAGTGAGCGAGAGTTTCCTCCAAGTGCCCCAGGAGTGGGTGCCCGCCCGTGTTACCGGACAGAGTGGCAGAGCCAGAGGTCTTTGAGTGGGCGGAAAGCCCGCCTGATTATGCTAGCAACTCTGATTGACTGAGCCTTACCCAGAGCCCTGTGCTGAGTGGGAATAGAGTAGGGAGTTGCCAGCTCTTTGAGCCTCTTACTGTCCAGGCAGAGGCAGCAACAACCCCATAGCTGGATTATCAGGCTACTAATTGAGGAAGGAAAGACTAGGATAAAGGCTCTAGGAACACGGACTCTCTCACTGTCGGAGCCTATAAATGCTAATGAGCCTCGACTGCCAATGAGACTGAAGCACAATACATGACATCGCCATAGAGACTTATCAACTGCAAACCTCTACCTGAGTGTGCCAAAGGGGCTGAACCCGGGGTACAGAGTCACTGACCAGGAAGAGGGAGAGAAGAGAAAAAGTAAGAAGATAACCTCTCAAAATCAAGACTTTATAATCCGCAGACTTTATAACCTATCCCATTTTATTATATTTGTTCATTTGTTTCTCTTATCTTCATTCTTGATTTTTTTTTTCCTCCTCCAATTTGGTCATTTAACTCTCTGCCAGTCTTACTCTCTCCTCTCCTTGAACTACACTACCCATAAGTGTTACATCTCCCACTATCTTTTCTTTCCTCTTCCTTTCTCTCTATGAGGGTTGCACTCCAACCCCCTTAACTCTCTCTCTCTCTCCTCTTTTTTCTTTTTTCTTCTTTTAGTGGTACCCTCTTTTTTTATCTCTCTCTCTTTCTTTTCTCCCTCTATATTAGTTTCTTCCTTTCTCCTTTATGTCTCCTCTCATTCAAACCTCAATAACGAACAAATTATCTTATTTGGGACTCAAACTTATGTTTGTGGCATTTTGGGGGGTTTTTTACTTCACCTTTTTAACACACTAGCAGTGCTCCCATCCCTGGCTCTCCGTTTTATCTAGTTCTTGTTCCACTAAATACAATAGTAATTTTTAAATTTGTCCCCCCATTTTCCTGTTTCCCTCTTATTCCTCTCATCATAACTCTTAGTCAACCAACACCTAAAAGCAAATCATTTTATTCTTGACCCAAATTTTTTCCTTATTTGCTTTTTGTGGGTCCATATCCCCCTTTTTTTTCTTTTTTTCTTTTTTCCCCCCTTTATTACTTCTCCCCAATTCAGGCCCTCCATTACAGGCATTGTTTGTTCTATTTAGTACAATATAATTCACAGTTCACCTCAAGATTTTCTCAAGAAAGAGGGGAGAGGAGAGGAGAGGAAAAAAGGAGGGGGGAATAATTTCCTTTAAAAAAATTTTTATTTTATTTTATTTTTATTTATTTAATTATTAATTTAAAAAAAAAAAACTCTTCAATTTTTTTTTAACTTTTCATTCTTTTTAAAATCTCATTAATACTATCAACAAAACCACCCTCAGATGCCATTAAGGAAGAGAAAATTGAATATCATGGATACAAAAGAAAGAGAAGTAACACAGATAGATGAGGAAAAATCTATGGAGAAAAAATTTAATATATTGGAAACCTTGGAGTTAAATGACAGAGAATTTAAAATAGAAATCCTAAAAATCCTCAGAGATATACAAGAAAACACAGAAAGGCAATTTAGGGAGCTCAGAAAACAACTCAGTGAACACAAAGAATATATTTCCAAGGAAATTGAAGCTATAAAAACAAATCAAACAGAGATGAAAAACTCAATTCACGAGTTGAAAAACGAGGTAACAAGCTTAGCTAATAGAACAGGCCAGATAGAAGGTAGGATTAGTGAAATAGAAGACAAGCAACTTGAGGCACAACAGAGAGAAGAAGAAAGAGACTCAAAAATTAAAAAAAAAAAATGAGATAGCACTACAGGAATTATCTGACTCCATCAAAAAGAATAACATAAGAATAATAGGTATATCAGAGGGAGAAGAGAGAGAAAATGGAATGGAGAACATACTCAAACAAATAATAGATGAGAACTTCCCAATCCTGTGGAAAGAACTAAAGCCTCAAATTCAAGAAGCAAACAGAACTCTGAGTTTTCTTAACCCCAACAAACCTACTCCAAGGCATATCATAATGAAATTGGCACAAACCAACGGCAAAGAAAAAATTCTCAAGGCAGCCAGGGAAAAGAAGAATACAACATATAAAGGAAGGCCCATTAGATTATCATCAGATTTCTCAGCAGAAATTCTATAAGCTAGAAGAGAGTGGACCCCAATATTTAAAGTCCTGAAAGAGAGGAACTTTCAGCCATGAATATGATACCCATCAAAGCTATCCTTCAAATATGAAGGAGAAATAAAAACATTCACAGATACAGAAAAGATGAGGAAATTTATCATCAGAAAACCCCCACTCCAGGAATTACTAAAGGGGGTTCTCCAATCAGATACAAAGAACAAAAAAACAAAAAAAACCAAAAACAAAGCCACAAGTAAAAGCTCCAAGAAGAACATAATAAAACCACATTTAAACTGTGACAACAACAAAAAGAAATGGGGGGAGAGGATGGAGATTAACAGTAGCAAAGGACGATGGATAGCAAAAGTACTCACAAAATAGTGCACTACAATGAACAGGGTAGGAACCCTTTTCATTACTTAAAGGTAACCACCATTGAAAAAACCACCACAGTAGCACATGATTTAAAAAAGATAGCAACAGAGAAAAGATGTATGGAATACAACCAAATAAATACAAAAGATAGAAAAATGAAAGAGAAGGATCAAACAAGACACAAAACTAACAGAAAGCAATCTATAAAATGGCAATAGGGAACTCACAAGTGTCAATAAATACACTAAATGAAAATGGATTAAATTCACCAATAAAAAGGCACAGAGTAGCAGAATGGATTAAAAAAGAAAATCCAACTGTATGCTGCCTACAAGAAATTCATCTAAGTAAAAAGGATAAAAATAAATTCAAAGTGAAAGGCTGGAAAACAGTACTCCAAGCAAATAACATCCAAAAAAAAGCAGACGTAGCAATACTCATATCGGATAATGCTGACTACAAGACAGCAAAAGTACTCAGAGACAAAAATGGCCATTTTATAATGGCTAAGGGGACACTAAATTAAGAACACATAACAATTCTTAATATATACGCACTAAACCAAGGAGCACCAAAATATATAAGACAGCTACTTATTGACCTTAAAACAAAAACTGACAAAAATACAATCATACTTGGAGACTTCAATACACTGCTGATGGCTCTAGATCGGTCATTCAAACAGAGAATCAACAAAGATATAATGGCCTTAAACAAAACACTAGAGCACCTGGATATGATAGACATCTACAGGACATTTCATCCCAAAGTGACTGAGTATACATTTTTCTCCAGTGTACATGGATCATTCTCAAGAATTGACCATATGTTGGGCCACAAAAACAACATTAGCAAATTCAGAAAAATCGAAGTTGTACCAAGCATATTTTCTGATCATAAAGCCTTGAAACTAGAATTCAACTGCAAGAAAGAGGAAAAAAATCCCACAAAAATGTGGAAACTAAACAACATACTTTTAAAAAATGAATGGGTCAAAGAAGAAATAAGTGCAGAGATCAAAAGATATATACAGACAAATGAAAATGACAATACAACATATCAGAATCTATGGGATGCAGCAAAAGCAGTGATAAGAGGGAAGTTCATATCACTTCAGGCATATATGAACAAACAAGAGAGAGCCACTTAACTTCACACCTTAAGGAACTAGAAAAAGAAGAACAAAGACAACCCAAAACCAGCTGAAGAAAGGAGATAATAAAAATCAGAGCAGAAATAAATGAATTAGAGCACAGAAAAACTATAGAAAAAATTAATAGAACAAGGAGCTGGTTCTTTGAAAAGATCAACAAAATTGACAAACCTTTGGCAAGACTTACCAAGGAAAAAAGAGAAAGAACTCATATAAACAAAATCCAAAATGAAAGAGGAGAAATCACCATTGACACTGTAGATATACAAAGAATTATTGTAGAATACTATGAAAAACTTTATGCCACTAAATTCAACAACCTAGAAGAAATGGATAAATTCCTAGGACAATACAACCTTCCTAGACTGAGTTAAGAAGAAGCAGAAAGCCTGAACAGACCTATTAGTAGAGAAGAAATAGAAAAAACCATTAAAAACCTCCCCAAAAATAAAAGTCCAGGCCCAGATGGCTATACCAGCAAATTTTATCAAACATTCAAAGAAGACTTGGTTCCTATTCTACTAAAAGTCTTCCAAAAAATTGAAGAGGAAGCAATACTCCCAAACACATTTTATGAGGCCAACATAACCCTCATTCCAAAACCAGGCAAGGACTGCACAAAAAAAGAAAACTACAGACCAATATCTCTAATGAATACAGATGCTAAAATACTAAACAAAATACTAGCAAATCGAATACAACAACATATTAAAAAAATAATACATCATGATCAAGTGGGATTCATCTCATTATCTCAAGGATGGTTCAACATATGTAAAACGGCTAACGTAGTACACCATATCAACAAAGCAAAGAAGAAAAACCACATGATCTTATCAATAGATGCAGAAAAGGCTTTCGATAAAATACAACACAATTTTATGTTTAAGACTCTCAACAAAATGGGTATAGAAGGAAAATATCTTAACATGATAAAGGCCATATATGATAAACCATCAGCTAACATCATATTAAATGGCACAAAACTGAAGGCTTTCCCCCTTAAATCAGGAACAAGACAGGGTTGTCCACTCTCTCCACTCTTATTTAATGTGGTTCTAGCCAGAGCAATCAGACAAGACAAGGAAATAAAAGTCATCCATATCGGAAAAGAAGAAGTAAAGGTATCACTTTTTGCAGATGATATGATCCTATACATCAAAAACCCTAAAGAATCCACAAAAAGACTACTAGAAAAAATAAGCCAATACAGTAAGTTCACAGGATACAAAATTAACATACAGAAGCCAATAACCTTTCTATATGCCAACAATGAAACATTTGAGAATGAACTCAAAAGAATAATCCCCTTCACAATTGCAACAACAAAAAATAAAATACTTAGGAATAAACATAACAAAGAATGTAAAGGACTTATATAATGAAAACTATAAACCATTGTTAAGGGAAATCGAAAAAGATATAATGAGATGGAAGAATATTCCTTGTTCTTGGTTAGGAAGAATAAATATAATCAAGATGGCCATATTACCCAAAGCAATATACAAATTTAATGCAATTCCCATCAAAATTCCAATGACATTTTTTAAAGAAATGGAGCAAAAAATCATCAGATTTATATGAAACTATAAAAAACCCCAAATAGCCAAAGCAATCCTAAAGAAAAAGAATGAAGCTGGGGGCATTACAATACCTGACCTCAAAGTATATTATAGGGCCACGACAATCAAAACAGCATGGTATTGGCAGAAAAATAGACACTCGGACCAATGGAACAGAATAGAAAACCCAGAAATAAAACCACATATATATAGTCAAATAATTTTTGATAAAGGGGCCAACAACACACAATGGAGAAAAGAAAGCCTCTTCAATAAATGGTGCTGGGAAAACTGGAAAGCCACATGCAAAAGAATGAAACTGGACTACATTTTGTCCCCCTGTACTAAAATTAACTCAAAATGGATCAAAGATCTAAACATAAGACCTGAAACAATTAACTACATAGAAGAAGACATAGGTACTAAACTCATGGACCTGGGTTTTAAAGAGCATTTTATGAATTTGACTCCAAAGGCAAGAGAAGTGAAGGCAAAAATTAATGAATGGGACTACATCAGACTAAGAAGTTTTTGCTCAGCAAGAGAAACTGATAACAAAGTAAACAGACAGCCAACTAAATGGGAAATGTTATTTTCAAACAACAGCTCAGATAAGGGCCTAATATCCAAAATATACAAAGAACTCATAAAACTCAACAACAAACAAACAAACAATCCAATAAAAAAATGGGAAGAGGACACGAACAGACACTTCTCCCAGGAAGAAATACAAATGGCCAACAGATATATGAAAAGATTCTCATCTTCTTTAGCCATTAGAGAAATGCAAATCAAAACTGCAATGAGATACCACCTCACACCTGTTAGATGAGCTATTATTAGCAAGACAGGTAATAGCAAATGTTGGAGAGGCTGTGGAGAAAAAGGAACCCTCATTCACTGTTGATGGGAATGTAAAGTAGTACAACCATTATGGAAGAAAGTATGGTGGTTCCTCAAAAAACTGCAAATAGAACTACCTTATGACCCAGCAATCCCTCTACTGGGTATGTACCCCAAAAACTCAGAAACATTGTTACGTAAAGACACATGCAGCCCCATGTTCATTGCAGCATTGTTCACAGTGGCCAGGACATGGAAACAACCAAAAAGCCCGTCAATAGATGACTGGATAAAGAAGATGTGGCACATATATACTATGGAATACTACTCAGCCATAAGAAATGATGACATCGGATCATTTACAGCAAAATGGTGGGATCTTGATAACATTATACGAAGTGAAATAAGTAAATCAGAAAAAAACAGGAAGTGCATTATTCCATACGTAGGTAGGACATAAAAGTGAGACTAAGAGACATTGATAAGAGTGTGGTGGTTACGGGGGGGAGGTAGGAGAGGGAGAGGGAAAGGGGGAGGGGGAGGGGCACAAAGAAAACTAGATAGAAGGTGACAGAGGACAATCTGACTTTGGGTGATGGGTATGCAACATAATTGAATGACAAGATAACCTGGACATGTTATCTTTGAATATATGTATCCTGATTTATTGATGTCGCCCCATTAAAAAAATAAAATTATTAAAAAAAGAAAAGATAAACAAACCAATTGAAAAAACGAGGCAAAGGTAAAAAGAGGCAATCACAAAATACATCAGACCTTGGCGTTTGCTTTGCTTCATGCAATTGTTTTGCTGTTCAGAAATTGTGATTCCTCAGCCTTCCTGGAGCAGAAATGTTAGGATACTACACAGCTGACCACTGTCATGGAAGTTTTTGAAGATGTATGGGTTCTAACCATCTTTCTGTCAAGGTTCATTTTCTTCCACATTACTAAGCAAATGTTCAGACATTTCTTTTGTTCAATAATCTCACTAAATGGAGATTTTTATACCTGTCCATACTTTCACTCTAATGAATGTACTCATTGCTTAAACTGCGGAGGTCTCAAACTCGTGGCCCACGAGCCGCATGCGGCCCGCCGAACAATTTTGTGCGGCCCACAGACTAATCCACGAACTACAGTTTCTGGTCGTTTTGTGACACTGAAAAGTGTTGCGTAACAGTTGCCTTTTGTAGACATAGTGCGGCCTGCCGAATGGCTGTGATCTTGCTCTGCAGCCCACATGCTGAGCTGAGTTTGAGACCCCTGACTTAAAGGCTATTTTATTAAAAAAAATATATTTTTCAATATGAATATTGCGTTATCTTTTTATGATTGTAGAAATAATTCATGCTTCTTGTAAAAACATTCATGCTGTGCTGAAAGATGCGGCAAAGACGGTAAAAATATTCCTAACTTGCCATCCAAAGACAACTCCTATTGTCTTTGTGTGTGCATGCACATCAATGCACGCACATTCACGAAAGCACCGGTTTATATTTTTACAAAAAAGGAGGTCATACTTTTTCCCAGTTAAACAATATATCATGGCTATCTCCCCATGTTAATAAATATAGGTCTACCTCATTATTTTATTTATTCATTTACTTACTTACTTATTTCTTTATTTCTGATTTAGTGAGAGGAAGGAAGGCAGAGACAGATTCCTGCATGCGCCCTGACCGGGATCCACCTGGCAAGTCCACTAGAGGGTGATGCTCTGCCCAACTGGGGCATTGCTCTGTTGCTCATCAACCATGCTCTTCTTAGTGCCTGAAGTAGAGGCCATGGAGCCATCCTCAGTGCCCAGGGCCAACTCACTTCAGTCAAGCTATGGCTGCAGGAGAAGAAGAGAGAGAGAGAAGCCAAGGAGGAGGGGTTGAGAAGTGGATGGGCACTTCTCTTGTGTGCCCTGACTGGAAATTGAACCCAGGATATCCACACTCTGGGCTGACTTTCTACCATTGAGCCAACTGGCCAGGGCCTACCTCATTGTTTTAATTGAATGAATATTACTCTTTGTTTTTTTAAATTTTATTTAGAAAATTAACTTTAACAGGGTGACATTGATCAATAAGAGTACACAGGTTTCAGGTAAACATTTCTATTGCATTTGAACTGTTGATTATGTTGTATACCCATCACCCAAAGTCAAATCATTTTCCATCACCTTATATTTGTCCCTTTTTACACCCTTCCCCTCACCCCCTGCCCTGCCCCCCTCACCCAAGTTCCTTTCCCCCTGGTAATCACTTCACTTTAATCTATGTCCATGAGTCTCAGTTTTAGCATATTACTTTTCAAAATGAATGTGCTATAATTAATTTAACCAGTCTTCTACGGTTAAAATTTAAGATTATTTTATCATTAGAAAGACCTCTGTAAATTAGTTATCTGCATATTTTTGGCCATAGGTCTGGTTATTTCCTAAGAATAAGTTCCTAGTACAGATGATTAGTCAGTTGTCTCGGGGAAGAAAGAGCTCGACAAGATGATCTGATGCCATAGCAAACTGTCATATTTGAGGAAGGGAAGAGATAGTGAGTTTATCACAGTCACTATCGTTTGAATCTGTGCAGAGTTCTATGGACACATGTCTGGGTTCCAGAAAGAAAGAAGTTACCAGTAGCATAGCTTCCAGATCCTTCTAACAGTGGATATAAGAAAAGGCAGGAGAGAAAGGGGAGCTGCTTCCCTTGCTCTGCTCCAGGTCAATGTGTAGCACTGTGGAAGTTCCAGGGTTGATCATCTGAGCAGAGGGTAGCCCGAGGGATTGGACTTGTCTGTATGTACATGTGAGAACCCCATGGGGATCCCCACAAACTCAGAGCACAGGTGTTTTCAGGGGACTGGTAGGGACAGGTAGCAAGGAAGTTTGAGTCATTACTCTTGCCTGATCCTATCTATACCCAGTGCCAGGTGAGGTTTGGAGATATTCAGCTTCTACTATGATTACATATGGTTATAAACCAACTCTGTGTGCCAAATGCCTCAAAAATACTGAATACACACTAGAGTCTATTTTTAAGCACATACATCAGCCTTGTCCTACCTAACATTTTATAGTCCAAGGATGGTACCTTGGGGCATGTTCTTTCTTACCTGCTATGGACTCATAGCAAATGTAAGGCTTCTTGTATTCTCTTGACAGCCACGTGCCAGCTCAGCATTATATGATATAAATTCTTTCACCTCTTTATCTAAAGTTGGATATGAGATTGATTCTCTCAAATGAAGACTTCAGTGAGTGTCAATTATATAGAGATTGTCTTTTATCTTCATTCACACTTCCCAGCACAATTCCTTCGCACGGTTCAATACACTAGGTATTGAACAAGGAGGAGCAACCTAACTCAAAGTAAGAGAGTATGGTGGGCACTGCTTATTGTTACCCCACACTTATCTCCCTTCCTGTCCACTCTTTTCAACTAAAAGAAGTTCATTTTATTCAGTAGCTAGGTAAGACCTATTGTTTCAGGCCCTTTCCCAATCCCAAAATATTATATAAATCTTGATTGGTCAAGACGAATCATGATCATCTTATTCTGCTTGGCCTTTGGTTGGTTGAAGGATGGCATCTGATCTTGTTTTAGCTTTTGAGATATAAGGGGATGTCTACATAAGTAAGCTTAGTTTCCCAAATGAAAAGACAAAGTCTCTCAAGAAGACGTTTTTCTCCTATCCCTTTGACCTCCCTGTAATGGGGAGGTGATACCTGGTGGAGCAGTGATCATGAGATGATATGCATGAGGGTGCTAAGATGACAGATTAGCAACATGGAGAGTGCTTTGGTCCCCGGAGGCATTAGGAACAACTGAACCCCTCCCAATTGCTCATTTCTGTAGTTGTTGTTGAGAGCATGAATTCCTATTTTCTGAGGCCACTCTAAGCTGTTTTTTAATGTTAATGCCATCAAAAGCATTTCTAAGTAGTACATAGAATAAATAAACAAGACTGACTTCATTATTTATAAGCATGAACTCTGGAGTCAATTACCTAGATTCTAGTTTAAGTTCTTTTGTGTACTAGTTTTATAACTTTGGCTGGTTTAACTTTTCTGTGCCTCAGTATCTCTATTTGTAAGCTAGAGATTATAATTGTACCTACTTCATAGATTGTGCTGTGTCATCCAGAAGAAATATCAAAATGTCAACTTCTTTATGGGATCACTGCAATACACAGGTGTGCAGAGTTGTAAAATTAAACCTAGATTACTTTTTTTTTTTTTTTTTTGTATTTTTCTGAAGTTGGAAACGGGGAGGCAGTCAGACAGACTCCAGCATGTGCCCGACCAGGATCCACCTGGCATGCCCACCAGGGGGCGATGCTCTGCCCATCTGGGGTGTCGCTCTGCCGCAATCAGAGCCATTCTAGCGCCTGAGGCAGAGACCACAGAGCCATCCTCAGCGCTCGGGCCAACTTTGCTCCAATGGAGCCTTGGCTGCAGGAGGGGAAGAGAGAGACAGAGAGGAAGGAGAGGGGTGGGGTGGAGAAGCAGGTGGGCACTTCTCCTGTGTGCCCTGGCCGGGAATCGAACCCGGGACTCCCGCACGCCAGGCTGACACTCTACCACTGAGCCAACTGGCCAGGGCAAACCTAGATTACTTTTAATAAAAGAAAGCAGAATCTCTGCTAACACATCATTTTAAGTAAACTTGGATTGTGAAATGGCTTGTAAAATTTTTCAACCTTTCTCATATGTATTGTGGCCCAATGAAAATTTTTAGTCACGGGGATGGTCTAGAATAAACGTTTGGGATTTTCCATTCTCATAAAACAAAAGAGCAGAACTATTCCACTTTTAAGTCTTAGGCTCACTCCACTCTATGCAGGGGTCCCCAAACTTTTTACACAGGGGGCCAGTTCACTGTCCCTCAGACCGTTGGAGCACCGCCACATACAGTGCTCCTCTCACTGACCACCAATGAAAGAGGTGCCTCTTCCGGAAGTGCGGTGGGGGCCGGATAAATGGCCTCAGGGGGCCGTAGTTTGGGGACGCCTGCAGTGGAGCCTGCCTCCTTTGTGACTTTGGTTCCAAACATGTTCATGTTTCTTTATGTGGCCACCTTTTCTCTCAGTATATATATATATTATTCCTTCCTAAGTTTCTATTTTTTTTTTTTTAGAAAATTTTCTAACTCTGAAAGAGTTTGCATTTCTGCCTATGTGCTTCTTATGGTTGTATCTTTTTAAAAAGATTGGTCAACAAATAACAATTGATGTTAGTGAGGTATCATGAGAAACACAAAGGAAGTACAGACACCAGTCTTCACTCTCCTGCTTGTATATCAGCCATGAGATCACCTGGTGATCTACATTTAGAGGTGGGTTTATTGAGCAAGATGCATTGGACATTTATATCATGGTTGACCGAAACTCTCAGAGGTCTTTCTCTGCTATTTTTGATAAACAGGTGCTTATATGAGGATAACAAGGCAAAGACCCCATTTAAATTTTGGGCTTGTGAGCACACTTGGAATTGTCTCTTGTGGGCATCCAGGATTCTGACTCTGCCAAATAACCGTATGGCTGTGATGGCGAACCTATGACATACGTGTCAGCACTGACACACATAGCCATTTTCGATGACACGCGGCGCATGCGGCCATATACCAGAGAAGTATGGGGCCACATGCCGAGAAGGACATTTTATCCTCAGCTCCTGCACAGCCAGGTGCAGTAACCGAGGATAAAACATTTGCTGTAGTGTAGACACTCTGTACCGGAGGTCTGTAGGCCAAAATAACAGAACTCCGGCAAAGAGTGTCTAGTTCGGGGACTTCCGGTTAGGCCATTAGGGGATCTTTGACCTCACTTCCTGCGGCAGAGCAGGGAGCAGTGGAATGCCCCGGAAGACGCATCTCTGGGGGCCCTGTGATCGCCATTACCAGCAACCACATAACCAATCCAACAGCAACCATCATCCAATCTACTGTTCTGGGGTGTCATGGATTTCTAATTGACCATCAGTACTGAGATAAGTGAGGGGGAGGCTGGGAGAGGCGAGGGCCTGTACTATGGGTGCTGTTTCCCGCCATTAGAAATAGCGGCAGCCATCTTAATTTACATAAGGTGCAACTTGCAGAATTTCAAGACAGCATCTGGGCTCAGGTGTTTGTTGACTTGAGGTCAAAGCTTGAGAATCTGGAAAGGTGCCGCTTGGAGAATCAAGAGGAGCTCCACTACGAACAGGAAATTTGGAGTGCCTGGAACTGTACCAGACACTTTTAGCACCCTGAAAAATATAGCAATGACTTTACTCACAATTTTTCCTTTTACGTACTTTTGTGAGACCTTATTGTCAGGGTTAAATAATATCAAAACCAACAAAAGAAACAAATTGACAGATGAAGTTAGTAGCGCTTGCTTGGGCTTGAAGTGTTCAAAATACCAACCTTCAATTGAAGATTTAGCCAGTGAAATTCAGCAACAAAAAAGTCACTAATAGGCAGGTTAGTTAAAGAATTTCCCCTCCCCCTCACTTATCTTAGTTCACGGCACCCCACACAAGTTAAATAATATCAAGACCAACAAAAGAAACTGACTGACAGATGAACAAAGAAGTGACTAAGCAGGTAAGTTAAATAATTAGTTTTTGGTTGATTAAATACAGTTATATATTACAATTATACATTTTTGTTATTTAAACTATAAATATCATGAAATTATGGTTTTTTTCTCGAAGTGACACACAACCCGAGTTATGCTCGTTTTTTTGGCGAATTTTGACACACCAAGCTCAAAAGATTGCCCATCACTGCCGTATGACAATGGAGTATTAAGAGGTAAATCCATCCTTCTTTCTGGGATTGCCTTCCTCTTGACTTAGGAGAGAAAGGTAGGTCTGGATTTTAGGGCAGTTGAGAATATGGGAACAAACACAAGCTAGAGCCTCCAGGCTGCTGATCAGCTTGGATTCTATTTGGTGATGGAAGGAGGCTTGCCTTGGAGTGGTGAACACACAATACAATATAGACAATTTATTATAGAAGTGTACACCGGAAATATCTATAATTTCATTAACTAACGTCACCCCAGTAAATTCAATAAATAAAAATGAGAATCTGCCTGGTTGACAAGTTCCCAGGTGAGGTTGGTGCCGCTGGTCCCAGTACCACACCTTGAGAACCTCGAATTTAGACCACTTCCGCACTTTACATTTAAGGAAATTGGAAAGGAGAAATTGATGGATTGTCCAAGGTAATTGAGAAAATCGAAGAGCTAAAACTAAATTCAATTTTTTTGAGTTAGGTTCGTTGTTCTTTTTTTCTATTTCAACATTAAATACATGAATTAACTGTTTCCACAATACTGTGCATTTACCTGGAAACAATAGACATTAGAGCCCCCAAATCTTTGCTTTTTTACTAGGTGACTTGACTTTGGGAAGTCATGTAACTTTTTTATTGTTTCAATTACTGTAAAACAGTATAAGAGAAGCAATAGTGTTATAGGACTTACTGGGTAGAGTGATTGTGTGAATTAACATGTAATAACTTATAAAGTTCTTAAAATCATGCCTTGAAAACTGCTATAATTATTATAATTACTATTTAAAAATATAAGTCATTTCCAATTAATTAAAAAATATTTCATATTCCCAAAGTTACACTTTATCTGATCAAACTGGTTGGCACAAGGATAGCAAAGGTGACTAAATGGAAAAAAAATTCCAAAATGTGACTAATTCTAGAGCAGGTTATTTAATAGAATTAGATTTTAGATCTAAATTATCTACTCCATTTCTTTCTTTCTATGTGGGGAACAGAGAAGTCGTGGAGAAATAAAGTGACTGTCTAAGCTGCTATAGCATATTAGTAACACTGCCAGTTCTTTCATTCATTACTTTCTTAATCTATGCAGTATTTTGAATGTAGCATCACAGTATTCACTTATCGGTTTGTCTCTATTTCCTTTTGCTCAATAAGAATTCAGCTCGTTCATATAGTTGACAACAGACCACTATTCAATATCACTTTTCCTTGCTTTGCATGCCTTTTTCCTGAATCCTTTCTTTTGGTTCATTGTTCCTGCATAGGATGAAATGAGATGACTTCACTTCCATGAAGTTTTAAGGATATTCAGGTATTTGAACCTACCCCAGTTATTCTACACTTGCTCCCCTAAGTCTTCCTTGTCATGAGATGAGGCAAAGCCATCCAAAGCAAATTACTATTCAACTTAAAAATAAGGACTCATTTAAAGTATCTAACTTTCAGTTTGGACAGCATAAGGTTAATAGTGCATAGAAAAAAATTCCAGCAGCCCACAAATCTAAGCATAATTATATATGAACATGAGGCTTTTATTGCTGTCAAAATTAATCACTTTTCAACTTTCAGCTGTTAAAACCCTTCTGGCAGCTCTCCAAGCAATTCCCCTACAGTTACTTTTCCTTCAATTAAATTCTGGTGTAGTTCTCAGGCTCCTGTTACATAAGCAGCAACTTAAAAATGGACTTTTTGGGGCTGTCTTTCTTTCTATTTCTTTTCTTCCCTCCCTTTTCCGCCCCTCCCCCCCCCCTCCCTCCCTTCCTCCCTTCCTCCCTCCCTTCCTTCCTGCCTTTTTCTTTCTGCCTTTCTTTCTGTCTCTGCTTAAACCTAACTCTTTCAGCTCAACTTTTACTTAAGCTTCAAGCCTACAAAATAAGCAATGTGGGATTAAAGTATTAGTGTTTATTATCAAGCACTTTATGTGTGTGTAGTGATCTGTAATAACTTTTTTTTTTTTTTAACAGAGAAAAAGTGAGAGTCAGAGAGAGGGATAGATAGGGACAGACAGACAGGAACGTAGAGAGATGAGAAGCATCAATCATTAGTGTTTCATTGTGGCACCTTAGTTGTTCATTGATTGCTTTCTCATATGTCCCTTGACCATGGGGCTACAGCAGACCAAGTAACCCCTTGCTCAAGCCAGCAACCTTGGGTCCAAGCTGGTGAGCTTTGCTCAAACCAGATGAGCCTGCGCTCAAGCTGGCGACCTCAGGGTCTTGAACCTGGGTCCTCTGCATCCTAGTCTGATGCTCTATCCACTGCGCCACCACCTGGTCAGGCTATAATAACTTTTATTAGCCCTTTCTCTCAACTGTCCTCTGAAGTAAGTGAATGTTGTTTTGTTTGCTGTCTACAATCCCTAGAAACTTTTCTACCCTAGAAACTTTGCAGGATGTGTAGTTTATAAATCTTCAGCACTGGGTTTCATCCTCATGTTACGCTACCACTTATTTCAAGGGTAATCATTACCTTCATTGCTCCTTTAATAAAGTACAGGTTTGTCATGGTGGCAATAACCTTGGCCAGCTTCCTGGAAGCTCCTGGGGTAGACTGAAGCCCCTGATTCCAAAAGCAACTGCAAAGAGGGTACTGAGTTGTGAAGGGTGAAGACCCATGGTAAACTATGGCCATTGTGTTGAGTATGAATCCTCAGTGAGTTTCACAAATGGTCCCAGTACATTATTTCAGTTTATGAATGGAAATGTGTTCACATCTTTGCATTCATTTGGCAGGGAACTGAGTGCTTGCACATGGATAGTGTGTTGGAAGTGCTATTTTTCATTCTTTATTCTTGGGATTCCAAACAATTAGTCCTTAGATCCTTTGTCAGAGCTCTCCAGGAATGAATGAGAGCTGAAGCTTAGCTCTGCTGGGACTGGGAATTCTGATCCCTCTTACTTTCCCTGTGAGAGCAGGGCACAGGCCCTTCTACAGTTGAGTGGTGTAGCCGGTTTCATGTCCGTGGTCTGTCTCTCTCAGTTCCTTCCGGTGGTGCTTGCCCTCTTTGAGTCTGAGATGCAGAGCACCTCCCCAGGTCACTCCTGTGAATCTTTGCTCCTTTTCCCTCACTTAGGCTGCTTTATGCTATTGTTGTATGTTCAACCCTGTAACAAACAGATGTCTCTCATTTGCAGTCTCTGTAATGTCTGCTTTCATCCTGTTCTTTCATGCAAAATTAACATATTTCCAGCTGCTGGTTCCTCCCTGAGCCTTTCTACCTGATAGTAGCAGCTGGTGTGAGATGTAACACTGGGCGGGAGGCGCAAAAATGTCTTGTGGCAGAGTTAAAAGAGTGCAGAGGTCTTGCATGTCAAAGGAAGTGTAAGAATGCAGCAAACACCTTGTCCATGCCTCTCCACTGTGTCATGAATATACTGGTTGGGAAGAGAGACTGAAGATACAGGGAAATAGTCATTCCTGTCTCATCACTCAGACTCATTGTGAAAAACTTGGGTTTTGCCAACCAGAGCCAATCAAGACTTAGTATACTGATCAAAATTACATGTCAAAGCAGGAGTCTTGCTGGTCAGTGGACAGAGGAATCATCTGTGTGAATTTACTGTGTAGCACTAGTCCCCCCAGGCTGCCTTGGTTAACAATATGTAGCCTGTTGGTCAAATCCTATCCGTGCTCATATAGTCCAAGAAAACGGCTCAAGGCCTGAGCACCTTGGCAGCAATATGGAGAAGGAACAGATTCCCCAAAAAGTAATCCGACTATTTGTGTCTTTTCCCGTTGCTTGCACTGTAGTGAAAAAATCAGTGTCAACCTCTCCTTCCCCTTTCATAAATGAGCTGGTCAGTTTGCTCTTGTGTGACTGAGTTGATTTACTCCAGTCAGGGTAATTTGCACAAATCTTCCTGAGCCTGACTGAGTGGACTGAGTCAAGATGAAGACCTACTCTGACAGTGACAACCAGAGGCCAAGACTTTTCCACTGGGAAGCTGCCAAGACATCCAAGAGACAGGCCATGTTGAGAGGCCGAGGCCAGGAAGGACTCATGAAGTTTTGCCCTTCTGTTCAGTATTGATATCACCACTCACAAAAATTAGGGAATCAGGGAACGTGCAGATACTCCAGTACTTTCAGCCTTTTGTATAATGCATTTTCACCAGTGAAATAAAAGTTGGTTTTGGATCTCATTTGCATAATCAAACAACTTTCTTTGACTTGTCGTTTGCTTTTCTGATGTTCTTGTTTAATAAAAAAAATCAAGTGCTTTTTTTAATCGCTTCATATTCATTTTGAAATATCCCCTAATTTTTGTGAGCAGTATACTTTCTCTGTGTAGAGCATTTCTTACAAACTGCCTCATGCATAGTTTTTGTTGATTGACTTATATAACATAGGCACGGATATTGTTTCTCAATGGAATACCTCACATGTACTTTATGTGTTTGTTTCCTTAGTTTGATACTCAAGTGGGTGGTTTGGCCAGATTTGTTGTTCTATAGATCTTTAGATTCTGTGATTCTAACTCCAAACATCTCACTGAATTCTACCCAGTGGTAATTAAAAACAAATATACATGCAATCAACAAGTTGGAGAGAATTCTGTTTGGAGTTAGAGTCACTTTGCAGTTGGCAAAATACAGTTACACTAATTTATATTGCTCTTACTCCATCTGCTTTCTGGTTTAAAGTGTCCTGGATTGCCTCAGATCTCTGTACGCAATATTTTCCATTTAAAAAAGTTTTCCTGCATAATCCATTTTATTTTTTCCTGAGAGCTTTTGAAAAATGATATAGGTTAGTTTCAAATTTGCAAAGCTCAGTTTTATGTGATACAATTTCTGAGTTTATACATGGATAATAAAGCCTAAAGAGATAACCAAGGGAAACTTTTTGAGCTAAAATGTTTGTGCCAGGGACTCAGCGCAAATTATGCCAAATGAATGAATAACTTGGAGCAGCTGGTCATTGTATAGGTGGAGCCCACATTTTCTCAAGTTCTTCTAAGACTATAGCCTTCTATCACCACCCCCTATTTGTGCTTAAATACATGCCACCTACATGCCTTCATGGAACTGCTTTTTTAATTTTTTTGAGCCATGGAAGAATGAAAAAATATGTCAATTTTTTCTTCACTACTCAATTATGGAAGGGAAAAATGTTGAAGGTATAGGAAAACAATACTGCATTAAAAAAACTGTGTTTGATGTCTTGATGTGGCTTTATCATGGAAATTACAGAAATCTCTCTGATTCTGGGCCTGGTGGGGGTGAGAGGGTGATTGCTGCCCACCAGGATCGGCACTTACTGTCACTGTTCACTTGCCAGCCATTACTCTCACCCACTTCCATTTCCAGCATTGGGGAAGGGAGGGAGGAATGGGACTCTCAGAGTGAAGAGACTCATCAGTTCTGGCCATAGTGCCTGATCAAGTGATCAGTAGGAGTTTTTGAAGACAAATTGGCAGGTTCTTTTCAAGGTAATAGGCAGTTTTTAAAAGACAAAAGATTTGAAGCTATTTTCTTTGTCTGAAAACATTAGTAAGGATTTTTTGTTTTGCTTCTTTGAGCCTATGACACCATTATTTAGTTTAGTTTTTATCCTACTAAATTGCCTTCAGTTAAATTATAACAATACCGAACATTTGAATTCTGCTTTCTAGTTTCCACACCATTTTCATATAAGTTCAATACTCCAGTGAGCAAGACTTAATTGGAGCCAGAAGGGGAGGTATGTTTATTTTATTGTTGTGGGCATTTAAATTCACTTGTTTAAGGTCATAAGATGAATTGGTGGCAATGTTGGAACTATATCCCGAGTCTCCTGACTCCTATCTAGTACAGAGCTCTTTCTGCCTAAGAAGGCAGTGTTTAATGATGGTCATTACCTATTGGTGTCTTTCATGAAGGTGATTCCATCTGTGCTTGTACTAGGGGGTACATAGAGCTTTTCTAAGTAGACACTCAGGAGTCCGTTGTTCTTCAGTTTGTCAGAAGAGCATTTGTATGCAAAGGCATTTGTCATGGCAGGTCATTCCTACTTTGCCTTTTTGATTTTCTGGAAAATCCACAGCCTTTGTTGAAAAGGAACGTGCACACAAACAATTTCTCTATTCTCACTATACTGTCAGTGGCACGTCAGTTCCAGGGGTAACTGGCTACTTTGAGCACTGGGGACGGGCATCTCTGGCTTTGCAGCTTGCATCTGTTCTAGCACTCTATTTGTTCAGTAACTGCCCTGTTACTGCTGTCCTCTCAGCCTCAGCTCAGTTCCTGGGGTGCAGAGAAGAGCACTGCTCCTCTACTGATAGTGAGGCTTCATTCCAGGAACTTTTGGTGTTGCCGTTATATTGGCTGACATTCTGAAACCTTCAGAGGTGAGTTTGTTAATTGGTCAAGGGTCACCATGGAACATCTCAGTTTTGCCTACCTATAAAAGCAGGGTAGTTTTTCCCAAAGGATGTGTTAGCTTTCATGAAATTGCAAAGAGTAGAAGATACTATCATTAATTTTTAGACAATTTGCACATTTTATTTTTCCCTGCTTTCAAATTTCCAGAGTTTAGTATAATGTCCAAGGATATATATGTGTTCTTTGTAAGTTCAGTCAATCACTAGATTAATTGAGTACAAGGATCTCTGGAAAGAGTGCTTCCTCTTGGCTTTTAGAAATGTGCCCTGGTTCTCTGCTTCAGGCAAAATTTCTAATCAGGCATGACTTGTCTTGAGCTCTGTTCAGTCTCCATATCAGAGGCTTCTTCTCCACTTTCTATATACTTTCCTGCCCCTATCCTAAGCTCTGGACCTCCTAGCTGCTCACTTTTATTCACTGTGCAGCCCTAGCTTGGTCTTCCTTTAATAGCATCTCTGGGTCATTACAGGGCTTAATTCCCTCTCAAAATTCACCTAACTCCTTCTCTTGACATTCCTTCCCTTTCTGTTAATAACTTCCCTTTAAAAAATAGCCATTATAATTATTACTATCATCAATACCATGTCACCATCATTTCCCTGTAACATATATCAAATACCTACTTTTTGTCAAGCCCTGAGGACACACGAAGAGATAAATAGGATTTCTGTCTTGGCAAAGTTTGTAGTCTGACTTCAGGAATGTAAACACAATTGATAACTGATAGAATCCTGTCTGACTTCTAGAACAAAACACTTAAATGCATTCCCACAGGGAAATTATAGGAATATGCCTTAGCCCAGGGGTACTTTTGATAGGTCATTGGAGAGATATTCACAAGAGGCAGGAGTCCTTAAAAATCGTATCATATCGGTGGTGTTTACAACAGCCTACCTTTTGTCTCTTCTCCCTCACCCTTTTCTAATTGACAATCCTGAGTCATGATAGATATCAACACCATGTGGAATCAGCTTTCAGGCTTGCCTGTTACCGGGGAGATCCTGGGGATATTGCTGAAGCTCATTCTACATCACTTTTGTTGAGCCCAGAGCACAGCAAAAAAGTGATGTACACAACTGTCAGACCAGAGCCTCTGCCAGGCAGGGGCAGGATACAACAAGACAGACACACAAAAGCAGAACTCTTCCTGTTTCTGTAACATTTCCAGCTGGATCACAAATCAGAGCCACACATTGCAGCTATGCTTAGGAAGCACTGAAATACTCAACTAGTAATCACCTAGGTATGTTAACTGAAGCTCAAAATAATTCTGAGGTTGCCAGTGCCATATGCCTTGTAGGCTTCCAATTAACTCTACTCACTGCTCTCCTTTCTCCAAGGGCCAATTATTGGGGAGATTTCAACATGTGTACTCACATTCTTATCCCCAGCCATTCAGAGACAGATTGTTATACATCAGAATGTCTGACCATTACAATAATCCATTAAGCCAATAAAATGGAGGCATTGCAAAAGTTTAGCCCTTGAAACATGGATGAATGTAGAAATTTAGTTAGTGCCTAAGAGTTCAAAAAGACCCCAAGAAGGATGACCACAAATTTCAGTTTTACTAAGATGCCCCTACTGTCCCAGTGTAGTTATTAATATTGCCTCTTTTCTCTTGAAAGTGCTCAGTTTGGACCATAAGTATATGATTACTTTTGCCTTAAAGATAATCTAGTTCTTCTTTTAGTTTGGCTCAGATTTAATGCAGAAATTACTTTTTAGCCATTTCCTCCTCTCAAACAAGTGTTTTTCTGTTTGTTGTTTACATTTATGGTGATGGGAGATTCTCTACTTTGTCAAGAACCTCTAATTGCTAAGAAATTCTTATTCTGGGTGAGGTCTTTCTTCCCCTAGGCTCATGTTGGTCAAATAAGTTTGCAAATATGATATATATGTTTGCTCGCTTATTGTTTGCATTGGGTGTGAGGGACAGGCTGTAAGCAGGCAGTGCCCTTATAGCCTAAGGTTTAGTTTTAAGACTAAGCTTTTCCCCACACCCTTGACTGTTGCAGGATAGGAGATGGTGCACTCTTATGAGGAATCCCATTATGCCTCAGATAAGTGACTTTGTATCAGAGACTTCCTTGTTTGTATATTGGATTAAAGGTTTTGATTTCTACACTATAATATGTGGCAGACCGGGAGCTTGCTCTCTCTCGGTTCCTGAGATTAGCATTAGAGAGGAGAGCAGAGAAAGGCCATGTGGAGGAGAGGAGAAGCAGCCAAGATGGCGGAGTGCTGAAGGAGAAGCCAGTTTGTGCAGAGTTTGTGCAGAGAGAAGGAGATGGGGAACATAAGTGAATAAGGCTGGTGAGATAGAAAACTTTGATTCTCTGATAAGTCAGTGGCTTTGGGAGCCCTGAATGGAAAGGGAAGTGTTTTCCCACTGTGTGTATTTCTTGCCTGCCAGGTGCAAGCTTGGATTAAAGCTGATGGCCCACCAGTTCTTGGCTTCGTTGTTTCATTATCGTCTGTCTGAATCAAATTCGAACCTGCATGGGCCAGGCGGCTATGATGGTGGCCGTGGCTACCGGCTTTACAGCTCACCTTTGATTCTAGCCCCTTCCTCTGTGACAATACAGTGTTTCTTCTCTTCAGGTGAATTATAGCATCTCTAGAATTTGACAAGAATGAAACAAGCATCATAGAAAGAAATGAGGCTGCCTTTAAAGACTATTCTAAGCTAATGGCAGAAGTAGGATTTATATGCCATTTTTAAAAATAATTTTTTGTGATTGTGAAAATAATACAGGATGATTGTTGGAGATTGTTACAGTAATATAATGTTATAGTAGTTAAAACTATAGAAATATAGAAAAATAGGAAAAATATAGACATAAATTAAGATATAATATTAAAAGCCATAAAGGCAAGTGAATAAGGCTCTGCCGTCTTGATAGGAATTAATCTAGTGAGTACAGATATGACAGGCAGACTCTGCCTTTTGTGCAGGGCACAATTAGTATGTGTGTGAAGTTATATATAGATAAAAAGTGGCTTGATGTCATAACTCTGTAGGTTAACATAAATAAGAAGCTTCCCTTAGGAACACCTTAAAAGTGACTTGATGTGACATTTCAGTAGATTAACATAAAAAGGGCTCCCTGCTAGGAACTCCTAAAAAGGTGGTTTGATTTGATAATCCTGTAGATCAATACCTGTTAGAAGGCATAGGCCAGAAAAAGGTACTAAAGCTAAGGGCCCCATCTGCTGCGGAAGTCGCCCAGACTCCAACGTTGAACGTGGACTGTCTCCACGCCTCTCTGACCAAGGACAACAAAGAAGAGCATGCTGATGGGGCTCCCTTTAGCTGCACCCAGGCACACCAAAAGGATTTGTGAGTAACAAACTGCCTGTGTGATTCTTGCAACTAACTTGTGTGTTGGTCATGTCTTTCCTCCAGTGGCAATTGGTCTTGGTACCAATAAGTAGAATTCCTCACAGCCGCCTCAAGAGAAGTCTTGAAGAGGCTGCCAGCCCTGCTGTTAAGCAGGAGTATCCCACTGTGTGGGGAAGTTGAATTGGGGACACCTGATCGAAGTAGAGCTCGAGTTCTCTGGGACAGAGATTTAGAGCATCTTAAAAAAAAAAAGTAAAATTCCTCTTGTAATTCCACCATCAGAGATAACATTTCTGTTAATGTATTTGGTGTACAATAATCCCCCCTCGTCTGCTATTTCACTTTCAACAGTTTTACTTACCTGTAGTCAACGGTGGTCCAAAAATTAAATGAAAAATTCCAAAAACAAACAATTCATAAGTTTTAAATTGCATAACAGTCTAAGCAATGTGATAAGCTTTTGCGCCACCCTGCTCCATCCTGCCAGGTATGTGAATCATCATTCTTTTGTCCACTGTCTCCTCAAGGTATATGCTCTCTACCCATTAGTCACTTAGTAGCCCTCTTGGTTATCAGATTGACTGTCACAGTTTTGAAGTACTTGTCTTTAAATAACCCTTATTTTACTTGATAATGGCCTCCAAGTGCAAAAATAGTGATGCTGGCAATTTGAATATGCCGAAGAGAAGCTGTAAAGTGCCTCCTTTAAGTGAAAAGGCATGTATGTATAGGAAGAAACATAACGTACATAGGGTTTTGTACTATCTGTGTTTTCAGGCATCCACTGGGGGTTTTGGAATGTATCCCCTGTGGATAAGGAGGGCTACTGTATATCTTTTCATTTTTTTCTATGCTTATATACTTATTAAATACCCAATTTAACAGAACAAGGATCATAATAAAGATCATATTGATTGATATCATTTTCTCCCTTGCTTTTTATATTAATATTATATAATAATTATTTACAACATTAAATAAGTTTTAAAATCTGGTTTTAATGATTGCAAAATACTCTATCATATGCATTTTGCATTTTTCTAAAGATTCTTCTATTGTTAGACATTTAGGTTGTAACCCTGTGGGACACATCCATAAATTCTTGTCAGTCTCACTGATTATTCCCTTAGGATAGATATCTATAAATTGAAATTCTGCTTACACAATTGTATTTATGTTTTTTTGGCTGCCATAATAAGATGCTATAGACAGGATGGCTTAAACAGATATTAATTTTCTCACAGGTCTAGAAGTTGGAAGTCCAGATCAAGGAATTGACTGAGTCATTTCCTGGTGAGAATTCTCGTCCTGGCTGTGACCTCACAGGGCAGAGAGCTCTGGTGTCTCTTTCTCTTTCTAGAAGGGTATCAGCCCTGTCTGAGTAGGGCCCCTTCCTTATGACCTAATTTAACACTTATCTCCTGACAGGCCCTATCTCCAAATACAGTTACTTTGGGGATTAAGGCTTCAAACATATTGATTTTTGGGGACACAAACATTCAGTCCATAACAAGAATATAAACCCTTGCATTCTCTTGATCTACACATATCAACTGTAAGGTTGAACCTATTTGGAATTCTACCAGCAAAGTAAAGAGAGAGCTCCTATCAACACATTCTTCTCAAAGCAGAGTATTAGCATTAAAAAAGGAAAAAAAAAAAACTATAGTAATCTGTTCTTATAAAAGTTGTAGCTCACTGTTCTAATTTGTGTTTCTTTGATTCCTAATAAGGTGCATATTTTTCATATGTTTATATGCTGTTCATAGTTCTTATTTCATGAATTAACTCTTCAAACTTTCCATTATTTATCTTACTTATTTTCTTATCAATTTGTATGAGCTATTTGTAGAGTAATGATAAGCTAAAACTGTTGTTAAACTTAGCATTTACTGCCTGACTTGTGTTGGCGCAGTGGATAAAGCATGGGCCTGGAACACTGAGGTCGCTGGTTCGAAACCCTGGACTTGCCCAGTCAAGGCACATACGGGAGTTGATGCTTCCTGCTCCTCCCCCCTTCTCTCTCCCTTCTCTCTCTTTCTCTCTCTCTCCCCCTTCTCTAAAATGAATAAATAAAATCTTAAAAAAAAACAAAACAAAAAAACTTAGCATTTACTATGTTCCAGTTTTGAAGCCAAGCACATTACATATAAAAATCTCCTTTACTATTTATAGAAACTCCCTGCATGTTGTTTTAAAACTCCATTTGAGAGACAAATGCGCTGAGGAACTATGCAGATTTTTCTACGTGAGAAATTTACAGTTATAACATCCAAATTACACTGTGTGGTCCTCCTGTGCTTTAGTCTTGTCTTTGGCAACACCTATTATTTGTAGATTGTATTTCCTTTCTTTGTCTTCTACACATATCATCTATTTCTTTGTCTAAAAAAACTTTAAAGAAATAACACATTTTCTTTTTTGCACTGCCCCTTACCCCATTCTGGGAGAGCTTTTCAAGTTTACTCAACTTGTTACTAATTTGATTTCCCACTGTCTACTTCACTGTCTTCAGTGATGACTTTATTTTTCCTATTATAATTTCAGTCTCCTTATCTCCCCTAGCAGCCTTCTAATCTGGATCCGTTGTCTTTGAATGCACCACACTGTCTTTTCATCTCATCATGTTTTGTGAGTTCAGTTCTTTGGCTTTATGCTCCTGTTTCAGAGAGGGGCCATAATCTTACATCCTACTGAAGATTACAAGACATTTTATAATATTATCTCTTTTTTTTTAACAGTAAATAATTTTCACAGGTGTATTCATCTTTATGTTCTTTAGGACATTATTCCTTTCTTTTGAGCTTTGGCACTTTTTCACAAGGCTCGTGTTGACTTTGTTTACTAATCCTTCGATTAGAGAGGTTCCCTCTAGACTCAGGCTTTGCCAGCAGACAGATCTTGTGACTCTGTTTCATAGAACTGGGATGGTCTCACCCACTGCTTGGTTCTCCGACTCTCTGAAGCCAAGAGATTTCATGAACATTTACAACTCCAATGTGCATAGCTGTTAGATTTCTAGGTCTTTTCTTCTTGCTAAGATAGCTTCAGTGTGAGGGCTGTGCCACCCTCTAAAATGCAAAAGCATCGTGGTAGACTCCTTCAACTTTCTGCTCATTGTCTTCAGACCAGAGATGTGATAGAAACTTTGGATGGGTTGGGAATAGTGGAAGAGGACAAGATGGAGAACAGATGATTGTCATTTTTTGTGGCACCTTAAAACACTTGTACAATAGAGGGTTAGTTATCTGCTTTTTCAGTTGGCATTGACCTAGGCCTTATAGAAAGGGAGACAGTGGGAAGGACCAGATGCCACCTTACTTTCTTTGTCAAATGTGGACTTCCCTGCATCGGGACAGTGGCAACAGCCTGGCCACTCACTGTCTTCTCTGAAGCGACTTCACTATCCTGGTGTTCGTGGAAATTCTTTCCATATTTTGACAATTCAGTTCTCATTTTTGTGCTATTTTTGAGTTTCATTTTATTAAAAATGTGTTGTCATATATGTTTATTGGGCAATTTGGAGAGGTTGAGGCAGGAACGGCTAGTCAGGGACCATTTTAAAACTGCGTGTTCTTCACATGATTACTTATTGCTCATCATTTCTTCCCAGACACTGACCCTGCCTGAATGTGTGGTGATGGCACTCAGCATCAGCATCATTCTGAAACTGCATTCCTGCACTTACCGATTCCCAGGTGTTTTGCTCTATTTCTTGCCTGTGTCATTGCCTTGACATTCTAGGTCTTCCATGACTAGTGTTCAACCTCCCTGACCAGTCCTAACACCATTGTACCTGTGCCCCTTGTGACTTTCTTACTAAACTGGATGGCTCACCATTTCCAAATGTGTTCTATGTTTTCCCGCTTCTATACCTTTACTGAAGTTATTATTTCTCCTAGCATTTTCCGCTATTTCTTTTTCTGCAATCTTATCCATCTTCTAGACCCCAATTAAAATTCAATCTTCTTTGTAAGGGCTGAATGCAATCTCTTCTTCAGCTAAGCTCTGACATCTGGGTCATTTAATTAATATATTCTGCTGTATGCTGGTATTTGTATGTGCATGTACTACCTGCTCTCTTTCTTACTATATTGGAAGTTATTCTATCTGATAAGCCTTAGTTTCCTGATAAGTAAAATGAATATAATATTAGTGCTTAACACATATATTTGAGGCATCATTAAATGGGGTAATGAATCGAGAGTTCAATGAATAGAGCTTGACACACAGTAAGTGCTCAGCAAATATTGGTGGAATAAATGAACACACGCTTCTTCTGATTTCCTACCTTGACCCCGTACTATTTCAAATGTAGGTCATAAAGTTTGCTAAATTTGTGAGGCTCTCAGTACCAGTTGCAGTCCACGTTTTTCTTGAGCATTGCCAGGAAGTTTAGGGGCAAGGAGGGAATGATCAAATGTAACGACCATTAGTAAAAACCACAGGCCCTGAACAGCTGGATAATGTGAACAGACAAGTTTAGCCGAATCTCCAGAAATGCATCAATCATAGGATGATGGCAGTTTTTTGGGGGGAAAAGTTAAGAGATGCCTGAAAAGAAGCCAGTGTGCACAAGAAAGTGATTCTTAGAGCTGGGTTTTCAAAATCCAAGTCTCTATTGTGCCCAACACCCTTTGGAAAGATGGCAAATTTATGTGTAAGCAGACCTCTTTGTTTTCTTAAGATTCTTAGGAAATTGGAGAGTTTTGTTTTATTTTATTTAGGCCTTTTTTTTTGAGCAGCTTAATAATAGAAATTGCCTCAGGGATTGGGCCTGCCAAGGCTTTTCCCTGCAATACTGTTCTTCCTAAGGGACTGTGCTGCAGGCTTCCAGAGTGAGGATTGCTGAAGTTACTAATAATGGTCCTTCTCAGGTAACATTTTCTGGTATAAAATATCTTGGCTTAATATATAAATACATGGAAGTGTGATGTGGTCACTATGTGAACTTTCTGACATGCAGTGCTATTGTCTTTACTTCTGTCTTGGTTTCTGTGGCATCAGAGGTCCAAAATGAGTCACGATGATAAATCCTGAACTAAGGCGTGTAGACGCTGCCATGGTGCCATGCAGGATTTATAGCCTCTTGTTTTTCTCAGAAGAGGGAGCGCGGGGTAATGTAAAGCATAAAGTAATGTAAAGAACTCTGGGTGGAGAGTCAGAACTGAGCCCTAATACTTCAGGAGGGTAGGGCCTGTATGACCTGGGCCTAGCATTTTACCAGGTATCAATTAATTGGGCTACAGAGTCCTTAAGGGTCCTTCCAAATATAAACTTTTTAATTCTAAGATTTCTGACTGGAGAGGAGTATGTCATGATTGTTAGGTCACTGGAATCAGCATGCTGATTTTGAATCCTGACTAAGCCCTTTTATAGCTGAGATCTTAGACTGTTGCTACTACTCACTCTGGGCCTCGGTTTCCTTATCTGTAAGACGGAAATAGTAATAATCCTTCCTGTACTAGTTTGAGATATGCAGCTGTGTTGATTCAGCTGCGCAACAGTCTTATCAGGGATCCAGGTTCCTTCTGACAACTTCACCATGTTCAATTTTCACCATCCTTTTTGTTGCCTTATCTCGCAAGTCAACTGCAGTCTCTCTGTGTATTGTCTTCATTCAGAGTACAAAGCAGGGGGAAGAAGTGGGAGAAGGTAGCAGAATTAAAAAAGAAGGCGTGTGTATGGGGGAGGTCCATGTTTTAAGACTGCTTCTTCTGTTCTTCGAAAAGGGAAAACTTTCCCTGAAGTTCCCGAATGATTTCCTTTTATCTTTCATTGGCCAGAGCAGGGCCTCGGGTCCCTCATCTGTGAGGGAAGTTGGCAGTCTTTCTCAGCTTCTGTAGTAGTGGTTAATGGGGAAGGGGTTGGGGTGCTTCGGAGTTGTCAGCAACGTGTGTGCCACACTGCCCCACCGTGATGTCAGGATGTCAACAGGGAGAGTAGTGAATGCTGGTTGAGCGCTTAGCAGAGAGTCTGACTCAGAGCTACCACTTGCTAACTCTTAGCTATGAGTCTTAAAAATCCTTTGCACCTGATTCAACCTCACCGCAGTGATTGTCAACTCTGTACAATAGTATGTAAATCCAGAACCATTGCTATTTGGTATTAGACAGTCACTGGCGTTTCCTTCACAGTAATGAGTTACTCTCCCGCGTTGGCTTTGCTATGCCGGTGTTAGCTGTTGCCCAGGAGCGTTCAGGCATTTGTGAAATGTGAAATGAAAGCTGAGTAGCAGGGCATATGGTGAATTTTCCTGAACGTGGTGTTTGGCCTGCCCACATCCCCTGCCTGACAAAGTCGCCCTGCTTTGCATTGTACAGTGCTACCTCTGACCCTGGCTTTAGCACGTGGGTCCAGAGGACAGTGCCTGACTGCAGTGAGATTCTGTCCAGTAAGAAAGTTCCATACAGGGTAGCAATTAATTGAGCTAATCTACCCCTCCAGGGTCTTAGAGTCACTCTTTGAATGTTAAGATTCTAGAGTTGTACAGAAGCCAAGGAGCTCACAGAGAGGGGACACGTGAGCAGATGTCATGAGGAACAGAAGTCGTGAGTAGGTGGTGCCGTGGTGAAGAAAAGGTCTCTGCAGCAGCTGAACAGAGGGTGGCCCAGTGATCTCGATGGGAGCAGCAGCCCTAACTGTGAGGGACAAGAAGACCAGACCCCTGGAGCCACTGTTTTCTTGAGGTTGCAAGAGCTACTTTCTACCCTGGGACATGTCCCAGTTGTCTCCTGGCTGGGCTACATCCTTCCTTACTCCCTTTGTATATCAACCCCTTTCTGATTCTGGCCACTGCAGACCCTGACTCACAAAGGAATTTTCATAGGCACAACAGTGTGCTATTCTGTTCCCAATGGAGCCAGAGAGAGGGAGACTGACGGATGCTCCACAGCCTCTGCCATGCCAGCTGTTTGCAATGAATGAAACAGCCACTTTCCCGATGGGAGAAACCTCTCCAAGGCAGGCTGAGCTTCTGTTTGTGCAGCACGGGGGCTCATCGGCCCGGCCACCAGGGCCCTGGGAGCCTGTTTGCTGACCGAGGAGCCTCTTTGGAAGGAAATTCAGGAACACCTGCTTTATCACCAGACACTGGCTCTATTTACATAATCTTAGCTAGGTTGTTGCTTGTGTAATTGAATGATCTGATTAACTTTATATTGTGTGATGCTGGAAGAGGTGAAGAAACAACAGGTTTTTGGCTGTACCCTCTGGCTTGTTCTGTTCTGTCTTCTTGGCTTCAAGTATTTCATGAAACTTTGTGCTCCTGCCAACAGTTTCCTGGGTTTTTTTCCACAAGCAGCATCCTGATTCCCATATGTGTATCCCCTAGGACCCGCAGGAAGTGGGACAGGGACCGAACCCTTCAGCTGCTGGCGTGTGGGTGGGGTGTTCAAGGTCACATGAAACCCTTTCAAGGGCCCCACAGGTTGCAGAATTGAGTGCTCATGCTCTGTCCTTTTCCTCACTGCCCACCCAAAATGGCTGTTTTTGTTTGATTGGAATGATCTTGTTACATCTGGCAGCTCTGACACAAGTTAACACAGTTTTAAAAACTAGTTTTCCCAACATCTTGGCTTGACAGAGTTCCTAGTATGGAACTGTTAAGTCACATTTCCACTTCATTTCCAGGCATGTGTCTTCTTTATTTATTAACTTGAAGGTTCTGCCATTTCTTATAGAGCTCCCATCCCTCTGTTATTTATTGTCGACACATCGCCCTTTTCCTTTCAGCTTTAACCAAACTTAAAACCGTCTCACTTGTAAACACTCCAGTTATGAAATATTTCCTACCCGGGGACCCAGGCGGGAAAAGCCCCCAGCTTCCCAGTCCTCCACTCCACTGCCCCCGTGAGCCTTGCAGTGTGTGGGTGGTGGGACACAGGGTGTGGGAGCTGGTTTAAGCCTGACCTGGGGTTAAAATCTAGATGCATGTTCCCTTAGAAACAGTATTATTCATGAGGTTAGAAAGCCCACTTTAACCCTACTGGAACTATACAGTTGACCCTTGAACAACATGGGTTTGAACTGCGCAGGTCCATTTTAGATGCAGATTTTTTTTCAATAAATACCCATACAATTTTTTATCCCAGTTGGGAGTCCAATAATGCAGAGGACCATCTGTGTGCATTGATTTATGCCATTTGTTATAAGAAACTTGAGCATCTGCAGATTTTGGTGTCTGTGGGGTCCTGGAACGAATCAATACACTGCAGGTACGAAGGGACAGCTTAGTTTTGAGGGAGTCACAATTTATACTCAAATTTTTGACTGTGTGAGGTTGATACCCCTAACTGCCTATGTTGCTCAGGGGTCAACTGTACATTATGGTACGCTATATCAAGGGTTTGAAACTGACTGGTCATGAGAATCACCTTGGGGTGCTTTCACACCCTGCCTGTGTTCCTCGACCAGAAAGCTGCGTTAAACTGGTCTAAGCAGAGCCCAGGAGGGGGTGCTTTCAACAAGTTTCCTGGAAATTTTAATTTGCAGACAGGTTTGAGAGCCCGGGGATTTGTAGCAGGGCCAGGACACGGGAAGGGCGAGAGGCACCCAGGGGCAGAATTTAAGGAAGTGCTCGTTCTCTGGGCTGTGCCAGCCAGCTTTGTTTCGAGGGTCACATGAGGAACTTGGTCAACATGTGATTCAGTGTTTTGGATGGAGATGAGTTTCTGGTTTTTAACTTGCATATTGTAAAAACATTTCCAGAGCACAAGCCATTTCTAATTTGACATTTCTTTCTCCCTCTCTTCCTGTTCCTCTTAATGACATATCTCTTTTGAACGCCTCTCATCCCAAGCCTCTTTCTTGTTTTTTCTCTTCCCCCACTTTTCCCACTTTCTTCTTCTGTCACCTCTTCTGGTCTTTCTCTTTCCCCCTCTACTCTCCTCCCTCTGAGGACGGCCTTTCCACTCTCTTCTTGGTGCTTTGACCGTTTCCTGTGTGCGCACTTCCTTCCACTCTTCCAGGCTATTCACTTGTTTTGGAGCTCTGTCTGTTTTTTCTCTCTCGCCCTTGCCTTCCACCCAGCCCACCCACCACTGCCCAGCCGTCAGCCAAATGGCTCCAGTTTAAAAAACTCCTCCCAGGGTTCCATTCGTTCACCAACAGTCGGCTGTGTGTCCGGCTGCTCCAGCTGCTTGTCATGAGCCGCTGCTCAGTCCCGTGCAGGCCAGATGGCTCCTCCTAGGCAGGGAGGGCGGGGACGGGGGTGGTGAGGGTGGAGGGAATAACGATTGGCAAACACAGAGAGATTAAACTGTCACTTGCTCTTCCTCTCCCTGAAGCTACTCTGAGGAGTAAAGATAAATGTCTATAAAAGTTTTAAAACCTTGATTCACGGTGGCCTGGGAGGCAGTTCTCCTCCCGCCATACCCTCTCCGGCAGGCCAGCTGTCCAGTCTAATCTTTTGACTGTTTGTGCCCTCTGGGTTTTATTGAAAGATAAACAGTTCTATCATCCTCCCCGGGACCCTTCCAGCACTATTGGCAAGTCTGCAGTTAGGAATAAGCTTCTTTGCATCACAACTAGGCCAGCACTTCAGAGCTGGGCCAATGTCTTTTTCCTTGAGTGGGAAAGCTGAGGATAAAGCAAAGGGCCTGCAGCCCAGAAGCATCAAGATGCAATCTTTGAAAGGTTTCCTTTCTGCCAGGTGTTGTTCATACAGGCGGAAAATGCAAAATGCTGTGTCCTTGGTAATATGTCCCAGGCGTGACCCATAGGAAACCTGTGGGAGGAAGGAGGGCCTTGTCCAGGGCTCTGCTCCCTCAGCTGCATACAGTCCTGCATGCTCGGAGCCTGGGCCTGTCTTCACGGGCTTAGTTCCCACTTGTACCCCAGGAAGCAGGACGGAGTGGACACAGGGAGACCCTGCTACGCGGTCACTGCTCACAAGTAGCACAGCTTAGTTATGACCACGTGTGTGGGACTGGTCATGGGCCCACCCAGTAGATCATTCAATCCTTGGTTGACATTAGCAGGGTGTTTAACACAGGCTGAGATTGCCCACAGCACGCCTGTGAGAGTATGGGCAGAGCAAGTGGGCGCAGCGTGCTGTTCACCACACCCATCTCGCTGCTGGGCCTCAAAGCAGGAACATGAGTCGATGGCTGCTTGAGCTTAGAGCAGGGCTGCCAAGAGGGAATAGGCATATTTTTACTGACCTTGTAGGCAGGGGAAGGAAATACAGAAGCAGTGTTAGGACAATAATAATAATAATATTTGTTATTATTACATGTTACATACTACAGCAGGGGTCCCCAAACTACGGCCGGGCCGCATGCGGCCCCCTGAGGCCATTTATCTGGCCCCCACCGCACTTCCAGAAGGGGTACCTCTTTCATTGGTGGTCAGTGAGAGGAGCATAGTCCCCATTGAAATACTGGTCAGTTCGTTGATTTAAATTTACTTGTTCTTTATTTTAAATATTGTATTTGTTCCCGTTTTGTTTTTTTACTTTAAAATAAGATATGTGCAGTGTGCATAGGGATTTGTTCATAGTTTTTTTTATAGTCCGGCCCTCCAATGGTCTGAATGACAGTGAACTGGCCCCCTGTGTAAAAAGTTTGGGGACCCCTGTACTACAGTCTTCAAATAGTTTTATAGAGTACACCTATCTCTCCCCCTGAGGATAAGCCTGTGAAACAGGCACAACAAATTCTCATATCTACATATCACAAGTATTCAGAGATTAAGTGACTGGCCCAAAGTTTACACTGCTAGCAAGTGGCAGAGCTGAGTTCTATCTTGGCCCATACCTTGAAGTCTCCTGCTTAAATATAATATAATGACATTGAGCAGGCTTGAGGTTGGCCTATCTTCTTCGGTGAGACTCACACTGGGTATCATAAATGGAATGACATAAATGGGTCAAATACATCACTCCATGATGCCTTGGAAGAGATAAGAGAGCCAAGACCAATACAAAGCTAGGGCTCTCAGGAAGTCACAGGACTTGGCCCTCCCAAGAGTGAGCACTGACATAAGCACCCACTCCAGGGCTATCAAGGGAGCTCAATTCCGTTTGGGCTGGAATGGATATTGCAGGAGGGTGTTGGAGGGGCACAAGGTGGGGTGGCAGTGGGCCCTCTCAGTGGTATTTGCCAGGTGTGGATTAGGATGGTGGTGTGTCCACTGTAGTCAGTGTGGCAAACATCAGGAAGACAGTCAGACTGGGAGGGGTGGCCAGGTACTAGGGGAAGGGGCCTGCGTTTTCAAATACTAGGGCTAGGGTTCCAGAGAGAAACTGAAGGCAAATGGGAAACCAAAGCCCTCATAAAAGGAGAGTGAACAAACAAAGTCTGCCCCGTGCAGCAGAATGGGGACAGGTGGACCAAAAGCTCTGGTAGCCCCTGGGATCTGCCTGTCTTATTTACCAGGATACTATCCTCTTTAGTAGATGGGGCAGATTGTGTTTTCCAAATATGGCTGCAGTAATATCTCTCATCCCACATGGTTTTTTGGTAACATAACTTGAACACTCCTCTCACAGAGTGGTAGGGTCCATGTTTCCTCTCTTTAGAAGCTTGAGATCATGACAGAAGTGATGCTGTGTGATTTCTAAGTCTAGGTCTTAAGAGATGATGCAGCTTCTGCCATGCTCACTGAAACACTGCTGATAGAGCCCTGAGCTGCCATGCTGGGAGGAAGACCAACTAGTCCAGGTGGGAAGGCCACATGGAGAGGCCCTGAGTTTGCATGAAGATAAAGATGTCTGGCTAGTTGCCAACTATATCAGCTTCCCTGCTGTTCCAGCTCCAACAGCCATCTGACTATAAGCCAGATGGTGACCCTAAGCAGAGCCACCCAGCTAAGACTTATCAAGTTTCTGTTCCAGACAAAACAAGAGAGAGAATAAATGTATTGTTGTAGCTTAAATGGCTTATATGCAACAATGACTGGAACTATGGGAGCCCAGTTTTCATGGATCAGGTGCTGCTGAGGTCACTGGGGCAGTTGTGGACTCCTGGGCTGCATAGGCATGGTGACCTACGATTAGATCCTGGTACCTGTGCTTGAAAAACTCCACCCAAAATGAATTACAAAGCATTTGGCATTTTGAGAGTAGGTGAAAACTCAAAGTGCAGTTGGCTAACATTGAGGTGGTCCCATAGGGGGGAACAGGGTGTCCTAATGAGAGATAGAATATATTGGCATTCAGAAGACCAGGCTCCTGTAGCCTGTGCTTTAGGTTGGGAGGCAAAAATAAAACATCCTAGATGTGATAGTGGTCTTCATGCGACACAATAAGGATCAAATGAGACCATGAATCTGAGCACTCAGCATAGTGACTGGCATGTAGGAATGCTCAACAAATATTAGATTGTCATTATTATTGTTGTCGTTATTGACTTCTCCTTATTCAGAAGGTTGTAATTGGTATTATTTAGTCTGTCAGTATTGGCAGAGCCATGGTTCTAAGACACCTGATGTTAAACCAGAAACAAAGACCATGATACTCCCACTCTTGGGAAAACAAGTGTGTTAGACTCGGTTGCCTTGTATTTTGCCTGATTGGTGCATGAGCACGGGGCAGCACCATGGGTGTATAGTCTGTGTAAGGCTGTGGGTGCTTGCCCTTAGGGCAGCAGATTGCAAATTGCAGAGTGCCTGCCTGCTTGGGAGGGCCATTGCTTGCTAATGTTTGCCAGAGAAGGGTTTTTCCCCCCCCCCGGCCTCTTTTGCTGGAGAGTCTAGAGAGGGAGGGAAGCAGTTTTCCTTGCTGCTTGCTCATCTGTCATTATGAGACTTTCATAAATGGAATGGCCCTCTATCCTCTGGTTCCACAGTTTCTTTACCATCTCCCTGAATCCAATGTGAACCTGCATGGCCATGGCAGCCAGCAGGATTCAGATCAGATTGATATGGAGCCACCAACACCATTGAAGGGTGAGATAGAGGAGTGATGGCTGTTCTCCAGCGCACAGTTCCCTTTGGCTGTCCTTTTGGGGATTGTGAGCTAGATTACAGCCCTGCAAAAGGAAACTGAGAACTCTGTGTGAGAGGCTGCCTGAGGTCAAGAGCTCCAGGGTGAGCTGCAGATTGAGCAGCAACAATGGCATGAGCTGGAACAATCACTGGAGTGTGCTGGCTGAGAACTGGTGATGGTGTGAACTGGAGTGAGTGCTGAAGAAGGAGACTGACTGGATTCGAGAGCTGCAGTATGAGGGGCAGGCTGAGCATCAATGGCACCTGGAACTGGAATTGTCTCTGGAGAAGGAGTTACAGGTTTGTGAGCTCCATTTTGCCCTGGAAGTAGAACGCTGTCGCCGACAGTTGAAGACAAAACTGCAGGTTCAAGCGCTCAAGTCTCAGCTTAGGCTGAGAGCCAGCAGCTGCAGGAGGTGAAATAGAAGGAGCTGTATCCATGCTAGCATAGTGGCTCTGAGCCTGTGGGAGCAGGCGTTTCCAACTCCTCCTCTTCTGAGGATGAGGAGGTTTGGGCTGAAGCTACCATCTGCAAACTCAGAGCTTGGCTGATGGTTGCCCAGAAGGTAAAATCCAGCAGCCAAGAGTGTCTCAGGGGCAGCCCATCAATGTGGTTACACAGATGGTGGCAGATTTGGGGTAGCTGGAGGCAGCACAGGATCATATAGCAGTGAGGGCTGCTGCCTATGCTGCCCCCCTGACTAACAAGGGGAACGGGCCTATAAATGCTACCCAAACACTGATGTGATTAGATTTGATTGCAGCTGGGGCAGATAGGGAGAAATTAGATGGCAAGTCTAATAAAGTCCTTTTAGAGCTTGGGTGGCAGCTTGGGCTAGAACAGAAGTTCCAGTCACTGAAAAAGTAGGCAGCCCCAGCAGCTGCCAAGAAAATGGCTGGCAGTCTGTTTGCATGGCTGCAGGATTCATGGAGATAGCTTTGGGAGAGAAGCATCCTCCCCAAGACCCATTGTTCCAGTTTGAATAGGGAGAAGGCTGAAAGACCCACCTAACAAGGATGTACGGGGAGGCCTGATGTCCCATGTGAAATTGACAATCCATTGATCACCTTCTAATATACAGCAGGTGGTGGCATTAGAAGATAATAGAGGCTTTTTTTTTTTTTTTGCAGTGATAATAGAGGCTTTTTTGCAGTGGCAGCAGCAACAGATAAAAGAACTATCAAGGCGGCATCGGCCTTGAATGTGTTTGACCTTGCCAGGTCCTGTGATCTTGCTGAGAGGTTTGGTTTGGATGGGGCTTGTGGCAATGGACAGAGCACTTATGGAAAGGCACCAAGGTCTGTTAATAAAGAGCTGTATGCCTAGTTTCCCGTAATGAACCATCTCTGGTGATTTGCACCAACAGCTGGGCTGTCTATCATGGACTGATCATTGAGTGATGTAATGGACTCTTGGACTGCAACCAGAGAGGGGCACTGGCTCCCTTATTGGATGGACACGCTGCTTTTGGACAGTATGAGAGACCCTGATGGGGGGGCTCAGCTCTAGTAGAGGCCCTCCTGCACCAGGAGGCTGTTCTCATCCAGTTGCAGAGACACACCAAGGGCACTTTACAATTTCCATAGACACAGCCCTGCACTATAGAGGCCCTCCTTCCTACCGTGGGTAGGGGGCTAGAGATGGGCCTCTAGTTAGCGCCCTGGGCTGAGTGCTCAGGGAAACATTGTGAAGGGCACCTTTGTAATTACGTAATTGTATAAGTTGTGCTGTTGCTGTGGTCTGTTTGTTTATGTAATGTACCTCATTCCTCGCACAGGGACCATCACCGAAAATACCTGTCTAGTAGATTGTGAAGCAAAAAACCCTAAAGGGGTGGAATGTTGGGAAAACAAATGTGTTAGGCATGCTCACCTTATATTTTGCCTGAATGGTGCATGAGCACAGGGCAGCACCATGTGTGTATAGTCTATGTAAGGCTGGGGTGCTTGCCTCCAGGGCAGCAGACTGCACATTGCAGATTGCCTTCCTGCTTGGGAGGGCCATTGCTTGCTATTGTTTGCCAGAGAAGGGTTTTTTCCCCCCTGGCCTGTTTTTCTGGAAGGTCCAGAGAGAGAGAGGAAAGCAGTTTTCCCTGCCTGCTTGCTTGTCTGTTGTTGTGGGACTTTAATAAAAAGAATGGCCCACCATTCTCTGGCTCCCCTATTTCTTTACCATCTGCCCGAATCTGATGTGAAACTGCATGGCCACGACACCCGGCCAGAAACACTCTAAGCCTGATCTTGTACCACTAACAATTCAGAATTTATAGTTTCCAAATGATAGTGTTAGATCATTCAATGTCTCACTGAGATAGGTAAACAGAGATTCTTCATACCTCCAATTTCCAGAGGAAGCCCAGAAAATTCACTGACATTCAAAAATCTCACAACTTATAAGTAGCTGGATCAGAACTTAAAGCCAGGGCCTTTGATTTCAGATTGGTCCTGTTTTCTCTATGCCCTGCTGTGTGTCTAGGTGTTAAACACAGTCTTTAGCTCCCCCCGACCAGAGCAGGGTGGGTCAGATGGTCCCAGTGTGATGAGTGGAGGCCACAGAAGCTGGGGACTAGACAGGAGTGACAGTGCTTCCTTACACCTCACTACGCTGGAAGTGAGGGCACTCCGGGGTGGGGACAGTAGCTGCTGCCAGCCCAGTGTTAGTGCTGTGATCTGAAGGCAATGGCTGCTGACTAGGAGTCTTGGGACAGTGCTACACCTTGGAGTTAAAGCAGCGGTTCTCAACCTGTGGGTCGCGACCCCGGCAGGGGTCCAACGACCAAAACACAGGGGTTGCCTAAAGTCATTGGAAATACATATTTTATTATGAGTTAAAAAAAAAAATAGCAAAATTCTCTCCCAAAGTCTTTGCAGAGTTTCCCTTACAGGGACCTGGTTTCTTCTTCCTCACTGCAGACATGTTTTTATAAATTTAATACTGTCACAGAATAGAGACTGGGTTTAAAGCTTCCCATATATGAACCTTACTATCTCTCCCTGCCTCCCTCACATAGGGTTAAAATGTGGGCATGTAAAATGTTCCTGCTTAACTGAAAATCCATGTCACCTTACTCTGTGTACTTACTTTGTGTCTATCTGTTCTGTGACCTGATGGAATTGGATGTCTTGGAATTGTGGCTAAGGCCCCAAATGGAGAACTGAAAAATGGTGTCCATACTCTATGAAAGCAGCCACGGAGCTTCTGAACAGCTCCTTTCAGGGTTTGTTAAGAGGAAGCCAGGTTGGTTTTTGCCCGCACCTGCACATCCCACGTGATCTATATAAACAGAAGGTACAGGTTCATGGACAGGGGAGTCGCTGGGTGGTGAGCTGAGGGCTTTGGGGACAGGGCTGTGGCATTTTCTCTTACTTTCCCATGGTGTGTGGTCTCAAGTCAGGTAAACAAAAACCAAGAAAGCACGTGTCAGAACCACCCCAAAGCTGAGTCCCTGTCCTGACCTCTACACTTGAGACCCTCCCAGAAACCCCTTCAGAATACTCCTCCCCACGGAGCGGGTAATCTATGGCATTAGGGACATGTCCTCCTGAGCTCGCCTCCGCATCATGTTCTGGATGTCTGGTCTCCTAGAGCACCTTCCAGGGCCTGCTGAGGTCCGTTGACTCAAGGTGGGCTGTGCTTAGACCCGCACCTGGGCATGGCCTGGGCAGCCATCTCGGGTGATGTCGCTGACCCTGGATCTGGATGTGCAGCCAGGGTGGCCCCACATGTGTGCCTGAGGCTCTCCTGATGTGGATTGGAGGTGAGGTTGGGAGGAGATACACAGCAGGCCATTGACCACAGGCAGGGTCAGGGGATGGGAGGAATGTCTCTCTCAGATTTAAATTCCAAGGGGATTGAGAATTCTATTTCAAATTGACTTTCCAGGCCATCATGAAGGTATATTTGTCAAAGATATTTTATTTAACAGTACCGTTAGCTAGATTCTTAACTTTTAACTATTTGGATATTTGACATGTGGACCTCCATTTGGACTCTTACCCTGGGCCCTGCAATGTTAGGGGTGAGCCTGCTACTCACGGACTTTGGGGTACATGCGAGAAAGGAGGCTGCTGGGCTCTTGCTCTCTGTTTGACTGTTTGACCTACAGAAGAGCAGAGGCTCACTCCATGCCTTGGGAGAGATCTGCCCTTCCCCCTGAAAGTTGGGGGGGCATATGTGAACCAGAAGCCTGGAGCTTGCTTGGGGTACTCTGAAGTCAGGAGGCTAGCTGGAATAATCCAGCATAGCAGACGAGGAGACAAGATGGCTGTGGATGGCTTGCTTCTCCACTCTGGGGTGTGGCAAGAGGTGGTGAGCAAGAGGACTTCCTGAGAGGGTAAGGGGAAAGTGGGAAGCTAGGGCTGGCACAAAGCTCTGAGTGTTCCCCAAAGGTCTGCCAGAGTGTTCTTCAACCATATCACAGGAATTGTAGAGAAGAGGTCTGCTGTGTGGGTCCTTATAAGCAGCTTTTGAATGCCGCGATACAGCAAAGGTGCATAGTTGAGAGATTACTGCTAAGAGTACCACCAAGCAAAATCCCTGCCCTCCCCAGAAAGATTCAGAAGTGGGGAGCAGTGACAGATAAAACCTTTCCCATATCCCTTACCACTCACACGCAGTCCGTCCTCAGCTATAGGAAGAGAAAAGCTTCAATATGGAAGAAGAGAGAAATTCTGACTCGGGCAAAACTTTTTAATACCTGAAAAGTTTTTAATGAGACTTGTTCTTACAGCTAGAAGCAGCCCAGAAAGCTGTAGAGTGAACCCAGGATGTCGTGGGGGTGGAGAAGGAGCTCTTACAGAGCTAATTATGGGGGAAAGATAAACTGGATTTCTTTTGTGTCCTCAGTTCATTAACCTGGGTATGCTGCCAAAGATTCTGTGCTCACAATAACTTATCCCCAAACTAGTGTTCCTTGGCCTTGAATCTGACTTGAACATCCTTTCGCAGGGAAAATGGATGTTGACTAGATAACTGGCCCTCGAGTATGAGTCACTTCCTCTCTCTTCACATCATCTGTAAGGTGAGAATGATAGTACCTACTCATGGAGTTAGGAGGATTACAGTCAGTGAGAATGTGTACACGAGTAAGTCCCAACAAACACTTATGTCCCTGCCCTTTCTCTACCAAGCAATGAATGTATTAATTTGGTTCAAGATGAGAAAGGTGAAAATGCTTAGTTTTGCATGCACAATGCCTGTGACTCAGCGTCCCCAGCCTTTTCTGCAGTGGCTCCATCACTTTTGCACTGTGCTCTTGAGTCTGTGTCTGGATGGTGAGCCTGGCCCTTTCTGCTGTGTCTTCACCGAAGTTTTATGCTCATGCGGCAAAGGGCAAAAGTTGCTGGCTCAGCCTCCTCCTTTAATGCTCACATCCGGGCACGATAACCTCATAGTATTTGCACAAGTAATATGTCATTTCCTGATTAATGTATAAATATATTGATGCATTATTTATTCTAGCATGATGATTGTGTGGCCAAAGATTACCTCTGGCCCTGGCTCTTTTTTTGTTCTACACACTATTTCTCTGCTTAAGCTTGAGCACAATGGGCTTATTGATTCCACCCGAGTTATCAGGAAGGATGGGCTTTGTCAAGGAAGTCACAGTGGATGCCTCCCTGGAAGTTCGTGAATCCCCTGTTGGGAGTAGGCTGTGCCTTTGGGGCTCAGTGTGGCAGACTGCAAATTGAGGATTGGGAGGGGCCATTGTTTGCTATTGTTTGCTGGAGAAGGGTTTTTTACCCCAGCCTGTTTTGCTGGAGAGAGAGGGGTGGGGGGGTTGAGGGGTTTGGGAGCCCTGCTGGTGGGTGCCTGTGAGTCTGGGTAAGTCCAGAGAATGAGTCCAGGTTGTGGAAATGGAGAGGGAGTCAGGGCATGGGAGCCCTGAGAGAAAGGGAAGAGGCCTTCCCTGCCTGTTTGCTCGTCCGCCATTATGAGACTTTAATAAAGGGAATGGCCCACCATTTTCTGTCTCCATAGTCTCTTTACCATCTGCCCAAATCCAGTGTGAACCTGCATGGCTATGGTGATGGCCACTGGCCTTATATCTGGTGCAGTCGGCAGGATGTGGATCAGATTAGTATGAGCCACGGCCACCCTTGAGGGGTGGGGTAGAGGAGTAGTTGTTATTCTGGATCCCCATGGCTCTCCTTTTGGGGACTATCGGCTGGCTGTTTCTTACTACTCTGCAAGAGAAAACCAGTAGTTCTATGCAAGAAGCTGCCTGAGTTTGAAAGTTCCATGAAGAGCTGCAGATCCAAGAACTGCAGGTCAGGCTAAAGGCCGAGAACCAGCAATGGCTTGAACTGGAGCGAGCCCTGGAAAAGGAGGCCAAATGCATTCGAGAGCTGCTGAGCACTGATGGCTCCTGGAACTGGAGTAGTCCTGGAACTGGTTTGTGAGTTGCAGTTTTCCCTGGAAGTTGAACATTGGCAGCGGTAGTTGTTGGAGAAACAACTGCTGGTTCAGCTTCTGGCTGAGAGCTGGCAGCTGCAGGAGCTGGAGATGGAGCTGTGCCAGCAGAGTGGTTCTGTGTCAGCAGGAGCAGGCATTTCCAGCTCCTCTTCTGAGGGTGAAGAGTCTCGGGCTGAAGCTGCCATCTGCACACTCAGAGCTTGGCCAGTGGTTGTCCAGAAGGTAAAAACCCAGCAGCAAAGAGTCCCTCAGGGGCAGCCACAGCCCCCTCCCCAGATGATGGAGCACTCTGTAGTCTGGCTCTACACCCAGGCAGAGCAGATGGATTTGGGGGCACAATTCAGGCAGGAATTCACTGAGCCCCTGGTAATCTGGTTACTGAGATTGTGGGGCATTGGGGTGGATGGCATCATACTCTCTGGTACAGAGATGGAGAAATTGACCGCCATTACCACACACTCCTCCTTAAGGCAGCGTCTTCAGAACTATAGGGATGAGAGGGGAGGCCTGAGGCCCCATGTGAACCTAGGTGCCTGTAGTGACTTGCACAGACAGCTGGGCTATCTATTGTGGGCTGACTCTTGGACTGCAGCCAGAGGGGGGCACCAGCTCCCTTGTTGGATGGACATGCCACCTTTGGACAGTATGAGAGACCCTGATGGGGGGGCAGCTCCAGTGGACGCCCTCCTGCACTGGGAAGCTGCTTTCGTCCAGTTGGAGAGAACCACCAAAGATACTTTAAGGTTTCCATGGACACAGCCCTGATGCCTTCCCACCTACCATGGAGTAGGGGGCTAGAGATGGGTCTCCAGTTTATGCCTTGGGCAAAGCACTCAGGGAGACATTGTGAAGGGCACCTTTGCAATTGTCACTATTATATAACTTGTGCTGCTGCTGTAGTCTGTTTGTTTATGTAATGTACCTCATTCCTCACACAGGGATACCTGTAATGTAGATTGTAAGATGAGCAATCCTAAAGGGGTGGGATATTAGGCAAAAAGGTGTATTTAAGTTTACTCACTTGTGTTTTGCATTGGTGCAGGACAGCACTGTGTGTGTGCAGTCTGTGAAAGGCTGCAGGTGCTTGCCCTCATGACAGCAATTGCAAATTGCGAATTGCCTTCCACCATGTAAAAGGGCAATTACTTGCTATTGTTTGCTGGAGAAGGGGTATTTCCATCTGGTCTGGTTGGCTGAGGCTAGTGAAGGCCTGTGAGTCAGGTGAGTCCAGAGAATGAGTCTGGGTTGTGGAACTGGAGACTGAATTGGGGATTGGGAACCCTGAGAGAAAGGAAAGCGGTCTTCCCTGCCTGCTTGCTCATCCGCTGTTAGGAGACTTTAATAAATTGAATGGCTTACTATTTTCTGGCTCCACAGTTCCTTTACCATCTGCCTGAATCCAATGTGAACCTTCAGGGCCACGGTGGGGCCATTTGGCCTTACAATTACTCTTTTTTTTTTTTTTTTTTTGTGGCAGAGACAGAGAGAGTCAGAGAGAGGGACAGATAGGTACAGACAGACAGGAAGGGAGAGAGATGAGAAGCATCAATTCTTTGTTGTAGCACCTTAGTTGTTCATTGATTGCTTTCTCATATGTGCCTTGACCATGGGCTTTCAGCACACCGAGTAACCCCTTGCTTGAGCCAGCGACCTTGGGCTCAAGCTGGTGAGCCGCCACTCAAACCAGATGAGCCCGCGCTCAAACTGATGACCTCGGGGTCTCGAACCTGGATCCTCTGTGTCCCAGTCCAACTCTCTATCCACTGTGCCACTGCCTGGTCAGGCTACAATTGCTCTTTAATAAAAGATGCCTCTTTACTTGTCTGACCAGAAGATGGTGTGTTATTAAGAAAGGACACATGAATGAAGTCAGCAACTAGCTTAAGGCCACATGAAACTGCATTACTTCCATTTCCTGTGGGTACTTGCTCCCTGCCTATTCTAGCCCACCACTTCCTCTCTGTCCCTGTTTGCTGTTTGGTTCAGAAGAATATGGCTGCCCCACATCAGTGAGACACTGCAATAAAGCAACTATGAGGTGCTTGGGGAGCTAAAAACCACAGTGTAGCCATTGGCACAGGGAGGCAGTGATATGAGGGTGGCTTGGGATCCCGGGTGGAACACTAAGGTCTGAGGAAGGCTGAAGGAGTGCTGTGGTCCTTCCTCAGCCGAGCTCTTGTCCTGTGAGGCGAGGTTGACCACAAGTCTCTGCATGGCACTAAAAAGTTCATTCATTGGCCACCATCTGAGATGAAACTTCAGCATTTGGGGGGTTTCTGCTCAGCATTCCCTATCTAGGGTTTGCTCTTTCTGGTGGCTAGATGGCAAGGGGGCACTGGTGTATCATATGCATTGTCCCTCTCTCCCTCAGCTCAGCAGTGCTGGAGAAGGCAGCTCCCCAGGGTGTGTAAGTGGCTCAGATTCTAGGAGGGTGTATGTTGACCTGAATGATGGTATTGTTGCAGTTGAATACCTCTGAGGAGCTGTCTGAAAAGAAGAAGAGATAAAGTTGAAATGTTAAATGTTTCCAACAAAAGCTATTAGGAGAGAATTTCCTGACACAGCACTTGTTGACATTTTTTGAGGCTTTTCACAGACAACATCAGATTACTCTTTCTTTTGTATGTGGTTTCCATTGTTGTTTAGTTTCTTTTATTTTTTTAAAGCTTTTTGGTTTTCATTGATAAGAGGGTTGTGCAATCAGGGGCTGAGGTATTGCCAGGAAAAGGCAATAACCAGCCTTTGGTCACTCACTCTCCGCCACAGAAAGCCCGGGCATGGCCTTCCCAGCCCTGCGTCTGCTGATGTTGTCTCACCATTAGCTGACTGCACCAGAGCTGTTCTTCAGGTAACCCCCAGTCTCAAGTCTGGGGGAATCATTTCCATCCCGCTTCTGTGGAACTCTGGCTGATTAACCTACATGCAATGTGACCCTTAACTTTGGTTATAGGTACTTGTGCCCCTGTAAAGCCAGTAACTGTGGCTGCCATCAAAGCCACCTGGCCAATGCAAGTTCAGGTTTGATTCGGACAGATGGTAATAAAACAACGGAGCCAAGAACTGGTGGACCATTAGCTTTAATCCTAGCTCACACCCAGCGGGTGAGAAAATACACACAGTGGGAAAACTCTTCCCTTTCCATTCAGGGCTCCCAAAGCCACTGACTCATCCGAGTATTCCTAGAATCAAAGGTTTCTACCTCATAGGCCTTATTCTCCTCTGTTCCCCATCTCCTTCTCTTTGCACAAATTCTGCACAAACTGGCTTCTCCTTCAGCACTTCACCATCTTGGCTGCCTCTCCTCTGCAATGCTGATGGCAGGATCTGAGAGAGAGAGTCCTGGTCTGCCTTATTTTATAGTGTAGAAATTAAAGCCTTTAAGCCAATATACAAACAAGGAAGTCTCTGATACAAAGCCACTTATCTGAGGCAGAAATGGGATTCCTCATAAGAGTGCACCACCCTACATCATGCAACTGTCAAGGGTGTGGGGAAAAGCTTAGTTTTGAAAAGATCTTAGTATTAAAAGGGTAGGAAAGGCTTAATCTTAAAAACTAAGCTTTAGGCTATAAGGACCCGGCCTGCTTACAGCCTGTCTCCCACACCCAATGCAAACTATAAGCGAGCAAACATATACATCATATTTACAAACTTATTTGACCAACACCTCCCCCCACTTTACACGTTGAAGCCCTAACCTGAGTCCTTATAAAAAGGGGAAATTTGGAGACAAACTCACACACAAGGAGGGTTCTATGTGGATGATAAAGGCAGCGATCGGGGTGATGCTGCTTTATGTCCAGAAATGAGAAAGCTTGTAGCAAACCACCAGGAGCTGGGTGAGGGGTCTGAAACAGGGTCTTCTTTACAGCCTCAGAAGGACCCGACCCTGCCAACTCCTTGATTTTGGACTTCTAGATGATAAATTTCTGTTGTTTAAGCTGTGATACTTTGTTCTGGTAGTCCCACCAAACTAATACAGCTGTGTTACAGAACAGAAAGAGTTCGTCCCCCCAGCGCTGAAAACTAAACACTAATTACAGTGAAGAAAGATTGGCTATTTTATTGTGAATGGTGCCATCCAGGAGAATGGGGAGCTAATGTCAAAAACCTGGGCTCTCTGATGTCCTGTAGGTGACAGATTATATAGGGCAGAATCCTAAAACACTGTGGGTAGGAGTTCAAGGTTATGTTGGGAGCTGATTGGTCTGGGGAGGGTAATAAATCATTTCTTCAGGTCTCGAGGAAAGTTCTGAGGTCTGTTCTGGTTTCATGAGGAAGTAGCTAGAGGTTTGTTCCATCTTGGGGCTCAGGAGCTGAAACACAACTTAGGTCAAGATGTTATTGTTAGTCAGCTGGAGCCAGACTATGACTTAAAGCTCTGCATTTACTAGTTGTGTCTGTCGCCTCTTTGTGCTTGTGTTAACTCATCTGTAAAATTAGAATAAAACTAGCAATCCTGCTCTCATAGAATAAATGAAAGAGCTGACTAAAGCCTACCTTGAATGTGAGCAGTATGCAGTCACCATACACAGCCTGAGTCTGAAGGCTTAAGTATGTTGAGTGTCTACCTGGGGTACATATACCCTGTGGTACTGCTGAGGCTAAAGGAATGGATTCCTAGTTATTGTAAGGCTTTGTTTCTGTCCAACCTTATCACTTCTGGGAGTTTATAACCTACTTGGAGACACACAACACTTTTAGGGAATAGTTTGTAGTACAAGGCATTATGTGATTATAGGATCACAGGATCTTTGTTCTGTCTCAGTCAAGTAGTTCTTGACCCTAGAAGCATGCGAGATCCCACTGAGGATGCTTTGAAAATAAACTATTCCCTGGTGGGCCCCCCCCAGACCAAGAACACAGAATTTCTGAACTCTGAGTGAACGGATGAACCTGTCTGTGCTTCCCTGTCCTCATCTGCGGAATTAGGGTGATACTTGTAACTACTTCAAAGGGTTGTAGTGAGAAAGAAATGAGTTAATGCATGTAATTCTTGTAACAGCATGCTACATAGTAAACAGTCAACAAATGTGAGCTCCTTAGTGAATAAATATTCAAACATTATACCCAGTAGACTTGGCTCCAGTTTCACAGTATGTTTATTGATTCCTTTTTTCTTGAAAAACTCTGAGAATAACTTTCTCCGTTGACCCTCCCGTAGAAAGGCTGCGGGGATCTTAAGAGTGCTCCTTGTTGATAAGGAGAATTGTCTGGCCAGAGGACCTTCTCCGCAGGAGCAGAAGGGGGAAGGGGACTTGTGGTTTGCCATTCGAGGCCCTCCATATTTTAGCACATGTCAAGATAGCATATAATCTTAAGTTTAAGTCTTGCATCAGGCCTTCCTGTGTCTGTTACCTTCCCATCATGTCCTGTGCTTCCCCTTTTCTTCTAATTCTCAAGCTAAGTGTTTAGGGTCTAAGCCAGAGGACAGGGCTCAGGGGCTGGTGCAGCCTCTCACCAGCTGGGCTGTTGTAGTTGAGGCTCTCAACATCTCTCAGCATCAGCTTCCTTCTCCTTCAGAAACCACACACTAAGTCCCCCTTTAAATGCCTCTGTTTAATATTTAAGTGGAAGACTGAGAAAACTGTTACCACAGTGAAAAGGACTGAGTAAATGTCATTCATGATCACTCAGGTGGCCTAACTCTGGTGGTGACATCTGGGGCCAGGGGGTCCTCTGGAGGGCTGGGTCTTGGAGTTTATCTCAGGGTGCGGTAGTGTCAGCTCTGCTGTGGGGCGAGGGTAGGACTGAGCCCTGAGAAGCCTGGCCTTGATAGGCTCTAGCTGAAGTATCTTTTCCTTCTCAAGAATCTCAAGGGCTCAGGCCAGCAAACTTGTGCACTCATGCTTTGAAAAAAAAAACAACACAGCAACAATAGTTCTCCCTTATCTCCCACCATCTGCTGTGCCAGCCAGTGTTCCGCTGTATCATTTGGTAACTTGGAAACTGTGCTGAGGATCTATGATAACCATTTTGGCTGGAACTAATGTTCTCTTGGAGGTGAGAAGGAAAAAAAAAAAGAAAGCAATGTGACATAGACAAGAGGCAGCAGATTCCCTACCTTTTGGCAGAAGGAGGTTGAGTTTTTGAAAGCAGGCAACTAGAAAAAGAATATTGTTCTACTTCCCTCTTTTCTGTTCATTTTATGGCTCACATTTCCAAGAGCTTTAATTTTCAAGACTTGAACAAGAAAGGGTATTAATCTTAAAAGTCTCCCATTAATCACCAAGTCCAGCCCAGTGGCGAGAGAAAGATGACTCACTTCCACAGTTGATTCCTTGGTAATGGTGGGTCAAGGCTTGCCCTTACATTTCCCCTCCTGTCTAGCTAATGGAGAAAGCTTCCCTTTAGGAAGTACCCATCCTGGAGCAATTTTTCAAGGGGAAATTGCAGACAGAAATAGCCACTGACATGAAAATATTTCTCGTAGGAAAACAAGGTGAGCAGAGTAGTACAGTGATCATAAATACAGACCTTCCCTTTGAGAGTTGTTGTAGGATTAAACTACAGAACTAAATAAAAGCACATAATTCAGTGTATGACATATTAAGTAGGTCTGCAATAGCGTTGGATATATATTCCTCCACTTCCATGTACCAGATACTGTGCTGAGCATCTAACTTCTGCCATCATTGGGTCCTCACCATATTTTATTTGATAGTTGCCATTGTTCTACAGATAAAGAAACCAAACTGCTAAATATCTTGCCCAAGGTCACAAAAAAGTACGAGATGGAAGGAGGATTCCTCCCTCTACTCCCTATTGTACAATATGTTATTTTGGAATTACGCACCTTCTTTTACCCCTAATTTGCTTACCCTTATAAGCACATTAGTCATGACTGAGCCACGAGAAAGTGAATCCAGTGCCTCCCCGCTGCTTTTGCTGACCAACATCCAAGTTTTTCTCATGAAACAGAATTCTACAGCATTAATAGATCAGAGCAAACCTTACCGCCCTTCTCCCTTCTCCTGGCAGCATTCCAGGGGTTATGATTCTCTTGAAAGGATTTTAAAGGGTTGACCTTTTTGCCCTGACAAATTTCATCTCATAAATGTCAGATAAACTGCTCTGTCACCCAGCAGGCAGTCTGTCCAGGATTCTCCATCAGTGCTGGGTCCTGGTGGAGCAGGAAGAGGCAGAGGATGTGGTATGGGCTCTACAGAGGAGCTGTCCAGGCGTGCCTACCCTGGGAGGTTGGGGAAGGCTTCCAGGCCAGGGGCTGGAGGTAGTGCCCTGGGACTGCGTCAAACTCTGGGGTTACTCTCAGCAGTGAAAAGGAGAGTTCCTTTTTAATGTGGTTGAAAAGGTGCCCTATGCCCTGGCCAGGTGGCTCAGTGGATAGAGTGTTGTACAGGCACGCTGAGGTGGCAGATTTGATCCCCAGTCAGGGCACATAGAAGCAACCAATAAATGCACAACTAAATGGAACAACTAAGTGGAATAACAAGTTGATGCTTCTGTTTCTCTCTCTCTCTCTCAAATCAACGGGGAAAAAAATTTAAGAGCTCCCTACCCTCTAAAAAGATTTACAGAGATGCAGTTTAACAATTCCTATAAAATGCCTGTGTTCCCAATTGCTAGAATCTAGAAAAACCCCGTGGGATTGAAATGACCCAGTTTGGTGACTCTAAGCCAGGCTTTGGTCACCCTACAAGCCATTCTGTATTCACGCCGTTGCATGCGGGAGAGGCTGAGCCGAGAGCATGCTCAGGAACACCTTAATGATGTCAGGATGCTTTTCATTGCTCATTTATCACTTAGCAGCTCAGATTTGTAACGTGCTACCCACGTTCTCCCTTTAGTGCAGACAATGCATTCTTTCAACAGCGTGCGGCTCAGCGGGAAGAACTCTGCTGAAAGCAAGGCGGTGGTGCCTGCAGCCTGCCCCTCTGGGGAGGAGGGGCAGGTGGGGGGCAGGTGGGGACCAGATGCCTGGTTGCAGTCGGGCTGGGGGATGAGCACATAGAACAACCACTTCTGGTTCCACTTACTCATTTTTCTGTGCTGAAAGGTGTCATATAAATGCTAAATAGAACAGAGAGAGATGGGGCCTATCTATTTGCATTTCGTCTAATGTGAACAGATGCAGATAGAAAAGCAGCTTAGCCATGGCTGTTCACCTGCCCCACCAGGCCTAACGTCTTCAGTTCGTTTCAATGCAGTCCACATCAGTTCTGCTCCAGCGCCGCAGCAGATGTGGTGCGGGGTACAAGGGGTGCATGCCCTCTGTCCTCAGTGGGTTTAAAAAACTTGTTGGGCCGAAAAATTTAACCACAGGAACAATCTGAAGACAATATAACCCAGCATATGGTTAAGTAGTAAGTCATGGGAAACAGACGAAGTGGTGGAAGAGGCCATTATCTATCTATCTGTCTGGGCAGATGAGGTTCTTGGGGCAAAGGGACTGGACTTGCCGTATGAATGGCCAGGGGATAGGTGGGCAGAGAGGGTAAGAGAAGATGTTAGTTTGAGCACTTTGCAGGAACTTCAGATTTGCTGTTCTTCTGCCTACATTCTTCCTCTCCCTTTTCTCTTTGGATGGTGGGGTTCTCCTTATCTCTTAGCACTTGGCTTAAGTGTCCCACTTTTCTCTTTTATTTTACAGAGAGAGAGAAAGAGAGAAGGAGGAGAGAAAGAGAGAGAGAGAGAGAGAGAGATCCATTTGTTGTTTCACTTATTAATATTTATGCATTTATTGGTTGATAGTTGTATGTGCCCTGACCTGGGAATCAAACCTGCAACCTTAGCATATCATGATGGTGTTCTAACCAACTCAGCTACCTGGCTAGGTCCTTAAATGTCCCTCTTCTAAAAGCTCTTCTTTGGCTATTCTGCCTAAGTAGAAGCTCTTTGCATTGCCTTGTTCTCTATCAGAGTATTCTATTTTTTCCTAACTCCACTTACCACAGTGGGTAATTAGGTATTTGCTCATCGCTGTCTTTTCTCATTGGACTGCACCCACCACGCAGGCAGGGACCCTGTACATCAGTTTCATTCATGATTGTATTCACAGACAAGCACAGAGCCTGGAGCCTGAGAGTTGCTCAGTAAATACTTGTTGAATGAATGAGTGACATTTGAGGAAAGCCTCATTTAACAAATGTATTTATTGGCCAGTGGAATCTAAGCTCTTGTTTTATATTCCAGGAGGAAAATATGTAGATTCCATAGAGCCAGCATAGAGCTGAAAGTCTTTCAGAAAAAAAGAGTTTTCATTAAAACATACAACCACAACAAAGCAAGAAAAACAGAGTAATTATTGTAAGCATGCCAGTCAAGTCTGCATGTTAAGAAATAGAATGAAAAGAAACAAGAATTTATGAACAATTGTACTGCAGCTTTGCATAAACACAACCCACTATTATGCATAATACAATACATAGCATTTTAGTCTTGGACTGTGTTCAAGGTGTTTTTTTATGGAGTGAAGCAGGAGAATCTTGTTAAAATACAGCTTTACCTAAAACATGGTCCTAGACAGGGGTCTGGAGAACGCTGTTATAGGGAAGTTTCAACATGGCTGTGAGAAGCAGGTGGAGTTCTCGTTTCATTCTCTGTGTAACTTCTTGCTTTGAACAAATGGGCAACCTAGATTATTTTCCTTTTATAAAACAATTCTTTTGTTTGGTGAAGATCAGAAAAGTGATGTCAGCTCTAAGGCAGGAGAGAAAAAAACTTTTAAAAGGTAAATGTCCTTGGGTATACAGTTGATTGCCTTTTTATTCAAATTTAATCTGAGCAATATATCATTTTCATTATAAAATTTAGAAACCACAGATCAGAAATATCTCCACATTTTCTTGAATGAGGCCTGGCCAAATAGCTTGGTTGGTTAGAGCATCTTCCGGAGGAGCAGAGGTTACCGGTTTGATCCCCTGTCAGGTCAGGGCACACACACAAGAAGAGTTTGATGTTCCTCTCTCTCTCTCTCTCTCTCTCTCTCTGCCTCCCTCCCTTCTTCTCTCTCTAAAATCAATAAAATATTGAAAACATTTTTGAATGATTAAAAATACTATCTCTTTATTTCTGTAAAATTTCATTTGGTAAGAGACAGGAGTGGGGTTTGGGGAAGGGCAGTAGATCAGAAAATACATCAACTGTGAACTCTTAATGCCGTCCCTGTGCAGTTGGTATCTTGCCATTCCGTATGCAACCTCACCAGCAGAACCAGAAAGTTTGTATGACTTCAGAAATTGCTCCTTCTTACTCTCCCATCCCCACCTTCTATCGGCTCAGGAAAGTCCAATTGTCTGTGGAAAACTACATTCTAAGATTGCAAACAATCTTCTGATGGACTGCAACATATTCTCAAAGCTGCCATGCAGAAATCTTTTATTTTTTTATTTTTGCAGGAGCTTAAAAATTCTACACATCAGTTACTTTATGAGTTATAAAATATAAAAAATACAGCTGGTGATTTGAGTTAAAAAAAGTATTTTTGTCAGTTCTGCCTGTGATGTTCTTAAGAGTAATAAGACTCATGGCTCATGTTCCTAACCATTGTGGTTGGGTTGGGATGATAGTCAAAAGTATGGCTCCAGGAGATACCAGTTCTTCAACCGGCCCCATGCTCCCCATTCTTCTGCCCCTGGCCTGGGTCTCCTTTCTTGGGCAGAGAAGAGAGACTGCTACAGACAAATTCAGGAGTGCCATGAAATATTTATCTGTTTCATACCCTTCTTTACTTTCGGGTGTTGTTTGCAGGGCATTAATCTATCTTCACAGTCACTGCCTACAGTGTGTGTAACTGTGTAGAAGGGAACTTTTCCCCAAACACACTTTAGACCATAAATATATACAGACAGCCAAATCCTGTAAAATACTGTAAACTGTAGCTCATTATGTAGTTTGGATATAGTCAGTTATAAAAACTAATGTGATTTAAAAATTATCTATTTTCTCTAAGCTCTGGAACTGAAAATTTTTTTCAATCTTCTTTATATATCAATACTTGTGTCACCAAAGACTGCAATATTTTGTCAAACTAAATTAACAAGAACAATGATTATGAACGATGTGCTGTTGTTGAGATTGGCACAGATGGTAGAGAATGGCTATCAGCAGTGGGGTATCTCTTTAGATGCGGGACCTCAGATTCACTCTTTCTTTTTTTGTGTGTGTGACAGAGATAGAGAGAGGAACAGACAGACTGGAAGGGAGAGAGATGAGAAGCATCAACTCCTTGTTGCGGCACCTTAGTTTCTCAGTGATTGCTTTCTCATATGTGCCCCGACCCGAGAGTTACAGCAGACCAAGCAACCCCCCACTCTAGCCAGAGACCATGGCTTTAAGCTAGTGAGCCTTGCTCAAACCAGATGAGCCCAAGCTCAAACTGGCAACGTTGGGGTTTCGAACTTGGGTCCTCCACGTCCCAGTCTGACGCTTCATCCATTGCGCTACCACCTGGTCAGACAGATTCACTCCTTCTTACTCACCACCTTTAGAATTTATTCTTCCTTCTATTGCAGAGGAATGTACTCCCAACACCTAGGTCGCTCAGCAGTGCAAGGGGAATCTCCAGCATGGAAACCAAAGAGACTATATGCCTTCTAGCCTATCTTCCTGTAGAACTGTCAAGCACTTATCAAATGTTAGGCTGTGTTTAGCATCAGGACAGTAAGAATTAAATGGGTAGATAAAGTGTACTAGGCTCAGACATCCATTGTTTTTAAGTCAGAGAATTAAATGGAAAGAAAACTGAGGCTAGAAAAATAGATCAGTAAAATAGCAAAGAAGATTGTAAAACAGATCAGTTTCTATAAGGAACTTCATCATATAAGCTAGAAGTGGTACTAAAAAATCAGTAAGAAAAAGATAACTTATTAGCTTAGTGGTGCTGCAATGATTTCCACATAGGAAAACAATTTAAATGATTTTCTTCCTCATGCCATATACAAGAATAAACATAAGAAACAAAATTATAAAACAATTAGAAGAAAATATAAAATTTCTTCACTACCTAAAGAGTAGAAGGATTATATTAAAGTAGCAAAAGATGCTTTTTATAAAGGAAAAGAGTTACAGATTTAACTACATTGAATTATAAACTTTTATATGACAGGAGACAGGAGAGATAGAGGCTGGAGTTAAAGAGTAGGGGTGGGTGGGGGACAATTTGCACTGGATAGAAGAAGTCAAGGGTAGGGGTTCTGGATTTAGCTCTCTGGGGTTGAATTCTGGCTTTGTTGCTTATCAGCTATAAAAACTTAGATTTTTACTTCTCTCTTGCTATAGTTTCTTCATTATGTACTACAGGATCATAACAATCTCTTCCTCATAGATATGTTATGCAGATTAAGAGAGCTAATACATAAAAAGCTCTTAGAATATGCTTATTGAGTATACAGTAGGAAAATGGAAATGAATTGAAATGTACTGTATATTTATTTAATAAAATATTGCACTGTAATTAAAATAAATTAACTAGGTGCATTAACCTGGATATAATTTAAAAACATGTCAGGTGAAAAAAAAAGCTGCAAAAACAACATACTAAGGGAATGCATGTGAAAGCTTAAAAAAGAATAATGGCCCAGGAGGATACTCACCAAATTAACGATATTGATTATCTCTGTGGAGCAAAGGGAATGTGATTGGTATTTTTTTTTTTTTTTTTTACTCTAAAAGATAAAAGTATTCTGAAGCAAAATAATAAAATAATTTATCATTTGTCATGGCTATATATTTATAATATTCTATAGACTTTTCTGTATTTTTAAATTCTTTTAAGAAAGACCAAACAGACTGTGGGGCCAGGTGTCAGGAGGTCTGCATTCTAGTATCTGTTTTATTTCTAAGTAGCTGTGTGACTTTGAACCAATCACTTAAATCTTTCTAGAACTAAGTTTCCTCCTCTAGAAAATCAAGTTAAGACTACTATTTACTTCCAGGAGGATATATTTTTATTTATTTGTGTTTGTTTGCATTTTGAGAATTAAATGATATTTGAGAGAAGTTTTATAAATGCTAAAGCTCTATTCAAATGTTAGGTAAAATAAAACTGGGCTGTTGGATTGACAATCTCTAAGATTTCTTGTGCTAATGGCATGAGGTTAGTGGGGGTGTTGTGAGGGAGAAACAATGGTTATTGATGCCAGTTCAATGCCAACAGGAATCCCCAATTTGGGGTGGGTTAAAGAAGGAGACTTTATTCAGTGCCAAACAGCTCATCTGTGATACAGCACAGTACAGCTGTGAGCCAGTTCTGGGACCAGGACCCTCTCTGGCTAGACAGCTCTGCCTTGCCCCTTGCTGGTCTGCTCCCCTGTGCTCCATGCCAGTAGGCATTGTGCTGTGCTGGTCTGCTCCACTCTGCTCTGGTCTGCTCCATCTGTGCCAGTCTTCCCTGGCTTGAACATGTCTGCTTCACTCTGTTCTGGTGAGACATCTTAGGTATTTCAGCTCAGCCAGGGAAACACAGTCTTCAGTCTTCAGTGGAAAGGGACACTATTCTCACTGAGCCAGAGAAGACCTGTCTTATATAGACAGAAGTCCTTGCCCCTGGTCCCTGACTGGTTTGTTCTCATGCAAATAAGGACTCCAAATTCTTGCAGTTTCTTGGTCCCACAGGCACTTTTCTCATTGGTCAGAATTGAGCTACTCTGATTGGCCAGTGAAAGTATTGATGGGTAGCTATGCAGCTCTGATTGGATAGGGGAAAGCCTCAGTTTATTTGTGGAAATAGGATTCCAAATACTCCTTTATAAGGACTGGTTCAGATGGTAGAAACAGTGGAGACCAGCAGTTCAGTGCAGAGGCAGGTAGCTCAGTGCAGGCTTCTCCCAGAAGTATAGTTACTTGAGAGGCCCTGTGTAGAGGTGGTTGCTAGGCTCCATTAAAAAAATATTTTTAGCTCAGTTAGCCACCAGGAGCCCTTAGTAGTAGTTTCTCAGGGTTCACAAGTCCTTAGCTCAGGGGCTGGTACCTGGCTTGTAGCAGAGACTTGGGATGCCTACTCAGTGTTTGAGTAGGTAAACTAGTAAAGAAGAAACCAGTGGTATAATACTCCCCCTTTGCTAGCTATGGACGGAGAAGAAACACTCCCCCTTCATCACTCATTGTCTCCTTGCTACAAAGGCTCTCAAGGGTGTGACTCCAGAGGAGATGAAGCTCAGGGAAGGCTGTACGTTGTACCTGTGTACCTGCTCTCTGTACCTTAGCTGTGGGCCTTGCCTCCTACTAGGCCACCGTGCCCTGACAGTGAGCGTAGAGGAACTCCTCCCACAGTGGTCTGAGATGGCCAGGTTGTATTTGTTGCCCCTCGTCACACTCAAGGGCAAGACAACAAATGGAGAACAAATAGGTCTTCCCAGAAGTAAAGAGGAGAACAAAGATCATGATATAAGTTTGTTTTTGCCAAATCTCGCACTTAGCTTTCCGTGGTCTGATTCTGGAAATTGCAATAGGCACTCTGGAGGGAGAATATTATACTGGTTATAAATGAATACTAATCAATACTAACCAATAAGCAAGACCTCAGGCAAACTCTGGACATGTGGAAAACTAGATTATGAATTTTTAATGTAGCTGGAAGAAGAGAGACATAATATGTTTCCTTTAAGCTTTAGTAATAAAGAGAACATACAAAGAGTATAACAGCCCTTTGGGGCTATGTGTAATATGCAAGATCCCAAATGAGAAGAATCTCTGGGACTTAATGTGATAGCACCACAATTTTACCCAAGATACAGATAAGGAGATAGAAAAAATAAAAAAATTAATTAAAAAAATAAAAAGGAAAGAAAGAGAAATAGGAGGAAGGAAGACCATAAACTCTCTGACAACCTTTCTTAACTTCCTTGAGCCAAATGGAAGCCCTCTGTTGACACAGGATTTGTTCTTCAATGATGTTCAGGGTGACCTACTTAAATTCAGGAAAGAATACTGGAGAGGTGAGTTTGTACTAATTAGAGCAGTGGGCCCCTCAGTGTGTCTGTCTTCTGAGCATTTATATCCTGCCAGGGAATTCTGTGCCATCTTCTGGGGATGCCATAGAATCTCTAGGCACTCACCTTCAGGAGGTAACCCGAATCTTGTTCCTAGTCTTATCTGAGTTTTAATCCAGATTCTGACACTTATAAGCACTGGGCCATTGGGCAAGCCACTTATCGTCTTGTAGCCTGTTTCCCCTCATTTCCAAATATTAGGGTTATAACCCCTACCATAAAGAGTTGTTGGGAAAAATGAAAGAGCCATTGTAAGTGAAAATGCTTGGTAGAGGGCTTGACACAGAGCAGCACCTCAATGAATGTGGCTTCAGCTAAATACCTTTCCTCTTTCTCACTCTGGTCAGACATGTAATTGGAGATGCCGTGGGCTTCTCTGCTGAGGTTATCCCAGGGCCTGTGGTCATGGCAGAGAGTGATAGGCAGAGGCATAGTGAGGACAGGGTAGTAGGAGAGGTCTGCTTGATGGCAGCGATAGAGGGTGCATGTCTGTAAAGAATTTAAAAACAGTTTTAAAACTGACTAAAATGGGATTTGATTTTCACTGTTCCCAGGTGCCCTTGATTCTAAATAATATGATGATAAAATATCTTCCTTGAAAAAAAATTTTTAATGATATAAGTTTTAAACAATAGTGTGCTTATTTTTGAATTTTAATGCTATAGCTAAGCTTTAAATCAGCGTGTTTTTTATTATTTATCTTTTAATAAGCACTGTGTTTTCTATGGAAGTTAATTTGAAGAATTCCTGGTTGCGTGGGAATAAGTTCTGTGCTTTTATTTCAAGTATCAGCTCACAACAGTGTGGATCTGATTGAGGTTGCATCCTCTGTAGTTAGTTTTTCTGGCCCTTCATGCTGCATGTCCCTACATTTAAACACTCAATTGGAGGCAAACAATGGTTATAAAAGATAAAGAAACAAAATTTGAATGACCTCATTTCTTTCATTCTATATGAACATTTAAGTGTTTTTGATTTGAAACTCAGTAAACCTGTGGGGTATAATATTTTTATTGTGCAAATTTTAGTTCACATATTTTCAAATATTTTACTGAATGTGAATGATATCTTTAAACTTATAATAATTATTATTTTTTTCTTAAGTGAAAAGCGGGGAGGCAGAGTGACAGACTCCTGCATGTACCCTGACCAGGATCCACCCAGCATGGAGGATGCTCTGCCCATCTGGGTCCATTGCTCCATTACTTGGAAACTGAGCTATTTTAGTACCTGAGGAGAGGCCATGAAGTCATTCTCAGAGCCTAGGTCCAACTTGCTCCAACTAAGCCATGGTTGTGGGAGGGAGAGAGATAGAAAAAGAAGGGAGAGGGGGAGAGGTGGAGAAGCAGATGGTTACTTCCCCTGTGTGTCCTGACCAGGAATTGAATCCAGGACATCCATATGCGAGGCTGATACTCTACCACTGAGCCAACTGGCCAGGGCCTAAAATTATAATTATTTTAAAAGTATAATTAGTTTAAAGAATAAATCTGCTAAATAAAATATTGCCACACATATATCATTTACTAGTTATCTGATTTGTACTTTTTGCAGGGATTTTGATTTTGCTAAAATTTACTTGGAAGTTATGGACAATTCTTTACATAAAATAGTATTATAGCATATTGTAAAGAAAAAATCAAAGTTCACACTGTAAGGTGAATATAAGGATCTTGAATAAATAGTGCTCCCCCCCCCTTTATGTAGATAAAATTAACTTTTCTCTTTTTTCCTTCTTCTTTCCCTTCCTTCCTTTTTTTCTAGTATGATTATACATGCAAAGTATAATAAAGAAAAAATTTGTCTGTAAAAACTCCAATGCCTTTTCTGGCCACATTAGTTTTCAATTTTATTTTAAGATTTGAATAAAAATAATTTTATCGAAGAGAGGAAGCGATATTCTCTGGGTGTGAAATATGTGAGAGAGACCACTGATCATGGGTCCCCTGTCCTGTGTATGGAACATGCAAGGTGACATGTGGGGGCCAAACCACAGGGCTTCCTAGCTGCTTGAAGAACAGAAAACTTTTTCTTGGTTCACAGCACTGGGTGTTTTACAGCCCTGTGGGCTCTGATCTTAAGGACAATAACAGCTGCAATAGTCAAAACAAATAGCTTCTCCAGGCATCAGGCAGAGATTTTCATCATTTTCTTTCCCAGATGGCCCAGACTCAGACTTCCTTCAGTCTAGTTCAGACAGTCTAACAATCATACCTTAAAATCCGCCCACTCGTCAGACGGTGCTGGCAGGAGTGTCCACCCTTTCTCTGTGAAGTTCATTGATTTCTCCCTCTTGTCCTGTGCAGGGCTTTCTTTCTAATGGCCCTTTGACACTGAATTTAACTCTAATCCTAGCTAAGGAGGAAACTCTGAGTTGAGTTGTGCTGCCCCATTGCACTATGGATGAGACTGTCTGGGAGTTAATTACACTGTAATTCTTGCTGCTTGGAGCTCATTAGTTCCCTCCTTCTCTGCCCCTCCCCTTTACAGCTGTTTAGTTATTTCCATCCAAAACTGTTCATCACCTGGAAGAGTTCTCTAGGACCCAACTGCTCACCAACAATAACGGCTCTTTCTGCTCCTGCTGGAAATGCTCTCCTTTGCTGGAGAGGTTACCTTGGATGATAAAAACCTGGATTTGCCTATAGTCAGGGAGTGCCTCCATCCAGTTGGACTGGGTCAGGCCAGGGCTGTGCAGTCAGCAAGTCACTGGCAGAAGTCAGCTGACCTATCTCCCTCATTATTATACTGTATTATATTATACTATATTATGTTATGTTATTATATTAATTATTATATTATATATATTACTATTAACATAGGTTAGCACAAATCCACATTAATCCTGATTCCTTTTCTAAAGGCCATATTTATAGCCCATTAGCAGGTAGGGCAAGTGAGAAGGAGGCTAGTGGTGATGAGTATGCAATTCATCACAGTGATTAAAGGGGTTTAAGTGCTGCATGCTTACTAACTTAAAAAGATGAACAAAGGTAAGGAAACATCCTGTCTACTGTCTCCCTCCATCTCTTCAGACTCACCACGTCCAGTGTCTCCCTATCTGTTTTCCTTTATGTTCCGTCTCCTTGACTCTTTCTCTGTAGATCCCTCTGTCTCTCTGTTTCCCCAGCAGATTTCTTTCTCTTTTTATGAAATCCTTCTCCTCCATTTAACATTACATCTAATAACTTAAGTAAATTCTCCCAGAAATTTAAACTAAACAAAGAAACTTCACCCACTGTCCCTACTTGCTGCACCCCTCCCTCCCTTTACTGCAGGGATCCTGCCAGCTCCGACCAGAGCCATGCACTTGGCTATATGGTTCGACTTTTCATCAAGATTTCAGCATGGTCCTGGTCCCTCCTTACACCTCCCCTGCTTCCTGCTCTGGTTCAGGTTCTTTGGTTCATGGGTGAAATTTCAAGCCACTAGGGGATTGGATATTCCACCCCCCTTCTGAAGACATAAGTTTCTCCATAAAATGCTGATCTCTGGTGCTTGTGAAAGAAGCAGCCAAAAGCAAATCTTGAACTCCGAGTGTGTGATTTCTACCAGTACACCGGGGTGTACCTAGACCCTAGAGCTGAGGAGCTGGGGTGCCAGGGATAGCTGTCTCATTTCACACAGCCTCAAGAAGCAGCTGCCTACAGTTGTTTAATACACAGAGCAGGGGCGCACACCCCTTTAGGGTGGAAAGCAAAAATAGGGACCATGTCCAGTGGTAGCTGCAGAGGGGCTAAAGTAGGCAGAGTGTAGTCACCTGTGATGCACCTCTACAGCCTCCCAACTTCTAGGAAGTTTATGAATTTCTTCTTATTAAAAAAAAAAGTATATATGGTCATCATGACTTCCAGACTCAGCATTAAAATTTGCCTCGGTGGAAGAGATGATCCCAGGAGGGAAAATGCAAACACTGTAAGCCACATTTCTGAAAGCTCTGTGCCAGACAGATAAGACTAAGCAAGAATTTTGAGTCCTCCCCTCAAAAATACTGAATCAGTTTTTTCCCCATAAATATATATTTTCTGCTCCCGTAGTCATGGCATACCAGAAGAAGGGTGTGTATTTTTTCACCCTTCTACTAGAGCAGTAGGTTTACATTGATACAGGAGGCTTCTTTACTAATGAGTGACTGCATGAAGGGTCCTTCTTCCATTAAAATGGCCCCTCTACTCAAAAAGATGAGGTTTGCATTTTTAATGACATTTCTTAACCATGCGTTTCTGTTTGGACAACATCTATGCTCATTTTTTCTTTGATCTCTTTAAAAATCATTAAATATATCATACATACAGAAAAGTGCATACAATATAATAGACAGTATAACAAAAAATAAACCCCATGTCACCCCTATCCATGTCAATAAATGGAGCATCATTAGTGCCCCGGGAGCCCTCATGTTACTTTCCCCCCAACAACCTGCTGTCTCTTATTGGAGACCATTCTATTCTGGCTTTTATGGTGATCACAGCTGTCCTTTTCTATCTATTAATAGTTCAACAACCTATATATTCTTAAACACTATAGTTTAGTTTTGCCTGCTTTGTAACTTCATATAGAGAACACCATAGAGTACAGTTCACTTTGCATCTTTGCTTTGTTCACTCCACATTGTTCACAAGCTTCATTAGTGTTGAGTGCATCTCTGGTTCATCTGTTTTTATGCAGTATCCTATTGTATGAATAACCACAATTTACCTATTGCCACTGGCTATTTGCCCACTGCTATGACATTGTATATGTTTCCTGGTGCCTATGCTTCCCCAGGGTTTTTGCCTACAGGTTTATTATTATTGATGATAATAATCTTAAAGTCGTGAAGGATCAGGAGGAGTCTATAAGTCACCTGCAAGAACAGGGACACTCCAGGTAGAAGGGACAAGGTATGTCAAAGCACAGAGATGTGAAGCACATGATATGTTGAGAGAAATCACAGTCATATATTATTGGGATGTGGCACTTGAATAACTCTAAATAGAGTTCTCAATTTGAACAAAGAGTAAGTGTTACAGAGCACATTTATTTACTCTAGGCTGATGGACACATTTTGAGTTACCACCTTCACAGTGCTGGCTGTGTTCAACTATAGTGGAACCATCTATTTGGACACAGTTGTGGGACCAAGATCAATCCTAGGCAAGCTTGTTTGCTAGGTAGGAGTCATCTAAATTTTAAATAGCAAGTAGGATTCATCTTGTGATCAGATCTGATCTCTTGCTAAGTAAGTGCCTAGAATACAATGTTTTGAAGAATCCTAGGTTATATCTGGCATCTGCAAGAAAGCCTTGCTTGATAGCGTGGAGCCCATGTGCCACGGGTCTACTTTTATCAAAAAGCCTCTCTCAGCAGTAGTTCAGACACTGTGGAGGGATCCTCTTCAACCCAGCTCATGCTATTTCACATATTGTTTACTTTATTGCATGGACAATGCTGCTCTAATCACCGGACTTGCCATCAGAAGCTATCAGCTCCTGGGAAAAGTTTAAACTCCTTTGAGTTTAAAAACAGGTGTTCAAATGACAAGAAGAAGGGGATGTCAAGGGTCTTATTTAAGAAATGATAAAACAATGAGCTTTGTTTGCTATCATTAGAGCAACTACCTTTATTATAGACAAAAACGAATAACAATTCATATTTTGAATCTCATTCTCTCTTAAACCAAAATGATCCCAACATTCTGTCCCACAAGCTGAAATGGTACATATATTTATAACAGGCTGTTTGATTCAGTACTCTGAAAGTGTCAATGTCCTGGTATTCTTTTTTAAAAAGCTCTTTGTGTTAGGGCCTTGCCTTGGGTAGCCTGGGTTATGAGACATATATAAATCAAGAGATTAGGAAGAAACAGGTCTATGAGCTAAAATAATATTACCAATGAATTATATGTGCACCTGTGGAAGAGGAAGGGAGTTTCCTTGTCAAATGGACTTCCTTGGAGTGTTGCCGCAGCAGTGGCAGCCAGGCCATGTGGGCAGATCACAGTCATGCGCGACGGTGCACAGAAAAGCTAAGGGACCTTTGACTTAACAAGTAGAGACAAGAAACTAGGCATTTGCAGTGCCATGTGAGCACATCTATGTGTTTATGGTAGAAAAAACAGACCACAAAGTATCTTAATTCTGGTATGGAGACCCTAAATCCTAGTGGAAACTATTCTCTGTTGTGTGAACTTAAATGGGTTCCTTGTCATCCCCAAATCTCAGTTTCCTCACCTGTAAAATGAGGATATTACTCTCACAGGGTTGTTAAATGGCTCTAATCTAATAAGATTTTGGATGTGCAAGTGGTCTTTAAATTTTATAGCATGGTACAATTTGTCATCATTATTACTTTTACCTCATAAGGGTATTGCAAGGTTCAGAAAAGATAACATACTTAAAATCTCTTGAGAAAGAATTTGGGAAAATCTGTCTGAGAAAATACAAGTGTCAGGTGGTAGCTGAAGGAGTGGCTTCAGCACTTTCAGTTGCAGGACCCTACGTGTGACAAGTAGATGAAAGGGGGTATGAGGGCCTCATGGAAATAAAAGGTTTAGAACATTTTTAAATCAGGCAAGTAGTCAATTCAATGAAAACGAAAGGGAACCCTGGAATTTTCCAGAACAGAAGCATCAATATCAATGGAGCTGTGAACAGATCAGGAGTCCCTATTGAGGGAACAAGTCCATGTGGCATTTTATATTTGTTCTGTATTTTTGATGAGAAGAAAGAGAGACCGGCTCAGGTTACAAAGAAGAAATGGAAATTCATTCATTGATGGATACACACCACACCTCACAGGAAATAGGAGCCAAGTCTTCATGGAGAATGGATGGCAGGACAGGGAGGTTATGTAGGTGCACAGACAACTCTAGGAACTGGATTATCCTGTTGCCCTAGAGTGGCAGGAATTTTCCAAGTTTCTACTGTTCATGCCACTGCGCAACCAAGTGGCTCATCTTCTCTTCAGTGCTTGTTACCCGGTTTCCACTTCCTGGAGTTCCAGGCTTACCTTCGCACTGGTGGACCCTTCGTTTCTCTTGCCTGTGGCTTCTGCTGCTCTCGGTTTCTGCCGACTGTCTCCGTTCCGTTTCCTCCCTGCCTTCCCATTCATGAATCAGTCTCACTCTCTCTGTCTCTCTCTCTCTCTCCCCCTCCCTTGTTCTCTTCCTCTCTCGCTCTCTCTTGTTCTTATTGTAGATTTCTGGTGAGAGACCTGAGTGGTTCCGTTTATCCCCATTTTCTTTGCTGGACTTGACTTTTTTTCTCTTGGGTCAGGCTTCTATAGCTAGACCAGGTGGGGGTAGGGTCACATGATATGAACATAGCAATTTATGCTTTAAGACCCCCTTAGCTTGGAGCTGTTGGTAGGCCCCTTTTGGAGTGGTGTGGGCCAGGGCTCTGTTTGTGGGTACATTTTCCGCAGCTTTAGTTTGTATGTGAGGGTGCTTGGTGTTCTGGGACGCATGGTTTACTTCCCATCATGAGGTGAGTGGGAGCGAGGAACGTGTAAGGTGCTTTCTGGAGAAACAAACAGACTAAACACCCTCCCCAAGTACACATATGGTGTTGATGATGGCAAAGAAGATGAAGCAGAAGTAGGAGAAGGAGAAGAGAAAGAAGAAATATGTAGAAATTTTAAACTGCCTCCTTTTCTTTCCTTCTTTCTTAAGTGAGAAGAGGGGAGATAGATTCGCACATGCACCCCAACTGGGATCCACCTGGCAATCCCTGTCTGGGGCCAATGCTCAAATCAACTGAGCTATATCCTCGGTGCCTGGAGCTTGAACAAATTGAGCCACTGACTGTGAGAGGGGAAGAGGAGAGAAGAGGGGAGGGGTGGAGGGGAGAAGCAGATGATCGCTTCTCATGTGTATCCTGACCGAGGATTGAACTCGGGATGTCTATATGCAGGGCCGACGCTCTATCCACTGACCAACCTGCCAGGGCCAGAAATGTCTCCTTTTCAAGCCTCTATGGAAAGGGATAAAAAGTACATGCTCTAAAGCATCGGGAGTATTGTGCTTGGCCAACACGGAGCGTTGTTTTTGATTGTGGTTATTTTCCCTAGAGTAGGTTCAAACTGCCTCTTTGACATGATTAAGCATCTCAGAATTTTGGAACAGACAGAAACCCCAAGGTAACTCCCTTTCCATTTCGCACCCCTTCCTTCTTCATCTTGGAAATGGAGGTGAGGCTCTCAAGGCTGAGGGACTCGAGCACTCTCAGGAGCAGAGGCAGATTTAACAGCGGGCACACCAGGCGTGCGCCCTGGGCCTCGACTTCTGAAGGGCCCTGCAAAACCCCAACTTTACAATTTTTTCTAATGACACCAAGTTTGGTTTCATATGTGCAATTTTAGCATTAGTAGTACATAATATTTTTTATTTATTTAAAAATGTAGTTAACATGTATTTTTATTTTCCCTGTCTCTCTCTCTTTTTGTTTAAGGGGCCCAATAGTTTCTTCGGCGCCCGGGGCCTCAGCCGACCTGAATCCGCCTCTGTTCAGGAGGCCTCTGCTCCAGGACTATAGAGCCGAGGTGTGATTTCAGCTCGGGAGATTCTGTCTCACAGACCCGCTAACTCCCATTGCTGGCTTCCACACGGGAGATGGAAACCTGACTGGCTTGAAGAGTTCTTCCTTCCATTTTGGGCAGCTGGCCTGGAATTCTTGCCAATCTTCCCTTTAAAAAAACAGAAACCTGCTTTTTCTGCGAAGGGCTGGCGTATTTTCTAAGGTTTGCCTTCAGCCCGTGGGTGTTTGCTTGCCATCCTTCTGTGTCCCATTCTCACCTTCAGCTTGCTCCATCTCAGAGCTGTTTGCAGGTGGCTGCAAGAGGAAGCCACCTTGGTTTCCAGGTGCTTGTGAAGGCTGTAACCACTAATAGCGAAAACAAAACAAACAACAGCAAAATGCCCCTGCTAGCTAAACCAGTCTCCGGATTTTACCACACAACAATGACTATCCTGGGCGAACCTTTTCATAAGTTTTGTGTTCTGCCAACAAACAACCCCGAAATATTGCCACCGGGTTTTTAGAGAATTTCATGTATAATGGTGGTAGCCTAAACGCTCATTATTCTAGAATGATAACCAAGATATGTATTTGGCGTCTGTCACATTTTACCTTTGTGGCCTTGGGTGAGATACTTTGTGCTTCACTTATTTCCTTAGCGCTATGCCCAGCTTACAGGAATTGCTTGATAACCATTGCCTATTTGTATACCCTTTTATTTAATCATTATAAGAACCTTATAAGGAATAAAACTCAGAGACGTGAATGGCTCCATTCTAGAAGATAATAAGTGATGGAGTTTGGGAACTAATTTTCTGACTTCAATGAGGTGGTCTTTTTGCTCCACCAGAGCTACCTAGGACAACCCCAGTAGCGGAAAGGGTATTCTGAGAAGGTTCTAGGGCTGGAAACTTTCTTCCTGCTTTTCTCTTCTTCTCAACGAGGGCTGGATCCCCAGTGCACTCTCTGCATCAGAGTCTCTGTTCAAAGGAGCCAGGAACACGCCTCTGCCTCAAGGCCCCTTTCCCACCAACATCCTGTGGGCCTCACCAACCTGACAGGTGGCTGGGTCTTGGACCCCAGGGGTGTTGGTGGAGGGCTGTGCCCCTCCTCCACCCTGCTTATAGCTTGGACTGTTTGTCGCTCCCTAAGGGACCTCAAAGCACTCCTTGCACAGAATCTGGCCTCCTTACTTTAGCAAATCAACAGACTGCTCTCCTGAGTTTTACTTTCTTCAAGTTAGGGTGGCTAATGTGCATGGAATTACTCAATACGATTTATTGAGGGCTCCATATAAAACCTAATAGGTTTTATTATTTCGGAGATGAAAAAGGCGGTCCTTATGCGTGAAAGGCCACACTGTTGGCCACCCCTCTTGAAACAGTCCTGTTGACTAAAGTTCTGACAAGTCCCAGGAATGGTGAGGGCAGGATTTTACTGGCAGCTATAACTAGACAGATTGGTGGTTCCTCATTCCCTTCTTCACTGATAAGGTGGCAGTGCAGCCGCTCTCAGATGTGCCCCAGAGTCTCATCTGACTGCACATGGTACCTGAGAGAGATGGATGACAACCTGCGTGAAAGGAAAATTAGAAAACAATTAAACCGGAAGAGTGTTGGGAAAAAGACCTTTGTATAGGTCATATGGAGAGTGTGTACCCTTAAGAGTTACTGTATTTTTCGCTCCATAAGACACACTCCTCCCCCCCCCCCCAAAAAAAAAAAGTGGATGGGAAAATGCCCGTGAGTCTTATGGAGTGAAAAATACGGTATTTTATTAAATATTTTAACACACCATTTGATTTAGAATTTTTTTTTCTTATTTTCCTCCTTAAAATCCTAGGTGTGTCTTATGGTCAGTTGCATCTTATGGAGTGAAAAATCATTATATATACCACTCACAAGAATTAGGGAATATTTCAAAATGAATATGAAGTGATAAACTATCCCCTAGTTTTTGTGAGCAATATACATAATAATTGCCTCAAGAAAAGAGTAGGGATGGGATGGGGTCAGGGAAGCATAACTTTGTGCCCAGCATGCAAGATGGCCATGTGCAAACACCTGACACCAATGAGTCTCCCCTAAGACATAGCTTCCAGCTTATTATACAATAACTGTATTTGTTGGCTTGCTTGTTCTATTCAAGAAAAGATTTAGACAATTTCCACCATCCGCCCACAGACCATTGCTAAGTGACCAGATGGGAAAAAGTTTACTGCCTGCCCGAACTGCACACAGCCCACGAGCGGTCCAGACAGTGCAGGATTTGTAGCAAGAAAATGATTATTCCTTTTCCTCCTCACAAAGAAGCAAAGGCCTTCATCCTCGACCTTCGCATCCCTTTGGTGCTTTCTTCTCTTTCCTGACACATAGGCTTTGTATTATTTATCTTGGGTTTTCTTATATGAATATATGTTAAATTTTAATTTATGTTGAATACATTCAGAAGACTACGGCTCTCTGAGTTTCAGACCTCCTGAGAAAGGAGTGAGTGTGTGTGTGTGTTTGTTAAAAAAAAGTCCTCAGCCTGTCTCACGGCTGAAAGGCCTCCTGAGCTCTCTGAGCTCACTCTGAGGAGTGAAGCAGAATGGTGTACCTCCTGTCTGATGGGTTTTATCAAAATGGCATAATAAAAAATGGTGGTCTGAGTTCTTAGAGTTCTGTTATGGGCTCTGTTACAGGTAAACCAGGCCGTAATTCACTTGTCTGGTGACAGTTTTTATTACTCTGTGTCAGTGCAGTTTTGAGGAGGAAGGGGAATTGCACTAGACAGCAGATGTGGGAGACTTTTCTTTCTCCTTGTCCTGTGGAGAAGCCCAGGGCTCCAGCCGGTGACTCACTGTTGTGGTATTATATGCCTCAAGATTAAGTGTGTGCTTTGGAAAGTGTGGGGCAGGATTTATCAGTGTGAGTTTCTCCTTTGAAGTATCAGAGCAGGCTACTTTGCTGATGGTTTCTGGAAGCTGGCCAAGTCCCAATATGCTGTGAAAATAGCCGTCTTAGGTTTTCTTGGCACATGAGTACATTTGCACTTGATTCTCAGACCTCTGTTGCCTTCTGATGTTTTCAAGGCCAGTGTGCCTGGGAATTAGGGCTGGAGGCCAAATTGTAACCCTGCCTGTTTGTGCCCTTTCAGATGCCCCATCCAAACATGGTTTAGATGGCTCCAGATAGGGACCGTAACACCAACTTGAACAAGAATAACCTTGGGACCAGAGCGCAGGCTGGCTTTGAGTTGCTTTTAAGCATTTTTATGAATTTCTCTGCAACCCACATTTCCTGCTGCCCTGCCCCACTAACAAAATGTTGATGCTGAAGGCTTTTTACTGCAACAGTGGTTTTCACAACAATGTGTCTTACCTTTTCAGCTTGAAACTAAAGCAATGTATAAGTGGAGAAAGGCGTCAGTGATGCTGTGAGAATCTACCAGGAAATAACAACAACAAATCCATCTTTCTCCAGTGAAACATTTGTCATTTATTTGTCTGCATCTCCCTCCTCCCACCCCCACTTATCGTCATCCTGTTATTAATTTTGAGAACAAAGGACATAAAAGCTAATTATGTTACATTCCCAAACACCCTTGCAGAGGTTAATACATATATCAGACACATTTCTCATCACCTGGCTATGTGTAATAAATAGCTTCCTTGTAAATGTAGATTTCCCAATAGCCTCCCCATTTCAGGTTTCCCTCCAGCCTGGGAACCGACTTTGTCCTTCCTGATTTAAATCTTGCTGACCTGTGTTGAAGAACCCATACATAACCTTGCTAAGCACCTATCTTTTGCTCAACTTTTTGAGTGGTAAGACTCTTTCAGAAAGGCCCCTTGAACCTTGGAGAGGGCTCAGAAAATGCTCAGGGCCATGTCTGTTGTCCCCCTGGTTGAAAACATAATTGAATGTGGCTCCTGTTACGAGTTGCATTGCGTCTCCCCCTCCCCTTCAAATTCACATGTTGAAGTTCTAACCCTCAGTACCTTATTTGGAGATGGTGTGTGTGTGTGTGTGGGGGGGTGTCTTTGTAAATACAATCAAGTTAAAATGAGGTCATTAGGGTAGGTTCTAATCGATATGACCAGTGTTCTTATAAAAAGGGGAAATTTGGAGACAGACCCGCACATAGGGAGGATATAATATAACCATGAAGACAGAAATCTACAGAAAAGGACCAGGAACAGATACTTCCTTCACTTCCTGCCTCAGAAGGAACAAACCCTCCTGACACCTTGATTTTGAAGGTGTCTAAGCTCCAAACTGCAAAATGATACATTTGTTCTCGAAGCCTCTCAGTGTGTGGTGTTTGTGTGGCAGCCTTAGCAGATTCACACAAGTCCCTTGGGCCGCAGACTCTGAGGCAGAGGTTAGCATGAAAGAGGTTTATAAGGGACAGCTCTTGGGATGACCTCCCGTGGAAGAGACAGAGAAGCACCTGGAAGAGGGAGGGCTCGGCTGATGTCATGGTCGGCTCTGGGGCTGAGATGGCCCTTCATAGCTGGGACATGGTGCTGGGATTTTATGCTCTCCTGTCCATCTGTCACCAGGTGCGAGCTGCCGCTGGAACAAGGTATAACCTTGGGTGAAGCAGCTTTCTTTAACCAAAGCAATTCCTGAGCACGGCTGACAATTGGGGACAGTCTTTGGGGCCAATCCCAGCAGCTGAGGGCATACGTCCTTCATTCCTCAGGTGGCATCTAGGTGGCATATCACAGCATCCACCACAAATACATGTCATAATAGGCTAGTTGGCTGAAGGATGGCTTGTCAAATTTTACGATTTCCAAACTGGAGTTGAATCTTGTAAGGTGTGGAGCTCCATTCAATCACCTTTCTTCCCCGACGCTCCAGTAAAGCAGGCTGCGATCCCCTTGCCTTTGACCCTGCTCAGGGAGAAAGCTGGGCCATTGGAGGTATATCCATCAGTATAGGAAGACAGAAACGATTCTGGGTGCTTCAAACAAAGAGGATTAATAGAGAAGAACAGTCACAGAAGTGCTGGGAGGAATGGGGGAAGCACAGCTGAGGCAGATGTTTCCTGGAGATCAGGATGCTGCTTTAGGCCAGGGGCCGGAACTGATAAGCACATGCTCTCTGCTGAGCCGCTGCTGTGGCCACAGCTGCCGTTGGGTCTATGCTGTACCCTCTGAACAGGAGCTCAGGGCTCCACACTTCGATACTGCTGAAACCAGGGCTGATACTGCTAGAACACAGTCACCTGGGGAGCTGCTGGAGCCCATAGTTGCTGGTCTCAGTACTACTGCCTTTGGGGGCACTACCAGTAGCAGACAAAAAAACAAAACAAGCCTGACCTGTGGTGGCGTAGTGGATAAAGTGTCGACCTGGAAATGCTGAGGTCGCCGGTTCGAAACCCTGAGCTTGCCTGGTCAAGGCACATATGGGAGTTGATGCTTCCTGCTCCTCCCCCCTTCTCTCTTTCTCTCTCTCCTCTCTCTCTCTCTCCCTCTCTCTCTCCTTTCTAAAATGAATAAATAAAATTTAAAAAAAAATCAAAGGAAAAATTTAAAACAAAACACCACTCTTTCTTGTTCTACATTTCAGTTTCCCTTCTGACAAGGAGATTGGCTCCCAGAGGCCCCTGTACTAGACAGGAGAGACTGGAAGGATGGGGTGGGCTCTGGGACGATGGACAGTAGTCCAATCTCTCTCAGACTAGTCCCCGCTGTGTCTCTGGCCAGTGGACGGGCCTCAATGGGAGGACCAATGGCCAGGAGGAAGCCCCGCCGAGCAGTGGCCTGCAGTCCCCCTTCGAGTCTGAGGAGGGATCGTGCACAGAGCAGGTGCAGCTCAGGAGTTGGCTGATCTTCGCTGCCGTCTGCTTTCTCTGAGGAGGAAAGAACTTTCCAGAACAACCTTCTGCCAAGGCCAACTTGGAGAAAAGGAGCTTTGTTATTATAAGAGGAGATGTCATTATGATCTTGTTGTAGAACCCAGGTCTACCAGTTCTTGACCAGTATTCCCTTGTCCACACCGTGGCACAGCTGCAGTCTGGCCTCCCTTTTCCATTCTGGTTCTTGGCAAGAACAATGGGGTATGGACCACAAAAGGGCCACGCTGGGTCAACTGAACTGCCCGGTCACTCCAGTCAGGTCCCTGCGCAAGCTGAGGTCACTGTCGAATTTTTGGTTATTGGAGTGTGTTCACCAAAGAAATGTTCTTTGAACACATTTTTTTATTTTTCTGGGACATTAATAACATAATAAAATTATCTTATTGCGAATAAAACTTTCTATGTTTGTGTGTGCTAACCTTTCAAAGTGATTTTGCACCATTTTTTTCATTCTTTTGGTGGACTTTTGACATCCTAAACTGTCCTTCTTCAGGAATCCACTTGTTCTTTCAGGGAATATTTACTGGGTGCTAACTACCACAAGCAGTTATGTTATATAGAGAGGAGAGAACACAAGAAGCAAAAGAAATCTTCTACAAAGATGTTTTCCTTACTCAGAAAGAGTCCACTTTTACAACTAAAAGAACTAAATTGCAGAAAGAAAGCTAATCAGTGATACTGAGACTTCAGATTGGCAAACCCAAGCCATTCCCATAAAGAACTTCCTTTTACTGAAAACTGAGGTGACACGTTCAGTAGCATTCAACTCTAAGATTCAAGTCTGTTTCTCTTATGATCTTGAATGTCATCTGCTTATAAATTGATATGTGTTTGGTCTAAGGTTACTTTGATGCATCTTCATTTGTCCTTGTAGAAGGTGACTGGCAGGCTTGGTGTTTTCCACATTGCTTAGCTTTGTAGAAACAAAATAAGCAATGTACTGTATCCCTTCTGCCAAAGCATGTGGTTGGTATAATTTTTCCACAGACATCTGAATTCAACAGCCTGTGCGTGGTTGTTCAACACAAGTAAGGACAAAATGGTAGGCAGTGAAAGTTGTCAGAAAAGACCCCTGGGACTTCACTAGGCACTGCTCCTGGAGCCAATCAGATTATACAGCAGACTCAAAGGCACTGCCAAATCTTAACAGACCAAATTCTTCTCACCTGGGAATTTTATCCACCGACCAGACCACATATTGGTCCTAAATTTCAGAGACTTGATGAAAATTTTATTAAAGCAACACTTCAGTTAGTAACTTGTAACTACCATTTGCAAATTAGTCTAAATATATAACAATTTCTTCAAATTACAAAATATTTCTGAATAGCTCCCCAAATCCTACTTCTGATTTTAAACAATAAGCTGAACCCATTTCCACTCTCTTTTGAGCTGTTGCTGTGCTCCTTAGTGAGTTACCATGGTTTCCTTAGTGATGCATGTGTTACCAAGGGAAGAGTGTGGTTGGAGGAGACAAAGAATGAGAAGAAAACGAGACCTCGGTACTCCTTGTCTGCAAGGTGCCAGCAAGATTTCATTGATTCACTCTGGAGACGAAGGTCCAACTGGTGAAAAGTTGCCCTCTGGTGATAAAACCTTCATTCAGCTCACTTAAAACTTATGAAGTGTATTCTGTGCATGAGGCAGTTTACCATTTTAACTATTAGAAAAGATAGCTTATTTTTCCTGATACATCTGGGATGCTTCCCCAAGATAGCAAAGAAGAGAAGACAGTTTTGTGTTGTCACCATTGTATATGGGCTTAATTTGAAACTATTAGTTTCATTAGCTTTAATAGTCTAATTGTATCTCTGCATTTCACCCTGAAACACTTTATTGCTTAAGCAAGTTGGCTCAGAAAATAATTGCCATGTTCTTACATAGAAAATATAGAAAACAAAGGGCTATTTTTCCAGGGCTAGAAGGAGTGTTTTTTGATTATTTCTGATTTCCTTCTTTATTTTCAATAGAAACCCAACATTCAGTGAGGCCTCCAAGAAATTGGGAGCCATTGAATATAGCCCAGACAGGGTGTGGGCTTACCTGGACAGGTTCCGGACTAGTTGTCTACTTCTGTCAGGACTTAAGGCCAATGTTTAATAAGGTTCTCTTAGGCTTGTAGAGAATCTGTTGTCTATTTTTCAGAGGTTCTGTCCTGCATAGAGGTAACTAAATGTGACACAAACCATGAATTGTGAGAGCCAACAGTCTCTTTTCGTCTCATAAGTCAGAGTTATTGTTTAACTATGTACCATAATTGTGTTTGTAAGGTGTTGGAATTTGATAGGATATTCAATCTTTACAGAGCCCTGGTCTGCTAGGGAACTTCCAATAGTTCCACTTTGAAATGAGGAAAATATGATATGAAAAAGAAAGTAAATTTCTTGGAATTTCCCCATTCATGATTCAGTGTTGATATAGAATCCCAGAATGATTGATTACCTTGCCCAGGCTAGTCATTACTCAAGGTTAAAAAGAGAAATCTTAGGGTATTATCTGACACTATAAAAGAACTAAGGTAGCTCACTGGAATGGGCCATGTCTCATTGGAGACACCTGTCTTTCTAGGAGGATCAATGTAAGGCATTGTGCCTTCATAGCACTGGGTTCTCTTTTGAGACCTTAGGGTTCTGCTAACAGATCAACAATCCACGGTATTCCCTGAACATCTGTACTGTGTCCAGCTTTGTGCTTGGTGAGGTGGTGAAAGCAAGAGACACAGCCAACAGGAGTCCTAATCCTTAAAAACATCTATAGTCTGATGAATTAAGGAATAATATCAGATCATATATAAATCTCTGCTAAGTGTTTACAGATCAGAATTTCTTCTCTTGTTATCAGAACAGAGAAAAGGCAGAGAATGCAGAGTCTCAGAGTAACCAGGAAATGCTTCCTAAAGAAGGAAAGGTTTAAATTGTAGAGAAGAGGAAAAAGGTCTAGTGGGTTCATTACTTTTCTGAGCCAGTTTCACCAATACCATGAGGCTGCATCATTTCTCCCACAGGCTACATGAAACACAAAGAGAGTTTTTGCCTCTGTGATGGTGAGCAGAGAACACATGGCTGTGTCAGAATCCAACCATGGCAGGCTCCCTCCCTCCTAGCTGACTGACTCAGCAGGGCTCAGATTGATGACAGAAAAGGACAGCCCATGGGCCTTCCAGGTTGCTTTTGAATAGATGAAACTGGGGTCCACTCTATTTCAAGATGGGGCGATTTAGCATCAGGTACAGAGGGGAGACTGTGAAGGTCCGATCTGGCTAGAGATGAAAGCTCGTGCAGGAACACAATGGAAAACCAGGTTTTCCGCTAAGGGCGGTGGCCTAGTGCTAACGAGTGCTGAGGTTAGACACAGTGAAGTAACTAAGGGATGATGGTTATGTTATTGAGCATGGGAAAAAGGATCTTCTAGAAATACCTAAATGGAAGTGTCATACTGAAAAGACTGGACGAAAAGAGAAAACTAGCATCAGGGAGGTAAGCTAAAAGGCACATTATATAGGGGATGGAGACAGCAAGGGCAGAAAAGAAATGGCGAATTACATGATTTTGCAAATAATAGGCTTGGTGACAATGTCCATAGACTGTGAGGAAGATGATGATTGAAAAGGAAGAGGATAAGGAGAAGTTAGTGGTCTGAGCAGTCCCCTGCGGCTTCCCAATACCCTATCTTCTAAAGTGGTTTTTGTACCTTACACACGTGTGGGATATTTCATGTGTAACACATTCACATGGTCCCATAATAGTATCTTTTTTAAAAAAAAATTTAAAATTATGGTAAAAAAAACATATGGTAAGATATATATCAAATAACCTTTCCCATCTTAGTTGTGTTTGAGTTTATAGTCCAGCGTGTTAGGTACACTTACACTGAAGTGCTGCTGCACAAGCCCTTCCACACTCAGTTCTTGTTCACATGGCTTCAAAATCTGCTTGAAATTTCTCTTTACCCATTTTTCCTTTTCCTTCTTTCTCTCTTTCTTTTTCTTTCTTTCTTCCTTTCTCTCTCTCTCTCCTTTCTTTCTTTCTTTCTTTCTTTCTTTCTTTCTTTCTTTCTTTCTTTCTTTCTTTCTTTCTTTCTTTTTTTTTTTTTTTTACCAATTCACAATCTTGCTTTTGGGAAACCATTCCCAAGAGGAACAGTGAACGCAAACTCAAGACCCACTACCCTGGAGAAGTGGTATAGGGTAGTTTTTGGTCAAATAAGTTTTCAAATATGATGTATATGTTGCTTGCTTTGGGTGTGGGCGGCAGGCTATAAGCTGGCAAAGTCATTATAGCCTAAGGCTTAGTTTTAAGACTAAGCTCTTCTCTCCCTTCTAATACTAAGGTCTTCTCAAAACTAAGCTTTTCCCCACACCCTTGAGTGTTGCATGATCGGGGGTGGTGCACTCTTATGAGGAATCCCATTTATGCCTCAGATAAGTGGCTTTATATCAGAGATTTCCTTATTTGTATATTGGCTTAAAGGCTTTAATTTTCTACACTATAAAATAAAGCAGACCAAGGGCTCTTGCTGTCTCTCGGTTCCTGCTATCACCATTGCAGGGGCCTGCCTGATCCCTTGCCCTCCATAGGAAAAGCAGGTTTTTTTCTTTTCCCTTGGCTTTTCTTGTGGCTTGACTGTCTTGGTGAAACATCAATAAACAGAATGGCCCACCATCCTCCGACTCTGCCATTTCTTTACCATCTGCCCAAATTCAATGAGAACCTGAATGTGAATGGTCACGATGGCGGCTCCTGACCATACAGTAGTGAAGAGGGTGGGCTCTGAGTCAGTCCACCTGTATTCAAATCCTGGGCCCCTACTTACTAGCTGTGTGACCTTGGGCAAGCCACTTAACTCCTCTGGGCCACAGGTTTCTCATTTATAAAATAAGGAGAGTGATACTGCTTCATTCTCCTCCCAGGGAAGCTTGTGAACATTAAATCATGGAAAGAGCTTCTGCACCTAGTAATTGCCACAAGAAAGCTAGTTAGCATTGTCCTCTGGAGCCCTGAGTTTCATTTGTTTTCTCCAGGCTCACACAGGAGAAAGTACAAAGTCCAACTCTGTTATCTATACTTAACTCCCACTTTTAATCTCTTCAGGTTCTGTTGGGACAAAGTCTTAAAGTTTACTTGCTCTTAAAGTCCTCAAAATGTCGACTGCCTAACTACTAAATGGCCTTTCTTCCCCCTACACTGGAGTCATTCTCCTCTTTTCCTTTTTTATACCTCCCCTTTTTCCTTTATCTGCCCATTTAAAAATCTTTGCACCAGAAGATGCTGCTGCCTTCTGCAACCCTGTACACCCCAGCATTCTGGAGGAAACAGAAGTTTAGTTTCCATGTATACAATTTCCTTTACTTGAATATTATAGAAATTATTTCAGCTTTATTTTTGTTAAAGTTGGGTTTTTTTCCCTCTCTGGAAAAGAAGAGGGAAAATTATCGCTATGCAATTATCCTGGTACAGAATTGGCTTTATCTGAGCGCCAAAGGCAGCCATGGTGGTCCAAGGAGATCTGGCAAAAGATGGAGATTGACAGTTTTTCTGAGGGAGGTTTAGGGACAAGCATTCCCTTTGATCTAAGTTCTTAGCACCTCCAGAACTTTCCCCCCAACTTTGCCTCCCCTCCCTCACCACCCAGTCCAGTAAGGCTCTGGCTTCCCTTCCAGCACCTTCAGGATTGCTTTGAGATCCCATTCCTCCGTGTGCCTCACATGAGTATCTGTCCTAGGAGGAGCCCTACTTGGCTAGCACTACCTCACAGACCGGTGCCATGGCAACCGCCCTCACAAATATACACAGATGGCCAGATAAGACCTGGTGACACCGGACCAGAGTGCTGTAACAGGACCTCACCACATGGGACCATGCCCCTCACGCCCTAGTTCCATCCCACAAAGGGACCCCAGTCAGAAGGAAGGCCTGCTCTGTTGGGCTGAGAGCACCTGTGCTGTGGTGTCAGAGGACAAAGTGGGACACTCACCTTCCTTGCTCACTGCTGCAGTGGGAAAGAAGGACTGGGGAGTCCCCTGGGGATTTCCAGGGAGGTCAGTGCAGCAGCATTCTGACGAGTCAGCTTTCTGGTTGTGCACCAGGAGGCCTTCCTGGGAACTAAGTCCTTCAGGGGCCCCATGACATTCTGTGAAGTGGTGGCCGTGTCGCCAGCACCACAAAGCTTACACACGTTTGCATGATCTTGTTTAAACTAGGGCCGGCTAGGTTTGTTCTTGTTATTGATTTGCAATAAATTGAACTCTGAACTTTACTCAGTTGGCCAGACAGCTTCCCCTTTTCTGCTTCTCTCTGTTCCTTCCTTTTCCCTGATTTTTTAAGAACCAAGGACATCAGATTCCCTGTTCGTATCCTTGGAAAGCAAGGTGGTATTGGAAGCCCTGGATGTATATGATGCCTCTTCATAAAGCTCCACTATAAGTATATAAGTGATAGCAAATATGTTTACATTCAAATATGTGGACTTTGGTCATTACCTAGGCTTTTTTTTGCTTTTTTTCTTTGTGCCCCCCCCATCCCCCCCTAACCACTACCCTCTTGTTCATGTCTCTGAGTCTCATTTTTATGTCCCACCAATGTATGGAATCATATAGTTCTTAGTTTTTTTCTGATTTACTTATTTCACTCAGTATAATGTTATCAAGATCAATCTATGTTGTTGTAAATGATCCGAAGTCATCATTTCTTATGGCTGAGTAGTATTCCATAGTATATATGTACCAAAGTTTTTTAATCCACTCGTCCTCTGATGGACACTTGGGCTGTTTCCAGATCTTCACTATTGTGAACAATGCTGCCATAAACATGGGTCCTTATCTTAGAACATTTATCTAATGAAATCATAAGGTTTTTACAGTGTAACTATTTATAATTTTTAAATAAAAACTGAGTAACTTTTAATTTATTTCTTTTCTCTGTTTTGTTTATATATTTTTTTAATTAATTGTGTTTACATAGATTCTAGGGCCACCCGAATGCATCCCCCCTCTCCATATTCCCCTCAACATCTCCCTTGCCCCCTCCCTACAGCACCCTCTCCCCTTCCCTTCAGGTTTATCCCATCCTATCATCCCCTTTCCCTCTGTCCTCTTTTCCTCTGGTCCCTTTGATCCCTCCTCTGTCTCAATTCTGTTCCTCAGTTCTCATTATTCCTTGGATTCCTCAAATGAGTGAGGTCATATGATATTTTTCTTTCTCTCAACGTAATAGTTTCCAGGTCCCTCCATATTGTTGCAAAAGGTAATATTTCCTTCTTTTTCATAGCCCCATAGTATTCCATTGTATATATGTACCACAGCTTTTTAATCCACTCATCCACTGACGGACACTTGGGCTGTTCCCACATCTTCGCTATTGTGAACAATGCTGCCATAAACATGGGGGTGCATTTCTTTTTTTCAGTCGGTGATATGGTGTTCTTGGAATATATTCCTATAAGTGGGATGGCTGGGTCAAAGGGCAGTTCCATTTCTAATTTCTCGAGGAATCTCCATACTGTTTTCTTTTTTTTTTTTTATTTATTTATTTATTTATTTATTTTTTTCATTTTTCTGAAGCTGGAAACAGGGAGAGACAGTCAGACAGACTCCCGCATGCGCCCGACCGGGATCCACCCGGCACGCCCACCAGGGGCGACGCTCTGCCCACCAGGGGGCGATGCTCTGCCCATCCTGGGCGTCGCCATATTGCGACCAGAGCCACTCTAGCGCCTGGGGCAGAGGCCGAGGAGCCATCCCCAGCGCCCGGGCCATCTTTGCTCCAATGGAGCCTCGGCTGCGGGAGGGGAAGAGAGAGACAGAGAGGAAAGTGCGGCGGAGGGGTGGAGAAGCAAATGGGCGCTTCTCCTGTGTGCCCTGGCCGGGAATCGAACCCGGGTCCTCCGCACGCTAGGCCGACGTTCTACCGCTGAGCCAACCGGCCAGGGCTCCATACTGTTTTCCACAGAGGCTGCACCAGTCTGCATTCCCACCAGCAGTGCAGGAGGGTTCCCTTTTCTCCACATCCTCGCCAGCACCTATCGTGTGTTGTTTTGTTGATGATTACCTAGGCTTTTAAAATGCAGTTTCTCACTTGCCGTGGATACGTCCACAAAACATTTTCCTGCTAGGCTATCTTTCTGCTATGTTGCTAACGTTCAGCCCATTGGGACCATAAAAAAATATGTGGACTTATTGGAAAAAATAAAAGATTTCCACAAGTTTTAAGATAAAACATCAGACTTTGAAAAAGTCATTCACTTGCTGAAGGCTGGGGGATGTGCTGACCACCTGTCCTTGGGAGTGTTGGTGGGAAAGTTTGAGAAGCACCTTTGTGACTTGGTGACCCTTGACCTTGACTGCTGGAATTATTTTTGGAAGAGAAATGATTTCTTATATATACCCAGCAAAACTGGGAAACAGAGATTTGAGAAAAGCTGAACGGATTCCAATCTGATAACCTTTCAGATACGTAATTATGTAATCACCGTTGATTTGATGGGCGAGAGAGTTACAGGTGGCGCAGAGATGGTGATGAGGTCAGTTTGTCATTATGCTGAGAACCAGAGTTCTTCAACATGGTCATCTCCCGATTTTAATTTTCTGTCCTAACCAGAGCACATAAATTCAGAAATAACCCAAAATGTGTTAATTTATGATTATAAGCATATAATGCTTTGAATGCAACTATGCCGTACCTAGAACTTTATCTAAAGTGTGATAAAATTTATCTAAAATGTGATAAAATTGATCACTTTGACCTTTATCTCTTTCCCAGGAGGCCAGGTAGGAAGGTCAGCAGTGGGTACCAGGGAGCTGGTACCATTGAGTGGTTCACAGCCCACTGAAATGTTTCTTAGTAAGCTCTAGATACTCCTTTTGGCCACCCTTACTATACATTGATGTTCAGTTCTGGATTTTTATGGGCAGAAGAAGAAAAGAATGCCCCTTCTGTTCTTTGGTTCTCAGTGACTAGAAAGAGTAGCAGCACTTTATGGACAAGTTGGGAAATATAGACATATTCATATCTTGCATATATGGGAATATTGCAGATAGACCATGTGACAGTGGCAGCTCTCTCTGGGTTCTGATGTATTAGGCAAAGCTACAGTTCTGGGAAGGTGACTCTGGATAGTGAAAGGATGTATATGGAGTTTCCAAGTTTTCAATCATTTCTATTACATTTGAACTTGGGCAAGAAACTTAACTTCTTGGAGTGTCAGTTGATATAATGAGATGTGCTATCTACCTCAAGAGGTGATTGTCTTTAAATGAGATCAGATATGTATATGGGTCAGCATAAGTAAAACCTGGTACACAGCAGGTGCCCAACAAACAAAAGGTGACTCAGAAGGGCCAAGACCTCCATAGCGGGTAGTTTTTTAAAGATAATAACATTATTTTCTCCCTCCCAAAACAAACATATAAAAACCTCAAACTCAAAAATTCAGCCAAGCAGAAGGTGAATTCCAGCATATTCTGAAGACAAGAGAGAGTGTCATCTACACAGACACCATGCGACCTCTCTTTTGCTCTACCACCAAGCCAGGAGGAGGAGGCATTAGCATAACCTCACTCTGGAATCTCTGCTCAGAGAGATTATGGCCATCTTCTAGTTGGAATGCAAAGGAGCTTAATCTACCCAATGAAGAGTGAACAGTACCATTTTATTTTTTATAGAGAACATGCTGTGGCCACCATAACATCATTAATGAGGCCATTGCTATCTGAGAGGAACTCCCTCCTGAGCTCTGGTGGGCTGCAAGCCATGCAACCATGATTCATCATCTGTTTAGTGACCTGAGCAACTCCCTTGGTTGTGCATTGCTGTCTTGGTGGAAGAAAGAGGCAGAGAAGAAGGGGACTGAAGGGAGGGTAATGGGACCCTGGGCTCACGGCTGTATTTTGTAAAACCATTATTCTTCATTACCATGACCATACCCCCATTTTCACACTACATTTTATACTCAATTAATTCCTGGAGATATCACCAGAGACTGATGTATGCATACATAATAAGCTTGGGATGTTTTTGATACTGTTATTTGTTTAGATCATATCTCTGCAGCCAGCAATCATATATTAATTGTTCATTTGGGACACAGAATAGCTATTCTGAAGTTATCATTATTTGATTTGGTTTATCTGTTCTTATCAAAAATGTCACTGGTAATGGGAATCAAGAGCTGAGGATCCTACTTGGACATACATTTGTGTGTTAGGCAATGAGTTGTTTAGTTATCTTCAAGTCCCAAATACTTTAGATAAAAAATGGGAATGAGAAATGATCATTGGAGAGCTGTAAACCTTTAGAATCCCCTGACACGGAGGCACTGTAGCACATGGCAATGGACACCCAAGTCCCTTGGCCCTGATTGGTTCAGAAGGCATCTGGCCATTTACGACCTTACTTGGTTTCACTGCATAGTAATATAGGATTTTTATATGTTTGGTAAGTTCTAATTAGACAGCTGTTGATTGCTAATATGGAATCCATAACTGCATGTGCCAAAGAGGCACACCAGACCCCAGTTGTGGGGTTCATGTTCTCCCTGAAGGGTCGAAGGTACTGAGTGTGTAGATGGCCCATCTAGTCACAGCCTTTGGGCACAGTCCCTTCCCTGTCTTCCCAACAATTTGTTGTAACAGCTGTTGGATGAATTGGATTGACAGACATTATCTCCATAGTTTCTTTGCAGTAGATTTTTGCTCTTTTGTTTCTTGCTCAGTTGCTAAAGTCAAATTTTGGTTCCAGTTCTGAAGGATTCATCAGTGCCTGAGAAGTCCCAGTCAGCATAGTCTTTTATGTCACTATTCTTAGAGGGTATACTTGCCTCTCTCCTGGGAGGAGTGAGAAGCAAGTAGGTTTTCTCTCTGCGATTCTCTCAGTGTTGCTCTGGGTTCCATTATAATACTGGGTTAGATTTCAGAGAAATTGTTTCATCCTTTGAGCAATTAGTACCTTTTTAAAATTCAGATGCCTTTCAGACCCTGTCTTGCAGAGCCTTGTGAAGTGCTTTTGTCAGAACAGTTTATCAGTCCGAGATCATGTTTTGCCAGCTGCCCAGGTCAGCGGCAGTGAGAAAACTGAGGCATATGGTTCAGATGCCTGGAGTTTTATCTGAGTAAAATCTATGTGAAAAGGCCTCAGAATTTAAGAATCCAATCAGTGCACATGATGTCAGAATGTTTACTGTTTCTCTCCTGGGGACATTTTCTTGGCATCTGGGCTGATCTTCTAGGTGTGTCTAATTTTTTGTAAGGTACAGCTGTGTGATTTTGATTCGCTGGCAGGGGAAAAAAAAAGCTATATCTTCCAATGTCTGGGAACAATCTTGAACTTCCCTCTTGGTTCTCACCTTTGAATTTCTATAAATTCTCAGACTTTAAACTCTTTTGGTGGCAAAGTAGAAAGTTTCATTTTCTCATCAACCTCGGAAACCAACTTTCGATATCTTTGAACTTGTCCTGGAGATCAAGCACCATTCAGAACTGGCATCGTCACGTGGACTTTTGAGCACGTTCATAGCTCAGAGCTAAACGGGAGAAAAAAAAAAGATATCTTTGCTGATTTTTCCTTTTGTGGATGCTGTGTGACCCTTTCCTGCAGGCTTTTGTGGGGGCATTGTGGCAAAAGATAGTTTTGTCTCAGACAGCAGTTCTATTGAGACACAACAGACTCATTTTCCTGGAGCTGAAATAAGCATTTCAACATTGATGTTTAAGGCATCCTGTAGCCTGATCTCAGGGAAGTAGAAAGCTACTATTTTTAGTTGGGGAAAATATCAATGTAAGATGAAGAGAATTGGATCATAGCCAAGACTGTACTGTTTCTCTAAGTTACTCAAGGTTAATAATGCCAAGATACTCACTAAGCAATAGGCATAGCCCTCTGGCAATGTTCCGACAGGATCCAGTACTCAAGAAATGACACCAAGCTGCCAAGATCTAGTGACGGTAGACACTTTGGTGAGGAACCTTCTGCCTGAGAGCTGCCTTTATGATTTAGTAGGCTGCGGTGCCCTTCCCCACCCTCCTCATAGCCTGTGAAAGCAGACATGCTGCAGGAGCCTGGGGTGGGGGCTCAGCTCAGAGCCTTTGAACTGATGTCAGTGGCTCCTTTTCTCACAGCTGCCTGGCCCAATCCTGCTACTAGAGAAAGCCTCTCCTCTTGCTTTGGAGATGGCCCCCAAACCCTGCTCTGACAGTGACTCCACCAATCTCCCCAACTGCACTGCTGTTAAGGCACTATAAAAGCAAACAGCTCGTTCTCATTTATCAGCACTCACGAAAGAAAGCAGTGGCATAAAACAAAATGCATACCCAACAAGCTGTCAATTCTCCAACTTTCACTCTAGAATGATGTTTTCTGCTGGCAGGATATGATCTTCCCTGACATTGGCTTGGTTTAAATGCCACCCAAGGAGTCTTTGTACTTTTCAATAGATATTACCATTTTTGCAGTTGTTAGGAAAAAAATAAAACTCTTTATAAAGGTGTATCTTAGGGGTGCTCTGTCAGTTCCAGTAACAAAATTCAAACAGGTTTAAGCAGAAAAGGGAATTCAGAAATGATAGACTTTGGGTGGGGCTCAGTTGATGTAATCATGACTATTGTTGGCATCATCTTTTGACTTAGTTTTTCTCTTAAATGTTTTTATTGATTTTAGAGAGAGAAGAAAAGGAGAAAGAGAGAGAGAAATATTCATTTGTTGTTTCACTTATTTATGCATTCATTGTATGTGCCCTGACCAGGTATCAAACGCACAAACTTGGCGTATTGGGGTGATACTCTAACCCACTGAGCTACCCAGCCAGGGCTAGTCTTTCTTTTTGTTAGCTTCAAAGTCCCAACCCCAAGTAACAGTGTGGAGTTAACTTCAGATCCAGCAAGCAAGAAGTGTGACTCTCTCTCTGACAAATACCTCAGCAAATATCTCAAGATATCTCATTGGCCCTGATAGGGTCATATGGCTTTTTAAAACCAATTATTGAGAAATGCAGTGGTCCCTTTGGGTGGCCTGAATCACATGACACAATGAGCTTGGGGTAGCACAATCTACCCTGGAACCACATGGACTGAAAATAGGAGATGAGTGTATTTCCAAATGACAAATAGGGACAGTTTCTACAAAAAGAGGGAGTGGATACTGAGAATGAAGAGCACACACATCCAGTATAGACACAGATACATCTAAGCACCTGTAGTGCGACTTCTCAAATGGTGCCAACTTCATAGAAGACACTAGACTGAGTCTGAGTGAAAGGGAAAAGAGAGGTAGATGGGTACAAAGACAAATAAAGCAGAGTCTTTGCCATTGAGGAACTCAGCCTCTTAAGTCTTGCTTAGGCCAGAGATAGCAAATTCATGGTTCGGGTGCCAACACACCTGCCTCTCATGCCCATAGCAGACATCACTACTGGGCCCTCCCTGGAGAGGCTGGATTTGGCTTTAGAATTTTCCCCATCCCTATACTACACTCCAGGCAGCCACTACAAATCAACAGATACCAGCCCATGATATTTTTCAGCCTGTCTTAGATGCATATTTAGTGAGTTGGACCAAAGGAACTTTCACTTGCAGTGTGGTTACATAACGTGGGCTGGGTCTGAGCTGGAGATAGAAGCTGGCTGGTTGACCACCAGTCACTAGTTGCCTGGAAAACTGAAGCCATGTGAGAGTAATAGCTGACTGTATTTCATGGTTTGTGGCTATCTAGCTTCTTTCAAATAGGTCAATGAGCACATTGCATTCATTCCTTTGCAAAGCATTTTTTAATACTTCATGAAAATAACAATGGGCAACTTAGCTCACTTGTTTAAAAAACCACTTTTGTTCAGTGAGATCTGTGTAGAACTGGGGGCAGGAAGAAAATTTTTATTTCACATGACTAGCAAGATTAAACTAGCTCTCTATCCTCATTGTTTAGAAATCACACTCAGTTAGTTTAATGGTAAAAGGCCAAATCTGCCATATTGTTACATGAAGCCAGGAAGAGGGATACAGGGTACAGATCATGACAGATGCACAACATTTTTGGAGATAGATGCTTTCTCACAATTCTGAGGATAACCAAGAAGGCATGTTAACCAAAAACACATAATATGATGACCTTAAATGGCTCTTAAATATTAGAGGTAGGCACTTCTTAACACATTTAGAGAACAAGTTGAATCAAAAAACATTTACTGAGCTTCTACAATGTGCAAGTTCATTTTAAATGCTTTGTGAGATACAAAAAGAGGTAAACAGCCAAATTGAAGATACAATGTTTAAAACATGAAAACTTAAATGACAATAAAACACTTAACAATAGAAAACAATAATTAAGAGATATTAGCCAGTAAGCAGTTAATTACCAAATGAAATATATGAATAATAATTATGGGAAACTTTTAAGAAAGAGTGAATAGTTTAGGTTAGAGATTGAAGAACTCATTATTAAAGAACTAGAAACTGACTCTGGTCTTGGGAATTTGGAAGGTAGTCCTGATAGGGAAAGTGGCATATGAAAAAGCATGATTGATGGCTCAGCAGATAAAGAATTGTCACAGGTTCGACCTCTAGTCAGGGCACATTATGAGAAGCAATCAATGAGTATACAACTAAATGGAACAACTAAGTGAAACGACAAGTTGATGCTTCTCTCTCTCTTTCTCTCTCCCTGCACCTCTTTCTTCTTCTCTCTTTCAAATCAATGGAAAAATTTAAAAAATAGGTAAAAAACTTGATGGATAGAAAATGTAGACTATTATTTGGAAGAGAATACGTAAATACATGTGTCTGTAGTTGATGTTTTGTGTAGAGGAGTGGAGGAGAATGGAGGTTGTAAAAATATATTGGGATCAACTATGGAGGCCATAATGAAGATTTTGGGGTTTTTTTGGTTTTTTTTGGTGAGAGGAGGGGAGATAGTGAGACAGGCTCCCACATGCATCCTGACTAGAATCCACCCTGCAAACCCATCTGGGGCCAATGCTCAAATCAATTGAGCTATTTTTATCACCTGTGGCTGATGCACTTAACTGAGCTATCCTCAGCACCTGGAGCTGATGCTCAAATCAATAAAGCCACTAGCTGTGGGGAGGGGGGGAGGGGGAAAAGGGGGAGAGGGAGGTGGGGAGAAGCAGATGGTTGCTTCTCATGTGTGCCCTGACTAGGACTCAAACCCAGGATGTCCATATTCTGGAGCAATGCTCTATCCACTGAGCCACCAGCCAGGGCCCATGGTGAAGGTTTTAGGTGTAATCCAGTAAGCAATGGGGAATTGTAGAAGGTTTCTGAGTATCAGAGTTGTATGATCAGACTGTTTAGGGGAAGAATAACTTGACATTGAGGTGGGGGATAGAATGAAGGTAACAGATATTGGTTGAAATTGAGGAAACCTTAAGGGCCATTTTTCAATAATCCTAAGAAAGGTAAAAATGTCCAATTTAGTTTGTTGGCAGTGGAACTATAGTTAGTATTGTGAAATAAAAACAAGCTGTGGTCACAATTTAGATACTTTCTTATAGAGGAAGGAGGAGACATAAATTTAGATTTCAGTTCTAAGAGATTAAAATAATGGAGGAATCTGGAGAGGAGAGAGTTCTGGGCTCAGATGAGAAAATCAGGCCTACATGTTGAGGTTTAGGTAAAGGCCCAGTGACCATGTACAGTGTCCAACACCTCACTGGTTGATGGCCAGTGAAAAGAATTATAAGCATTTATTTATGCAGAGATAAGAAGGATATAAAATAGTAAATGGTGGTTATATTTGGGTGCTGGGATTCCAGACAATTTATTATTTCTTATATTTCTCTATCAAAGAATCTAGATTATATTTAAAATCAGGGAAAACCATCAAACTAAATTTCTTTACCAGAAAAGAATTATGTACTCTTGGTGCCAGTGTTTAAGGATTCCCTTGACACATGGCCTGCATACATGGAATAATGTATCAATATGTGATATTCTCACCATAAAGGCTTTTAGGTGGTGTGGACTCTCTGGAAAGCAGGGAGCAACTGAAATCAGGTTTGCTTAAGCTAGAGAGATGCACCAAAGTCTCGATGAAGAGAATGAAGTATTTGAAGCTTCATTTCCATGAAAATGCAATTTAGAATTAAAATGATCCATGTGGTAATGAATCTGATTTTCCTCCAATACTCTTTCTAACCCAAATAAGAGATCATTTCTATTTCTAAGTTCTTTAGTGATGTCAGTCCTCACTTTTGTATGTAATGCTCTGCTTTTCTATCTGCACAGATAGATGCATCTGATCACTCATATGGCCATATGGTGTGTGATGAGACACGCATTTACTTTTCATAGTTTTATTTTCCCAAAATATATTCTGCCTTCAGCTATATGTACATCATCACTCAGCTTTTTAGAAGGTGGCTCTCAGGACTTTGAAGCCAGAACAGAGCTAGACTAGAATATCCCATGAAGGCAGGGCTCTGCAGCACACAGCATGGCTCCTGACACCCAGAAGTCCCCTGGAAATGCCTGTTGCGAAAACATCTTACAGAAGAACATGACTGCTCATTTAAGAACCAGGGTCATGATTATACCCCGATGGTCAAAGAAAAAAAAAATGTTTTAACTTCAGGGGTCCTTACTTATATCTTTTATGATGTTAAAACAATTAGAAGCCTTGACATTATCTTATTTACCACGTAACAAACCTTATCATTCCCAGTTTCTTATGTAAGGAAATGGACACCTGTGTAGAAAGAATCCAGGTCTAGACTCATGCCAGGTCTTCCATTTCAAGGCCTGTAGACACATTTGCCTCTCCCTGCTTCCTGCTGCTCCGCCACCCCAGGTTTTCCTCAGCTTCCAGTCCCTACTCTCTCTGAGAAAAGAGCCAAGAAGCCTCTGAAGGAGAAGAGGAGAACCTCCATGTGAGACAACAGAATGTGAATGAAACATTTGAGTCCATTGTGCTGGACCTGGTTTGTCCTTTATTTACCATAAAATGTGTAGAAAGAACACAGAAATAAGGGAACTGGATCTGTCCACTATATAACTAGAAGCTTATCAGAAAAAGCTTATAGTACTAACCAGTTAACTAAATTAATGAGGATTTATTGCATACTTACTATGTAGCAGGCACGTGGTAAATTATATCAGATTCTCATTCATATTTAGTACACAGAAATTTGGTGGTGGTGGGAGACTAATTGGTGCAAACACATACTAAGTTATTTGATAAGAAAGAACTTTCGTATGTAGATAAGAAAGCTTAGAGTTATTATATATAAAATAAGTAATACATTTTTTAATCATTTTCAAATGATGTATTTCATCTGGTTGGATTCACAAAATACCTAGGACGAGAGAAGCAGGTGTTACCCCCTTTCCCAGACAAGGAAACAGGCTCAAAGGCCAAGGACTGTCTCTAACTAGTAAGTATGTGATCTTCCGTTTGCTGAGTCTTAGGTGTTCCTGCAACTTATTTTAAGGCTTTGTTTAGGCAAGCTCATTTTCTTGATTTAAGAGAAGTAGAAGTATATCTGTTTGCCAAAATAGACAAGCAAATTAATAACTAACTTGGCAGAATCTCCCTTTTCTAGAATAACTCTAGCAAGCTAAAACACATTGTGTCTGAAGGCTGTAGCAAACCCAGAGGATACCCTCTGTCTCTTGCTGCCATTTTCTTTCTTTCTTTCTTTCTTTCTTTCTTTCTTTCTTTCTTTCTTTCTTTCTTTCTTTCTTTCTTTCTTTCTTTCTCTCTCTCTCTCTCTCTCTCTTTCTTTCTTTCTTTTAAATTTTAGTTATTTGTCTATTTGTCTCCTCTGTACTGCTTGAATTTAGGAATATAAAATAGACTAATGATTCACTTTGGCTAATTGAACAAGCACCCCAATGTACTAGAGTGAAAGCAGAGATAGCAGTTGTTTATTTGAAAATGGCTCACTGCCTGACCAGGCGGTGGCACAGTGGGTAGAGCATCGGACTGGGATGCAGAGGACCCGGGTTCAAAACTTCAATGTCACTGGCTTGAGTGTGGGCTCATCTGGTTTGAGCAAGGCTCACCAGCTTGAGCCCAAGGTCACTTTATCATACAAAAGTTCTTTCTTATCTGGAGCCCCCCCCCCCCCATCAGGCCACATATGAGAAAGTAATCAGTGAGCAACTAAGGTGTTGTAGTGAGGAGTTGATGCTTTTCATCTCTCCCCCTTCTTGCCTGTCTGTCTCTGTCTGTCCCTCTCTCTGTCTCTGTCTCTGTCACTGTCACAAAAAAAGGAAAGAAAAGAAAATGGCTTATTGAGGGTATCAGGGTCTGTTTGTTTTAATGACCTTGCTGCCAATATTCCTCATTTGCTCATCAACCAACCTGTGGAAGAGATATGTGCCAGGTGCCGTGCTAGGCACCAGTGGGTATAAAAGGTGAGTGAGAGTCAACTGCCCTACCCTCAGTGGGTTTATAGGTGAGCAGGAGGACACATGCGTGACACAGGCCGTCAGGTTGAGGGCTGTCAGGGAGGGGTTGAGCCCAGTACAGAGACTCCTCCTATAGAGACTAAGGGAAGAAAGGCTTGGTGGTGTGGAATTTGTGCTGAAATTTAAATAAGGGGGAAAATATGACCGTCTGAGAAATGGGGAGGTATTTTAGATCAGGAAAGGTGAAACAGGAGCCATATGTGTTCCTGTTTGACTAGAGCAAAGATCTAAGGATGGAAATAGCAAGATGTAAAACTGATGGGTAATCTGGAGCCAGATCATGCACGCTTTCAGGTGTCAGGCTGAGGAATTTGTACCAGGCAGTGGGGAGTTAACAAAAGATGATTTTGCTGAAGGCAGATGCAAACAAGCCTGCACTATATAATGATTAATCTAACTGGTATATTGGATGGATTGAAATGGTGAAATAATGTGATAAGAGAGACCAATTAAGTGGGAGACTGTTGCAATAGATCAGATGAGAGATCATGTGAGCCTGAGCTTAGAACGGTGATGCCTGGCTTGTGAACTATTCAGAAACTGAAGTTCGCAGGCCTCTGAGACTGATGAGGTGTGTGGGTGATGCAGAAGGAAGAGTCACTGAATTAGAGGGGATTCAGGAGGAAGGGCATGTTTTAGGAAAGGCAGCAATTTCAGCTTGGGAAATGTATTGTTTCCTCGGGCTATCTTAACAAAATCTCACAGACTGGGTGGCCTAAACAACAGACATTTGTTTCCTCACAATTCTGGAAGCTAGAAGCCCAGGGCAAGGTGTTGAGCAGGTTTGGTTTCTCCTGAGGCCTCTCTCCTTGGTTTGCAGATGGCTGCCCTCTCATCAGATCCTCACACGGTGTTTCCTTTGTGGGCACATCCCTGGTGTGTCTCTTGAGTCCAAATATCCTCACTTTAGCCAGACACTGGTCAGATTGGATTAGGGCTCATTTTAGTGACTTTATTTTCATTTAATCACCTCTTTAAAGGCACTGTCTTTAACACAGTCACATTCTGAGATAGGGCTCAAACATATGAAGGTTGGGGGGATAGACTCCAGCCCATCACAGGGCAGGCTGCGTTTGGAGTGCTTTTGGACATCCCAGGGCAGGTGTCTAGTAAATGGTTTGCAGCGTTGGTTGGAGCTCAGGTGAGAGGCCAGGGTTGTGGATGTAGAGGTGAGTGGCATGAATCAAGTGCACGAGCTGAGGACAGGGGAGTGGTTGAGAAGAAGAGCTCACTCTGGGAGGTCATGATAATAAAGAGAATAAAGAGTTAGTAATAGCTGCCACACACTGAGCTTTCTATCGGCACTGGGCTGGGCACTTTGCTTGCTTGGAGCAACTCTGTGAATGAGTGATTCTTATTATTGTCATTGTTATAATTTCCCCTTATTTATATTTTTAAAAGTTTTATTTATTTTATTGCAGGTGACATTCAACTTTATACTAGTTTTAGGTGTACAACATAGTGGGATGGCAGTTATATAACTTATAAAGTGATCATTTACCCTCATTTTAGAAAAGAGAAAGCTGAAACACATGGAAAGCGTTTTGTGATTTTGTGAGGTATAATAGCTCATAAGTAGCAAAACTAGACTATAAAACTGAGGTATGTCCGAATTTAAATGTTTGTGTCTGATTGTCTCCAGGGAGAACAATTAGAATGGAAAAGAGAAGAAAGTCAGGGGCAAAATCAATATTCGGGGGCCAAGTTTGAGAAGGGAGAGCAGAGCAGAGGGACAGAGAAAGGATGGCCAGAAGACAGAAAAGCCAGGAAGAAATGATGGGCTGGGAGCCAGAGATAATTGTGGGGGCATAACCAACAAGGTCAAGTGCGGCGGCAAGATGAGGAAGAAAAGTGAGCTTGGGGGTAGGGAGCGCTGCTAACCTCTGTGAGAGCTGCTTCTCTGGGGAGTTGGTGGCTCATGACAGATGGCAGTGTGCTGGGAAGAGAATGGGAAGTGACAAGAGGATGTGGCAAGCCCTGTCATCATGGGAAGGAGCAGAAGAGAAAGAACTCCAGTGGACAGGAAAGCAGGATTGAGGGAACTTTAGTTTTGGAATGGGATAGAAAATGTTTAAACATTGGTAGGCAGAGAGGGGAAATGCACCTTCTGAAGATGGGAGAGAGGAAATTATTCAATGAGCAAGGCTCTGGCAGAAGCAGGGTGCCAGGGTGGGACTTCAGGTTGCAAATGACTTTAAAGAGGAGCAGGAACTCTTCCTCTGAGACAAGGGGAATTAATTAAAATGGATGATGACAGGGAGGAGCCAGGAGGCTGTCTGGCTTGGAATGAGAAATGAGTCAAAGTAGAATAAATTAAAGAGTTGTTTCTGAAGAAAGTTACCAGGAAAAACGATGAGTTCCTGAACCTCAAGCTATACCAATTCAGAGATGGTCATCTTTCTCAGTCTAAGGCTTGGGCTGGTCCTGAAACTAGGGCGATGCTGAGCCTAAGAGTGAATCACAATTGCTTTAGTCACAGGAATTACTAGGCTGTCCAGGATCAATACACATTTAAATGTACATATTGAGAAACATTCCAATTGGCTAATATTTATAGAATGAATAACCTCTAAGTGCAAAGCCTGATAAATTTTTTGAGAGACTGATTTTACAAAGGTTTCCCAACTTGTCTTCATGTGAAAATCAATGCCACCTTTAGCCTCTGACATATGCAGGTGCGAATGTAGAACCTGGATTAGGAGTGGCTCCAAGCTGGTCCCTGGCCTTCTCAACATTGTCTTTAGAGATGTGTACAATTTGTTAGACGTGGCCTAAGTAATAAGCATTTCATACAGTAAAGCAACTCAGCCTCTAGCAATCTGGCTTGGCAAAGGAGAGCTGATTAATTAGAAAGTAATTTAATAAGACTGCTTTTAAATCATCCATGTGATGTAACAGGGAATTGGGCTTTTGAAGTAATAGGTACTATCTGGGGAAAATGCAGGTATAAGTGTATTTAACAGTGTGGAAGTGAGAAGGATACAGAACTCAGTGGCTCTATAAACCCCTCCCAGGCTCCCATAAGAGTGGTCACCAATGGTTGGAGAGTTGTTCTGGTCATGTTTGGATGCTTGCTCTGTGGGCAGTGAAAATGGCTGATTTCTTTCCAAAGAGTCTCCTGTTGATGGGAGGAGAGTTTGACTTAAAGTGCCCAGATCTAGTATGAAGTGAACGTTGAGATGGTAGAAGCAGAGGAAGGTTTGTACATGTACTACAAAGCCGTGTGGACCACATTGAAAATCAAAAGGGAATGTGGCTGAGACTGTCACCATTTCCCCAAAGGCTGACAATAGCTCACTGGTATTTGCCTCCTTGAGAACATCTGAGAGTTGGTTTCTTAAGCATTTAAAAGTAAATTAGTGCTATGGAACTTGGCTCAAGGATTCCTGGGTCTGGTGTTCCAGCCTGGACCATGATATATATATAAGGAGACCTTCAACCGAGCCCTGAGCTTCCAGAGACAGCAGTCAAACGCACTTCTCTAATCTTCAGTCTCCCCACTACTTTGGCATTTTAAAGTAGGCATTTGTTTTTAAATGTCAAATTATAAAGCATGAATTTCAAGAAAATTCAGCGTGGTTTCTCTGGGAGGCAGAGTGGGAGAGGCAGATGTCAGGAAAAGCATGCCCCAGGACAAGAGACTTCAGGTTAGTTATGTCATAGAAAATGCATAACTTTAAAGTCAAGTTCTTTTTTTTTTTTTTTAAGGAAGGCAATAGAAACATTGGACTAGAGGAGATATTTAGAGGCCACTTAGTCTCTTGCCCATGAAAAGGAAGAAGAAACAAATTGCATGCCCCTGTTATCCTCATTTCAGACTAGCCCAGGCCTTGTCACAGGAGGAGCTTTGTCTGGGTTTGCTGAGAAAATGAATGAATGAGTGAATGAATGAATGAGCCTCTCTAGTTCTCTTTCACACATATGAGCTCATGGTGTTGTATGCGTTGACGACTTAGCAAACATTTTTGAAATGGCTTACATTAAGAAACCCAAGTTCTTTTTATCCACCCTGGTTGGGTAGCTTAATTGGTTAGAATGTCGTCCTGATATGCCAAGGTTGTAAATTCAATCCTCAGTCAAGGCACGTACAAGAATCAACCAATAAATGCACAAATAAGTGATCAAGCAATGAATGCGTAAATGACAAATCAATGTTTCTCTCTCTCTCCCCATTCCTCTTTCTCTAATATCCATAATAATAAGATATAGGTTCAATATAGCTGAAGCACATTTAAATGAAAATTAAAGCCCTAAATCTGAGTAATATAGGGTGTGGTGGGGTGGTGGCTTTGGAGGGATAATTATATCAAAAACTTAGACAAAGGAAGGCTGCTAATATTGAATGTAAAACACCTCTCTGAGTTTCCTATCAGTCAAAGCAAAAACAGGGAAAAAAAGGTGGATTCATGTGTGTTCACTTTTAAAAAGCATACCATTTCACAAAGAGAGAAATCTCCTGAGTGCTGGGAGAAATTTGTTGTATAGGTTATTATAAACAGCCAGCTATAAACATGGCTGCATCTTTTACATTGCTTCTTAATGACAACGCCGAGCATGATGTAAAGGAATTCTAAAGGGAACTTAGAGGTATGGTCTGGCTGCGGAAGTCTTGGTGGCCTGATATGAAGGAATGACTAGCTGACTTTTGTTGGATTTTTTTCCTAGGTATCGACTTGGGATGCCAGGGAGGACACAAAGCCCAAAGTCAACGGCACGATCGACAATGGTAAAGCACAAAAGGTTGAGTAGTTTAATTGGTATTTTAAAATCCTATCTGTTAAAAAAAAAAACATAGATATATTATGATGTATGATATAGAACCAAAAATCACAACAATATTTTTATGATGAAATCTCTGAAGAAATTTCTTTTCTTAGCATACCACTTTAGGCTATATCCCCAGACATTTAGATACATATATTTACTCTCTGCTGACACTAGAAATGATTTGATGGCAAAATCTGAAAACCCTCTCAAATCTGTTATTGTAAGAGGAGCTCTATGATTGACAATTCAAAATTGGGGTCCCCAATAAGATTTGAAGGGCAGACATTGTATATTGAGAAAGGATACCCATGACCTTGTCCTAAGCAGACAGGCTAGAAAAATTAGGTTGTGTTGTTAAATGGATATATCCTGTTGTCATTGCAAAGAAGCTTTATTCTAGCCAACACACAAATGCTGGCATACCTAGACATGCCTAGATTCAGAAAGAGACAAGCTGTGAGTTATAGGAGCTATTCTAGTTTAAAATCTATGTGGTTCAGTGACGGGTTTTGCATTTGCTTCTGTAATACTCTTTGCTGTCATTTTAATCTTCACATTAAAAATGAGTCTTTACATTTAATTACTTTGAGCTATCGCCGGTGTTGAGCAGCATGAGGGTTTTGGGCAGGGCAGTACAGGAAGAGCTCCATTCAGATCCACGGACTAAGGATGGCAGGCTCACTGCTTTCTATGGTGCTGGCAGTCCCACAGTATCACTATTTGGCTCAGAATGTTACTGCTGTCCTTGCCCCAGGTCGCTGTGGTGAGATCTTTGGAAATGTCTCTTCCATATTCAAGACTCTCCAGTGGTTCTGTTGACATACTTGGAATAAAATCCACAGTCTTGACCATGGTCCACAAGGCCCCACAGGGTTTGGCTCCTGTTCACCTCTCAGCTGCCTTTGCCACCCACTCCCAGCTGGCTCCTCTCCAGCCACAGTAGCCAACAGTTCCTCTGCTGTGCCAAGTGCACTCCCCTTTTGGCTCTGCTCTTGACTGGCACTGTTTCTTGGCTATTGACATATCTGTCTTTCACCCCCAAGTCTTTACTCAGTTTTCACTTCCTCGCTGTACCTTTTCCCGACTGCCTTATCATCCAAACTTACCGAGTCTGTTCCTTTTCTTTGAGGCGCTTGTCACTAACCTTCTATTACCTATTTGTTTGATGATACGGTTTAATGTCTGTCTTTCCCACTAGAATGTAAACTCCAAAAGGGAAGGTAATTTTTCTGTACTGTTCCTTCTTATGTTCCCATTATCGACAGTACTTGGTCCAAAGTATGTGCCGTATATATTTTTGGAAAGAATGCATTAATACTTTATATTCTTGTTTGTCTATGGATGATAAAGGGGCTGAAAGAGGCCATCATGTAAAGATGGGTTGCTCATGGCTGGTGTCATGTGACTAGAAACATTGAGTGGTGAGGAGAAACAAGGGAAAATGTATCAAAATAAGTGCTTTTTTGCTCTCCTTCTAAGGAGAAATTTCTGGGGAATCAGAAAGGAGGGTAGTACAAATATAATATGAAGGAGCTAAAAGTACCTTGGGAAGTGGTGTCTGAACTTTTTATCAACAAAGATCTCTTTTTAAATGTCTTTTAGTATTTTATCAGTATCTCTTTTTAAATGTCTTTTAGTATTTTAACTTTCTACCAAACTTCCATATTTTTTCAATAATAATTTATTGATTTTTCTCAATTATATTAATTAAAGTCATATGTAATGTCAACTAGAACATCAGATCAAAGTTAAAATAATCAAGGTAATTATGTGACTCTGAGATAATTCCTTCTGAAGACAAAAAGCAGAACGTGTGCAGCCTCAGCTCCAACAATTAGATGATTTCCACTGGACTCTGAAATTTTGAAAATAGCTCAAGGACCCTCGATTAGCATCTAAAATACTGTGACTTGGCCAAGGTCATAGAAAGTTATTGGCAATATTAATTAGACTGGAATCCTGGTGACCTGTTTCCCATGCTGGTGCATTGGGGTCATATATGAACAATTTCCCATGGAGTCTACTCATGTTCATGGGAAATTGTTCATAACTCCGCTCAAGTTATTTATGTAGAGGCCAATAGTAACCACAGCTATTATTTATTAAACTTATATGCTGGGTAGTTTTCTAAATTTGGTATATTCTAAAAATAACCTTTAAGTAAGAATCGTTACCCTCATTGACTAAAGAAAAAGACATAGGAAGAGGTTGTATAACTTGCTGAAGAGCTCACCAATAGTGACTGGCAGGATTTTCTGCTTCAAAGCTGTGTTCTTTGTTCTGTCTTGCTCCCGCTCTTTCCACTGCCAGGTTCTTGTACATGACTCATCTACTGAGAAATTGTGCCCTGGAGTGGTTTAAATGATTTCAGTGATGGAACCCTTCCCCTAAGTAGGCAGGTTACAAAAATTACTACCTCTTTAATTCACTGCTCCCTGAATCCCAAGGTGGACAGGAGACAATGGTAGGAAAAATATCTGGGAAGGTGGGCAGCAATCCTTCAGGGCAGGATGATGTCTTAAACCCAAGTTATTTCTATGGTCATCCAACTTCCCTTACTTTTCCACAGCTTTTCTACCTCCTTCCTTCGTTCACCCTCATCTTCTACAAACACGATGCATTATTTGTGTCACATTGACTTGGGAGTCTTTTTAAGTGAGAATCACATTTCCTGGCTCTTTTAAGGACTTACAATCCTCCCTTTCCTCTAAATTGCCCCACTGACCATTGGTAGATGGAGAACATCTCAAGTAGTGGCCACGAATGTGTAGAAGCTATAATGGTCACATTTATTGCCTAATGAATATTTGGTTTCTGATAATGAATCTGTGACAAACATCTATCATTTTTATTATTAATTACTATGATTTACATCGGTTTCTCATTGGCTGCCTGATGAGTTGATGTTCTAGAAAGTGCCTGCTGGGTTAAAGACACAAAATCACTCCTGGCATTGAGATGTTGAAAGAAAAACAGTACACTTTGTTCTTTTGGCGAGCTCCCATTTAACTGACAAATCTGTTGAGCTGGAGAAGCTTTGTTTAAGTAAGGAATAAAGAATGATTTCATTCATGTGACAGTCTAAATATGATATTTCCAAGATGGGCTTGGAAGGAGATGTCTGACCTCTCTACAGATGGAAGAAGCATAGCTTGGTGGGAAAAGCATGAACTTTATAAGCAGAAAGACCTGAATTTTCAATTCCAGTGTCACTGTCCATTATTATTATTGCTGTTGTAAATAATAACAAAAAAGTATTGTTTACCTTGTATTTATAATGTATTCTAGGCGCTTGCCTGAACTATTTTACTTAATCATCACAATAATCCTATGATGTAGTATCGTGAGGTATTATTAGTCATCTCTGTTTTATAAGTGTGAGCATTGAGTCTTAGAGAGTCAGGGTCCTGACAGGAAGCAGAATTAAATTCAGATGGTTCCAGTAAGGAAACTTTAATGAGAAGAAAGACTACTTACAGGGTTGAGGCAGGGATAAGGGAACCAACCAATGACATTGTGACATCAGAGACTGCAGCCTTGGTAAACTACTACCACCCCCTAGTGCTGAAGGGGCAGTGGGAGAAACCGGAGTGCTAGCACGGGAAGAAGCATGCCAGGTGGCAGCCACTGTCAGCCCGGGATCCTGCAACAGCCAGAAATGTGGCATCAAGTAAGAAAGGAAGTGGGAAAGAGCATCCCAACCTCTCTCTTCTCTTTCTTTGACCTCCCATCTACCTAATCACAATGGGCCAGAGGGCAGGGGACACTGATGATGCTTTGCAGATGACCTTTCCAGGGCACAAGTAGATAAGAGCATGAAGAGAATGGGTTTTAACACTCTGAAGAAACAGGATGGACCCCACACAGAATTGGTCTGGATGTTGAGATTGCTGATACCATACAGACACTGAGAGAGTATGAACAGGTTTAACTCACACAATGAGGCTTTCTGGTAGAGCAGGGCAGCTCCCACACAAGTGTGAAATGGCTTGAAAGAGCTGGAGAACGAGATGGGCTCGGTGTTTTTATAGTGGTTAGGGGGTGGGGCCAGAGTGAGAGTTCCTACATTTGGTTTAAATTTCCAGCCAGCACGAAAGGAAGGAGCACCCAGGCTTTCTAATCAGCTTGCCCAGATGTGGGGCAGAAAGAGAAGAGGGCAGCGTGAGACTTAAATGCTCAGACTCTTTATTCTAAGGTGTCAAACGGGGATTAATCAGCAGAGAGGTTCAGTGTTGTACCCTAAATCACTTTATTATTAAGTGTTGGTGCTGGGTTTTCAACCCAGGTCAGTCCTTGGTCCAAACTCGTGCGTTTAACTTCCAAATTCACAGGCTCTGTTACCTTGAGCAAATTATTAACCTCTCTGAGCCTTGGTTTTCTCATCCATAATATGGAAATCATATCTCTGTGCCTGTCATGTAGCAGGTGTTTCATGAATGACAGTTATAATGGTTGCCCTTTTGTTTCTGTTGAGGTTGCTATTGTTGGTGTCATTTCCTTCTCCCAACTTGCCCATCTACATCAGGGCTGGATGCCCTGGCTTTCTAGTGTCTCTTTGTGAAAAGTCTGGCTCAAATTTTGCTTCCATTTCCCCAAGGGATATACCCTTGGGCACCAAATGATTACCTCTTTCTCAAGATAAGGTTGAAAAAACTCATCTCCCCAAGTGAGTCAATAGATAGCATTTGTCTCCCTGGCATGCTTCCAAAAGGAAACTGAAGCTTTTACTCCTTCAGATACCACAGCAATGTGACCAAAAGGCTGAGCAGTGAGACGGGCCCCTCTTATTCTGTCCTTGCCTGTCAACTTTGGAATACTGTCTATGGTGCTAGGTAATAAAAAGTGTGAGATGGGCTGTTCCCCCCAGTGGCCCCTTCATGTCATGTGGTTCCAGAATCGAATCCTCTGTTTCTCCAATACTACTCCAGCTCACCACCCATGGCCTAAAAGGTGCTTTGCACTAGTCTCTCCTTATTTCATCTCTGTGCAACTAAAATAAACACATTAAAGATTGATTTTTAAGCCAATGGCCCATCAGTCAAGCCACCAATGGCTCATGTGTTTTTCTTTTTAAAAATGAGGCCAAGATTAATTATAAAAATAAGGATGCTTTAGGAAGAATTTTGCTAGCAGCCATATTTTCACATGTGGAAACTGAGATCACTTCTGAGAGTTCCCATTCTCTAGACTTTATGCATATGAATATTGTTCACAATATTCATGTGAACAATTGATTGATCAGTTGGTGACACCAGCTCATAGCCCGAGACTGGGTAAGATACTGGGCCTGCAAATATCCATCTGCTCTGCCAAGGGGCTGAGGATGCATGGCAGAGATGCCTTGTAAAAGCTGTGGTAAGAACTTTTCTGGGAATTTAAAAATCATTGAAAAGAAAAATCCTGACTTGTATCCTTCAGCCAGCGGTCCTGTTGTGGCTGAGAACAGATGCTACCCTAGCTAAGTTAAAATCACAACGTGAGCCTTTTATTTTTCTGCTTTTTAAACCAGAAAACATCATCTATTGCAGGCCAAAACAAGACAGGTGGCTCCATTTGAATTGGAAATAAGGCACTGAGATAATAGCCTGTTGGATCCTCCGGGCCAGCCTCCAAGGACTGGCTCCCAGAGAGAGGGCTCAGTGTTTTGCTCTTTTAATGAGCAGACTCTATAAAATGTGCAGCTCCTGATGCTACTTTGATCCCTTAAATTTTATTAACTGTTCTTTTTGTGCTCTCCTTTGCACAATTTGCTTTTGATGAACCAGTGAGTGTTCACCATGACTGGACAGGGCTGCCCCTCACAGAGACCCCGGGTTTTCTGTGAAGTACATGATAAGAGTTAAGTAGTTTTCTTCAGGATGATTCCCTAAGAATCTTGGAAGTTCTAAAAGGTACCTGTGTCACCTCCTTGGCACAGCCTCTCAGTGTATAAGAATCTGTAGAGCCAGGGGAGTAGAGTTGGAATTTGGGGATGAAGCAAGCCAGGGAATCTTCAACCACCTCCTGACTGGCAGAGGCAAGATTATGTGGCAGGGTAGATGGGTGGTGGGTCTTGATGATCCTGGCTCAGGGTCCTCGCTTCTGCTTTTTTCCATCAGAGGATGACAGCCACAACAGCCTCTTGCTGCTTCACCCTCCCCGCCCATGGCTTCATGCAAAGTAAGGTGGAGAGTTGGGAGTTGGGGAATAAGGGCCATATTTCAGGTTTCTGCCCTTTCACACTGTTTCTCCTTTTTACACAGAGTATCCTTTCCCCTTACACACACAACACACCCAAACTTACCAGCCCCCTGGGCAGGGTTCTTCCACTGGAGAAAAGCTCCGAGATAAAGCATCAGTGCTTCCTAATGGCATGCTCTACTTCCTAGCCTGAGCAATGGTAACTTTGGTATTTTCATAGCATCTTCCACACTCATAGCTGAAGCAGGATGGGGAGGATTTCAGTCATCATGAAAGAGTTGGTTTTGTAACTATTTGGGAGCAGGGAGTTTCCTCTTAAATTAAGCCACAAAGTTTAGTGGTAGGTAGTATGTCCCTAAGCAAGAAGAATGGGAGCTGACACATATCAAGAGGCCCAAAGTTTTCATTTTTTTTTTGTATTTTTCTGAAGTTGGAAATGGGGAGACAATCAGACAGACTCCCGCATGCGCCCGACCGGGATCCACTCGGCATGCCCACCAGGGGGCGATGCTCTGCCCATCTGGGGCGTTACTCTGTTGCAACCAGAGCCATTCTAGTGCCTGAGGCAGAGGCCATAGAGCCATCCTCAGCGCCCGGGCCAACTTTGCTCCAATGGAGCCTTGGCTGCAGGAGGGGAAGAGAGAGACAAAGAGGAAGGAGAGGGGGAGGGGTGGAGAAGCAGATGGGCACCTCTCCTGTGTGCCCTGGCTGGGACTCGAACCCGGACTCCTGCATGCCAGGCTGACGCTCTACCACTGAGCCAATCAGCCAGCGCAGTTTTCATATTTTTTGATCTATTGGTTGCATCTCTAGGGATCTGTGCTAAAGAGGAAATATTCAGAAATATAAACAAAGCTTCATGTGTCAAAATGTTTATTGCAGTAGTGGTTTTTCAGGTGGCGGGGATATAATTATTCTAAGAGCTGACAACTCCTTTAAGAGAGAAAATGGTGATGAGCAAACTTCTGGGGTCATTATGATTATGAGATGAGACTCTTTTATGATGGACAAGAGCAGACAGGGAGATTAACTTCTCGCTGATTGGGTATCTGGGGGTTAGGGAAAGCTGACAATAGAGCAGAGGGATGGAGAGAGGCAAGGAGGGGGGAATGAGGAACAGAGCAGTGGAAAGGGGTGGCGGAAGAGATATAGAAATATCTGGGCCGGTGGGTAAGTTGAAGGAGTGGGAAGCTTACAGATATCTGTCTGTATAAGTTTATTTGAAAGGGGGAAAGGGAAAAGAAAAAGGAGACAAGTTGGATGGGGAAGACAGAGTGGTACCCACCTGGTTCTTGGGCAGAGTTCAGAGGCCTCAGTAGAGAGTTTATTTTCACAGAGAAACTCCAGGGCCTTGCTACTGAAAGCATGGTGTTAGGGCCAGCAGCGTCAGCCACACCTGGGAACATTTAGATCCACTCAATTCGTTGTAAATAGAGATCTGCATTTTATCAAGATACCAAGTGATCTGTGTGAACACTGAAGTTTGAGAAGTGCTGCCCTGGAACCCAGAGTATCCAAGTACATCTCAGAGAGTGAGAAAGAGCAGCATCTCCCAGGTCTGCTGAGAGCACTGCCCTGGGTTGGGACACAGAGTACAGAAAGGGACCAACTGGGGCCTTGGAGTCTCATGGAAGGAGGAGTGGCAGTTAGAGCACAACCCTCACATGATTTTTCAGACAGTGGAAACCAATGAAAAGGACTGAGAGAGAAGTGTGCAAGGATTATTAGCGAACAAACATGAGATGCTGGGAGGTCTCAAAAATAAAGTTGAGGTTAGGAGAAAGGGGGATCTTGTTTTACACAGAGCCCCTGTTTGCATTAGAACTGTCAACAGTAAGTACTACTTGACCACCATTGGCTGGAAAGGCCTCGGGCAGCTCAGTGGCATGTGCAGCTGGCAAGATCTTCATTCGAAGTAAAGTATAGAGACAAGGAGATATTATAGTGTCCAAAGTATTATTTTTAAAATATGCTTGAAAAAAAGATTAGAAGGAAATATACCTAAATTTATCTCTGTGATTTCAGATTTTGCTTTCATACAGTTTTGTAATTCGCAAATTTTCTACAGTGATCAAAATGCAGCAAAATGTGAGTAGTGCTTGCTTCTAAGTGGTAATGGTATGGCTGTCTCCCTCCATCTTCATATTCTTCTGCATTTTGCCAAGTTTCTCCATGAACTGATAAGACATTTGTAAAGAGAAAGGAAATTAAAAAGAAACCTGAGATGTGGAATCAGAAGACCTGTGTTTCAGATAGACCCCTGCCCTTAATAACTGTGTGTTCTGTAGTCTCATGACTTTGTTCAACCTCTTTTTTGCTCCTATATGAATGGGACACTGCCACAGGCCCGAGGGGCTGTGAAGATAATGGGTGTGGAAGACTCTGTGGACTGTCAGTGCCAAGGCTTGCCCACTGAGACCATGTACCATCTTTCTCAGAGCTCTTCCAGCCCCTCCCCTGGGCTCACACAGTGGGAGGTCAGTAGAGAGTGTCTGGCTTTAGGGAAAGCCTCCAGCCTCAGCAAGGAACTGTCCTCTCCACAAGGGAGTGGATATGTGAGCCCAAAGTTCTTCCTCCCTTTCGGTCAATTTGACTGAGCTAGAATTCCTGAACTGTTCTTAACCAAACACCACTTGCCATCTGTCAGGCAAGAGTAGCATCTCTCACTAATGTCTTTAGGATTGGACCATCATGTTTTCCATCGAGTCCTCATCACCTGGCATTATGGTGACATTCTTTAGGCAAGTAGTTTGGTTTTCTATATGAAGAATTATAATTTCAGTTTCAGACAAGAGCCACTAACAAAACACAAAACCATAAAGGATATACCTCTGGCAACTTGAGTAGGTCTCTGAACTTATACTTGATGTAACTAATATATAAATAGAGGCCAATTCAACATACATGGAAGAAACTTCTTCCTACACAGACTAAAATGTTCTCTAGAGACCTTCATACATAAAGCCACCTTGGTCCTGCAAGCCTGCTGCATAAGTCACGTAAGGTTGCTGAGCCCAGAAGCAGTTTTGACTCCCAGTTTGTGGGGCTGCAATCCAGGACCACCAATAGGCTGGTCAGACAGCCCTCATGTGCCTTGCTTTCTCCTAATATGAGTGCAGAAGTTATCGGGCAATCAGAGGGCACTGGCTTTGATGGAGGCTCGCTGATAGTTCCCTTACCTGGCAAGCTAGTGTCTGATGACAACACAAGACACCTTGTGAGATGAAAGCCCTTACTGATGCTACTTTTAAATTTTGCCAAACAGACAGAATCAAGGGCAACATCAGTCCTTCCTCCCAGTTTTAGGAATATTTCCTTGCAGATGCCGGATGTCAGGGCTTTTGTTAAGAGGACTACAGCCCAGCTCTCTGAAGCACTTCTTAATGGTCTTGACCCTTGTCAAATACAAGCAAGGCCATTTGTGACTTATTTGCACTTGTTTGTGTCATCGGCTTTGACAGACAGTAGTCAATGTGGTAGTCAACAAATATTGACTGGGCCAGCTCTCCCAGGGGGCTGGCTGGGCAGATGCTCATCCCTACGCTGTCTCTGTGGCTGTTTCATGGGGCTCAGCTGGGCAGAGACTCAGAGAGACAGCTGCGGAGAAGGGACCTGCCAGGTGGTGGGAAAGAGGCCAGAGACTCTTGTTGACACACAGAAGCTCATCAACTCCCTGCCCGGCAAGGTGAGGGAGGTAAGGTGACCTTTTCTTTGCCTACTCCCTTGCCCTTCAGGCGGCATGCTGCCCTGTCACTGCTTGTTTTCTCCTTCCAGGATGCATTTGAGGTTCGTTTTTGCTAGTTTGCAGAAGTGGGTTTGTGGTAAAGGGGACACTGTATTTTGCTGTGGTTGGACCTTTTGCAGTGTGGGGGAGAAAAGCCTGGAGCACAGGAAAAGATCATACAAAAAATAATACTCGCTATAATTTCAGTGACTCTCATTATTATTTTTCAGGCATTGAGATGGGTGCATTATATGTAAAATTTTGAGAATCTAATGTAACAGAATATGCAAATATAACAGCATTATTTATCTCTGCTGCTCAGAAGAAGCAAGCTCATCATTCCTGGGGGATGGGAGGCCATTACCGCTCTGCTCAAGGCAGTCTTCTTCCCCTTAGGAAAGATAAAGCAGCTCTTTGGTAGCAACTGGCCACTGGCTTTGTAAATCATCCAGTGCTTCTCCCCTGAAACCTTAAACTGCCTCAGGAAACAAATGGGTAGAGAGAATGCATGCCCACCCCCCAAACCCCATTGACAGAAAAAAAAACTCAAGGCAGGGGACAGTGGAGTTCTCCAGGGGACAGGATAAGAAAAGAGGGGTGGTTGGTATATTCCAGGAAAAGTAAAACTTAAGTCCACATGCTCCCAGCACTCTAGAGGTGCTGGAACTTGAAACAAAATGGCTCAAGGTTGTATGTGGGTGCTGGAATTTAAAAGCAATGAGTCCCCAAGGCCAGTGAGCCAGGAAGGGAATAAGGCCACCAGCAGGGCCACCTGCCTTTGACAAGTCCATGAGTCTGAAAAGAAGTATCTTTGGAAGTAGTCTCGGTAAACAGATAACCTGAGGCTTCTCTCCGGATTTCCTTGATTATTCCTGGATTACCAGGTCAAGGGGTCAGGAACCATAAAAACTGGACAGGTAGGAGACTGCTCATGACACTGGAGAATTGGATCTGGGTTTGACATAGTTTAGAAAGAAGTAAAACAACAACATCAACAACTACAAAAAAACCATGACAGTTCAAAACAGGCAAAACTATATTTTATATTTCAAAATCAATATATAAGTAGTAAAACTGTAAGGAAAAACGATGCAGGATACCTAAACTTAAATAATTATTATTTATCTGAAATTCTGTTCCTATATCTTATTTGGTAAATCTAGCACTCTACTTCTGAGGAACGAGCAATGTTCTATTTCTTGACCATAGCTATTCTATGTTTTGATGGTGGGTGTTCATTTCTTTCTAAAATGTAATACATAATTTGCATGCTCCGTCTGCTCGTTATATTTGATAATAACAAATTTTTGTTTAAATGCGCTCAAATACTGTGGAGCACATTTGAACCCATTACAAAAACATCATCTTATTTACCCTGACTCTTTTACTCCCTCTCCTTCCCCACAAATGTGGTAAGACATGTACACATATCCCATTACAGATGAGGCAACTGAGGCCGAGAAGTTAAATTATGTGCCCACGGTCATAGAGCTGATAAATGATAGAATCAAGTTGGAATCCAAGTCTGTTAGCCCCTGAAGTCTGTGCTCCTAGACACTGTAAAGTGCCTATGTTGTGCAACAAAAAACCAGTATAGACCAGCATCTCCTGGGGCTCACAGGATACATGCAAATACGCTTGTCCTTGCGTAAGAGATGATCAGGTCACTCTGACAATGGGGCAATGAGTAAAAGGTTTATAAAAGAAACAGAAGAAATTTACAGACACTAACACTGAGATGTCACATCTGTTGGAATTATCTAACAAGGATTTTATAACAACCACCATAAAAATGTTTTGACAAGCAATTATAAACATGTTTGAAATAATAAAAAAAGTCTCAGCAAAAAAAAAAATAAATAAAATAAAATAAAATAAAATATATATATATATATATATATATATATATATATATATATATATGTATATGTATAAAGAAGAGCCAAGTGAAAATCTTAGAAGCCAAAAATACAGTAAGAAAATAAAAAATGTAATGAGGCTTATCAGCAGAATGGAGAGGACAGAGGAACTTGAAGATAGAACAATAGAAAATATAGACTTAAAAAGAAAAAATGAACAGAAACTTTCAGAGAGCCATAGGACTATAACAAAGAGTTCCAGAGAGAAGAAAAAGGTGGGGCTGAAAAAGTGCTCAAAGAAATAGAGCTGTAAACTCCCCAAATTTGGCAAAAATTGGGAAATATAAAGGTTCAAGAATCTGAGAGAATCTCAAACATAATCTAAAGAAGTTTATACCAAGACACATTATAACTAAACTTTAGAAAACTATAGAACAACAACAACAACAACAAAATAGTCATGAAAGGGATGAGAGAGAAATACCACTTTGCCTGCAGAAGAAAAACAACTTCAATGACAGTAGAGTCCTCATCCGAAACCGTGGAGGTAGGAATGAAATAGTACATTTTTTAAGAGCTGAAAGAAAACAACTGTCCCCTCTGAATTCTATATCCTGTGAAATTATTTTTGAGGATAATCAAGACATTCTTAGATGAAAAAAACAAACAAACAAAAAACTAGAATTTGTCACTACAGACCTACCCTAAACAAATGGCTGCCAGAAGTTCTTGAAACAGAAAGAATACAATAAAAGAAGGAATCTTGGAACATCTGGAAGGGAAATAGAACAATGGAAAAAGAAACAATATGGATAAATACAATAGACTTTCCTTCTCTTCTTAAGTTTTCTACATTATATTTTTTGGCCAAAGCAAAAAGCATAACATTATCTGATGTGGATTTGTAATGTATGTAGAGGAAATATTTGAGACAATTGTATTGGCAGTAATGGCAGTGTGTTGGGGACAAAGGGACTTAGAGAGAGGTAAGATTTCTACACTTTATTCAAGCTGGTAAAATGTTGGCAGCAGTACATCTTCATGGTGATCTGTATCTTAATTGTGATTGTGGTTACAGAAATCTACACTGTGCTAAAATGAAATAAACTATGTACATACATTATACCAATGTCAGTTTCTTGCTTTTAATATTGTGTTATAGTTATGTAAGATATAACCATGGGGAATTAAGTAAAGGATACATGGGCACTCTTTGTCCTATCTTTGCAATTTCCTGTAAATCTGTAATTATTTCAAAATAAAAAGTCGAGAGAGGGAAGAAAGGGCCAAGATTCTCATGTTTTTCCTATAGTAGTTGTTTGACTTGATGTCTAGGAAGAGCCCAATGGTTTTAAGATGTCTGAGTTAAGCTCTGATTCGATGGAGACCACACTAATTGAACTGAGGCATCTGTGGGTCAGACAGAAACAAGATGATTTTGTGTATGGAACACATGATGGTTTCCTGTGCCCTTTCAAGGAAATCGATATACTGTATTGGTTTTCATTTACCTAGCGATATGTGGTCAGGACGTGTTTTATTAAGAGATATCCCCTCCCCCCATGTATATAAGCATTGAAGGAGCTAATCAAGAAGTCCACAAACCCAGTTTTCTTAGGGAAGGATAAATCACAAAATAGAAAGCCTATTTTAAATTTCCTCTTCCTTCCAGTTTGACCTTCTGTGCCCATGGTGGTCTGACCTATCTTAATAATGTGCATACCATGTACACCTAGACCCTCTGTAGGGACTCTCAACTGTACCTCCAAACTATATTTCAAACGTTTCTACTCCCTTTTTATCCATTGCAATCTTCTTTGTCCAAGTCACTGTCATTGCCCATAAGGATGACCTCGGTTTTTTCTTCTTGGCTTTCTTTCTCCCATCTTGCCCCTTCATATCCACTTTTCTTATGTCAGTATGAGTGGTACTCTACCACTGTGTATCAGATCATGCTCCACCTCTGTTTAGCCTCTCTCATGGCTCCCCTTGTACTTGGAATAAAATTTGCACTTGTTACCCCAGTTTTCAGGGTTCTGCATGACCTGGTCCCTGACTGTTTGTCCTACCTCTTCTCAGCATTTCTTTCTGTCTTAGGCCCACTTGTTGCTTTTCTGTTCCTTGGCCATCCAAGCTGTTTCACGCCTGAAGACCTCATCCCTTCCTTGGAACGGCCCTTGCTGCTGCTCGTGTTTAGCCAGCCCATCCCTGTCCTTTGCGTTGCAGCTGAGATGCCTCACATCCCAGTGGCCTTCTTTGACTCCTGTCCCACCCCCTTGACTCCTCATTACATCCGCCTATTTATTTTCTTTGTAGCATTTATGATACGGTACTTTCCGATGATCCTAGTTGTCTTGTTTATTGGCTGTCACTCTCTGAGCAAATAAGCTCCACGAGGGCAGGGACTTTTCATTACTATGCATTGTAGTAGCCCCATCGCAATGCTGTTTGTTGAAAAAGTGAATAAATAAATGAATGAATGAGAAATTGTAGACCATCAGAGCTGGCAGGGACCTTCTTGCTGACAAGAAGCCCCTTGGGGACACTTTCGGGGGATGTTGTGGAGAGAAACTAAAGACAGTAATCTGACATATGTAAGGAGCACCTTGGAGTATCCAGAACATTTTGCATTGTTGTGCCTCTGTTCAGCAGCTAAGAAGCAGTGAGTATCCTTGGGGTCACACATACCACAGCCAGCGGGAACCTGGAGCCCAGAAAGCACAGGCTTTGGAACAAGTGTCGCCACTGTTGCCAGCAGCTGTGCAGCTTTCACTCTTTACCCAGCAGGCTTCAGGTGGACAGAGAATTTCAAGAAGCAGTGGAGGCACGCCGGTGTGATGGAGAGGAAAGAGGGACACACAGGAGGGTAGATGGTGAGTAAATAACAGGAAGCATTTTAAAAACGAACTAGTGTCCTGGAGGCTTCAGTTTATCAAACCTTCAGCATCTGTGCATCCATTCCAAAGAACGGTCAGAGCAGAACCTGGGCTCTGTTTATTTGAGGGTCTCATGGTGGGCACTTCTGTGGTTGCATCTGGTGCTCAGAACACAGAGCTGGGCACTCTGACAGCCGACAGCCCTGCTGCTGAGCTGCGATCTCCCATGCGGTCCTCCGTTTCTTTGGTCTTTTTGAAAAGGTTAAGATAAAAATGAAAGAATTTTAAAAGTGACTGCTGTTCTTCTCTTCTTTCGAAAGAGTCACAGGATTCAAGTGACTAAAAATCTCAGTTTCCAAAAAGCCTCCATTTGAGCAAGAATGTTACCACAAAAATTCCACTGGCATATACCTTTAATCATGTGGCAAATTACCTTATTAACCACCAGGGAATCTAGTCTTATTACTTAATTAAACCATCTCTTTCTTTTTGTCTTATTAAAACCACATGAGTTTTCACTTCTGTGTGGTTTCAGATTCTTTTCCTCTTCTTTGGATGTCTTTGCCATAATAGCTGCATAAAAGAATTTCTGTTATTTTGTGTTGATGACTAAAGAGTTAGCAACATTAACTAAAAGAGGGGGCTTGGTGGAGACAGTCTGGATAGGCTCATGCTGGCCAGTGATGTAACAGCCACTTGGGTGGTATGAAAGTCTGAGATGTGTACCAGTCGCTTACTGCTTTCTCTCGCCAAAACATCTGGAATACAAAATCCTGTCATTAGGCAGCCCACATGTTAGAAAAACAAAAGAACAGAAAAAAAGAAAAAAGAAAACCCAGACCCCCAAAATGGCTAGATAAAGCCTCATTATTGCTGGTAGGAAATTAAACATGTAAGGTTATACTTCAAAGTAACTATTTTTACTACAAGAGGCTCCACATTTTGATTTATTGGGCAGCAAAACAAGATTGTGACAAATATTTCCACCTCAAAGAAAAGACAGATCAAGCCTCTAAGAAGTCGTATATTAAGTAGTTGAAAAAATAAAGTTTCTTGCTACAATCATTGTAATGATGAAAGTTGTATGTTTCTACTCTATAGTCCCAAATACATGGCTGCTTTAGCACATGTCCCTAGAAGAAGAAATAATTTAATCTTGTGAGGATTTTTCTTCTTACCAAAAAGAAGTGCTAACGTTTTATAAAATGAAACAGCTGAAATTCTTAGTCTGTGCTATCTTTCCTCAAAGGTCAGCACTAAACTAAGCAGGCCCTGTGTACAATCCTATATTTCAATCTGACCTATACATTTGAGAGGGAAGCTAAGAATGTAGAGTGGGATCTGAGGAACTATAAAGATAATAAAAAAATAAAACACAGGATTTTGAGACAAAGCTTAAGGAATTTAGAATACTCAACCTTGTTAAAAACACAAACAAGCCCAGAACATTAGTGTGTTAACCATTTTAGGTAGAAGAAAGTGGTATGTTGCATTAAATGGTGACTGCCTCAAACCACTTCTATCTGGACATGATCTGGTTTTCTTTAATGTAGACTATTCTGATCAGAGTAATTCAGAGAAAGGCCGCAGTGAGAGTGTACATTATTGAATCTGGACAATGAGTTTCTTAAGCAGGCTGCAAGGTGTCTTCTCTGTAGGCCTCTAAATAAAGAAGCACTTATCTCCCCAGGTATGGGAACAGAGATTAGAGAAAAGAGCAGTGGCTCTGATGTGAGGCTCAGTGCTTGGGTTCCAGTCTCAGCTCGGTGCTAATAAACTAGGTGACTTCCAGCCAAATTATTCAACTTCTCTGCCTTGGTTTCTCATCCGTAAAATGAGATAGGACCAGGTGATTGAAAAGACCACATGCAGCACGTTTGGATTCTAGGGAGAAAACAGAATGACCATAGGAAAGCAACAGGGGCCTTCTTCATTTTATTTTTATGATTCCACTGCTTGGAAGGGAAGTATGAGTACACGTGCATAAGTGTGTGTGTGGGAGAGTAGAGGGCTGATTATATTGGAGCCCTGGTTGGCAAACTGCGGCTCGCGAGCCACATGCGGCTCTTTGGCCCCTTGAATGTGGCTCTTCCACAAAATATCACGTGCAGGCGCTACCTCGATAAGGAATGTACCTACCTATATAGTTTAAGTTTAAAAAATCTGGCTCTCAAAATAAATTTCAATCGTTGTACTGTTGATATTTGGCTCTGTCGACTAGTGATTTTGCCGACCACTGTTAACTGGAGGGATGGAAAACAGACTGCGCCACAAGTATGTGCTTAAAAGCTACAGGTGTAATTTGAAATTATGTAAATATGTAAATTACGTCTTTGAATGCCATGCAAAGGAATTCTAAAGCTGAATGCTTTGTAAACTGAATAATTACAGCCACATATCGGTTTTATAAAAACACGTTATCATTCGTGGGGGACTGCTACAATTCGGAATGACGCGTTGAGCTCAAAAATGAGTTATGTATGAGTTAACTTCTAGGGTAATCTATCATCCAGAGCTTCCTCAATCTATGTTTAGAACAGGGAAAATGGAGTGTGTTGAGCAGGTAAAATGTATTATGCTCACTTTGTTAAAGATGCCGTCGCCCAGGTGATATTAATGTGTGTTGAGAATCCTTGTAGCCTGGGGCTTGGTTTTGGGATTAAGCCTTTCCTACCCTTTTTGATGTAGGGTGGTACAATCCAATCATGCCTCAGAGGTGACTTTGTATTAGAGACTTCCCTATTTTGTATATTGGATTAAGTGTTTGGATTTCTACACTATAAAATAGGGACGGAGCGGGAGTTTGGTCTCTTGGTTCCTGAGATTAGCATGAGAGAGCAGAGAAAGTAGAGCCAGCAGCGGAAGGCAGCCACGTGGAGGAGGCCAGGAAAAGCAGCCAAGATGGTGGAGTGCTGAGTGAGATGCCAGTTTGTACAGAGTTTGTATCTGGGATAAGGCAGGAGATGGGGAACTGAGGAGAAGAAGGCTGGTGAGCTAGAAACCTTTGATTCTAGGAAACTCGGATAAGTCAGTGGCTTTGTGAGCACTGAGTGTGACTGGGTTTTGGAGCCCAGTGTATGTTTTTACTTGCCCGCCGGGTGCAAGGTAGCATTAAAGGCTATGGCCCACCAGTTTTTGGCTCCATGGTTTCTTTACCGACTGTCCGAATCCAATGCGAACCTGCATGAGTCGGGCTGTTTTGATAGTGGCTCTGGCCTTGGCCCTTGCCCTGCCTGCTGGCTTTACATTGTGTCAACAAAAGAGCCTTAAATGCTGCCAAACTCTGATGTTCGTTTTGAATCATCAAAAGATAAGTGAATCTTGCCCAGTACACTTAAAAAAAATTTATTTTAATGGTACTTTACTGAATACTATGTCTTTGAATAATTAGGAAACCCTCAATAAATTTTAATGTGTTGATTGAACAGTGTGTGAGATAAATTCCTATTAACTAGAAAATTGGAATTAATAGAACATCCCAGTGTTTTTGAACTTTGTGCCAACCTCTCACCCCCTTCTGTTATTGTGGGGAACAAGGGAGAGCAAGTGGAAAAACATTCTGGAAACCGTGGGCCGATGGCAAACGGCTCATTGTCAAACATTGTCCTGGGAGCACTTCATAAATCAAAACTGGTCTCCAAAATTAGCCCAGCACACCAAGGTCACAGAGAGGCTTGAAGACAGGGTCCTGGCGAGTGGACCAGGAGGGGAAAGCCGGTGTGGCCCTGTCACGTCCCCCACACCCATCAACTGGCGATTACTAGGCTCCCAACCCTGGACTTCAAAACATTTGGAAAATGTTCATAAACATGTTCAGAATCCCATGGTGTGAGTAAAACATTTTTATAAGATTGTAAAATAAAGAAAACTGGCACACGTTCTGTTTGAACAACTGTGGTAGTGATTTCTTCTCCTAGGGTGCAGTACTCTTAAACAAGTCTTAGGAATCACTCTGAGGGAATTTGGCCTCTTAATTTTTGAAAACACAATAAAATACATGCAAAGCTCTAAACTTTGTAGATGACAGACCCTAAACCTCAGACTTACGTGGAGAGAGTTTGACTGAAAGATGTCTCTGCTCAGGCTATGGTTTGAGAAACAGAATTAAAAAGGAGGCAATGGGATTCTTGCTTTGATCTTTGCATATGTGGAAACATAAGGATTTGGAAGGGTTTCTTTACTTGAAGAATTGCCACAGGCTGAGGTAAGTAGGCTGAACCCTTAATAAATGAATTGTTTCCAGAGGAATAAAGCATAAAATTCATTGTTGTGGCAAATTCATATTAATTGCCGCTATTAATAGTTAAAGGCTGGAGAACACAATTACTTTTTTGTGACTGAATACAGAAGAAGTTATAAGTACTTTCCCCCTTCTCCTTTGTAAGGAATTGCCTAAAGCCACAGGAAACCCCATCTCTGTTGGGATTTGAGTGTGAGTTGGGGAACACAGAAAGAATTATTATTTGAGGAAGTTGTGGCTGGAGAACCTAATTTTCCTCTGCTGGCCTTTGTTTACTAGTTTCAAAGGCATTCCTTTTAGTGAGGGCATCAGCTGGAGTAAACAGTTGAAAATAAGAAGTTGGAGCTCCTCTGAGGAGAGTTGGAGGATGGGTGTTTTTCTTCCAGAAAATGAGAACAATAGAAGGAGACTTATTTAAGCAGCAAGTAGTGGTTCGCTGATAAGAGGCAGCCATGGAATTGTTCTTCATGTTTCCAGTTTATGACCAAGCATGGAGAGGGGCAACAAGATCAAAGTTGCTTTAGGGCAAAATTGCTGACATTCCTGAAATAGGCCCAGACTCCTCACATCCTGGTAAGTAAGTAAGCATCAAGTTCACTAGCTTGTGAAGAGGACCCACTACAGGCCTTCAATTCTTTTGTTACCTTGACTTTTAGTTCATTGTCCTGTCTGACCTTTTCTTAAACCAAAGAATAATGATTGCTGACTTGACCTTTGTTCTCTGTGCCTAGAGATGTCAGGGGTCAAGATCTGTAGCTATGGAGAATCCAATGCTCAAGAAAAAACTAAAAGAAAGCTCTATTCACATGGCTAAATATTTAGACATGTAAAGACAGGAAGTAAAAGTTATTTGAAAGAAAAATCAAAGGAAGTAGAATCATAATTGCCCCATTAAGATTTTGAGTGGTTCCAGAGATGACAATTGTGAAAATTAATGAACAGAGAGAGACTTTATTTGAATTGGAGTTGGGAGATTCTTACAGGGAGCTCAGGGAGCTTTCACACCCTACCGCTCATCATCAACTGCCCCAAACAAGAAGAGATGTACTTCCTATCTCAAAATGAAGATGTTTTTCTACTCTGTTACTGGAGCAAGAAGAAGGAGAATCTCCTTACTTGGTAACCACTCAGACACTGTTACAGCTTGGCTGATGAAAAGCCACTACACATCGAACTCCCAGTTTCCTCCAATGGAGTCTTTGTTTACAACAGCCCCTCTGAACTACCTCCTCTATAAAAGAATGTTCTTCTCCTTTGTTCTCTGGGGTTGCCTGTGGTTCACCATTAGAGGGCATGTCCTGAATTGCAATTCTTTGTTGTTCTGGATTGAACCCATTTTGCTGGACAGATATTTGACTATTTATTTGTTTAAGATCAACACAGCACATACTCATAATTTTAAAACCTAGAATCTTCTCAGGGTCCTGGTAGCAGAATGTGTTACTTAGCAATAATATGCATCAATTTGGAGTCTAAAGTCCCTTTTCTAATTCATCAAGTATTGTAATACCTTCTAAGAGTTCATGATAATATTGACGGAAGAGTTCCATTTTAAGTTTCAAGAAATATGTGAAGGGAAAGAAAAAAAAACCCCAAATTTAGAGTCAGTCAAGAGATTAAGCCTGACCAGGCAGTGGCGCAGTAGATAGAGCGTCGGACTGGGATGTGGAGGACCCAGGTTTGAGACCCCGAGGTCGCCAGCTTGAGCATGGGCTCATCTGGTTTGAGCAAAAGGTCACCAGCTTGGACCCAAGGTCGCTGGCTCGAGCAAGGGGTTACTTGTCTGCTGAAGGCCCATGGTCAAAGCACATATGAGAAAGCAATCAATGAACAACTAAGGTGTCGCAACGAAAAACTGATGATTGATGCTTCTCATCTCTCTCTGTTCCTGTCTGTCCCTATCTATCCCTCTCTCTGACTCTCTGTCAGTGTAAAAAAAAAAAAAAAAAGAGAGAGAGAGAGAGAGATTAAAAGTAAAATTATTAAAGAAAATGTTAGTGTTTTAAAAATAGCACAACAAATGTTAGGAAGTTTTGTTTTTGTTTTTTTGCAATCACTTTTTACATTGGAAACTGATTGCTATAAGCCTTTGTGCAGAAATGTATTTTCAATTCCTTTGGGTAAATATCCTGGAATGGAATTGCTGGGTTACATGTATGTGTATAAGATACTGCCAAACTGTTTTCCAACATGACTATCTTTTTACAATCCCAACAGCAATGTATGAGAAGTCCAGTTGTTCCACATCCTTGACAACGCTTGTTATTGCTAGTCTTTAATTTCATTTTTTTCTAGTGGATGTATAGTGGTAACTTACTATTAGTTTTAATTTGCATTTCTTTGATGATTAATGATATTGAACATCTTATTTGCTGTTCCCAAATCTTTGGAATATTGTTGAATTTATTTTTTATTGCCCATTTATCTTATTGGGTCATTTGTCTTTTTCTTATTGTGTTCCAAGAGTCTTTTTTTTTTTTTTTTTTTGTATTTTTCTGAAGCTGGAAACGAGGAGAGACAGTCAGACAGACTCCTGCATGCGCCCGACCGGGATCCACCTGGCACGCCCACCAGGGGGCGATGCTCTGCCCACCAGGGGGCGATGCTCTGCCCCTCCAGGGCGTCGCTCTGTTGCGACCAGAGCCACTCTAGCGCCTGGGGCAGAGGCCAAGGAGCCATCCCCAGCGCCCGGGCCATCTTTGCTCCAATGGAGCCTTGGCTGCGGGAAGGGAAGAGAGAGACAGAGAGGAAGGAGAGGGGGAGGGGTGGAGAAGCAAATGGGCGCTTCTCCTGTGTGCCCTGGCCGGGAATCGAACCCGGGACTTCTGCACACCAGGCCGACGCTCTACCACTGAGCCAACCAGCCAGGGCCTGTTCCAAGAGTCTTTTGTCAGATGTATGTTTTGCAAATATTTTCTGCCAGTCTATTGCTTGCCTCTTCATATCCTTAAGTGTCTTAGTGGAGAGCAGAAGTTTTAAATATTGATGAAGTATAATTTATCTATTGGCTCTTTTATGTTTTGCTTGAGGGATCTTTTCCTAACCCAAGGTCACAAAGATTTCCTACTATGCAGGGGTGGGCAAAAGTAGGTTTATAGTTGTTCATATAAAAAAGAATATAATAATTAATAAATAATAATACAAAAATAAACTTGCTGTACTCACAATGGTACTCTTACTTTTGCCCATCCCTGTATTTTCTTTTAGAAGAGTTATTGTTTTAGCTCTTAAATGACCCATTTCAGTTAACTTTTGTATGTTGTATGATAAGGATTGAGGTTTTTTGTTTGTTTTAAATATAGCTATTATATTGTTCCAGTAACATTTGTTGAAAGGACTATACTTCTTTCATTGAATTGTTTACATTTTTGTCAAATTCCATCCAAATCTCAGCAGGCTTCTTAACAGAAATTGACTAGCTGATCCAAAAATTTACATGGAAATGAAAAGGACACAGAATAACCCAAACAATTATGGGGGAAAAACCCCCCCAAAATTTCTGGTATCTTTTTTGTCAGACTTTGAGACTCACTAATAAAGCTTTAGTAAACCAGACAGTGAGGTATGGGCATAAATACGAACTTACAGAAAAATGGAACAGAACAGAGCCCAGAAAGAAACCCATATATTTATGATTAAGTATTTAAAACAGTTTTGATTTATTATTTTTTAAAAACGCAATCACTATGACATTAATAATCCTGAGTGCCTCCTCCCCACTTGCTTATGCAGAGTCTGCAGTTTTCCCACTTTGCTCAGTCCCCTTTCGGCATCTGTTTTCTAGCCATTTCTTGGTGCTCCTAAAGAGACTCATCCATTTCCTGAGAATAGCATGTACGCCATAGCCCATCCCTCAGTGTGTGCTATAAACCTCCTCTCTGCCTCAACTGTCTCTTCAGTTCACTGTCCTACCACTTACCCCCCGCCCCGTGCCATGTCTAAATGCCCATGTTCATCTGGAGTGCCATCTTCTTAGCTCTAATATTGCTGTCAGTTTTCCAGGTGCCAGGGCTTGGGGGAGGGTCAGGTTCCACATGACAATGGGGAGACTGACTTTCCTTTCAACCCAAGTACTCTTAGGCCTAAAGCAGCACTGTTGTTGCTCAGTCTTCACGAAGTCTCTCAGAAATCCAGCTACTTCAAGCCCTGTTCTAACTCCACTCTGCAGGGAGCACACCACCAGCTAGGAGGAGGGTGGGAATCAGATTACAGCGTCTACTCCATGTGACCTGTCTCTCCATGCTCTCTCAAGATGTGGGTATTGAAAAACTCAGATGAATGAACAACCACTCTCAACATTTTACTCCACATTCAGCCTCTAAAACAATATATCTATATGCCTATCAACTCAAGGCAAACAAATGCTAGAAATAATAATTATCCTTATTAACATTATGTAGTGTTTCTTAATAACAGTTATCCTAACCTACCAGTTCTGAATATTGATCGACCCTTTTGGGTACAAATGAAATTCTCTACCTATCATTTTACAGTCATGAGAACTGAGATAGGAAGTGATTTTATCTGTGGTCATGTAACAAGAAAGTGGTTTCTGGACTCAGATACAGTGACCCTGAGGTCATCACTATACAAGCTCCAATAAATTGCTGATTCCATGTTTGCCCATTTAGTCAAACGAGAGATCATTTCAGGAATGCAGACATCAGTTCCTTCTGGTATTGGAACAAAATAAATGATTCACTCAATCAAAATGGTGACAGTAGTACCCCTCCATGGATTTCACATCAGAAAGAAGTTTCACAAGGTTTCTAGAAATTATTTCTTACTAGTAATTTTGTGGCTTTGTGGTAAGATTTTTAGCAAGAGAGGCTGGAAGACTGGGAGAGTTCTCAAAAGGTATTTTTGGGAAGTCACTGGTAAGATTAATGAAAATATGTGTATTTAGTTTTGTCAAAAGAACCCTGGTATGTGCAGTAGGGGGTATGCAATCCATCAAATCAAAACATAATCAAAGCCATAATGTGAAGAAATATAATTATAGCTTATACTTACTCTTAGCATCCAGACCTCACCCTTGCAACCTCCCACTTCAAACTTGAATAAAAACGAAAGTAAATCTGCTGTATTTCAGACAAAGCAACATTGGATTGATGAGTGAGAAAGTTGAAGGGGGGAGGTAGGTCTATAGGGAAGACATAATTGTAGGACTCAAAGACTCCACTGAGTAAACCACTCTAAGCATTATAGAATCCAGACCCAGCCCTGTTAGCATGATGGTTCCCTGGTTTCCAGAAAAATAATAATCCATCAGGGAAGAAAAGATTGTTCCATTCACTAAGGCTGTACTTATTGATTACAGTTCAATGGCATTCCTGCATACCTGAAGATAGATAACACTTTATTTTCTCTTCTTTAATAAATGCTATACTCTTAAGTAAGCATTAAGTAAGACTGAATCTCAAGAAGTCTACTTTTAGCCCAGATTGTCTTTCTATTCTAGTAAAGGTGCTAGGGCTACAAGAGGTAGCCTTCATGGTCTGGGAGCCAGGTATTAAAAAAATCAAGGTCTTAGAAACAAGCTGCAGGGACAATGGAAAGAAGTGTGGGCAGCAAGAGAGAATATACCTCCCTGACACCACACATTAGGGTCACTTGGAGGGCAAACCTGCTGGACTCTCGCCAGAGTTGTCATAAAACCTCCTGCAATTGTGCATTCTGGGCCCGGCTTACTTCTTCTACAATTCCAGTGGGTCCTGGGCCTTTCTCCTAAGAAAAGTCAAGATAGTTTTGACCCCAAAAGATCCATATTTCCTGTTGTGCAAAGGTAAAGGGGCCACCGAAGTGCTCAGTGATTGTCTGGGGTGAAGAACATGTCTGGGTGGTGAATTATGTTCTAGGAACCACGAGAGCCAGGAACCACGAAATCTGGGGCTGAAAACTTCAGAGAAGGACCCTGAACACACCAGCTGCAACTCTAGTCCCCAAACTAGAATATTCAGGTGCACAAACAGTCCAGGAGGACAGTCAACAATATTTTCATGGTGTATCAGTGGTTGCAGTGGTCAGATAATTAAGGCACAGGTAGCCTCTAGTTCAGGCATGGCCAACATATGGCCCGCAGGCCAGATCCGGCCTGTGTAATGAGTTTATGCGGCCTGAGATTACATTTTTAATATTCTCCGCACGACGCACTGTGGAAATGAAATAAGTGGTACTTTTAAATCGTTATACATAAACTACTATATCTAACCATTGTACAACATGAAAGTTAAAATCTCAGCTACTCAGAAGCAGAAGCGTCTTTGATTGAGATATTTAAGAAGATAGTGATATGCAGAAAAGAATTCCGTGTGTGACTAATCTAAGGTTAACTTCCAATAATTGGTCAAATGGATTCGTGATTTTTCTTTATTTTTTAAAAAATTCCATTATAAAGATTGACAACTTTGGTACTTGTCTGTGCAATTTTTATAAGCAAATGAATAATAGAAAATATGGAAATTAAAAAAAACTTGCCAAGGAATATTTAGTAATCTTCAGCTCAACTTATATTTGTGAACCATCTTTTTCTTTAACGAATCTAAATAAAAGTACAACAAGATCAAGATTGAATGATTTACATTTGGAGGCTGTGTTAAGAATGGCTACTACAAGTATAGAGCCAGATATTAAAAAAATAATAGGCAGTGCAAAGCGCCTCAACATGTCACATTAGTTTTTTTTTTATTATTTATTCATTTTTAGAGAGGAGAGAGAGAGACAGAGAGAGAGAGAGAGAGAGAGAGAGAGAGAGAGAGAAGGGGGGAGGAGCCGGAAGCATCAACTCCCATATGTGCCTTGACCAGGCAAGCCCAGGGTTTCGAACCAGCAACCTCAGCATTTCCAGGTTAACGCTTTATCCACTGCACCACCACAGGTCAGGCCTCACATTAGTTTTTTTTGTTAATTTGTTGTACTAAATTACTTACATTTATTCATAAACAAATTGCATAATAAAATTTTTTTTACTTAAACGAATTGTTTTTGTATTTAACATTTTTTAATAAAAATATTTCGTCCAGCCCGTGAAAAAAGTTTTCTTTCTAATCTGGCCCAAAGGCAAAAACTGTTGGCCATGCCTGCTCTAGCTAGTGCTGTTACCTCTACACGTGAAGAAAGCAAAGATACTGACTCCTATAGGGCCTATAGTACCTTCCTGGTGCCCTCTTACTAAGAATGACTGTGTCCCTTTGGCTTCCCTGTTAATGATTTTTATTTGGCTGGCCCAGCAGAGATTTCCACTATGACTTTTCCAGAAATGACTAAGAGGATATTAGAAAGGCTGTAATTACTAAGAAAAACTTAATAGAAGGCTTTCTAATTTCTAAGTCAATCTCCACTCCCTACCCAGGCACCCACACACCTCCCCCAATCCAACACTCACAGAAATGGACACACAGATCTCAAAAACCTATACACAGAGATTATCAATTATTAAGGATGAAGAAAATCTTCTTGAAGCCAATCCTGTTTGGGGAGATCGTCATCTGTATTCCTCATACCCAGGCTCTTCTCCTTTGCCAAGTGTTGCTTCCATGAATATTAAACATGGCACTCAGAACTTTTAAGAAGCCAGATCACTCAAATCAGGGCCAAGAGAAAGAGAAAAGGGAGGGATTGAATGGGGTGCTGAGGAAGTCCCTGATCCATGCAGTCAGAATGGGCTAGGCTGCAATTTTCTCCTCAAAAGTATGCAACACTAATTACCTTCCACCCAAGGTAATTTTCTAAGCAGCAAATTAAGAAGCTTAAAAAGAAATAACTTTCAGTCACTGTGGATTAGCAGATGAGCAACTTTGTAGTGTAAGATCCCAAATGATGTGATGTGGAGCTCTGTGTGAGTGCTGGAGGCAGAGCCCAATGCTTGAGTCTAAAACTTGAGTCTAAAGCTTTTTAACCCACTAGCTGTAATGTCTTTGTTTTCTTCTTTAAAACAGGATTAATAATAGCCCCTAATTCTTGAGGTCATCATGAGGATTAAATATGTTAATACATGTAAAGCACTTAGAACAGTGCATTTTCACGGAGGTGTGGACGCATATTCACGGAGGCCTGGACGTGTGTTCACAGAGATATGGATGTATATTTATGTGGAGTGCAACTTGATTCCATGGGAGCTGATGAGAATGTTGGAAGATCAAGGACATAAATATAAAAGTACACATGTCCAGACCTTAAGCTCTGGTTAAATCTCTTCTCTGTCTCTCTTAGTAGCTAGGAATCCTTGGTTGACATTGAATGTTGAATGTTGAATCCTTATTTAACATCTCTATACCTTAGTTCTCCCATTTTTAAAATGGGTATAACAATACTACTTACTGTATGGAGTGGTTGTAAAGGTTTTAAAAAGTAAATGTGAGGCATCTACCACAAAATGACTGTCTTCATTATTAGAACTATGTTTATAGAAACTAAAAAGCAGGGAAGCACCGGAAAGGGAGGCCTTAAAAATACAAAGAAATCCACCAGGGAGATAGTCCTTCCTGGACCTCCTCCTCTCCGTCTCCACTGCACTGCATCAGGATGAGAAAGAATGATTTTATGAGAACTTGTTTGACTCCTTTAAGATCAACAGAAAAATCACAAACATTCCATTTAAATGTGGTTGACCTAAATCTGCTAGATGACAATGTCTTTAGGAACAGCTCCTGGTGCTCTGCAAGTGGCACTGACGGGGCTGCCTGGAAAATCCTCTGACTTACACAAATCTCCCCCTTGGCAAGACTCACAGAAAACCCCTAGTTGCTCCTGTTTAGTTCAGGTGGAGGGGCTGCTGTCATTTCAGATAATATCCTAAATACTGAGCCCTACTCTCTCTAACATTTATCGTCAGACTCTTACTCATCCATCTCCCAAGCACAAAACCCTGGCTTCAGACACCGGTGCTTCCTTCTTTCCCTCTGATCAGTCATTAAACCCTTTTCTTACTTCTTCCTGCACAGAATCTACCTCTTTCAATGCACCCTCTCTGTCTCCATGAGGTAACAGTCTCTCTGGTCCTTACTAGGTCTATCTAGGCCACCTTGGAACTCGTTGCCCCATTCTAATCTCTCCCTCTCCAATCCATCCAAATATGATTACCACCTCAGTTTTCCTGAAACACTGATTTTTACACACCACACCCATCCTCAAAAATCCTAAATATTTTTCTTATCAGGTGAAGCTCATATTTTCTATTTAGGTCTGCACAGTCTACAAAAAGCATCAAAAAATTGTGCCCTGTGGGCCATGTCTGGTTCACGAGCTGGTTTTGTTTTCTCATGAAGTAGGAATGGTTTTTATAATTTCAAATGGTTGGAAAAATTTTTAAAAGAGTAATATTTTTATGACATTGCAAAAATGATGTAAAATTCAAATTTCAGTGTCCTAAAATAAAGTTTTATTGGCACATATACAGAGACCAAAAAGCCAACACAGCTTCAGATTATAATCTGACTGGTCCTTTTCGGAAAAATTTACTGATCTCTGATATAAACTATATTTTTCTGTGTAGTCTCCTCTGTCTAGACAAACTGCTGTTATCTGTCCTTAAAGACATATCATGTGCATTTCTGGCTAAGGACTTTTCTTTTTTTTCCTCTCATTCTTTGGCTTAGATCATGAATCAACGTAATTTTTTTGTAAAGGTCCAGATGGCAAATCTGACTGGAACTCTCATGCTCTGCTAATTGGAGTATAAACTGGCGCAAATACTTTGTATGCTCCTTAGCAATATCCCTAGAATTGAACATAAATCTACCTCTGTAACAGAAATTGCACCTCTATGTTTATATCCAACAGAAATTTTTACATCTGTGCACCAAAAGATATATCAAGAAATGTTCACAGCAGCATTATTCGTAACAACCAACGTTTAGAAAAGACACATCATCAACAGTAGACATGTGAATATACTGGAGTGCATTGATGCAAAGGCTCCTGTATCCCAATTTAAAAGTGCAAACTACTGTTGTACATGATGACATACATAATACAAACCCCACAAACATAATGTTGAGTGAAAACAGACACAACCTTGTATGATTCTATTTATTATAAAGTTCAAAATTACATGGAACAATACATGATGTTAGAAGGTAGGCTGGCAGTACCAGAGCCTGGGCTCCAGGAAGCAGAGGTTTGCGTGGCCTAAGCTACTAGGAGCATGCTCTGGGCATCAACACCGTGAAGAAATGAAGGTGACTGATTAGGGTGGAAGGGGAAGGTGAATGATGATGATGTCACAGCAAAGGCTTCAGCTAACTCAATGATTTTCAGCTGCTGTGCTGCAAGACTTTTTATGGCATTTAGTTCCTCACTATTTAGTAAGGGACACTGGCTTCTTTTCCTAGATTGTCAAATAAAATAATAATAACAGCTAACACAACAATAGCTGTCTGGTGAATAAATCAAAATTATACCATTTTTTGGTCAGATCAGCAAAAAATATACCGCATTTCCCCATGTATAATATGTACCTTTATTTTTTGAAAATTTTGGGGTCTAAAAACTGGGTGGGTCTTATACAGTGGTTATAGATTTTTTTACTTGCATTTTCCACTTTTTCGCACTTGTTTTTGTACTCTGTTGAAGATAGTGATTCATCATCAGACACAGATGAAGACAAGCTAATGGATGGGAGTTTTGACAGTGATGAAGAATGGTATGAATTTTATGATGAATAAAACTTGAATTCTATAACTTTATATAATACTTTTTTTTTCAAATTTCAGACACAAAAATTAAGGTGCATCTTATACATGGAAGTGTATTATACATGGGGAAATACGGTATTTTTTGGTGTGCCACAGAATTTTAGTAATTAGTTTGTGTATGTCAGGAGATGAGAAAGGTTGAAAATCGCTGGGCTAACTAATCAGAGCTCTGGGACTGTGATGACTCTTCAGAGCTGTACTGAGTTGGGATGAAAGGGCTAGGCTGTTACATGAAACAACCCCAATGGAGGATAAGACACCCAGACAACTTGATCAAAGAAATAGAATTTATTGTTACTCAGTGGAGCTCGTGGAACTAGTAGCACCAAAAACACGAGCTCCCCAAAGGTAGATTTCTTACCTCTTATATATCTTTACAGCTTTAGCTTTTATGTGACAAGTGCCTGATTTCTTTGACTTCTTTGTTCGCAGACCTATGTGACTTTTGTGTCTCTGGGGGGGGGGGGGTATGAGAGGAGGTTTGAACCATTTATCCTTGACTATTCATATTCATATAATCTATTCTTATTGCTGGTGCTGCAAGTTTATTTCAGGGAACTGATAACAAGAACTACAGCTATAATTTGTTACTTTTCACACTTCCTCAGTCAACCCTTCCTCCCTCAGTCTGAAACGCTGAGGTCACTGGCTTGAGCATAAGATTACAGACATTGCAGGTCTCCCTCTCTTGCATTCTTCTGGTTTCTCCTCTCTGATTCCCCCCTTTGAGGCTCTAGGAAATATATTTTTATGCTGGAGTCTCAGTTTTTTTTGTTTGTTTGTTTGTTTTAAATCCAGACTCAGAGGTAGAGCTTGGTAGTAATGAGTAAAAATGAGCTATTTCTTTTGCTATACAGCCTTTCTTTTAGCTGAAGGACCTGTATTCTCTGGCTGACTGACTTATAGCTATACGTGCATCAAACCTTAAGATGACTTGTTCTGACTTTCCTTTGACTTTAGTTTGTGCCATGGTTGGCTGGCTTATCATTCTATCCCTAAACTCCTTTTCCCTTTGCTACTTTTACCTCAAACACTACTTCAGTGGGAGGGTCTGTGGGGATATAAAGTTGGTCATTTCCTGGGTCACATATTGAATATTGAGTCTGATTATAGGTACAAGTCCCTTTTTGGGTTCCTTGACATTCATAGAAGCTACAGAAAAACAAGGTGGTGGAGACTTTTTGACCTTTCTTGGTGATATGGATATATAGTTCACAGTTCTCTGCCCTAGTTCCCCTCCCTCCCTAGAGTCCAATTATAAGGAGCCCCATGGCGAGCTTCCTCAGGCTTCAGTCATACATGGACCAGCCAGCTTCTGGTTTGTGGCTGGAGGAGGGCATATTGTCTTTTTCAGGGTCAACTTACAGGGTTGGTGGGATCCATCTGCCCTGTCCAAGAGGAGATCCTTATGGGAGCTGTCAGCTTCACGACTGTGGTGAACCCAGGCAGGTGTTCCCTCTACTTTGGCAGCTGTTGGAGTGGTGAGAGTCACAGTGTAGGGCCCTCTCCACTTGAGATGGAGGGGTGCTGGATTCTAATCTTTGACCCACACTTGGTTACCTGGGGAAAAAGAATGAACAGGAGCAAACAGACTGATTGGAGCCCTATCTAACACCCACTTGGACATGGTACAGGCTACCTTGCCTAAAGCCTCTAGTTGTCTGTGTAGTCCTGTTTCTCCTAGTTCTTGGGGTCGGGGGGTCCCTGGCAAACTGAAAAATATTGGAGGAGACCTATTGTATAATATCTCATAAGATGAGTGAGTACCCAGTGTTCTTGGATGAGGTACACCGAATTTCAAACAGAATTAAAGGTAAAACCTGCAGCCATTTAAGATTGGTCTCCTGACATAACTTGCTAAGCCCTAACTTTAGAGTCCTACTCATGTGTTCCACCTCCCCCAAACTCTGTGGTCTGTATGCCGCATGAAGCTTCTAGGTGATGCCTAAGGCTTGTGTTGTTTCTTGTACCACGTTAGCCATGAGAGCAGGGCCGTTGTCAGAGCCTATCAGAAGTGGCAGTCCAAACCTTGGAGTGACTTCACTGAGTAGTGCCTGTTTTACTTCTCTGGCCTTCTCAGTCTGGGTGGGATAAGCTTCTACGTATCCTGAGTAGGTGCACACTAATACTAACAAGTACCGGCACCCTTGGCTTCGAGGCATTTTGGTGAAGTCCTGTACATCCTCAAAGGGGGCTGCCCCATAGGACTGGACACCTGGAGGCATCAAGGGGCCTTGTTTGGCATTGTTCTGGCAGCAGGTTGGGCATTGCAAGCTGACTCCTTTAGTCAAAACTGCTAGGAGAGAAATGTTAAAATACCTTTCTAGAAGATTTTCTGCTTTTTGTGTTTTTTGTTTTTTTTCTTGCCCCATATGGATGGCATTGTGTAAAGCCTGGACTGCTGCTGGTCCTAATAGGTGGGGGATGACAACTCTATCATCTGGCAGTTGCATCCGCCTATCCTTTAATTCTTTTTTTTTTTTTTTTTTTGAGGTGGTAGTTTTAATTCTGTCAGTTCTCTCAGTTACAAAACATGTGACTTCGCCATGGTTGATTATAACTGACTAGCACAGGGGTCCCCAAACTACGACCTGTGGGCCGCATGCGGCCCCCTGAGGCCATTTATCCAGCCCCCGCTGCACTTCCGGAAGGGGCACCTCTTTCATTGGTGATCAGTGAGTACTTTATGTGGCGGTGCTGCAAAACATAGTGTTGCTCACGTACAGTACTACTTCTGGTGACACGGGATGCCCGCGTCACAGCTCCGGAAGCACGTCATATCACTTGTTACGGCTAGCAGTGACAAATACTGAACCGGACATTGACCATCTCATTAGCCAAAAGCAGGCCCATAGTTCCCATTGAAATACTGGACAGTTTGTTGATTTAAATTTACTTGTTCTTTATTTTAAATATTGCATTTGTTTCCCCCTTTTTTTTATTTTAAAATAAGATATGTGCAGTGTACATAAGGATTTGTTCATATTTTTTTTTTATAGTCTGGCCTTCCAACGGTCTGAGGGACAGTGAACTGGCCCCCTGTGTAAAAAGTTTGGGGACCCCTAGACTAGCAATATTTTATAACATTTTATTTCCAGGGCTTTTTCACATTTCCTTAAGACTGCTTTTGTGGGCTTCTTATTAATTTTTTTAAAAGATTTTATTAATTTTTAATTTATTGTGTTTACATGGATTCAAATGTCCCACTGAACATAACTCCCTCACCTCCCACCCCTCTTTCCCTTTTTATACCCCCTTTGCCCCTCACCTCCTAAATCCCACCCCACTTCCCTCTAGGATTTGCAGTCCTGTTATCTGTATCTCTGTTACATATATAGAGTTTCACTAATCCCTTCACCTTCTCTGATCTCATCCCCTCATCCCCCTTCCCTCTGACTGCTGTCCCTCTGGTCCCTGTGACCCTGTCTATGCCTCTATTCCATTCCTCAGTTTGACTTTGTTCATTAGATTTCACATATATGTAAGATCATATGATATTTTTTTTCTCTGCCTGGCTTATTTCACTTAGCATAATAATCTTCAGGTCCATCCATGCTGTCACAAAAGGTAAAATTTTCTTCTTTTTCACATCCATGTAGTATTCCATTGTGTATATCTACAACAGCTTTCTAATCCACTCATCCAATGATGGACACTTATAATGTTTCAAGATCTTGGCTATTGTAAAAATGCTGTAATAAACATGGGGGTGCATATCATCTTTTGAATCAGTGATTTGGTATTCTTAGGATATATTCCTAAAAGTGAAATAGCTGGGTCTAAAGGCAGTTCCATTTTTAATTTTTTGAGGAAACCTCAAACAGTTCTCCACAGTGGCTGCTTAAGTCTCCATTCCCACCAGCAGTGCAGGAGAGTTCCATTTTCCCCACCCCCTCACCAGAACTTATTGTGTGTTGTTTTGATAATGAGTGCCATTCTGACAGGTGTGAGGAGGTATCTCATTGTGGTTTTAATTTACATTTCTCTGATGATTAGTGACGTTGAACATTTTTTTCATATGCTTATTGGCCATTTGTATGTCCCCCTTGGAGAAGTGTCTATTCAGTTCTTTTGCCCATTTTTAATTGTATTATTTACCCTCCTGGTGTTGAGTTTTAGGAGCTCTTTATAAATTTTGGTTATTAACCCCTTATCAGACATATTGGCGAATATATTCTCCCATTGTGTGGGTTGTCTTTTTATTTTGTTCATGGTGTTTTTTGCCGTGCAAAAGCTTTTCAGTTTGATATAATCCCATTTGTTCATTCTGTTCTTTATTTCACTTGCCCATGAAGAAAAATCAGCAAAAATATTGCTACGAGAGATATCGGAGAGTTTACGGCCCATATTTTCTTCTAAGATGCTTATGATTTCACGACTTACATTTAAGTCTTTTATCCATTTTGAGTTTATTTTTGTGAATGGTGTGAGTTGGTGGTCTAGTTTTATTTTATTGCGTGTACCTGTCCAATTTTTCTAACACCATTTATTAAAGAGACTGTCTTTACTCCATTATATGCTCTTACCTCCTTTGTCAAATATCAATTGACCATAAAGGCATGGGTTTATTTCTGAGTTCTCTGTTCTGTTCCATTGATCTATATGCCTATTCTTATGCCAGTACCAATCTGTTTTGAGTACAATGGCCTTGTAGTATAACTTGATATCACAGAAGTGTGATACCTCCCACTTTATTCTTCATTTTCAAGATTGCTGAGGCTGCTCGTGTTCTTTTTTGGCTCCATATAGATTTTTGGAATGTTTGTTCTATATCTTTGAAGTATGCCATTGGTATTTTAATAGGAATTGCATTGAATTTATAAATTGCTTTGGGTAATATAGACATTTTAATGATGTTTATTCTTCCTATACATGAACACAGAATATTTTTCCACTTGTTTGCATCTTCCTTGATTTTTTTAATCAATGTTTTATAATTTTCTGGGTAAAAGTCCTTTACCTCCTTGGTTAAATTTACTCCTAGGTACTTTATTTTTTGTTGTTGTTGCAATAGTGAAGTGGATTGTTTCTTTAATTTCTCCTTCAGACAGCTTATTGTTGGTGTATAAAAATGCCACTGACTTCTGAATATTAATTTTCTGTCCTGTCACCTTTCAAATTCATTTATCAATTCTAGTAGTTTTTTGACTGAGACTTTAGGGTTTTCTATGTACAGTATCATGTCATCAGCAAATAATGATAGTTTTCCTCTTCTTTTCCAATTTGGATGCCTTTAATTTCTTCTTCTTGTCTGATGTGGATAGGACTTCCAGAACTATGTTGAAAAACAATGTGAAAGGGGGCACCCCTGCCTTGTTCCGGATCTTAAGGGGATTGCTTTTAATTATTTCCCATTGAGTATGATGTTGGCCGTGGGTTTGTCACAGATGGCCTTTATCATGTTGAGGTGTGTTCCCTGTATTCCCACTTTGCTGAGAGTTTTGATTATAAATGGGTGCTGGATTTTATCAAATGCTTTCTCTGCATCTATTGATATTATCATGTGATTTTTATCCTTCTTTTTTTAAATGTGATGAATCACATTGATTGATTGTGAATATTGTTCCAACTTTGCCTCCCCAGAATAAATTCCACTTGATCATGATGTATAATTTTTTTCGTGTATTGCTGGATCTGGATTGCTAATATTTTGTTGGGAATTTTAGCATCTAAATTCATCAGAAATATTGGCCTATAGTTTTCTTTTTTGTAGTGTCTTTCCCTGGTTTTAGAAGGATTAAGCTTGCCTCATAAAAATAACTAGGCAGTCTTCCCTCCTCTTGAATTTTTTGAAATAGCTTGAGAAGGATAGGTATTAGTTTTTCTTTGAATATTTGGTAAAATTTGCCTGTGAAGCCATCTGGTCCAGGACTTTTGTTTGCTGAGAGTTTTTTGATAACTGTTTTAATTTCATTTGTTGTAATCGGTCTGTTTAGGTTTTCTGATTCTTTCAGATTGAGTTTTGGAAGATTGTATGTTTCTAGGAATTTATCCATTTCACTGAGGTTGTCCAATATTTTGTCATCAGGTCTTCAGAGTATTTTCTTACAATTCTTTGTATTTCTATGATGTCAGATTTTACTTCTCCACTTTCATTTCTAATTTTATTTATTTGAGTCTTCTCTCCTTTTTTCTTAATGAGTCTGGTTAAAGATTTATCAATCTTGTTTACCTTTTCAAAAAAACAGCTCTTGGTATCATTGATCTTCTGTATTGTTTTTTTAGCCTCTATGTCATTTATTTCCACTCTGATCTTTATGACTTCCTTCCTTCTACTTCCTCTGAGCTTTATTTGTTGTTCTTTTTTGTAGTTCTTTTTGTTTCAGGGTTAAGTTGTTTATTTGAGCTTTTTCTTGCTTCTTAAAGTATGTCTATAATGCTATAAACTTTCCTCTCAGGACTGCTTTTGCTGTGTCCCATAAATTTTGAGTTGTTATATGTTCATTTTCATTTGTTTCAGGAAATTTTTTTATTTCTTCCTTGATCTTGTTGTTAATCATTCATTATTTAATAACATGCTATTTAGCCTCCAAGTGAGTAACTGACATGCCCCATGCTTCCTGGCCTCTCAGAACAACCCTTCGCCATCCCTGGTGTAAGAGATACTCCTGAGGGCAGAGCATCTGCTTTTCCCCGGGCTGATGTGTCACAAAGGGGATGCTCCACCCAAGAAAGATGGCGACTGCAGTACTGGAGAATGATTCATCACAGGGGTTCAAGTGGCCATCCCCCACAGTGTCTCCTTGGACCTCCAACTTACACTCTCCTCCTGCAACTTCAGTCCTCACAGCTCTCCCCCACTGGAGCCCCAGGTAAGTGGTTGTGAGTGGAGTTTTCTACATGGGCCCTTTAAAATGAAATCTGCATCTGAGAAGTGTGTCTCTTTCTGCAGACAGAAACCCAGCTCTTTTCACAGTGAAATGCTGTCTGGACACCTCTTCTAGGCTCTGGGGCTCTAGGCTGGGACTCCCACCCTGCCATGAGAGTCCTTCTGGGCCACCCTTGCTCATGGGAGCAGGGCAGTCCTTTTCACATCTCTGCCCTTTCTACCAGTCTCAGTGTGGCTTCTTCAGTGATTCTTGGTTGTAGATTCCTCTTTGTTTAGTCCAACATTGGTTTTTCAAGATGATTGTTCCTAAATTAAGTTGTAATCCAATTTGTTCCTGGGAGGTGACATTTGGAACATATGCCTACTCCGTTGCCATCTTTCTTCCATCCTCCAGCTGTCCTTTAATTCTTTTGCCCCTTTTTTTCTATTCACTTTTTCTCTTTCTCAGAATATTTGTGTGCAAGATCCAGGGCCTATGGTATGAGAGGGGTTATAATAGCCTTGTGGTAGGCCAGAGTAGAAGTCTTCTTTGCTTCTGTCTCTGCTCTGGCATTCTCCTGGGCCTCCACCATTCCTCCCTTCTGGTGTCCATTGGCAGTGGATTATTGCTATTTGTTTTGGCTTCTAGAATGCTTTTAGCAGGTGGAGAATCTCTCCTGGATATTTGACGTCCTTGCTCCCAGCTGTCAGGAGCCCTCTTTCTTTATATATGGCCCCATCGACTTGCAGAATAAGAAAGGCAAAGCAAGAATTGGTAAAAACGTTTGCTCTTTTTCCTTCACTGAGCTCTAGGGTCTGAGTCAGAGCAATCAGTTCTGCCCACTGAGCAGAATTGCCTTGGGGCGGAGGCCGCACCTCCACAGTCTCTGTTAGAGGCACCCCTGCATATCCTGCTTGCCTTTCCCCTCGTGAGTTGACAGAGCTATTTCCATCTACATACAGCTCCTAATCTGAGTCTCTTATGGGTTGATCTAACAGGTCTGGCTGAATGGAGTACACGGAGTCAAGCACTTCTAAGCAGTTGTGCTGTTGCTTTCCCTCCTTCACTGGGAGCAGCACCACCGGGGTTAAAGTGGTACAAACCTCTATTGCCAGCCTTGGGTATTCACAGAGTAAACTCTGGTATTTGGTGAGATGGGCATTTGTGAGCCAGTGATGCCCTTTTGTATTCATCAGAATTACTACTGCATGACGTACCCACACCTTTAAGTTTTGCCTCAAAGTCAATTTGTCTGCCTCTTGTACCAACATTGCTGTGGCTGCTAAGGCTCTCAGGCATGGTGGCCAGACCATAGCAACTCCATCCAATTATTTAGAGAGGTAAGTGAGAGGTAAGCTACTGGTCTAGGCCATGACCCCAGGTCCTGGGTTAATACACCCACTGCTGTCTTGCTCCTCTCTGAGATGTACAGCACAAAAGATTTTTATAGGTTAGGAAGACCTAATGCTGGGGCAATTTGTAATTCCTTTTTAAGAGTATGAAAAGCCCAGTCCTCTTACAGCCCCCACTCTATGAACTCTTTTTCTCCCCCTCCACCCTTTGTGACTTAATAGAGGGATTTGGCCAGTACCACAAAGTTGGGGATCCACAAATGACAGAATCCGACTATACCCAGGAACTCTCTAACTTGTCTCCTCATTGTGGGGACTGGAATGTTTTGAATAATCTATTCCCATTTTACTCCTAGTCTCCTCTCCCCCTGATGGAGAATAAATCCCAAGTATTTTACTTGCTTCTGGCATATCTGGGCCTTCTTCTTCAAGATCTTGTATCCATTCTTTTCTAGATGGCGTAGAAGCTTGAGCACATACTTGAGGAGTGTCGTATCCTAACTACAAGTCATCTATATACTGAATAAGGACACACCTGATGTCCTGTGCAGGAAACCGCTGGAGGTCTTGAGAAAGGGCCTCTCCAAAGATGGTAGGGGAGTTCTTGAACCCTTTTGGGAGCCTAGTCCAGGTGTACTGCTCCTTTGTCCCTGTAGCAGGGTCCTCCCATTGGAAGGCAAACAGCTCCCAGCTTTCAAGAGCCAGTCTTATTCTAAAAAGGCATTTTTCAAGTTCAAGCAAGTAAACCAGGAGACTTGGGCAGGGAGGAGGCTTGGAGAGTGTAGGGGTTTGGTACTGTTGGGTGCAGAGTCACTGCTGCCTCATTTACTACTCTCAAATCCTGTACTGGCCGATAAGCATTGGTTCCTGGTGTTTTTTTGATGGGGAGCAAAGAAGTATTCCAGGGTGACTGGCACAGGATAATAATGCCATGCTCCTTGAGCCTCTGTAAATGTACCTGGATTCCTCCTCCAAGGCTTCTCTAAGAATATGGTATTGTCTTTGGCTAACAGGCAGTGCCTTAGGCTTTAACCCTATCTATATTGGCACCTGATTTATTGCCAGCCCAGAGAATTGTCTTCAGTCTAAGAGGGATTCCCTAGCTACATTGAACAGTGTATGCCTTCCCCTTTGAAGGCAGCCGGCAAGCAGGCCTCCCTCTTGTCCTGACTGGGACATTTATTTTTCCAATGGCCGGTTCCCAGGCAGATGGCATACTGATCATGCTGCAAGGGGTCCCTGCCTGATTGTCCTTTCTTTCCCTTGCCTGTCTTCTTCCTGTTTTCATACGGGGGAGGCTTTCCTTTGCCCTTGTGCTGAAGGGCAGCAGCTATGAACTCAACCTTCTTTATTCAGCACTTATCCTCGTGCCTGCTTGCAACCTCTCTGTTGACATAGACCTTGTTGGCTACTTTTAGGAGCTGGGAAATGTTCATCCCTGCAAAGCCTTTTAATTTCTGGAACTTCCTTTATATATCTCCTGTACTGTGGTTTAAAAAAGGCCGTATTAACTATTCTCTGGTTTTCTGGAATTTCTGGATCAAAAGGAGTATAGATTCTGTAGGCCACACATAACCTCTCATAAAAGTCACCTGGACTTTCATCCTTCCTTTGCAACACCTCTGCTACTTTTTTGATATTAGTGGCCTTTTGGCTTCCTTTCCAGAAGCCTTGGAGAAGAGCCTGGACCTGGTTCCAGTGGGGCAGTGAGAGGCACCTCCCGCTCAGGCGAGCTTATGCTGGGGCCTGATAGACTTGGTGATGATGGGTCTGAGCCAGGAGTAGTCTCTGGGGCAGATGAGGAAACGGGTGTGGAAGGGTAAAGCCTTGCCAGTATGCACAACGGGGGAGCCAGTTTCTGCTGCTTCTGGCTTACTAAGTGTTAAAATTGCTGTTACTGTGGTGCAGCAGCTTCCCAGGATTGGTGGAATGCTTCCCTGCCTTTGCTACCAACACAGTGGAAACCTGACCTCTAAGCCAAGGGGGAGGGTGCAACGTCAGCATGAGCCAGGTGTCTATGTAGGGAAACTGGTCGGGGTGGCCTAGATCTCTAGTGACTACCTGCCACACCTTCCACACAATGGACCTGTTCAAGCTTCCTTCTGCTGGCCACCCCACCCCAAAAGCAGGCCATTCTAGTTCACACAAGGTCCTCAATTTCCCTGGGGACATAGTAACTCTATAATCCCCTGAGAACCTTTTCTTAAAGTTCTTGACCATTGCGGCCAGGGGACTAGGTTTTCCCTGTGAACCTCTCTTGCCTCTCATGACAAACACCAGTCCCACCACAAGAAAGAATTGGGGAAAAGTAAGAGAAACTTGGAGGGGCCTCCAGTTGCTTCAGTCCGTTACCAACTGCCCCCCTCATGGAGATCTCAGGCCCTTTTGGCCTATGGCAGGCTGCTATAAACTGTCAGCATTCAGTTCTGCCTCTTAGCCATACAAGGCGCCTTATAGAACTGTGGTTTGGGACCCAACACTCGCTTTGGCCCTGTGAAAGGAGTCAGAACTCCTCCCTGGTGTCTGTCTCGTTCATTCTACACTCACTCTCTTTCACACAACCTCTTACACACCTGTAGAGAGTGATGAGTCACTACTCCTAACCCATGGGACCCATTCCCCACACCCTGTGGAGGGTGACACAGTCACCACTCCTAACCTATGGAGGGCAATTACTGACTCTCTGGAGGGTGATCAGGCTTCCCTTCTGCCCAGTGGGGCAGGACCTTAACTAGCTACCTTTACCCAGTTTTTCTTACCATGGCTCTGACTTGTTCCTTCATTGTCTGGTCCTTGCTGGGCCCGGCTGATGGGGTTTTCTCTTCTGTCCTGTGAGGCGTCCACACGGGGAAATCCCCAGTGCACACTTAGCAGGTGCGTCCACAAGGGCAGCTCGGACGCCCCTCAGTGGGGTATCCAAAGTCTGCCACACATGGACATCTTTCTTCCATACTTCCCAGCCAATGTACCAAAAATTTATTGCAGGAAGCAGCCCCAATGGAGGATAAGACACCCAAACAACTTGATCAAGGGAGTAGGATTTATTGGTAGCCAGCGGAACACGTGGGGCTAGTAGCACCAGAAACACGAGCTCCCTGAGGTTAGATTTCTTACATCTTACATACCTTTACAGCTTTAGCTTTTATGTGACAAGTGCCTGATTTCTTTGACTTCTTTACTTGCAGACCTACGTGACTTTTGTGTCTCTGGTGGTGGTGGCGGGAAAGGGGTATGAGAGGAGGTTCGAACCATTTGTCCTTGACTATTCATATTCATATAATCTATTCTTCTTGCTGGTGCTGCAAGTTTTTATTTCAGGGAACTAATAACAAGAACCACAGCTATGGTTTGTTACTTTTAACACTTTCTCAGTCAGCCCTTTCTCCCTCAGTCTGAAACGTTGAGGTCACTAGCTTAAGCGTAAGATTGCAGACATTGCAGGCTCCTCTTTCTTGCATTCTTCTGGTTTCTTCTCTCTCAAGGCCTTTCAGTTTCCACATCTACCAGTCATTGGGTGTGGGATGCACTCAGGAGGGTGTGTAAACTAAGGTAAGGCACCCATCATCTGGCAAAGTCTTGAAGGCAGATTAGGCTGAGAGCTGTCAGCTACCAGCACTCCCAGGAGCTGGGGGACTGAAGGTTTAAGTCCTGGAGAGGTTTTGGGTGACACCCCTGGCATCATCTACTAGTGGCTACCTCTCAGGATACCAGGGTGGGGGCTTCTCGGGAACTGGTGATGTTCTATTTATCCAAATGGTGGTTATAAGGATGTATTCACTTTGTAAACATTTATACTCATGATTTTGTCACTTTTATATATTATGTTCTCTTTTAGTAGAAAAACTTAAGCATGAAGGAGGGGGTGAGCCAGAGTGTCAAACACTGCTGGGAAGTTGAGAAGGATGAGGACTGCAAAATGCTCCTTGGCTTTGGCAGTGTGGGGGTCACTGACGGTCCTGCTACAGCTGGTTTCAGGGTGAAGAGGGCTGAATAGTGAGTGGGAAGGGAAGAAATGGAGAGAGAGTTGTGAGACACTCTTTAGAGATGTCAGCATGAAAATGGTGGTAGTTGGAGAGGCAAGGAGGGGCTCAGTGAGGATTTTGTTTTAAACGGAAGATACTTAAGCCTCTTAAAGATCTGATGGGAAGTATCCAGTGAGAGGACCTAGTTGTATGTATGGGAAAGATATGGGATGGTTAATGGGGTATAGTTCCTGAAAATGTGGAAGGAAATAGGGTTCAAAACACAGGGTGTTGGCCTTATATATGAGGATGGCATTTCTAACTTGTGACTGCACCAACTGTTCAGACCACTCATCTGGTGCATGCAATATTTCATGTTATGTCTCTATTTACACATAAGATTTTTATCTTTCAATTATATGCTCTTGAGAACCATTACTATGATCCCTTGAATCCCCACTGATTCCTTAGCAGAATGCTTTGCACACTGTAGGTGTTCTGGGAGTGTGCTACGGTAGTGGATGATGGTGATGATGATAGGAATAAGGATTAAAGGGATTGTATCCATTTGTTCGGATCTGCTATGGAGCTGAAAATAAGATAGATTAAAGAGTATTCCCTTTGCATACACTCAGAAAATTTTCAAATGTTTGCTTTTATTTGCATAGTGCATGCCTCTGAAGATAGAAGGAAAAGGTCAGGGTGGTGACCAAAACAGGATATCCCAAGTTATGCAACTCAGAGAAGATATAATTCTCTGTTTTTGATCCCGATCTGATGCTGACACAGTCCTTTATGACTCTTCAAACTGCTTTCACAATACAGAGAAAAGAAATCCAGAGAATTAAGCAACTTGTGTAAGGTCATACAGCTATGGGCCAGAAGTACAACTAATGTCCAGGCATCTTTCCCCAGCAGCTCTGTAGCTTGCTGTCCACACTGACCATTTGCTCCAGATTGACTGCACGTGCTGGGCTGTGCACGTGCTGGGCTGGGAAATCTGAAATGTGTGTTTGGTTAATGAAGGTGAGGGTTTGGTTTTTGGTGAAAACTCACTCTTCCTTAGGACCTGCTTTTACATATGTATTTGTATTATGATGGCAATTAATAATTACATAAAATCTTTCAACCTCAAAGACCTCAAACTCCTTATAGATAGTGTCTTCTGTTTGGCTTCTCGAGCCATTCCACAGGCCCAAGCATCATGGAGGTGGCTAACTGTTGCACACCCAGGGCTCAAACATGAGTCAAAAATTCAAAGTAGAGCCTGACCTGTGGTGGTGCAGTGGATAAAACGTTGACTTGGAACTCTGAGGTCGCTGGTTCAAATCCTTGGTTTCCCTGGTCAAGGCACATATGGGAGTTGATGCTTCCTGCCCCTCCTCCCCCCTTCTCTCTCTCTCTCCCCACTCTAAAATGAATAAATAAAATCTTAAAAAAAAAGATGCCAAAAATTCAAAGTAGAGAGAAAAAAAATCTGTAGGTGAAATTTTATACCACCACTACTGCCTGGATTTATTATCAGAGACATTTCAGATCATAACATTTGTAGCAACAATATTCTACTTAGTTTGATTACAGATTACAGTTAATTTTCTCCTCACCTTTTAAAAATGTCAGCCATATTATAATTAAGTGAAAAATGAGAGGGGAGTGCTTTGTATTTTTTCTAGGTCTGAATCTAATAGCATCTATCTTTGCTAACCCTAACTTTCCTACTAATTTGGCTCTCTTTTTTTTGTCTTTTTCATTTTGAAATCAGGTCAAGATGATTTATAGAGAGAGTACAACAGCCTTGGACATCATGCTACTTTCTGTAGCAGCTGCTGGGATGCCCTACTCTCTGTCCCCTCCACTTACCTCCTAGTTCACCTGCAGCGAGGTGAATGGTTCCTGCCAGGGGAGGCTGCCCACCTCAAGCCCTAGATGCTATTTTCTCAGCTTCTTTCTGCCTGATGGCTTTCTGTGACACCAGGGGACTTTTCAGCTCTCATAGAACAGTGTAGAAGTCTTGTGGATTTAATATTCCCGGGTTCCTCAACAAGAAACCAAAGGAGTCCAGGATAAGTACCCCAGGCCCCCAACTCTGCTGAGATAATTCTGGGGTTCATTGTAAAGATTCTCAGAGTATCCTAGTGGGATTGAGCCCCAGTTTGCCCATGGAAGTGACTGCAGCTTTTTACTCTTTCTCTCACTTTTTTCCACTCCTTTGCGTGTGTTTCCAGGACTCACCACCTGAGTTATTTCTGGCTCATAAGTCCTCACCTCAGTGTCCTAAGAAGTAGACACTTCCTAAGTCAATATTTCTCAAATAGTCTGTCATGAATTTGATTTTTTGAACCCAACCAAACAATAGAAAATGCCACTGTTCATCCCAGTAAGTATAAGTACTATATCATGGATACTTTGATTCAGCTTCACATATAAATGTATTCTGGGTCACGAAAAAAATTTATTTCTTCTTGTGGGTCATGGTCAAAAGAGCGCCTAAGTGCTTTTGGCATTCTACTTGGTAATAGCCAATGTAATTTCAATGTAGGAAATGAGATCAGAGAGAAGAAAACAACAGCATGTGTATTTGGAGTGCTGTTTCCCATAGGATAAAGCAAGGCATAGAGCCCATCTGCTGGTCTTATCTTCGCAACAACCCTGCTGTGTGATGTGAGTCACATCCTGTGTCCCCACCTGTCCTTCACATTTCTAAAATCACGGGCTTTAGGGGAAGAAAAAAAGGATCTTTATTTCCTCATCCCACTTTAGGTTCAGTGGTTGGGACTCTGCATATTTGACTGACAAAAGGACAGATTAACAGGAGAAAACAATCAGATGTTTATTAATGTGTACATCCGGGCATATACACGGGAAACTTGGTGATGAGTAACTCAAAGGGGTGGTTAGAATTTGGGCTTTTATAGCATCTTTGTAGAAAAGTGACAAGAGGCTTTTTGGTGCAGCTAAGTATGGGGAAGTAAATGTATGGGGCAAACTAATGTAAGACAAACATTGTTATGGAGATGTCTCTGGTTCATCTCTGTGCTAATAAGTGTCTAGAGGTGTCTCTGGTGATTAACAAATGTCCTGCTCTTTTCTGACAGAGAGGGAGAAGGGGAGAATTTTTCTGATGGGTGTTTCTTCTCAGTTGCCTTCAGATCAAAATAATTCTTAAACCAGAGTGTCATATTTGGGGTTAACATGCTTTGAACCCCTTCAGGCTCTACTAGATGTTCTTATTAGCTCTGACACTGTGGGTATCCAGCCCATTCCTGAGGTGTGGGCAGACGTGAATACCCATGTCGGGTATGTCTTCAAATCTGAGCTTCAAGAGTGGTTCAGCATGCAGGGAACCGCCCCCACTGGGCACAGGGAAGAACAGGCAAGAGGTTCCTCATGGGAGTATTCATTCTTACTGCAGCACGGGGTGGGGGGCGATGTTAGACAAGGAGGCCCACAGGGAGATTGCACTGCCTGTGGGGGAGAGTGGGATGGGGGCTTCGGGTGGAGGAGTGGCTTCCACAAAGCAGGATGTGGTAGGGGGTGAAGGTTGAGGAGGGGAGCAGGTGTCGCTGAGAGGGTACTCATGGTCAGTTCTCTTTCCTCTTGGCAAAAATAGAGCTTTGGAAGGAATTAGGCAGGGTGGAGGACGTGGTTACTGGCATGCCAACAGGGGTATTTCCTCCAGAATCATAATGCTTCCTGAAGTTAGAATGTTGTTGAATATTTTTCATCACTGCCCCAAGCCCCCTACCCTGTTCCCATCATGGGCCTTAGCACATGGCAAGGGCACTACACATATGTGTTATAGGAATATTTAAAATAATACATATCCCACGCACGCACATGCATACCTAACTCTGGCACCCTCCTTCCCGCATGTCTTTCCCCGACCTGCGACACCTTGGGATCTCGTCTCCTCTCTTCCTTGCATGCCCTTCTCTCCTCATATAATGTGCTCGCTACTCAACCCCTCTGTGATATTTCATTTTCCCCCATCTCTACATCATGATCCCAGAAGGCGGGGAGGCCTCGTACTTGACACAATATTGTGATACGCTTTTCTGTTTTTGTCTTTCATGATTCAGTCACTTGATAGTCAATTCCTCTTCACTACTAGCTGAGTTTAAGGAAAGAAGGAGGAAGGAAGGAAAGAAGGAAGGAAGGAAGGAAGGAAGGAAGGAAGGAAGGAAGGAAGGAAGGAAGGAAGGAAGAAGAAAGAAAAGCATAGGGTATCAAACCTCTTCTTATAACACAGAATATATGGTTCAAATAAGAATCCAAGAAAAAAAAAAAAAGAAAAAAGAAAAAATCCCCCCAAAGTGGGTTGCCACTAGAGAACAGCAGGATCATTCCATAAAAAATAAAAAATAAATGTTAGCAAGAGGGTTATAACAATAGTTAATACTTATTGATTATTGTATCCAAGGTACTCTTACAAGAACCTCACATGTATTGACACATTTAAATAAAAATAACAACAACTATGAGGTAGATGCATTTGTACCCACCTCCCATTTTGTAGGTGAGAGACTAGGGCTTAGAGCAGGGGTCCCCAAACTTTTTACACAGGGGGCCAGTTCACTGTCCCTCAGACTGTTGGAGGGCCGGACTATAAAAAAAACTATGAACAAATCCCTATGCACACTGCACATATCTTATTTTAAAGTAAAAAACAAAACGGGAACAAATACAATATTTAAAATAAAGAACAAGTAAATTTAAATCAACAAACTGACCAGTATTTCAGTGGGAACTATGGGCCTGCTTTTGGCTAATGGGATGGTCAATGTGCTCCTCTCACAGACCACCAATGAAAGAGGTGCCCCTTCCGGAAGTGCGGTGGGGGCCGGATAAATGGCCTTGGGGCCGCATGCGGCCCGTGGACCATAGTTTGGGGACCCCTGGCTTAGAGAGGCTGAACCAGTTGCCTGTGGTCACACAGAGGCCAAGTGAGGTTGTTCAGATATGAATACAGGATGTCTGGCCTCAGTGTCTGTGCTCTTACCCAGGAAACTGACATCTGTCATCCTCATGGGACTGGAAGATCTGAGAAACTTCTTGGAGGATGAGTCATTAGAAGTTGACCTTGGAGGAAGAGGTCGGAGTCGGATGTTTGTAAGTAGGGGCTAGCGCACTTCAGCTAAAGGCTAGGAGTATTTTCTGAATGCTCCTAGTCACATCTGTGCCTGCCCTCAGGTCATGTTTCCTTTGTATGACTTAACATTGCCAAGCTTAGGACACAATTTTCATTTGAGAAAGGATAAATAAATAAATAAAATCTGTTGTGTTTTACATTCAGTTTTTCTAGTTCTTTTTTTTTTTTTTTTTTTTTTCTTTTGTTTTCTTCATGGTGCTCAGCTGTAAGATGTAAGCGTTTGGGAAAATCTGACCAAAGGGTGGGAGGGAACAAACAGTTTCTTCTGGGAACATGGGATTTTTTCCTTTGGACCCACTTGTGGTGGAAATCCCCGTGCACATCCCATCTCCCATCTGTCTGCTGAAACACAAACGCCCAGCCAGAGCACAGGGAGAGGTTATTTTAAACATCGAAGATGCATGAAAGCAGAGAATCTTCTAGGGCTTAAGAAACACTTTTATATCTCGATTCGTTCTTTCAGGGACTGTTTTCTGCCCGCAGATTCAATATCCCCCTTGAGTGATGTAGATGCAGCCTCTGGTAAAACCATTTCCCCCATCTCTGAAGTATCCCTGAAGCACCAAGGGGCCATTTCCTCAAAAGAAGACATGCAAACAGCAGTTACAAAGTGCAGGACAGCAAGGAGGCAGTAATCACATTCGCCTGAAAAAAAATCCGTGTGGGAATCACAGATGTACTTTATAAGCCTTGCATGGATTCCTCAGAAGGGCAAGTCTGGATGCTTCTCGGGTATCAAAGCTGTGTGCCATGCGGTGTGGCCCCTAAAACATTTATGTTGTGTTTACCAGCGACTTGTGACTCCAGGCTCTGAGCTGCGATCACCGCCCGCCTCATTACCTTCTGTGCCCTCCCTTCCGTTTGCTGCAGCCAGGAATTATAACCCTGATGGTTCCAAGCTGCTTCTTGAGCATATTATCTGTTTCCATTAACTGGAAATGCTGTGCGGTGCAGCCACCTCCCTTCTGGGACTGGAAGATGAGATATTTTGTAAGCTTGTCTCATCCTCTGAAGCACACATGGGGACTCTCCCCCTGACCCTTCCCACACTGTCCTCCTCTGAATGCACAATCACTTCCTCCAATTCTGCCCTCACCCCCAGAGCGAGCAAGGATGAAAACCCAGCTGAGATGCGTTTTGACCCTGTGATGAGCCTCTTGAATTTTAAATAGAAGACGTAGATCCTCAAGTTTAGTAAGAGAAGTGACTGGTCCCCGACTCTGGATGTCTGTGAATCCAAAGACAGTAGAAATACATATTTTAATTGAGTACGAGTCAAATTCTGAGTTTCTATAAAGTAATTCTTTTTGCAAAGCACAGTGTGCCTGGGCCCCAGCCCCATTTGCCATTCTTGTAGCCAGGTGGCTAGCGGCCAAGCCTTCTGGTAAAGTACGGGGGAGCCTGTCCCAGAGAGGGGTCACCCAGGCTGGGAGACAGCTGAGAGCTGCCTCCTGGGAGTTCACAAATCACCCCCATGCCATTCTGCGTGGGGCTGTTGGGGCACATTCGTCCCCCAGGCATGGGGGTCTTGTGTGCACTGGGTCAATGGTTATCCTCCTGACAGGCTCACATTGCTGAGCCTCACCCTGCTAACTGCCAACCAGTAACTTCGGCATCTCTACCCTTTACCACCAGAGAAGCCCCTGGAAACCTCTGCTCCCTTGCAAGACTCTATTCATTTGTCTTCTTTCTCATGGGGATGAGTTGATGTGGACATGAATTCCTCTTCACAAGAGTGTGGCTGCGTCCTGAGAAACTCTGGCTTGGGTTCGGTTCTCACACAGTACCGTCTGTTCTACTTTTCCGCCCTTCCCTTGCTTTTTGAATATTCATTACTTTCGTTTTCCTTTTCATTTTATTTTTAAGTGTGCATTACAACATTCTAAGTAAAAGGCAGACAAGACCATCCACAGTCCCACCAACACTATCAGCCAGCCACGTTCAGTTTTTCCTCACCTCAGCCTGCTCAAGCCACATGGGTATGGAACTTGACGGCAGGATTGTGGCAGAGATACAGTTCTGCATCCACTTATAGGGTAAGCCTTTTTTCGTGCAACACATGAAAAAAGTTTTACATTTATCTTTCTATTCTTTGCTTACCCATTCCATTGGGTGGATATTATATAACTGATTTAATATTATATAATTGGTTTTCCTATGTTTAATAAACGTGATGACCCCCAACTTCTTGCTGTTTATAGGAAAGCTCTATGCTTTTTCCCTTTGGAATTATTTCCTCACAATAACTTCCTAAGAGGCTCCTCTCTAGTTTTGCTTTGGATCCAGAGGTAAATGCTATTTTTCTGTTTACAGTGTCTTCTGTGATCTGACGGAGGGCTGGGAGTCTGGTGGGAACCTTCTCCCAGACGCCCTGGGCCGTGGGAGATGGGAGAGGGGCACGGGCCTTTATAGGGAAGTGGAGAAAACTCGCTATGCAGCTAATTAGAAAGTGCCATGAAGCAAGTCCAAACTCTACGGCTCTCCAAGCAGTGATGACGGCTTCTATGCTGGCCTGCCTGCTCTCCCACAGGTGTGTGCATCCTCCGAGGTCTGCGGCTGGCTGGGCCTCATTCTTTGTTCAGCCTATGCTCTTGTAACTGAATATCAGTTAATAACTTTTCATAATAATGTAGCCTGGATCAGCTTCGAGGTCCAATGAGAGGCCCTGAAAGCTCTCTCTTGGGCAGACTCCCACTGCCTCTCCAGCACACCTGCTGGGAGATGCAGCCATGGCCATCCCCAGGGCAATGGTGACATCCTCAACTCACAGAGGGCCAGCTGCAGTGCAAGAGGGGAGGCAAGGACACAGAGTTCTTTCTTCAACAGTAACTTGTCTCCCTCGGGATCTGCCAGAAGGGTTGGAGTCCTGTGACTGAAGGAAAAAAAAAGGGCCAGAGCTTTTGACTTAAAGAATATTTTAAGGCAGGTTCCAGCAGGCCATCCCTGGCTTACAGAAATTGATTTATAAGCACCCCTGAGAGGCCTAAAGTCAATTGGGATAGTGAGAATGGCTGAGTCAGTCTTGTGACCAAAGGAAATCACCCTCCCCATTAGCTGTGGACTTCCTCCTCTTTGGATCCCTCACCTACTCTACCTCTTTCTTAAGGGCATCCTACTAATCTTTCTTCTGCCCCCTCTGCCCAGTGGCAGTGACTGAGGGAATGGAAGCCCTCCTGGCCACGGTTGACCTGCCCCACAGCCCACGAGGCTTCCCACTCTGCCCAGATGTTTAGCAGTGCTCCTGGGTTCCCGGGGAGCTGTGTGTCTCTGATCCTACTGAAATCTGTCTGATCATGAGAATCACCACGAAACTTTTGAAAAATATTCCTGTCTGGATCTCATTGCAGACTCAAGGAATTGAAATTTCTCAAGCGAGTGCCAGAAATGTCCTTGACTCATTCAGTTATGGGCAATAACTATCTTCACGAGCTCGTGATGGTGCTTTGCATAAAGCAAGACTACTCTCATTTGACACACATCGGCGTTTTTTCCTCATAAGTTCAGTGGGGGGAAAAGAGTGAGGAGAAGGCTTTTTGAGCCTCAAGTGCCCTGTCCATTGTTACCAAGCAGAAAAACATCCTTTGAAAACTGCCAGAAACAGAGAGGTGAAGGGAGGCAGGAAGCCCTCTGTTCAACTTGACAGTCACCTGGCAAGGGAGAGGTGGGTCAGGTTGAAGCCACAAGGGGGTAGGCAGATGCCGCCTACATGCCTGAGCAGGAAACGAAGTGATGGAGGGGTGTCGTGTCCATGAGCTTGCCTGGAAGGAGGCTCTCAGCCCGGAAATGATCCTGTCCACTCCACTGGGCCAGACCTACCATTGTCCCTGCAGATGAGGCCTGGGAGGCAGCAGAGCAGAGGACATTCTGCATTTATCATCCTCACTTGCTCCACATCCCAACACCAAGTACAGAGGCTGGCCATGCTCAGCCAGTAGTTATTAAGAGCTAACATTTATTTAAGTATTTACAGTGATTTAAGAACTGTGCTAACTCATTTAAATGAGTTGTATTATCTCATTTGCTCTGAACAACAACACTGGAAGATAGACACTATTTTAATTCTCGTTTTAGGGGTGACACTGAGGCAGGCTGAGATCAGGTTATTTCCCCAGGGTCTTTCTCTGAGGGAGAGGAGAGCTGGGATTAGAGCCGAGGTCATGGCCTGGGCTTCCCCGCTTGTTGGCTCTTGGTCTTACTCTGTTATAGCCCACGTGGATGGCAGGGTTTGTTCCAAAATTTAGTCCCTAAGCTAAGAAACATTACGAATCACATAGGCCTTTGTGAATGTCCTTAGAGCCTGACCCTAATATGTGACACTATCCCTACAGAAAATTGTCCTCCAAGCACAGGCCTTAGGAAATCCTACTGGAGCCTAGCCCGGAGACTGAAGGCTAGGCACTGAGGCTCTCAGTGTTCCTGAAGGCTGTTCTCTCGGATGAGGTTCCCAAGAAATGACACCTAAAGGAAGGTTTGACTACATACTGTGCTGGCTCTTAGAACACCTGACCTCTGTTCCTCCCCTTTCTCTCTCCTTGAGATAGTTTTAGGGATAACTCAGAGGTCAGATTAATTCTGACTAAGACCTGAGTGTAGTGGGTCAGAGGCTAAAGGGAGACTACTCTCCTGCCAGCCCGGTGTCTGCACTGTTTCCTGAGTGATGCAGCCAACTTTGGGGCTGGTCTCCCTCCAGTTGGCCTACTAGACCCTTCTTGCGGGGATCCAAATCTTCACAGAGGCCCTGGATCTAGCCTACCGGTTGCCAGAGACCTTTCAACAGGAATTTAGGGCACAGACAGAACCCTCTGTGATTCTTGAGGACATGAGAAAAGTTCATGGTCAGAGGCCAGAGTGCGAAGGTTGTCTGCTTTGCTCCTTTCCACTCCGGGTCAAACATATGCACCCTCTTCAAACTCCTCTGGGCCAATGGGAGGCGGACATTCTGGAGAAACCCTATAAACATTGTGTTAAGCAAGCTGACTTGACAAGAGAGGGATGACTCCCCCTTCAGGAATGTTTTATAACAGAATGTGAGAGGGAGGGACTCTGAAAGAGTGGGCATGGTGGGGGAGCGTCTTCATTCAGGAAGGCGCCTGAACATCTCACAGTCACAAGGGACAGACAGCCTTTGCTTCCTAAGCAACGTAAGCAAGCAGAGGTAACAGTGACTTCGGAACCAAAAAAAAAAAAATTCCCTGTTACATTCAGCTAAAACCCTTTTTGATCCTGGTTAACATATATGAGTGAATGTCCACTGGTGCCAGGATTAAGCACTGGCCTAAAAATGTTGAAAGTCGTTGGTTTATGCTGTAGACAAATAGAATCTTCAAGTGAGAAGCATGTGTGTGTGTGGGGGGGGAGGGTATGTATGTGTGTGTGTGTGAGAGAGATGAGAGTGGTGTTTTTTGTGTGGTATATGTGTATGGCATGGTGTTGAGGGTGTGGTGTGTGTGTGTGTGTGTGTGTGTTGTGAGATATATAATGTGATAGTGTGCTGTGAGAGTCATGTGTGTAGCATGGCATAGGGTAGGGATGGTAATGATGGTGATGTGTGGGGTGTGTATGGTGTGGTATATGTGTGGTACAAATGTAGCATGATGGTGGTGACAGTGAGTATGAATGTGTGTGGTGTGACCATAGGTATTGTGAGCACCCTGGAGGGAAGACTTCTTGAGTCTAATGAATTAAGTGAAGCAGCACATTATGTGTGAATAGCAAACATCCCTAGTATGCTTCTCCTGGTACCCATTCTCCACCACAGATGAAGTCAGACAGACATCCTGAGCTGGGGAGAGAAAATGTTTGATGACATAAGTTCTGGAGATTTATTTGTAAGAAAATTATGAGTGTGTTCATCTTTGTCTCCCTGGAAACATGAACGGTGTTCTGTGTAGACAAGAACTGCCATGTTATAAAGGGATCTGGTGGAGGAGAATGTTTTTAGGCTGTGGCCAGCAAGTTCTTGCTTCTCTCGTTTTTACCTCAGCAGGCTGTGACATCGCCGTGGGGCTGCCCCATCGCCTCCTCCTGGTGTGGCTGGCACTGGGCCGAGGCTGACTCTTCTTGTCCCATTGGGGCGATAGGGAAAGCACTGACCTTCACAAAGCCAGGTGGGGTCCCAAGAAGGGCAAACACTAGAAAGCAGTAACCAGTTCTGCCACCTCTTGGTGATTCCCAGACCAGTTCTGCATAATACACACTCAAGACCCAACGACCTCATATCCCCCAAGGATTTCTCTGGGGTTGTACATTAGGATCTGGGATCCCTGATTTCCTTCTTACTTCCAAGCAGTTTTCAGAATTGAGTTTACTTTACCTGACTGGTGGTGGTGCAGTAGATATAGAGTCGACCTGGGACACTGAGGACCCAGGTTCAAAACTCTGAGGTTGCCAGCTTGAACACAGGCTCATCTGAGTTGAGCATGGGCTCACCAGCTTGAGCATGGGGTTGCCAGCTTCAGTATGGGATCATGTCTGTGGCTTGAAGCCCAAGGTCGCTGGCTTGAGCAAGGAGTCACTGGCTCGGCTGGAGCCCCCCCAGTCAAGGCACATATGAGAAAGCAATCAATGAACAACTAAAGTGCTGCAACTATAAGTTGATGCTTCTCATCTCTCTCCTTTCCTGTCTGTCTCTCCTTGCTTAAAAAAAAATTGAGTTTACTTTGCCATATTGTCCAGAACAGGGACAGATTTTTACTCTTGATTATTCATTTTGTAACCAGCCACATAGCTCCCTTATTTGTTCTAGTTGTCAAGGATTCAGAGCCATTATTTGACCCTCTTACCTTATATGATTTGGTATTACAAGAAACTCTGATAATCCAATTTATTTCCATTTTGAATGTAATTCATTTTATATACCAACATATTTGTGGATTTCTATAATCTTAATTTTTAAATTTATTTTTCAATAATAGTTGACATATATTTGTTTCAGGTGTACAACATAGTGATTAGACATTTACATACATTATGAAGAGATCACTCTGATAAGTTTAGTAGCCATCAGACATCATACATAGTCCTTAAATGCAAAGTTTAATATAAATGTTTTACAAGGTCACCAGAGTATGCCTATGCATGGATCTCTTTTTCCCAAATAATATGTATCCTTTTGATTAGAAGTATCAAGTCTTTCTGCAGGGACATTACTGTTGTTCTCTCCTGGAAAAAAAATGTCTTCCTACATTTGTTCTCTGTGGCTGTTATAGATTGGCTCATTGTATAATTTTCTTCATTCTTTCCCTGTGAATAATGGATAAACTTCTTACCTTATAACTTTCATTTATTAATTTAGTATCTAGCTTGCTGTTTATTACCTCTATTGCCTCCATTGCATCTTGAATTTGCTAATTTTTTAAATTATTAAAGCAATTTTTAATAGTCTCAGATTGTCTTCTTAGATCTCTGGTTACCTATAGGAATCATACTTTTTCATAAGTCCTTTTTTTGTTTCTTGAGGGCAGGGATAGTATTTGCTCTGAATCTTAAGATTTTGTTTTTAATCACTTTATCTTGGTGTACATCCAGTGACCTTCCTCCATCTTTCCTCCTTTCCTCCTTTCTTCTCAACCACAGAAGGAAGTCTATGCATGTCTAATATTAGATGTTGAGATAGATTTTTATCAGATTGTATAGGTACTGGTCCAAATATTTTAGTTCCAGACTGAAAGAGAAGACTGAAAGTTTGTATTTTCTCTCGTCTAATTTAATAAAACTGAGGTTCTTCTTGTCTGTTAATTGCAGGGAGAAAACAAGGTTAGAGGCAGCCATGGCAGGTGAGTTACACTTTGGGAAGCATTTCCTGTGCATGCATGTTGTGACACACTGAAGTTAACTGCTTTTATTTATTGAATATAAGGCGGAATCAATGTCCCAGTTTACCAGGCTCTCCAGTCTACATTAGGTGACACTGTAGCAAGATCCCCAGGGTGAGCTGGTTCATGTTGCCCCTAAATTTACCCCTCTTTGCCCTCAAGCTCACCCCTCCCCTTAGCACCTGTTACATTGACCTTGAAGGTATACTTTGACTTTGTGGGTGATTACAGACACTTCCTCCTAGTTGTGTTTTCTTTTTTCACACGTTTGACAGACTACATTTCCAAAATGGCCACATGCCATCCTCTTCCAGAACTTTGTAGCACTACCTATCACAAAAAGACATGTAGTTCCCTTACTGTTGATAGTAATCGGTCTCTATGAGTACAATAAAGTGGAAATGACACTGCATGATTTCTGATGCCGGCGGTGGGGATGGCAGAAGGAGATCTGGGTATTTTGGAGAGGAGACATGGGATTATGAGGTCTGGTTTAGATATGTAAAGTTGAAGATGCCTGAGATACACATGCCAACAACGAAGTCATTGGCTACATGAGTCTAGACTTCAGGAGGGGAGGTTCAAGCTGGAAGACGTACCTTTTGGAGTCATTGCTGTAGGATGGCATCTGAAGCCATGGGAGTAGATGAGAATACCTAAGGAATCTATATGGGTGGAGAATGTGTTTTGCACTGAACCCTAAGGAGCTTTATTCCTTAGATGGTAGGTGGAAAAAAAGATTCAGAAAAATAGCCTGATGCTGAGTGGTCACTGAGGTTAAGAAAAAAATAGGAATGTGGTGTCCTGGAAGCCAAGGGAAGATACAGAGGCCATGGCTAAACATGTGCAGTACTGACGAGAGTTGAAGGATGGGATAGTAAAGAACTCACTGGACTTGACGAGATAGAGGTCATCTTGGACATTGACAAGAGAGAGCAGATCAGTGAGTGAATGGGAAGTGAGAAAGTAAAGGGGATGCATGAAGATAATTATTTTGAGTTGCCCTCTAGTGGAAAGCAGAGGGTTGGTGGTGTAGCCAGATGGAGATGGGGGGGTCAAATGGATTTTAAAATTTGGGCAACACTGAACATATTTGTATGCTGATGGGATGTATCCATCAGAGACAGAGATTGATGATGAATGAGACAGAATATTGGAAAGAATAAAATCACCAGAGAGTCAGGCTCCAGAGTGTAAGTTCTAGGGCACAGCTGGACCCTGATGGGAGACAAGACAGAGTTTTGTTCTGAAAAGTCTGCTGCAGATACTGCTGCACAGATCACCTGTTTGTATTGATATTATCCCACATCTCTAATATGTTCTTAGGAAAAAATTGCCAGGCTCAAGGCCATTTTTTAAGACTTGTGGCTTATTAGTAAGGCTGCATCCAAGAAAATTTTATTAACTTCTCATTTTTATTTTACCCCTCTTTGTGTATTTTAAAATATATTTTATGTTTTAGTCATGATAAGTTTTTTTTGTTTGAATGTTCTGCCATTGTCTTTTGTATATTTTTAAAGTTGGAACACTGATGATCACTAAAATGTGTGTAAAAGTTTTTATATATTAGTTATTCCTTTTGCTATATTTATGACATATCTATTTCCCAGTTTGCTGTTTGTTTTTGTTTTTTTTTTTTTTGCATGATGCTTTTCTATCCATTTTCCCTTTGTCATTGCTTTTGTCTTTGAAAAGAATTTTTTCTCCCAATAAACAATACTTTAAAAATTGATTTTGAAAGCACAAGAATGCTGTGATCTACATAGACTGACCTCAGTACTATGAACATATAGCTCGAAATGGAGCAGTTTACCTAACCCATTGCATTTCCAGCCCCGGGAAATGAAACATTCTTAAGGAAGATGCATCATATTTCATGTGTGCTTAACAGCAAATAACAAAACTCAAAATAGCTACATCTAAACAGTTGGCCAGAGAAACTTTCAAATGAAGTTTGTGCAGCATCAGAAGCTAAGCCAAATAACAACCAACCCACATCATAAAACCCAAAAGGCTACATCGAATTACCAATTTTCTGTGTAAACTTGCTTTTCAATTGTTTATCTGATGAAGTATTCTTTTATTTCACCCGGAGAAACTTTTGCTCTTTGATCATAACTAACTAATTAACTAATTTTACCCCTTCCTCTCTCTTTCCCTTCCTTCCTTTGTCCTTCATTGCCAATGTGCAGCATAGGAAATTATAATGGACCATTAGTTATTATCACAGGAAAAGTAGGAGTTGCTAGTCTCTGAGTAGGCGGAGAAATAAAACAGGAGTCAGGCATAGGTGCTCACTTTTCTCCCTAGTGTCAGTGGTTCAGCCAATCCAAAGGAAGAATCATAGCTTGATACCCAGAAGAATATCAAGTCTCTCATGGTGGGGGTACCACTAAAAACCACTTTTTGAAGGAGTTCTTCTGAGGTCTTCATCACCTGCTGTTCCCTCCCCTCTCTTATTTACTTGACACGTCCTCCTCTTTTCTACCAAATAGCATTCCTACACCTGAACAAGATGGCCCCTGTCCTGGACCCCTACTGTAGGGACCTGCTCTTATTTTTCTTCCCCTGCCCATGAACTGGAGAATCCACAGGCTAAGGGGTCATACGCACCTAAAGCCCACTCCTTTTCCAAAAGTGCACCATGTAATCAGGCAGGATTCCCTGCCCTAAAGATGCTGAAACTTCATGGACATCTTCCCTGGGTCCAGCCTCTGGTGCTGAAGTGCTCCTTTTAGGTCTGAGTAGTAGCCATGAGGGACTGCTTGCAAGGGGTGTGGATGAAGCTTGGACCCACAGGCAGCGTATTTGTACACATGAGTGAATCCCTTGGTGCTGTGGGGACTGTCAGGGTGGGAAGAGAAAGGGTGTGGGTTGGGTGGCCACTCTCCTTGCATTAATGCATTCTAGAGCTCTGAGGAGTTAAATTTACCAACCCTGGACTTCCAGTGTACCATAAAGATATGTTTTTTCAAAGGAGGAGCTATTACATATTTTACTTAATAGTCTGTTCACTTGATGTCCGGTTGATTTATGACTTTTAAGTACTTAGACATACAGTATTTGATCTTCATTTCTCCTTTCTGCCCTTGACCCTGCAAATGTTGGAGTGGGTTTGTCTATGCCCACTCCTCCATCTATTTTCTTTTTTTTCTGCTTCTCTTTCCTTTTCAGCCAGTCTTCTCCGCTGAGCCATGTTGTTGGGGTGTGCTGGGGTCTGGTATTGACCTTCAGGACTTCTGTTTCCCTACCTGTTCTGAATCATTTTCCCACCTTGCCAGCTTGAGAACCCTGTACCTAATGATGACTATTTCTGAAGGATAAACAGAGACCTGTATATGGCACGGAAACCGTTACTTAACACATGAGCAAGTGAGAACAAACGCTAACCACCTCACATAGGCTCAGGTGTGTCCCTCTCGCCTATTTGCTCTGTCCAAACTGTCACCTACCTCCGTGTGCCCCTCCTTATATCATTATGGGGGAGTGGTAGGTAGGAAATGGGCTGGGCATACCTGTTTAGCCACACTTTAGTTTCCATAGACTCTAGAGTGATTTCCTTGATTCCCACTGTCAGGGTTTCTAGAAAGCAGTGGTTCTAGAACTTTCGCATGCAGCAGAATCCTCAGAGTTCCTGAATCGGTAGGCAGGAATGGGGTTGGGCCCAAGGATTTGTATGTCTAACCATTTCCCAGGTAATTCTCATGCTACTAGCCCAGGTCATACTCTGAGAACCACTGCTGTAGATCATCAAGTTTTATTGGGTTTTTCCTGTTTGACGCTCTGTTGCTAATGTGAAATTGCTTTCAACTTGTGATCCATGAGCACACTCTGACTGTACTTGGAACACTGCACAGAGGCAAGAAAAGTGATTTGGGACTGTGGCTCTTAATCCCACACACCCCTGGCCCTCTGGACAAGCAGGCTGCTTAGTTAGCAATGGCAGGGAAGTTCTCCCACAAAGGCAACTTGAGCCTCATTTGGCAGAATATAAAGCAGCCTTGGCCATATCCTCTCCTGCAAGCTTCTCTTTAATTGCAAAAATCTGGGTGGCCTTCACACAAGCTGTTTGTACAGCAAAGGATAAGAGATAAGTTTGGTAACCTTGGAAGACCCAATCTCTTTGTTCCCAGCCTCCAGAGAAGCAATGCCCAGAGGAACAAACACTGTGTGTGGGAAAGCAGAGGGGAGCTCTGAAGGGTGGACTGGACAGGACAAGGAGGGCGTGGCTTTTCTTAAGAGTAAATGTCTCCTGATCTGCCTAAAACCACGTCCTGCTGTGTGAGAGTTCATTAGGTGGAATTCCATAAATGACAATATTCTAAATCTCCTTAACTAGACTCCGGGCCATGATTCTTCTTACTAGGCTATAATCATGCAGAAAAACAATCTTAGCTCCAACCAGTGGGTTAGAGCAGCCAGTCCAAAAAAAAAAAATGGCTCTTAAAGTGAACCTCTTGGGGATTTGCATCTTGCAGGAACAAAGAATTCTCCCTCCACAACTAACCTCATGGGCCTCAGAGCATTGACTCAAGCAGTGTAAGCTCCGTCACAAGCCGGGCTGCCTAGAATCCAGTTGGTACTTGCCCACTTTCTCTTGTGCAAATCTATAGGCCAATCATTGACTTTGTTTTCCAACCCCACCTTTTCCAAGTGACTTCTGTTGTGGGTTGCCCTGAGAGTCTATCATGCTGTGAGAGCCTCCTCTGCAATGAAACAGTTTCAGTTTCATAATAACAATAAGAGCAATAATAGGTGCTGCTCAGTGAGCATAAACTCTACATCAGGACCCATGCCAAGCATTCTTCATCCATGATATAATATAATCTCTACAATAATCCCAGGAAATTGGGCTTACATCATTCCCAATCAACAGATGAAGAAACCAAGGCTCAGGAGTTAAATAACTTGCCCAAGATCCTGCAGCCAACAAGAGGTAGAGCCCTGCTGGAACCCAAGCTTATACCAATGCCCATGCTTTTATATTTTGTATTTGATAAATGTTTATTAATTTAGGTCCATCAATATATCTACATGTGCATAAAGAAGAATTTCAGAGGTAGGTTCTAACCTCCTAAGTTATTTAGAAACAGGAAACTCATTTAACCAAGTGATCCATATTCTAGCCAAATTAGTTAAATGGTTTGTTAGAGTATAAACAGTACTCAATTACTTGCATTATAGCATTAGTGGAAATGGAAATTATGTATAATCAATGCAGCTGTGTTTGTGAGGAGACTCCACTGCCTGGTACATGAAAATGTGGCATCAAGAACATGCTGGGTTGTGCCAGGGTGGAGGCAAAGTGTCCTTTTCTAAAAGTGTGTGGCTCACATTGTTCCTGCAGCCTGTCCCCCACGACAAACTTCACTTCTTGCCAAAGCAAAGCCCATGCTCTTAATGTCATCTGCATGGTCTGTGGTGACACACAGAGCAGATGTACAGCTCCAGGGGAAAGGTCTTATAACCGACATGGGAATGGCAGTTCCTGGCCTTATGAGTGAGTCAGAGGGAGACAGGACTAGCTTCTCAGATGAAGCTGAGAACCAAAAAGGTTCTCATGAATGAGGACAAGGAAGTCTCCACCCCATCCCAAGCGTGGTGCAGACTTGGGCTCCTTGCACTGTCCCAGGGTGGAACCAGTGTTAATTGAAAGAGAGCCAAGACCCCAATTCTGCGGCACATGAAGGAGCTGTGAGACCTGAATGTTTGTGTTACATGTGGTGTGGAAAGCTTCCAGTGTGGGAACCTGGAGGCCAACCTAAAAACCTGTCCTGATTGGCAAATCCTGGGGGTTCAGGCAGAGATACCCGTGGGGACACTTCTAAATAATCTCCTGATTAGCTTACGGAGCAATGGGAGGGCAGGCCCTCGTAGTCCTGCTCCTTCAGCCTCATGAATGCACAGGTGCTTTGGGGAAGCCTTCAGGGTCTGTGGGATGTGCAGCATTTGCTTGTAAATTCCAGCTCTGAGTTTGGGTGATTACCTCCTTCCCTACTCCTCCCTCCATATTTCCTCCCACTATTCCCAGGAAGTGACCAAAGCCCACAAGTTATCCCCCTTTCTTGATAGCAACTCATTCCTATTCTCTTACTTAGAAGTGTTAATAATTGTACAAATATTGATCAACTTATGACCTATGCAACTTACGACCATTCGACTTTATTGACCACAATTGCTAGCCGTGACTGCTCCGCGTCTGGCAGTGCAAGTGTTGCCCAGCTGGGTTTACGACAGTGCGGACCAGCTCCGGCAGCACTACCATCTCCACGTGCACCATTTCAACTGTTATCCCAGACTCAGTACAGCAATTTGTGTTTTGTGTCTTGGATATTTTTCATCAAACCCCTCCCAAGATGTCTACCAAGAGGAAATTGTCTTTGCAAATATTAAACCAGTTGTACTGGTAATGCAGTGTTTTACTTAAACCTGACTAATGTAAAAATAAGAAACAAAATAGTGTAGAAATGATACAAATGGCATAAAATGAATAAAGAAAATTATGATATATAGCAATAATGAAAGAAAATTATGATAAAATATGACTTAAAGATTTTTATAACATCATTTCACAGTACTGTACATATAGCCTACTCAACTTATGACAAAATCGTGTTACGACCAGTCTGTCAGAACCAGTCGTGGTCATAAGTTGAGCACTAGCTGTATTCAGATATTCAATCCTTAGTTTCTATGGTAGAAATGGCCACAAAAACACAGATTTTGGGATGACCAAGTCTAGCTTTCTTTGGTGGCAGTCATCGGAGGCACTGTCCTCCAAATATTCCTGTCAAGGCTTGAGGTCCAAACAATGTCTAGTCCACAATCCCACTAGTTTGCCCAAGATTATTCCTTTGATTCTGCCCTTCATCATGATGTCCTCCTTATTTCTGTCCCACATGGAAGCAGTAATTCCCTTCTCGCAAAGTCCCACACCTCTTTATCCTTCTCTTATGGCACTTGTCACTTTCCAGTTGTATGGTTCTTTTTATGCACTGTCTCATTTCTTCCTAATAAGTTCCTTAATTCCAAGTCCAAGGAAAAGGAAAGGCCCTGAACCATACCCTAACTGTCAAGTTATCCACGCTATAGAGGTATAAAAACCACATGAACAAGAACGACAACCTTTTTCCTTTTCCACTTTGAAATCACTCCCTTCCTTCTCTTCCAGTTCCTAGGTCCCTTTTGGAACACAGTTTAAATACCATAGAGATTTTGTTCAAGCAGATAGACGTGTGTGTGTGTGTGTGTGTGTGTGTATGTGTGTATGTTTTGGGGTCAACTTATGTCAATCTTCTTCCTTGAATAAAGGAATGGGGGTGGGCCACAGGAACTGCTTTAATTCTTGCTCCAGATGTTAATGAGACAAACAAAGGCCTACCTAATGCAGATGAAAAAGGACAACCTGTGTTTCAAAGCTAGTCATGGTGCCCCACCTTCTTGTTTAGGGCAGGACTGAACTTTGATCTTCTCCTTAGTGTTACTCACTATTTACTTTTCAAGAGTTTCTGTGTCTGCCTCTTTTCCAGTTCTTACTAACAACCAACACAATTTCTACCAGTGAGGCACTCCCTGAGCTCGAAGGTGATTGACACCTCCAGGCAGGAGATGGTTAGTTCAAAAGAAGCTCCTGGAGTAGGGAAAGAGTATTTTTGCCAGGGAGCTTTTGATTTTTGAGAATTAAAATCCTTTCAAGGAAGCTCAGGTCAGTAAGCAGTTTATAACAGAATGCAAAGGAATCTTACCAAAACACACTTTAATGAAAGACAGTAGGGCCTTGAGAGATTGCATCTCTCTTCCTTGTCTCTACACATTCACTTCGACTTGATCTGCAAACCCTCTTCCTGATTCACTCATCTACTTGCAGGTGGTTACCAAGGCCACTTGCCAATAGCTTTCCCATTCCCCGAGTCTATATGATGTTGTGTTTTCCCTCTCCATAGATAATTGACTCAATCTCTGAGTCCCAATTCCAAGTCCTTGGAAGAGTAAATATGATTGAATTTGCTTGGATCAAGTGTTTTTTAAGTCTAATACTGTGGGAGGGATGTGAGCTGGGAAAATGAGGGAGACAGGAGAAATTTCTGAGGTATATATGGGTTGTACAATCTCCTTAAAGAGATGTAGGTAGGAGATAAAGTTGAATGTCAATGGAAAGATGCAAAGTCAGTATATACTCTGGGCCAGCCAGAATATGAATCAAAGTCATGCCACCATTTCAACATAATATAGCTAAACTTTCAATGATCCTAACTGGCCCAGGAGTTAGTTCACTTTCCAATTAAGTTTCTGTATTCAGTGATGAACTGCTGAACTAGACAGAGAAGGACAAAGTCTTTGGAATAACCTTATCAGTAGTCTATTGTCAAATGGTCACTATATTAAGGGATTTTGCCTTCAAAGAGAACAATTTATTTCTGTGCATGATTCACAGATCCTTCATTTGGAAATGATTTGAATTACAGTTTCTTACTCAATTTAGGTTTAACAAAACAGTTTGCATTTCTGAGTTCCCAAAGCATATTTCTTGAGGTTTTACAACTATTCTTTCAGTTTTTCAGGGACTGGTAACTGGAGAATGAAATTGGGAAGTTTTGACCACTAAATGTAAGAAAGGAAGAATAGCAGTGTCTGTATTTTCCTGAAAGGTTTTCTGGGCTACAGCCTCTTTTAGAGCAGCAGTTCTGTCTTGCTCTGTGATGTTCTCCCAAAGACCCTGCATCACTGTATGTGCCATATTGACTGATTGATTAAGTGACTGAATAACCTCTAGAAATAGTAATAACCACAGCAACCACAACCATTTTAGTGGTGACTTATCAGAACTCCCTAGCATTTCATATCCATTACGTTATTTAATTCTCACTGTAAAACTGTGACAATGGCATTATCTTTTTACACAGAGAAAAAAATGGGACAATTTGATTGTGTTTGTCCTTTTATCCTAATAGCACTGTAGACTTAGGTTATATCTATACAAGGCCCAACAGCTGGTCAGATCTAGGCAATCTGAGAGCTTACATATGCAAAGCAGTTTGGCAAACTGGGTTTTTTTCTTTTAAGATTTTATTTATTGATTTTACAGAGAGAGTAGGGAGTGGGGAATGAGAAGTATCAACTCCTAGCTGCCTCACTTTAGTTGCTGCTTACTTGTTGCTTGTCATATGTGCCTTGATCAGGCAAGCCCAGGATTTTGAACTGGCGACCTCAGCATTCCAGGTCAATGCGTTATCCACAGCATCACCACAGGCCAAGTGGTAAACTAATTTTTATTTGTGTTAGAGTGTCTTTGCTTATACAATCCAGTGGTTATTTCTCATAATCACTATTTATATATTAACATCTTCTTACTCTGTACAAAGTAAAATAGAAATTTCAATACAAGGCTTGTTTTGAGCTATGTATGCCATGAGTTAATTCAAAACAATACATTAGTCTATAAAACCACAGGCATGATCAGTGTCCCATAAAGGAAAAAAAAAAGGACTTTGTAGCTAGTTATACATAAAAATTGATGTGCGAGCTCCAATAAGTTGCATAAAAACAATATCAATGAGGCAATATTATTCCCCACACGATGTAACACAGTTTTAAGACCAGCATTCCAAAGTGTTCCAGTCATTCTTTATAGGATTTAAATAATAAAGGAAAAGAAATTTCTCACTTCTAATAAAAATATTATTTACAATTGCCTGCTAATATAAACTGCATTATTGATCACTGTGTTCTAGTAAATATCATTTTATTACTATTTACAATGGCATGCTCAACATTCTTCTTATGAGACTTTAGTTAGAAATAACTTCACTGATCACTCCAAGGTGAAAATCAATGTGATGTGCTGGGCAAAAAAGTAAGTTGGAAACTTGAGCGCTTTGAAGAATGCTAAACTCTTTTAAGACACTTGAGTGTTTTGAAGTAATTTATTGGTATCACCTGGGGCTTATAGTGGAAACTTTATTCTCTGGCTTTGGTGTCTATAAGTTTGAAATGGGACTAACATTTGTTTTCAAAATAGTAAATTTGATCTTTTATTCCCCTCTTAACACAAGCATTGTGGTCACCTCGACATGCAGGCGGTGTTGTTTCTTTCTTTTACTTCATCAGAGTAGGAAGGCCAGGTCATGCTACAGAGCACAGGAGTTTGGGGTCAAAGGTGGTTTTAAGTCCAGAGTTTACTAGTTTGTGACCTTGGTCAAAACAGTTACCCTCTTTGAGCTCCAGTTTTATCATCTATAAAACAAAGATAACAATTATCTCCCTGGGAAGCAATGAGAATGAAATAAAATAATTTAATCAAAATGTCTGGCATAACAGGTTCTCAGGAAGTCATTTTTCTTCTCTACAATATTATGTAAGGTGTTGTAATCAACAGTTTCTGATGGTTTGGAGAAAAAATCCCTCCTGTTTCAGGGAGATGTTTCAAGAACACATGAAGGATTATTGCTTTGTTGGTTCATACGTAGTGATTAGAGTGATTTCTTCTTTTTCCCCCATATTCCTCTGTTCACACTTTTATTCATTTTTTCACCAGACTTATATTGATTGCCTATTAAGTTTTTGGAATATTTGAGAAAAACTGATATGTGGAGATAGGTAGGATTGGGAGTATCTCTTGCTGCTGTAAATCAGGGAAGTAAGCCTTTTCTTTATGAAATAAATGTGAATGTGAATATAAAGTTTAAACGTCTAGCAGTCACGCCTGGCCTGTGGTGGCACAGTGGATAAAGAGTTGACCTAGAACGCTAAAATCACCAGTTCAAAACCCTGGCTTAGGCCTGATCTGTAGTGGTGCAGTGAATAAAGAGTCCACCTGGAGCACTGAGGTTGCCGGTTCGAAACCCTGGGCTTTCCTGGTCAAGGCACATATGGAAGTTGATGCTTCCTGCTCCTCCCCCCCTCTTTCTCACTGTCTCTTCCTCTTCCCCCCCCTCTGAAAAATTAATAAAGTCCTTTAAAAAAAGTTATATTTCATCTTAAAAAAGAACAAACCCTGGGCTTGCCTGGTCATGGCACATATGAGAGTTGATACTTCCAGCTCCTCTCCACCTTCTCTCTCCCTCTCCACTCTCTATCTCTATCTATCTGTCTCTCCTCTCTCTAAAAAAAAATAAAAAATAAAATAAATGTCTAGCAGTCACTAGCACAAATCTGGGCAGGTGACCTGGACTGGGGTGGGGGGTTATATTAGTTTAAACTCTCACTTTTAAGGAGTCTTGTTACCTTTGGCCAGTTACTAGTATCCTTTGACATTCTTTTTATTGGTGATATATTTTTGGTATCAAGAATTACATTTTAAAAAGTAGTTGGAGCAAAGAGTCAGAGAAGGAGATTTTCTTATTTTCACTGTAGTAGCTGCCAAAATTATCAGAGCACTTACTTCTTATAGTTCCTAAGTCATCATTAGAATAAATATGATCCCTTCACGTGTAGCTCCAAGTTATTATTTTTTTTATTAATTAATACTTTTTCATGCTGGTGAGCCATTCTGAAGATGACCCTACTAAAATTGACCAAGACCTGTTTGGGAGCATTGCTAAAAGGGCCAGTGGGAAACAGAAGTCACCAGTGTACACAGGTACAGCTTGTCCTTTGCTGCACATTTATAGCCACTATTCCTGAGTGTTGGAAATGGTCTAACAGTTGGAACCAGCCAGGGAGAAGAATTTTATTCATTATTCATTGTTGTGCTATCAAACTGGGTCATCAGCTGTCATGGTTTCCTGGTCAAGAACAGCCTGTGCTCAGGACTGGAAGAATGTTCTGCCCTCCTCCTTTCACATTCTGAACAAACAGCTTCAAGCACCTGTGTTTAAAAGGATGGTTCAGCTCATCCACAACTGAGAACACATTTAGGATCATTCAAGTCCCTGGGCCTATTTTGGCTGAGATGTGAGACAAAACAGTCCTCTTGTGGGAACCAGTTCTGTTGTCTCTCTTGCCTTTTAAAGTCATTCATAGCACACTAAACAATTTGGAATGTCTTACCCATCATTCAGCTAGGTTTTGTTATTTTGTTGGCTCTTCATCTTCAGTCTCTTCATATTTGCATTATTTAAAAGCTTTCCTAAAAATTTAGATGCTGCAGTTTAATATGAGCAACAAAGAAAGGGTTTCTTTAATTGGGTCAAGATTCATCTGACCATTTATTGTGGACCGTAAATGGCAAAAAGCCATTGTAGATTCGAGGCTTAGCAAAAGGCTAAGTTCTCCCCCCTCCATCTCCATATTGGCTATGATGCTGAGTATTTGCACCCACTCCACTTGCTTCCTTGGGTCGCTGGAAACAATTTACATCCCCTCCTTCTGACTCTTTGTTTTCAGGTGTTGGTAGATTTCACTAATGTATCCTGTTTTTGCCTTGGAAGAGTTCCTGTCTTAGCCTTGAATGCGCAACTTTGTATCAAGGTTCTTGATTTGCATATGACTATATAATAAAGCAAACTGGGGCTATGGGGCACTCGGATACTGCTAGGCATTTTGAAGAGTCCTCCCCATTCCATCGTTTTTTTGGTAAGTGTGTTTCCTTAATTCCGCACCGTTATTAGGAGCCGCGCTGGTCTGTGGCAAGTGGAACCCAAACAGACGACTTGAGTACGAGGAAACTAAAACTGAAGGAAGGTGACAGAACTTCCCAAAGTGAAGTGCGCACAGTGAGTAAAGAAAGTTTGTGGGGGAAAGTGTAATCGGGGGCAAAAGATTATGGGACAGATAGGGTAAAAAATAAGGGACCTTTATGTAGAAATGTTTCCGTATGAAGACAAATCATTGTCTGAAGAGTATCAGGGTGAACTGGAAACAGAGGGATGTGAATATGAGGATAACTTGGAGTCTGAGGATGACAGGGGGGATAAAAAATTTATGGCTATGGCTGCCTTAGCTGCGGGGCCTCCGCTGCCCTCAGCTCCTTCCTACATTCAACCCTCTGCTCCTCCATTCCCTTATCAGGCTGATTGCGGAGTTTATAGCTCAAAATATGGGAAATACCTTCTCCAACACGAAATGTAGGGGAAACAATAAATGATGGCTTTACCCATTTTCCTGTTGTGGAAAGACAGGATGATACAGGGAGACTAGTGCGAGAACATAAACCTGTACCTTTTAGAACTCTGAAAGAGCTTAAACTTGCTTGTGTTCAGTATGGGCCTACTGCCCCTTTTCACTTGGTTTATAGATACTATTAGGGCAAAGGCTCTTCCCCCAAATGACTGGAAGGTGATTGCTTGTGCTTGTCTCTCCGGGGGTGATTATTTGCTGTGGAAGTTGGACTTTCATGAAGGGGCTGTTGAGGTAGGGGAGAAATTTCAGCATAGTCAACCTGAGCCGCCGGTTACAGCAACTATAGAATTTGAGAATGGATAGGAGATTCAGGTATTAGGAAAGTTACAGCTTTTCCTGTCATGGTCTGATTTTCTTTAATGTTTTAACTATGATCTTCTGAACTATCATTTTGTTTCTTTCTTATTCTTTGCCTGGAAATTGAGGCAGGGGACCTGTGTTGGGTCTGACTATAGAAAATATCCCAGCAGCTGCCGAGAGCAAATTTTCTCAGGGAGATTTTGTTTAGTCACATCCTTCAGTCCCTCTGTCAGAAAATGCCCTGACTAATACCAGGCAGCATCTTTCTAATCTGGATGTGCTCTGAAATCCTGGGTTTCTCTCTGGTTTGTCTGGTTCATCTAATTCTTGTTTCTGTTTAGTCTTTGTTTAATGTTGTCTAAAATGTGTCTGTTTTTAAGGCCTGAATTAAGGTTTTTTTTGCATGCAAAAATTGGAAATGCTAGCTCTAATATTTAGAAAAAATAAAATGTTTTTAGAACTTGTAAGGAGTGCTCATTTAAATTTAAATAGAATAGAATGTAGATCCTTAAGACTTACTGATTTGGTTAGTGCATTGTGAGGTGTGTTCAGAGTTAGGAACCAAATAGCAATTTAAGTATTAGGATTGATCACAGTTATATGTTATACTTGTGTTTTTTTGTGCATAAATTGTCTTGTTTATGTGTAAGGTTATACTCAGTTAGGCAAAACAAAGGAATTGAGCAAAATTAAGCAGGGCCCTAATAAGTCATTTCAAGAATGTGTCTCACAGCTAATTCGGACAGTTAGAAGAGTAGTATAAGGATGCTAATTCTGCTTGTCAGGCCACATCCTGCAACAGGGGCCCCAAGGAAACTGGTGATTTGGCTCCTCTGATTTTGCCAATTGGATTTAAAAAAAAAAATAGGTCAGGAATGCCCTGAAATGGAACTAACAATACAAGGGTATAAATTTAAAGGACTTTTAGATACTGGGGCTGATGTATCTGTTATTGCTAAGCTACAGTGGCTCCTTCCTGGCCCACTCATGCAGCAGCCACAGAATTACAAGGTATAGGGCAGAGTAAATCCCCTCAACAAAGTTCTAGTTTTTTACATTGGGAAGATTAAGAAGGTCATTCTGGATTTTTTTCAGCCTTATGTGCTCCCAGTTAATTTGTGGAGTAGAGATGTTTTGAAAAATATGGGGGGCATTGCTTGTCAGTCCTAATAGTTTAGTTAGCACTCAAATGCTTGATCAGGGATTTTTGCCCACCAAGGGTCTAGGGAAAGAACAGTGAGGAATTCTCACCCCCATAGAAGTGGCATCCAATACCAGAAGATGTGGATTAGGATATCAAAATTTAGCATAGGGTGCTCGCTTCGGCAGCACATATACAAAATTTAGCATAGGGGCCTTGGTAGCTCCTGCTACCCCAATAATGCATTGTGAAGACCCAATTACTTGGAAATCAGATAATCCTGTATTGGTAGATCAATGGCCCCTTTCTCAAGAGAAACTTAGGGCAGGTGCTCAATTGGTACAAGAGCAATTACAGCTTGGGCACATTGAACCATCTAATAGTCCATGGAATACGCCTACATTTCTCATTTAAAAGAAATCAGAAACTGTTAGGAGACATTAATTGCCTTAGACCTTCCTTGAAATTAACTACCGGGGAACTGAAACCACTTTTTTGATATTCTTAGAGGCTCAGCTGAACCAGCTTCTCCTCGGCTACTTACACCTGCGGGACAACAAGCTTTAAAGACTTTAAAGCTTTTTTTAAAAAAAAAGCCTTGCAATAAGCACAACAAAAATGCATAAATCCTGAAGAATCAATTGCCTTACTAATGTGTCCTTCAAGTTACACTCCAACGGGACTATTGTGGCAAGCTTCAGGTCCTACTGAAGATTCATTTGGCTGTTACTTCTAAAAAAGTTTTATCTTCGTATTTTAATCTTGTCACCTCCTTGATTATCAAGGGATATAGGCAACTCTTACAGCTTATAGGTTTTGAGCCTCAAATTATTGTTGTTCCTTTTTCAAAGGATCAACAACAATGGCTCTGGGAAACTTCCACTAAATGGCAAATTGCTTTTACAAATTTTAGAGGGCAAATTGATTCTCACTACCCAGCTGATAAAATAGTTCAATTTTAATTAATTACTACATTTGTATTTCCTAAACCAATTGTTAATGAGCCCATTCCTGAAGCACCTACAGTCTTTACTGATGGATCCAGCTCAGGAATAGCAGGCTTAACAATCAATGGACAAGTTTATACTGAAATAGTCACCTTAAAATCAGCTCAAAGACTAGAATTACATGTCATTATCATGGCTTTTCAGCATTTGCCATATTCCTCCTTTAATCTGTATACAGACAGCAAATATTTACTTATGGTTGTTTCCACTATAGAGACTGCTGTCTTAGGGATAACTGCTGATGAACTATTTCAGCAGTTCCTCCTTCAAAGACTTGTAGAGCTCCATGTTTTATAGGACATATTTGAGCTCACTCCATGCTCCCTGGAGCTTTAGCACAAGGGAATGCCCTTGTTGATCAAGCTACCCAAAAGAAAATTATTTAGAGCAACCATGACAGATCGAGCAATTCAGTCTCATACTATCCATCACCAGAACGCTGCAGCCCTGTGTAAGCAGTTTCAACTTTCTCGGGAAGCAGCACGGCAGATTGGGAAATCCTGTCCGAGGTGTCCTATATTACAATCTGTCCCTTCGTTTGGAGTTAACCCTCAAGGACTCCTACTAGGACAACTTTGGCAAGTGGATGTTACTCATACACCTTCATTTGGCAAACAGTCCATTGTCCACGTTACAGTGGATACTTATTCTGGATTTATAGTAGCCTCTACTAGAACAGGAGAGGCTGCTATGCATGGTATAGCTCATTGTCTGTATGCATTTTCTATTATTGGACTTCTTGATGTGATTAAAGCTGACAATGTTCCTGCATATGTATGTAGCAAAAGCATTTACTGTATTTTGTCAAACCTTTCGAATTATGAGTATTTCTTAAAATCTTTAAAGTCAAGGTATTATTAAAGTGTACCCAGCAAATATTTAAGGTCAATTTTAAAAAGTATATAAAAGGGGGAGTCATATCCTGGAATTCCTGCAAATCTACCTTATCTTTAAAAAAAAAATTTTTTTTTTTGAATGCTGATGAACAGGAGGTGCCAAATCTTTTTCTCCTGCAAATTTCTACCCTCTTTTATTTGATCCAACTAATAACACTGTTTTGTCTTTTTCCAAATAGCTCCAGATATACGGAAAAGGTTTATATAGGCAGATGGGGATCCTCAAACCTCTCAGCAAGATCTTCTGAGCATGGATTTTAAGGTACCAAGAGGCAGAAAAAGCCCAAAAGAGATCAGGTGAAATACTAGCTCTTGGCATACACCCTCAAAAGGCTCCAGCGCCCCAACAGGGCCTCATAGAACTCCATCAGGACCCTGCTTCAATAGTGGAAAGGAAGGTCATTGAGCCAAAGCCTGCCAGGCTTACATGCCTTTGCTGTGAGGAAACAGGGACACTGGAAGGTAAGCTGCCCCCTCGCTCCTCTAAGGGAGGGTTCATTCTCTTCCAGCTCTGCTCCAGCCACTTGTGACCTAACCTTGCCCAGAATGCTGGGATTTGCCACTGAAGGCTGAAGGTGCCCAGGACCATCGGCCCCATCTATGACACTGTGGATGAGCCTAGGGTCTTTCTTCCAAGTAGCAGGTAAACTGATCTCATTTACACAAGGGCCACTTAACTATGTCTTGCCTGAATATTTGGGTTTTTACTCATCCCTCGAAGATCTCTGTTGTCGATGTAGATAATCCTATTTTCTGCTGCTTTGTTTAATATATAGTTTTCCTTTATTCCTCCTGCCTCAATGCCCCATTCATATTTTAGGCTGGGACCTACTCCTAATTTAGAGCTCTCTTTTTCCTTTTTTGCCAACTTACAGATTTATCTCTGCCACCCAGCTTAGTGTATCCCAAGGTTCTCCTCACCACTCCATGGCTGTAAAGCTCCAGTATAAGGTCCCCTGGGTTCATCTTTCCAGTTAAAAAAAAACGGAAGCTCCGTCTTCATGTGTGCTATGGATGGCTTTTCCAGTCTACCTGGGTCATTGCCAGCTAGAAGCAGTGGTCATTGGGACTTTGACGCTAGTTGCAGAGTGTGGAAGTATATGACAGCAATTCCAGTGCCATGTGGACTTCTCCTGGATGTATTTCCTGGACTCCTGCTCCTGTGACAGCTTTTGATGGACTGAACTGGGGTTCGGTTGCATTTGCAGAAATTTGGAATGGTGTTGGTGCCAACTTGGACATGGTGAACATGTTAAGGACACTACTCTTTTATGGATTCTTGTTGTATTGGCCAAGAGTTTGCTTAAAGGCTTTAATCACTGTAATGTATTAGAATGTTTGTTTGGGTGTCTGTTAGCATTGACTATACTAATTTTGTGTTTGTTCTGTATTTTTTCAGTCTGCCTCCAAATTAGAATCTAGGAAACTAGGAAATCAGATGAGTGCAAATCTCAGCACACAAATTAAAAAGAAAAAAGAAAAGGGGGATATGTTGTGGACCATAAATGGCAAAAAGCCATTGTAGATTCAAGGCTTAGCAAAAGGCTAAGTTCTCCCCCCTCCATCTCCATATTGGCTATGATGTTGAGTATTTGCACCCACTCCACTTGCTTCCTTGGGTCGTTGGAAGCAATTTACATCCCCTCCCTCTGACTCTTTGTTCTCAGATGTTGGTAGATTTCACTAATTATCCTGTTTTTGCCTTGGAAGAGTTCCTGTTTTAGCCTTGGACGTACAACTTTGTATCAAGGTCCTTGATTTGCATATAGCTATATAATAAAGCAAACTGGGGCTATGGGGCACTCAGATACTGCCAGGCATTTTGAAGGGTCCTCCCGGTCCCATCATTTTTTTGGTAAGTGTGTTTCCTTAATTTCGCACTGTTATTTGGAGATGCACTGGTCTGCAGCAACCATTTGTCAGTATTCTTGCTTATCTGTAAGTGGGCATGTTTCTATACATTAGATCACACACGTGCACATGCACACATGTACACGATCCATTGAAGTTGGAGGCTGACCACTCCAAAAGCAGACATAGATTGTATTAGAAATGACAGGGCATCTGGAAAGGTGTCCACAACCTTCAAAGTTTTGATGTCTTTGGTTCCTGGGTGTTAGGATCTATGAAACTATTAGATGGGACATACTGGCTGGGGGTGAGTGTTGGTTAGATACGCAAACCAAAGTGGAAAAAGCAGGCTCAAGTCTTAAGGATTAGAGGGTTAGGCATCCCAAGTCTTCAGCCCAGCAGCACCATTAATTGTCAGAGTAAACTGGGACACATCACCCCTGGGGTCAGTGTCTTCATTTGTATGAGATATTTGGTTTAGATTAGGGGTTGGCCAGCCATGGTCTGTGGGCAAACTAGCCCACTGTCTATTATTGTAAGTCAAGTTGTGCAGGCACACAGCCTGGCTGCTTGTTTAGGTATTGGCTATGACTGCTTTCCCACTGCAAAGGCAGAGCTAAGTAGCTCCAACAGAGACCTTGTGGCCCGCAAAGCCCGAAATATTTACTATCTGACCTTTTACTGACAGAGTTTGTTCAACCCTGGTCTAAAGAATCTCTATTCATTCACGCTCTAAACTCTGTATTCCTCTATATCTTAACTAAGCTTTTTCTCTAAGCACAGAAGTACATGTTTCTCAGTGTCTCATAAAGGGGAGAACTACTTATTTTCACTCTGAAAAGCCAAGGTACACGCACTTGACAATAAATGGGACTTCAAGGCATAGAATCAGCTCCTCAAGGAAAAAAATAAAAAAGAAGATGTAAGATGATGCAAAAGGTGAAGACTTGGAGGAGTGTGGAGAGATGAGAAACAAGGGCTCAGCGTGCTCTGGGCTGTGCTATGGTTGTGTAATGGGGACCTTCCCACTCGGCAATGGTTCTGGAATGAGGTGGTCCAGCTGGCTGTCAGAGGGAGGGGGTTTCCCCTTTGGGAGATGCTGCTGTGATTCATATATGTGGGTTGGCTGCAAAGAAGTTTTTAAGTGGGGAGAGGGGAGGAGGGAAAAAAGAAAGAGAGAGAGAGAGAGGAAAGGGATGGGCAAGTTAAGACACTGGGACGCAGTAAGTAGTTACCATGACCAGTGCTTTGTACAGAGAACCAGGGGAATACAAACAAAAGGGATGTAATCCTCATACCTAGAAGCTTAGCTTTAAACTAGGGGCTTAAAGACAAGGGCACAACTTTGGGTACAAGGAGAAAAAGTACTGTCAGGAAGGACAGAGAGAGAGATGGATGGAATTAGTTCTAAAGAAAAATATGTAAGAAAATGCTTAGACTGTCCAAGTTCCACATTTTATATCTAAACACTAGTAAAGCTTTGCAACACAGATGATTAAACTTTCTGCAGAAAGGAGGCATGTTTTTCTGTATTCCCCAGCCTGGTAAATAAGGTCCATCATGATCTATTTACTTCTTCCCTCTGCAGCTTCATCACTCATTTCTGTACCATGCCTGGTCCATGTCCTGGCCACTCTAAACCTTTTCTATTTCCTTTACTGTATTTGCTTTCACTTCCAGGCCTTTGTCACGCTAATTCTCTGACTAGAATTTCCTTCATGCTGAGTCTGCTTCACTTCCTCTTACTGCTGTGTGCCCTTCAGACTTCACTCAGTTTCTGCATCACCTTCCCCTGGAAGCCTTCCTTGCCCTGGGCTGGGCCAGGGTCCCTTCTTATATGTTATCTCAATAGCAGGTATTCTCTCTGTCATACTGCAAAATCATTTCCTGTGTAGGTAAACCATTAGTTTGGGTGTCCTCAGAGGCAGAACCTGAGACAGGATTTTAAGTGCATACAGTTTGGCTGGGAGGTAATCCCAGATAAAACAACAAAACCCAGAATGTCAGGAGAGTAGGAAAGTGAGGCAGAAAAGGGAAGGTGGAAAATAAAGGAGTCTTTTTGAAGTAAGTTGTCTTGTGGATAACAGAAATGAGGTCCCTCTGGGGAATCTGAGGGCCAGTTTAGAACATGCAAGGCAGGTGGGAGCTGGCTTTTGTATACCATGTGCAGCAGTGACCATTGGCTGAGGACTGCTCTCAGTGATGGGCAAGGATGAGTTCCTTGGCACTCTCTAGCTGCTGAGCAGACATGTAGAGTGGGCTTTACGGGCCAGAGAAAGCCCTTCCGCTGGGAAATGCAGGTGCTGCAGCTGGAAGTAAGGTTGATGTGCTCTGAAGTGAAGGCCCAGGATATATGGGAAGGGCACAGATAGATACATTTTCCATGTCTCTTAGTGGACTCTCCAATTTGGAAGAAGATGGGGCTGGACCAGCTGGGGGTGAGAGGGTGGCACTGAAACAGCTGGCAGCTGGCTGTGCGTCTCTCTTTTGAAGGGTTTTCCTTTGGGTCTAGCCATGTGGTCTCATCATCTGGGCTTGCTTGAGCTTTTTCTTTCAAGGTGTCTTCAGAGCCATCAGACTCTTATCTGAATGACCAGTGATTCAAAGGCAAGTGTCCCAAGAGAACCAGGAGAAAGCTGTGTTGCCTTTTGATAACAATGACCCAGCCTGTAAAGTGACATTACATCATTTATTCCTGTAATGCCCAGACTCAAGGGGAGGGAACACAGATCCCATGGAAGGAGAGTCAAAGTCACATGGTAAGAAGGATATGTGGGACTGGAGATGTTATTGTGGCAATCTCTAGAAGACACATTCTGTCACGTCCATGTTTCAGTAACATTTAAAAGATACACTGTAAAGCTTTTCTTCAGTAAAACTAGATACATAAAACTATATATGTCTCTGGATACCTTTGAATATTCCTGGGGCTCTTAATACTCTAGCTCTTGCTCTGGCTAGAACTTCCAGCACTACATTAAATAAGAATGGAGAGAGTGGGCAGCCTTGTCTTGTTCCTGATTTAACCATTTAATATGATGTTAGCTGATGGTTTGTCATAAATGGTCTTTATTATTTTGAGATTTTTTCCTTTAATACCCATTTTGTTGAGTGTTTTATACATAAAATGATATATTTTATCAAATGCCTTTTCTGCATTTATTGATAGGATCATATGGTTTTTGTTGTTTTGTTGATATGGTGTATTACGTTAACTGTTTTACATATGTTGAACCATCCTTGTGATTCCAGGATGAATCCCACTTGATCATGATGAATTATTTTTTTAATGTTTTGTTCTATTCAATTTGCTAGTATTTTGTTTAGGATTTTAGTATCTGTATTCATTAGAGATATTGGTCTGTAGCATTCTTGTTGTGTGTTGTCCTTGCCAGGTTTTGGTATGAGAGCTATGTTTACCTCATAAAATGTGTTTGGAAGTATTGCTTCTTCAATTTTTTGGAAGACTTTGAGTAGAATAGGAACCAAATCTTCTTTGAAAGTTTGATAGAATTCACTAGTATAGCCATCTGGCCCTGGACTTTTATTTTTGGGAAGGTTTTTGATAGTTGTTTTTATATATAATATTTCCACCCTGCTTATTGATCTGTTTAGGCTATCTACTTTTTCGTGACTCAGTCTAGGAAGATTATATTGTTCTAGGAATTTATCCACTTCTTCTAGATTGTTAAATTCGGTGGCTATAGTTATTCATAGTAGTCTATGATAATTCTTTGTACATCTATGATATCTGTGGTGATTTCTCCATTTTATTTTGGATTTTATTTATACGAGTCCTTTCTCTTTTTTCCTTAGCGAGTCTTGCCAAGGGTTTGTCAATTTTGTTGATCTTTCAAAGAAACAGCTCCTTGTTTTGTTGATTTTTTTCTGTAGTTTTTCTGTTCTCTATTTTATTTATTTCTGCTCTGATTTTTATTATTTCATTTTTTCTGCTGCTTTTGGGTTGCCTTTGTTCTTCTTTTTCTAGTTCCTTAACATGTGATGTTAAGTTGTTTACTTGGGCTCTCTCTTGTTTGTTCATATAAGCCTGTAGTGATATGAACTTCCCTCTTATTACTGCTTTTGTTGCATCCCAGAGATTTTGATATGTCGTATTGTCATTTGTTTGTCTGTATGTATCGTTTGATCTCTGCTTTTATTTCTTTGACCCACTGATTTTTTAGAAGTATGTAGTTTAATTTTCACAATTTTGTGGATTTGTTTACTCTTTTTTTTTTACAGTTGAATTCTAGTTTCAAAGCTTTATGGTCAGAGAATTTGCTTGGTATAATTTGAATCTTTCTGAATTTGTTGATATTAGCTTTGTGGCCCAACATATGGTCAATTCTTGAGAATGTTCCATGTACAATGGAGAAAAATGTATACTCTGGTGGTTTGGGATGAAATGTCCTGTAGATGTCTATTATATACAATTGTTCTAGTGTTTTATTTAAGGCCCATATTTTTTTATTGATTTTCTGTTTGGATGAATGATCTAGAGCTATCAACAGTGTATTGAGGTCTCCAAGTATGATTGTATTTTTGTTGGTTTTTATTTTTAGATCAGTTAGTAGATGTCTTATATACTTTGGTGCTCCTTGGTTTGGTGCATATATATTAAGAAGTGTTATGTCTTTTTGATTCAATGTCCCCTTGATCATTATAAAATGAGCATCTTTGTCTTTGATTACCTTTGCTGTCTTGTAGTTAGCTTATTAGATATGAGAATGGCTACACCTGCTTTTCTTTCAATGTTATTTGCTTGGAGAATCGTTTTCCAACCTTTCACTTTGAATTTGTTTTTATCCTTGTAGCTTAGATGTGTTTCTTGAAAGGAGCATACAGTTGGATTTTCTTTTTTTTTTTTAATAGAGACAGAGAGAAAGTCAGAGAGAGGGATAGATAGGGACAGACAGATAGGAATGGAGAGAGATGAGAAGCATCAATCATTAGTTTTTTGTTGCAACACCTTAGTTGTTCATTGATTGCTTTCTCATATGTGCCTTGACTGTGGGGCTACAGCAAACTGATTAACACCTTGCTTGAGCCAGCAACTTTGGGTCCAAACTGGTGAGCTTTGCTCAAACCAGATGAGCCTACGCTCAAGCTGGTGACCTCAGGGTCTTGAACCTGGGTCCTCTGCATCCCAGTCCGACGCTCTATCCACTGCGCCACCGCCTGGTCAGGCGGATATTTTTTTTGATCCACTCTATTACTGTGTTTTTTTTATTGGTAAGTTCAGTCCATTTTCTTTTTTCTTTTTCTTTTTTTTACAGAGATTGAGAAAGAGTCAGAGAGAAGGATAGATAGGGACAGACAGACAGGAACAGAGAGAGATAAGAAGCATCAATCAACAGTTTTTTGTTGTGGCATTTTAGTTGTTCATTGATTGCTTTCTCATATGTGCCTTGACCATGGGGCTACAGCAGACCAAGTAACCCCTTGCTCAAGCCAGCGACCTTGGGTCCAAGCTGGTGAGCTTTGCTCAAACCAGATTAGCCTGCGCTCAAGCTGGCAATCTCGGGGTCTTGAACCTGGGTCATCCGCATCCCAGTCTGACGCTCTATCCACTGCACCACCACCTGGTCAGGCTCAATCCATTTACTTTTAATGTAATTATTGACACTTGAGGGCCATTTTATATATTGCTTTCTGAAAGCTCTGTATCTTGTTTGGTTCTTCTCTTTTGTTTTTCTGTCATTTGTTTTTATTTGGTTGTAATCCATACTTCTTTCCTCTGTTTGTTCTTTTTTTAAGCCATGTGTTTCTGTAGTGGTTTTTCCAAGGGTGGTTACCATTAGGTAATAAAAAGGATATATATATCATATTCACATTATCTCATGAGTGCTTCTGCACTCCATCCTCCTTTGCTACTGTTAATCTTTGTCCTCTCCCCTTTTTTGTTTTTGTTGTCATAGATTAATCTTGCTGTGATCTTGTTGGAGCTTATACTTGTAATTTTTTTTGTTTTGTTCTTTATATCTGGTTGGATAACCCCAACCCCCTTTAGTATTTCCTGAAGTGGGGGTTTTTCTGGTGATAAATTCCCTCATCTTTTCTATATCTGTGAATGTTTTTATTTCCCCTTCATATTTGAAGGATAGCTTTGATGGATATTGTATTCTTGGCTGGAAATTTCTCTCTTTCAGTACTTTAAATATTGGGGTCCACTCTCTTCTGGCTTGTAGAGTTTCTGCTGAGAAACCTGATGATAGCCTAATGAGCCTTCCTTTACATATTGTATTCTTCTTTTCCCTGTCTGCCTTGAGGATTTTTTCTTTGTCATTGGTTTGTGATAATTTCATTATGATGTGTCTTGGAGTAGATCTGTTATGGTTAAGGTAACTTGGTGTTCTGTTTGCTTCTTGAATTTGAGGCTCTAATTTCACAGGCTTGGGACGTTCTTGTCTATTATTTGTTTGAATATGTCTCCATTTCATTTTCTCTCTCTTCTCCTTCTGATACACCCATCTTTCTGATGGAGTCAGATAATTCCTGTAGGGCTTTCTCATTTTTTTTTTTAATTTGTGAGTCTCTCTCCTCTTCTATCTGTAGTGTCTCTAGTTGCCTGTCTTCTGTGTCACTAATTCTCTTCTCCATGTGGCCTGTTCAATTAGCTAAGCTCGCTACCTCATTTTTCAGTTCATGTATTGAGTTTTTCATCTCTGTATGGTTCCTTTTTATAGTTTCAATTTCATTGATGTATTCATTTTGTTCGTTGTATTGTTTTTTGAGCTCTCTAAATTGTCTTTCCGTGCTTTCTTGTATTTCCCTGAGTATTTTTAGGACTTCAGTTTTCAATTTTATGTCATTTAATTCCAAGGTTTCCAAGCAATTGAAATATTTTTCTAGAGATTTTTTATCATCTATCTGAGCTACATCTCTCTCTTTTGTATCCATGATATTTGACTTCTTTTTCCTTAATGGCATTTGAGAGTGGTATTGTTGTTTTTTTTCCAATAAAAAACCCTCTTTATTGAGCTTTACTTAACATATAATAAACTGGACATATTTAATGTGTACATTTTGATACCTTTTGGCATATGTACACATATGCACAACCATCAACATAGTCTAGGTAATGAACATACTTGTCACTCAAAAGTTCCCTCGTGCCCCTTCTTAATCCCTTTCTGCCTGTCCCCCCCTCCATTCTTTTTTTTTTATATAAATAAATTTTTGTTTTAATGGGGTGACATCAATAAATCAGGGTACATACATTCAAAGAAAACATTTCCAGGTTATCTTGTCATTCAGTTCTGTTGCATACCCATCACCCGAAGAGAGATCGTCCTCCACCACCCTCCATCCAGTTCTCTCTGTACCCCTCCCCCTTCCCCTCTCCCTCCTTCCCTCCCCCCACCTCCCAAGAGTGGTATTGTTAATAACACTAATAAGAGATCATTTAAAAACAAATAAAAATTGAAATGATACAGAGAAAAAATAAATATTCTATGATGATAAGTGGAACAAAAACTATAGAGAACAGGGAGCAAGAACTGAGGAAAAATGATAAAGAGATAAATAATGAAGTATAAAACACACAAATGCCACAAAGAAAAATATGAATCCAAAATAAAATAATTTGTTGATAAATGATGATTGAATGAGAGAAAAAGAAAAAAAGAGGAAAAAAAAGGTTTTTGAAATATAACCCTTATTAAAAAAAAAACAAGAATGAAAAATGTAACAACTATGGATAATGAAGTTCAAAAGGAAAAGGAAAGAACAAAAAGGAAAGAAGATAAAATGACCAAAGCAGGGGGAAAAAAAGTTATAAAAAGTGTAATTTTTTCTTGGTTTTAAGAGGTAGTTGCTTCTTCTTCTTTTTTTTTTTTTTTTGGCAGGTGGTGCTGTACTACAGGTTTTGCCCCTGTGGGGCTCTTGAGTATAGATTTGCTGTTGTGTCGCTATGGCGATGATGTAGGCTGGGCCTCAGTCCCTTTTGGTGGTGGGGTTAGGACTTGGAGGCTCTGGCAATGGGAGAGTCAGTTTTCCAGGTGCCTTTCCCCATGTCTCTCCCTCCTGAGCTAGCAGCCTGGGGTCTTAGCTGTGAGGTTGCCCCAGCCACTCCTTGCAGAACAAGAGGCTTTAAGAGCAGCCAGGTCCTTCCTCCAGTACCACTCAAAGCACAGTCTGGGTAAGGCCGTGCCAACCAGAGCCGCCAGTGAGAGCAGGCAGGGCTGGGGGCCGATTGCAGATCTGGTGCCTTTCTAAGGGCCAGCAGACATGTTTAGTACACCTCAGCACTCTGCAGGTCTAATCTCCACAGGCTTCTCCCTTGTACCCTGTTTAGTAGCCCCCAGCAAGCCACATGTGCACCCAGCCCCCATGACTTCTGTAGTGCACACAGAGGTCTGCTCCCGCCAACTTAGGTGTACAACACCTGTAATTTCAGTCAGTGCTGGGATTGCAGGAATGTACTTTGAGACCTGTATCGGCTCACAGAGGTGCTGTGCCCAGACAGGACCAGGCCTAGGGATCCCAACCCTTGTGGACTTCCTGTGCTGTTGGTCGGGGAGTTGGGACTACACAAAAATGCTGGCTACAGCCCACACAGATGTCCACCATTGATAATCTCAGGCTATTCCCTCCATCCTGCAAGAGCATGCTCACACCAGAGGCGCCAGGTGGAGCCACTTGCATACTGCCCGTGATTGCAAACCCGGGAGCATACAAAGCTGCTCTGGCGCCGGCCTCCACAGCTAACTCGCACTGGCAACCTCTGTCGGAGCCTGCTGCCCGTACTTGCCCTACGTCCGCAATCTCAGGCTGAGACAGCACATTCTCTCCTTTGCTTGATTATCCACCCTATCCCAGCTTCTTCCCTCTACCCCAGACCCTCCATTTCTCTTGGTTCCCGACAAAAGCAGCCCTTCCTCAGATCAGTGAGGAAAGCAGAATACTCCATTCTCCGTCTTACTTTCTTCAGAGTGGATTATATATTCAGCCACCTTTTCGTCTAATCATACCTTTGTCTGATGTGTGTATATTTCATGTGCTCCTGAGATTTTTTTTCTCTGTCTGTAGTTGTTGATTTGTTGAAATTTCAAGGGGAGATATCAGGAGCACCCCTCACAGTGCCATTTCTCTGACGTCACCATAACTGGTATGCTTAATACATGAGGAACTTTTACAACTAAATTAAGAAGGGTAAACAGTACATAGGAAGATGAATGAAAATGAATATAGCTAATCCTCCAAGAAGAAACACAAATTTAAAAAAATAAATTTAAAAATGTTTAGTTTCTCTAATACTTTCTTTAGGTAAAATAATGGTACCATGTTGTATTTGCCTGACTAATAAAAACAAAACACCATTTTTTTTTCTGCCTCTCAAATTGGTGAAGATTAAAAAGAATCACAACACCAGCACAGACTAAAGTGTGGGGAGATGGGCTCTCAGACTCTCCCAGAGGGAGAATGAATTGGCACAATTTTTCTGGAGGACAACTTGGCAACAGGCAAAGAACACCTTAAAAAAAATGCTCTTGATCCAGCAATTCCTTATGTCGGAGGTTATCCTATTAAAATTCATTGATAGGAATTATTAATTCCAGTAGATATAATGAAGGATTTGGCTATCACAGTGGTGGTTAGTAATAGAATACCCTGCCACCTTTAAAATTATATATATGTACATATATAATATATGTTCACAATATATTTTTAAGTGAAAAGTTATAAGGCAGTTCAAAAGAATAAATATAATTTTATGTATGTGTGTATATAAATCCATAGGAAAAAGAAAGATGAAATTCTATACATTCAAATATTATGAGATGTTACCTCCAAATAGCATAATTATGGATGGTCTAAAATAGAGTCTTTATATCAGAGTATTCTAAGGTTTCTTAAAAATAAACATATTCATATTATTTTTAAAAAATTCTCTTGTAAATGTGACACTTGACCTTTAAAAATGCATTTCTATTACATAAGAATACATGTATATATTAAATTGTAAAAAGTCAGTAATATAGTAAAATATAATAGTTTAAATAGAAATGTATAATGTATATAATTATGCATATTTTATAATATATATAATGTATAATATAAAGTAAAACCCCCTTTTACCATTAAGTTACTTTCCAAAGGGGAAAAAAATAGGCAAGATTCCCTCCCTCACCTTACATAAACACAATTCAGATATGGTTAAATGCACACACTGATGGCCCAGTGTCTAAAACATAGTTTAATAAGTGTCTATTATCTCAGTTTAATGAGGCCAAACACAAATCAGGAAACCACATTGCAACAAAAGAGGGCCTGGCTAGCTTGAGAAGCTCCTCCAAGCATGGCTGGTCACATTTTAACTCGGAACCTGGTAGTTCCACCCAGCAAGTCACACTGCAGACAAATTGGAAAGCTGATAACATGAGTCATAGAGCACTCCAACACCAGGCTGGATCCTGGCGCTGAAAGGTTGGGTGGCCATGGCTCCAAAGGCCACACTAAGGGGCAATGCATAAATGAAACCCTCAGGAGTGCAAACCTGCTCTGCTAAAACTAATATGTGTGAAAGATTCCAGTTACGTTTCATGTGACATTAGACCTGAGCTGTTTTTATAAGACTCCAACACAATCAGTGCTTTTTTAATCAGTAAGAACGCTTTTAAGAAAGCTTTTCTTCCCTCTCACTTATCCGCACCCTCCCACACCCCAGAATTTACAGAGCTCACCAGGAAAAAAGCCTGCCTGGTGAATTTCCTGAGTGTTTGAGTGATTGCCTGTGAAAGTATTTTAGGTCCTCTGATATGAATCTGCTTATGCAGATAATCGCTTCCTAGAAAACTTGAAAAATTTTTCTGCCTGATTGCGAAAGGATGACTAGAATCTCAAAGAAGACTTAGATTTGATAATCAGAGTGCTCACCATGTTCTTGTCCCCTGGCCCCTGAGTGCACATCCAGGACATACTCAATTTTTCTATGCTTCATTCTGCTTGAATAAGAAATGAATATAGACGATGAACTACTCTGTTTATTCAAATACCTATTACTTGGAAAGAAAAATTCTAGATGTTTCTATTACATTACACATCCTAAGAGACATTGAGACAGCTCAAAGGAATGAAGACCTCCAAGGGTTTACAAGAATTTGGGGAAATAGTAGGCTATTAGATGGAAAGAACTGTAGAACCAGGAAGCATTTTTGTGTTCTGTTACTGTGAGAGAATGGTCTATTTTTATTTTGTTATTAGTTTTAGGTGTTCAGCATACAGGTTAGACAATCATATACTTTACAGAGTGTCTTGCGATATTCTTGCTTATACTGTTAGGTATTTGAACTTGCTGCTTTTCCTGCTGTCTTCTAGCACTACCTGTCAGACTGTAATACAGTTGACCCTTGAACAACATGGGTTTGAACTGTGCTGGCCCACTAATATACAGATTTTTTTTTTTCAGTTAGTATGCAGTCTGCTCTCTGTATCTTTGGGTTTCTCATTGGTAGAATCAACCAACTGTGGGTTGAAAACTATTTTCAATCTGCAGTTAGGAGTCCATGAATGTGGAATGCAGACCATGCATTAATCTATACCATTATATGCAAAGGATTTGAGCATCTATGGAGTTGGGTGTCTGCAGGGGTCCCGGAACCAATCTCCCCACAGATATTGATGGGCAACTGAATATCTTGGGGAGTCAAAAGTTATACATAAATTTTCAACTGCACAGGGGTTCACAGGGGTTGGCACCCCAAACCCTTCATGGTCCAAGGGTTGTATCTAAGATAGTGTTTATGATAGATACATGGTACCTCTAACATGGCCAAAGAGAACATTGGCTCTCCAGACCTGTTCACTGGTCTGTGTCTATACATAATATTTTTCAATCACTGTATTTCTGGCCCTCTCTGCAATTGGAAAGTAGTATAGTGGGATGGTAGAGAGCATGGGCTTTGGAGCAGAGGCTTGTGTTGGGTGCCAGCTCTGGTACTTTTTCCTTTTGGTGAGTTCTCTCACCTCTTAGTCTGTTTCCTCATCCACAAAATGGAGTGATGACAATGCTCTCATAGAACTGTGTGAGGATTAAATAAAATCAAGCATATAAAGTTCTCAGTGCAAGGCCAGGTGAGTAGTAAACATTTTATAAATATCAGGTCTTAAAACCTCTTTCCTATACCTTAGACAGTGGTCTCATTCCCCTGGGGTTTGCAATGCCACCTCCCACTCATCTTTGCTTCTTGCCATCTTTTGTTAGCTCTATGAAATACTCCCTCAGAACATGACTTGACCAGTACATCTCCCCTCCTTAGTCTCTCCCTCCTGGACAGTAAACTTCAAAGGACAGAGAATTGTGTGCTATCTTTGAGCACAAAAATTTTGGGGAGAATGCCCTGGACACAGAACTGGGGGAGGTATAGAATCAATGGTATATGTATCTCAAAGATCTGTTTTAAACAGAGATGAAAACTGAGGCCCAAGAGGGAGAATAATCTTACCAAGGACACAAGAACTTTCTTTTGCTAAAATGGGAGCAGGTGTCCCTCCATGTGGCAGTGAAGCCCCCTTCCTTTTTAATTTTATTTATTTTTTGCCTCACTGGACTCCTTGCTCAGCTGCCGTCCCTAACTCCGCTGCGCATCTTCAACCACTCAGTCCTCCGAATGGTTAGTGCTTAGATGTGTTTACGCTCATCTCTGCTTTTGGGTTTGACTCAGGGGTCTCCACAGAGAGGCCTGGCCCCATTGCAGGACCCAAACAAAATGATTCTGGCTTGTCATTTGGTGTCTGAGGGCCTCATAGGAGATGCTGACAAATGGTGCAAGAAGTTGGTGTAAGTATGTTCAGTGTCAAGCTCCCCGGCCTCGTAGATCCCGGGACACAGTCAGCCCTTGGCAATGTTTGGCTCGGCCTGCAGCTTGATGCCCTGTGGGTGCCATGCTCTGTTTGCCAGTCTCCTGGATAAAGAAGATTCAAGACAGCTTCTAGAGCTGCCAATCAGGGCTTAAACTCCCCATCCTGTGTGAGCGAGCCTGAGTCTCACAGCTCTCTTTTAAATTAAAATAATCAAGTGGCTAAATATTCACGCTTTGCTTATTTCAGTATATTTAATTTATTACGTATCACTTTTTTCTTGAGTTTTATAGGAACTTGCCTGAGGACAATTTTTTTTTCCTGTTTAAATTCTGGCAGAGTGTTGATTAGTTAAAAAAAACATTAAAAAGTCTGCCTAGCTAAAAAGATAATATTTTTTTTAAAAGCTGCACTTATATTTTAATAAAAATGATAGAATAGACATTATCACCATCATTAATTAATCTTCAGTATCATGAATATGGTGCTCAATACAACATACCATTAAAACATTGCCTCAATTTATTCCCAGGGCTGGAAAACCATTGCCTGCAGCTTTTCTACCCAGCGTTTTCTGTCTGTGTAGGATGGTAAACAAATGGCAGAGAGGTTGCTTTTTTATTTTAATTTATTTTTTGATTTTAGTGAGAGGAAGGAGGAGAGGTAGAGAGATAGGGGGGGGGGGGGAAGAGGAACACTGATCTGTCCCTGTATGTGCCCTGACCAGGGATCCAACCCACAACCTTTGAGTATGGAGACAACACTAAACAACCGAGCTATCCAGGGCTATTTTTTCCCCCTCTTTTATCCTACTGGTAAAAATGGAATCTTATCTTCTTTCCCTCTTTTGCAGAACAGGTTTTCACCAAATTTTATCTTGGAACTGCCCTGGTCTGGAAGCTGTGATCAGAGGACTATTTCTCAGACCTGACCAGTTGGCTCACTCTTTTTCTGAGATTTTCATGCCTTGGTTTGGGGGAGCCCCAGCAATGTGCCAATATAGAACACTACCAGGGCAGGGCTGAAGGACTGAAGCTCGGAACCCACCCTGAGGCACGGGAGAGTTTACTTCCCATACCTAAATCAAAGGGTGGGCAACAATGGTTTAGAATTAAAAAAGGTCCTTATAAGAGAGTTTCTAAAGGTGGCTCTTAGAGGCATATTTTTCTCTTTAAAAGTCATAAGCCCTGTTGTAGCCAATTTTAAAATATGTAAATAATATCTCTTGATTATCAAGAGCTAATTAAGAGTCAGGCGCTGTTGTCCCCACCTCCACATACATCATAACCTGCACTGTCTCTTGCTGCCACCCACATGGCATCTGCCAAGGACCTAAAAATGAGTTTCAGTATTAGCCTAAGAAAATAACAGCACAAAGTTAGAAATTTAAATCAACTGCCAAAGAAGAAATGATATGTCACTCCTCTGCACAAAAACATTATATAAGCAGCAATAGGAAAAAGAAGTAAAAATGGCAAGAGGGAGGGAGGGAGGGAAAGAGAGAAGAGATGAAGGAAGGAAGGGCAGACAAGTTAGGTAAAAACTTAAGGAATGAACAGGAACTTTATGAGGGGAATTTTGGAAATTATTATGGGATATAAAACAAGGGTTTTAATATAGAGGATAGAGATGGGAACAATTAGTATTTTAAACAGTTAAATTTTATCCAAATTAATTTGTATATTTAATGTATTTAATCCTAAATGAAAAAAGAATTTAGAGTGTTTAAAAAAAGTTATTCTAGGCCTGACCTGTGGTGGCACAGTGGATAAAGCATCTACCTGGAAATGCTGAGGTCTCTGGTTTGAAACCCTGGGCCTGCCTGGTCAAGGCATATATGGGAGTTGATGCTTCCAGCTCCTTCCCTCTTCTCTCTCTCTGTCTCTCTCTCCTCTGTCTCTCTCCTCTCTAAAAATGAATAAATAAAATTAAATTTTAAAAAAAAGTTATTCTAAATTTTTTTTATCTGGAAGACTAGTTAAAAATAATAAATGTATTTTTTCAAAAAAGTCAGTAAAGGAATACTTGTTTTCCAGATATGAAATTAAAAAGACACGATAATTAAAATAGTGTTTACTTCCCTGGCCAGCTAGCTAGCTAAATTGCATCCTCCCAAAGGGCAGAGGTTGCTAGTTCCATTCCTAGTCAGGGCACATACAGGAGCAGATTGATGTTCTTGTTTTTCTCTCTCTCAAATCAAAATAAAAATTTAAAAAAATATATAAAATAGTGTCTACTTATACAAAAATAGGCTAATAAAAAAAGAAAAACTCAGACACAAGCATATAAATATTTTATATTTATTTCAGACAAGTAAGAAAATGATTTATTGTTTCAAGAAAACTATTTGGTGAGATGTTGTGTTGTAGTTTTCTGTAGCTGCTGTTACAAATGACCATAAACTTGGTAATTTAGAACAACAGGAAGTTATTCTCTTAGAGACTTGGAGGCCAAAAGTGAGAAATGAGTTTCACTGTGCTCCAAGCAGGCTGTCGGCAGGGTCAGCTTCCTTAGGAGGCTGCTCCCAGGCACCGGGGGCTCCCACCTGCTGAGGCTTGTGGCTGCATCACTCCGACTCCTGCCTCCATTTTTACATCCCTTCTCCTCTTCTCTGTGTGTTTAATCTCCCTGTCGCTTTTATAAGGACACTTGTGATTGGATTTATGGACCACTCAGCTCAATCAAAATAAGATCCCCATGTCAATATCCTTAAATTAATCACAGTTGTCAAGACCTTTTCTTACTTATAAGGAAACATTGACAGATTCCAAGGATTAGCACCTGATATGTTTGGGTGGCCATTATTCAGCCACTCGAGGGATAAATTAAATTCTCAACTCAGGCATACATCAAATAGATGTCTAATGTGTTAAATAGTTAAAATGACAAATATGAAAGTCAATAGTTATCTGATCTCAGAGAGGGCACTAACCTTTTAAGCATAAAAGATTGATGGGTTTGCTTATATAGGACTTAAAAAACTTATTTAGATCTAAAATTACCATAAACAAAATTACAAAGAATCGGTATAGTTGAAAAAGCATTTGCAACAAACAAAAAGCTTATAACTTTAATGTGTAAAGAGCTTTTATAAATCAAAAAAGAAAAATCCCCTAATAGAAAAATGGTCCACCTAACTGCTGGTGGCATAGTAGATAGAGTGTGGACCTAGGAGGCTGAGTCCCAGATTTGAAACCCTGAAGTTGCTGGCCTGAGCACAAGCTCACCAGCTTGAGTGTGGGGTCACTGACTTGAGTGTGGGATCATCACAATGATCCCATGGTTGCTGACTTGAAGCCCAAGGTTGCTGCTAGCTTGAGCCCAAGGTTGCTGGCTTGAGCGAGGGGTCTCTGGCTCGGCTGGAGCCCTCTGGTTCAAGGCACACATGAGAAGCAATCAATGAACAACTAAAGTGATGCAGCTATGAGTTGAAGCATCTCATCTCTCTCCCTCCCCATATATATATATATATATATATATATATATATATATATATATATATATAAAAGGTCCGAGAATAGGGACAGGTATTTCATTAAAACAATAAATACTAAAAGGTCAATAAAATTTTAAAAATTTATCCTTGTAGTAATCAAAACCAAGTTAAATATTAATGATATGTTAGTTTGGTCAACAAACTGTCAAAAATTATAAAAATTGCAAGACCAAATAATGACAAGAAAATGAGGAAATTTCCTCATTTAAGTTAATTACTCATGTTAAGCTAATGGTGCTGCCTTTCTCAAGAGCTGTTTTGCAATAAGTGTGAAAGGCCTTAAAATTTGTATTCAATTGGATTCAGAAATTGTGATTTTAAATTATGGCAATAAATGAGCAACTATATAAACAAAATTGTACATGCATGCTATTTATAGCTTTATAAAAACATACAAAAATTACAAATGGCATAATATGTTATAATCAAAGATGGGAAAGGTTCACAATATACAGTTAAATCAAAATAAGTTAGAAGACCATTTGCACATCTGGTCATGTGCGCATGTGTGTGTGTGTGTGTGTGTGTGTGTCTGTGTGTGTGTGTCTGTGTATAAAATAATGAGTGAGACCTGGCCGGTTGGCTCAGTGGTAGAGCGTCGGCCTGGCGTGCAGGAGTCCCGGGTTCGATTCCTGGCCAGGGCACACAGGAGAAGTGCCCATCTGCTTCTCCACCCCTCCCCCTCTCCTTCCTCTCTGTCTCTCTATTCCCCTCCCGCAGCCGAGGCTCCATTGGAGCAAAGTTTGCCCGGGCGCTGAGGATGGCTCTGTGGCTTCTGCCTCAGGCGCTAGAGTGGCTTTGGTCGCAACAGAGCGATGCCCCGGATGGGCAGAGCATCGCCCCCTGGTGGGCATGCCGGGTGGATCCCAGTCGGGCACATGCGGGAGTCTGTCTGACTGCCTCCCGGTTTCTGGCTTCGGAAAAATACAAAAAAAAAAAAAAAAAAAAAAAAAAAAAAAAAAAATAATAATGAGTGAAAATATTAACAGTGATTCCCATTAGAGGTAGGATTATGGATGATTGTTTCTGCCATTAAAACATTTTTAAATTTTCATGAATATGTATTACTTTTATAATTTGGAAAGAAAGAAAAATGTATATATTTCAAAATTATCTATAGAATAAAGCTGAATTTTCTGAACATGGCAAATACCATCTATTTCCATCTATCTTTCCATTCTCACCTCCCTCAACTACCGATAGCCTGTCCAATGTTGTTCCAGCATTATGGACTCTCTTGGCCTTCTGTGAACTGGATCCTATGTTCTCATAAGGCAATGCCTTTATATACGAGTTTCTTCAGCCCCAAATCCCCAGAGAACCCCTAGCACTCATGGAAAACCCAGCCCTCTAAGCAGGGGCACAGGTAGCATAAATCACTTTCTCATCTTTGCTGCCACTGCTCAGCTCTCCAACACACTGCGACTGAAATTGTATTCTGTTTCTACATCAGGCTGTTATCCTCACTGGCATGTGGACTCAGTGCAGATGAGTCTCAGTCACACAGGGACCCCCAGTGCTTGCACCGGATGTCAGATGAGGGGGTTAAATGACCCACACAGAATCTAAAGAGCAAAAAAGCTACCCAACCATAGGGCTAGTAAGGAAGGTAAAGGACAAGGCACTCAAAAATGAGGGTCAAAAATGGTATTTTTGGATTGGTCAAATGTGAATTTTAAAATTGGATGTGGTTATTTCAATCCACTTACTGATTTTGGCTGAAATGAAATCAATATATTTCAAATCTAGTTTGAGTTGCCTGCTTATTTTGGATTTTTTGGTGTGAAGAAAGCTGTTTCGGCTGTTGCTGCTCTTTTCCTTATAATTGGTGCGTTAAATGGTGCAGTTTTGTTTAGCATATGTTGGTGGTATTTCAAAACAGTCTCACCTTTTTTTTTTCTTTTACAAAATGAGATTCCTGAGTCGTGCTGAATTGTTTGCTCTGAGTGATTCTTTGAAGATAATTAGCAAGAGGTATGGGGGCAGGGTTGGCCTCAGCTCATAGCTTTCCATAAAATGCAGAGAACAGGGGAGAAACTGGAGTCGGTTGGGGATAGATGGGCCTTGGGCTGGGCTGGCCACCTCCCAGAGTCATAACCAACTCTCTGGTTTTTGTTTATTAAGGAAAGTAGCTTCTGTGCAGTTTGCGTGTGCCCGCTGCTAGACCTGAGATGCTAGAAAGGGTAGGGCAGGTGCTGTCAGGGAGCAGGGGAGCTGGTGGCGAAGGTTTGCACTCTGCCAGGGAGCAGAGGAAAGATGGCATTTCCTTCCAGACTGTTGCTAGACAGGGACTAAGCAGGGAATTATCTAATGAAGGTTATGGCTGAGTTTTGAATTAAGGAAATCAATATTCAGAACCAGTTATGCTCTAGGAGTAAAGATGAGGTGGTAGTTAGCTGTGTACCTTTTCTTTCTGGTTAGTTGGGATTCTATTTGTTGTAGTAGCATTATATTAGATCTGGAATAGTTTAAGTTTTAGATTTTTTTTTTTTCATATCCCAAAGAAAGCCTAAGTTTCCTACTCCCACAGAGGAGCAGAGCACAGGAATGGGCTGAAGATATTTGTATGTCCAAAGGCAGGAAGGTGCACAGAGAGATAGCTGATGGCGAGGCTGGCTCAAGAACTAAGCAGCTGGAGCCTGAGCAAGTCGCAGGCCCAGGGTCAGTTTAATTCTCAATAATGGGATAATGCCACAGACCAGTGCAACTAGTAATTGTCCAGTTCCTGAGTGAGAACAGTATAGAATGAAGAAATAAAATCAGAGAAAAGAAGTATGGGATCAGGAGGTCTCTGCAACCTGATAGCATGCTGGAGCAAAAGCAAAACCCTGGGTTTGGGTTTGCTTTATTATGTAGTACAGAGCCATATGCAAATAAGGAAGTCTCTGATACAAAGTCACACACCTGAGGCATAAACAGGAATCCTCTTAAGGCAGTGGTCCCCAACCTTTTTTGGGCCACGGACCGGTTTAATGTCAGAAAATATTTTCATGGACTGGCCTTTAGGGTGGAACGGATAAATGTATCACGTGACCGAGACAAGCGTCAAGAGTGAGTCTTAGACGAATATAACAGAGGGAATCTGGTCATTTAAAAAAAATAAAACATCGTTCAGACTTAAATATAAATAAAACGAAAATAATGTAAGTTATTTATTCTTTCTCTGTGGACAGGCACCAAATGGCCCAAAGACCAGTACCGGTCCTCGGCCTGGGTGTTGGGGACCACTGTCTTAAGGCATAAATAGGAATTTCCCACTATGCATAACTAAAATCAACCAACAGAACTAAGAGTGAGAGGAAGGGCATGTAAATTGCCTTTATCAGCTTAAACAATCAGAGATTGTGGGGAAGATTTTAGCCTTTAGTAACTTAATTAAGCAAGTGAGGTGGGGGGGATGGGCAGCAAGGACCCTGTCTGCTTCCTGCCAGTCCCCCATACCTCTGCCCCCCGAAATCTAAACTGCAAGGACCCTGTCAGCTTACTGCCAGTCCCCCACACCTCTGTCCCCCAAAGTCTAAACTGCAAGGACCCTGTCAGCTTACTGCCAGTCTCCCACACCTCTGTCCCCCGAAATCTAAACTGCAAGGACCCTGTCAGCTTACTGCCAGTCCCCCACACCTCTGTCCCCCCCAAAATCTAAACTGCAAGGACCCTGTCAGCTTGCGGTCTCTCACAGGCTAAATCACTGTTCTTCACACTTTATCTCAGCAGAAGACCCTTCATTTTTTCAAAGGAAACATTTTACTTAATCCTGCTTTATTGATAAAATGGATTTTTTTTTAAAAATGGAGCGATTCTAGTAGAAACAGAAGAAGGACTCCATTCTGACAGGCAGCCTTCTTGGTTCCCTCTCTGTCTGGACACCCCAAGGAAGCCCAGGTCTTAGGGAACACAGTGTGAAACTAAACTCGGCCTTGCCTTCTGCTTCTTCTAAGGCCTTGCCTTCTGCTTCTTCATCTCTAAGGTCATGAATTTAAAAGGAAATTAAGCCCTAATAAAATGGACTTGTGTCTCATTTGAAGATTTCAGTCTAATATGCAAATTCATTGAAAAGCAATGAAATGTTTACTGAGGTTTCAAACAAATGAAACAAATCAAATAAAACACACATGCCTTACTCTCAATCTACTGAAAGGATATGAAATTTATGACCAGAGCATAACTTCTATCTTGGTCTCCTCTGCCTTCAGCTGCTCTCACCCCTGGCAGGTGCTTCCAGAGTCCTTCCTCTCTCCCTTCCTCTACCTGCAGCCTCCTCAGCTCAGCTGGCCAGGCTGTGACTCTCTCCCTCTTCCTCCCTCGAACCCCTCCGGATCAGATCTGTCCTTCTCCTGATCATCTCTCTATCCTTTCTAGTGAGAGTCTGCCAGCTTTCTGTTCTGCTCCAGTTCTCTTTCCCTTGGCCCATTTCAGTGCCCTTATCTCTGTAACAGTCCCAGGCAGGTAACAGCAGCTGAATGTAAGATGCATGGATTTCCTTTATTTTAGAGTGGGCAGTAAGGAGGGTTTGGGTGGAGATCCAAACACTCATAGCTGGATATCCTCTTCACAACTTCTCACCAGTGATACAAATATCCCATTCCTAGAACTCCCTCCCTGTGCCCTGATTTAACTCAAATCATTAAAAAGAGATAGAATATGACCTAGGTCACAAGCACTGTGCAAAGTTCCCATTTTGGGAGGTGTTCCTTTTTTATGCTCATTTTCTCTTCATTGTGTGTCTCTCATTCTTTTCCTTTTTCCTCATCACTAGCTATTCCTGGACCACTTCCCACTGCCCCAGCATTTCTGGGCCATGGCAGATGGTTAAGAACGGAGGATCTACCTGATTCTTTCGAGGATAATGTAGCTCTTTACGGAGGCCCTTCCATAAGCCCTTCGTCAAGATTTGTGTGGACACAGGGACCCCTCGAGGAGGTAGTCTCCAAGGTGAGGCAGGTCCTCCATTTGTCATCTGGGTGAAGATGAGGATCTGAGGCTAGAAGTCCTGCCTTTCCTGCTGCCATGTCCTCACTTACCTGTGTCCTCTGTGACTGGGGATTGCTCAGGCTCAGTCAAAACAGGCTGAAGTCCTTGTTGGCTCCACATGAAAGAGAAACATGATCCCTGCCTCCACTTCAGAATAACTCTGTTTTCCTAATCATTGTTCCCATATTTCTTGCTTTTGATATGTGTGGGTCCATTTCTTATGTGCTACATACTCTTCTGGTGCCATAGTCCCTGCTTCGACTCCTGCACATGCACACACACATTCACACTCACACCCCTTGGTAGAAAACACCATGTTGGTTGGCTTTTGACAAAGCCAGGCTCCCTCAGAATGTTCTATTCACTGCTTCTATTCACTGCTTGCCAACAAACCTGACCCTCTGGCAGCTGCAGACCACAGATCTTTCCTTTTTCCCCTCCATTTGTAAAGATGGGTGATGGAGGAAATTCTAACACGCAACAGGTGAGAGTGAGTGTGTGTGAGAGAGGGGTGGGGGTGGGGTAGAAAAAATCTCCCAGGCATCACTCAGCTGGGTCTGTGTTTGTATAACTTGTTAGTTACCCACAGAGTCATCAGGGCTGGGGAACCAGTTCTATCTCACCAGAGAACTGTGCATCTGCTGCAGGCTATACTCACCCAGCATCCTTTCTCCTTCTCATCGTGCACTCGCCCCCTTGGGCGGAAACCCAGGCTCTGCATTGGCCTAGAGAAAGCTGGAGGGAGCATGGGACCAGGGTCAGAAGATCTTGTCCAAATCTGTTACTGCTGGGAGTGTCAGAAAAGAGGATCATAACTGAGTGGCAGATGGATTGTGGACTCAGTTTGTCTGATGTGAATCCCGCACCTGCCAACCAGCTGTGTGACCTTGAAATGTTACTTAATATCACTGTGCCTCAGTCTCTTCATTTGCAAAATGGGGGTGATATTATTCATAGGGCTGTTGAGAGGACTGAAGTGGGTAACATGTTTTTTTCATAGTAAGTGGTATAGAAGTACTTGCTGTGTGTTTTTATTATTGAGTTATAAAAGTTCTTTATATATTCTGGACATAAGCCCATAATCAAATGGGTGATTTGTAAATATTTTCTCCCATTCAAAGACATTCTGTTAATTTTCATGATGGTATCCACTGATGCACCAAAGTGTTTAATTTAATGTAGTTCAGTTTATCTATTTTTTCTTTCATCACTTGTGCTTTTGATGTCGTTTCTAATAAGAAGGCTTTGCCTAACCCAAGGGCACAAAGATCTTATCCAATATTTTCTTCTAGAGGTTTATAGTTATAGCTTTTAAATTTTAGTTTATGATTCATTTTGAGCTAATTATCTGTGCGTGCAGTGAGGAAGGGATCTTTTGCATATGAATATCCAGTTTTTCCAGCACTGTTTGTTGAAGACTATTCTTTCCCCATTAGATTGTCTTGGCATTCTTGTCAAAAACCAATTGACCATAATTGCGAGGGTGTTATTTCTTAACTCTCAATTCATTCCATTTATGTATATGTTTATCTTATTCCATTAACACATTATTTTATTTCTGTAGCTTTGTAGTAAGTTTTAAAGTCAGAAAGTGTGAGTCGTCCTCCTTTGCCCTTCTTTTTGTAAATTGTTCTAGCTGTTCTGGGTCCTTTGAATTTCCATGTATATTTTAAGATGAGCTTTTCAATTTCTGCACAGAAGCCAACTGGGATTTTTATAAGAATAGCATTGAATTTGTAGACCAATTTGGGGAGCATTGTTATTTTAATGATATTCACTCTTCAGGTCCCTGAATACTAGGTAGCTTTCCATTTATCTAGGTCTTATTTAATTTTTTTCAGCAACGTTTTGTAGTTTTCAGAATATAAGTTTTGTACTTTTTTTTTTTTTTTTTTGCAAGAGAGAGAGGGAGAGAGGAAAAGAGAGAGGTAAGAAGTATCAACTCGTAGTTGTGGCTCTTAGTTGTTCATTGATTGCTTCTCATCTGTGCCTTGGCTGGGGGGGCTCCAGTCATGCCAATGACCCTTTGCTCAAGCCAGTAATCTTAAGCTTCAAGTCAGTGACCTCTGGGCTCAAGCCAGTGACCATGGGGTCATGTCAATGATCCCACACTCAAGCTGGTGAGACTGTGCTCAAGCTGGTGAGACCATGCTCAAGCCAGATGAGCCCATACTTCAGCCGGCGACCTTGGGGACCTTAGAATCTCAGGTCAATGTTCTATCCACTGCGCCACCACCAGTCAGGTTGTACTTCTTTTGTTAAATTCATTGCTATATATCTTATACTTTTTGATGCTTTAGAAATGGATTAAGAATTTTGATTTTGTTTAAAAAGCAATGGAAATTATTGAAAGATTTTAAGTAGAAATGATCATGACCATGATTCAATTTTTAAGGATCCCTCTGTCTTCTGTACTGAAAATTCATGTACGAGGTAAGAGTAGATGAAAGAAGACCAATTAGGAGGCTACTGCAGAGGTCCTAGTGAGAGGTGGTTGTGGCAAAACAAGGATAGTGCATCAGATGTGGTGAAAATAGACAGACTCAGGATGCCTTTTAGAAAAGAACAATAGGATTTATTGGTAACCTGGATTTGGGGGGTGTGAGAGGAACGTATCAAGGCTTTTATTTTGTGTAACAGGATGGATGGTGGGGCTGTTCATGGTGGGTGATAAGGAAGATTGGAAAAGAACCAATACATGGTATTTAAGTGCCACTTTACCTTTGAGATAATTCAGTCAAGACCACATACAGTATTATCTCAATTGATTTTTCTAAGACTTTGATAAGGTAGGTAGGATAAGCATTACTGTTCCCGTGTGATGGGTGATAAAACTGAGGGCACAATGAGAAAGAGCACTGATGAATAATCAGAAAGCATGGGATCTTGCTCATGTTTTGCTAATAATTGCTGGGTTCTTGTGATTACATCAGTTAACTCCTCTAGTAGTCAGCTACTTTTATCTTTTATATTTATTTATTTATTTATTTATTTATTTATTTATGTATTTTTCTGAATGTGGGGAGGCAGAGAGATAGACTCCTGCATGTGCCTGACTGGAATCCAGCTGGCATGCCCACTAGGGGGGCAATGCTCTGCCCATCTGGGCTGTTATTCTGTTGCAACCAGAGCCATTCTAGCGCCTGAGGTGGAGGCTATGGAGCCATCCTCAGTGCCTCGGCCAACTTTGCTTGAGTGGAGCCTTGGCTGCAGGAGGGGATGAGAGAGACAGAGAGAAAGGAGAGGGGAAAGGGTGGAGAAGCAGATGGGCACTTCTCCTGTGTGCCCTGGCTGGGAATCGAACCTGGAACTTCCGCATGCTGGGCTGATGCTCTACTGCTGAGCCAACCAGCCAGGACCTCTTTATCTTTTAAATGTGGGACTAGGTAATGTTATCCCTAAATCCCTTCCAGTCCACCTCCTTTCACTATTATCATTTATTTTAAAAAATACTTGTGGGGTTGAGATACATATGTAAAGACACAGCGATGATGGAGTAAGGATGTGAACTTGGCTCTCCCAATGTGTAGTCCATTGTTCATTATAGCCTATGGCCTCTCACATATTTTTTCCTCACTTGTATTTTATGAGAAAAATGGATATCTCCACCTCGCTTACAGATATTGGGCAGTGTGACCTATACTTGGGTCAATATGTATTATTGTTAAGTTTTGGCAATAGGGACCCAAGAATTAAAATCCTCTGAAGCTGTGACTTTAAGTTCCAGCCAACTTTAGAATTGCTCCTCTTCTCTTCTATGGTGGCCGCTCAGGATCTTTCTCTGTTAAGAATGACTCCCAGGTTGCTGCCCACAGACCAGACTTCAGGTATTCAATCTTGAGTGTACCAACGGAAGTATTTAATCTCTTCTGAAATGTGGTATATGGAAGCAGAAGTCCACCTCTAGGGTGGGGAAAATAGACATTAATGAAGTGTTCTTTTTGAAAAGGGATTGGAGATAAAAAGTGAGATCATTACCCCAAAGCACAGGCAAGCTAAGCACTAATCACCAAATAAGAGCTCTGGACTCAGAGCACCGGCTTTGCTCTGTGCTCAGCTGTTCTGAGGGACATGCTTCCTACTCAGTGGCCTTTGTAACCTGAATAAGGAAGAGGGTGGAGAGATTGGCGTCAAGACCAGCCTTTGAATCTGCCGCCTGAAGAAAGGGCCAGGACACACCTGATCTAGTTAGTCCCTGGCAGCTTCTTTCAAACAACAAACAAGCTCAGCATTTACACTGTGTATATAAATTTCCATCACAATAGCCACCCTGCTTTTATGGAACTAGGAACAATTTGATAGTTCAGATAAAGGGGGAACCCTTTGAAAGAGGAAACCACTGAAATAACATCTCTGTCAAAGGAACACATTTTCTCCACACACAATCCCTTTGGATGAGTGTCACATCACTGAGAAATATGATAGTGACTCCAAATGACCATTTCTGCACATTCAAATAATGAATTTTAAAGAGATGGCTTCAGATATATTGGGCATTCAGAACTAGCCCAGCAGGTGGACGGTGAGCCACTTGCTCCGTGGTGAACAGGGTCTGGGAGGTGGAGTGTGCTGTGTTGTAAAGTGACTAGCAAGTTCCAAAGAGACACCAGAGTTATAGAAAAATTTTGAGGATTTTATTTCAAACTAGCTGGCTGCAAGGGCTAGTAAATCCCAAATCAGCAGCCCCGAGGAGCTGAAATCTGGGGCTTATAAAGGCTTAAACTGCAAGTAGGTGCAAAAGCTGTTATACAGAAGCAGAACCAGCGGTTAACTTATCAGGTCAGGTAATCTCTGCTTTGCAAGTTCCCTAATGGTTGACATACATTTGCTAACAGTACATCTTCTGGTTTTAGCTCAGTTTGCAAATTTGCACAGAAGTATAAAAATTTCAAAATGGAGGTTATAGAAAGCATACAAAATGGCATTTATTCATGCTAACAGTACAAAATGGCTATTGCTTATGCTAACAGTTTTACAGTTTCTTGGCACCTTGACACAGCTGCAGCCACATGGGGGAGACAGGCTGAAGCCATGGGGTGGCTCCCTTTGGAGGGAAAACACAGGCTTCCAGAGAGTCTGAGAGTCCATGAGTTTTAGGAAAACTAGCTAATTTCTGAATTGGGGAAGAAAAGCTAATTACATTCTCTGGAGGAATGAATCCCAAATTTGACTTACATCAGAATCACAAGGAACGTGGGGAAATGTAAACTCCTAAGTGCCATTCCTGGATTTCTAGAATCAGAATGGCCCTCATTCTCCTCCTCTTCCACCGGGGCAGGGAAGGGCAGGGGTCTGAACAGATCATACCCAGATCACTCTGATGAGGTGACTGGGGAAACGCCACTTTGGAAGCACTCATGCAGGGAGGCCTACCTGGAAGCACAGCTTTTGACAGTCAGAAAAGGGCTGTAATCAGCATTCTTTCCTCCATGGTTTGTACTTTCTGTGAGGCATATATGTTAACAGTACAATAAAAAAGTCATTACTGCAGATGACTTGCGAGAACAAGCTAAATGAGAGAGGATTTTGAAATAAAATGAGTAAAGGAAAGGCCTTTTGTTAGTCATTTTAATCTGGAACTGCTCACCAATTCTTCATAGCTGAGCCACACAAAGCCTGCCCAGTCGAGTTGTTAACATTCTGGGGCCTGAGCTCCCACTGGAGAAGTAATGGGTCTTATAAAGTGACCACCATAATAAACAGGAAGGATTCTCTCCTCTTGTTGTGGGGCTTCTGGCATTTTTGTATCTGTTGTTTCTGATGCTTTTGGATAAGGTTTCCTTGTGGAACTGGGGACTGGGGAGGAGGCCAAGATCAAATGGCAAAGGGTACAGGCAGGAGCTCAAAGGACACAGCAGCAGACCCATAAAGCCAGGGGACTGGCAAGCTTTGGGTAAAAGGAGCAAGAGAATAGGGGCAGGGAGCCGAAGTATTAATAGTGAATGGCATCAGATATTAGAGCTCAGTCCTTGAGTTTAGCTAAGAAAAGAATCCAGAGCCAAGGAATTCAAATATAAGCAAAAGTTTATTTAGAAAGTCATAGTGGTAGAAGAAGTAAGCATTGGAGGAAGTGAGCCAGCTGGGCTGCGTGGGCTCAGGAAACAAGTTGCAGAGGCAAAAGAAGGGCCCTTGGAGCTTAGGAAAAAGGAAGGCAAAGAACACATGCCTGAGGGAAGGAGAGAGGAAAGGCAGGACATGCTCCAGAGAGAGAGCCACACTGGGTCCCTCATCTTAAGGGGTTTTATCTGCTTCCAAAGGCAGGGATTTTAGGTGAGGTCTCAGGGGAGAATCTCAAAAAATATTCATCAGTTCTCCAGGTGTGCCCTTTCAGGGTTGTGGTCTCTACTGATTGCTTGGTGCTAAGGTAGGGGGCCATTAGTCATTATGGCTGGTCCTGACATCAGCCATGGTGTCACTCCATCTAGTTTTGCTGCCTTTGTGGGTCTAGAGCTAAAACACATCTGAGGCCTAGATGTTATCTCTAGGTGGACCAAAACTTTGACTCTGTGGTCAAGAAACCTGAGGGTTTGTCAAGATTCTTTGATGTGGCTCAGAACCTCATTGTCTCGAGGGCTAAGGGCGTGGTCATGCAAAGGCTTGCATGGGGGTCATATGAGACTATTCTCCGGCTCACCTTCTTCCCCCTCTAAGGAGGTCTACATACTAAGGGAGGAAAGGTCAGGGAAGGGCCGAACCACATAGCCAGTGATATGAAAGGTCAGAGTGTCTAAATTTCCTGATCAGCGATATGCTAGGGGAGGAAAGCCTACAATACTTGTGTTCCCAGTTTTACCCATTGCTAAGCACTCAGGGCATTCTACCCTGGTGACCTTCTGTACCTGGTTTATCATTCATACTCTACTCATGTCACAAGGACAAAGGAACACCTTATAGAACATCAATTCACCAAGAGGGGAAAAAGGTTGCTGACTTACTCTGTTCTGAAGGTTCTCTTCAGAGGGTTGAGGGTGGAGCTCACATCAAGGGACCAGGATTCCCACTGGCCCGTTCCTGCGTGAGGTTCCAGCCACCAGAGACAGTGCTTGGGAGTTTCTCCCGCTGAGTCTATGCAGAGACTGGTAGAAAGTTCTGCTTCCATCCAGCAAGGTCTCCCACTCCAACCAGAGCTCCTTGCCTCATGTCTAAATATACATTCCTACTGCATCTTAAAAATTGTTGCCTTTTCACTTAGACATTTCCACTTCCCTTAATACATTAGTGATTGGGATGATCAGTATATTTGATCTCTTTAAAGCTGGCTGAATGAGCTTCACTGTAGCCTGAGTATCCTCGGTGACCTACTGTTCCTTCCTGGGTTTACTCCTTGCACACAGCCTCCCACTTTATCTGTATGGGCTACTTCCCCCACTGGACCATAAGCTTCTGGAAGACAGGGAGCTGGTCTTACTCATTTTTGGGTCCAGCACCTAGCACAGTGCTTGGCACTCAGTCAGGGGCCAGTGACTTGTGCTGGACCAGGAGCTGAAATTAATTGATTCCAGTATAACCATCTAGGTAAAATAACACATGAATCACCTTGTCAGCCAACAGCTGTAAGATCTAGGACAAAGTTCTGTTCTGAAGATATTAAGACTATATTTTAAAGAGTTTTTAAAAACAACAGATATGGAGTAAAAGTTTGTCATACATACTGTCTAATGTACTCTTACGCTCCCCTCAGACTGCCATCCCCTCCACCTCTGAGGTCGGACGCAGAGCCTGGGTGTCCAGGGCACCTCCCTGGTAGGTGGATGTGAAGAGTCATCTATTCAGCGCTGGAGTCAGGCCATGCTGCTGGGAGGTCCTGGGCTGGAGGCTCTCCAGGCTGCTGCAGGACGGGCCTCATGCTGCCTTTTAACCCATAGCAGCTCAGGCTGCCAGCTCAGCCTCTCTACATTCAAGGGGCCTTTGACTGCTCTGGAACTGGTCCCCACTATCCATGGGTCTGGATGCTCCATCCTCTCATTCAGTTACCAGCATTTGCTGAGCACGTGTGGCCTTCCTGTGCTTCCCCACAGACTTCTGAAGAGCTTATGGCCGGTGGCCATTTGCAGGGGATGCGATCTCCTGCTTGTGAGACAGACATCTCCGTGGTGTTTCTTCCCTGGGAGGAGGCCCAGCGTGGCCCCACTGCTATGACACTGCAGCTTTCTCTGCAGCCCTCTCAGGTCTGGGAGGGGCTTGATCTCCCTCTTACATCAAGGTTTCCAAGGTGTTAAATAAAGGCACCAAAACACACTAACAAAAATTGTGGCACAGTTTATATTGTATTTACATTTAAGAAAATGGTGCTTTTAATAAGAGATGTCACAGTTTGTTGATTTTTTACACACCAAACCTACAATTGTAAAATATTTGATGGATGTGAAATATCAAAAAATTTATAGCAAAATAATGTAACTTTAAATATTTGATGTTCATGACTATAATGAGACTATCATGACTATTTTGATTTCAATAATTGCTACATTCTGTTCATAATCTATTGATTAAATTCTAAGAATAGACCCAAAATGTGCCATCATAGAAGGAAGTGTCACATAATATAAATATGCTAATTATAGGATAAATATAAGACATAGGGAAAATGTTCATTTATAGCGCATTAAAGATAGTCTGGGTCTGGGGATTTAAAATTGAATGATGATATCTTTCCATTCTCTCATTTTATCTCTGCTAGAAGCAAAAGTTTAAACATGAGACTCTTTGTGACCATGTGCTATGGAATAAATGGGCTTCCTTGTCCCTGCCCGTGACAGCATATGACAGGCTCTGCCAGGCCCCAGTGCAGCTGCAGGGCTGCAGCCAGCGCCCAGTGTGACAGTACTGGAGGCAGAAGGCCCGCCAAGTTATGGCTGTGTCTGTGGCAGGGATGTCTCAGAGGAGAAGCATGGCTTCCTCTGCCCTGGGTTCCTTTACCACCTGCACGCAGCACTTGGCTATCAGTCTGCTCTCTTCCCGGCAGCCAGCCCGTTTCTCTCTGCTCCCCTTCTGACTGTTGGAGCAATTTGCCCGCCAAGCACGGAAATACCTAGGAGTTTATATCCCCCCGAGGGACTGTCTTCAGCCAAAAGCTGACTGGTTTAAGGATCTAAATCAGGGGTCCCCAAACTACGGCCCCCTGAGACCATTTATCTGGCCCCCGCCGCACTTCCGGAAGGGGCACCTCTTTCATTAGTGGTCAGTGAGAGGAGCATAGTTCCCATTGAAATACTGGTCAGTTTGTTGATTTAAACTTACTTGTTCTTTATTTTAAGTATTGTATTTGTTCCCGTTTTGTTTTTTTACTTTAAAATAAGATATGTGCAGTGTGCGTAGGGATTTGTTCATAGTTTTTTTTATAGTCTGGCCCTCTAATGGTCCGAGGGACAGTGAACTGGCCCCCTGTGTAAAAAGTTTGGGGACCCCTGGTCTAAATACTCTAGCTCTCTTGGCCCCGACTGGCTCAGCTCTGGTGCCTTTATTTAACATCGTGGAAACCTTCACAGAAACCTCTGAGACACTGTCTTCAGAGCTCACTTTCAAGGTTAACATCGATGCTGCACCTTGACTTGGCCTACTCCCTTCTGGGTCCCACCCCTAACCCCCTGACCAGCTTTCACTTGCATCTTTGTCTCACTGTCTGCTTCCAGGGAACCTGAGCCTATGACAGAAACTTAGCCCTGTTACTTACTGTGTGACTTTGCACAAGGTACTAGTTCTGTTTGAGCATGTTCCTGTGTCTGTAAACTTGAGATAGACATACCAATCTTGTAGGGCCATTGTAAGCCTTAGCAATCATGAGTGCAAAACATCTGGCACTGTCAGCAGCAGGAGATGTCAGTTACGAGCTGCTCCCCCAAAGCCTAGGCTCACTCATCCCGGCCACTGACTGTCTTCTCTAGGCTGGAGCAAGCAGGAGCTGTAAGAGCTGGGCTGGAGAAGCAAGTCCACATATTTGTTGTCCTGGAATTGAGCCCATGGCCCTTTCAACCTAAGTGGGTCTGAGAAATTCAGCTGTGAGCTTTCTAAAACCCTTAGCACAAATCAAGACATAAGAACATGATTAGGGGTGTGGGTGCCAGCAGAGGACTTGGGGTTTTATCTTACTCACTTTTAGGGTTGTGTCCTAATCAGGAAAATCTTGAGTATTTTTTTTCACAAGGTTTACTCTGACAAGAGAGGCCCTACCTCGTTCAGGTCTATCACTATGTTTCGGGGCCTCTTTGGGGCCTGTGAGTTGGTGACTAGGTATCGGGGTCAAGGTTCCCATGGGAGTCAAATGGCAACTATGTCCAGAAGACTCTCAGAATTTCTCATGTTATGTGCAATATCAGGTAGGCAAATTCAAGTGATTCACTTCCTCTTTCTCCAGCCAGAGAGTTACTGGAATCTGATACTGTAAGGTCCACTGTCGGACTTCTGTCTCCGGCTGTTTCATTTTCTCTGACTCCTTCATTTACTCTTCCATTTTTCCCAGACATAGAATATAATTCTCTTAGGTCAACTGCCCTAAGCATCTATTCTCTGAGGTCCTAAACATCTGCTTTGGGTTGCTACCACAACTTCGAAAGAATTTCCCTTTACTGTTCATTGTAAATGCAGAGAGTATAAAAAATACCACATTCCCCATATATAATTTTGGGGCCCAAAATTTGAAAAAAATGTATTACATAAAGTTATTGAACTCAAGTTTTATTCACCATAGAATTCATACAACTCCTCATCACTGTCAAAACTCCCATCCATTAGCTTGTCCTAATCTGTGTCTGATGATGAATCGCTATCTTCATATATTGCCTCGTCCTCAGTTCCATCGATGGCATTTGAAATGCCACACTTCTTAAATGACTTGACAACCACTGTGTAAGATGCACCCAGTTTTTAGACCCCATATATTTCAAAAAAGGGTGTGTCTTATAAATGGGGAAGTACGGTAATTAAAGATGAGTCAGAAATGGCCTGACAAATCGTGCATTGGGCAGACAAGACAATGCTCAGGAAAGAGGCTGGGCTGGGCAGCAGTGGGAGAGACTTAGCTGGGCCTGAGGGGTGAGGACAGTAGGGCCGTGTGTCTGTGTATAGACAGCTGTCCCAACAACAGTTCGGCTTGATTCTGGTGGCAGAATCTGGAGAACACACACACACCTCACTTTGTTACCTTCGGTGCAAAGGCTAAGGAAACAGCCCACGCTAGTGAGCAGTGAGAAGAAAAAGCAGAGGGGCACACTGTATGACTCCAAGACTGTCACCGTGAACACGTGTTCATATGCGATCAATCGATGGTCTGCCCTCTGGAACAAAGGCTCTTGTTTAACAGCACAAATCTCCTGGGAAGAAATCTCTAGGCGAACAGGAGTTGGGGCAGATGGGTACAACAGACTCCTCCCATCTAGAATTCTTTGTTTAGAAAGTGCTCTCTGAGGGGTTGTGACCTCTGTAGTGTGAGCTTCCCAAATTCTTCTCACTTAAGCAAGGTCAGCTTGTGCCCGCTGCGGAAGGGCGTGCCAGTCAGCCCTTGTGGAAAAGGAAAGGGGCAGAAGAGGTAGGGGTGGCGCTCCATTCCCAAGGCAGAGTGGCAGGCGGCTGAGAACAACCCCGCCTGGGGGAGCCCTGTGCTTAGAGCAGCACCATGTGCCTTCTCCCACCCCCAGCCCCGATATCGAAACTCATGCTCTGGAGCAAAGGTCACACATAGCTTCCCAACTCTCCTCTCTCTGCCCCATGAGAATTAGGCATTTAGTTTCAGGTCACCACTGTGAAAGCACACCTGAGATAAACACACCACCTTGCCATGACTGACTCAGGGCAAAGAGTCAATAAAAGCAAAGTCAGACCAGAAGAGGGTGTCTATTTCCTCCAAGGACATTTATAAAGGGAACGTTGTTGCCAAAGGCTATAATAACGATGCCAATTAGTCCTGGAAGCACATCTCATGTTACTAAACCTGATGCTGATGGAAGCCATCGTAACCCCCTTCACCACTGTGTATACACAACACTCCCTACACCCTGTTTGCCCAAAATATTAACTGGCCCTTCCTTGATTCCTCCTAATCACCCCTAATCCTATGTATTGTACCCATATTGTTGGGCCCTGCTCTACTTTATTTCCGGGGGCACCTATTTGTTATTATTACATTGTGTTTTTCATGGAAATGTGGCATGTAGGCAGGCAGGGGTTACTTCCTGTTTCCCAGACATCCATGCATCCACCTGGCAGTGCTGGTTCTGCCCTGAGCCTTCTTTTTCTTGCTCATGTTTGATTAAAAGCATGTCTAGGCAGATAGTTTTCATCTATTAACTGAGCATTTAAAGACACACAGGTGTTGTCCTTAGACTGAGGGGTGGGTTACCTTCAGGAGGGGGACATAGTTGCCAAACAACAGGGGTCTGTAAGAAAGGACCAGGTCCACAGGGAGCAGGAAGTTGGCACAGTACAGTTCTGGGAAATCAGTGTCTCCATCAGTTACTGTGGGGTGGAAGCAGCCATGGGTGGAGTTTTCTCCTGTAGGGACCTCCAGAGAATACCCAGGCGCCCTCCAACACTTGCTGGAATAACCTCAGGGTTGGAACCAGGCTTCTCTGCTCCAGCCTCAGCTCCATGAACACTCATTCTAAAGCAGCTGGTGGAAGGCCAATGTTCTTTTATGGATTACTTGGGATGCTGCTTAGGGGAAGTCTTTGGAGATGAAGGGGCCTATATTCTGAAGTGTTAGGTTGAGCTCAGTTCAGGACAAATACAGTGTCAAACTACTTGGCCTCCCTCTCAAAGTCTCCCCACAGCAGAGCTCCTGGCAGTGCTGTGTCTCCACATCTACTTTAGATTGGCAGGTTACGTGGCATTGTCCCAGCTCTATTCTCCTAACTGCTGACTACAGTGAGACGGGTTTGAGGAGTTGTCCAGAGGTCCTGGTGGCCCTTCCTTGGTCACTTTGTGACAGCCTTATGCTGGGTTCACAGAAACAAGACAGAGCTAGATGAAGGAACCTGATCTGTGAGGACCCAGTTGTCTTCCCAGACCAGGACTGTTGGTGGCTACAGCTGCTGCCTGTGGGAACCTGCAGCTCTGGGGGCACTCAGTGCTGTCAACCGAGCGGGGCTCGGGGACCCCACCAGCATCCTCTCAAACCCAGACTAAAGTCTTCAGCAGCATGACTTTACTGAGTGGGGAAATGGGTGGGAATCTGGTGGACTGTGTGCTTTATACCTAAACTGACTCCTAGAAACAGCATCATAAAGAATCCTGTCACCAACTGATCAAATGAAAATGCATTTCCCATAAGAACAATTTTATATTTGAGAAGCATGCTCCTAAAAAAAAGACTTGGATAAAATGCAACTCTAGTAACTCTAGCGACTGTACGTCTTTGAAATAAGCACTCAGTGATTCTGAGCACCTTCCCTACTTTGTTCTGTTGTTCCTGACAGAACAACAGGCCTGGATGCCCTTTTCTTTATCTTAGCGGAGTCTGCTTACTTTGGTCCACCCTAGTGTCTCTTTTAGGTGGTTCTTCTTCCGTCAGTGTTTCTGCTTATAGCTTTCTCTGTACGTCTTTATACATTTACCTTCTACTATCAACTCTCCAGTGTTCTCTCTCTCTCTCTCATCCAGATGTTTCCAGAGAGAGAATGTCATCAGACCAGTTAGCCATCATCATTCTCTCAGCCATCTCTAGCTTACAGACTGTCAGCCAGTTTAAGGTTTGCTGTTAGCTGTTCTTAGGTCAGGTACTTGCTCCTGATTTAACTGCTAGTGATCCAAACAGTGGGGCTCATCTAGGGTGATTTTTGCTGAACTAATTCCCTTAGAAGGGTGTTATAGGAATGGCAGTCTTTCCAGTGACTAATATATTAATTCCTCCCTTCAGCAGACTACCTTGAAACCTTATTAACATGCTTTTGCACTTTACACATTTCACTAGAAATTGATGCAATCAAATTGCCCTCAGCAAGGATTGTTACATGAGACAATGGTGAAGTCAGGCATAGTTCACTGGGACTTGACTAAACTAACAGAGCAGGAAATGTGACACATGGGGTACTAGGGAGGGGCAAGTAGTTAAATCAGATATGTATCCCAACTGTTCCGGTTATCTATTGCTACCTAGAAAATCATCTCAAAAGTCAGTGGCATCAAGCAACAACCATTCCTGATCCTCACAGAGTGTGTGGGGCAGGAATTTGGATAGGACACAGTGGATGGCTTGTGTCTGTTCTATGGTATCTGGGCCTCATCTGGGACTGAATAAAACAGCTGATCTGGAGATTTCTTCAGGAAAATGACTGATGCCTGAGCTAGGGTGACTGAAAGGGTGGGCTCAGCTGGGACTGTCAACCAGAGCATTCACACATGACCTTTCTGCATGGCTCAGATTCCAAGAGTAAGCCAGTGAGCAAAGTGGAAGTCCCATGACCTTTATGACCTAACCTTGGAGGTCATATAACACTACTTCCACCATGCTCCATTGGTCAAAGCAGGTACAAGCCCACCCAGATTCATGAGGAGAGGACATAAGCCTCACTTCTCAATGGAAGGAATGTGAAGGAATCTGCAGCCTTACCTTTAAGGTCACACCAAAGATCTCCTCTTTCCTGTAAGGATTGCCTCCCTCCAGAGTGCTTGAGAAAGGGCGGTTATTTCTATTTAGCTCCTAACTTGTCCTGTAACAGCCAGTGTACAGTGTCCTGTAACAGGAGCCAGTGACTCCTCCACAACATGTATCTTTTCCAGCATCACTGAAGGTCACTACTCCCCTTGCTGAGGATGTTGGCAGTTCAATAGTGGATTGTGTTTTCAATGTTGCAATTCTGTTATCTTCCCAGGGTCTCCATGGAGAGAGCAGACAACACAGGTTAGGCCCCATTTTTTGCTTTCCTTGACATAATTCACATTGGGCTGGATTTATCAGATTTTGTGAAAGTAAGAGAACCAGCAGGAATAACAGTATGTGAAGAATGTTATTTAAAACTACATTATGGCCATGCCCAGATTACAAATATAAAGTCCCCAAGGAGTTAACAGGGAGTAGATCACCAATTGATCACCTAGACCAATGCTTGGCAAAAGGCACGAATAAATATTTATTGCATGATTGAGATGAATGATTAAATGATTGAATTGCTATTTGAATAAATGAATGCACAGATGGGAAGTATGTAAGAAATAAGTATAAAAAATGCCGTTGGTTTAAATCTCTCCTTAAAAACACGTCTATCCTATTTGCTGCACACAAGTACTATCATGAACATCACTTGATTTATTTTATGTAACATATTTGGTTTATAACTTATATGACTTCTAGTTTGTAACTATGACATTGAGTCTTCATTTTTAGACTGGATAGCAGTTAAAGTCTTATACAATAATTCTGAACTTCCCCATTGGCCTTTACAAGTCCAGATTTCTATTTATATTTCTACCTACATGGTTACAAATCTCTGTTCTTCATGTGGGTGGTAGCAGTGGTCCTGGGAGAGGCTCCAGAGCTGACAACTACGGCTCTTCCCTGGGTTGATGGCATTTCTGCTAATGAGTTACCTGCTGACTCCACATCCATTTCCAAGGCCCTTTTCTCCTACCCGCCTCTACTCTAAAGAATGGGAAAGCTAAATACTTGCACTCTCAGCCTCCCTCAAAGCTAGGGTTTGTCTTGGGACAGAATTGGAGAGGATGAGATACAAGCAGAAGACCTTCTGTTGAGTTGTTAGATTAGGAGTACAAGGGACAGATGTTGCTATTGTCACCATCTGTTATTTTTCATGTGTTGAATAGGGACATGCTGGGTGGAGGTGCGGTAACTATCATATCTTGCGATAGTGGGATAATAAGCTGATTCTCTAAGATAAAAGGAGACTAGGTTCTTGTTGATGTAGTGACCAGCTCTGGACATTGGCAACCTTGGGATTACTTGTTCTGTGAGTAAAGTAAATCCCTGCTTGTTTAAACTTTTATTCCTTGGGGCTGCAATTAATTGTAGCCCAAAGCACTCCTCACTCATAAAGCTAAAATAGGCTATTTTTAGCCTGCTTCTTAATCTAACTATAACTGTACCTTTAATGTAAATCTAATATTAATGTAAATATACCCTTAATCTAAACCTAATATTAATCTAAATATACCCTTAATCTAAATATAAATCTAATGTTAATCTAAATACAAATACTTTAAGAAGGGGCCCAAATTTAAGGAGTAAGAGCCTTTCCTGTTTCTAAATCTTGTTTTTGTGATGAGACCACAAACAGAATGTTATGAATACACTACTTCAGATATTTATAACTCTAAGGGTGACTTGGCCCTTCCATCTTATTTCATGGCAAACAAATACACCCATGCCATGTTTCTCAGGTTTTATCCCATAAAAAACTTTCAAGAATGTGGCTCATTTTTCAGAAAAGCAGAAATATGCCCACCCCAACTTCTAGTTGGTCTAAGACCTAGACACTGTCCTCCAATTATTGTCAAAGCTATTTTGGAATTAACTAATTAATAACATAGTATATAAGCAAACAGTGTTAAACATTCAGGCTCCTAATAGGCAGATGAAAAATCATTAGAGAAATGCAAATTAAAACGACAATGAGATATCACCTCACACCTGTCAGAATGACGCTCATTAACAAAACAATACAAGATAGGTGCTGGTGAGGATGTGGAGGAAAGGGAACCCTCCTGCACTGCTGATGGGAATGCAGACTGGTGCAGCCACTGTGGAAAACATTATGGAGATTCCTCAAAAAATTAAAAATGGAACTGACTTTTGACCCAGCTATACTTTTAGGAATATATTTTAAGAACACCAACTCACTGATTCAAAAGAAGAAATGCACCCCCATGTTTATGGCAGCATTGTTTACAATAGCCAAGATCTGGAAACAGCCCAAGTGTCCGTCAGTGGATGAGTGGATTAAAAAGCAGTGGTACATATACACAATGGAATACTATGGGGCCATGAAAAAGAAGGAAATCTTACCTTTTGCGATAACATGGATGAACCTGGAAACTATTATGCTAAGTGAAATAAGCCAGGCAGAGAAAGAAAAATATCATCATATGACCTCACTCATTTGAGGAATCCAATGAACAATGTGAACTGAGGAACAGAGTAGACAGAGGCGGGATCAAAGGGACCAGAGGGAAAGCAGTCAGAGGAAAAGGGGAAGAGAGGATGGGATCAGAGAAGGGAAAGAGATTGGTGAAATTATATATATATATAACACAGCGTTATAGAGAGCAGAAAAGCAAATCCTGGAGGGAAGGGAGGAGAACCTCGGGGGGAGGGGGGCAGGGGGATGTTGAGAGGAACATGGGGGTGGGGATGTATTCAGTGGGACACTTGAATCTATGTAAACACAATAAATTAAAATCAATTAAAAAAAACATTCAGGCTCTTATGCTGTGATTATGTAGCTACAAGAAATGAGACGGGTAAGACAATAAGTCTTTTGGCCCATCATCTAACTTTAAAAGAAATAGTTTAGACTATGATTATTAAATGCTAAGTGAAAATGCAGAAATACTTCCAAACTCACTTTATGCAAAGCCTCCAAAGTGCTTAGCTCTTTTCATCTCTAGGAATTAGGGGAGCCTGAAGCTTTGACTAAAGCCATGAAGTGAGCCTTCTACCTCTGTCTCTCTTCGTGCTCCTGGCCTTTTCCCTTGGAGCCCAGTGTTAATGGGTTGCACATGCTCCATTCCTCCCCAAAGTCAACACTGCCAAGATGCTCTGACTTTCGGCGTGTCTCATCAGTTCCTGGCTTGGGCTTCATGTGATCTGAAGCACTCTCACATGAAACCAGGAAGACTGCAGTGCAGCCCTGTGGAAAATGTGAAACATCAGGCATACAATGTATTTTTCAAATCTGGACTCTGTAACCGAAACTTGGCTTGTTTGCTGTCTGGCTGATAAGGATGGATGGGAGATGAAGACTTTGCTGTCTCCCCAGCAGAATCTGAGCATTAATCTTACAAGGGGCATTGCAAAGGAAAGGAGTGACTGCGCTGGATAGTCTTTTGTCTTCTACCTATTTATAATGATTGCTAAAGGTGAAGCTGCCTGGACATCTATTGTATTAGATGGACCAGGAGCTGGATACGGAGAGGAGGCAGGTGCAGGGTGGCCAGACTGGAGGCTCCAAACAGGTCAAGGCCTTGAGAAAATTGCTGACTGCATTCTATCTGTGACAGGGAAATATGTCCGTCTGTGGTGGCTGTCTCCCTGGAGAGGGAAGGGGGTACTCAAGCTGAAAAATGGCCTTATCTGTCTTGAGCAGGCCTACTGTTTTTACGTACTTACAGCTGGGTTTTTTGTTTTTTTTATCAAAGAAAAAAAAATTCTTGCTTTTGACCTTTCAAGACGGGTAGAATTGTGCAGAGTATTTTCATTAGTTTGTGGTGTGTCTGCTTTGCCTCTGCAGAGGCAAGATGTCATATCTGTCATGTCTGTTCAGGGTTTTACAGTCTCTCATTGATGACTATTTACAGACCCCTTGAGGGGACTGGGGCCTGTAGCATGAACTGGCAAGCTCATGTTGTATTTAGCTCACCTGAGTGCACTGGGCTTCTTATCTACTAACACTCTTTCCTTTGCATAGTGTGGGCATGGCTGTTTCTTCCAAATATGTTTTGGTGACCCAATCATATTTAATAATATTATGAAAATCACTAATTTTGACCATGACCCTTAAAAAGAAATACAATTAACATCACAACCTGGTACATCTTTGAAATATTTTTACATGCAAAGTACTCCAGTACTTTCTACTTTACTCAGTTTTATTTCCGAAAAGGTGATCATGGCCACTAAATTTATTCCATGACTCACTAGGAGTTGCAACTTGCAGTTTAAAAACATTAAGATAGCATAACTATTTTCAAGGGGCAAATAGTAATTTTGAATGAGAAGATGCTTTTACACTACTAAAAGTAATGGTGTAAAACTAAATTCATTAGTGTTAAAAATTACTCATGCTATTTGTGATAGACTTCTAAGATGGCCCCCAATTATTCCTCCTTCCTTATATTCACACTTTTTTCTGGTCCCTTCCTCTTGGATATAGATTGGACCCATTGACTTGCTCCTAATTAATGAAACAAAGGAGGAGTGAGAGGTGTCATTTTTGTGATTGGTTAGAAGACTAACTACCATCCTGCTCACATGCACTCTGTAGCTGGCACTCTGTTCCTGGATCTCCTCATAAGTTTTCTCTAATCAATTAAGCTGGAGAGACTCACATATCAAGAAACACAGAGGTGGGTTCTGACCAACTGCAGGTCATTCCCCAGTTGAGCCATCACATGAGACCATAGTCCCTACCAAGACCTCAATCACAATCTTATATAAAACCCTCAGCCACAGAATTCAGCTAAATCCTGCCTGGATTCCTGTCCTACAGGAATAGAGACAACAGTGACTGGTTATTTTGAGCAACTAAGTTTGGGGGCAACTTATTATGTAGCAATAGATAACTAATATTCTACCTTCTAGTGAAACATAAGATTAGACTTCACAATCTTGACTTTGAGACAGTGTCTCTTGCATTCATACATACAATGAGAAAGACATTAAGATAGCTGTCTATGTTTGGATATGTAGCACTAGCCTGCTCATTGACAAAGAAGCTTTTGAAATTTGCTTCTGAAAGTCAATGAGTAAAGGTGCCTTCAACACAAAGAAGATGGAAAAGTTTAGCATTATCTGTAATTTTAGTATTAAGCATGAATTTATTACAGGAGTACCCCAGTTGAGAATATTTAGGGAAAGACAATGTTAAATTGCTTGATTAGACAAATCAGGGTTTTCTGAACCACACAGGGTTAAGGCATTTATGAACAGCAATTGTCCGGAGTTGCATCATGTATAGGCTACCAAATGCTAGAATGCCACAGCATTTAGTCCTTGGATATCTTCTCTTTTCTACCTACATTTGCTACCTGAGTGACCTCAGCCAGTCTCATGGATCTAAAATATCATCCAAATGCTGATAAAAACAGAAAAATATGTCTCAAGTCTAGACTTCTCCTTTGAATTCCAGATTTGTCTCTCCAATTGCTACTCAACATCTCCATTTGGATGTCTAAAAGGTATCTCAGACCTCACACATCAGTCTTCCAATCCAAACCCCCTTCTCACTCTCTTTCTTATCTTGAAAAATAACAATTTCATTCTTTGGTGCTCAAGCCAAAATTCTTAGAATTATTCTTGACTCCTGTCTTTTCTTTCACAACCTACATCTAATCTATTAACAGGTACCATTAATTCTTCCTTTAAAACAATTCAGGATCCAGCTTATTCTCAGGCCTGTGGTCCAAGTCTTCATCACCCTTCCTAATTGGACTCCCTGCTTCTGCCTTCGCCTCCATTCAGCCTTTCTTAACACAGCACCCAGGAGGTCTTATTAAAGCAAAAGTCAGATCCTGTCACCTTTGCTCACAAGGCTGCCATGGCTTTATCTCACTTGGATTAAAAGCCCAAATCCTCACAACGGGGCCATGGAGCCCGATTTAGTTCGCCCCTTCTTCCATGCTGACCATTCCTGCGGGTGCTCTGCCTCCTCCCCCTCTCCAGCCATGCTGGCCTCTTCTCTGCAGGTTTCCATGACTGGTCACTGCAAATGCTTTTTTCCTCAGCTATATTCATGGATCACTCACTCAGTTTTCTCAAGTCTTTGCTCAAATACTATATAGCTTTCTTGACTACTTTATTGTAAATTGTAGTCAACTGTCCCTTGTTCCCAGAACTCTTTATCGTTGTATTTTATTCTCCATATCACAGCATATGCTGTGGAGACACCTTACCCACCTCATATGTATTGTCTGTTCTCCCACAATGCAGTGTGATCTCCATGAGGGCAGGTATTTTCATCTGTAATCATGGAGCCTACACTGTACAGGCTCTGAGCAGATATTGCTGACTATTGGCCAAATGAGTGGATGGAGCCCTTTCCTCACTAACCCTCCTTCGCTTTCCCAGCTGCACTGCCAGTATTCATCTGACAGTCCCCCAGACCAAACGCTTGAGAGAAGCCAGCATGGAGACTGGTCATGGGAAATAATTACGCATGTTGTCTTTAACTGCAAGTCACAGTTATGTAAAGCCTGATATCCTTTAGGCACGGCCATATCTATTTCATCTTTTGCCTTATACCCCGGTGAAAATTTAAGCAACTGCAGGAAAGAAAAGCTTCTGGGGTCTCAGTGGTCTGCAAGAATTGGGAGAATATTAAATTCAACACAGACCTAGTCCATGATTAATAAGAGCAAATAGTTCTACATGCAGGAGGCATGAATATGCACGTTAGAAGGGAGTCAAAAGAGGCATAATAAACCTTTGACGAGTGGATTTTAAGAACTTTTTTAGACCTGACTCATCTTTGGACTTTGAAAATCTCATGACACCCTGTCATTTGCATGGAGTGACTATCTTAATATATGGATGTGCTTCTTTTCCCCTAGAGAAGACTGTTTATAAATAATACTAGAATAGATTAATATCAAAAGGAATAATGGAAAGGAATGCTACAGAGTGAAGCCAGAAGCCATGGACACTGCAGCCTGCATTCTTTTCTGAAAGCATCATGCTTTGGGGGAGGAACAAAGAGTGCTTGCTGAATTAGAGATGGGGCGGCAATCAGAACTTTGAATTTCTTGGCATTTGCTAGTTTGAGGCTTAACCTTCTGAATACTTGAGTGTAATTACATGTGGTTTCTTAAAAGAGCCTCAAACAAAGCAAATTATTTAAGGAATGTCTTAAAAGACAAATCATTTGGAGGAACTATGCTTTAGTTCCCTCCAGACCTGAATCTACCTTTAAAGAGATTTCTCATGAATTGCTGGAACTTTCAATCGCACAAAAGGCAATAATCCTATGAACTCAAATTTAGCCTGACTCATGGTGTCCAAACTGTCTAACATGTTCTTTGAAATAATTCTCTTAAATGCATCATTTCAAAGCAAAAATTACCTTTGAGAAGATGCAACCAGACCTCAGTTACCATGGGGCCTAGAAAGAAGGAAAAGGGGCCCGGTGGGCACTGGGCGATGAGCACATTTTAGAAAAGATGTGTTAATAAAAGAAAAAGGAGGTGCCTAATAGGATGGTATCTCATTTAGGAGATCGCTTGGGAAGGGGCTCATTGGGCACTTAAAACTGTATAGATTTCTTCTTCTGACCTGTACCTCATTCTTAATAATATTAATATCTAATATTTACTGAGCACTTTCTACAGGCGAGACAAAGTGCTTAATGTCTATTACTTCATGATGCTTCTAGCAGCTCTACGAGACAGAGACCATTGTCATTCTTATTTTACATGAGAAAAATTGTGGGGGTAAGGTTAGGTGATTTGCCCATGTTATGTAAATTGTGGAACTAGTCCATACTATAGTCTATTTAACTGGAGTTCCTGATCTTAAATGCCCAGCTGCTTGAGTCCCAATAAGCCCCATTCAGCCCATCACCCTCCCCTGTCATCCAAGATAATTGCATTGAGCTCCTAATGGCACTTCTACAGCCTCCCACCTCCCAGGAGGGTCTAGATGGAGCCAATTCCTTGTGGTTCCACTGTCTGTGGCCTGTTCCAAGTGCATTTGTTTGCCTATACTTTTAACCTTAGTGACACAGAATGGACAGAATGGGCTTGTCCCTTCTTCAATGGCCAGCAGACAGCTTTAATAAGGTGGGGGTGGGTAGAGCCAACACGTGTCAGAGGCCTATATGGTTTTGGAATAGTATTTCCAAGGACGAGATTAGGTCCTTAAGGGTTTATTCTGATACTTTGCATTCCCAGAGTATAGTCCTGTGGTTTCTCATCTCTTTCCACTTCCCCAGAGGTCATTCCTTTTCCACCCTGTTTGTGACCCCAAAGGATTATTAACTGACTCTGGGGCTTAGGACAGATAGTAGTGGGAGGCCAGGTGGGTGAGGGCTGGCTGGTTTCCTGGCATGATGTCCCAAGGCATTGGCTGTGGCTCTATTTCTAGCTCATACTCACCCACAGTGGAGAGAGCAGTGCGCAAAAGCCTACGTACATGTGTGTAGGTGGGTGTGCAGATGTCTGGGTGACAGGGGGTATCATCAATGTGCACCACAGTTGTCAAACCTACAGTTATTTTAAAGGGATAAACAATTCACCAAGTGTAGGCACACACACAAATCTTATTGTTAGCAGTGAGTTGGTTAAATATCGAGTACCTGCAATGTGCCAGGTGCTGTGCAAAGGGATGAGGCTCAGGTCATAAGCAGAACAGATATAGACCTGGCTTCCTAGGGTTTCCAGTTTCCTAAGGGAGGCAAACCGAAAAGGGCAGCTGTACGTGTGGCTCATGCTCTGAAGGGGAGATGGCCAGTGTAGTAAGAGCATAAATCAGGGAACTACACCTTGTCAGGGAGGTCAGGGCAGGGCTCTTGAACACTTGAGGCTTGAGCTGAGATCTGAAGGAAGAAAAACTAGACAAAGGGAACGGAAATGCTTCTGGGCCAGTTTCCAAAGCCTGTCAGGGCCACGTGGCTGGACAGAGTGTGGCATGAACCTCTCTGACTAGAGGGAAGTAGAAATAGAGGAAAAGTGGCTTTCTGCCTCTGGTGGCACCCTCCTGGCCCACGCCCTCTCCAGAGCTGTCATTAACATGGGTTTTCTCTCCCCTCTGAAATTGTGGCCACTGGCAGTTAAGAGCAGTCAGCAGGAGCCCAACAATTTAGCAAGGCCAATTTTGTCCCCGCAGAATTAGCTACTGGAAAAGTCAATCCTGCACCCCTGCTCTTATATAGTTTTTAATTATTCCTGGGTGTCCCTTCAAACCAGCTATAGGAAATGCCTCCTCTTTAAAGTCCAGCAGAACCAGAGGGCTCTGGAAAGGGCCGGGGGTGGGGTGGACAGCCTCTCTCCCTGTGAGAAGGCACTCACACAATTCTTTGTGGTGACTCCAAGGTGACTGCCTTAACATGGCAGCTAGCACAAGCATTTCTCTCTTTAAGAAATTTTCATTATAGGCCCTAGTCAGGTAGCTTAGTTTGTTAAAGCATATGCCAAGGTTGTGGGCTTGATCTCTGGTCAGGGTACATACAAGAATCAACCAATGAATGTATAAATAAGTGGAACAATAAATCAAAGTTTATCTCTCTCTCGGACCCCCCCTCTAAAATCAATTGAAGGAAAGAAAGAAAGAAAGAAAGAAAGAAAAAGAGAGAAAGAAAGAAAATTTCTAGTTAGCCTTCTGTCCTCATTCACAAGGTTAGAGAAGCTCAAAGATTAATGGCTGGTTGAGAAAGGCAATCGGATTAGGGACTTCCTCAGGAATCCTTTGTGAGCATTCAACAGCCAACCTGGTTTTATTACCCTGAGACTGGGCTTAACTGCTATCCAGAAAGTAAAGGTGGCAATCCAGCTTCAGGCTCCTTTCACATCTGAGACATTAATTGCTTCTGTGTACACTGCTTTCCCACATCAGAAGCAGGAAGGGCATGTCTGAGGCAAGACTCAGACCCTATACCAAATGACCAAGGCCGCCCCCAGCTAATCATCTTTGTCCTTGTTCTTGCTTAGCTAGAGTGACCGCACTTCAAGCAGAGCCACCTCTGTGACAGCGAAGTGTGGGGCGCATCAACACAGCTGCTGGGGCAGCCCCCAGACAGAGCATGGGAAAGGACACGGACAGGCCACACTCCTCAATTTCCAGAAGAGAAAGAAACAATCAAACAAAAACCAGCTTGCAACTGATGTCATAGTAGAACCACATGCAGAAACATCAACATCAAAGGTGAAATAGCGTCCTACTTACTCCCCAGCGGGGAAGGAAACCCACCATCACGGTACCCTGTGACCTGTGCCAGTTGGGCGCTGTGGCGCTGGGATAGGAGGAGCAGGCCATGGCACTGCCAGCGCAAGCGGCGTCTCCTGGCAGGTCCCCGGAGAGAACTGCACACCGTCTTGCCTCTGTACAGATTTCTGGCTTCACACTCGACCTCTCTAACACCCTCTTCGACATTCCTGCTGAAGGGACCCAAGTTTTGCCAGCTCAAGCTGCCTTTTTGGGATATTGATTTCAGCTTTTCTGGGATATTGATTTATTAAGAAACAAGACTCAGGAAGAAACTCTGACCCTCTCCCCTATCTTGCTCAGGACAGTCAGACAGAGACAGCGGCTTCAGGAAGGAGACGATACGGTGCTTAGCACAGCCTAATGTGAATTAAGTATGTAAGTAAGAGGGCTTCAGGCAGGGGCCTATTAACTAGATGCCCCATGTCCCATTGTTTCCGAGTCACAAAATTGGCCTTTTCATGTGTGCTCTGCTTTTCCTCAACTACCTGTAAATCTCCCCTTCTCACCTCTGAAATTTAAGACCCTGTTCCTTCCTTTCTCCTTTGTCCAAAAGTGTCTTAGATACACAATGTTGCCTCATCGTCCTGGGAATTTTCGTGGAATTATCATGCTTATACGAGTTCTTCATGCACACATATTAAACTCTGATTTTCTCCTGTTAAACTGTCTCTATTCATTAGCCTAGCCTAGGACAGCTTAGAAGGTGGGAGGAAAAGTCTTCATATTTTTTGAGCCCCCCACATTCCTTTTTGGCAAAGCCCTGGGGTCTCTCTTTTCCTGCACAGTGAGCTCCGCAGGCTCCCTCTCACCCCATCTCTTGCCGTAAAGGCAGTCTCTGCAGACTTGCTGATTCCAGGGGTACCATGACAGGAATAAGAGACACTCCCCTGGAATCCTCAGGCCCTTAGAGTCTCCCTCTTTTGGGCTGAGTTTCCTCATTTCTTAAAGCTTCTCTATGGCTTGAGGGCAACTGGGCAAGGGCTGCACTCAGGGGCAGAGAAACAATCCTTCTGGGTTGCTACTTCACTGCCTGAGTATCTACTTCATTGGTTTTCAACCCGGGATGGCATATTAGAGTTGCCTGGGGAGCTTTCAGAAGCTACCATTGCCTGAACCCTGCCCAGCCCTTTTGAATCAGAGTTAACTGGAGATAAAACTGGGAAAGAGAGTTTTAAATGCTCTCCAGGTGGGTGATTCTCCTGTGCGGTTAGCGTTGAGAACCAATGATTTCCTCTTTCCTAGTCCACACCCTCTTCCCTAAATCTGTTAGGACACAGGGATTGATTTTACTCATCTACTCTCTGGCTTCAGATGATAAAATAAGTAATAAATTTACCATTGTGAATGGCAGCCAGGACAGAGAGGTGGGAAGGGGAAAAGAGTTATGCTCCCATAAACTTTACCGTCCCCTCCTTGGCCAGGCATCCTTCACTGAGAGATACTGCTTCTGGAAATGGACGATGTTTACAGGATGCCCTCCCTCCTCATGCATTTAGTTCTTCCTGCAAAACCTTTGGAAATCACACTTCTTGAAAAGAAAAAAAAGTCACATCACTTAGACTCGCTTCTTACCCACGACCTATTTAGAGTGGCAGGTGCTTATACGTTCAAGTAATAGGGCTGGATCTGCTGTTAGTGAGATGGCGTCAGGCACCTTCAACCCCAGGCAGTCTTACTCCTTTGCTCACTCACACGCTGCTCGGACCTAACAGGCCGTCCCAGGAGATGTCCAAACTATCCAAAGGAGAGGCGGGAGCTGTCCCTGGAGGTTGCTGCCCTTATCTCTGCTGTGACGTCTCTGGGACTGTCTTGAGCTGACAGGATAGCAGTCGGTCCTTGTTTTTAATAGTATGAGAGGCACAGTGATATACGGGTTTATTTAGATAATGGAAAGAATCAAACTGGTTGAACTCAAGCTTGCTCTAACTCTTAGACAACTACAGATAACAGAGAAATGTTACTTTTATTTCTTCTGTTTCCTTTTGTCCCTCTCCCAACCCCAACCTCTTTGCTAAGACATTTGTTCACGTAAAATAAGATCATACTGTATTTCAGAAAAAGAAATTAGATTCTGGTTGGGTTTTAAAAGTCCCCCAACTCTCCCAAATGAACCCAATTTATTTGGCCGCATGTTTTCAGGATGTGCTTAGGTGATATCACACCACACTTCACCTTGACTTTTGTCATTGCTCATGCTGTGGAACATCTGCTTCAGAGAGAGCTGAGCATTTTTATTTTGGAGCAGTCCAGTGGCAGGTCACAGTTATTATGGGCAAATGTCAGGTTCCAAGTCTGCCACCGGGGAGTAAACTGTACATGGTCTAAAATAACAGCCAGGCACGCCTGGTCCCTGTGGGGGAGGGTGTGCACACGGGCCTGTGCAGCAGTGTGGAGGCGGAGCTGCCTGCCGCCTGGGGTGGGGAGGCCCGCCGCCTGACGTGCTGGGACTGTCTGCAGCTCCTTTAGGCCGGAGGCGGTGCCCCCACCGCTGGCAAGTGTTTTCCTTCAAAACTTTTTCAGAAAGGACCAGTTTCAAAATTGAAGCGTGAGGCATGGGTCTGCGTGCTGCTGCACAAAGTCCCGCAGCCTGGGGGCTTTGACCATGGAAACTGCTGTCTCACAGTTCTGGAGGCCAGAAGTCCAAGTACAATCAGCAAGGTTGCCTCCTCCCGAGGCTGTGAGGGGCGCCAGGCGTCCGCCTCGGCTGTGGACAGCCGTCTTCCTCCTGTGTCTCTTCACGTCGTCTTTCCTCCATGGGTGTCTGTCTCCGTGTTCAAATCTCCTTTCTATAGGGATACCAGTATATTGGCTTAGGGCCCTCCCTCAAAACCTCATTTGAATTTAATTACCTCTGTAAAGACTATCTCTAATAGGGTCATATTTTTAGGTACTGGGGGTTAGGGCTACAACATATCATTTTTTTTTTTTTGCGGGGGGGACACAATTCAACCTATAACAGACCACAACTAAAATGGAGCCTAATAACAAAGCTAACATTTATTGAGCATTTCTGCTCCAAATTGAGCATTACTCCAAGCACTTTACATTGATGAATTAATTAATTTAATCCCTGCAATCTTATAAAGTTAGTCCTGTTATTATTCAAACTTTAGAACTGAGGAAACTGAATCATGGCAAGGTTAAGCTACTTGCCCAAGGTTAAGTTACTGCTAGTACGAACCAAGCCAGAACTCAAAATCAGGTAGCCTGATTCTAGAGTGAGTTCTGTCAGCTTCTACCCACGTATCTTCAAGATTAGACTTGTGTGGCAGCTGGATGAATATGCCTCCCAGACCTCCACTCTGGGGAGCATAACTGACCACAGCCCCTGCTGCTGCACTCTGAAATCCATCCCCGAGTTTGCGTGGAGGCTGTGCCTCTCACAAGGAATTCTGGCCGGGCCAGTGCCTGAGCGCAGATGGTGATCCTAACGTAGTCTGTTCCTGGGAGTACTCTGACTCCTGTGACAGCCGATTTTTGGCTGTGGGCTCACTGACAGCCTTGCCCTGCGGGCACTGTAGGCTGCTTCCACTTGCCCAGCCCTGCCCTGCCCTGCTCTGCCTTGCTCTCTCTCCTGCCCTCATGGTCGAATCAGGATCACGGTCTGCGGATGGTGGTCCCTGCTTCCCCAGCTCTCCCCTCATTTTCTCACACAGGTGTTTATCCTAATAAATCCTTGCATGTTTAATCACGTCATGATGTCTATCTACATCTTGGAAGTCCTGGTCTAACATGATATTCTATGTAATTCAAAAGTTTCAGAAAATATATACATTTATTTTTTATTTAAATTGTCTTAGTTTGTTAATGTTTTAAAAATCATGGCACTAAAAGCAACACTATTTTTCACTAGGTATGGTTAGTGATGCTGCAATATGCATTTTTGCTTAGTGTTCAGGAAATTCATGGAGTTTATGCCAGTTTTCAAGGCCATTTCTTTTTGTCCTTGCTCAAACACACAGGGTTCCCAGAGCCCAGAACACTGCAGGGCCTCAGCAACAGACTAGCAGACAGACTGACAGATGGACAAACTGCAGGGATAAGAGATCCTTTCCTCCTCACAGTCTCTAAAATGAGTCTGGCTGGAGGAGAAAGGTGGATTCTCTAAGGGGGAGGAGGGGAGAGAAGCATACCAGGTCATTATGAGTCCTGGTTCTAAGAGCTTTAACTGGACACACGCCCCTCCAGGAAAGCTGAGCACTATTGCGTTGTGTCTCTTTCTGAGCTTGGAGAGATGGGAGAGGCTCTCATGGGATTCAGAAGGAGCTCGGTTTTGTCGTAGAGGCAAGAATACTGGTCTGTGGTAACTTTTTAGCTTACGCTAGATCAGGTCCTAGGCTTGGCTCCACTGCTTGTTAGCTGTCTAGAGGGCCTCAGAACCCCCTTTTCTAGATAAATTCCAAAATGAGGGGTTGAGATGAATAATCGCTGAGCTCCTTCGCTGTGCTAATATATTCTCTGAAATATCCAACTTAGCATGAACACTGATCAGCAAAAGTCATAGGGAATCAGGACAGGACAAAGATTTGGGGGGTAGCTATTCCCTACCCCCCAAAAATCACACACGGGCCCCCTCACTCTGGGGAATGCTGTCCATAGGCTGGTGCATGTGACCAAAAGAGAAGAAGGATAGCCACTTCTTTGTAAGTGTCATGACTTCATCTTACAGGTTGGCTGTGCTAATCCAAGTGCTTACCACAAATACTACTTTTGTTTTGTTTTTTTAATTTCAAGAGGAATGGCTCGACCAGAAGTATCTCCAAGTCTCTATGATATACTTTTTTATCACGGTATCCTCCTGAATCTTCCCTCTGTGTTTAAAAAATATTGCTAGCTGTGACTTGTTCAGTTCAGGAGACCATCTCAAAGAATTTTAAAGCAGGGCATGAAGCTGATGGAAACTGGCTCCCTGACCAGCATGAACACATATGGGGCAGCTTTGATGTGACTGATGGGATAGTGTTTGCTGATAGGGCCTGCTAATAATCTAGCGAGATGATGTCATTCTTGGCAGGACCCAGAAAGAGCAGCAAGAGGCCAATAGCTCTCCTTGGCTGATAAAGCCCCTTTAGGGTTCCTTCCCTTTGTTGTTGCAGAGCAGATGGGATTGAAAAGTTCTGTGAGTCCAACACAGCTGTCCTACCTCCTGGGGATGGGAGTTTTTGTCAAGAAACTTTGGGTCACTAGCTGGTTTACATAAATCCCTTAGAAAGGTTTACACTGCCTTTGAAAGGACTCCGTGGAACGGCGATTTATAATAGAGCTAGGAGAGAATTAATTCCTGGGGAGGAGAAAGGCCTTTGTGCTAGAGTTGCTTCAGTCCATGAGAACAGACTGAAGCTCTTCACGCCCTGTGATTCTCTCCTGATCTGGGATGTCAGAGGAAGGGGTGGGACTGGACATAGGGAGGGGAAGAGGAGATTTCATTGTACTTTTGATTCTAGAATTATCAAATACACTCTATGTTCTCTAATATAACATCTATTTTTTTTCTTTTACCTCATTGAATTTTGTTTAAGCCAATGACCCAGGGAATCTTCGCATTTCCAAAAGGGAGACTAGGAGTTGATTTTTGCCCTAGCACAGTCTGGTTCTGGCAGTGTGTGGCATGGAGTCAGCGAATCTAACCCCAGCCGGTCTGTCATCTCGTCTGTGCCTGCACCTCTGATTCTGACAAATGCTTGTCCTGATATAAGAACCCCTAGAACCCGATCTGTGCTTGCTGGGGAAGCCCTGAGAAAAATTCACATCCTTGACAGAAAGCATTCACTGTAGAAATGTAGGATCTAGTTTGCAAGTAACTTGCTGAAAGCTGGATACTCGATCACAGTATTACAAAGTTATTTGATTTTCTTCGAGGTGGTAGGAGTTTCTACCTTAGCTCCAAAAAGTGCATTATTTACCAAATTGCCTAGGAATACAGTCTGTTTGTACAATGGTAGGACATTATTTTTAGAATCCTTGCAGAATAAGCGGCTTTTACTTGGCTGTGAAAAATAATCATTTTTAATGAAATCTGCAGAAATTTTGCAAATAAGTATATTTCTTGCTTTACAAAATAGATGCTGCCTAACAGGCTTGGAAATAGAGCAAGTGTTGGTAAAGCAGATGATATTTTCCAGTTGACTTTTATGATTATCAGAGCTCTGTTGCCATGGAAAAAAATCCATCAGTATGCTGAGTTAAAAACATTTGGGAAAAAGGCTGATGGTTATTTCCAACTCCATAGAGAGCAACATTCATCCATCCCACAGATACTAATGAAAAGACTACTATGTGTCCACATTGTTCAGGAGCGAGGTTTCAGGCAGTGCGCAAAGCAGACACACAAATCTCTCCTCTTGCAAAGCACACAGCCTGGGAGGTACTCCCAGGCAATGAAAAAAAATAATAAAATATAGAGCATGTCAAATGATGATAACTGGAAAAACCAAAGCAGTGAAGAGGGAGATAGAAATGGTCAGGGAAAGCTTCTCTGAGAGGTGACATTCAAAGGAGGACCAAAAGGAAGGGAGGAAGGAGTGAGCCCTGTAGAAACTGTAGATGAATAATCCAGAAAAATATAGCAGCAAGTGCAAAGGCCCTGAGACAGAGTCTGATGTTGAGAAACAGTATAAAGACCAGTGGAATTAGAGAGTGGTGAGCAACAGGAAGAGTGGTGGAGAAGAGGTCAAAGGCAGCTGAACACCAGGTTGCATAGGCCTTGTAGGGTCAGCTACTATCTGCATCCCTTTCTCTTCCTCAAAGTATCTCTGTTACTGCCCTTTCCCTTGGAACAAACATCTATAACCCACCATCCTAGAGGCCCAGATCCTCCTTTATGCCGTTGCTAACTTCTCTGGCCACAATCACTGCTAAAGTCCCTTTCTGATAACAAGAACATTCATTACCTCCTAGGTCCTCCGGTGCTGTCACACTGAACTGTTTAATTTCCTATGTATGTCTTTACTTCTGGTCAAGATTCTTGCTAGTCAGGGGAAAGCCATGGGCAGCCTTTCCAGCATTTCCTACAGCAGTTGGCTCAGTGTCCAGCACCCAGCCACTGCAAGGAGAATACTGTGACATAGAAACTCTGGCTCTAACATTTAGAGCTTCAGGAACTTTACTAGCTCTTTTTCTTTTTGTCTGACTCTGAGAGAGAGAGTTGCTGTTTAGGGACTGTTTAAGCTTGTCTACTCATGAATATTATTATTTTAAGCACAATATAGTGCAAAGAATATTTCATCTCTAAATTCCAATATTACCGTTTCAAAATTTGCTCTACTTTATTTAGTTATAATTGAGAAATAGTGCAAGTTTTGCAAATAATTCTCAATCTTCTCTACTTAAAATACAATAGATCTTTTTTACACTGTGAGTAGCTTTCAAACTATAAAGATATAATATTCTTATGTTCTTGGATACTGACTCTTAACTTAGTGCAAAAGCGGGCAGTTCTTCTCTTGCTTTTCCCTGATGGCGAGCATCTCACCTCGTTCGTCTAGGGTTCACCATTGTCCAGAGACCAAGGAAAGACCCAGTAAATGCCATGCTATAAGTTACTATTATCATCCCATTTTATAGAAGAAAAAATAATAATTTGAGGTTGTCATTTGATCCTGATCAAACACAAATTAAGTGGCAGATTTGAGATTAGAACCCATTTTCTTTCTCACAAAGTTGGTTTGAGTCAATGTTCACAGAATTATTTTTACCAATCAGCATTTTGGAATGCATTATTAGTAATAAAACATTGTATTACACAACCTGACTCTTTATTTGCATATTGTAAATTTGTCACATAACTTTGAGGGGACAAATAGGGCAGCTTCTTGGGTCCCTGTCTGGTGGAAGCAGAAAGATGTGGGTATCCTGAGCAGAGAGCAGGAGGGAGGATCCGGGGTCAGAGCTAGTACTGGGAAAGACAGTAATTGCAGTGAAAGAAAATACCTGAGGCCCTGGCCGGGTAGCTTAGTTGGTTAGAGCATTGTCTCAATACACTAAGGTTGTGGGTTCCATCTCTGGTCAAGGCATATATAGGAGTCCACCAATGAATATATAACTAAGTGGAACAACAAATCGATTTCTTTTTGTCTTTTTCTCTTTCTTTCCCTTTCTCTCTCTCTCTCAAACCAATAAGAAAGAAAGAAAGAAAGAAAGAAAGAAAGAAAGAAAGAAAGAAAGAAAGAAAGAAAGAAAGAAAGAAAGAAAGAAAAAAGAAAGAAAGGAGGGAGGGAGGGAGGGAGGAAGGAAGGAAGGAAGGAAGGAAGGAAGGAAGGAAGGAAGGAAGGAAGGAAGGAAGGAAGGTAGGAAGGAAAAGGGAAAGGGAAAGGGAAAGGGAAAGGGAAAGGGAAAGGGAAAGAAAAGAAAAGAAATAAGAGAAAAGAGAAAAGACCTGGGAGGAGGAGGGGAGAGGGGCACTTGTGATTTTCCCTGTGGTCATAAAAGTTGCCACTTCTTTCCTGAGGCCTATAATTTACAAGTATTTGGATGAAATCTTCCAGATGGAGGGATAAAATCTGGATACAGTAAGACATTTTGGTAAAAGCATAAGTGATTTCTGGTTACTGAGTATTAGGAGAACATGATATTACCCAGTCAGGAGCCAGGAGGAGAGATAAGCAGAGAGGAATGCTTCAGAAACTCTTGCTCCGAGAGCAGCCTAGACCTGGCAAAGCAGCTCTGCAGCCTGGTGTTTAACTGAAGAAGGACTGGTGCCTTTACTTGGTATGGCTTTCTCCTCTCCAAGGAATGGTGAATAGGAAGGGCAGGAAGTTTCTATTCAGCTTGCCCGGTCCATCACTCACCCCCTCAAATCAGTGCCCAGTATGTATGGAAGACATAGCGTCTATAGAGCTAACTTCTAGCCTCAATCCTCATGCTTTTTTCATGGCCTTGGGCAAGCTCTCTACCTTTTCTTGTTTTCCATTTTGTAAAAGTTTGTTATTTAACAAATGATGGGTAAGGTCATTCAGCAGATCATGCCCTGATTCTATGGCGCTCTTCCCTAAGGTCACCAGTATTGGTTTGCTGAAGCTGAAGTTGAATTCAGGAGAGTAAGAAAAAGGGTGGGTAATTTTGGAAAAGCTGGGGTGGAAGTCTGAGGAGTGGGTCTTGCCATATCTGTGGCATCTCTCTGGCATATCAGGTATCAAGTCAGGTAACTTCTTTGCCATCTTTCTCTTTAGATCTTGTCCCACCATGGAGAGAAATATGGGAAAGAAATCCCAACCATGTTAAGAAACGAAGTCCTCTTGCTTTCTTTGCCATTAATTAATACCTGCATCCAGGTAACATTTGGCTATATTTGCATAGCTGACTCAAGCCTCCAACCACATATCCTCACCCAGGATAACGTTTCTCAATCTTTCACCTGTATTTTATGATGAATAATCCAAGTACTCTGACAGCAAAAATTATCTTGCCTAAGCTCACACACAGTGCCCACTATTTTACTCAGAAACCACAATCAAACAAAAGCAATCCAGCATGATCAGAAAGCAAACATACTTATGGAAAAATGGCACCCTCCTGAAATAGCCTTTCTGAAACCTCTTCAGCTTATAAATAGTGACTAATTTAACTCTATAAAGATAAATTGTCTGGGTCAGACCGTTTGCGTCTGCTTGCGGGAAGATGAATTGCGTAATAGATCCAGCCAAACACTGTAGCCTAAATATTGGCCCTATTAGAACTGTTGAGCTGAATTTTTCAGAACACAATTCATAACATTCCTCATCCCATGCTTCTTTCATTGCGTATAAAGTGCCTTTTTCCTCTGTTTCTTAAACTCCAGACAGGAATCCCCAGAGTGACCTAACCGTCTTTGACATATGCATTTTTCTGATTTATGGGAATCGTGAAAGATTATTGTACTCAACCTAAATGAAGGTCCTCACTGTGAAAACCTCACAAAGACCACAGGCACAGACGCTTGTCTGCTGCCACCGGGCCTCCTGGCCTTTGAGGGGGCCGTTCAGCATGCAGGCAGCAGCCGCCTGGGCATCCCTGGAACTCAGGGGGCTTGATTTTGCTAGGACACGTTGGTGGATTAGGGAGCTTTGCTGGTTCTATGTAAAAGTTCACTGTAAACATTTGCTCAGTTTTTGTATGGTAAACATTTACAAACTCTTAGAGCTGAGCTCAGAGAGCTGAGCAGAGAGAGGCCTGGGGATGGAGTAGCAGGAGACTGTGAGCATCCACGCCACTGCCAGTGTGACAACTTTAACAGTTCAGCTGGCATTGCCTGAACTCTAAGTGGTTCATACAAGAGACAGCAGAGCCTGACCTGTGGTGGTGCAGTGGATAAAGCATTGACCTGGAACACTGAGGTTGCCAGTTCAAAACCCTTGGCTTGCCTGATTAAGACACATATGGGAGTTGATGCTTCCTGCTCTTTCCCCTTCCTTATCTATCTATCTATCTATCTATCTATCTATCTATCTATCTATCTATCTATCATCTATCAATTATCTATCTATCATCTATCCATCTATCTGTCATCTATCAATTATCTATCTATCTATTATCTATCTATCTATCTATCTATCTATCTATCTATCTATCTATCTATCTATCTCTATGTCTCTCTCCTCTCTAAAATGAATAAACTCTTTAAAAAGAGATAGCAGAGCTAGACCTGGTTTGCATCCCCAATGTGACCATATTGGAATCTGGCGAAGACAGGCTTGAGTGTATATAGGCAAGAGATGTACTGCCCTGGATGAAATGTTCGCTTCTCATTGGTGACTTCTGCCCTATGCAGAGAGACAGAGTAAGAGAATTTCCTCCCCAGCTCTCCTGTCTTGTGTCTCTGTTTCCCTGCTGAGCCTGGAGAGTGGAGGAAGTCAGAAAGCAGTATGGAGTAGTGTTTGGGGATCACAGTGAGAGTCTGGAAAAGACAAGCACTTTATCCCATGTCTGTCTGGCTTACTGGGCATTTGTGGTCATGGACAATGAACACTCCTGGCCTTCCTGGGCTGGAGCCTACGTCCAAGTAGAACAAGAGAACTTAATTGTTTTTCTTACTAAATAAACAGAACTTTGGCTTTTCCAGGATATCCAGGACAGGCCACAAAGTAGAATGGAGAAGGCTCTCAGGAGAGAGAAGCTTCATGACAGGGAGGTTAAGCTAAAAAACAAGATGGCTCAGAGGAGGTCTCTTGTTAAATGTTTGCCTCTTCTTTTCCATGGACTTTTCTGCATTGTAATTCTCTTCTTCACCCAGAATTTTAGTATCTGACTGCTGTTGAGAATACCTTGATGAGTGGTGTCTGGACAGATAAAGGAACAATAACTGTGTCCAGAAATGGCAGAAGAGGTGTCAAGCAGCAGAGCAGCTACAGGAGCTACGAATGATGCCTGCGAGCCAGGAGAGAGCAGAGAACTGGTCATCAGTGAACGGTCTCGGGACTGAGTACGATATGAACCCCTCTAGAAAAGAGGAATACTAGAGAGAAGGGGGTATGGGGTGAGTCTGGGCTGTCCATAATATGTAAGGGAGAAAGATCAAGCCATTGTATTGGTTTGTTAAAGGTGTGACCTCAGAAGACTAGAAGACTTGGAAGTTATCCAGAAGGCAGACACTTGGGTTGCATTATTAGCATATGACCTGGTGATTAAGTGTCCTAGAGTTTCCCCCTCAGATGCTGGGCAAAGGGCCCCTGAGATACATGCAGCTTTGTCAAGGTCCTCAGGGGAAGGCACACTATCATTGTCCATTGTGACCTGTCCCCAGCCACATCCTTCCTGGTTTTCTCCAACTACTTGAGCACCACCATCCCTTTCTCAAGCCACTGTGGTTTCAGAACGCGTTAAGTGGAACTAGCCCTGAGTTCATATCAGCCGCACAGTTTACTTCCTAAAGAACCACCATTTCCATATTCTGGTCTGGCTCCCAAGGTTGTCCTATGGCCCTTTGAAACTCCAACCATTTCCTACTCCATGTCTGCACTTTCTGAGACAAAGCACAAAATGGATCAAGGGAAAGGTATGTGAGGTCAATATAGCAAGCTCCCTTTGGCAGAGCTCCCCTCCAGCACCCTGCCCACGTGATTCTGACCTCTTCATGCAAGGAAAGAAGAAAACAACACCTGGTACCTCTCAGTGCTCCTTAGATCCCATTCACAGCCTTCCTTGGAAATATAGGTGGTTAAAAAATGCCAGAGTACAGACCTTCTGCACTCTTGTCCTCTGGTCCTCACAGTGGAGGTCCCAGTGGTGAGGAGAGGTTAGGTGGCCCCAGGAGTGGCACACTCCCAGGCGTGCACAATCACGCAGAGGAAAGACCAAGGCCATCCAGACAGCCAAGTTTTGTCTAATCTGAATAATTATTACACAGGACCCACCTGCACGGAGCTCTCGGCTACCTGCTGAAGTTAAAATGAACAAGCCTATAAGCTGCAGATTTGTTTAAAGTGTAGGCAAACACTGGCAAAGGTCTTCACCTCTTCTTTCTCTGTTTTTTATTTGACTTTTAAACACATTAAAAAATAATGCTAGTCTCTGGAGAAACAAAAGCAGCTTGTCCATAGAACTTAGTTTGCCTGGTTGACACCCAAATGGAAGTTTTAAAAATGTACTTGAAAATGTGCTTTCCCTTTACAGAATAGAGATAGTGTTACAACAGACCATTCGATGTCCCTTTAAAATAGCTCCAGCAGGGCCACCCACGTTCATTTTTAATAATGACTTGATAGAAACGTAACAAGGACATGTCTCCTGGGGAAGCCCTAGAACAACCTGCAATGAGAGACCAGCAAGCCGGCCGGCTGCATCACACTCTGGCTCCGACCCCTGGCTGATGTTTTGAAATGTGTGTGTACAACCTATGACACACATTGGGTAGTGAGCAGAGGTATGACAGGTTTTTTTGTCGTTGTGGTAGATAATACCTTTCATTTGCAAATTTTGTAGTTGTGATTGATGTCCCAAAAAATGTCCAATTGTCTTAAATTCTTTCGTACTCAACATCTTATCTACCTGCAGACTCTAGTTTTTGCCTTCAAAACATCCCAGTCACTGTCATCCTTAGGCTAACTTTTGAAAGAGCGTTCCTGCCTCCACCCTTGCCCAAACGCCATCTCCTTAGTTGATTCTCTAACAGGAGCCAGAATAAACTTGGAAAAGACCATCTTGTTCTTCTGTTTAAAACCCAACAATAGTTTCCCATCTCACTCAGAATAAAATCCAAAGTCCTTAGCTGGGCCCAAGAAGCCCAGTTTAACTCTGCGATCTTCTTTCTTAATACTCTCTCATCTTTCACTCTGCTCTGGCCTCACCTACTTCCTTACTTGTCCTTGAATATAAACAAGTTTGTACCCCAGGGCCTTTGTACTTGTTGTGTTCTCTCACTAGCATGCTCTTCCCTTATATCTTGCTTTCTTATTTCCTTGTAGTCTCTGATAGATTACCAATGTGTCTTCAAGGTTGTTGACAGCCCCAGTCACTCCCTATCCATTCTACCCTGCTTTACATTTTCTTTATATTCTTTATCATCACTCGAAATATCGCATATAAATTTGTTTATTGTCAGCCTGTTTTATGTGAGCAGGAACTTTCTTTTATTCACTACAGTATCCCCAGTGCCTAAAACAATTCCTGGCACAGAGCTGGAGCTCACTAAATATTTACTTAATGGGCAAATGAATTCCTGAATCCTAATGCTCTCCCTGTCCCATCAGCGGGCAACAATGCCCCGTAATGCTGTGAGTGATGGAGGGGATGCTAATAAGAAGTTATCAAGATGGTCAAGGGTTTTTAGAGAATAAACAAATAGGGGAGAAACATTATTTAAAAATAAAGAAAAAAGAAAATAAGCAGAAAGTGATTCTTAATCGTGTTCACCCATTTGCTGAACCAGAGCCAGGCCAGATTTGTTCATTCCTGCTAAAATCTGGTTCTTGTCACAAACCAACCTAGACATCTATTTCGATACACATATTATATGTCTCTTGGCATGCAGAACACTCATATCACTTACCAGATTTATTGAAATTATGGAGAGCAGTGTGAAATGCCTCCTGCCATATGGGAAAGAGGTGAAAATGCTGACATTTGGCCCTTGGCCAATTTCACAAAAGTTTGGGTTTCAGAGGTTTTTCTCCTCCCGGAAGTGGTGGTTCTCTCTTATCAAACTTCTATTCTCTGAGTAGCCATAAAGATAAGTCAGTGGGTCTGGTAGTATTTTAATATTTAAAGAACTGTTTCTAATGTGTGCAAAAGTGGGCATTTTGGCCCAGCTGTTACAAGAATTGAAAAGGCTTTCTTTGCCCTTGTAATTGTCTGTCTTCCACATTTCACTTTATTTACTTTAGTAAGCTAGGAACGGGCTTGAGGGGTAACTGACCCATTTGATATATACACTAGGGAGTCATGCACCACATGCCAAGCCCAGGGAGTCCAGGAGTAGCAGCCGCTGCTCCACCATCTACCAGCCTTGGGACCTTAGGTAAGTCTCCCAACCTCTCCACATGTCACTGCCCACTCTGCTACCACTCTTGTCTCTTGAGCTGTTGCAGGGAGCCTCCTACCTGTTCTCCCAGTTTCTTCAACTATCAGTGGAGACCTGATAGTGCCTTCGCATCAGGTGTGAAGATCAGGTGAGAGAGTCTGTTACGGTGATTTACCATGGTGCTAGCGCAGAAGCTCTCTGTGAAGTTTTACTGAGGATTATCATTACCTTTTATGATGATTACAGCTCACACTACAGTGGGCCCTTTTTATTGGGAGTTGACAGACTTCCCTCCATGGATATAGTTCTTTTTTAGATTCTATTTTTGACTTAAGTGAGTCACTTTGGCTAGGGAAGTAGTCATTCTGAACTACATGTTCTGCACGTTTTTATCTGGTGCTGTACCTAATGCCAGCCTGGCAGGGACGTTGTGGAAATGCATCCCTATGTTGTGCAATCCCCGGTAATACACAAACACAGATTTTGCTATTACTGAATTGAAAACATCTTTATTTTCAAATTGTCTTAAAATACTGTCATGAGGTCAGATCATCAGAAATAAACAACTGATTCTCAAACTCGTATATCACCTTCTACTTCCAAATGCAGCCTAGCTTTTTTGTAGTGGACATGATCTCAGGCCTCACAAGTGACTGTGTGTATGTGTATTTGAGAGAGAGAGAGAGAGAGAGAGAGAGAGAGAGAGAGAGGCACTATGCGGAACATAACTTAGTAAACAAATTTTGTACTTCAAGAGGCAAGAGGATCTTCATTTCAGTTGTGCTAACCTGGAATTAGACCATCATCCAAAACTCACAACCAGCATTTCCATAATGCCAGGACAAGTTTTCTGTAATTTCTTCAGAGATGGCCACCTTAGAATACCCACTCTGACCCCTTAAATATAAAAAAAAACTCACAGATGTGGAGTTTCCTGAGACTCAAATTCTAATCCTTACTCTTCCAAATAAAGAGAAATATATCTTTATCTGTTCTTCTCTTTGTGTATTGAGTACCCATGATATGCAAAGCACACGTGGTTTGCTCCCATGTTGGGAGCATCAACAAGAATACAGTTGGTGCTCCTGAGGGGGTTGGAGCCTCAATCCATTACTGACAGGCTCTCTGAGTGGTTTTTCCAATTGCACACGTGACTTCTATTTCTTTGCTTATCTGTCCTCAGGTGGTGTTTTATGTTTGCTTACTCTCTAAAAAACAAACATAGAGTTCTGTTTTGCCTTGGTAACTGCTCAGAAGGAAAATGTCCTTGTTGGCATGGAATGAGAGTCTGTAATTTTTCCAGATAAGAATTTTGTTAATTTTCAGATGAAGTTATGGGTAATTAGGACCATCACTAAACTAAGATGATGATGCTTTGCAGAAGTTAATTGTTTATAGAGAATAAGGTAGTTTTATCTCATTTGTACAGATAGTATAAATGGATGATAAAGTTTTCTATTTATATGTGTTGTTGAATTATCTTAAGACTTCAGATCTGAAATATTTTTCTTAACCATTTGGATAAGATGATTTTTAAAGATATATTGCATATTTCTTGACATTTTAAATCTAGTGACAGAACATATTTCAACCTCTTCCTGATGACTCAGTCATTGCCTTGAGCACGGATAATTTTGCTGTGCTACGAATAAGCCATGACATCAGGGCCTGTTGAATTATGAGCTGTGCTGGGTAAATGTCTCAGGATCTTAGAGTTATTGAGCTCTAACAATTTTTCTAACTCTTCCCTGCATGTCAAACCTTTACTTCTTACTGTTTTGCTGTGTATGTCTCCCTCTACTCTTGTCCTTTATTCAAGGAACACTTTTTGAGCACTCACTGTGTGCCAGAGATGCTTCCATAGGTAGAGGGCACAGTTCAATAGAGACCAGGCTGGGCGAGGGGCTGCCCGCATGGAGCGATCCTGTTGGGGGTAGACACAACCAATAAACAGGATCACAATTAAACAAGTTAATTCTAATCTGCATTGGTCTGTGAGAATGAATAAACACACTTAGGAGAGATATTCATAAATTAAAGATAAGCAGGATCCAAACATTGCATTCTCAGAGTCCATTTGTTTACTTCTGAGTAATCACCGAGCAGTGAAACTATTGGCTTCATGGCTCTCTGAAAATGTGAAGCTTCTGAATTCCCACAGAATACTAAGCATAATAATGAAAATGGCTCAAAGTCACTAGAACCAGGTTTTGAATATTTTCCCAAAAAACCCTCTGCCTGCAACTCAAAATTGAGAACAACATACTTTTGGGGAGTCTAGAGGTCCCCATTCACATCTCTGGACCTGGCTGGCCTTCTTCTGCAGGTTTGAGCATCTTACTGCCAAACCCCCTCTCCACGTGGATGTTTCATGGGATCTGAGATTTAACTTGTAATTTCACCCTCACCACTGCCACCCTATACCCTCTTCCTTAGTCTTCCCCATCATAGTAATAGTGCTAGAATCTTCCAAAAATAAAAAAAAATTATTTTCCATCTCTTTCCCTCATCCTCCATTCCCTCAAGTGCTGCTCCACATCTAATTTATCAACTAAGACTGGGGACCTTTTTTCTCAAAAAGGTTGGCTCAGTGGTAGAGCGTCGGCCTGGCGTGCAGAAGTCCTGGGTTCGATTCCTGGCCAGGGCACACAGGAGGAGTGCCCATCTGCTTCTCCACCCCTCCCCCTCTCCTTCCTCTCTGTCTCTCTCTTCCCCTCCCGCAGCGAGGCTCCATTGGAGCAAAGATGGCCCGGGCACTGGGGTGGGGATGGCTCCTTGGCCTCTGCCCCAGGCGCTAGAGTGGCTCTGGTCGCAACAGAGCGATGCCCCGGAGGGGCAGAGCATCGCCCCTGGTGGGCAGAGCATCGCCCCTGGTGGGCAGAGCGTTGCCCCCTGGTGGGCATGCCGGGTGGATCCCGGTTGGGCACATGCGGGAGTCTGTCTGACTGTCTCTCCCCGTTTCCAGCTTCAGAAAAATACAAAAAAAAAACAAAAACAAAAAACCATATCCCAAATCTGAGTTGGATAATGACTCTCCCCTGCTTGAAGTCTATTAGTGCCTTGTTTTGCTCTTAGAGACAAATCCAAGCTCCCAACAGTGGCTCCAGGGCCTGATAGGGTCAGTCTCGGTTTACGGTTTTATTTCCTCTCTTTATTTCCCCCCTGCCCCTCTCCTGCCATGCTCACCCACACTGACCTTCTTTCTGTCTGTTCCTCTCATCCTTATCTTGGGCCGTACTCTATTTCCTGTGCTTGATTGGTCTGCTCCTGTCCAGACAAACAACTGGCTCCTTCTTGTTGTCACTGAGATCTTAACTATATGTTACATCCTGTCCTCAGAAAGGCCTTCTAGGCCAGTCCTTGTCACACTTTCAAGTTCCTACAAATCACTGGGATGCAGATTCTGACTCAGGAGTTTCCGGCTGGGGCCGGGATTTCTCTTTAACAAACTCCCCAGTGATGCTGACGCTGCTGGTCTGTGGGCTACTCTGTATCTAGTAGGCAATTCATAAGTATGTTTTGATATATGTTTTCTGCTCTCTCAGCCCTCAGGGGTATGAAAACCAAGTCTCTAGCTTTGGGTGAGAGCAAATCAGCTAGTATGGAAGGCATTTTTGATTCAAGCATTAAGGTTTTATAATGCCTTTATAAGACCTTTATCCTTTATCCAAAAGTTCAAAAACTGATAATACAGGGTTTTTTTTGGAAAAAACATAACAAAATCAGTTATTGTTTTTGAGTGATTTGTTTGTTTTCATCTTCTGATTTAGAATGTATCTCATTCCTTAAAGTAAAACTTTTCAAATCCAGCCCTGCATGGAATTGAGAGGAATGCTGGCTTCCCCGCCTACTTTTCATTGGCCGTAGATGCCTTGCCTGCAACTGCAACTGGCAATGCATTCGCAAGATAGGCCTGAGATATCCATGAGAGTTCAGACACTGCAAATTGGAGGCTGCACTTCAGCTTTCTGTTTTGTTAATTTACATGAAAAACTGTGCACAGATCACAGCCGGTCATACAGCTTTCTTCCTGAGTAAAACAGAGACCATGCCTTCATTTTATGAGGTGTCTTTGTACTATTGTCACAGTCACCCAATCAACCCACAAATGCTTGATACATGCCTACTGTGTGCAGGCTATTTCGTGAAATGACTTTAGGACATGATCACTGCCCTTTGACGTTATTACAATTTAGGTGAAAGACACAAATATTCACAGAAAATTGATTATGCAAAGCAATATAGAATTAGTAACTTCTTTTTTTTTTTTTTTTTGTATTTTTCTGAAGCTTTTGTGTTTTCTGAAGGAAACGGGGAGAGACAGTCAGACAGACTCCCGCATGCGCCGGACCGGGATCCACCCGGCACGCCCACCAGGGGGCGATGCTCTGCCCCTCCGGGGCGTTGCTCTGTTGCGACCAGAGCCACTCTAGCGCCTGGGGCAGAGGCCAAGGAGCCATCCCCAGCACCCGGGCCATCTTTGCTCCAATGGAGCCTCGGCTACGGGAGGGGAAGAGAGAGACAGAGAGGAAGGAGAGGGGGAGGGGTGGAGAAGCAAATGGGTGCTTCTCCTGTGTGCCCTGGCCGGGAATCGAACCCGGGACTTCTGCACACCAGGCCGACACTCTACCACTGAGCCAACCGGCCAGGGCCAGAATTAGTAACTTCTCATTTTGACAGCAAGGACCTAGAGCAGCTGAACTAAGGATCTTCCCAAGTCCATGATATGCACTCTGTGTACAGCACTAAATGAATGATATAGACCAGAGCATGTCAAACTACAAGGCACAAAGAATTCCCTTGTTAAAATACAAATGCCGATTCAAGGAATCTGGGTGGGATCCAAGAACTTGGATTTTTTTACCGACTCCAAGGTGGTAGCAATGCTGGTGGTGTGGGGACTGCATCCTTTGTTTAAAGGTGATAGAAAAGTGTTACTCAAAGGGTGGTCATCAAATTCCCAGGTACCCCAGACGTACCAAACCTGAATGACTGCAGATAGGGCTCAAGAATGTTGTTTTAACAGACTCTCCAGGTAATTCTTATGCATTTTAAAGATTGAGACGCACTGGTACAGACATTAAGTGCTAGAGGCTATATGTGCTGAATTCAGGACACATGTCCTGTCCGCAGAAATTAGCCCCCAGGGTGAGATTAGTCCTCGGACTTTTCAAGGACTGCCAATTTAGTACGAAGTGGTCTTGTTTGACTTTTCCCGCATAAGCAGGTAAAAGGTTGACCAGGAGATCCACCTAGAGACTGACACAGCCTTACATGTTGTTAGAACAGACTGGATCAGACCAGAGAATTGTGGCTAGAAAAGAATTGTGATGTAGCCAGACTGATGGCTATTTTTAATTGTAATATGTATGAGGAACAGAGACTACAATGGGTTTAGCAGATGTGGACATCCTAATGCCAGAGAATCTCCTTACCTAAAGGGGAATTATAATCATCTAATAAATTGCCCTATCTTCTGGCCTCAGATTAAGTTGTCCTGGGCTCCCAGACAGTACTCCGGGAGCCCCAGATGGCACTGGCTGACACACTCCAAGCATGTCGTTATGAACACATGCAAACCACATGAGGGCATCTAGTTTCTGGAGATTGAGTGCATGGCACCACCCACATCATGCAGGTGCCTGAGACACTGCGGGGAGGAAAAGAGGTAAGTGGGACCTCAGCTGTTGAGACGTCTTGGGAAAATGAGGACCCATGGAAAACTCTTTGGGAGAGAGAGCTAGGCAGACATAGGGAAATCTAACAATGAGAGGAAAGTATATTCAAGTTCTGGCATTTCTCTCTCTCCTAATTTCAACACTGTTTGACTGTTTAATTTGGAAAGCATATTTTTAGAATTAGGGTAGAACCATTAGCTTTCATTCAGCAGAGAATTAGAACAATGATTTTATTTATTTATTCTGTAATGGTATAATGACTTTGTCTAGCTAGTAAAAATAAAACAAAGGCACATGCAAACTTGGAATCAATGGGCTTCTTGGATAATTATTTTTCTTTAATTGATTCCACAATTCAAGCTCACTAATCAGGACTTGTCACTGCTTCTGACTCTGGAGGTTGAACCTATGTTAATTCAGTTCTAGAAGAATAACAAGGGGCATGTCTACACCAGACCCACATTATCCTGACACTTTACACTGAAGGGTGGCCCTTTCCATTGTCTCCAGACTTCAAACACAAACAAAACAAACAAGCAAACACAAAAGGGTCAGGAGAGGCTGTTGCTCCAAGGTCCCCTTCCACTCATTGGCTTAAAGTGCATTCTACTATTAGAGCTTCCATTTAAAGCTCTGAATCCCATTAAGGTACAAATAACCCTACAATGGGCAACACCTTTAAATGCCCCAAAATGTGAAGCATTTTGCCAGGAAGAAGGGAGCAATCACAAAGGCACAGCGGGCCCACAGGGCATCATGACAGAGGAATAGAAGTCTTGAGATGAACATAATTTTACTATTTCAGACTGTTGCTAGGAAGGCGCCCAACCTTAAGAAAGTTACTTAATGCATCCTAGGAATGAAGTTTCTCCATCTGACAGGTTACAATAATATTTGCTCAATAAATTATTTTCCCAAGGTCATTTAGAGAATAGAATGAAATAATAGGTTTGAAAGTATTTTGAAAAGCTAAAACTTTTCAGTATAAGCTGTTATTTTTTAAGATAATTTCTTTGTCTTGTACATGGTAGATATGACTTTTCTAGGAAGATCAAATACCAACCAGTTAACTGGAAGTGAACTGATGCTTTTCAAAGGGAGAGTGTTGTGTATAAACAGTGCACACATTTTGGGGGAGTCTTATCTCCTTTCAGATGCAACAAAACAGTGGTTAAACTGCAAAGCAGTAATTGAAGACCTAGAATGACTCTGTGTTTGCAGGAACAGGTGCTCAAGCTGGAAGACACTTTGGGCACAATAATAGTAACCCAAAGCAACCCACCAAGAGACTTGAGTTTGGATCTTGACTTTTGTGCCATCTTAACTGGTTTCCTTTCCAGAACTACACTTTGGGCAAAAAGTTTTTGCTTTAAATTGTTTATTAAATTATTTCAGGTGTCAGAATCAAAGGGAGACAATCCTGGAAATGATAAAGAATAGAAAGAAAAGTCTGTCTTTGATCCTTCGTTTGTGAAGATGGATTTATTAGACTCCAAATTCTCCCAGTCGGGGCCATGGACTATCTGGACAATCAGAGGACTAGGGGTGAATAGTACAAGAAGCACGCATAACAGAAAGATGTTTCCACCTGGAAGAATGGCTTAGTTCCAGCCCGATTCCTTGTGGATTTGTTAATAGGATTTGTTCTTGTAGTTAAAGCAAATCAGCATATATACTGGTTAGTGGTTTAAGGCACTACAAAATTGGAATTCTGCTCAAGGAAAGGTTGGCCAAGAAATAAAAGCACTTTCTCAAGAGAGTTAGTCCTACTGGACTAAAAGAAAATTTACATGTTAAGCAGAGCCAGAAAGGAAAATGAAAGTTCTGTATTTCTGAATTTCCCTGCTTAGGAAGGAAGTTTCAGCTACAATGTATTTAAGCATTTCCACATACCAAGAAAGGCATTGGATTAGGTAGGTCTTTGGTCAAAGTACATACATACAAAGTTGTGTGACCACAAAACGTGTCCCACCTGAACACAGTAGTCACATAATAATCTTCATATGTAAATCATAATGCTGTTTATGAAGGTAGCATATTAGAAGAAGATGATGCCACTGGCATTGCCATTAGTGAGTGCAAGTGTGCCTCAGAGAGCCTTGTAATGAAGAGCTCTTTCCACAATGGATGTGTGAAGACTGTTCTCTTATTTGCAGCTGCAACTGTTACCATACGGCCAGTGCAGCTGGTGGTATTAAAGTGTGTCCTGGGTTGCTTACCATGTGGGAGGACTCTCCCAGCCCAGCTGGCCTCACAGGACACGGGTATGGTCCAGAGAAAAGGAGGCATGCAGTGACCAGCAAAGGTGTGTAGAGCTAGACTGTAAACTCAAAAAGCTATGGAGCTCACAGCAATGCAGAATCCCAGACTGGATCCTGAACCAAAAGAGACTGTTAGGGGAAGAATTGGTGAAATCTGAATAAAATCTGCTTTGCAGTTAATGGTCTTACACCAGTATTATCTTCTTAGTTTTGATGAATGCACCCCAGATATGAAAGATGTTAACTCCCATAACATGGGAAGTCTCTGAATTATCATTGCAATAAATCTAAAATTACTATAAAATAGAAAATATACAGGCACACCTAATTTATTTCATCTCATTTTTTGTGTTTCACAGATACTGCAAATTTTACAAATTGAAGGCAAGACCCTCTACCAGGAAAATGATTATGACTTGCTTTAATGAAATACTTGCTTTATTGTGGTGGTCTGGAACTGAACTTGCATTATCTCTGAGATATGTCTGTACACAATTTTTAAAAGTCTGTGGGAGCTAGCATGTAACATCAAGGTATGAAATGGGCAGGTTGAGACAGTCACAAACTGGTCAGCCCCTGTTCTGCCTAGAGAATGTCTGCTGTTCACCTCCAGTCAGGTGTTGCCATGTGGAAATACAGGCCCCAATTTGATATTTTCTGTCTATGTGTGCATGCATGTGTGTGATATCTTACTTTTTAAAAATTAATTTTCCCATTGATTTAAGAGAGAGAGAAAGAGGAAAGTAGAGAGATAAAGAGAGATGGAGGGAGAGAGACAGAAAGAGACAGAGAGAAACAGAGAGAAAGGAAGGGAGAAGGAGAGAGAGAGAAGCATCAACTCATTGCTCCACTTAACTGTTCCATTTAGCTGTGCATTCACTGGTGGCTTCTCATCTGTGCTCTAACCAAGGATTGAACCCATGACTTCGATGTGCCAGAATGACACTCTATACACTGAGCCACCTGGCCAGGACCTGTGATAATCCTACTTTTAAAACAATGGCTCAACAATTTAAAAACAATTTTGAGACAAAGAAAATACAGCTGCTTTGTGAATACAGATGGCCCAAGCCCGTGACTTCTCTTCTGGGTGCCAGAGCAATTTGTGTGCAAGAGAATGATTCCAGGAACCTTAAAAATGCAGATTCCTGGAAGATTCCAAGATGGCAATGCAGTAGGTATACATCCCAATTGCCACCTCCCAGAACCAAACCAGAGTTGTAACAAAATTTAAGAACATTTATCCTGAAAAACCAGCTTCAGATGAAATAGAGTTCATATTCAAGGAGTCAAAGCAGCCACACTGAGACTAGTAGGCAGGACAGAGGTGTGAAAAGGGCTGCCCTGCCCCCAGGAGTGAGTAGGGCAGATGGTCTGGAGGGACTCTCACTGTGGGGAGGTTTGCCCTGAGAGGTGAGGGTCTTAAGCCCCAGGATGGGCACTCCAGCCTAGAGCCCCAGAGCCAAAAGAAGCACACACATAGCATCTGGCGGTGAAAAGAGCCAAGGTTTCTGTCTGCAAGAAAGAGACAGGCGTTCTCAGAAATGCAGGCACTGTCTTAAAGGGTCCACACACAAAATCTCATCCATAGCCACTTACAGGGGAGGGCTGAGAAGACTAATATGACTGGTGCTTCTGCCTCATGAGAGAGTCACTAGAAACTATTGGGATTATGTGAGTGAGTATGGTCTCAGAGGCACTCACTGGACTCCTAGTGGCTACACCCTACTGAGCTCTATGAAAAAATTCAGGACAGATGGACACCTGGGGCTGAGGAGTGGGAGCCACACCCACCAGCCTTCCTAATCCCTGCATTGCCTCAGCCTCAAGACTCTACCAGAAGTTTTTTTCAGGGGCTGAGCCCAACAAGGAGCCAGCAGACAGAGGCAGCGGAGGTATATCTCAGGGAACCTTAGGCCTTTTGCTGATTTGCCCTCAGGCCCAGGGCTGGTAAAAGCCAGCCTAGGTGTGGAGCTTGATCCTTCAATGTATACATAGTCCCAGCAGAGGCAGCCACAAACTCTGGTTTGCTTATGGCTTCAAACAAAATGCTGAGGACCAATCACAGGCAGTGTCTTACCCTGGTCTGTACCAGGTTCCCTCTTAAGAAGCCCAGACACAACACATCCAGTGGCCAGCTACAGACTATAAAACAGGACCAATTAGCCTTTTTAGCAGCATATCCAAAGAGAGAGCATGTCAGGTACCAAACTAGCTAAGGTTAATTCTGCTTTCTGTGGTCAACACTTGCACAACAGCTCACATGCATTAGACAAGGTAGAGCTTTACAGTCAGCTGGCCCAAGTCCTGGATATCCTGCCCCACTGGGATAACTTCCACAGGGGTAAGGGAGAGAGCTTAGAGCACAGACATTCAAAGTGTGAGTTCCTTGAAGCCACTATCTGGAGGGTGGGCACAATCAGCCCCAGTAGAAGACTCTCTCAATCCTCTTCCCATGGCATGAAACTGCAATTCAACTACAGTAGAAACACTGAAAAACATTCAACCAGTTGGAGGATAAATAGGATGTTATTATATAATGAATGGGTTAACAATGAGAGTAAAGAAGAAATAAAAAAACTTTCTTGAAACAAATAAAAATGAACATACAATAACCCAAAACATATGGGACACAGCAAAAGCAGTCCAGAGAGGGAAGTTCATAGCATTACAGGCATACTTTAAGAAGAAAAATCTTAAATTAAACAATCTAATCCTGTACCTAAAGGAACTAAAAAAAGAACAACAAATAAAGCCCAGATGAAGTAGGAGGAACGAAATAATAAAGATCAGAGTGGACTGTCCTTCTCAAGCTATTTTAAAAAAGTCAAGAGGAGGAAAGAATACTAAGCTCCTTTTATGAGGCAAGCATAATCCTCATTCCAAAACTAGGTAAAGACAACACAAAAAAAGAAAACTATAGACCAATATCCCTAATGAACTTAGATGCTGAAATTTCCAACAAAATATTAGCAAACCGGATCCAGCAATACATGAAAGAAGTCATACATCATGATCAAGTGGTATTTATTCCAGGGAGGCAAGTCTGGTACACTATTGGCAAATCAATGTGATTCATCAGATAAACAAAAGGAAGAATAAAAATCACATGATAATATCAATAGATTCAGAAAAAGCATTTGATAAAATCCAGCACCCATTTATGATCAAAACTCTCAGCAAAGTTGGAATACAGGAAACATATGTCAATATAATAAGGCCATCTATGACAAACCCACAGCCAATATCATACTCAGTATGGAAAAATTAAGAGCAATATCCTTAAGATCAAGAACAAGGCAGGGGGTGCCCCCTTTCACCACTCTTATTTAACATAGTTCTGGAAGTCCTAGCGACAGCCATCAGACAAGAAGAAGACATAAAAGGCATCCACATTAGAAAAGAAGATGTAAAACTATTATTATTTGCTGATGATATAATACTGTACATAGAAAACCCTAAAGTCTCAGTCAAGAAACTACTAGACATGATAAATAAATTTGGCAAGGTGGCAAGATATGAAATTAATATTCAGAAATCAGTGGCATTTTTAGTAATGTCACTCTCAGAAAGAGAAATTAAGAAAACAATCCCATTCACTATTGCAACAACAAAAATAAATGAAGCACCTAGAAATGAATTTAAGGAAGGAGGTAAATAACTTGTACTCAGAAAATTATAAGACTTTGAAAAAAGAAATTAAGGAAGATACAAACAAGTGGAAGCTTATATTGTGTTCATGGATAGGAAGAATTAACATCATTAAAATGTTACAAAGCAGTCTTATAAATTCAATGCAATTCCTATTAAAATACCAATGGCATACTTCACAGGTATAGAACAAATATTCCAAAAATTTATCTGGAACCTCAGAAAAGAACCCAAATAACCTCAGAAATCTTGAAAATGAGAAATAAAGTGGAAGTATCACACTTCCTGATGTCAAGTTATACTACAAGGCATTGTAATCAAAACAGCTTGGTATTGGCATAAGAACAGGCATACAGATCAATGGAACAGAACAGAAAATCCAGATAAAATCACACCTTTATAGTCAATTAATATTTGACAAAGGAGGCAAGAGTATACAGTGGAGTAAAGACAGTCTCTTTAATAAATGATGTTGGGAAAATTGGACAAGTACATGCAAAAAAAATGAATCTACACTACCAACTTACAACATTCACAAAAACAAACTCAAAATAGATAAAAAAGACTTACTGTATTTCCTCATGTATAAGATGCACCCTTTCTCGAAAAATTTGGGGTCTAAAAACTGGGTGCATCTTATACAGTGGTTGTAGATTTTTTTACTTGCATTTCCCACTTTCACACGCTTGTCTTTGTGCTCGTTCTTTCACACTTGTCACAGGTATATTACGGTTTGTTACGTTTTACCACATTCTGCCCAGAAAAGGCTCAGTAAGATTTTCGTACAGTGCTGAATTCAAGTTAAAAGTAATCCAGTTTGCAAAAATGAATGGAAATCATGCTGCTAAACATAAATTTGGTCCTCCTCCAACTGAGAAATCAATCCGAGACTGGTTATAGGAAGAAGAAAGCCTACTGAAAATGCCACGGCCAAAGAAGGCCATGAGAGGCAAGTTAGCAAAATGGCCTGATTTAGAGAGGGAATTGAAGATATGGATTGAAGAGCAAATGGTAATTGGATTTCCTGTGTCCACAAAGATGGTTCAGCAGGAGGCACGAATAACTGCTGATGAAAAAGAAGTTAATGATTTCAAAGGAGGACACAATTGGTGCTTCAGGTTCATGAAACAGAATGGACTAAGCATGTGTACACACACCAGACTTGCCCAAAAGATGCCTAAAAGATATGAGCAGAAGGTCCTTGAATTTTATTGTTTTGTCGTTCAATGTTGGAAGACACATCAGTTTGAGTTGGGACAGGCTGCAAATATGGATGAAATCCCCCTTCAATTTGATGTCCCAAATAACAGAACATTGATAAGGCGGCGGTAAAAACTGTAACTGTGAAGACAAGTGGACATGAAAAGAGCCATTATACAGTTATTCTAGCTTGTTGTGCTGATAGAATGACGCTGCCTCCTATGCTGATTTTCAAATGCAAAACATGCCAAAAGAAGACATTCCTCAAGGAGTGATTGTCCATGTTCATAACAAGGGTTGGATGGATCAGGATGGGATGAAGATCTGGTTTGAGAAAGTTTGGAGAAGGAGACCAGGTGGGCTCTTATGTAAACCTGCCTTATTGTTGCTTGATCAATTCAGGGCACACAGAACAAAAAACACAAAGCAGATTGGTGCAGAGCAAAAAAACAAAATTTGCCATCATACCTGGAGGCTTGACATCCCAGCTCCAACCACTTGATGTCAGCATTAACAAACCCTTCAAAGTTGCCATGAGAGATGAATGGAACCAATGGATGAAGTCTTCTGGGGACAACTTGACACCAGCAAGGAGAGTAAAGAAACCAATTATAGGAGAAGTTTGTACCTGGGTGCAAAGATCCTGGGATAATATCAAGATTGAGATCATTGTCAAGTCATTTAAGAAGTGTAGCATTTCAAATGTCATAGATGGAACTGAGGATGAGGCAATGTATGACAAGTGACTTGTCACCAGACACAGATGAGGAAAAGGTAATGGATGGGAGTTTTGACAGTGATGAGAAGTTGTATAAATTTTATGATGAATAAAACTTGAATTCAATAACTTTATGTAATATATATATTCAAATTTTGGGCCTCAAAATCAAGGTGCGTCTTATACATGAGAGTGTTTTATACATGGGGAAATATGGTAAATGTAAGTCACAAAACTATAAAAATCTTGGAAGGAAACATAGGCGGTAGACTCTTGGACATCTCTCATAGCAATAGTTTTGCTGATATATTTGTGTGGGCTGATATATTTGTGTGAAATAAAGGGCAAAATAAACAAATGGGACTATATCAAAATAAAAAGCTTTTGCATAGCAAAAGACATCATTAGCAAAATAAAAAGACAACCCATTCAATGAGAGAACATATTTGCTAATAGTTCTGATAAGGGGTTAATAACCAAAATTTATAAAAAAAAAAAACTTTTAAAACACAACACCAACAAGGTAAACAATCCAATTAAAAAATTGGCAAAGCAGCTAAATGGACACTTCTCCAAAGAGGACATACAGATGGCCAACAGGCATATGAAAAAGTGCTCAACATCACTAATTGTCATAGAAATGCAAATTAAAACCACAAGGAGATACCACCTCACATCCCTCAGAATGGCTGTCATTAACAAATCAGCCAACCACAAGTGCTGCTGAGGGTATGGAGAAAAGGTAACTTTCCTGCACTGCTGGTAGGAATGCAGACTCATACAGCCACTGTGGAAAACAGTATGGCATTTCCTCAAAAAATTAAAAATGGACCTGCCTTATGACCTGGCTATTCTACTTCTAGGAATATAATCTAAGAATCCCAAACACTACTTCAAGAGAAGATATGCACCTCCATGTCCATTGCAGCATTTTTTACAATAGCCAAAATCTGGAAATAGCCCAAGTGTCCATCAGTGGATGAGTGGATAAAAAAGTAATGGCTGGCCTGACCTGTGGTGGCGCAGTGGATAAAGTGTCGACCTGGATATATGCTGAGGTTGCCGGTTCGAAACCCTGGGCTTGCCTGGTCAAGGCACATGTGGGAGTTGATGCTTCTAGCTCCTCCCCCCTTCTCTCTCTCTGTCTCTCCTCTCTCTCTCTCTCTCTTTCTCTGTCTCTCCCTCTCCTCTCTAAAAATGAATAATAAAAAAATTAAAAAAAAAGTAATGGCACATATACACAATGGAATACTATGCAGCTGTGAAAAAGAAGGAAATATTGCCTTTTATGACAGCATAAATGTACCTGGAGATTATTTTGCTAAGTGGAATAAGCCAGGCAGAGAAAGACAAATATTACATGATCTCACTTCTATGTGGAATCTAATGAACACAATAAACTGAGGAACAAAACAGATACAGAGGCAGGGTCACAGGGAACAGACAGACATAACACATAGATACAGACTACAGGGTAGCAATTCCCAGATGGAAAAGGGGAATTGAGGTAGGGAGAGGGGAAAAGGGGGTGGAATGGGAATGGAAAGAGACTTTGCATGGGGTATGGGGGGCATGATGTGGGGAGTAGAGGGCATTATATTGAGTGAGACACTTTAAACCATGTCAACAAAATAAATTAAAAATAAATTTTAAAAGTGCAGATTCCCAGGTCACAACCTTAGAGGTTCCAATTAGGAAGAGTAAGGATTAAACCTAGGATTCTGCACTTTTATTAAAAATAAAATGTATTCCAGGTGATTTTGATACAGGAGGTTCATCGATTCCACTCTGAGATTCCTTTTGCCTTAGCTTCTTCACTCCCTCTAATTCCTTTGTTCTTCCTCTCACCATGAGTAATACAACCTCAAGGCTAATACTAAAATATAGAACCAGAACTGCACTGTCCAATATGGTAGCCAAGCAGCCAGTAAGCAGTTGAAATATGGGGCTTTAAGTGTAAAATATACACAGGATTTTAAAGATTTTGTACAAATCAAAAAATTTAAAGTATCTTAAGAAATGTTTAATATTGAATGTTGAAAGGCTAATATTTTAAATATATCAAGTTAAGCAAAATATATGGTTACAGTTAGTTTCACCTACTAGGAAACTAAGTGACATATGTGGCTCACATTTTGACTCACATTATATTTTTATTGGATGGCAGTGGTCTAGGAAACTGGGATGTGTAGACTCAAAAGTAATGCTTAGAGTTCATGAATCTACAGTTCCTCTCAGAACACCAGGACCAGCGATTGCACATTTGGAACAGAACTCTCAGCAAACAACCGCTGTTCCTGCCTCAGCATCCCTCCCTAGAGAGACAGCAGTAGGCAGCTGGCTGAGATTTGGGGCCCTCAAGTCTGGGTCATCACTGTATCTGCCACTGGAGGCATCACTAAAAAAGCCATTCATATGATTAATATATTACAGAAGGATGAGACAAGGGCAGATACAAATCGTAGGTACCATTTCCAAGACATACAAAGAAAGTGATAAATTCTGCTAGGTGCGCATAGATGAAGGAAATATCAGTGATTTAATCTGAAATTAAGAAAGAGTGTTTTCAGCCCTGGCTGGCTGGCTCAGGGATAAAGCATCATCCCAGTGCACCAAGGTTTAATCCCCGGTCAGTGCACATTCAAGGAGCAATCAATGAGTACATAACTGACTGGAACAGTAAGTTGATGCTTTTCTCCCTCACTCTCTCTCTCCCTTCCCCCCTCTATCTCTCAATCAAGGGGGGAAAATTCTTTTTAAAGAATATTTTCAGAAAACACTTTCAAAGAAGTTTTAAAAACTTTCAAGCTGATGTTAAAGTAGGAGTCATTCCATAAAGAACACTTACCAAAACATGGACACGGTCAGAGAATAGAAATTCTACCATGAAAATGATAAAGTAGGATTATGAAATCCTGTGTAGTGGTTTGGGTTGAGCAGAACTTCCCAAACTGTATCCTCCATCTCATTCATTCATCAGATCTCCAAATGCATTAGGTCAACATTTTCTATTCTTAATTCTTTAAAGATATCTATGTACTTCAAGAGAAATTTTATCCATATGTTTTTGATTCATTTATACTTAACTAATCAAAATGCCATTTTGTAAGAACTATTTGCTGTCTGAAAATACTCTTGATTCTCATTAATAATTCCCCCTCTCCTTTTTTTTTTTCAACCTGAAGGTCTTGTTATGTCTATATAGAAACCTGGATTCAGGTCTAAAATCAGAACCTGCCCAATGCAAGTAATTTTACAATCTGGCAAGATGAATTTCACTGATTTGATTTTAAAAAGATGTTTCAGAATCTACATCTCCCTGCTCATTCTTTTGGGTCTCACCTGCCTGGGTCATGTGTATAATCTTTGTTGCTACAGTATCATCTCCATTCAGCATCTTTTTTCCATTGGCAATTAATTCTCTCTCCCTGTTTTAACCTTGTGTCTGCAAGCCCTCAACCCCTCACTTCCGCTTTCAGTGTCCCAAGCGTTTATCATTCTCTTTTCTTCTGCAACACCCACCTCCTACCAAATTCAGTGTTTATTTCAAGATAAATTCCCACTTGTAAACTTCTGCCATTACCCTTCTGCCCTGTTTTGTTACCCATGTTTACAAATGGCTTTCAGGTTGTTCTTCCTTTTATTGTTCTTCTTTCTATCTATGGTACTTCACCGATGAAAATTCTACAGGGTGTATTGCAGCCCTGCAGAAAGGGCTACATGTTATTACGGATAGAGGTGGTCTTGGACACATATTCACTGGATCTCATGGAGGACTATTCAAAACCCACTGACCTGGCAGCACGTTCTGACAGAACTATTCCTAGTGTGGCCTCTTACTTTTGGTTTGTTCATGAGAAGGACATAAAAAATAATGCACCAATAGTAAGTGCTTCTTTTATGACTGAAATATATGAACATTTTAGCATTACCATTTTTATAAGATAAAAGTATGTGTAGTCTATATGTTCTAAGTCAGAGCTGATGTTCTAACACACAACTAATTACACATTTGTCTTCAGGATTCCCATATCTTACTATTCTGGGCTATTCAGTTTCTTGGCCTCTCTATTCAGACAATGATTTCCCTAACATAGTTAGTACCATCACAGTCTGCTATTTGGGTCTAGTCTCCTATGGAAAGTACCAAGCCTTATCAAAATGCACATGACTTCCATCTTGCTCCCACGGAAACTTCCTTTGGGATGATGAGAGCTACCTGAGCCTCAGAGTCAGGAAGATCAAGCAGTTGAGGCTTGGATGCCTCAGCCCACTTCCAAAATTAACAATTTCCAAAGAAGACATGCATTAGAACCACTAATATAAGGATCAAAGTCATGAAAGGCTAGAAATTAGAAGAAAGAGAAGACAAATATATATACATCAGAGACCTCAGTTAAAGAGAATTGCTACACCAGCTCACTAAGCTGAGCTTTAAGCTTCATGGCACTCAGAAGAAAAGGAGAGAGATGTTGAGTATTACAGCTTTCAGTGTTTGATCAAGGAAGCTTATGGGTTCTTTGGTATGGACCTGTTTTCTCCTGGAAATAAATTCTTGAAGTTTTTATTGAATTGATTTTTATATAAATGACAATATAGACTAAGAATGGCTTACAGAAATGCAGACATAATTTTCTTACAGCCATTTCTTACATTGACCTGCAATAAACACTGAAGAAATGCTGTTTATTAAATCAAAACTCAGTGAAGATATTGTTTTTCAAGGCAAGTTAAGAAAATGGGGAGAAGGTTATGTCTCCTAAGCAATGACAAAAAGGGAACAGTGAGTAAGATACTTCCAGATCTTTCTGTGTGATTATATTCCTACTGTCTTCATTTTCCCAAAATGAACAGCCTTCAGTCCATTAAAAACCCCTCATGTGCAATTATGTCATCTTTGAAGATCTTTCTTAAATTGTTAAATAGAGGAAAGTCTGTGGTAGGCTTTTTAAGTTAACATTTCCAAATAATACAACCAACTTTTAAAAAACACCCAAAGCAAGAAATGTGTACCCACATTCAAAACACAAAAGTGATCTATCTAGGAAATTCTAGATGGGTTCATTCAAACGATATAAGATGGAGAAAACATTCATCTTCTTTTGTAGCTGCAGGTCACTCCTGAGTTCCTTGTGTGATATTTTTAGATAAGAGAGGGTTTGTTCAGAGAACACAACCCCACTCAAGTATATTCAGTAAAAGCTGGTAATCCATAGCTGGTCTCTAGGCCCTGTCTGATTCACAGCCTCTTTCTTCACCTTTGCTCCCCACGTGCAAGCTCAGTACAGTGACAAGACTGACAGAGCGAAAACCCCAGCTAGAACATTCGGTTGAATCACACTGGTAGGTAGGAGAATGTTCTTCTTGTGATTGAATTATAATAATCATAATTCTGCCTTGCTCCCCTTTATCTGATTGTTGTACAGATTGTCCAACAAACCTGTTTTTCTTCATCCTAGACACATCTAAATTTGCTAAGTTAATGTGGCTGTGTGATCAATTCCTGACCAGTGGATTTTAGGCAGAAGTAATAAGGTCTTGCCCATTATAAGCTTCCCATGCGTGATTCTCTATGCTTTTTCCTCCTATCAATGACTTTAAAAGTCACATTTGATGATGAAAGAGCTACAGATTGTACGGTGGCTGGATCCCTGAGTCACTAACTTGGAGGAAAGCTGCCTAGCTATCAAGAATACATGGTTTGAAATTTATTTGAGCAAGAGAGAATCTCTCACAAGTTGAGGCACTGTAACTTGAGAATTTTTCTGTTTCAGCAGCAAGAATTATCCTAACATCACATTGAATTCTTTTCTGGTAATCTGGGTTTCTCCAAGTCCTTGAGGACTAGGGTCTTGTACTGCTCTTATCAGTTGTCGCCTTGGGCTTAGAGCCCTTCCTGACCCCCAGCTTGGTGACTGGAGCCTGATATCACCTATCTCCATGATCTCTCCCTGTCTGGCCTGGGAAGAACCTTCTCCTTTGGGTTTCCTCATCACTGGACTGCACTGCCTTAGCAGATGTGGTATCTCAGTGCTGGTTTGCTTTCTTTTCAGCGTCTCTGTTTCATCACACTACCTGTAAACCTGACCTCCCTCATTAATTTGTGTCCTCGCTCCCTTGGTGCATCTAATTTCAGGCTCCGACATTTCCCAGTCTGCTTCTTTTGACCACGGACAGTCATTACCTGCCCAAGCTCTAGGCCAGTGGTTCTCAAAGTGTGGTCAGCATCAGCATCGCCTTGGAGCTCGGTAGAAATCCAAATTCTCAGGCCCCACCCCAGACCTACTGACTCAGAGACCACAAAGGTGGGGCCAACAGACTGTTTTAAAGAGCTCTAGAATCTAACACTCTGGATCATGGCCTTTGGTCCTGTCCTCCAAGACCAGTGTTATAAAAGGCTGCACTGTCTTGTTTTCACCAGCAGGAGAACAAACAGACTGGGATTTTCTCAGATAATCCTGGCCTTTTCATTTAGTGGACATCTTTAGTTATCTCTTTGGTATAAAATTTATAGTTCCTTGCACTGAGATAGAGCACTTTGATTAAGTACATGGCCATAAACTGAAGTGTTTTCCCAACATGACACACAAGGTTCTTCAAATCCTGTGTGTGTGTGCATGTGTTTCAGATATAGTCATCAGAATTAGATCACTGCTAAAAAGCCAAAAAATAAGATGCACATTTTCTGGAACAATAATCTGAGCTTAAATCTCAGTAAGTTGCTGGTGAAGTAACTTTCCATCTCTAAAGGAGAATTTATACTAAATAAAAAATGATGTTTAAGGTTGCAGAACTGACCCGAAAACACCAATTTTCCTTTTTAAAATGTCTTGTCAAACAATGGTCCCAGGGGATAAGAATCCAATGATAAATATCTTGGTCCCTTCATAAGGTAAACATAGTAAAAAAAAAAGTAATGGTTTGCTTTTGAAACCAATGCTCTTATGAAGGAAGGTGACAACTTGGTAAAGATGAGATGCTACAGATAAAATTGTTTTTCTCTCACAGCCTTAATTACCATGCAATGAGTTCATTCAATGTGTTCATGAACTTGGAAGCCTGGGAAAAATGACATGTGAAAGCTAGCTAAATGTTGAAAGCAAGTTGAAAAGAAACTAAAAGTAAATATTTTAAAACACATGGAGAAATTGACAGCATCAAAGTGATGAAAATGATTTCACCTTCTCACATATGTGGCAACAGTGGAGAGTTTTCAATTTGTAATTTAATGTTTAATTATAATTTCTAAAGATTCCTAAAACTCAACAAGGAACACAACAGATGTTGCTGTATCATTTTGAGGGTTACAACTAAGGTTCAAAGGGTAGCCAGCGCTTCTCCATGGAGGGCAGAGCCCCAAACAAGCCCCACCGTCCTCAGTCCAGACCCTGTCATTGCCAAGCCTGTGCAGAGGGCGCAGCATTCAGCATGTGGGGATTTACAACATGTTTGGTACTCATTCCCAACTTTGACTGTATGACAGGAGCTGAGAAGTCAATATATTTAGATCTGAGGGCTGAGTTGTTTTCTTTTTTTTTTTTTTTGAAACATGTTGGAGTGATGATACAGATTCCTATGAGAAGAAATCAAATAAACAATAAAGGTAAGGGAAAGGAAAGGCAGATGTTATTTAACTTCTTTAAGATCAGCCAGAAATTTCAACCAGCCCCTTTAGATTTCTTTTTGGACAGGAACATGATGCTAGTTATTATTTGCATAATTAGCTTCTAGCCTGTCCAGATGTGTTTATCTTAAAAAAAAATGTTGATTCCTCAAAGTAAAAGATTGAAAATCACCATTGTCAGCAGCATCATTGCCAACCAGTTGAGATGTTTATACTCTTTTCTAGTTCAGTTAATCCCTTGGAAAGTGTGACAAAGAAAATTTTTTTTTTACATTGTGCTTCTGTCTGTATCCAAAATGCCTATACCTCCTGAAGTAAGAAACTCCAGCAGTAAGGCTGTACCAACACCTCTGCCCTGTCCAAAGGCCAACTCAGGGTCTGTCTATGAAGATGCTGATAAGTTGCCTTCATCATAAAAATTTGTTTTTAAACTCCCAATTGTCATGAAGCTCCATGCTATATAATTGACCATCAAAAACAGAAACTGTTATATTTCTAAAATCTTAGTAGTTGAGATAGCACTCAAAAGGATGGGCATTAAAGAAATATACAGAATGGGGCAAAAGCAGATGTACAGTTGTTTGTATGGAAAAAGACATGCAAATTATGATTATTATATACAATAGTTTTATTAATTCTGTTTTACATACGCACAACCTAAACCTGCTTTTGCCCATCCTAATATTATTAGTTGAACTGTGTTTGGACACAAACATAAACAAAACAAGCATCTTTAAGAAATATGAACATTATGAACAAACAGAAGTTGTACATAATGTGATATAAAGAGCAGTGGTAGGAATTACAAGCTTCAAAGGCACAACCTCTTTAATACACACACACATACAGATTCTTCATAGTCTTAGAACCACTTGGAGACCTTCTTTACAGGGGGAAGGCTGCCCAAGTGTTCCACATTCTCCCCCACCAGGCTAGTCCTCAGTAATACATAGCTTGCTCCTTTTTTAGTTCAAAGTTCAAGCAGAAAGAGTTTCTTCCCAGCTAATGGGTAAAGGGCTCCTTCCCTGGGCAGAGCTTCAAAATTGTACCAGAGCAAAGGGTGTTAATTTTTTCAAAACAACCATGATCCCTCGAGTTAGAGAAATGGACAGCTGCTATACCCCTGACTGACAGCCAATATTTTACAGAACATATTAGAAGGAAGTGAAATCTTCTGTAGAAATCAATTCATAAAGACATAGTCTTCAAAACCTGCATTCAGACAAACTATAAGCCAAAAGTAAAATTTAATAATGAGGATACTGAAACAAGAAGCAGATGTTTTTATACAGATGAGACTGCTTGTGTCAAAATCACCACGGAGCCATCTAGCAGGTTTTAGACCAGACCGACCCAGAGATGGCTCCCTTTAGCCACATGTGTTACAGGTTGTCTCTGGCTCCAGCGAGAAGGGATTAGGGCTGATATGGAACTCAAGGTGTACCTTTTATTAAGTATATGCTATTAATATCTATATTATATTGCTTGTACTTCAGAGTATCTGTCCAATCACTCTCAAATCCTTTTATCATCTTCCTAAAATCCTAAATTTAAAAAAATAAGTAAAACAGGAATGAAGGACTATCAGTTTTACTATTTGAATTGTTACAGTGAGTATCCTTCATAATTAAAAAAAAAATTTTTAAGCCATTCTTTTTTTTTTAGAGGGAGAGAGAGACAAACAGACAGACAGGAAGGGAGAGAAACAAAAAGCATCAACTAATAGTTGCAACACTTTGGTAGTTCATTGATTGCTTTCTCACATAGCACTGTTTGAAAAGGAGAAATGCACCCCCATGTTTATGGCAGCATTGTTCACAACAATGAAGATCTGGAAAAAAAATCCAAGTGTCTGTCAGTGGATGAGTGTATTAAAAAGGTGGTTCATATGTACAATGAAATACTATGGGGCCATGAAAAAGAAGGAAATCTTACCTTTTGCGACAACATGGAGGGACCTGGAAACTATTATGTTAAGTGAAATAAGCCAGGCAGAAAAAGCAAAATATAATATGACCTCACTCATTTGAGGAATCCAATGAACAATGAGAATTGAGAAACGGAATTGAGACAGTTGAGAGATCAAAGGGACCAGAGGAAAAGAGGACAGAGGGAAAGGGGATGATAGGACAGATGAAAGGGGATAAACCTGAAGGGAAGGGGAAAGGGCACTATGGGGAGGAGGGCAAGAGAGATGTTGAGGGGAATATGGGGGAGGAGGGATGCATTTGAGGCAACACTAGAATCTATGTAAACACAATAAACTAAAATAAATAAAAAAATAAAATAAAAAAGAAGCAAAATGGAGGATTCTAAGACGGCTACAGAGTAGGTGGGTGTTCAAACTGCCAGCTCCCAGGAACAAACTGGAATACAACTTAATTTAAGAATAATCATCTTGAAAAACCAATGTTTGACTAAACGAATAAGAGTCTATAACCAAGGATCACTGAAGAAACCACACTGAGACTGGTAGGAAGGGTGGAGATGTGGAAAGGGCTGCCCCACTTCCAGGTGCCAGAGGCAGCTGAGGGTCCGGAGGGACTCTCACTATGGAGAAGGGCGCCCTGAGAGGTGTGGGTGCTCAACCTCAGGCCGGGAGCCCCAGCCTAGAGCCCCAGAGCCTAGAAGAGGCACCTACATAGCATTTGGTGGTGAAAAAAGCAGGGTTTCTGTCTGCAAGAAAAAGACAGAGCACTCAGACGCAAACTCCTTTGTAAAGGGCCCACACAGAAAATCTTATGCATAGCCACTTATCTGGGGCTCCAGTGGAGAGAGAGCTGAGAGGACTAGAGTTGCATGAGGAGAGTGTATAGTTGGAGGCTCAGGGAGAGACACAATGGGGGATGACCATGGGAACCCCTGTGCTGAGTCATTCTCTAATACTGCAGCTGTCATCTTTCTTGGGTGAAGCAGTCCCCTCTGAGAGACATCAGCCTGGGGAAAAGCAGCTGCTATGCCCTTAGGAGTCTCTCCTACTCCAGGGATGGAAATGGGTCGGGTTGCTCTAAAAGGTCAGGAAGCAGGGAATATGTCACCGACTTCGTTTTCCGGTGTTGATTTCAGAGATCCCGCCCACACTTCCCAAGTCTATGACTCAACTGAGTCTCACAGGAGACTCAGTTAAAATTGTCCAGATAGAAAGCGGACCACACCTCTGGGTCTCAGAGGTCATACCTACTGGACTCCTGGGGCCACCACCTACTGAAATCTGTGAAAAAAGTCTGGACAGACTGACACTTGGGGCCAAGGGGGCAGAGCCACATACATCACCCTTCCTAATCCCTGAGTTGCCGCAGACTCTAGATCTAGCAGAGATTTTTTCAGTGACTGAGCCCATCAAGCAGCTAGCAGACAGAGGTTTGAAGGAGACAAGACTCAGGGAAACTTGGCCATTTGAGTGGACCTTCCCCAGGCCTAGAGTGGGTAAAAGTCAGCCTATGAGTGCAACTTGGTGTTTCCATGTGCACCTGGGCCCAGCAGAGGTAGCCACAAATTCTGGATTGCTTGCAGCTCAAGAAGGTTGCTGAGGGCTAGTCATAGGAAGTGTCCCCCAATGGTCTGTCCTGGGTTCCTGCTAGGGAGGCCCAGGGCTGACACATCCAGGGGCCATCTGCAGAAAGCATTGGTTCAGGACCTAACAACCCTTGCTAGAGTGGCATCCTAAGGAAAAGCTTTTCACACCTGGCCCAGCTGAGGCAAGTTCTACTCTCTGTGATCAGCACCGGCATAGTGGATCATGTGCATTGGATAGGGTGGAGTTTCATAGTCAGTTGGCCTGGGCGCTGAGTATTCTCTCCTGCTAGGCTAGATTTCACAGGGTGAAGGGAGAGAGGCTTGGAGCATAGACATTTAACATGTGGGTCCCTGTGAGCCTGTTGATGGATCTGGTCAAAGGGCTTAGCCACCTTTGGGAGGCACACAGTCAACCCCAGGAAAGGACTCTCTATGTCTTCCTCCTTGAGACCAGGTTCTCACCAGCTGAATGAACTTATACAGAGGGAACTGTCAGCCACACCTGATCTGAACCTGCTGTGCACCTCGTTGGGGAGAAATAAAATTTGAGTATCCAGAAGTGGCAGAGGGCTCATGCTCTGGAGTAGGGGCCACATTTCCCGTACTGAGCTACTAACCAAAGGACCCCTGAAGTAGGAGGTCCCACAAACATTGTATTTACAACCTCAGCTGGCCTAACCCACCAACCATGCAACTTGTAAAGGGGTTTGTTGGGTGATGCCAATCAGAGTCCACACTACAGTATTACTACAGAAGACTCTGTGGGAAGACCAGGCAGCGACAAAAGGAGGAGGAGCAGCTAAAAAGTGAAGAGCTTGGGACTTTTATGGAGCTGCTTTCAACTCTAAGCAGGAGGAAGTTGATCCTTATACAAAGGTTGGCCCCTTCCACAGGCACAGAAAATGCAGACACAAATAGCAAAAAGTGCAGTATCTGTAGACTGGTAGCCCACAATGGGTTACAAACAACAGCTGATGCCAACCCAAGAAGAACTAGAGCCAACATTACTGGTAGTGGATGACAGACAGCACCAACTCTAGACTCAACTACCTACACAGGCAGCACACCCAAAGGTGAAGTCTAGCAGGCACCAGACAATGCAGAAAATAAATATGCCCAATAGGACAGACACTGTACAGAGATTAAGATCGACCTTAAAGTCAGCCAGCCTGAAGAAATAACCATACCCTCAAAAGGACCAATTGCATCTAATACTCACAAACAACAAGAGGGAAATAGTACCCTGAAGAAGCATTCCTAGAACAGGAAAAGCAAGTGGCTTGGAGGTCAGTACCACTGAGCCCACTTCTTCATAAAGACCCCACAAAAATTTCAAAGTCAGACAGTGCTACCTAATACAGAGGCAAAATGGGTACACAGAGAAATGTGACTCAAATTAATCAACAAGAGAAATCCCCAGAAAAAGAACTGAATGAAATGGAAATAACCATACTACCAGATGCAGAGTTTAAAACAATGATTTTTAGGATGCTCAAAGATCTAAGAGCAACAATAAATGGACATAATGAGAACCTAAATAAAGAGATAGCAAAAATAAAAAAAGACATTGAAATCATAAAAAAGAACCAGTCAGAAATTAAAATTACAATATCGGAAATGAAGACTGCACTAGAAGGAATTAATAGCAGGATGGATGAAGCAGAGGATCAAATCAGAAATTTAGAGGACAAGATAAATGAAAGCATGAAAGCAGAGCAGCAAAAAGAAAAGAGGCTCAAAATGTCTGAGGAATCTCTAAGAGAGCTCTGTGACAACATGAAGAGAAACAACATCAGCATCATAGGGGTTCCTGAAAGAGAAGAGAATGAACAAGGAATAGAGAACCTGTTTGAAGAATTCATAGGTGAAAACTCCCCTAAACTGATGAAAAGAAAAAAAATCACACAAGTTCAAGAACAGAGAGTCCCATTAAAGAGGAACCCACAGAGGCCTACACCAAGATACATCATAATTAAAGTGTCAAAGTTAAGAGACAAAGAAAGAATACTAAAAATTGCAAGGGAAAAGCAGTTAATTACCTATAAAGGGGCCCCATAAGGATGACATTTGACTTCTCAACAGAAACACTTGAGGCCAAAAGGGACTGACAAGAAATATTCAAAGTGATGCAAAGCAAGAACCTATAACCAAGACATCTTTATCCAGAAAGGTTGTCATTTAAAATTAAAGGAGAAATAAAAAATACTTCCCAGAAAAAAAAAAAACCCTCAAGTAATTCATTACAACCAAACCAGTACTGCAAGAAATGTTAAGGGGACTGCTGTAAAAGAGCAAAGAAAGAAATAATCTAGAAAAAGAGGATTGTAGATTTAAAAAATAAAATGGCAATAAACAATTACATATCAGTAATAACCTTAAGTGTAAACAGATTAAATGCTCCAATCAAAAGACATAGGATTGCTGCATGGATAAGAAAACAGGACATATACTCTCTACAAGAGACCCATCTCAGAACAAAAGATACACATAGACTGAAAGTGAAAGGATAGAAAAAACTATTTCATGTAAATAGAAATTTAAAAAAAAAAGCTGGGGTAGCAAAACTTATATCTGACAAAATAGACTTTAAAACAAAGGCTATAGTAAGGGATATAGAAGGTCACTACATAATGATAAAGGGAGCAATCCAACAGGAGGATATAACCATTGCAAATATCTATACACCTAATATAGGAGACCTAAATATATAAAGCAGATTTTGATGAACATAAAGAGTGAGATCAATAGCAATACTATAATAGTAGGAAATTTAAATACCCCATTAACATCAATGGATAGATCCTCTGGACAGAAAATGAACAAAGAAACAGCAGGCTTAAATGACACACTAGATCAACTTGATTTAGTAGATATCTTCAGAACCTTTTACCTCAAAGCAGCAGGCTATACATTCTTTTCAAGTGCTCATGGTACATTCTCTAGGATAAACCACATGTTAGGCCACAAAATGAGTCTCAATAAATTTAAGAAGATTGAAATCATATCAAGCATCTTCTCTGATCACAATGCCATGAAACAAGAAGTCAACTACAATAGAAAACCTGAAAAACATTCAAACACTTGGAGGCTAAATAGCATGTTATTAAGTAATGAATGGTTAACATCGAGATCAAGGAAGAAAAAAAATTTCCTTGAAACAAATGAAATGAACATTCAACAACTCAAAATTTATGGAACACAGAGAAAGCAGTCCTGAGAGGGAAGTTCATAGCATTACAGGCATACCTTAAGAAGAAAGAAAAAGCTCAAATAAACAACTTAACCCTGCATCTAAAAGAACTAGAAAAAGAACAGCAAATAAAGACCAGAGGAAGTAGAAGGAAGAAAATAATAAAGATCAGAGTGGATATAAAGAACATAAAGGCTAAAAAAAAAAATACAGAAGATCAATAAAACCAAGAGCTGGCTCTTTGAAAAGGTAAACAAGATTAACGAACCTTTAACCAGACTTATCAAGAAAAAGAGAGAGGACTTAAATAAATAAAATTAGAAATGAAAGTGGAGAAGTAACAACTGACTTTCTTACAAAGGATTGTAAGAAAGTACTGTGAAGATCTGTATGCCAAAAAATTGGACAACCTAGGTGAAATGGATAAATTCCTAGAAACATATAATCTTCCAAAATTTAAATCTGGAAGAATCAGAAAACCTAAACAGACTGATTACAACAAAGGAAATTGAAAAAGTTATCAAAAAACTCCGAGGAAACAAAAGTCCTGAACCAGATGACTTCACAGATGAATTTTACCAAATATTCAAAGAAGAATTAACACCTAGCCTTCTCAAGCTATTTCAAAAAATTCAAGAGTAGTGAAGACTTCCCAGCTCCTTTTATGAGGCAAGCATAATCCTCATTCTAAAACCAGATAAAGACACAACAAAGAAAAAAAAGTATAGGCCATTATCCCTGATGAACTTTGATTCTGAAATGCTCAAAAAATATTAGCAAACCGCATCCAGCAATATATGAAAAAAATATATCACGATCAAGTGGAATTTATTCTGGGGAGGAAAGGCTGGTAAAATATTTGCAAATTAATAAATGTAATTCATCACGTAAACCAGAGGAAGGATCAAAATCATATGATAATATTAATAGATGCAGAAAAAGCATTTGATAAAATCCAGCACCCATTTATGATCAAAACTCTTGGCAAAATGTGAATACAGGGAAGATATCTCAACATAATAAATGACATCTATGACAAACCCACATCCAACATCATACTCAATGGAAAATAATTAAAAGCAATCCCCTTAAGATCAGGAACAAGGCAGGGGTAACCCCTTTCACCACTTTTATTCAATGTAGTTCTGGAAGTCCTAGCCACAGCAATCAGATAAGAAGAAGAAATAAAAGACATCCAAATTGGAAAAGAAAAAGTAAAACTATCATTATTTGCTTATGATATGATACTATACATAGAAAATCCTAAAGTCTCAATCAAACAACTACTAAACCTGATAAATGAATTTGGCAAGGTGTTAGGATATAAAATTAATATTCAGAAATCAGTGGCATTTTTATACACCAACAATAAACTGCTTGAAAGAGAAATTAAGAAAACAATCACCTTTACTATTGCAACAACAAATAATAAAGTACCTAGGAGTAAATTTAGCCAAGGAGGTAAAGACTTGTACTCAGAAAATTATAAAACATTGATAAAAGAAATCAAGAAAGATACAAACAACTGGAAGCATATACCATGTTCATGGATAGGAAGAATAAACATCATTAAAATGTCTATATTACCCAAAGCAATATATAAATTCAATGCAATTTCTATTAAAATGCCAACATACTTCAAAGATGTAAGAACAAATATTCTAAAAATTTATATGGAACCAAAAAAGAACACTAATAGCATAAGCAATATTGAAAATGAAGAATAAAGTGGGAAGTATCACATTTCCTGATATTAAGTTGTATTACAAGGCCATTGTGATCAAAGGAGGTTTTATTGGCATAAGAAGAGGCATATAGCTCCATGGAACAGAACAGAGAACCGAGAAATAAACCCACGCATTTATGGTCAAATGACATTTGACAAAGGAGGTAAGAGCATACAATGAGTAAAGACAGTCTCTTTATTAAATGGTGTTGGGAAAATTGGACAGGTACATGCAAAAAAATGAAACTAGACCATCAACTTACACCATTCACAAAAATAAACTCAAAATGGATAAAAGACTTAAATATAAGTTGTGAAATCATAAACATCTTGGAAGAAAACATAGGCAGTAAACTATCCAATGTCTCTCGTAGCAATATTTTGCCTATTTATCTCCATGGACAAGTGAAATAAAGGACAGGATAAACAAATGGACTATATCAAACTAAAAAGCAAAGGACACCATGAACAAAAAAAGACAACCCACACAATGGGAGCACATATTTGCCAATATGTCTGATAAGGGGTTGATAACCAAGATTTATAAATACCTTAACACTGAACACCAGGAATGTAAACAATCAAATTAAAAAATGAGCAAAAGAACTACATAGACACTTCTCCAAAGAGGACATACAGATGGCCAATAAGCATATGAAAAAATGTTCAATCAGAGAAATGCAAATTAAAACCACAATGAGATACCACTTCACACCTGTCAGAATGGTACTCATTAACAAAACAACACACAATAAGTGCTGACGAGGGTGTGGAGAAAAGGGAACCCTCCTACACTGCTGGTGGGAATGCAGACTGGTGCAGTCACTGTGGAGAACTGTATGGGGTCTCCTCAAAAGCTTAAAAATGAAACTGCCTTTTGACCCAGCTATTCTAATTTTAGAAATATATCCTAAGAATACCAAATCACTGATTCAAGAAAAGTTATGCACCCCCATATTTACTGCAGCATTGTTTACAATAGCTAAGATCTGGAAACAGCCCAAGTGTTTGTCAGTGGACAAGTGGATTAAAAAACGGTGGTACATATACACAATGGAATACTACCTTTTGCAACAGCATGGATAGACCTGGAGATTATTATGCTAAGTGAAAAAAGCCAAACAGAGAAAGACAAATATCATATGATCTCACTTATATGTGGAATCTAATTAACAAAGTGAACTGAGAAACAAAATAGAGGCAGAGGTGGGGTCACAGGGAGCAGAGGGACAGCAGTCAGAGGGAAGTGGGTCAGGAGTTAGGGGGAGGGGGACAAAGAGGGTATAAAAATGGACACAGGGGTGGAGGGTGAGGGAGTTATATTCAGTGGGACACTTGAATCCATGTATATACAATAAATTAAAATTAATTAAAAAAGAGAAAATGTAGAGCAACAAGAACTCTCATTTATTGCTGTTGGGAATACAAAGTTGTACAGCCACTTTGGAAGACAGTTTGGTGGCTTCCTAGAAAACTAAACATACTCTTACCACAGAATCCAGCAATTGAGCTCTTCGGGATTTACCTAAAGAAGTTAAAAACATATGTTCACACAAAAGTACACATGGATATTTATAGCAACATTATTCTCAGTTGCTAAACTTTAAAGCAACCAAGATGTCCTTCAGTAGGATAAGCAAGCTGTGATCCATCCAGACAATGGAATATTAGTTAACACTAAAGGGAAATAAGCTGTCAATCAATGGAAAGACATGCATATTAAGTGCATTTTACTAAGCAAAAGAAGCCAATCTGAAAAAGTTACATACTGTCTGATTCCAACTTTATGACATTTTGGAAAAGGCAAAACTATGGAGATAGTAAAAATATCAGTAGTTACCAGGAATCATTTATAGTCCAAACAGAAGCAACACTTTCTTAATCCATTAAGGACTGATTAGACAACAGAGTTGATGAACATAGAAAAGTTGGGAGCCCTGGCCAGTTGGCTCAGCGGTAGAGCGTCGGCCTGGAGTGCGGGGGACCCGGGTTCGATTCCCGGCCAGGGCACATAGGAGAAGCGCCCATTTGCTTCTCCACAGCCCCCCCTCCTTCCTCTCTGTCTCTCTCTTCCCCTCCTGCAGCCAAGGCTCCATTGGAGCAAAGATGGCCCGGGCGCTGGGGATGGCTCCTTGGCCTCTGCCCCAGGCGCTAGAGTGGCTCTGGTTGCGACAGAGCGACGCCCCGGAGGGGCAGAGCGTCGCCCCTGGTGGGCGTGCCGGGTGGATCCCGGTTGGGCGCATGCAGGAGTCTGTCTGACTGTCTCTCCCCGTTTCCAGCTTCAGAAAAAAAATACAAAAAAAAAAAAAAAAAAAAAAAAAGAAATGAAAAAAAAAAAAAGAAAAGTTGGGAGATAGAGTCTAGGTGAAAATTCCCTGTGGTTTTGACAAGTGGTTCTTAATCACTTTTTTTTATACAATACACATAACAGATGGCATTCATAATGGACTGTGACCAGGTACGTAAGATATAATTAATTGTAACAGATAATCGGCCTCTCTATCTCTATTTTGATCTAGAACTCTGTCTCTATTTCTAAAATTCAAGGCTAGAATGAAACATCATGCTCATCACTAACTCAGAGTCTGTCTACCTTTATAGCAGGGGTCCCCAAACTTTTTACACAGGGGGCCAGTTCACTGTCCCTCAGACCATTGGAGGGCTGGACTATAAAAAAAAACTATGAACAAATCACTATGCACACTGCACATGTCTTATTTTAAAGTAACAAAACAAAACAAAACGGGAACAAATACAATATTTAAAATAAAGAACAAGTAAATTTAAATCAACAAAGTGACCAGTATTTCAATGGGAACTATGGGCCTGCTTTTGGCTAATGAGATGGTCAATGTCCAGTTCCATATTTGTCACTGCTAGCTGTAACAAGTGATATGATGCGCTTCTGGAGCCGTGACGCATGCGTCCCGCGTCACCAGAGGTAGTACTATACGTGAGCCACGCAGCACTTTGCGTCTCACTGACCACCAATGAAAGAGGTGCCCCTTCCGAAAGTGCAGCAGGGGCCGGATAAATGGCCTCAGGGGACTGCATGCAGCCCACAGGCCGTAGTTTGGGGACCCCTGCTTTATACTCTACAATCCTGAAGTGTGGCTTTTATTCTAATGTCACCTCATGATACCAAATGCCTGCTAGAGATCCAACCATTGCATCCATAGTGCAGGCAACAGGAAGAAGAAACCCAAAGAGTCAAGGGTTCCTTCTCAGTTAAGTCAGTTCCCTTTAAGCAACCCAACCTTTCTGGAAGTTGCAGACACTATTTCATTGGCCAGCTTAGTCATATGGCCACACTTAACTGGAAGAGAGCCTGGGTATATTGCCACCCCAAATAAAAGAGAAGTTTTGGCTGGAGGAGAGGAGATGGGGGAAGCAGCTAGGTTTGTTCCTGCCAGGGTTACATATAATTTCCAGAGCACTAACACCAACTCCACTTCTTTCTCTTCCCCTCAGGTAAGTACATGAAGCTGAGAGAAACATTATTATAACGCCAGCTTTGAATCTACTTTACTTGGCTCTTTAAATATAATAAACCATTTGCAAACTTTGCGGCTTAAACATACTATTTTTTGGATATGCCTCAAAGCCCATTATAATTTATCAAGGTGTTATAACATTAAGACTAAGAACACTACCTATATAAAGAGGGTAGCTGTGCCTATGAAAAGACAGAATGGGCTGAAAAGACGTGGAGGAAAAAGTGACAGGATGGATTTTGCAGCCAATCTATCTTTTACACATGAAGAGAAACAACGAGTGAAACATTATTTAGAGATTTCTTCTAGGAACGTCAGCAATGTGGTTGTGGTGGTTGTTAATAGAGAACCTGTGGCTAAACATTCTTGGTTTTAGAGCCTCTCACACTAATGGAATGCACTCCTCCCCATGGTAGTCCGTTCCTTTAGTAGCCTCCAATGGGCCATGCCTCCTGGACTTCATGCCTTTGTGTAGTCCCCTCCCTTGAATCCGGGGCTATCCTGTGACCACTGTAACCAGAAGTGAAGCTGTGCCAGTGGCCAGACTAGTTTTAAGAAGGACTGGCAGCCCTGGCCAGCAGCTCAGTGAATAGAATGTTAACTCTACCCACCAAGTCATGGGTTCCATCCCCGTTCAGGACACATAGGAGAGGCAACCAATAAGTGTACAACTAAATGTAACAAACCAAGTGGAACAATGAGTTGATGCTCTCACTCTCTATCTCTCTCTCTCAAATCAATGAGAAAAAAAATTAAAAAAATAAAAGGACTGGCAGTTTCTATTTTTGCTTTTTGAGTATCCTGCATTGCCATGTCAGAATTCTGGCTACTCTGCTGGCTAGCCATGTGGAGAGATTCAGTGGTGAGGGCATAGAGAGAAGGCGAAGCCCCAAGGCTACCTGAAGGGCAAGAGTGAGACCAGGCTGAGTCCTAGCACCCAGCAAAGTCCAGACCGCAGTCTCTCTGCCACCTGAAGGCAGACATGACTATTGGAAAGCTCGTATTGAACAATCGTGAGCAAATAAAATGGTGCTTGTTTTAAACCACCATTTTGGGACTGGTTTCTATCTAGTGATAAATAATCAAAACACCTCCACCTCCCCAAACATATGTACAGGCTGGAGCTAGGATCCTGGCCAATGTGGCTGCCATGGCTTGTGCTGCTACTGCGGTGGCTGCCGCAGCAGCCCCGACTGGCTCCTTACAGCAGCCCGGGAAGTCCGTGCCCTATGGATCACTCCCTAACCCCACAGCCCTGAAATTCACCTTCTTCCAGATCCCTCCTCCTGACTCAGTCAGGCCTGCTGGAAAGATTCCTGACAGGAGCACCCCTGGCCCTGGCTCCTCATTCCAGCTCCCAGCAGGAATTGGCACCCCCCCTTCCCCGCCTTTGGAACCCCATTACAAAAGGCAGGCCAATGTGCGGTGTGTGTGTGTACGCACATGGTGGAAGGGGGCGTATCCTAACTGCATATGGGTCAAGGTCTGTCCTGGAGTTGTGGCCAGAAAATTGAGTTGCTGGCATTTTCGATTGGAATCTGGAACACATTTTCCCATAAAAGCAATTATTATAGATGATTTTAGGTTATGAAGTACTATTAGAACTATAGTTCGGTTACATTGCTGGCTAAATAGACATTTTAGGGGCTGCCTGGGAACATAATTACCTTTTATAACGTCCTAATGAGAAACAAGGTCCAAACAACTGACTTAAGATTGAACTTTTGAAAGCAACTTGATTATAATTTAGAAACTCTCATCCTATATTGAACACCAATTATACAGTAGATGCTGTGGGGTTAACAGAAGAGAAAATAAGATCGTGGTCTTTTCCAAAGAAGTTATAGTTTGTTTAGGAGATAAAAATACATAAGACATGACCAGCAGGCAAGGCAGTCTGCAAGGAAGTCTGACCTTCTGTTAGACTAGCCAGTGAGTGCCTCAGAGTTGCAGAAGCAAGTCAGTAAGTTGTCTTTTGCACTGTTTACGTACATCAGCTTCCAGATACCTGTTTTGCTAGGTCTTGGGGACCCATGCTGTTCACCATTGCCCACATGCTGTTTCTGTTCATGAGAAAAGGTTGGGCAGAAAAAGGAGGCATTTGTATTTACCTGGCTTTGTAGTGACAAGAATCAATGGGTCCTAGGGCTTACAGCTAACTATAGGGGGAAACATCCAGGCAGCTGGAGAGAAACCCAGGATCCCCATCACCGGCCTCATGAAGGGCCACCAAAGAGGCCCCATCACCATGATTCTCAACACATTGTGTGGGAACACCTAGATCAGAAAAATGCCAATTCTTGGGCTGCACCTCACATCTTGGGGCAAGGTTTGGGAATCTGCATAATTAATAGACTCCCCTGCTGATTCTTATGCTGGTGAAAGTTTGAAATTGTTACCCCAGAGATGGCAGAGCCCCACTAAGAAACTCAAGTGTATTTCCCCCAGGAAGCTATCAGGGATCCAGAAGCAGGTCCAAGCCTGGCTCATGCTCCACTTTGGTAACCATGTTGCCACCAGCCAAGTTTCTAGGAGAAAACGAAGTGTTCAAAGAGCCTGGTGTGGAGCAGGGGCTTTCACTCACTCGTCCAGCTCTTTTTGGCTCTAATTCCATTCCAGCTCGAGCACGGTGCACATACTACAAACATGTCTGAAGCATCTGGACTGAAACCCAGCATCTGTTGTAAGAAAAATGAGGTTTTCAAGCACGGACTCTGTGAAGTGGGAGGATGCCAAGTGGGATGGGGCCTCCCAGGTAGACTCCATCACGTGGAAACATACGAGCAAGTTTCCCCTACACTAGAAAGTGTGCTCTGAGTGAGATTCCAGAACTCGTACGAGAATGTGTTGTACCCCTTGCTTGGGTCTCTTGCCTCAGACTCCTGTCATCAGGGCTACCAGCTTCCTTCAGGCTGGTGGGCTCCTCACCAGTGACATGCAGGCATACAGGGCAGACTTCATGATATACTGGGCATGGAGCTGGTCTTATCAATTGGGATGATACACTTGAGAAATCATCTTCAGAGTGAAGTGAATGTGCCCACGTGGCAGGATAAATCTAAGGTGACAGTTGTTGGTCCGGGTGCTCCTGCATTAACTCACCTCCACACTGGTCTGAGCAGCTGGACATTTTGTCCCTGTTGCCTCTGGGAAGAGACGCTGCTGCCCAAGTGAGGAGGACAAAGGTGTCAATATCCCAGCTTCTCTCCTGCAGAAGCTTACGCCCAGGACATAAACAAAAGATTTGGATAAATATGTAATTAGTTAGAGCTATTTTCCATTCTCCCCCATGCCACCCATCACCCCCGGGCTAGGGAAGGCCACCCAGACCAAAGGAAGTAAGATGCCAATCCAGTGACCACTGCTGTAGGTCCCTTCACAACCGCTAGTCAAGCCCCAAGCTAAGTCTGAGAAATGCCAGTGGAGGTAAGACCTGCACCAGGTCCAGGCCACGGATAAGCAAAGGAAACAGTGAAGGGCCTTGAGCAGCCCTACAAGCTCCTTAGACCCCCAAGCATCCTGGGAGGACAACCCAATATTTCCAGAAGCAAGAGAAATGGCTAAGAAATAAACTGATGGATGCAACATGTTTGGATGGGACAACAGAGAACGTCAGCCTGAAGGGATGACTCGGATTAATTTCTCCCCACACCCTATGGCTTAGTACCATATAATCACCTGGGACTTGGACATGATTCTGAAAAGGGGGCCAGAAAACCTGATTTGACTAAGATTTGGGTTTTTCCACTCAGTAGAACAGGGGCTCAAAATGGAAAGGAAGCTCAGGGAGTTTCCAAAAGTTTGAAGAAACTCACTTTTTTTTTGCATCTCTACATTTCTGATATATTTTTTTTTTACTAACTTTAAAAAGTTTCTAAAAGGCACATAGGACATGCTAAAAAGGATTTAAAGCCACAGTTCTGAGGCTGGAAAACCTTTCCTGTTCAGAGTTCTAACCCACTTTTTTGGTTCTTAAAAGGATCCAGAGAAGAGCTCGTATAGTCCGTCCCGGATTCCTGATAATGTGATAGGTGGGGAATGGATGATTTACTGATGAACTTTGGGTGAGGTGAGTAACTGTTCTTTACCTTCTCTCCATCGGAAAGTGACTCACAGAACCTTACTAAGGTGAATATAATATGGAGTGGCCTCATCCTATACAAAGGGTGTTTTGATTACTTCCTGAAAAATGGTGTAAAATACCTTTAAAAATAGAAATATATATAGCATACATACATATATGCTATCAAGTTATCAAGTGACTTACTGGAGTATGATGTGATAATGTTGCTATTCACCAGTCAATCCTAGGATTTCCTATTGAAATTCAAGGTTTTGATCATGACATTGACATTGTCTCTAAGATCTAAATATGTACAGTACATTGTAAAAACACATTCCAAATAGACATGAGTGCTCTAAAACCTATCATGTATTTATCAAAACTATGATTGGGTTATACTTTGATGAGACTGTTTTAAAATTGTGTATTATATTTGCATTTTCCTTCTTTTCCTCCACTGTTTTATTATTTGTATGTTTTTCACTTTCACTGTCTACATAATTCTTTCTTTCCCTCTTCTTCTTATTTAATTCTATGATTTCTTTTCTCATTTTCTCTTCTTTTCTTATGTTACTTTTCTCTCTAAATTAATTCTCTTCTTCCTTTCTCTTTTTCTTCTCCTAACTTCCCCCTAAAATTTTCATATTTAAAAATATAATTATATTTTCTCCTTCTCTTTTTGTCCATATTCAATTCTATTGCTCCACAGTAATAGCAGTTAGCATCTATTGGGTACTCAGTATATGCCATGACCTCTGCAAAACACTTGTATCATGACATTATATTTTAGAGGAGGAAAATGAGACCTAGAAAATTTGAATAATTTGCCCAAAGTCACATAGCCAGGAATGGGGAAGCCAGGACTCAGATGGAAATATCTGCTGCCAGTATATATCACCTCTAACCATGTCCCACTTTGTACTTCCTGACCTCTTTTAGCTGGTTAAAAGCTCTTCTTCCCTACCCTATGCTCTTCTCCCCTACCCTGTGCTCCACATGCACATGCTTACATGCTTAGGATCTCACCTCTACCCAAGTCTATTGTATCCCTCCTCTGTAGAGGGTGTCGCTAACAGGAATGGCATATATCCTAGCTTTCTCATTCTCCTATTTCATATCTATCTAGGGAATGTGCTCAAATGCCCCCTTTCAAGTCATTCTTTGGACCAACAACCTTCATTTCTTCCCATGCTCTGGCATTTTTGCTTTCAATGGTCAGAATTTTTCCATAGAGGTATTCTGATCTTTCTTTCCTCTTCTGTGTATGATTGTGTGTGTGTGTGTGTGTGTGCGTGTGTGTGTGTGTGTGTTAGAATATACCAGTTTAATGTTTTTCAGAAGACTTCATTGAAAAAAAATCACCACTTTGATTCTGGCTAAGTCTGTTAAAACGGAATGACTTCCTTGGGCCCTTTGCACTGCCTGGCAGTTGTACTTTTTCCCCTTGGTCCTTTCATTCTCCAAGACAAATAGACTCCACTGCCACTTTTACCCTCAGCTGAAGACATTGCTTCCTAAGTAACTAAGCAAGGGGAAGCAAGGAGAATAGAGCTTTTATGACCCTCACCACCACATCCACCCACCACCTACATCTGGCCCAGGTAAGCCTCTTTTCTGCTCTGACTGAGCAGATCCCATCTTCCCTATTGTAATGCTGGTGTTTGAGGCCAGGCAGGTTTGCATTAAATTCAGGCAGACAGTAGAGAAACTGTGGAGCCGGAAAGCATGGGGCCATACCCATTTAATGGAGGCTCACAGAAACAGGCAAGTGAATAAACAAAGGAAAACTGCTTTTCGTAGTGGAGGGCAAGGGATGAAGAAAACCGCCCCTCATGGTGGCAGCTGAGGGAATCAGGGAACCTCACCTCACAGTAGTGGGAGAGCAATCTAATCCAGGAGACTCGCCCCTTGTAATGCCAGTGACTGAGGCCAGGCAGGTCCACACTGGATTTGGGCAGATGGTAAAGAAACTGTGAGGCCGAAAAGCATTGGACCATTCTGTTTAATAGGGCCTCACAATGGCAGACAAGCACATAGGCTGGGGAAAACTGCTTCTCAGGCAAACGGACAGCAGGAATGGCCCCTCACAGTGGGAGGCAGGCAATCCAACATCCACAATCCCCCATCTCTCTCTCGAGTACAAGCACCCATAGCCTTGTACAGGCCATACACACACGGCACTCACGTACCAATCAGGCGAAGTGCTTGCAGCCAATAATCCCATGAGTAAGCCTAACACAGCTGCCCCTGAAGAAAAGCACCCACAGCTTTTCATAGAGATACACATGTGGCTTTCTGCCATGTGCTCATGCCCTAATTGTGCAAAGTCTTGCGGCTAGGAAACCAGTAAGCAAGCCTAACACAGCTGTTTTTTCCATACCCACCTACTCAAAGACATTGCTCCTGCAAACTGTCTTTGTCTCCTGAATTTTCATTCATTCCTCTGTACCTCCCTTTTTAAAAAACAAAACAAACAGGCCTTGGCTAGTTAGCTCAGTCAGTTAAGAGTGTCATCTGGAAATGACAAGGTTGTGGGTTCCATCCCTTGTCAGGGCACACATGGGAAGCAACCAAAGAATGCACGACTGAGTGGAACAAAGGAATGCTTCCCTTTCCCCTTTCCCCGTCTCTCCCTTTCTTTCCGTCTCTAAAAATCAATAAAAGTTAAGCCTTGGCCAGATAACTCCATTAGTTTAAGTGTCCTCCTGGAGCATGGAAGTTGCCAGTTGGAGTCCCCAGTCATGAACAGCTCAATGTACTCATCTCTCTCTCCCTCCCTGCCTCTCTCTTAAAAAAAAAAAAAAAAAAAAGTTCTTTTTTAACTTCATGTTTTCTCTCCATATACTCTCAATTATTATCATTTTTACTGTTGGGAAAACAGCTGTGTTAGGCTTGCTCTCTGGTTTACCAGCTGCAAGCACTTTGCTTGATTAGTGCATGAGCATGTGGCAGCGTGATGTGTGGACAGTCTATGTAAGGCTATGGGTGCTTGTGCTCAGTGAGGATTGTGGTTGGCAAATGGCGGATTGCCTGCCTGCCATTGTGAGAGGCCGTTTCACTGTTTGTTTGCTTGCTTCTGTGAGAAGAGGGTTTCTCCTGGCTCTTTACTCATCTGCTGTTGCAAGAATATAATAATCAGTAATGGCCCAATGCTTTCTGGCTTCATAGTTTCTCCACCGTCTGCCCAAATCCCATATGGATCTGCCTGGCCTCAGCCACCAGCATTACACCTGGCATAGTGGGCAGGATTCAGATCAGATCAGTATAGAGCTGCCAACACCCTTGAAGGGTAGAATAGAGGAGTGGCTGTTCCTGGTGGCTGTCCTTTCGGGGGTTACAGGCTGGATGGTTTTTATGGCCCTGCAAACAAAAACAGAGTGCTCTGTGAGAGAGGCTGCCTGAGTTTGAAACCTCTAGGATAAGCTTCAGACTGAGCACTGCCAGCAGCAGGAACTGCAACAGTTGCTGGAGAAGGAGACTGAACACTCTCAGAGCTACAGTGTGAGGTGCAGGCTGAGCACCAACAGTGCCTGGAACTGGAACAATCTCTAAAGAAGCAATTGTGGTTTGGTGAGCTGCAGTTTGCCCTGGAAGCTGAACATTGGCACTAGCAGTTGTTAGAGAAACAGCTATGGGTTCAGGAGCTCGAGTTCCAGCTTTAGGCTAAGAGCTGGCAACCTCACAAGCTGAAGCAGGCTCCAAGAACAGAGCAGCATTCGTACCAGTGGAGTGGCTCTGAGTTGGTGGGAGCAGGTGTTTCTGACTCTTCTGAGGAGGAGGAGGCTAAAGCTGAAGCTGCCATCCACAGACTCAGCCCAGCCAGTGGTTTCCAAGAAAGTAAAGACTCAGCAGCCAAGAATTCCTCAGGGATAGGCACATCACCCTCCATACCTCTGTGGTTCGGCCCTACACCCAGCCAGGACTGATGGAGTTAGGGATGACATTCAGGCAGAAACCCACCAAGCCCTTGGCAGTCTGATTGCTGTGGTTGTGGGACACAGGGGTGGATGGCATCATGTTCTCTGGAACAGAGATGGACCATAAAGCTGTGAGGGCTGTTGCCTGTGCTGCTCCCCTGACTAACAAGAAAAATGGGCTTGTAAAGGTTATCTGAACACAAATGTGGGTAGATTTGATTGCAGCCATGGCAGATAGGGAGAAATTAGATGGCAAGCCTGATAAAGTTCTGTTAGTACTTTGGCAGAAACTTGAGTCAGGACAAAGGCTCCAGCCACTGAAATAGCAGGGGAAGCAGGCAGCCCCGGCATCTGACAAGAAAATGGCTGGTGTTTGGGTTGCACGGTTGCAGGATTACTTGTTGGAGACAGCTATGGAAGAGGAAGATTCCCCCAAGACCCGTTATTCCAGTTTGAATAGGGGGAAGGCTGAAGAACCTGCCCAACAGTGATAGGCAGGGGGCCGGAAAGCCCATGTGAAATTGGCAATCCACTGGTGCCCTTCTAATTTGGAGCAGGTGTTGGTGTTAGAAAATAAGTGCTTTTTGTGCAGCAGCAACAACTGAGAGGACTGTCAGGATGGCACAGCCTTTGAATGTGTTTGAACCTGCCAGGCCTTGTGAGCTTATACCTCTGAGGGGTTCTGATGGGGCTTGTGACAATGGCTTGTAATAGACGTTTACCTTGGTGATTTGTACAGACCGCTGGGCTATTTATCTTGGACTGATACTCTTGGACTGTAACCAGAGAGGGGCACTGGCTCCCTTGCTGGATGGACATGCCACTTGTGGACAGTACTATGAGAGACCCTGGTGGGGAAGCTGGCACCTGTGGAGGCCCTTCTGCAGTGGGAAGCTTCTCTCATTCAGTTGCAGAGACACACCAAGGACACTTTATGGTTTCCATGGACACAGTCCTGGACTATACAGGCCCTCCCACCTACCATGGGGTAGGGGTCTAGACATGGGCCTCCAGTTAATGCCCTGGGAAGAGTGCACAGGAAGACACTGAGACATTGTGAAGGGCACCTTTGTAATTACTGTAATTATTGTATCATTTGTGCTGTTTCTATAATTTATTTGTTTCTGTAATGTACCTCACTCCTCACATAGGGACCATTGTGGAAGATACTTGTTGCATAGATTGTGAAGCGAGCAACCTTAAAGGGGTGGAATGTTGGGAAAACATCTGTGTTAGGCTTGCTTGCTGGTTTACCGACTGCAAGCACGTTGCTTGATTAGTGGGTGAGCACGTGTCAGCACCATGTTTGGATACTTTTTGTAAGGCTATGGGTGATTGTGCTTAGTGCAGATTATGTATGGCAAATGGAGGATTGCCTGTCTGCCATTGTGAGGGGCTGTTTGCTGTTTGTTCGCTTGCTGCTGAGAGAAGAGAGTTTCCCCTCCCCGTTTGCTCATCTGCTGTTGTGAGAATCTAATAAATAGTAAAGGCCCAACACTTTTGGCTCTGCAGTTCCTCTACCATCTGCCTGAATCCAATGTGGACTTGCCTGGCTTCAGCCACCGGCATTACATTTACCTTTGAGGCAAAACTCCTCCAAAGACCTATTTTTATCATCTCCAATTTCTCCTCCCCCCATACCTCTTTAACATCGTGGAGTCATCCAGTCAGGCTTATGACCACATGCAACTCCACCAAAACTTTACCTGTCGCCAACACCAATAACTTCATGTTGTTTAATCCACTGCACAATGTTCAAGAGACTGTGAGGACTCACTCTCTTGCATGTGACACTGGCTTGGTTTTCAACACACTGCACCCTCTTAGTTCTGCTTCTCCTTTCTGGCTGGCCTTGATCAGACTCCTATTATCTTCTTAACTTCTAAACTGGTAGTTCTCAGCATTTAGTAGGCAAAAGAATCACCTGGAGGCAGAGGTGGATTAAGGTTGGTTGAGGCCCTGTGTGCAGAAGAAAATTTGGGCCCCTTACATTACAAAAATGTGTAAAATTGGGTTTTTCAGGGCCCTTCGGAAATCTGGGCCTAAGGCACATGCTTGGTGCACCCGCCATTAAATCCAACTTTGCCTGGAGGGCTTATTAATACTCGCAATAAAGGGACTCACCCATGAAGTTTCTGATTCAATAGGTATAGGTGGACCCAAGCAGTTGCATATTTAAGAAGTTCCCAGGTGATGCTGCTGTTTATTCAGTGAATCATATGAGCAGCACTGCCTAAACTTTCTATCGGTGTTTACTTCAGTGATGTTATTACACACTTTCAGTTTTGAATGTTTCTACATGCTGAAAACTACCAGAATTGAGGTCTTACTGCTACCCCTGTAACATCCAGCAACAAAACATAAAGTACCTAGGATGAAATTTAACCAAAGAGTTAAAAGACTTGTACTTGGAAAATTATAGGACATTGAAGAAAGAAACTAAGGAAGATACAAATAAGTAGAAGCATGCACAATGTTCATGGATTAGAAGAATTAACATCATTAAAATGTCCATATTACCCAAAGCAATCTATTGGGTAAATGTCCATATTACCCAAAGCAATCTATTGATTCGTATTAAAATACCAATGGCATATTTCACAGATCTAGAACAAATGTTCTGAAAATTTATATAGAAGCAAAAATCACCCCATATAGCCTCAGAAATCTTGAGAAAGAAGAACAAAGTTGAAGGTATCACAATACCTGATAGGAAACTATACTACAAGACCATTGTAATCAAAACAGCTTGGTACTGGCATAAAAACAAGCATACAGATTAATGTAACAAAGTAGAGAGCCCAGAAATAGAACCACTCCTTTATGGTCAATTAGTATTTGACAAAAGATGCAAGCGCATACAATGGAGTAAACACAGTTTCTTAAAAAAAATAATGTTGGGAAAAATTGGACAGGCTAATGCAAAAAAAAAAAAAAAAAAGAAAAAGAAAGAAAAAGGAAACTAAACTACCAACTACATTGTGTCTAATAAACTCAAAATGGATAAAATACTTAAATGTAAGTCATAAAACCATAACAGTCTTAGGAGAAAACATAAGTAGTGAAATCTCAGACAGCTCTTGCAGCAATAAGTTTGCCAATACTACATTTCCTTAGGCAATGGAAAAAATAAACAAATGGGACTACATCAAACTAAAAATTTTTTGCACAGCAAAAGAAATCATCCACAAAATAAAAAGGCTAACCACTGAATGGGAAAACATATTTGCCAATGATACATCTGATAAGGGGTTAATTTTCAAAATATATAAAGAATTTATACAATTTAATAGCAGGAAGACTAACAATCTAATTTTAAAAATGATCAAAGGACCTGAATAGACACTTCTCCAAAGAGGACATACAGATGGCCAATAGACATATGAAGAAATGCTCAAGGTCATTAATCATCAGAGAAATGCAAATTAAAACCACAATGAGATACCACCTCACACCTGTCAGAATGGTGCTCATTAACAAAACAACACATAATAAGTGCTGGCGAGGATGTGGAGAAAAGGGAACCCTCCTGCACTGCTGGTGGGAATGCAGACTTGTGCAGCCACTGTGGAGAATTGTATGGAGTTTCCTCAAAAAAATAAAATTAAAACTGCTTTTTACCCAGCAATATGTGATGGGAATATATCTTAAGAATCCTGAAACACCATAATGAAAAAGAAGATATCACCCCCATGTCAACTGCAGCATTATTTGCAATAGCCAAGATCTGGAAGCAGCCCAAGTTCCCATCAGTAGACGAATGAATAAAAAAGCTGTGGTATATTTACACAATGGAATACTACTTGACCATAAAAAGAAGAAAATCTTACCTTCTGTGATAGCATGAATGGACCTGAAGATTATTATGCTCAGTGAAATAAGCCAGTCAGAGAAAGACAAATACCATATGACCTCACTCTTATGTGGAGTTTAATGAACAAATTAACCTGATGAACAAAATAGAAATAGAGACATGAATACATGGAACAGACTGACAACTGTCAGAGGAGAGAAGGTTTGGGGGACCGGATGATAGAAGGTGAAGAAATTAAGAAAAAAAATACATATAATCACACAGATGCAGACAACAGTGTGGTGACAGTCAGAGGGGAAGGGGGTTGAGGGTAGGAGGAGGTGAGCCAAAGGGGAGAAAATTGGGACAAAAAAAGATTTTGCTTGGGGCAATGGGGACACGATGCAGCGTGTAGAGGTTTAATTGAGTTGCGCACCTGAACCTGTAGACTAGTAAGTTCCATTTAAATATATATATATAAATATAAAATTTTTAAAAAGGATTCTTTGTCTTTATCCCTTTTTATTTTAATTATGATGTGTCTTGGTGTGGGCCTCTTTCAGTTCATCTTGTTTGGAACTCTCTGTGTTTTCTGGATTTGTATAATATGTCTAGTTCTTACGCCAAGCTAGGGAAATTTTTGTCATTTTTTTTAAAATAAAATTTTAATTTCTTGCTCTCCCTCTTCCTTCTGGCACCTTCACGATGCAAATGTTGGTAGGTCTGAAGATGTCTCACTCCTTACACTATCCTCATTTTTTTGGATTTTTTTTTCTTTTTGCTGTTCTGATTGGGTGTTTTTTAATCTCTTACATTCCAAATTGCTGTTTTAATTTTTGGCTTCATCCACTTTACTGTTGATTCCCTGTAAATTATTCTTTATTTCAGTTAGTATATATGTCATTTCTGACTGGTTCTTTTTTATGGTTTTCATGTCCTTTTTTTATGCTGTTGAAGTTCTAAGTTTATCTACTCTTCTAGTAAATTCAATGAGCATCCTTATAACCAATGCATCTAGTAGATTGCTTGTCTCCATTTTGTTTAGTTAATTTTCTGGAGTTTTGTTTTGTTCTTTCATTTGAGATGTGTTTCTTTGTCTCCTCATTAAGGCAGCCTGCCTGTGTATGTTTCTATGTATTAGATAGAACTGCTACATCTACCAGGCTTGGAAGAATGGCCTAATGTAGTAGTTGTCCTATAGGGTCCAGTGGCAGAGCCTCCTCATCACCTGAGCTGGGCACTCCATGTGTGTCCCTCCCCCAACCCCATGTAGGCTGTGTCCATCTTCCTATTGTACTTGAGCCTTGATTGTTGTTGGCATATCAATGTAAGGGATTTAATCTCAGGCCTATTGGCTGCAAGGGCTGGCTGCAACAAATTAACTGTGCAGGGGTCCACAGAGCAGGACTTAGTTCATTGGGGCTCTAGTGCCTGCTGAGTCTCTTTTCTTTTTTTCTTTGGTGACAGAGAGAGAGAGAGACAGAGAGAGGAATAGATAGGGACAGATAGATAAGAAGGGAAAGAGATGAAAAGCATCAATTCCTTGTTGCAGCACCTTAGTCTCCTTAGTTTTTCACTGATTGCTTTCTCATATCTGCCTTGACTGGGGAGGCTATAGCAAAGCGAGTGACCCCTTGCTCAAGCCAGTGACATTTGGGCTCAAGCCAGTGATCATAGAATCATGTCTATGATCCCATGCTCAAGCCAGCAACCCTGCGCTCAAGCTGGTGAGCCTGCGCTCAAGCCAGATGAGCCTGACCTTGGGGCCTCGAACCTGGGTCCTCTGTGTCCCAGTCCAATGCTCTATCCATTGTGCCACCACCTGCTCAGGCTGAGTCTGCCTCTTGAGTGTGCTGTTTGTAGAAGTAGTTGGGTGGTGCTTTGACAAGGTTGGAAGCTGTCCACTGGATGTGCTAGCTCTGGGGCTTCCCAGGTAGTGTAGGCCCAAGTTAGGCAGTTAGGCACTGCCTGTATTCTGTCTGAGACTACTCAACATGAGCTACAGAGTAATCTGCAGATGGCTGCTACTTGTGCTGTGCTTGGAGGTACACAGAAAAATCCAAGCTAGTAACTAAGCAAAGCTGGCTGCCACTACTGCCAGGCCTGGGGCCACTTAGCAAGAGGTATGAAGCTCGTGTGAGAGATTTTAGAAAAGTCTGAAACATGAGTGAAGTCAGGTCGTTCATAAGGAAAAGCCACTAGAAACAGCCTGGGTGGGCCTGTAAGTTGGTGGAGCAGGGTCCCAGGCAATCACCAGGGCAAAGTGAACAATGTTAGCCAAGTTGATGGAGACTCAGATGAGGCATCTTCCTGAAAGCTCTGTGAGAGGAGGGCTCAGAAAAGGAACAATGGCTTCTGCCAGCACTTCGGTCTGGGAGAAAGCTGCCCCTCCAGCTCTCATCCTGTTGCCAGACATTTTAGTTCTTCCTGTATGTTCCAGGGGCCTTTTGAGCTGCTGCACCAGCACTGAGCTCAGAGAGGGTGAGTCTGAGTATGTCTATGCATGGGTCCTTGAAGAGCAGCTCTGAGATTCCCATTGTTTTTTTCAGCCAGAAGTTATAAGGACTTCTCTTCCTGGCACTGGAATCCTGGGATGGGGGGCCTGGTATGGACCCATTGTCTCTCAGGGGAGACCTCAACAGCTGAGATATTCCTCTATATTTTTTATCTATGACATGTGCATAGGGCCTACCAGCCTGTTCTGTGTCTCCACCCCCCCCCCACACACACATACACACCAGTGTCAATATGGCTTCCTCTTTATATTCTTAGTTGTAGGACTTCCATTAGCTAGATTCCAGGCAGTTCTGAATGATGATTTTTCTGTAGTTTAGTTGTATATTTTATGTGGTTTTAGGAGCATCTGGGTACTATGTTCAACTACCCTGCCATCTTGACAGAAACTCTAATAATAATTTTTTAACTGGTCTCTCACTTTCTACATTCTTTACAATATATTCTTTTATTTAACAATTTTATTTATTTACTTTTTATTAAGTGAGAGGCAAGGAGGCAGAGAGACAGATTCCTGCATGCACCCAGCAAGCCCCCTACCTGGGCAATGTTCTGGGGCCATTGTTCCATTGCTTGGCAACTGAGCTATTTTGGTGCCTGAGGTGAGATCATGAAACCATCCTCAGCACCTGAGTCCAACTTGCTTGAACCAATTTAGCCATGACTGCAGGAGTGGAAGAGAGAGATAGAGAGAGAGAGAGAGAGAGAGAGAGAAGGGGAGGGGGAGGGGTGGAGAAGCAGATGGTTGCTTCTCCTGTGTGCCCTAACTAGCAATCACACCCAGGACTTCCACATGCTTGGCTGACACTCTACCACTGAGCTAACTGGCCAAGGCCTCTTTTTTTTTTTAATAGAGAACAAGAGAGAGGAAGGGGGAGAGAGGGAAGGGAGATAGAGAGTACATGCGCAAGAGGGAAGCATCAGTTCATCATTTCACTTAGTTTCCATTTGGTTGTGTACTCACTGATTGCTTCTCATAAGTGCTCTGACTGAGGGTCAAACCCATGACCTCTGCTTTTCTAGGTCAGTGCTTTATCCACTGAGTCACCCAGCCAGGGCTACAATATATTCTTAAAAAAGCACTTGGAGTGATTCAGGTGGGCCCGGGCCCTTTTAAAACATCATCCTAGGGTACTACTGAGATGAGGGGAGGTACTTTCTGGTGCCACTACACCTGGAAACATTATGTCCTCGCTTCAGCTTTTGTGCAACTTCATTTGTATACAGTGTTTTGTGGTTTTGATTTTTTTTAAAGTGACCATTACATGAATAATGTACTAGGTATATAGAAGTAACAAGCTCTATCATAAAAAGATCATCAACACTTAATTTCTATGTCACTGTGGTTGGGCACAGTCTTTAAATGAAACTTCTTCACTATTATAGAATTCGAACTTGGTCCTAGTAGATAAGAGTGTGCACTCTGAAGACTACTAGAGGGTTTGTGCTTCTGTTCTACTATTACCTTGGGCGTGGTATTCTCCACTAGTTTTTTCATCTCTTTATGAGGTTGTGGGTTAATTCATATAAAGGTCTTAGATAGTAGCTGGCACATAAAAACATTGCTCAATTATACTTGTGATAGTTAGCTATTGGTCAGTTCAGGATACTACAGAATTACTTACTTGTTTTTTATACTCTCTGTTCTGCAGACCAGAAATTTTTTTGGATTCCCTTGGTCATAAGGGAGATTTGTAGTTGAACTTAACCATGAAGAATGTCAGCTCAACAGAACAAGTTTACAGGAACAGAAAGTTATTTGTAAGTGAGGTACTGGGTGGGGAAATGAAAGGTCTTCCCTCTTATTTGATGCCATTTCTAATGTATTTTCAAATGTTTCTTGATGTTTCACAGATTTTCTTCTCTGAAAGTTCCTTTTATGCCTCCCTGATTTCTGGATGTTGAAGACTATCCTGCTGTCTGAGTGATAAGCAGTCACTTACATCCTGGAAACATTCAAAAAGGCTGTGTAAACATTCTCAGCACAGGCATGACAGTGTGTGGATATATCAGTGTGCACAAAAAGAAAAGATGGGGCTTTCACAATAAGCACTGCTGCCTAAACAACTCACATCTTCTTAGATGTGCTTAGAAAGTGGATGAACTCATGTTTACAGGCTTTGGGGAAGCCTGACTCCAGTAAAGCAGGCCTTCAAAATCTGGGGGCTTTGATGGTACATGGCCGGCACCTTACCTGGGCTCACTTTACTTTTAGCAAAAGTTTGATTGACAGTTACAACTAAGATAGTTCTTACCCGGACATACGTTTATTTCACGGATTAAGTGTTTAAAGTCACTCCACCCAGCAATGTTGAATGAAGCTGCAGAAATGATCAAGAAGACACACAAGTGGACCTGAAGATGGCAGTGGAGTAGGTGCATGCACAGACACCCAGCTCTCACCACCAAACTGGAATACAAATCAATTTAGGAAAAATCAGTGTGAAAAACCAGCTCTGGACTAAAAGAACAGCTCTCAAAAACCAAGGAGCAAAGAAGAAGCCACAACAAACCTGATAGGGAGCACCTGAATCTCCCCTGCTTACAGGAATGGGGGGAGGGAGGGGGGAGGCTGAGAGCCCAAAGGGGATCTCACTCCAGAGAAAAGAGCAGAAAATTCTGCTCACAGCCACTTGCCTGGCAACCAGAGAGCAAGGTGTGTTGAAAAGACCAGCTTATCTCTCAAGTGGAAAGGAAAGAGAGAGGGACAGACTGTGAGGGGCTAAGGAATGCAGATGACCTAAAAAAAGCTGACTCATCTGTGCTGGAGGCGGCCAAGGCTGGGGGAGGGACTGATCCTTCCCCACAAAACAGTACTTAATTGCTTCTAGATCAGAGATCTCCAGACATCTCTCCAGCTCCAATCAGCACAAAAAGACACAGCTGAAAAGAAGTGGGGAGGAGGGGCAGTAACTCAGGTCTCCATGGAGATCTGAGATACACCTCCCCCTACTGAACCTGAGAAAACACCCTCCCCCCAGAAAGATTAGTTGGTGGAAGAGACCTTCAGAGTCTCAGGTTACACCCACCACATTTCTGGATACAGTTTCAAGGAAGCCCCCTCCTGAGATTGGTAAACAAGACTATCACCTGTTAAGAAAGCAAACAAATCAAGACTTCAAAGCTGCCCAAATCCAAAAGTGGATTACAAATAATAGCTGATACCAACCCAAGAAGACCTAGAAATAACACAACTGAAAACTGGAGGCAGACAACACCAAGCCTAGACTCAACCAACTCTACAAACAAAGCACCCACATAGACAATGAGAAGACAAGAAAGTGCAATCCAAATGAAACCACAAGAGAAACCTTCAGGAGATGAACTGAGTGATATGGAAATAATCAAACTTCCGGATGCGGAGTTCAAAATAATGATTGTAAGGATGCTTAGGGATCTTAGAACAACAATGGATGGTCACTATGAACACCTAAATAAAGAAATAGCAAGTATAAAAAAGAATCAGTCGGAGATGACAAATACAATATCAGAAATAAAGACCACAATGGAAGGAATTAAAAACAGGATGGATAGAGCTGAGGATTGAATCAGCGAGTTGGAGGACAACTGGAATGAAGGCATGAAAGCAGAGAAGAAAAAAGAAAAGAGCCTCAAAAAGTCTGAGGAAACTCTTAGAGAGCTCTGTGACAACATGAAGAGAAATAACATAGCATCATAGGGGTTCCTGAAGAAGAAGTAAAAGAACAAGGGATAGAGACTTTGTTCAATCATATCATAGCTGAAAACTTCCCTAAATTAATGCAGGAGAAACTCTCACAAGATCAAGAAGCACAGAGGATTCCATTAAAGAGAAACCCAAAGAAACCTACACCAAGACACATCATAATTAAAATACCAAAGCTAAGCGATAAAGAGAAAATATTAAAAGCTGCAAGAGAAAAAAATGCAATCTCCTACAAAGGAGCCCCCATAAGGATGACATCTGACTTCTCAACAGAAACACTTGAGACCAGAAGGAAATGGCAAGAAATATTCAAAGTAATGCAGAACAAGAACCTACAACCAAGATTACTTTACCCAGCAAGGCTATTGTTTAAAATCGAAGGAGAAATAAAAAGCTTCCCAGACAAAAAACAACTCAAGGAATTCATTACAACGAAACCAATGCTGCAGGAAATGTTAAGGGGCCTGTTGTAAACAAATCAAAGTGGGAAAAGAATATAGCAAAAAGAAATACAGTTTTAAAGAATAAAATGGCAATAAACAACTACATATCAATAATAACCTTAAATATAAATGGATTAAATGATCCAATCAAAAGACATAGGGTAGCTGCATGGAAAAGAAAACAGGACCTGTACATATGCTGTCTACAAGAGACACACCTTAGAACAAAAGATACACATAGATTGAAGGTAAAAGGATGGAAAAAAACATTTCTGGCAATTGGAAATGAAAAAAAAGCTGGGGTAGCAATACTTATATCAGACAAATTGGACTTTAAAACAAAGAATATAGTAAGAGATAAAGAAAGCCACTACATAATGATAAAGGGAATAATCCAACAGAAAGATATAACTATTATAAATATCTATGCACCTAATATAGGAGCACCTAAATATATAAAGCAGACTGTGATAGATGTAAATGGCGAGATCAACAGCAATACTATAATAGTAGGGGATTTCAATACGCCACTAACATCACTAGATAGATCCTCAAGAAAGAAAATTAACAAAGAAACAGCAGATTTATTGGACATACTAGATCAACTCGATTTAATAGATATCTTCAAAACTTTTCACCCTAAAGCAGCAGAATATACATTCTTTTCAAGTGCTCATGGTACATTCTCTAGGATAGACTACATGTTAGGGCACAAAAGTGGTCCCAACAAATTTAAGAAGATTGAAATCATCAAGCACTTTCTCCGATCACAATGGCATGAAACTAGAAATGAACCACAACAGAAAAGCTAAAAAATTCTCAAACACATGGAAACTAAATAGCAGGTTGATAAATAACAAATGGATTAAGAATGAGATCAAAGAAGAAATTAAAAAATTCCTAGAAACGAATGACAATGAGCATACAACAACTCAAAATTTATGGGACACAGCAAAAGCAGTACTGAGAGGGAAGTTCATAGCACTACACGCAGACTTTAAGAAGCTAGAAAAAGCTCAAATAAACAACTTAACCCTGCATCTAAAAGAATTAGAGAAAGAACAGCAAGTAAAGCCCAAATGGAGCAGAAGGAAGGAAATAATAAAGATCAGAGCAGAAATAAATGACATAGAATCTAAAGAAACAATACAGAGGTTCAGTGAAACTAGGAGCTGGTTCTTTGAAAAGGTAAACAAGATTCATGAACCTTTAACTAGAATCACCAAGAAAAAGAGAGAGAGGACTCAAATAAATAAAATTAGAAATGAAAGTGGAGAAATAACAACTGACACAACAGAAATACAAAATATTGTAAGAAAATACTATGAAAAACTGCATGCCAAAAAACTAGACAACCTAGATGAAATGGACAAATTCCTTGAAACATACAATCTTCCAAAAATCAATATGGAAGAATCAGAAAACCTAAACAGACCGATTACACCACATGAGATCGAAACAGTTATCAAAAAACTCCCAACAAAGAAAAGTCCAGGGCCCGATGGCTTCACAACAGAATTCTACCAAATATTCAAAGAAGAACTAACTCCTATCCTGCTCAAACTATTTCAAAAAATTCAAGAGGAAGGAAGACTTCCAAACTCCTTTTATGAGGCGAGCATAATTCTGATTCCAAAACCAGGCAAAGACAACACAAAGAAAGAAAATTATAGGCCAATATCTCTGATGAATATAGATGCTAAAATCCTCAACAAAATATTAGCAAATCGGATCCAACAATATATAGAAAAAATCATACACCATGATCAAGTGGGATTTATTCTGGGGAGGCAAGGCTGGTACAATATTTGTAAATCCATCAATGTGATTCATCACATAAACAAAAAGAAGGAGAAAAACCATATGGTAATTTCAATAGATGCAGAAAAAGCATTTGATAAAATCCAGCACCAATTCATGATAAAAACTCTCAGCAAAGTGGGAATACAGGGAAAATACCTCAATGTGATAAGAGCCATCTATGAGAAACCCACAGCCAACATCATACTCAATGGGCAAAAATTAAAAGCAATACCCTTAAGATCAGGAACAAGGCTGAGGTGCCCCCTTTCACCACTCCTATTTAACATGGTCCTGGAAGTCCTAGCCACAGCAATCAGACAAGAAGAAGAAATAAAAGGCATTCAAGTTGGAAAAGAAGAAGTAAAACTATCATTATTTGCAGATGATATGATATTGTATATAGAAAACCCTAAAGTCTCAGTCAAAAAACTACTGGACCTGATAAATGAATTCAGCAAAGTGGCAGGATATAAAATCAATACTCAGAAATCAGAGGCATTTTTATACGCCAACAATGAACAGTCAGAAAGAGAAATTAAGGAAACAATCCACTTTACTATTACAACCAAAAAAATAAAGTACCTAGGAGTAAACTTAACCAAGGAGACTAAAGACTTGTACTCGGAAAATTACAAAGCATTGATAAAAGAAATCAAGGAAGATACAAACAAGTGGAAGCATATACCGTGCTCATGGTTAGGAAGACTAAACATCATTAAAATGTCTATATTACCCAAAGCAATCTATAAATTCAATGCAATACCAATTAAAATACCAATGACATACTTCAAAGATATAGATCACATATTCCAAAAATTTATATAGAACCAAAAAAGAACACAAATAGCCTCAGCAATCTTAAAAAAGAAGAATAAAGTGGGAGGTATCACACTTCCTGATATCAAGTTATACTACAAGGCCATTGTACTCAAAACAGCCTGGTACTGGCATAAGAACAGGCATATAGATCAATGGAACAGAACAGAAAACCCAGAAATAAACCCACAGCTGTATGGACAACTGATATTTGACAAAGGAGGTAAGGAAATGCAATGGAGTAAAGACAGCCTCTATAACAAATGGTGTTGGGAAAATTGGACAGCTACCTGCAAAAAAATGAAACTAGATCACCAGCTTACACCACTCACAAAAATAAACTCAAAATGGATAAGAGACTTAAATGTAGGCAGTGAAACCATAAGCATCTTAGAAGAAAACATAGGCAGTAAGGTCTCCGACATCTCTCGGAGCAATATATTTGCTGATTTATCTCCTCGGGGAAGTGAAATAAAAGATAGGATAAACAAATGGGACTATATCAAACTAAAAAGCTTTTGCACAGCTAAAGACAATAAGAACAGAATAAAAAGACAAACTACACAATAGGAGAACATATTTGAAAATACGTCTGATAAGGGGTTAATAACCAAAATTTATAAAGAACTTGTAAATCTCAACACCAGGAAGACAAACAGTCCAATCAAAAGATGGGAAAAAGAAATGAATAGACACTTCTCCAAAGAGGATATACAGATGGCCAATAGGCATATGAAGAAATGCTCAACATCACTAATCATTAGAGAAATGCAAATTAAAACCACAATGAGATATCACCTCACACCAGCCAGAATGGCGCTCATCAACAAAACACAGAATAAGTGCTGGCGAAGATGTGGAGTAAAGGGAACCTTCCTGCACTGCTGGTGGGAATGCAGACTGGTGCAGCCACTGTGGAAAATAGTATGGAAATTCCTCAAAAAACTGAAAATTGAACTGCCTTTTGACCCAGCTATCCCACTTTTAGGAATATATCCCAAGAACACCATAGATCGGCTCCAAAAGGAGAAATGCACCCCCATGTTTGTGGCAGCATTGTTTACAATAGCGAAGATCTGGAAACAGCCCAAGTGTCCGTCAGAGGACGAGTGGATTAAAAAGCTTTGGTACATATATACTATGGAATACTACTCAGCCATAAGAAATGATGACATCAGATCATTTACAATAACATGGATGGACCTTGATAACATTATACGGAGTGAAATATGTAAATCAGAAAAAACTAGGAACTATATGAATCCATACATAGATGGGACATAAAAATGAGACTCAGAGACATGAAAAACAATGTGATGGCAATGGGGGTGGGAGGGTGGGGGGAGGGGGTGAGGAATGAGAGAGGGGGTGGGGGAGGGGAGGGGCACAAAGAAAACCAGATAGAAGGTGACAGAAGATAATTTGACTTTGGGGGAGGGGTATACAACACAATCAAATGTCAAAATAATCTGGAGATGTTTTCTCTCAACATATGTACCTTGATTTATCAATGTCACTGCATTAAATTTAATAATAATTAAAAAAGAAGACACACAAAAAGCTTTGCTTAATCCCATGATAACTGGACCTTCTTCTTATCACTGTTTTTGAAGGGTGAGCTGAGGTTGAACTTAATTTAGCAGCTGACTTTGGAAAATTCATTTTTGTCTACCTAAAATCTATGTAGCTTTTTTGGCATTTCCAAATCATACTAAAACAATTATAAGTACCTCGCTGACTGGTTGTTGGGTCAGTCTGAGGCCACAGGCCCAGGGTTGGGATTGGTCAAAGCTCTCTGGGAAGCAGTCACACTCTCCTAAAACTGAGCATTCTTTTTGTCCTTCATTCTTCCCTCCCTCCCTCCCTCTTTCTCTCTTTCTTTCTTTCCTTATTTCTTTCTTCAGGCAGAAAGAGACAGAGACAGGAAAAAAGAAAGATGAGAAGCACCAATTTGAAGTTCAGCCCTTTTAGTTGTTCATTGATTGCTTCCATATGTGCCTTGACTGGGGGGCTCCAGCCATGCCAGTGACCCCTTGCTCAAACCAGCAACTTTTGGGCTCAAGCCAGTGATCTTTGGTCTCAAGCCAGTGACCTCACACTCAAGCTGGTGAGCCCGCCCTCATGCCAGTGACCTCAGGATTTTGAAGCTGGGACATCAGCGTCCCAAACTGATGCTTTATCCACTGCACCAACACCAGTCAGGCACATTATTGCTTTCTCAGACACCAATATAGCCACATCCATAAACATGCTTGAAATATGTAATGTATATTATATATTCTGTTCCATACAGACCTAGTTAATGATAATAATAATAATAGCAACAACATATTTATTGGCTATGTTTGCCTCAGTCATTATACCAAGGACTGGTTTCATGGTGTGCCACCAGTACAGTTATTCAGGGTCCTTTGCTGAAAGAATCCTATTCTTGGGGTTTAATAATATGCATTTCTTTGAAATTCTTAATCATTTTATCTTTGAATTTGCATTTTGTGAGGTCAGATAAACAAAGGAGCATGCATCAGGGGCTAAGAGACTCAGCTGAATGTCTGCCTCCCACTGTCTCCCTGCTGCCCTATCTATGGATTCTCAGCCACTGACTGCCCTGAGCCTTGGTGCCCAGGACAATGCTCAGCCTCTCCACCTCACACAACAACCACCGAGGCCCTGCAGTTCCAGGCATGAAGAGGACAGCGGTCAAGTGCATGTGCCTATTGTTTCTTGGGGTAGGGCATGACATGGCAGTAATTGTCCCCACCCTGGGCAGGCAGCCCCATGAGCATTCATGTGCTAGAGAGAACTTCTTGCCCATGCCAGATACAGTACTAAATGGGTCCCTTTGAAGAGGTTACAATCTGCCTGCTGTGGATCAGACAGCAGGCCCATGAGAAAGGGAGATACCTAGTATGATTTCATGGCCCCAGCTGACAGCCAGTGGGCCATGTACAGGGGCCAGTTCACAGGGAGAGGTCCTCAGGCATCTGTGAGAGCATATAGTCAGTCACCCAGCAGTGTCTTATACTCACAGAAGAAAGAAAAAATATTTATATTTTAGTAACTTAGTGGCACTTTTTTCCTGCTTTTTGAATAAGGGGTCCTACATTTTCATTTTCCATTGAGCCCCACAAATTGTGTAGCCATCTCTGTTTCTTTTAATTTAATGTGACCAGTGATGGTGGTATTCAAGCCCACATAGACCCACTAGGAACCTGCTGTTAACAACTTTGCTGCACTGTTTTCAACTCATGGCTCATCAGATTGTACCATAGTCTCCTTATTTGTCCTAACCCTGACTCTTTACACAGCTTGAAGTGTCTTCTAATTTATATACAACATAATATCCATTCGTGTATCATTTGTAAATGGAGACTAATCGAAGTGAGCATTTGGCAAGGTGGTAAAAAAATTAAGACTGCAGTTAAGCCATAGGAATAGATGGGAGAATAATCAAAAAGGCACCATGATGTGTGGAAAGCAAGAGAGAAAGCGCTAGGAAGTTGTGGTCTTTCAAATTACACCCCAGCGCATTGCCAACTGTCAGCAGCACTGCCTGAGCAGACGGGCAGGTGCAAAATCGTGATGGTGGGGGACGTAATGACAGTTCGGTGCCACCCCTATTTTTCTCACAAAGTGTCCTATTCATCTGTTAAATAGCTAAGCACTTTTATTAAGCATTTTAGAGGTATTCTAATCTATTTAGAGCATTACAATTTTACATTTCTGAACAGATGGCAAAAAATGGAGTGAGTGTGTATGCGGTAGGGTCTGTGTGCGGAGGCATGGTGTGGGCAATGAGGACATGGAGGTCTTGTGATTTGAGCGCAAGAATGTGAAGGTGCAGCAATGAACAAGCAGCTTTTCTTACTCCCCTAATGCTTCATTTATTCTTTGCCTGTGTTTCATTTATCAACTTAGTGAAATACATATGAAGCATAAAAATTTGAGCTCTAAATGTAGATTCACGATGATACTGAATTATCATTCTGGAGAACTGCTGATGGAGGCAAGAACCCTTGTACTCTGGGTGCGTAGCTTTCTTGCATCCTTCATTGGAAAGTGTGGGGTAAGAGGGAGGGTAGGAGGCAGAAGGACTTGCTTGTTCTGTGCTCTTTCATGGCAAGCAGGTGAGGTTGCTTTGGGGAGATTTTGTGATACTGGACAAAACTAAGTTAATAGGTATACAGTCCTCTCAGAAACGATAAATTCAGCATGCTTTATTTCATAAACATGCTTATGTTTACATGGGCTCCTGTTTATAAACATTTTTAAAAATTCAATGTTTATTTATAACCAAACCTCTTGGCAAACTAAGAAAAGAATGAAACTTCCTCAATCTGATAAAAGGATGTACAAAACTAGAACTAACATCATACTTAAGAATGATTTATATTGAATGCTTCCTTCTAAGATCCAGATCAAAGCAGTAATGTCCAGTTTCATGATTTCTATTCAAAATTGTACTAGAGATCTTAGCCAGTACATAAGATATAAAAGGCACATAGATCAGAAGAGAGAAAGTAAAGCTCCCTATCTTTGCAGATGACATCATTGTTTACATAGAAAAGCCTAAGGTATCTATGAAACACTTACTAGAACTAATAAGTGAATCTGGCAGACTACAGAACATAAAATTGAAATGCAAGAATTAATTTTATTTCTATGTAATAACAACAAACAAATGGTAAATGAAATATAAAGAAATTACATTTAGGCCCTGGCCGGTTGGCTCAGCGGTAGAGCGTTGGCTTGGCGTGTGGGGGACCAGGGTTCGATTCCCGGCCAGGGCACACAGGAGAAGCACCCATTTGCTTCTCCACCCCCACCCCCTCCTTCCTCTCTGTCTCTCTCTTCCCCTCCCGCAGCCAAGGCTCCATTGGAGCAAAGATGGCCCGGGCGCTGGGGATGGCTCCTTGGCCTCTGCCCCAGGCGCTAGAGTGGCTCTGGTCGCAGCAGAGCGACACCCTGGAGGGGCAGAGCATCGCCCCCTGGTGGGCAGAGCGGTCGCCCATGGTGGGCGTGCTGGGTGGATCCCAGTCGGGCGCATGCGGGAGTCTGTCTGACTGTCTCTCCCCGTTTCCAGCTTCAAAAAAATACAAAAAAAATAAAAAAAATAAAAATAAATATAAAATAAAAAAAGAAATTACATTTACAATAGCCTCAAAAAATTAAATACTAGTAAAAACTTAACAAAAGACCTATAATAGCTTTATATAGAAAAGTATACAACATTGCCACAGAAAATAAGACTTACATGAATGGAAATATTTAATGTTTTTGTGGATTATAAGACTCAATAATTTAAGATAAATTTTTCTCATATTATTTTATAATTCAATGTAATACAAATCAAGTCCCACAGATTTCTCTAAAGAAATGGAAATGTTCTTTCTAAATCTATAAGAAAGAGCAAAAGACCTAGAATAGCTAAAACAATCTTGAAAAATAAAAATAAAACTGAAGGACTCACTGTCTGATTTCTAAACTTCCTTTAGAGCTACAATGATTAAGATATTCTCACACTGGCCTAAGGACAATCCAAAGATTAACAGAACAGAATAAAGGATTTAGAATTATGCCCTCATATATATGGTCAATTGATTTTTACAAAGTTGTCAAAGCAAGTCTATAGAGAAAGTTAATTTTTCCAACAAACAGTTCTAGGAAAACTGGATGAATATATGGAAAAAATTAACATTGATCTCTACCTCATATGATCCCCCAAATTAAGACAAGCTGAGTCACAAACTAAACCATAAAGTTGAAACTATAAAACTTCTATAAGAAAATGTGGGAGAGTATTTTCATGATTTTAGGGGTTAAGAAAAGATTTATTACAAAGATTGAAAAAGTACTAAATACTGATAAATTAGATTTCATCCCAAATAACACTCCTGTTCATTGAACACACCACATCTATAAAATGAAAAGACAAGCCATAGACTGGGAGAAGATGCTAACAGAACTCTGACAAAGGCCTTATACCCAGAATGTATAAAAAACTACAAATCCATAACAGAAAGACAAACAACCCAATAGAAAATGAGCAAATGACTTCAACAGACATGTCACCAATGAAGAAACTCAGATAATTAGTAGGCACATGGGAAGTTCTCAACATCATTAACCAGGAAAATATAAATTAAAACCACAACGTGAAACCACTGCACACTCTCAAGAGTGACTGACGTTAAAAACACTAATACCAAGAGTTAGTGCATAGGTGGACAAACGAAATAGGCTCTGAGCACTAAGCTGCCTTTTCATTCAAGTGTGTTCGTCCTCTCTTATGGCATTCCCCCACACCCCATTAGTGAAAATGTTGTATCATCTATTAGCAGTATTTCCCTCTTACCTGTACATGAAGGGTGCAAAAGTGGGAGCGTGTGGAGATGAGAAAATTTTCAAATTGAAACTTTCAACTTGAACTCTCAAGTGCATTGGTGATTCCAGGGTTCAAATACGGGAGCAAAGCTTTTCCCATCTCACCCTGATCTGCTGTAAACTCTGTGGGATTCCACTCACCTTGCTACCTGCTTTGGGCTGAAATGAACTTCGGGTGAGTTAGCATCAGCCTCTCCTCTCCTGCGACTGCTGGGCCTAACTCAAATTCAGTGGGATTTGGAGACCCCTTTTCTGACATTGGGTAAAAGGTTGGCCCAGATGAATGATTTAGTGTCCAAATTCAGCACTGGTATTTGTCCTTGACACCTTAATTACATTTGCAGAGAACTGTGGACCCTTTCTCTTCCTAATCCCCCGTAGGAAAACGTCTCATATCTTGTGGCACCAAGTCTCATGTGTTCAAAAGCTGGCCAGGGCTTCACTGCCTCTCTCCTGACTACAGCTGTGAGTGTCACTCAGCAACTCAGGTGCTGAGGGAGGAAAATAGTACCCCCCAATTACCTTCCCTCCTCTTGCCTTTGCATAATTAAAATCGCACATTCTCAGATTTTCTGGGGGAGGATAATTGGTCATTTTAATTACCTGAAGATAGTTTAGAGAAATAGAATGCCATATCTGGTTTTGAAAGTATTTTAAGAGACTTTTATTTCCCTTTGTAACTGAGAATGTGTAAGTGTCTTTACTTTACTTTACTTTTTTTTTTTTTAAGAGAGACAGACAGAAATATCAATCTGCTCCTGTATGTGCCCTGACTGGGGATCGAACCTGCATAGGTTCTGCTCTCTTCTGACTCCTTGGATTGCATTTTTATTTTTGTCTGAAGTCAACAATGTCTTCTTGAAAACAACAAGTCCAGTTTCTTCCAAGGGTGTGGAGTTGGCAAGAGGACCTGAAAATCAGAGTAGTTCTCTAAAAAATGAGGCACATCCAGATTTTCCTGGTTGGAGTCTTTCTATGGAAATCCTGGCTCCTCTCTATCTACATGTGTTAGAGGACAATTTATGGCAGTCAGTACGGCAGCCAGGAAATAATTCAGGCTTTCTCTCCCATGCATGATCACTTGGATTAACTAAAGACCATTTTTTTTCCTTTTGGCCAAACTCAAACACATGAGAAAACCAAACAAGTGGGGAAAAAAAAATCAGTGACCAACTCAGCAAGAAAAATAGCCTTCAGGTGGCAGGCTGGCAGGCTGCCCTGTTCCAGGCTGCATATCTGTAGGGACTGACCAGGTGGCAGCTGCCAAACTGTTACCCAGCATGGGACAATCTAGAAGGTAAGGTTTCCACTAGTTCCTTTAAATACTAAGCAAAAGTCCTTAAGACTCATTATGTAATCTATCGCTATACTTTTCCATTGGGCAAGAGAGGAAAATGGCTCCCTCAGAATGCATATTCATATGAATCAAACACAATTGCATTTATCCAGAGGCCACTGTCTCCTACGTTGAAATATTTGGCACATTGATGAGAAACCGGAAGAATTTTCAGTACCTAAAAATTCATATTGCCCTGGCCGGTTGGCTCAGCGGCAGAGCATTGGCCCAGCATGTGGAAGTCCTGGGTTCAATCCCCAGTCAAGGCACACAAGAGAAGCACCCATCTGCTTCTCCACCCCCCCCCCTCCTTCCTCTCTGTCTCTCTCTTCCCCTCCCGCAGCCGGGGCTCCATTGGAGCGGGGGTGGCCCGGGCGCTGAGGATGGCTCCTTGGCCGCTGCCCCGGGCGCTGGAGTGGCTCTGGTCGAGGCGGGGCAGCGCCCCAGAGGGGCAGAGCATTGCACCCTGGTGGGCGGGGCATCGCCCCCTGGTGGGCGTGCCAGGTGGATCCCGGTCAGGCGCATGCGGGAGTCTGTCTGGCTGTCTCTCCCCGTTTCCAGCTTAGGAAATAAAGTTATAAAAAAAATAATAAAAAAAAGAGCAGTATTTCCATAATGAAATGGTATAATAGAGAAACTATATTTATTTTATATCTGGGCACATGCCACGAACCAGCACAGCTAGTAATTCCAGGTCCCAAGTGGGAATGGTATGAAATTAAGAAAATACGTGGAATTAAGAAAATATAGGGTTGGGAGGGCCCTGTAATTGCTGTTGGCAAGAATAAAGTGTGCCCAGAAACTGCATCTTGCTTTATTTATAGGGCAAAGTGAGGCTATTAGCAAATCAATGGTCTCTGATCATGTTTCCAAGGCAACACAAGATTTTACCAAGTGCAGAAAACCCCCATCATACATATCATCTTAACTTTACACCGAACAAAGGTTAGAAGAAACTTGCCTCCAGTCTTTCTGGAGAACATGGGGGGTAGTGTAAACAATTCAGCACCATAGCTTTAAGCCTTTTGCAACCTAATCAGGCAAGTGAGGTGAAGAGTTGGGCAGACTGTCAGCTTACAGCCAATTCCTCAAACTTCTGTCCTCCAAAAATGTAACTCTAAAAACCCTGTTGGTTTTTTGGTCCCCAAAAGGCACATATTTCTCTGGAATACCTTAGGGCGCACCTGGAAATCTTCTAGGGCACACCAGTGTACCGTGGCGCACACTTTGAGAACTACTGGTCTAGAAGATGAGAAGAGGACATGGAAAGGGAGAAGACTAAAAAGATAGGTAGGCATTATCTGTCAGAAGATACACTCCATGCGGACAAAGTCTTGGTCTGTTTTGTTCACTGCCAAAGATTCAGTACCTAGAATAATATTAGGCTTAGAGTCTGTGCTAAGAAACTTTTTGCTGAATGAATTAATGACAACAATGGAAAGCATTGGCTTTTAGGGACAGTCTGCTAGGGAGTGGTAGGGAGAGGAGGAGGAGGAAGAGGAAGGGAGAAAGGGAGAAAGGGTGGAAACAGAAGGAGGGGACCTCATAAAGCACACTAACTGGTCTAAGATCAGTTTAAGGGAGCATGAAATGATACTTTGAAAATTCTTGAGAACATCATTGTCTTATAGTTTTGAAGATAATGATATGATGGCTGTTTATCATGATAACCCTAAATCATTAAGACATCAAAATAAATAGAAATTAAAATACACAGGAAAAAATTCAAAGCATCTAAAAAATATTTTCCAAAAATATGATCATAATTTTTTAAATTTTTCTAAATTTTAAATTTCTACATTCAGATGGAGAGTACAATTTACCCCAAAGACAACAGATTAACAAAATTAATAGAAAAGTTATTATATTAGCAAAGGCACACAGAGTATCTGTTATTACTCTACTAACATCCACTTGCACAAAGCTTAAATAATCACATCCTCTGACATTCACATACTCTGGTATTTTATGATACATATTTATAATATGCTGATACAGCTCAACATAATAATGAGCTGTATCAACACACTAAGAGAGGTGAACATCACTGTATTGCACATGCAATGGCAGATTTCTCTGAACTTTGCATGTATAGAGAAACTTTCTGAATATTTTTCTTTAAACGAAAGTAGAAAATCATGTGGTTTCAAGGCCAGAGCCCTAGACATGGGAGGAGTCTACCCAAAGTTAAGCCTCAGGTTTGGCTGGTTTTCTCATTGCTTTGAACTTTGCTTGCTGAGAAATGCTGAGATATATGAAAGGAATTTTTGAGGAAAAAATTTTAAAGTTACAAAAATATATGACTGACTTTGAACTTCTGGAAAGAATAAGAGGAAATTGGAAGACTAAGAAAATTCAGGGTCCTTCATAGAACCCAAAAGGGCAAAGACCGTATGTGTGTATTGTCCTCTGATGAACAAGTCTCTCTGTTGACTCATTTACCATTGACTCCTAGAGAGTCAGCCAACAGTATTGTGTCTCATAGAATCACGGAGCAAAGTGAGGGAAAAAGCAATCTTAAAAGTTCTCCTGAATACTTAATCTCTTCTTAACTCTGTGTGTAGTAGTATCATGTTGGGAGCTTCCGATCTTTCAGGATAAGAGTAGAAATTGCAGATGCTACAAATTAGAGCTTAAATTACTGTGTTCTCCATTATTTAGACTTAAGAATGTGATGAAAATATTAATAATGCAAAATAAACTTAAAAGTGTGTTATGTTTATAGCTATTACATTGTGAATAGCTCAAAACAAAATATTGGAAAGTCACCATCTGATTCTGCAAAAAAGTCACTCATATCATTGACCAGAGTAAAGTTCCAACATGCATTTCTTGTTTAACTTCCATCACACTCAACATACATGAGCATATCACCCAACGTTTATGTAGGACCTTTTCTTATTTGTTAATTGCAAGTAATTAACAAAGCCTATCACCATAGGCTGACAACAGATTTAATAAAGATTCAGCGAAACCAAAAACCTCTGTAAGAATAAATTGGCTTTATGAATTTTAGAGAAAAAAATATTGTATATTTTATTCTTCTTCTGAAACAGGATGCGACATGTACTTCATACCAGTAAAATTTAGAATAAACTTAAGTACATTTACACATATGTGCACTTTTTTTCTGACCAACACAGCACTAGGGTTGGAACACCATACCTTCTCTAGAGTGTCCTCCAGAAAGCCAGCCCAAGGAAAGAAGGCTGCTTAGAGAGGGTGCTCCATTTCTGCCCAGCATCGAGTATCTTTGAAGAATAAGAACATTAAAGTATTTACAGTGCATATATGAAAACCAGGATAGGTGAGAGATGTAGCATCCACCGGGTACGAGAACAAACGTCGGAGACTTTCAGGAGTTAAGATGTTACTTTATTGGCCAGTTTAACCTGCGCAGGGGCGAACTCCCGAGATGTCCGGAGACACCGTGCTCACAAGGAGCTGCAAATGGGAGCCGCGCCTGGAGCTTACAGCCAGACCCTTATATATCCTAAGTGAGCAAGCATAGTACAGAAGCAGATGTGGCAGTTTAGCTATTGGCTAGGGGGGTCACACGCAGCATAGCAACAGGGGCCGGCATAGCAACAGGGGCCGGTTTTAGCTTAGTGGCGAATTTCAAACATAAACTTCTGATAAGGGTTTCTGATCTTCTTTGTTCTCAGCCTCACAGGAGCCATATCAGCACTTACTGTTCCTTCAATAGTTACACTCTTTGCAACACTCCCTGTTCCCTCAATAGTTACACTCTTTGGCAGCCCCAGTACTCCCTGAATCTAACAAGAGACCAAATAAAGGCGGGGCTAACTGCAGCAAAGGCCTGCCACTGCATCCCGCACCTTCCGTCTGCGTACTCCCCAGCCTCTAGGTTTTGCCTTTGTGCTTTTAATTCAAGTCTCATGTGTAACCTGAGAACCTATGAATTACAAAATGTCTTTCAAACAATGTTAGTATGTAAATGTAAAATATAACATTAAATTCCCATCATTAATATTGAAGAGTAAGTCAATATTTGATAAAAATTGCCTCACGGGAATGTGCCTTTCAGCCTGGTTTTATGCCTTGCAGACTTATTCAATTATTATTTAATTACCCATTTAAATGTCATGGCTTACAAAGCAGGGATTATATTAATAATAACATGAGGTTTGTTTTAAACCAGCCCATACATTAGATAGAGCTGATTTTCTTTTACCGTCTCACAGAGCACAGAATTGTCATTATTCTTCTGCACCTGGTTTTGAATGAATTGATTCTATTTAAGCTTTTTTACCCCCTCTCTCCCATTTTGAAAATCATCTTTCTATATTTGTTCTATTTTTCTAGTCTTTTATCTGTTCTCCACCCCACCTCTCCTCCCTGCTGGGAGTCTTAATTCTATAGTAAATCAAATACCTTAACAAAAGAGTGTGCCTGAAACACAGTAACTCAAAATAGATGCTAGGACACAGAAAACAATCTACTTTCAAAAGAAGGTGGTGGACCACGCAGAGCAGTTTTGGAGCCAATACTTTCTGACTGGTTTGCTGTTTAATTCCTCGCTATACAGTTGCTATAGCAACCGTTCTATCAGAAGGATTTGTTGGCACCTAGATGGACTTTATTTCTCTGACATTTGAAGAAGACAGTAAAGTCTAATGAGAAGACTGAGTGACATTAAATGGCTCCCTTTTCGGCCTGCCCATATTTGGGGTGTTTTGAGCATGGCCTTTTGTCCATCTGAGAGTGGTGCAGTGCTCTCTGGAGAGGAGGAGCAGAGAAGGGGGAGAGGGAGCAAACCCTGGAGAACTGGGGAGAAGGCTGAGGGAGCAGCTGAAACATGGTGGGCCACGCAGGCCTTTTGTTCTCCACCATCTGTGTGCTGTGGTTTTGGGAGCTGAGCCAAAGAAACGTAACCTGTATTGTGCTTCCCAGAGCTGGGGCGTGGCCGCCAGTCCTGCCTCAGACACAAGGGCCACACATACAATGATAGGGCCATAGTAGCCTGGGAAATGAACTATTGGAGCATTTGGCTTTATGAATATTGAAAAAGGTTATTCAAATAAATTGTGAAAATGACTAAGTGAACAGGCATCTGAATCTCATTGCAAGCCTAAGGTCACTGATTTGTAATGCTAAATGTAATAGTAGTTGTATAAACGAAGAATACTTTTCAAAATAACTGGTAAGCTTTAAAACCAGGTACACTAAAGAAGTGCTAATTCTGATCACTCCTAAAGAATGCCAGTGCCTAGTCCATCTAGCTCTGTAAATATATTTTATCAAATGGAAATAATAATATACTACTGAAGGAATAAAACAGTTGCAAAGGAATATATATGACTAATTCCATTTTTAAGAGCATATAGACATTTATAAAACTATTGAGATATAATAAAATATTGATGGCTGTTATCTCTATGCAGTAGAATTATAGCTGATGTTATTATCTTTATTATGCTTACTTATATTTTCTGGCTTCTTAATAATGAATATGCTTTCTTGCTGTACTAAAACAAAGAAAATGTATTCTTTTTACAATTCTGTTCACTGATTACTTATATAATTTTTACCTAAATTATTTTATTTTTTATTTATTGATTTTTACAAGGGAAGGGAGAGAGAGACAGAAATATCAATCTGTTCCTGTATGTACCCTGACTAGGGATCGAACCAGCAACCTCTGCGCTTCAGGACGATGTTCTAGCCAACTGAACTATCCAGCCAGGGCCTTCCCCAAGTTATTTTAGAAGAAGAAGGAAAATTCTAGCCCAATGCTACAGCCTCATGTGTTTTGATAAGCTCACATGCACTCTGAGAACAACCAGGACACAGATGTCTAGGTTCTCCTGAATGCAGGGAGGTGAGTTAGCAGAACTCTATCTACACTGGTAGAAATTTTGATCCTGAGATCTGATATTCAGGTACTCCCATGTTTTCTGGGAGAACCAAGTTACTAGAAGCAGTGACTCAGAAAGTCAGGGGCAGGGAGAAATGCAGGTGTTTCTACAAACAAGGCAGAGAATGATATAAATATTGTGCAATTATAAAATAAGAAAATTGGTTTTATTGCTAGCTTAGAGAAAACAGCCTATTTTACAGTCATACCTAATGCAGTACAGAAAGTGCCCACTGAAACTCTGCAGGGCCTCACCTTAGACAGAAAGACTGCCTTAGAATGATCTCCCTTCCTGTGTCCCTGGGCTTTCCCAGGAGCCAGACATTACAAAGGATGCTTGTCCTCCTCTCTGGACGCCCTCCCATTTCAGCGTGGTGGTCATTGACAATCAACCACTTGGCGTTTACACTAGCACAGGGGCCCTTCTGCCATTCCTGACCACACTGGATTTTCTTGAGTATCATTACAGAAGACCAACTTACCAAGCTTGCTCTCTAATGTGACAAATATAATACGTAGAGTCTGGAACACCTTTACAAGTCAGATATTTTAACACACACACACATACACACACACACACATCAGTGCATCCATTGGATTTATTGTTCTCAGAATAAAAAGTCATATAATACATTGATCCTAACTTCTTAAAACCACCAAATAAGAAATATAGTGTGTATTAAGTATTTTTATGGTTCTTATAGTGCATTATATGTGCTGGAAGGAGTGTCATCACCTCTACATACACAATGTTCCTCTGTAAACAATGCCCTTTATTTTGGCAATGTGTCTTCCCTGCCATCTGCCTTGCAAAGCACTTGCCAGAGTTGCAGTAATAATTGAGTTACAGAGGGAATTAGGTGTAATGGAGGGGAAGGAAATTGATTGCTTAGTTTTTATTAACAGAAAGGGAGAAAATTGTGGTGCCCTGCTGTGCTTTGAAAGGGAACAAAGGGAAACTACAGAGAGGTGACTCCAGGTAGCAGGAATGTTTCTACACCAACATTAGTAATAATCTGATGGGGAGGCTGAGAAGAGGCCAACAATTCTGGTTGAACAGAGAAACTGGAAGGGGAGCAAAAGGACACCAGTAGCCTGAGGCTAAAGTGGTGTGGCTATACACACCAAGAAAAGGACACAGCCATCTGGGGGACCACATGCTTCTGCTGGAAGAGGCAGTTTAACTCTTGCTGCAGCAAGACTCTGCCTGTCTGCATGTCACGGAAACACATCCTGGCCCAGTTGAAGCTAGAGCTGGGGTGTGTAGAGGGGTGTGTGCAGAATGAGTGATGTCAGATTCTTGGCCTGTCCAGAGGCCGCTGTGTCTCTGAGGGGACTGAAAGCCTATATAGCATTGGACAAATTCCTGGGGGTCATTCAGACCTCACCAGGACTGGCCCGCATCCTCTGAGCGATTATGCTGCACAGTCTGCCTGAGTTGAGTTGTGTTCCCTTCTTATCCTAGACGGAGACCCACACCACTTCCCTGGGAAGTCTGTTTCCTTCCTCTCTCAGGGACAGCTACTGGGCTGCTAACCTGCCTGTGATTCTCTGAAGCTAGCTCTAATCTGGATATCAGTTTCACATGTTTGGTCTGCAGGCTCTGGGAGGGAAGTGGACCTCCTGAATGTTGAGTGAGAGAAGCAATGGGCCTGGGAAGAGAAGCTCCGATGATAATCTCAGAGTATCACTGTAGGTAATGCATTAGTCCGCTTCATTCTATTGCACACTGTCAGCTACACAGTGGATGTGGTAGTGTTCAGTTTCTCTTGTGAGGGATACCTGCATTGGAGAAGGGCGAGAAGAGTGGCACTGTACCCGGCCCCTCAGCATGTCAACCCCCCTGACCCCCCTCCTGGCTGACATCTTGATTCTGGGTAGCAAGTTCATGGGCTTTTTAACCAAGAGCTCTAGTAAATAGATCTCACCACAATTGTGAGCAGACATGTTTGTTATAAGAAAAGACACAAATCACAGTTTTGCCTCCCTTCAGAGAAAACAAGAAAGAAGATACACAGTTACATTCTTAACTAACTAATAAGAGTAATTTCATATGTTTAAATTATAATTTGGGAGAATCTAACTGATAATATGGAACCAGAAAGCAGCAAGGTAGGTAATACTATCACCCATAATATTGGGTGGAAAGAAATTAAATAAATTGGACACATCGATATGATAAACAAAAATGCTTCTTTTCAAGTCTATTTAAATGAAATTGTTGAAGATATTCATAATCTAAAAGGAAGTTATAAAGAGGACTTAAATGGCTATTATGCAGTATGACTCCAATTACCGATGCTCCTTGACTTATGATGGGGTTATGACTCAATAAGCCCATTTTAAATTTAAAATATTATAAGTTAAAAATGCTCTTTTGGGTATCCACCTAAAAAAAACTTGAAAACATTGGTATGTAAAGACACATGCACCCCCATTTTCATCGCAGCATTATTCACGATGGCCAAAACATGGAAACAACCAAAGTGGCCCTTGACAGAGTATTGGATAAAGAAGATGTGGTACATATATACAATGGAATACCACTCAGTCATAAGAAATAATGACATATTGCCATTTATGATAACATGGATGGACCCTGAGAACATTATTCTAAGTGAAATAAATAAATCAGAAAAACCTAAGAACTATATTATTTCACACATAAGTGTGATATAAAACTGAGACCCATGGACACAGACAAAAGTGAAGTGGTGACCAGGGGGAGGGTGATGTGGGGGAGTAAAAATATACAGTGACAGAAAATGATCTGACTTTGGGTGATGGGTACACAACACAATCAACTGTTCAAATGTTATAGAGATGTTTACCTGAAACCTATGTATTCTTGTCGATCAATGTCACCTCATTCAATTTAATTTCTAAATTTAAAAAAAGAAAGAAAAAATGCTTTTAATACACCTAACCTACCAAACATCAAAGCTTAGTCTAGCCTACCTTAAACATGCTCAGAACACTTCCTTTAGTCAGCCGGCAGCAGAGCAAAATGATCTCGCTGCCTCGGCCCTGCATCACAAGAGTATCATACAGCATATTGCTAGTCTGAGAAAAGACCAAAATTCCGCATTCGAGGTATGGTTTCTATTGAATGTGTATCACTTTCACATCATCGAGAAGTCAAAAATCATAAGCCAAACCATCGTCAAGTCAGGGATCGTATGTATAGACTCTGTGAGGGAGAGAGATGAAAACCAAGATGACTGTGAGAAAGCTACCAATATGCTAACAGAGCTATCTGCGGATGATGGGACCACGGTGTTGTTTTCTTCTTTATACATTTCTTAGGATCTAATTTTGCTCAAGTGATTTTGTGTTACTTATGAGTCAGAAAACACATTTTTAATGCCATTAGGTCAGAGAAATTTTATATCTATTACCGTTTTTGTAAAAAGCAGTGTGGGATGAGGGAAGAAAGAAAAAATTAATTTATGAAATCACAATAACTTAAAATATGTCCTTCTGTTTCAGGTAGTCGTGTGTATAAAGCCACCATTTACAGTGCTTTTCCTCATACTCTGTTCACTACTATCAGATTCTCTGGCTCTGTTGGTTTTGTTCTGTTTTTCCGAATACAGTCTGATATGTAACTGGATATTTTCCAAAGACTAAAAACTAGTAGAACATCCTTTGTTTATGTAGTTCTATCTTGCAAGCTATGCTGTAACTTAAAATATGTAGCTTAAAATGCTGGCCATTCAAGGCTGCTTGTAGCCCAGCCTTCCCTGAAATGCTTGCTGCAGAAAACAACACTGAATTTGTGGTCACAGAGTTTTACCTCAAACCGTAATCTGCAGACTCCAAGATCCCTATCCTCTATGTCATGAAATGTGAGTGATCTAGGCCATTAATTATAATGTTCCTGATTGTCTCAAATACTTTTGGTTGTAACACAGTCTTCTCTGTGTTACAGAGAAGAGACCAGCAAGATTTTTGGCTACCAGAAGATCTCAGGCACCCATGGTATATTTGATAGCATCTCAGGACATGAGCTGACCCATATTCTTTCCCACCTAGGTCTGTTTCTATAGCACCTATCTGAAATAAACTTGGCACTGTAGGCTTCCCATACTTACTGACTTTACCTGCTAACCCTAAGGTTAAAGTGAGGAGAGACAGAGGTGATCATGCTAGAATCTTAATTACTCAGCACCTAAGGTGAAGCTTTACCAAATTCTTTTTAAAAATTAAGGCATCTAATGGCTCAATTGAAGTGAGTTGGCTCAGATACTGAGGATGGCTCCATGGCCTCTGTCTCAGGCACTACGAAGAGCTTGGTTGCTGAGCAACAGAGCAACACCCCAGATGGGCAGAGCATCGCCCCCTAGTGGGCTTTCTGGGTGGATCCTGGTCAGGATGCATGTGGAAGTCTGTCTCTTTGCCTCCACTTCTCTCACTGAATAAAAGAAAAAAAAAATTAAGGCACCTAACTACTCACAACGGCCCCTAAATGAAAACTTAAATGTACATCAACTGAAGAATGGATAGATAAATTGCTATGTTCACACAATGGAACACTTGGTAGCAAGGAGAATGAATGACCTACAACTTCATGCAATACTACTGGTGAATCTCACAAATGTGATGGTAAGCAGGAGAAATCAGACATAAAGGAGCACCAATATATTAGTCTACTTATAATTACTTATAGTGTACTTACAAAGTGCAAAAACAACCAACCTGATCTATGGTGACAGAAGTCAGGAGAGTGGTCATCTCTGCAAATGGGGGTAAACAGAGGTTTCTGAGGTGTTACTAATGCTCTATTTCTCAGGCTGGATGCTGATTAGGACAAGAGCATTCAGTGTGTGAACAAAATTATCAAGCTGCATACTTAGGATATATATATGTTATATACTTTGCATATATATGTTATACTATAGTTAAAAGTTACTTAAAAATATGAAGACTGATGGGAAAATTTAAATTGAGAAAGCAGAAGCTGAGCCAGAGTAGGGACAACAAATGCTGGTTTATTCCCCCATAGAGCGCTGGCCCCAGCTCCACAGGGATTTCTACAGCACCTTGTGGGTATTTTGGGTAGTGGGGAGCCCTTTCTGGAGAAGAGCAGCAGCTTCATTTGCAGGCTCCTTTCTTCCCCAGCACTGGACAAGGTCTAGCAGCCCTCATATTACCTCTAATAGGAGCTTGATGAGTACTTCCAGAAGTGAGTGCCCAGGGAGTGAGTAACCAGTGCAAGGCACCTCCACATGTCCTGTGTAAGGACAGCAGCTTTCCATGAAACAAGAGTCTCCGCGGTCCCTCTGGGGCTGCAGGGACTGTCTGCTGATTAAGCACCAGCCCCCACCATGGGTACCTTCCCTTTTGGCTTCTGAACTACATTCGCTCTAATTTAAATTCCAGTTTTGCCATTTATAAGCTTTGTGGTCTTGAGAAAGGCATCCTCCTGGTCTTTAGTTTTCTGATTGCTAAGATGGTGATAATAACAGGTGTGTTTGATATATAAGATGCTCAAACAATAGTGTTCTTACTACTATTACCATCCACTTCACTTTTCCCATCAGAAACAATATTTCCAGTTTGGATAGCCAAGTATTTGGCTTCACGGGAGAGCTGGTAGTGAGGAGGTCAGGGAGATTGGAGTTTACTTACCTTTGCAGGGAACTATAGGGAGAAAGACCAACCTCTGCAATCTCTGCAGAATTACCCAGGACTTCTCCCTCAGAAACTCTAAGCACAGAGAAAGCAGAATCTGGGCCAATGGACCCGGACTTGCCAATAACTTCCTGGAGCATCTGCCTTTTGGGTGTATTCATGGGAACAACAGCACACTACCACAAGGGACTGGAAGACACAACCACGGGCATTGTCATGGCGTTAAGAGGATAGAACTGCATCCCAAATATTTTCTGCGGACAGTTGAGTGATTATACTACATAAAGTTAGATGCTGTGTAAGCCAGTTGTACACTTGCCTAAGAGGGGGATGGGGAGAGCCCTTTGCTGAAAAGAACAGTTGGAGCTGAATGCTGGGCCAGGTGGCTGTGCCATGAGCTCACTGTCTTTGGCAACCCTCAGACACAGGGCTCTCAGAGCAGCAGCTGCCAGGAAGCACCACCCACAGCATCTGGATAAAGCCAGCAGGGTCAAGGTGGCCCACAATGGGATGCTCAGCCTTGGTGCAGCTGAGACCCCTTTCTCTTGTTTGCCTTGTGTTTCCTTTGGGTCCAAAGATGCCCAGAACAGTACTCTACAGTCACTTGCAGATAGTTGTGAAATTAAAATCTCTCCTAATTTAATAAGATTTTAGAGCCCTTAGAAGGGGCCATTTCCCTTCTCCAAAAGGTCAAACCATGGAGTATTCACATAGGAAAGGAACTGTGAGATTGAATAAGCTTGGTCCTGCACTGTAGAGATGGGAGACTGAGGGCTAGAAAGTTGTGTGATTCTTGGTACCCGGTCACAGGGAGGGCATGGAAGGGACTAAAAGCCAAAGCTGATTACCGGTCCAGTTTACACTCTATTATTCCCCACTGCTTCTTTCTCACTCAGCAAATAAAAAGCCTACAAGTAAAACATTGATTTCAGGGAGCAAAGTCTTTGGTGCAGATGCAAACTCCAAGCGAGATGGGCTGAAGGAGCAGCGGAGCTATCTCGGCCACTCCCTCTCCCTCCCAGCAGGGACACGTTATTTCGCCTCTTGGAGCCTCTACTGGAAAGCAAATATGCCCTTGAACCATAGAGGAGTAACTGGAGGATTAATAAGCTAATGTGGAGGGCGATGAACGCTGCTGCGTGGTGTGTGGCTTTGTAAGTGAGCTAAATCAACATCAGCAGGCACTGCAACCGCAGAACATGAACCCTGATGAGATAATTTCCTTCTTCACAGAGAAGGCCCTCCAACCTAATGAAAAGCTATATATCCCTCTTGGAGACAGCGTAGTCCACAAAAATGCTGTAGCACTTATAAAATTTGTAGTGACTCTGTACACATTTACTAAGAACATTCCTTCTCCACCCCTTCTTACCCCTCCTATTCAGAACAGCATGTCATGTTTATTAAGTGTGATTATGTCTCAGGCACTGCCTTAGGGATTTCTGTGCATTATCTCATCTAAACCTCCCAACAGCCCTGTTAGGGAGGTAACGTGTTATGTACAAATAATTCAATGAAGGAGTAGGAAGCATAAGCAAATTCCCAAGGTCACTGGGCTGCTAAGTGGGGGCACATGAATTTGAGCCAGGTGAAGCCTAACCTCCCACCCCTGACTCTCCATGCCCTGCTGTCCATGCCCTTCCAGGTCCCACAGTATGGCGGAACAGAAGCCCCATGGCGTTCTGAGCCTCTTCAGGGAGATGACCCCTGGGCAGAAAGGCTGAGTCCCCAGTCAAATGGCAGGGTTTGCAAAATGGCCTCTGGGCTTCTAAATTTTTAAAAAGCTGAATGGGAGATTTAAAAAGTTCAACTAAATAAAATAATCACAGAGCACAAGGACACGGGAAGGCAGTACAAAGAGGGAATTCAGGAGTTTGGAAATTTATGTCCTGTTTAAAGTCAATGTATTTCAAGCCTATTTTGTGGTATTAAAGTTATAGGACATAAAATTAAATCACTCTTGTGGACAATTGAATGAAATGAACAAAAGCACAGCATATTCCCTGAACAAACATTTCCCACATGGTGTGGTTCCTGTGGAAACAATAAAAATAATCCAGTTTAGTTACGCAGGGTTCACCTTCCCCTGCCTGTAATTAGTGTCGCTACAGCGGGAGACCAGGAGGGGGACCAGATAGACTGCCAATATGGAGTTACATCTAGTCCCCAGTGAAGACCAATTGTCCCTCTTGTATTCACCTTCCAAATTCTATCTCTTAGATAGCTATTTATCTTCCCTCCTAAGATTTCTTACAACCAACCCTAGATTCTTTTTTCATCTTTATTCTATAGTCTAGTGTGTGAAATAGGTGTTCAAAATATATTTGCTCATTGGTTTGGCCTTTGTTTATTTGTTTGTTTGTTAATTCATAAGAGGTCTCTGTTTCCACAAGAATAATGGCCGAGGCATCTCCCTGCAGGTTTTACTAGTAGCTGGCAGAGTGAGGCCTGCTATTATCAATCAACTATCCCTCCATAGCTCATATTGAAAAATTGGAAAGAGAGAGAGTTACTGGAAATCTAAATGTGGGGGGAGGGGCATGGATGTTTGACAGAGTCATTATTTCCCTTTCTTAATCCAAATGGGGTGTGGAGAAGCCCCAAGAGCATTATTTGTAAAGATATTGGAGCACCTGCAAGGAGTGACTGGCATTTCTGTCCTAGTTTGGACATCAACTTAGCCAATGGGCTGAATGCCCTGTCTCTGTGGCATCAGGAGTGGGATGGCCAAGAGGCAGGAAGGAGCATTGCTGGAGCTCTCTGCACTCTCACCTGTGAGGTTCCTGGGGCACATACATTGTCAATCTCTCATCTACTAGGACTGTCTGCTCTCTAGGTAGTGTAGCAGCAAAAGGCTCGTGGTGGGGCTGCCAGTGTTGAGAGCTGAAGAAGGCGGCAGTGGTCAGCCTGGAGCTAGATCTGTCATGTGCTAGAAAGGCTTCGCAGGCTTCTGTTGAATTCACTATGCCACTCCATGATAGAGCCAGCCTCTGGACACTGACCATGAAGACAACTGGTAACAAACCAGTTACTGTGTTTCCACCCCAGCTGAGGTATATTAAACTCCAATTTTCACACTAACTATCCTGAGTTAACATCAGACTCCACAAGATTAAAGGCATGGTCCCCAGCAAAAAATGCACTCACTTCAGATAACAGCTGTATATGGGATCCCCAAGCCTCCTATAATTTTGACTGACTGAATGCAAATACAGTGGTTCCCACAACCCCCTCAGTTCAATAATTCACTAGAATAACTCACAGAACTCAAGAAAGCACTATAATTATGACAATAGTTTTATTATAAAGGGTACACACGGTGTGGGTTCTGGGAGGGAATGCAGAGATTCACATCCTCTCTGCCTGGAATCAGGACACAGCACCCCACCAGCACATCAGTGTATTCACCAACCATGAAGCTTCACTGAGCACTGGTGTCCAGAGCTTTTATTGGATTTTCATTGAACAGCCATGGTTGATTAAATCATTGCCACACGATTTAACTCAATCTTCAGCTCCTTCCCTCTCCAAGAAATCAGGCTCAACAGAAGTTCCAATTCTCTAATCACGTGATTGGTATTTCTGGTGATCAGCCTTCATCCTGAAGCTATCTAGGAACCCAGTAGAGTGATCTCATTAGCATACCAAAGGCATCATTCCTATTACTCTGGGGATTCCAAGGGTTTCTGAAGCTCTGTGCCAGGCACTAGGACCAAAGACCAGATATTTTCTTCATTATATCTCACCAGTGATAGCTGAAAAAACAGCCAGCAACCAACAGAAGATGATTGTGAGCTCATATAACTAAGTAGTAAGACATTTTATAAATTCTATTCTTCTTTTCTGCCCCCTAACCAGAACCTATATACAACGGAGGAGAGGGTGTAAAAGAGCACATGCCTCTCCACTCCAAGCCTCTCAAGCCACAAGACTCCTCTGGACTAAAGGGAAAGAACTCTGAATCAGATAGGGGCTGAAATTTTAAAATGAATCAAACTAAATTTCAAGAACTAAAAGGACCTAAAAGTTATGGGAATTTCCCAAGATACCATTAAGTGATGAGAAAGTTGGTTTTGACAGCCTGATTGAAAGCAGAGGCTAGAAAAATAAAATTGCTTCATGTTTAAACCACACCAAGCTTAACACTCACTTATAGCCATTTATAGCCACTAGGATGGCCAATATGAAAAGATGAAAAATATCAAGTGTTGGCAAGGATGTGGAGCTATCAAAATTCTCATATACTTCTGAGTGGTGTAAATTACTGCGACCACTTTGGAAAAATGTTTCACAGCACTTATGAAAACTAAATATAAGCATAACATATAATCCAATCACTCTACCCAACAGAAGTTCAGTCATATGTTTATCAGAAGACATGCACTATAGTGTTTGTAACAACACTATCCACAATAACCATAAACTGAAGATTACCCAAATGTCCATCAACAGTAGAATGGATAAAAAATAAGTTGTGGAATGTTCATAAGTGGAATATTATATAATCTAGAGCTATCTGCAACAATGTGAATGAAGCTGACAAACGCAATACTGGTATAGAGGTCAGTCTTAGCAGATAGAAATAATGTCTCCCTTTGTAGCAAGAGGAGTATCTGTTTATAGCTCACTATAGTGATCCAGGTTTCCCAAGCTCAAAATTTCTCTACTGCAGAACAACCCACTGCAGTTACCCAGGGCCTCCTCATGTCACCCCCATGGAAATTGGAGCTTAGGGAACTGACATAAGAAAAGAAGGCTCCCCTAGTTATAGCTATTTTGTAAGAAATATCTTTCATCTCTGATCCAGAAGTCTCTGCATCCTCTGCCAGCATCCATGAAACTGGCAAGCTAACTTGATAACTTATAAATAGAATAAAATTCCAGGATTCAAAGGTGGCGATGAAGTAGGCGGACGTTTCAGCTGCTACCTCCCAGGACCAAATTGGATTACAACTTAATTTAAGAATAATCATCTTGAAAAACCAACTTTGGACTAAATGAAGAGGAGTCTATAACCAAGGATCACAGAAGAAGCCACACTGAGACTAGTAGGAAGGGTAGAGATGCGGAAAGGGTTGCCCTACTCCCAGGAGCGAGTGGTGGCTGAGGGTCTGGAGGGACTCTCACTGCAGGGAGGGTCACCCTGAGAGGTGTGGGTTCTTAGCCCCAGGCCTGGAGCCCCAGCCTGGAGCCCCAGAGCCTAGAAGAGGCATCCACACAGCATTTGGCAGTGAAAAAAGCCAGGTTTCTGTCTGCAAGAAAGTGACGGCACTCTCAGAGGAGCAGACTCTGTCTTAAAGGGCCCACACAGAAAATCTAATTCACAATCACTTACTCGGGGCTCCAATGAAGTGAGAGCTGAGAGGACTAGAGTTGCAGGAGGAGAGTATAAAGTTGGAGGTCCAGGGAGAGACACTGTGGGGGATGGCCACCAGAACCCCTGTGCTGAGTTAGTCTCTAAATTATTCTCCAGTACTGCAGTCACCATCTTTCTTGGGTAGAGCAATCCCCTCTGAGTGGCACCAGCCTGGGGGAAGCAACTGCTCCACTTTTGGGAGTCTCTCCTGCTCCAGTAAATGGTAACTGGGTCATGCTGAGAAGCCAGGAGGCAGGGGCATGTCAGTGACTCAATTTCCTGGTGTTGAGGCTGGAGCTTCACCTACCCCCTGCCAACCCCATGCTACTGAGTCTAAGACTGATAATGCCATATCACAGGAGACTCAGTGGAAACTGTCCAGAGTGCAGGCAGACCACACCTCTGGGTCTCAGAGGCCATACCCACTGAGTCCCTGGGGCCACACCCTATTGATGACTGTAAAAAAAAGTCTGGACAGACTGACATCTGGGGCAAAGCCACACTTACCACCCTTCCTAATCCCTGAATTGCCACAGGCTCTAGACTCTAGCAGAGGTTTTTTTCAGTGGCTGAGACCAACAAGCAGCCAGCAGAGAGAGGATGTAGGAGGTGGGATTCAGGGAAACTTGCCCTTTTAAGAAGACCATTCTCCAGGCCCACAGAGGGTAAAAGCCAACCTAGCTGTGCAATTTGGTATTTTCATGGGCACCTGAGCCCAGTAGAGGCAGCCACAAACTCGGTATTGCTTGTAGCTTCAAAAGGTTGCTGAGGGCCAGTCATGGGCACTGTCTCCCACTGGTCTGGCCAGGTTCTGGCCATGGAGGCCCAGGGCTGGCACAACCAGGGGCCAGCTGTGGAGAGCATCAGTTCAGGACCTAACAGCCCTTGCTAGAGTGGTATCCAAAGGAAGGCCTCCTCACATCTGGCCCAGCTGAGGCTAATTTCACTCTCTGTGATCAGCACCTACATAGCGGTTCATGTGCATTGGGTTGGGTGGAGTTTCACAATCAGCTGGCCTGGGTGCTGGATATCCTGCCCTGCTGGGCTAGATTCCACAGGGGGAAAGAGAGAGACTTAGAGCATGGACATTTAAAGCATGGGTCCCTGTGACTCTATTGTTAGATCTGGTTGAAGAGCTTAGCCACTTTCTGGGGGGACACAGTCAACCCCAGGAGAGGACTCTCACAGTCTTCCTTTTTGAGACTAAGGTCTCACCAGCTGTAAAAACCTCTGCAGAGGGGACTGTCGGCCCCACTTTGATTTGAACCTGCTGCTCACTTTGTTGGGGAGAAATAAAATTTGAGCATCCAGCAGTGGCTGAAGGATTAGGCTCTAGAGTAGGAGCCACATTCTCCTCACTGAACTACTGACCAAGAGACCCCTGAAGGTCCCAGTAACATTATATTCCCAACCTTAGCTTCCCTAACCAAATAATATTGCAACCTGCAGAGGGGTTTGTCAGGTGGGGTTCGTCTGGGCCCACACTAAAGTCTTTCTACAGAAAACTCTGTGGAAAGACCAAGCAGCTACAAGAGGTGGTGAAGCAGCTGAAAAGTGGAGGCAAATTGTATGGAGCTTGGGGCTTTTATGGAGCTGCTGTCATCTCTAAGCAGGAGAAAGGTGATCCTTATAAATAGTTTGGCACCTCCCACACTACCCAGGCCAGAAAAAAAGACACAAACAGCAAAAAGAGCAGTAGCTGTAGACAAGTAGCCCACAGCAGGTTACAAACAACAGCTGATGCCAACCCAAGAAGATCTAGAAGTAACACTACTGCTAGTGTGTGGCAGACAGCACAAACCCTAGACTCAGCTAGCTACACAAGCAGCATGCCTAGCTCACAGAAAAAAAGGGAGGAGTCTAGCAGGCACCAGACACTGGAGAATAAATACACCAAACAAGATGGATATTGCACAGAGTGTAATACACATAATCAAGGTTGACCCATAGAGCCAGCCAGACTAAAGTAATAACTGTACCCAAGAAAGAACCAACTGAATTCAATACTCCCAGACAACAGGAGGAAAAATAGTACCCTCAAGAAGAACTCCTAGAACAAGAAAAACAGGTCACCTGGAGGTCAGTACCATTGAGCCCATCTTCCTCATAAAGACACCACAAAAAGTCAATCTCAGACAATGCTACCTAATACACAGACAAAATGGGCAGACAAAGAAATGTGACCCAAATGAATCAACAAGAGAAATCCCCAGAAAAAGAACTAAATGAAGTGGAAGTAACCAAACTACCAGATGCCAAGTTTAAAATAATGAGTTTTAGGATGCTCAAGGATCTTAGAGCAACAGTGAATGGACATAATGAGCACCTAAATAAAGAGATAGCAGGCATCAAAAAGGACATTGAAATTATATAAAAGAACCAGTCAGAGGCCCTGACCGGTTGGCTCAGCGGTAGAGTGTCGGCCTGGCGTGTGGGGGACCCGGGTTTGATTCCAGCCAGGGTACATAGGAGAAGCGCCCATTTGCTTCTCCACCCCCCTTCCTTCCTCTCTGTCTCTCTCTTCCCCTCCCGCAGCCAAGACTCCATTGGAGCAGAGATGGCCCAGGCGCTGGGGATGGCTCCTTGGCCTCTGCCCCAGGCGGCAGAGCGACGCCCCGGAGGGGCAGAGCATCGCCCCCTGGTGGGCAGAGCGTCGCCCCTGGTGGGCGTGCCGGGTGGATCCCGGTCGGGCGCATGCGGGAGTCTGTCTGACTGTCTCTCCCCGTTTCCAGCTTCAGAAAAATACAAAAACAAAACAAAACAAAACAAAAAAAACAAATGAAATTGAAACAGTTATCTAAAAATTACAGCCAACAAAAGTCCTGGACTGGATGGCTTCACAGGTGAATTTTACCAAATATTTAAAAAACACCTATCCTTCTCAAGCTTTTTCAAAAAATTCAAGAGGACTGAAGACTTCCAAGCTCCTCTTATAAAGCAAGAATAATCCTCATTCCAAAACCAGTTAAAGACACTACAAAGAAAGAAAACTACAGGCCAATATCCCTAATGAACTTAGATGCTAAAATTCCAATAAAATATTAGCACACTGGATCCAGCAATACATGAAAAACATGATCAAGTTGGATTCATTCTGGGGAGACAAGGCTGGTACAATATTTGTAAGTCAATAAAAGTGATTCATCACGTAAACAAAAGGAAGGATAAAAATCATATGATAATATCAATAGATGCAGAAAAAGCATTTGATAAAATCCAGCACACAGCCTGACCAGGTAGTGGTGCAGTGGATAAAGAGTCAGAATGGGATATGGAGGACCCAGGTTCGAGATCCCGAGGTTGCCAGCTTGAGCACAGGTTCATGTGGTTTGAGCAAGGCTCACCAGCTTGAGCCCAAGGTCACTTGCTTGAGCAAGGGGTCACTCGGTCTGCTCTAGCCCCCTGGTCAAGGCACATATGAGAAATCAATCAATGAACAACTAAGGAACCACAACAAAGAATTAATGTTTCTCATATCCCTCCCTTCCTATCTGTCTGTCCCTATCTGTTCCTCTCTCTGTCTCTGCCCCCCCCAAAATCCAGCACATATTTATGATCAAAACTCTCAGCAAAGTGGTAATACAAGGAACATAAATCAACATAATAAAGGCCATCTATGATAAACCCACAGCCAACATCATACTCAATGGGAAAAAATTAAAAGCAATTTCCTTAAGATCAGGAACAAAGCAGGAGTGTCCCCTTTCACCACTCCTATTTAACATAGTTCTGGAAGTTCTAGCCACAGCAATCAGACAAGAAAAAGAAATAAAAGGCATCCAAATTGAAAAAAAGTAAAATTATTGTTATTTGTTGATGAGATGATATTGTACATAGAAACCCTAAAGTCTCAGTCAAAAAATTACTAGACCTGATAAATGAATTCAGAATGGTGGCAAGATATAAAATTAATATTAAAAAATCAGTAGCATTTTTATACACCAAGAATAAACTATCTGACAGAGAAATTAAGGAAACAATCCCCTTTACAATTGCAACAACAACAAAAATAAAGTACCTAGGAGTAAACTTAACCAACAAGGTAAAACATTTGTACTCAGAAAATTATAAAACATTTAAAAGAGTAATCAAGGAAGATACAAACAAGTGGAAGCATATACCACTTGAGCAAGGGGTCACTTTGTATAAACAGGGATGTTGGATAGGAAGAATAAACATTTTTAAAATGTCTATATTACCCAAAGCAGTCTATAAATTCTATGTAATTCCCACTCAAATACCAATGGCATACTTCAAAGATATAGAACAAAGATTTCAAAAATTTATATGGGACCAAAAAATAACACAAATAGCTTTAGCAATCTTGAAAATTAAGAATAAAGTGGGAGGTATCATACTTCCTGATATCAAATTATACTACAAGGCCACTGTACTCAAAACAGCTTGGTTCTGGCATAAGAACAGGCATACAGATCAAAGGAACAGAACAGAGAACCCAGAAATAAATCTATGCCTTTATGGTCAATTGATATTTGACAAAGGAGGTAAGAACATACAATGGAGTAAAGACAGTCTCTTTAATAAATGGTGTTGAGAAATTGGACAGGTACTTGCAAAATTGAAATTAGACCACTAATTTACACCATTCACAAATATAAACTCAAAGTGGGTAAAAGACTTAAATGTAAGTTGTGAAACCATAAACATCTTGGAAGAAAACATAGTAAACTCTCCGTTATCTCTCATAACAATATTTTTGCCGATTTATCTCCATGGGCAAGTTAAATAAAGGACAGAATGAACAAATGAGACTGTATCAAACTAAAAAACTTTCACTCAAAAAAAGACACCGTGAATAAAACAAAAAGATAACCCACACAATGGGAGAACATATTCACCAATATGACTGATAAGGGGTTAATAATTAAAATTTATAAAGAACTTCTAAAACTCAACACCAGGAAGGTAAACAATCCAACTAAAAAATGGACAAAAGAACTGAATAGACACTTCTCCAAAGAGGACATACAGATGGCCAATAGAAATATGAAAAAATATTCAATGTCACTAATCATCAGAGAAATGCAAATTAAAACTACAATGAAATACCACCTCCCACCTGTCAGAATATTGCTCATTAAGATATCAACACACAATAAGTACTGACAAGGGTGTGGAGAAAAGGGAACCCTCCTGCACTGCTGGTGGGAATGCAGACTTGTGCATCTGCTGTTGAAATAATGTGGCATTTCCTCAAAATATTAAAAATGGAACTGCTTTTGACCCAGCTATCCCACATTTAGGGATATATCCTAAGAATACCAAATCACTGATTTAAAAGAAGATATGTACCCCCCATGTTTACTGTAGCATTGTTAACAATAGCCAAAATTTGGAAACAGCCTAATTGTCCATCAGTGGATGAGTGGATTAAAAAGCTGTGGTATAGGCCCTGGCTGGCTTAGTGGTACAGCATTGGCCCAGTGTGGGTAAGTCCTGAGTTCAATTTTTGGCCTAGGCACACAGGAGGAGTGCTTGTCTGCTTCTCCACCCTTCCCCCTCTCCTTTCTCTCTGTCTCTCTCTTCCCCTCCAGCAGCCAAAGCTACATTGAAGCACAGTTGGCCCAGGTGCTGAGGATGGCTTTATCATTATGGCCTCCACCTCAGGTGCTATAATGGCTCCAGTTGTAAAAGAGCAACGGCCCAAATGGGCAGAGCATCATCCCCTAGTGGTTCTCAAAGGTTTTGAAGTCGGGGAACATTTAAAGTCCTACAAATAATTGTAGGCACACTATATACAAATTTCTGAGAAATATGTTATAATAATTAAGTCAAATATAAAGAAAAATATATAAAGCCCAAGCATGCTTTTATGGTAATTAAACAAAATAAATACAACAAAATTAAATTTATTCTGACATTAAGAAACATTTTTATGTTATATTTTTTGAATTATGCTTTTTAGAATTCATAAAAAAGAGGGGTTAAAAAATAAAAAAAAACAAAAAAGTTATCTTTATATAGATAGATAGATACATTTTTAGTAAGACTTAATAAATTCGACAGGTCCTGGCACGAATGTGTTAAGTTTTTTTATTCTTGTGTTTATGAGAAACATGAGCCTGATGTGTCCTAGCAATTTCTTCAATGTTTGGGCATATATTTGAAAGGCAAACTCTCATTTCCTCATCAATACATTGAAGAATTCCTCTCTTTTTACTCTTAATTGTGTTGAAGGTAGAAAATCCTAATTCACATAAATTGGATGTTGAAAATTGTAGTAAAATGTTCAAAGCTTTCTTAGATATTGCCACATATTCTTCTTTTATAGAAATCCAAAAGGCTTCAAGAGACAATTCTTATGTTTAATCATCAATCCACGATAAGTACATATAGCTGCCAGTTCTTCTTCTTCTGTTAACGTTAAACCAAAATCACTTGAAGCTTCCATGAATGGGTTTCTAATTCAATCATATTGTTCATTGTTAAGTGATGGAAAATGCTATAAATTAAATTCTGCCTGTCAGCCTTCAAGTCCTATTTTATTTACACTTAACTTTTTCTCACTTCCAGAATCAAATTTTTCAATATCACGCTTTTTTTTGAGAAATCTATCCATTTTATTTGGGTGTATTTACCTAAAAATAATATAATGATGTGTTAATAATAAATATAATAAAGATGTGTTAACAAAAAGAGCAGTATTTCTGTAATGAAATGGTATAATAGAGTAACTATATTTATTTTTATATCTGGGCACATGCTGTGAACCAGCGCAGCTAGTAATTCTAGGTCCCGAGCGAGAACAGTGCAGAATTAAGAAAATACGTGGAATTAAGAAAATACGGGGTCGGGAGGGCCCTGTAATTGCTGCTGGCAAGAACAAAGCTCGCCAAAAAAACTGCATCTTGCTTTATTTATAGAGCAAAGTGAGGCCATTAGCAAATCAATGATCTCTGATCATGTTTCCAAGGCAACCCAAGTATTTTACCAAGTGCAGAAAACCCCCATCATACATATCATCTTAACTTCACATCAAACAAAAGATAGAAGAAACTTGCCTCCAGTCTTTCCAGGGAACATGGGGGGTAGTGTAAACAATCCAGCACCACAGCTTAACAGCCTTTTGCAAGCTAATCAGGTAAATGAGGTGTTGGGTTGGGCAGACTGTCAGCTTACAGCCAATTTCCCATACCTCTGTCCCCCCAAAATCTAAATTCCAATAACCCTGTTGGTTTTTTGGTCCCCAAAAGGCACATATTTCTCTGGAATACCATAGGGCACATCTGGAAATCTTCTCGGGTGCACCAGTGTGCCCTGGCACACACTTTGATTACCAGTGCCCTAGTGTGCATTCCGAGTGGATCCCAGTTGGGCACATGCTGGTGTCTGTCTCTCTGCCTCCCCGCTTTTCACTTCAGGAAAAAACCAAAAGTCGGTGGTACATATACCCAATGGAATGAAAAAGAAGGAAATCTTATCTTTTGCGACAGCATGGATGGACCTGGAGATTATTATGCTAAGTGAAATAAACCAGGCAGAGAAAGACAAGTATCATATGATCTCACTTATATGTGGAATCTAATGAACAAAGTGAACTGAGCAACAGAATAGAGGCAGAAGTGGGGTCACAGGAATCAGAGGGGCAGCTTTCAGAGGGAAGTGGGGTACCAGGATGACACTGAGGGGTTGGATGGGATCAGAGAAAGTGAAAGGATTAGTGAAATTATATATTCCTAACACAGAGATATAGATAACAGGACAGCAAATCCCAGAGGGAAGGGGGGAAGGAGTTGGGAGGGCAAAGGGGATATAAACAGGGATATGGGAGTGGCGGCTGAGGGTGTTATATTCAGTGGGACACGTGAATCCATATAAACAATAAATTAAAATTAATAAAAATTAAAAAATAATAAGAATAAAATCCCAAACTTTTCACAGTTCTTGACATCCTCATGCTTCCATGTGTATACATTGGGAAACTAATGCTTCTGCTTCAATCTAGATAATATGGGGGTTGGATATCTACAGAGTTGTAAAACCCTCACTTATCAGCCTTCTTTTCCTGAACCAGGTATATGCATGTATTTAATTTTCTCTGAATATCCATTCCTTGAATGTTTTGTAGTGTCAGCTGTTTTCATCAGGTCACTCCAGGTGAAGCCTGAACAGCCCAGCTAGATTCATCCCATTGTCCCTCTCACCAGAGGTGGATTAAGGTCTGTTGAGGCCCTGGATGCAGAAGAAAATATTGGGCCCCTTACATTAGAAAAAAGTGTAAAGTTGGAGCTTTGCGTGGCCCTTCAGAAGTCAGGGCCCAGGGTGTGCGCCTAGTGTTAAATCCGCTTCTGCCACAGCAGCTGCCTGGGAGACCACAGCGCTCATGAGTGTTCACCACACTCTTACATCTTCTTACAGAGCCTCACCCACGGTGCTCGGCTGCGAAGCTGGTTATTCTCTTCATTAACGTTGCACAATCTGTCTCTCTGTCACCTCAATTTACAGAGTTCAGCTCCTACTCTGATTTATCAAGCTTAAGCTATATTTAACCTTTTTTTCACTGGACAAGTCTCTCTCCTGCTATCTTCAGAAAGGCTCACTGGATTCTTGTCCCAGTTAGATTTCTGTTGTTTGGAAGGACACTAACTGGGCTTCTGTAGGCTGCCATTTAATTCTTCCAGTTGACACCACATTACTGCTGTCTTCCTGATCAGTTAACATTCACTCATATCTTATTTCCTTATGAGGTTGTCACAGGAACAAAGAACACTATTACAATTCACATGATAGCTAGTGTAAAACTGTACCAATGGAAAGTAGTTGATGTTTCCCTCCAATCCATGATCCCTATTTTGTTGATTCCTTTTTTTTCTACACGTTTTCCTAATAGCAATGTTCTAGATTATTTTTAAGGTGCATTGCTGGTTACTGAGGATCTTTTCCATATATTTTTTCTGTCCCCACTATAATTCTACTCTTAAATTTCCCACTATGCAAAAAAGTAACAATATCAGGATGATGACTTAGTTTCCCCTCAATAAAGTGAGCAATTAATCTAACTATACTTCATATGAACTGAAATTTTATTTAGTGAGACAAGAAGGGGAAGAGAGAGAAAAACATTGATTTGTTGTTCCACTTATTTATGCATTCCTTGTTGACTCTTGAATGTGCCCTGACTGAGAATCAAACCCACAACCTTGGCATACCAGGATGACACTGTAATGAACTGAGCTACTTTACCAGGTCAGTGTTGAACATTTTTTAGGCTGAGTCAGATAAGAATAATTCTTTTCTTTAACAGACTTTTGCAATACAAGGTAAAGATTTAATGTAATTCCTGAGTTTTAGACATGAGTTATACCCAGTTAAAGAAATATGTATTTATAAACTCATAAATTATATCAGACTTCTAGAAAAGATACTACCCTTCCTCTTGCCTACCACCTCAGTAGCATTTCGCATATGTTTATTACACATCCGCATACACGTAAAATTCTCTCTTCAGGAAGTCAGCTTAATTAGCTGGTGGGCTTAAGAGACCTGGCTGCAGTACATGGCAGGGTCCAGGCAAGTGGATTTGGAGTTGAGCTCTAGAGCCTGCAGTCAGTGTGCTGGACTAATTTATACCCAAGGGTAAAAATTAAGTCTAGTTCTTGGTGGCTGGCCAGACCATTGTACAGGGTTAATTCTGTTCATGAAGATTGCAAAGTTGAAATATGCTTAATGTGTTCTTCCTCTTCATGCTATGCAGTATGGAGATTGCCTTCGAGGCCTCTCACCTGCACATTTGTATCAGCTGAGCTTATGTTACCTTTTAGCAAAAAGTATAATCATGAAAACAAGTATAAATGACTATTGCATTTGAGCTCCAAATTAAAAGACGCTTATTTCTCCACTCAATTACATGTCAACATGCTATATATCTTGTCTCTCTGTGAGTCTCATCTTTAACTAAAATCACCAGCAGTTAGCTTTTACTATAACCTCACAGTACACTGGATCCCATGACAACATACTGAATCTCCAAGTAGTCAAGCATCAGCCTGAGAGAAGGGTGGAAGAATTTTCTTCTCTTGTGATTCTCTTAGCCTTTCTTTCTTTTTTCTTTTTGTAATGTGAGAGGCAGGGAGGCAGAGAGACAGACTCCTGCATGCACCCTGACAGAGAGATGCACTTAGCAAGCCCACCATGGGGTGATGCTCTGCCCATCTGGGGCCATCAGTTGCTCACAACCAAGCCATTTCAGTGCCTGAGGTGGAGGCCATGGAGCCATCCTCAGCAAGCCATGGGTGCAGGAAGGGAGAGAGAGAGGGAGTGGAGGGCTGAAGAAGCATATGGTCACTTCTGCTATGTGCACTGACTGGGAATCTAACCTGAGACTTCCACACGCCGGGCCAATGCTCTACCACTGAGCCAACCGGCCAAGACCTCTCCTAGCCTTTCTTATGTCCAAGTTTCTGGGGTCCAACATCTCCTACAATATTCATATGTCTTCATGTACACTTGAGTCATGGGAGAACCCTAAAAGAAAGTTCTCTGGGTACCCAAAGAGATACAGTAAAGTCAGGCTCTGTAATCTGAATTGTGAAGAGGCAAAGTCACATACACCAACATGATGCCATGATGTACCTATTATGTGGGGACACCACAGCAGCAGCACTGTGATTACTTACCTGACTCTTTTGCTGGTAATTTAACTGGTTGTCAGAGGCAGATTTAATGGCAGGCGCACCAGGCGTGTACCCTGGGCCCCGATTTCTGAAGGGCCCACAAAACTCCAACTTTACACTTTTTGTCTAATGACACCAAGTTTGGTTTCATATTTGCAATTTTAATATTAATAGCACATAATATTTTTATTTATTTAAAAATATGGTTAACATGTGTTTTTATTTTCCTTGTCTCTCTCTTTTTTTAAGGGGCCCAATATTTTCTTCTGCGCCTAAAGCCTCAACCGACCTTAATTTGCCTCTGTTGGTTGTAACTTCTTGTCTTGCAACTCTAGACATCTATGATGACTGCTGAGACAAACAAGAAAGCAGATAACAAAAACACCATCCCTGAGCTATACCCAGCCCATATATCACAAATTGGTTATAACAATAACAACAAAAACAAATTTGCATATCTGAGTGGAACAAAGTATTAATAATAACAAAGAATTAGCTGATTTCTCCATCAGGGGACAAGATACCCACTAAAAATATTCCTATTAATGGGTTTAACTCATTTGGAAGAAAAATGTAAGGGCATCTCCATGGTAATTTTGATTGCTATCTATGATATGTTCTTATAAATTGTTTTCAGGAACAGGAAATAATTAATGAGTAGTATTAAGTCAATAGATATGCTGTGAATAAGAATGAAAAATTTTGACTAGTTGTGAGAAAATGTATCATTATGTGGAAGATCATATACTCCCAAGGGTTGTAGAGTGAGGGCTTCATTTTCCACCACTGGAAATATTGAGAAATAGCTGCTAAGATAAATGCCATGCCACAGGAATTAGATCTGGCCTAGATTATACAGTCAATAAATATTTGTTGGATAAATCTAGAATGAGGAAACACACAGATGTCATCAATTATGGACATAAATTACAATTACTGGTCTCTGGGACTAACTTCCACATCAAACTTTTTTCTTTGCACTCAGGATTCCCATTGAGAAGGGACACCAGGACTGCCTCCCAGCTGAGCTTTTGCACAATGCAGAAAAGAGGCAGTTCCAAAGAATTTTTTGAAAATTGTATCATCACAAGGTGGTACTGATGGTGGGTCTTATCTGCCTTCATTTTAGTTGGAGAAAAAGGAATTTGTGACCAAACATTGACTCTCATCATGCCAGGAAGGTGAATCTTGGCAAACCTTAGGCATCAACTTTTTTTAGCTTTGAATTCTACTGAAATCATATGTCAGCTTGCACTAAGTGCCATAAGTCGTAACCGTGTGTCTGTGGCATTCCTCTGTTATATGAACCCATTCTAGGATGTAATCAGTGGCTGTCTTATAAGTAATAACTAAATATACTGCATAGCCTGAGCCATTTTAGTCAAGTCAAAATTAGGAAGCAAATAAGCAAATGTGAATAAGCTGTATTATGAGATGACACCTTGCTACGTACAACTGTTATTTATTCATGGTGGGTTGGCATAGTGATTCGGGTACACTTCCTAATCTCTTCTTCCAATAAGCAGTTTACTTACAAGGTGATTGGCTTGATTTAAGGGTATTTTCTGTGGTCATAATATGTACCTGGTCTGTGCCATATTTGCTCTCATTATCTTTTCTTCCTTAGGACAACGTCTAAACCAACCAAAATCTTGGGCCAACAGAACCAATTGCAACTAGGTAATAAATACCCCAGTAAACTGTGTACTCCCAATTCACAGTGGCTGAAGATAGAGAACTTGGAGAAATAATTGTTGCAGTTAATTCTATAATTTGATTTAAGTTTCAAGAGTCATCTTTTTCATCAGCTGAATCAAAAGCTAAAGTATTATTAAGCAGAGAGATGGCTCCCTCTGGTTCTCTGGCCCATTGGAAAAGGGTCTATGAGCCACAAACTGGGAGAGCTGGGATCACGTGTTGGTAAAGCAAAAAACTTGCATTTGAGAATTATTCAGGGTTGACTTTTCATTTGAAGAACATAGAGCAGAAATGCTCCATATCCTTCTTAAGAAGGGTACAGTGTTCAGGGGGTATTGCCTTCTCTTCCTCAGTAGGATCTCGGGTTCTGAGGCAGCTTGCAGCTCTCACCTCCTGAAGAAGCGGACTGGCTGGAGCCTGCTGAGGCTGCCATGCAGCAATTGCAGCGGCCGGAGCCAGATTTTCTACTTGTCAGGAGAAATCTTAACTTTTTGATCATGTCAGCTAAGTTTTAAAGGCTAGCAAGTAATTCAAAAACATTTTGAATGTTCTCTGGGCCAAATAAAACAGAGTGCTGAATGGATGCAGCCACGGGCCACGAGCTTGCAACCTCCGCCTTAACACGTCCTTGTGATTTCTGCTGACGTCCACGTTTCACATTTATTGCTATAGTATTGCTTTTAGTGTGAATAAAATGAAATCTATTGTTCTCATGGTAGCCTTAGCATTTTCAATAATGAGTAGAGATGATTTGTATTTAAATACTGTTAGCTAATATGAAATTCTATGAGTTGAAAATATATAAAATTACTACTTTTTTAGAAAAAGCAAGCTATTCTGTTTCAATATGACCCAGCATAAAATCAGTCTTAGAAGCATTTCTGATTCAATAGTCAGAAACTCGATCTGTAAGCACTTTCCCTTTAATTTTAAAACCTGTGTACTTCTAAAGGAAACACAATATAACCATTTCTGGTCCATTTATATTCAATCATTAAAATTTTTTATAAAAAAAATGTTTTATGTAACCCTTTTGATGTCTAAGATGCTTTTGGAAGTCATTCAAAAAATGTTTTAATCCTTTTCCTCCCTGTAGTCACATTTTTTACCAAAATAACAAGTTCATATACCAGAAGATTGAGTCTACTTCTAAACTAGAACCCCAAAGCTGCATGTTCTGTAAATCCTACACAGAAAAAAATAAGTAATTCTTTCCTTAATTACCATTGTCTCTATTTATTTTACCCCATAAAATGATGAAATAAAAAACTCATCAAGTAAAGAGTTCCCATTTACAACTGCTAGACATAGAATCTATCTATTTTAAATATGACTTTGAAATAAGGTCAAACCCTTAGATTCTTTTTTTTTTTTTATAAATTTTTATTAATGTTAATGGGATGACATTAATAATTCAGGGTACATATATTCAAAGAAAAACATGTCTAGGTTATCTTGTCATTAAATTATGTTGCATACCCCTTGCCCAGAGTCAGATTGTCCTCCATCACCCTCTATCTAGTTTTCTCTGTGCCCCTCCCCCTCCCCCTAAATCTCTCCCTCCCTCCCTCCTGCGTCCTCCCTCCCCCCACCCCTGGTAACTACCACACTCTTGTCCATGTCTCTTAGTCTCGTTTTTATGTTCCACCAATGTATGGAATCGTGTAGTTCTTGTTTTTTTCTGATTTACTTATTTCACTCCGTATAATGTTATCAAGATCCCACCATTTTGCTATAAATGATCTAATGTCATCATTTCTTATGGCTGAGTAGTATTCCATAGTGTATATGTGCCACATCTTCTTTATCCAGTCCTCTACTGAAGGGCTTTTTGGTTGTTTCCATGTCTTGGCCACTGTGAACAATGCTGCTATGAACATGGGGCTACATGTGTCTTTACGTATCAATGATTCTGAGGTTTTGGGGTATATACCCAGTAGAGGGATTGCTGGGTCATAAGGCAGTTCTATTTGCAGTTTTTTGAGGAACCACCATACTTTCCTCCATAGTGGTTGTACTACTTTACATTCCCACCAACAGTGTATGAGGGTTCCTTTTTCTCCACAGCCTCTCCAACATTTGTTATTACCCGACTTGTTGATAATAGCTAATATAACAGGGGTGAGGTGGTATCTCATTGTAGTTTTGATTTGCATTTCTCTAATAACTAATGAAGCTGAGCATCTTTTCATATATCTGTTGGCCATTTGTATTTCCTCCTGGGAGAAGTGTCTGTTCATGTCCTCTTCCCATTTTTTTATTGGATTGTTTGTTTGTTTGTTGTTGAGTTTTATGAGTTCTTTGTAAATTTTGGATATTAGGCCCTTATCTGAGCTGTCGTTTGAAAATATCAGTTCCCATTTAGTTGGCTGTCTGTTTATTTTGATATCAGTTTCTCTTGCTGAGCAAAAACTTTTAATTCTGATGTAGTCCCATTCATTTATCTTTGCCTTCACTTCTCTTGCCATTGGAGTCAAGTTCATAAAATGTTCTTTAAAACCCAGATCCATGAGTTTAGTACCTATGTCTTCTTCTATGTACTTTATTGTTTCAGATCTTATATTTAGGTCTTTGATCCATTTTGAATTAATTTTAGTACATGGGGACAGGCTGTAGTCGAGTTTCATTCTTTTGCATGTGGCTTTCCAGTTTTCCCAACACCATTTGTTGAAGAGGCTTTCTTTTCTCCATTTTGTGTTGTTGGCCCCTTTATCAAAGATTATTTGACCATATATATGTGGTTTTATTTCTGGGCTTTCTATTCTGTTCCATTGAGCTGAGTGTCTATTTTTCTGCCAATACCATGCAGTTTTGATTATTATGGCCCTATAATATAGTTTAAAGTCAGGTATTGTAATGCCCCCAGCTTCATTCTTTTTCCTTAGGATTGCTTTGGCTATTCGGGGTTTTTTATAGTTCCATATAAATCTGATGATTTTTTGTTCCATTTCTTTAAAAAATGTCATAGGAATTTTGATGGGAATTGCATTAAATTTATATATTACTTTGGGTAATATGGCCATTTTAATTATATTTATTCTTCCTATCCAAGAACAAGGAATATTTTTCCATCTCATTGTGTCTTTTTCTATTTCTCTTAGCAATGCCTTATAGTTTTCTTTATATAGGTCCTTTACATTCTTTGTTATGTTTATTCCTAGGTATTTTATTTTTTTTGTTGCAAACGTGAAGGGGATTATTTTTTTGAGTTCGTTTTCTAATATTTCATTGTTGGCATATAGAAATGCTATGGACTTCTGTATGTTAATTTTGTATCCTGTGACCTTACTGTATTGGTTTATTGTTTCTAGTAATCTTTTTGTGGAGTCCTTTGGGTTTTCTATGTATAGGATCATATCATCAGCAAAAAGTGATACCTTTACTTCTTCTTTTCCGATATGGATGCCTTTTATTTCTTTGTCTTGTCTGATTGCTCTGGCCAGCACTTCTAGCACCACGTTAAATAAGAGTGGAGAGAGTGGACAACCCTGTCGTGTTCCTGATTTAAGGTGGAAAGTTCTCAGTTTTATGCCATTTAATATGATGTTGGCTGATGGTTTATCATATATGGCCTTTATTATGTTGAGATATTTTCCTTCTATACCCATTTTGTTGAGAGTCTTAAACATAAAATTGTGTTGTATTTTATCAAAAGCCTTTTCTGCATCTATTGATAAGATCATGTGGTTTTTGTTCTTTGTTTTGTTGATATGATGTATTACGTTAACTGTTTTACGTATGTTGAACCATCCTTGAGATTCTGGGATGAATCCCACTTGATCATGATGTATTATTTTTTTAATATGTTGTTGTATTCGATTTGCCAGTATTTTGTTTAGTATTTTAGCATCTGTATTCATTAGAGATCAGCATATAGTTGGATTTTCTTTTTTAATCCATTCTGCTACTCTGTGTCTTTTTATTGGTAAGTTTAATCCATTTACATTTAGTGTAATTATTGACACTTGTGGGTTCCCTATTGCCATTTTATAAATTGCTTTCTGTTAGTTTTGTATCTTGTTTGATTCTTCTCTTTTGTTTTTCTATCATTTGTTTTTGTTTGTTTGTATTCCATACTTCTTTCCTCTGTTGTTACCTTTTTTAAGTCAAGTGTTTTTGTGGTGGTTTTTTCAAGGGTGGTTACCATTAAGTAATGAAAAGGGTACCTACCATATTCATTGTAGTACCCTTTCTTATGAATATTTCTGCGCTTCATCGTACTTTGCTACTGTTAATCTTCATCTTTTCTCCCCCCTTTTTTTTTCTTTTGTTGTCACAGTTTAAGTTTGGTTTTATTGTTTTCTTCGTGGAGCTGTTACTTGTGGTTATGTTTTCTTTTGTTCTTTGAATCTGGTTGGAAAACCCCCTTTAGTATTTCCTGGAGTGGGGGCTTTCTGATGATAAATTCTCTCATCTTTTCTGTATTTGTGAATATTTTTATATTTCCTTCGTACTTGAAGGATAGCTTTGATGGGTATAGTATTCTTGGCTGAAAGTTCCTCTCTTTCAGGGCTTTAAATATTGGGGTCCACTCTCTTCTAGCTTGTAGAGTTTCTGCTGAGAAATCTGATGATAATCTAATAGGCCTTCCTTTATATGTTGTATTCTTCTTTTCCCTGGCTGCCTTGAGAATTTTTTCTTTGTCATTGGTTTGTGTCATCTTCATTATGATGTGCCTTGGAGTGGGTTTGTTGGGGTTAAGAAAACTCGGTGTTCTGTTTGCTTCTTGAATTTGAGGCTTTAATTCTTTCCACAGGCTTGGGAAGTTCTCATCTATTATTTGTTTGAGTATATTCTCCATTCTATTTTCTTTCTCTTCTCCCTCTGATATACCTATTATTCTTATGTTATTCTTTCTGATGGAGTCAGACAATTCCTGTAGGGCTTTCTCGTTTTTTATTATTTTTGAGTCTCTTTCTTCTTCTCTCTGTTGTGCCTCAAGTTGCTTGTCTTCTATTTCACTGATCCTGACTTCTATCTGGGCTGTTCTATTAGCTAAGCTTGCTACCTCGTTTTTCATCTCTTGAATTGAGTTTTTCATTTCTGTTTGATTTGTTTTTATAGTTTCAATTTCCTTGGTAATATATTCTTTGTGATCATTGAGTTGTTTTCTGATTTCCCTAAATTGCCTTTCTGTGTTTTCTTGTATATCTCTGAGTATTTTTAAGATTTCTATTTTAAATTCTCTGTCATTTGGCTCCAAGGCTTCCATTATGTTAAATCTTTTCTCCATAGATTTTTCCACATCAATTTGTGTTACCTCTCTGTCTTTTGTATCCATAATGTTCGATTTCCTTTTTCTTATTGGCATCTGAAGGTGGTCTTGAGGATAGTGTTAATTAGAATTAATAAAAAATAAAAAGAAAAAAAAAAAAAAAAAAAAGAAAAAAAAAAAAGGAAAACACTCCACAAAATAAAAGCAATAATTTATTATTTCCCCCTTTTTTCTTTCTTCTCTTCCCCTCCTCTCACCTCCTTAGGGAAATATCGTGATGACCTGTGAATTATATTATGCTAAATGGAACAAAAACTGCCTATCATGGAGGGCCTGATTTGGGGTGAAGAGTTCAGGGGGCAAAAAAGGGATTAGGGACCTACTAAATGCAAAAAAAAAAACAAAAACAAAAACAAAAAAAAAAAAAAGAGAAAATCTTAGACAAGCTTAAAATGATTTGCTTGTAAGTGATGGTCGACTAAGAGATTTAATGAGAGGGATGAGAGGGAAACAGAAAAAAGGAGAGAAAAACTATAATTAAAGAAGAAAAAAAATAAAAATAAAAATAATAAGTAAAAATCTGTTGTATTAAGTGGAGCGAAAAACCCTTAGATTCTTAAAACAACATGACCTTGGTCATGCAGCTCAAAGCTACTGCTTGCGATTCCTTTGAATGCACACATAACATGGGCTGAAAAGATGTGTCATATGGGAAAGGAGTATGTATTTATAAGATGATTCTTTATGCAGAAAGGACATACATTGCTTTGCATTCACATTCAAGAAGACAGAATAGATCTTCTGTGAGAGATGGAGCTATCCCCACATTACTAAGACCTGTCACTTAAAATACAATTTTGATTAATATCATTTGCAAATAGAACACTGACTCAGTTCCTTTCCTTCCAACAGGAAATGCAGATCTCTAGAGATACAGGCAGAGAACATATGTAAACTCTTGGGAATGGACAATGATGAAATGACCTAAAACATGATTATTCCTTGCTACTTCCTGAAATCTGTTCCTTAAATCCCCAAACTAACAGTTTTCTGAATTTATGGTTCACAAAAGTGTTCAAGGGTTTTCAGACCACTTGCCCAGCTCCACAGAAAGTGCGGAAGGGAGGGATTTCAAAGATGTTCAAAAGTGGGTCAGCCAAAGTTCATTCTTTGAGATCTTCCAGATATTTACTAGGAGTTCATAGGAGGGGATGTTCATTCTGTAGACATAGGATGGATTTTCCCAAGCATAATGTGCAGGTACTTGAAAGTCTATGGCTAGACTGAGATAAGCTTGTCTGCTCATGATAGGATTGTTCAAATGTAGCATGTTTAGTGGACCCAGAGGCCACCAAGCAAAAGAAGAAGGGAAGTGAGAGGCATGCCGGGAAGTTTTAAATCGAAGGTAATTTCCCAGGCTAGAGAGGCAACAATCTGGAGAGCCATTTCCTCCGGAAGGAGGGCCTCCTGACCAGTGTAAAGCCAGCACTATGAGAGAGGAGCTACTCAGAGCTCTGCACTGAGGAGAGCAGTCACTGCAGGGGGTCTTGTGAAGTAAGCATGGGCTCCTTCCTGTGATTGTACTTGCTTCCTTTGGCATTAATGGGGCTGGTCTGCTTACAGACTTAGACAAAAGTTAGCAAACATTTGTTTGCTATTATATGTGTAAAGCACTGTGTTGGGCACCAGGGCTCTCCAGGGAACCTGACTGGTGTTTTCTTCTTTCTCTCTCCCACCACTTACCCTGGTACATTTATGTCTCTCCATATGCAGCAAAAAAGGACAAATGTGGCCTCATCTTTCATAGGTTCTCTTATTTGTGGACTTTCTCCCAGTCAGTTAGAATTAATTTCTTAGAGAAGAATTAAAATTGTTATAAGAGAAAAAAAGAAGACAAAAAGATTTGATGTTTATCTTTTAAATTTCCCAGATAGGTTCTTTCTTCCATTTTATTAAGTTGAAGAATAAATAATATGTGTACAGTAAGTACACTCATCTCAAGTATGTGATTCAGCGGATTTTTACAAATGTATATATGTATGTAACCACCACCCAGAGCGAAACATCAGCTCCCACACACTCCAGGTGCTCCCTTGGCCCCTTCCCAGTCAACACCTTCCCTGGCTCTCAGAAAGTAACTTCTTACACCATAGACTTGTTTGTGTGTTCCTGAATTTCATGTAAATGCAACCTTCAAGTATATACCTTCCAGTATATACCCTTTTATGTTGGCTTCTTTCACTCAATATAACATCTTTGAAATTTATCTGTGTTGTTTGGTAGAACAGTAGCTTATTCTTTTTTACTGTTGTATAGTTGGTGAGTGTGTGTGTGTGTGTGTGTGTGTGTGTGTGTGTGTACATACAGCTAGTGCTCAACTTACAACTATGATTGGTTCTGACAGACCGGTTGTAACAGGATTTGGTCGTAAGTTGAGTAGGCTATATGTACAGTACTGTGAAATGATGTTATAAAAATCTTTAAGTCATATTTTATCACTTTTTTTGTTATTGTTATATATCATAATTTTCTTTGTTCCTTTTATGCCATTTGTATCATCTCTACACCATTTTGTTTCTTATTTTTATATTTGTCAGGTTTAAGTAAAACACTGCATTACCAGTACAACTGGTTTAATATTTGCAAAGACAATTTCCTCTTGGTAGACATCTTGGGAGGGGTTTGATGAAAAATATCCAAGACACAAAACACGAATTGCTGTACTGAGTCTGGGATAACAGTTGAAATGGTGCACACAAAGATGGTAGTGCTGCTGGAAGCTGGTCTGCATTGTTGTATGCCCAGCTGGGCAACGCTTGCGCTGTCAGACGCGGAGCAGTTGTGGCTAGCGATTGTGGTTGTAAAAGTGAATGGTAGTAAGTTGCATAGGTTGTAAGTTGATCAATATTTGTATATATATTACATTTCTAGGTCTTTTACTTTAAGTCATCAAAATGTTATCTCTAGCTTCTGAATATTATGAATAAAGATCCTGTGAACATTCTTGTGAAAGGTATTGCTGGATGTAAATACTTATTTCTCCTGGGCATATGTCTAGGAAAACAATGTGTATTTAGCTCATGTAGATATAGCCAAGTGGTTTCCAAAGTGATTGCACCATTTTATGCTCCCAGCAACAATGTGTGAGAGTTCCACTTGCTCACAGCCTTGCCAACCATTGGGTCTAAACATCTAAAAAATCTCAGTATTCTGACAGGTGTGCAATAGTATTTCATTGTGGTTTTGATTTGTATTGTCCTCATGACTAATAATGTTGAACACTTTTCCATGTGGTTATTGGCCCTTTGTATATTCTCTTTTATGTAGTGCTTGTTCAATTCTCTCTCTATATTTTTTAACTCAGTAATTTTTCTTTTTCTTATTGATTCACAGGACTTATTTCTATATTGCAGATGTCTGTCTTTTGTCTGATATGTATTGCATGTATCTTCTTCATTCTGTGGCTGACCTTTTCACTCTCTTACTGGTGCCTTTTGAAGAACTTAAGTTCTTAATTTAATGAAGTCCAATTTTGTGGCTTTTTCTTCTGTGATCAGTTTTTCTGTGTCTTGATTTTTAAAAATGGTTACCTGTGCCAAGGTCATGAAGATACTCTTCTATGTTTCTTTTATAATATTTATTAACTTATTTCACACTTAAGGTTATTGCTCATCCTAAATTAGTATTTTATTGCAAGGTATGGGTCAAAGTTAATTTTTTTTCATATAGGAATGTAATTGTTCCAATATGACTTATGAAAAAGATAATCTTTTCCTCATTGAATTGTGTCTCTTTCATAAACCAAGTGACTATAAATTGTGGGTCTGTTTCTAGAAATACTTTTAGATGGAAATATTTGATGTGCAGTTTTTGACTTCCAAAGTAAGCTCTTATAGCCCACACCAAAAACAATTATTTTGAATGCCAACAATTTTTGTCAGAGTCTGGTTTGGTCAAGAGAAGAAAAACCGGGAGGACAGAAAAGAAATTGGGCATTGTGTTAGTTTGAAATGGGAAAAAAGACAGAGAGAGGCCTTGCTAATGTCCTTATTCCTAGAGGCTTACGCTGGACTGGAGGTGGGAAGAGGGAGGAGAGTGGGATGGTGCACAGGCACATGAAGACTGATGGATTGGACCAGAGTCCCTAGCAGGGAAGAAAGAATTGGCTTGAAGAGATATCAGCATAAATTGCACAGGGGTCAGGTGTTTGTTTCCAGATGACCATTCCAAGGGCTGAAGCCCCCTGAGCAGTGACAGTGTGAGTACTTTCCTCTGACTGCTACTCATACATCACCCACATGTTTATCATCTGGCACACACAATAACAACAGAAACCCCAAGATTTTCTGAGACTCAGTTAGACACCCTCCATTATATGGGGCCCAACTATCTTAAAACATCCTTAAATAGCATCTATGAGAAATTTAATGACATTAAGATGCTGACAAAGGGCCCTGGCCCAATAGCTCAGATGGTTATAGCACAGTCCCAACGTGCCGAGATTGCGGGGTCGGCCTCTCCCTTCCTCTCTCCCTAAAAAGCAATAACTAAACATTAAAAAAAAAAAAAAAAGATGGTGACAAAGGAAAAATTTTCAGCTCTTTTAATTGGATAGAACTAGACAACAGTGACACCCATCCCCATTAAATAATATTTAGTCTCCTAGATCTGACGAAAAGCATTATCCTCTCATTAAGCATTTTACAAATCAATCAGTGAGAGAAATACTATGTAGTATTCTTGCTCTTCTAAAGCTTACCCCCTGTATCTGAGCTGGAACCCCAGAAACTACATTTTCCAGATTCCTTGGCCAGCAGAGTCTTATTCAGAGGCAGCCAGTGAAAGATACTGGTCTGCCTGACCAGGCGGTGGCGCAGTGGATAGAGCGTCGGACTGGGATGTGGAGGACCCAGGTTTGAGACCCTGAGCTCACCAGCTTAAGTGCGGGCTCACCTGGTTCGAGCAAAGCTTACCAGCTTGGACCCAAGGTCGCTGGCTTGAGCAAGGGGATACTCGGTCTGCTGAAGGCCCACGGTCAAGGCACATATGAGAAAGCAATCAATGAACAACTAAGGTGTCGCAACGAAAAACTAATGATTGATGCTTCTCATTTCTCTCCATTACTGTCTGTCTGTCTCTATCTATCCCTCTCTCTGACTCTCTCTGTCTCTGTAATAAAAAAAGAAAAAGAAAAAGAAAGAAAGATACTGGTCTGAGATCTCCATGGCAGAAGAGAATCAGCCATCCTACTGCCCCTCTGGAGCTGCAGAAAGACTAGTGGGAAGACAGGGGTGGGGTCTGCAGGGACTGCCCGTGCTTTGCCTGTTTCAGAACTCCTGGAGGCACTCTGTGGTTTCCTAAAAGCATCAAAGCATCTCTGCAACTTTCGCTTCCAGAACCCTTCTAATAGTTTAATGGCACATAGTTCCTTGCATTAAATTTCTTCCTGCTAAAATATTTAGAATCATGTTCAAATTTTTCTGACCAAACCCTGACTGATTTAGGTCACCTTTTAAAAAAACATGTTGTTGTTTTTTTAAAACAGTAATTTAACCCTATATACTATTCAATTTATAACAAATTTGAGACATATGAGGAATACAACTCTCGGGTAAGTGGCTATAAATTAGTTTGTCTCTGAGTTTTTTTGTTGGTGTTTATTTCTTCATCACACCCAATTTCACTTCACTTGTTTCAGTACCATGTCAGAACTCAATACTAATCAAACAGATCAATAAAAATTGAGGCACCTAGCTGTAATAGAAAGTATATAAAACTCGGTGGCAAAAGGCCTTAAATTTAAGTTTTGACTCTACTTACAAACTCTACAATCTTAGACAAGTTATTAAATCTTTCTGAGCATTCTTTATTAGGTATAACAAAAACCTCTGTTTTTTCTGTTTCACAGGATGTAGTGAAATTTTTGAACGTACTGCCTTAAAATTATAAATTGTTTAACAATTGTTAGCTATTGTTAGTAAACACCTCTCAGAAATGATAGAACTTAAATTGTGGTATAGATCACTGTTATGGAGTAAATACCTTTCCAGTAATAAAATTGCAATAGATACACATATAGGTCAAGCATTATTCTAACTTCTTTATGTGTATTAATTCATTTACTTCCCATAATCATCCTATGGGATAAGGACTATTATTATTGCATTTTAATAGGTAAAAAAACTGAGGGACAGAAAGGTTATGTAATTTTCCCAGTTTTCACTTAACTTATAAAACGGTGGAGATAAGACTTAAACTCACATAGCCTACTTACATGGTCTGTGCTCTCAGCCTCTAAGAGAAATTTGAAAGTTGAAATGATAATATTTTTTAAAAAGTTGGGATAGTTCAGCTGCCCCCTAATATGTTCCATTCAACAAGAAGACAAAGAGGCAGTCAGTGTCAGCTGCTCTCAATACTGGTGTGAAAAAGGACCATGGAAACAGGCTGTGAGCAGCAGCAGCTGCAGCCTCCTGCTTAGAGATACCAGCGTGGGAGAAGCAAAGCATGGCCTGGAGAGGACTGGGAAGCACAGAGCATGCCCAGACTTCAACGGAATGTGCTCAGGGCTGGCCAACTATAGCACGGGCCTAAGCCAGTCTGTGAGCAAAACCCCGAGATGGACACTGCAGTAACTGTGCAGGCTGACATCATTTGCATTCTTAGTGTCCATCTGCACATGCCCATGCCAACTGGTAACACTGCGTTACATCCAAGAGAGGTACCACACCCACAAGCCTCTATCCTGGGATGCTGGGAATGTGCACGCAATGGCGTTGGACGGCTGACCTAGTTCTGAAATGGCATCTGGAGCTAGAATCCGCTTACCATCTCAGCCAACAGGGACGGTAGCTTCCTTCCTTCACACCTTCTCTTGCAGCCACCATGTTCCCCTGCTTGTCATTCAACTTTGCTCCTTCCCTCAGTAAAACACCAAGATAAATGGAAACACTTCTGCCTCACTGACAGGAAAGAAGTTTTTTTAAAGTCTTCCAGTTCTTTAAAAATGTTTTCATATAGTAACTAAAATTATGAAATAGAATGATAGACTGAGTGGGCAAGTCTGAAATACAACTAGTTTGGGAAAAAAGTAAGTTAGTGGATTTGGTTTTAGACCTTAGCCTTTCCATAAAGAGGGAAGGGGCGGCTAAGAGTGGCTCTGGGGAACTGCGTATTCTCGTTCAACAGAGATCAGGGCTGGAGATACAGGCTGGAGACACAAATCGGAGCATCATTCATGTGTGGTGATAGGTGAAAACATAAGAGAAGACAAAGCCTAGAGGCACGAGTGTAGTGGGCCAAGGCAAACCATCAAAGCTCAAGTCAAGGTAACTCTTCCCAGCTCCCTCAGCATTCTAGGAAAGCTTTCCCTGCCTGGGGGAAGACAGCGGGCAGAGGAGAGGCTCAAAGACTTCAACATAAATGTTCTATTCTCTCACTAATTATTTTTCTATAATTAGTAGTATAATATATATTATAATATCCATTACAATATTTTGTAATATTATATTCAATGTATTTTCTACAGCTCTCTTGGACTACTCTTTATTTATTTATTTTTTCTTGGACAACTCTTTAAATAAAGATTGGAGAAAGTGAAGCAAACTTGGAATTGAGAGCTTAGAAAAATACATAAAAATAAATTGTATTATTGCATCATTTTACATATTAAATTATTCACTTTCTGGTCTTTGGAACTATTTGAACTAAATAGTAATCTCATGTGAAAGTGTCATTTCTCATCATTTTCAATTTAAAAAAAAATGCCCTTATTATCTTAAAGGAAAATATACAAACTATTATTCCAATACACTTGGGTTTTCTCTGTTTGTGCTCCTAGATTAAGTAGTTGAACTTGTGAAGTGCATGACCTCACGAATGTAGACCAATTGACAAAAATTCTCAAATGAATTTATATATAACAAAAGCCTTGGCTGGCTGAAGTCTGAGGTTATTAAAAATGTATTTGATTGTGGAAGTGCTGGCTCTCACCCCAGTCTTTTTTACCCCCATCTTACCCTGCACCCCCCAAATCTGTTTGGAACCATGGTAACTGTGGGGTGGGGCGAGTCATTGCCCGAAGTGTATTTTACATGAGATTTAAGCGTTTGTGGACATGTTTGGAGGGAGGTGGTAGGAGATGTGTGGGGAGAGGAAAGAAAAAACAGTCTCCTGAAGGGAAAGGTTGCTTTGTGGAATAAAATAAATAAATATGGCCTGGCCAGCCAGAGCAGCAGCAGGGTCTGCCTGCAGTTCAGAGTGTGTGGATATTCACAGAATGTGCACTGTGGCGTCTCGGTAGGAAACCCTCCGATGCCTCCCGCCCTGATGGCATCTGTCCATTCCTTGAAGAGTAGGAGCTGGGTGTGTAAACAGGTGTTGCAATAAACCTCGCAATAATCTGAGGCCTGAGGAACTGTGCTGTGGGACCCACCTCACCTGAAGGTTACGTAGAGGGAGTGGATGTTTTCCTTTCTAACTTACAGGAGACTGTGAAGCTGTCATGGTCTTACAGTGACTGACAGCACTGGTGGTGGCCAGGATGAATTAGCTGAACATTGGCCTGGTAGAGGTCAAAGGCAGAAATGTGACTCTGGGAATCCGGTCTGCAGGTAAGTGTAGCTGCAATAGCACAGGCCAAGGCAGGGTGGCTGAGGTCAGGGCAGTGGAAAACAGGGGCCCTAGAGGCTGACCATGGGTAGCAGAGGCAGGGAGAGGCAATGTCCTTAAACCAATTCACAGAAGGATGCAAGTCACTCTTTGGGAAAGTCCATATACATTGGTGGGAGTTGAATGTGGGGGGGAAGGGGGGCCACGCAAGGTACTTTATGAACAATTGGCAGCTTGGATTTTCTAAGACAAGAGCAATAGTAGTCGTGTCATTTCATGGTTTGCTGAGGGTGTTTGAGATATAAATGAACAGGTGGATCATAAAACAGTTAAAAAGTAGCTGCTTCCATATTACAGCTACACATACAAATATACATCCATATGGGTCAACAAAGTATGGCCTGGTAGAATAGCTATGACTATTTGCAGTTAATTTAAATTACTGAAGTATTAATGGATGGTTTTCAGATAATTGAACACAGTTTGTCCTCAGGCTTTTTAACATTTAAATCCACTCCTTGCCTCTCTCTAATCTTATTTACACTGTCAATTTGCTTAGCAAATATTCTCTAGGTAATGTTAGGTTGGTAAGTGCCCCAATTTACGTAACTGTGGGAACTCAAGCTCTGCTCTAGAGTACATACCAGACACCTGCAGACTAGAAGAACAGGGCCCTCTGGCCTCATGGAGGTCACAGTTTCTTAAAAGAGACAGAATGTTCATCTGAAAGAGACTGGCAAAGCACTTGTTTAAATGAGAACACAGCTTCTGCTAAAATGGGACCATTCTGAGCATCCAAGAGCCTTTAACCAGTAGTTCTCAACCCTGACGAGACATCAGCATCACTGTGGAGTGTTAACATGTCTGCTCCTGTGTCAGGAGCCCTGTGACAGTACTGTTAGGTCAGCTGCAATGTGATAATGCTTCCTTCCGTGAACATGCAGCCTTGGTAACATGCCATTGAGAGCACACGGTACTGCCAGCCTGGACCACTCGATGCACACTAGATCATTTAAACATGGTGGAAGAAGGTGAAGAAATTAAACCCTTACATGTTCTTCACTCTTTAGATCTTACTCATCCTCATGATAATTCTGGCATGCTGGCTCCTTAGTAATATTTCTTCTGTCTATAAAAAGAGGAAGCCTGTGGTGCAGTGGATAGAGCATCAGACTGGGATGCCGAGGACCCAGGTTCAAGACCCCGAGGTCTCCAGCTTGAGCGCAGATTCATCTGGTTTGAGCAAAAGCTCACCAGCTTGGACCCAAGGTCACTGGCTTGAGCAAGGGTTTACTTGGTCTGCTGAAGGCCCACGGACTAGGCACATATGAGAAAGCAATCAATGTACAACTAAGGTGTCGCAATGAGAAACTAATGATTGATGCTTCTCATCTCTCTTCGTTCCTGTCTATCCCTCTCTCTGACTCTCTCTGTCTCTGTAAAAAAATAAAAAAATAAAAAAATAAAAGTAAAAAAATAAAAAGAGGAAGCCTGCCTCTCAGTGCCAAATGGGAAGAAAAGTGTGTAATTGGGTGTCATCTCTGTCAATCATCTTCATTATTGACAATGGGGGATGGCCACTTTGCAGAGAGAAATTGCACTGAGATTGTGTCCACAGAGCATTGGCCTAAATGATGTATTTCTCCAAATACCTCCTTAGAAGAGAGGACTCTCCGGATCTGCTCAAATCTTTGAGATTATTCAGGACAAGGTATTTCGCCAGCAGAAGACTGAGCAATTTTACCAAATGGTGCCTTGAGTAGAAATGTGAGGAAAGAAAGTTGGCTGAAAGTTCCTTCAGCCTGACACCCATTTCTTAGAATTCTGAATCTTTTCACTTTGCTGCCTAATAAGAATTTGTTAGTTAATTTGGAGTCTGGCAACGATCCGGGAATGTCCCCTGATCTTTGGCTAAAGCTGCCTTTAAAAAGGGTCCTATCCTTAATCCAGCAAATCTGGAATGATTCACTCCCCTAAGATATGAATGTGCTGTTAAAAGAATCAACAAAGGGGCACACCGTGTTTTAGATCTAAAACTGTCTGAAGCACTTATTTTGTGATAAATACGGTGTTACTGTGCCACCTACATATCTAGTTTGATTACTTAACAACCCCATTTTACCAACTGAAAAACTGAGACAGAGTAGTTTGCAACCTACCGAAGGTTGCCCAACTGTAAGGCATTTAGCTGGGAGTCAGGCTAGAAGGCTGGGGCACCTACTGAGGCCAGGCTGGTAGCCACACCTCCCTCCGGGGGGCTCAGTTCATCAGCCCACTCCCCTCCCATTGTGCCTGCTATGTATTGAGCAACTGCTATGTTTGAAACACTGCACTGGGCGTTTTCAAAACACTGTCCTTTCCATACTTAGAAAAATCCTCTGTGGGGATTGCTATTTCCATTTTAAAGGTGAGAAAAGGGAAGCAAAGCTGTGACTCCAAGATCTGCAGTTAACAACTTTGCTGAAAGTCAGGTTCTGCAGGAACACAATCCATCACAGCCCTGCTGTCCTCTCCAACTATGTTATACCACTGTGCCTTGGCTCACAGAAGAACTTAGGTCAAGAGAAGTAACTCCATCTAGAGACCCTCATGGGAGACTTATAACACTCATAAGTTTATATTGATGAGACAGGACAAAAATTATCAATATACATATATTTATATCTACATATCTATTATATGTCAACTTGACAGGGCCACAGGGTACCCAGGCATTTGGTCAAACGTTATTCTGGTGTGTCTGTGAGGCATAATATTTGACTTGGTAACTGAGTAAAGCAGATTGCCTTTTCTAATGGAGGTGGGCCTTAACCAATCAGATGAAGGCCTAAATATATAGAACAAAAAAGCTGTGTAAGAGGGATATCCTCCTGTCTGACTGCTGAGCTGAAACACTGGTCTTTTCCTGCCTTTGGACTCAAACTGAAAAATCAGCTTTTCTTGTATCATGAGCCTGCCAGCTCTCAGGTTAGAACTTATACCAACAGTTAGTTCTAGTTCTCAGGCCTTGGGACTCAGACTGAAACTTACATTGGCTCTACTGTGTCCACAGCATCCGTACTGCAAATATTGGGACTTCTCAGCCTCTATAATTACGTGACATGATTCTTTATTATTTATGTTATTTTCTATTGGTTCTGTGTCTCCAGATAATCATGATTAATTCAATATCTATACCATCTATATCTATCTATATATCATCTATATCTATATCTATATATCTATAGCTCTATCTATCTTTTAAAGGGAATTTTGGCCTTGTTCTTAGAGATTCTTATCTCTTGTGCCTTTAAGGAAAGTCTGATTTTTTTAGCCTTTTATGACACAAAATTGAGAATAATTGGGGAGAAATACAAAAGGCCTGAGAGGTAAGGCTGATGAAGGAACTGAGGGGCATTTGCATCAAGAGAAGGAAGGAAGAGCTATGTATATAAGAAAATGAAGAAAACAGAAGTTTTGCTTGTTTTCTTTTTCAAATATTGTTGAGCTCTACTCTCTTTCATGGCATCAAGAAATTTATGTTCAGAACTTGAGCACCTTGGGTGGCTGGATGGTGCTATGTTGGCTGTGACTTTGTGTTAAGACTGGTCCATTAGGGCCATGACTTTATAAAAAGCTCCTCTAAATATTCTCTAACTGAATAGTCCATGCATTCCATAGATTTCTGTTTTTCCAAAGTTACTTATTTAGCCCTCAAAGAGGGCTATAAAGTACAGGCAACCCTTTCAGATACTTCTTTCCAAGAAAGGAAGGAAGGGAGAAGGGAGGAAGGAAGAAAGAGAGAGAGGAAGAAGGAGAGATACAAAACCGTGAGATCTGACTTCCCTTAATCCCTTAAGGAAGATAGGAGCACAACTAGCTGTAAATCGGGGTTCTGGAAAAGAATTAAGCTGTAATTCCCTAAAGTACCCATTGTATATAATTAATCAACTTATCTCTGATGCATCTAGTTTAGTACTAGGTATGTACCATTCCTGGGAGAATTGGGAAAATAGCTATAGAAATAATTTCTATGTTCTGTGGATCAGATGAGAAATACTGGTTGAGAAAGGCTAAATTGGAGTTTCTCAACAGTAGCAATATTATTAATCTGGGCTCAATAATTAATTCTTTGTTGTGTAGGTCATTCTGTGTACGGTAAGATGCATTGCAACATCCCTGGCCTGTATCTACTAGATGCCAGTAACAGCCCCCATTCCCTAACACACCCCAGTCATTATAACCAAAAATGTCTCAAGTCATTGCCAAATATCTTTAGGTGGCCAAATCACCCCCAACTGAGAGTCACCAGTTTAGAACTTTGCTATTTAATGTATAGCAACATGAGCATAACCTCTAAGTTTGTTAAAACGATAGAATCTCAGGATCCACCTCAATTTCCTTAATTATATTTTGTGTTTTAACAAGATCACTAGGTGCTTGTATGCATACCAAGATCTAAGAGGCTTAATTAGAGCACTACTGGACATCTAACAAGAGCAAGACAACATTTCTTGACCTGGGAATAAACTGATAAAATAGACATAATCCCAGTTTCTTTGACCACCCATTCAATAGCTATTCAGCTAAGCTAGATGTGTTATATAATTGTTCTCATTCATGTCTTGCAATCAAATAAGATACAGCCAAAAATTATGATGTCAATCTGTATTTATTTACATGTATTGATGTTCATAAATGTATCTTGTTGAGTAAAAAAGCAAATTGCAAAATAGCATATACTGTACAGTGTGATCTCAGTTTTGGAGACACAAATTAATTTAAATTATATACTGCTCACAAAAATTAGGGGATATTTCAAAATGAATATGAAGCAATAAAGTATCCCCTAATTTTTGTGAGCAGCATATGTACATAAGATATCTATCAGAGTATACAAACAAAAAAAAATTTTAGTATCTCTTGGGAAGAAAGATCATGGGTGGCTTTTATGTTCTTCCTTAAAATGTTTTTGGCACTTTTCTGAATTTTTACAATTAGCATATATTATATTTATAATTAGAAATGACAAGAATCCTTTTTTAGTCGTGCAAAGGATGACCTTAACAGCTACATCTGCTCAGCCTCACAGTCTGTCCTCACAATAAAGCGGTCCAAGATTCATAAAATGTGTCTGCACTATGCCTCTTCTGACCAAAATTCGTTTGTTCATTCCTCTGGGGTCCAGGGTTAGTATGGAGGGAAGACATGATTTTATTACAGTTCCTGTACTGGAAGCCCTTATCATCTCTCGGGTGAGGATGGGGAGTGCTACAAAGCTAAGCATCAGGGCTAAAGCTGAGGTGGGGCAGAGACCAGCTCATGATTTACGAATTCCATTTCCTCTTCTTCTTTTGTGGTTCTTCATGGTTCACCTTGGTCTTATGACCAGAACAGAAGTGGTATATGGTGCTCCAGGCCTGAGCCTCAAACACTTCCCAGATGTGATTTGCCATATTCTTTCTTCTTGTCCTGGGTTAATACAGATGGTCCATGTGAAGTACATAACAGAGGCACCCTGAGCCTCTGGGTTACATATTGAAGCAGTGCAGCCTACAAATTGGGAACATAGTTTGAACTTTATAGAAGAAAAAAAATAATAAACCTTGATCACATTGGAGCCATTAGGCAATCTGAGGTTGGTTTGTTACAGAATCTTTACAGTTGGTTTTGAATGAAGTACTGTTGGTGTGCAGAGGAAAAAGAAGCCAGAAGCAATTAATATGAGAGTAATAGCCCTCTTAAGGAGGACTTATTTAACTGAATTGCTGTTGACTTGAGTCTCAAATAGGGTTATGAGAACATTCATTAGCATAGATGAGATAAATGAATGAGACTGATGTTTGGGTCCTGCCTGGTGACTAACTGATGAAGAGTGAATTAAAAAGCAATCTATCTTCTCTAGGAAAATGATCGATAGCCGGAATCCGAGTTCACTGGTCGCTAAGCAGAGCTATACTGTCTGATCGCAGCAGGTTGCAGGGAAAGGGCTACCAAGCAGTTCCGTCAGAAGCCTGAGTCTTCTGGCTTGCGTAAATAATAGCTCATCCATTTGAAGTTGCATTAGATTAAAACTTGGTACTGGGTCTGTCAGTTGAGATGTGAAATTATATTGTCAAACAAACAGACCAGAAGTTTAAAAGATTCTAGTGATCTCAGGCTGTTGTGGTTTAAGGGTTCTTTCATTGGAAAATTGAGTCAGTAGATAGAAACTTCCCATTGAATGTAAAATTTTACAGTTACTACATTAAAAAAATATATGACTCTATGTATACTTTTCAAGAGCCTTTGAAATAACAGCCAATAACAAAAGAAAACAAATGTGCTTATTAATAAACTATTTGGGTGGGCATGCGTGTGTTCTTTTTCTGTCTCTCCAGTAAGACAAAACCTTGATGCTGAATAACAAATCTTGACCTACAAATGATTTTTCTATTTTTCATGGTTTCCTTTCTTGGCCTTTTACTAGGCAGGAAAGTAGCACAGCCTGGGTATTATCTGAACAACAGCACCTGCCTTTAGAAAAAAAACAACAATTGTTATTATGAGGGGGGATAACTTCTAAACAATGCCATGCCCAGTTACAGGGCTGAAATTCAGCACCACAGGATATGTTAACTAAACATCTGGATGAACCAGAGAAGCTAACACTTTAGAGTAAAGGGCTACCTTGTCAAAACCAGAGAGCACTCAGACCACCTAACACCAATAACTTTGCACCATAAAAATGAGACACAGGGTGGTCATGGACAGTGTCACAAGGGAAACAATTAGAATGGCATCAGTATCTGGCACACCATGAGAAGATGGAGTGTAAGTAAATTATAAATCCCTTCTGGAGCATAAGCAGAGACTAAGCTTTGACAAAGCATGACTATGCTGGGAGACAAACACACGTGGCCTGGAAATCCACTGCAGACAAGCAGGGAGGCCTGGACCACCCCTAGAGGACCACTGAGCTGGCGGGTAACTCTGGGAGCACAAAGGCAACACTCGCTGTGGCCCCAGCTCCTTTTATTGCCCCAAAGATACAATGCTACTAATAACCCATTTTGGGAGTCTGTGGGGCTTAATAAGTTCATGTGCATAGCCACTGAGAAGCTGGAGAAAAGACTGAAATTATATTATTTCTGGCTGGGAATGTTCTCTTTAAACTACCTTATAATTACAGTGCTACCCTTATAGACACAGACCACTGTGAGGTCCTAAACTGTATCATAAACTTATTCCCACCTAATAAACCTCCCCTGTTGGCATTTTCCTCCCTAAAGCATTTGCTTTTACCCCAAAGCCTTCTCTGTCCTGGCCTACCAACCTCAGTGGGAATCTCAGAAGGCTAAAACTGGATGAAGACCAACAGAACTTCCGGTCTAACCCACTCTGTGTTACCGACGAAGAACTGAGGTTCAGAGGAATGACATTGCATGGATTTGGGGCTGCAAATAACACTCAAGAGGTCGCCTGACTGACCCGCAGGCCCAGGCATTTTCCAACGCTTTCAGACCTTGCTCCTTCAAAACCCTGGTATGCATGGGTTTTGTTCGCCACACTTGGGCATGTCTATAACATGGTCATTTTTCCAATATCAATCTCTCTGTCTCTGTCTATCTCTTTCTCTTACACACACACACAGTTAAGTGAATTGAATTATTTCTATTGTAAGGAGTTTATGTGTGTATACTTGTGGTTATGTGCTTAAATTTTGGTGTCTGCTAATACTTGTCAGGATGAGAATCCAAGATGATATATCATTTAGCAAAACATAATGCTTTACTTAGTTATTCTAAGTTTAATTGATCAATGAGTCACGAGTTTCCACCTAAACATGTGAGGGCCTCTGTGCTGCAGGCTTCCTCTGCCTGCTGTGGGCTCACAGGAAGGGCGTATCTGGCTGGATGTGATGAACAGACATTATGCAATTCAGGGCACACAAGTGCTGCTTCAGGGTCAGCCGACAGGAGCATGTTGGCTATGGGGTCATTCTTTTGATCTCTTCACAGGAAGCATCTCAGTCTTTGGGCCCTTGGGTCTGGAAGCTTTAGGAGAACTAAGAGTCATCATTTTTATTTTCCTAAAAGGCACAATTAACAGCAGCAACAGTACAGTAGCCCCTAACAGCAGCTTGCACAGTTGAGGCTGATAATGAAAAGCTGTAACAGATTAAAGCTATGGATAACTCATGGTGGCTGATGATGGACTTGCCCTTGGGTCTAAGATCTATGCAAACTGATCTTTGTGAACTTCAAGTATCCGTGTGTGTGTGGTGGAGGCTGAGTAAATGGAGTAGTGGTTGACTTTCTTTCAGAGGCTACAGACTGGGACAAAAGAGGCTTTGGACTCTTAATGTGTTTTTTTTTCTTAAGTGAGAAGTGGGGAGGCAGAGAAACAGACTCCCACATGAGCCCCAACCAGGATCCACCCAGCAAGCCCCCTACCAAGCAATGCTCTGCTCATCTGGGGCTATTGCTTGGCAACCGAGCTATTTTAGCACCTGAGGTGAGGCCATGAAGCCATCCTCAGTGCCCAGGGCCAAGTTGCTCCAACTGAGCCATGGCTGCAGGAGGGGAAGAGAGAGATAGAGAAAGAGAAGGGAGAGGGGAAAGTGGAGAAGCAGATGATCACTTCTCCTGTGTAACCTGACTGGGAATCAAACCCGGGATGTTTATATGCTGGGCTGACACTCTACCACTGAGCCAACCAGCCAGGGCCTGAATCCATAATGTTAACCGTAGCTCACTGGTGGCCTCTGGCTTGGCTGGTGAAGCCTGGGACATACGAGTAACACAGGTTCCCCTGTTAACACAGAATAGTATCTCAGGTACTAAAAGTGCTAGATTCATCCTTACAGGCCCAGCTTAGAGTAAAGAGTAACCTGAACTCCAAAACTTTAGTCCAACTGATACATGCAGGAGTAATAATTTTGTGTAATAAAAAATCCTGGCTCTTTTTGCTGTGTAAGATTTGGGCCCAATTAAACTAATCCTTCATTTCCCATCTCTTAAATGAGCATTATAATACCAAACTCACAGGATTTTTAAGGAAGCCATTCATTTATTTACTCAACAAATATATATTTACTGAGACCCACAATGGGTCAGGAACTGGAGATATGATGATGAATAAAAAGACGCACTCACTTACAGAGCTTATCATCTAGTAGAACATAGGAAACAATACATAAAAACCACACTAACACAATATTTTGGAATAATAGGTACCGAATAGACACTTTTATTGGTAGTTCTTATTGTTAGTATTTCCATTAAGGCTTTCATGCCCACAGTTAGGAGCCCCATAATGGCAAGGGCTTTATTTTGTGCATTGCTAAATAGCATGTAGTAGGCAACCAAGAAATATTTACTGAATGAACAAGTCCAAACATTTCTCAAAGCTTTTAAGAATCTCTCTTAGCTCCTGCATAAGTAAACATGTTTTGAATTGCAAATGAATCTATTTCCCCACATGCTGCAACAGACTGGTTTGTTAAAATGATATTTGCCTCTGAAATATTTTCCTTGAAATATTATATACACATACACTTATTTACATATTCACACTTAACACTCTAATTTAGTAATTGTTCATATATATTTTCCCCGGGCTCTGAGGACCAGAGTAAGCTCCGCAACCAGGCAGAAGCCCCAGCACTGACTCCCACCTGCTCTCAGACTTGAACATGTGCTCTCCCTTGTGCTCCCTAATGGAAAGCAACGTGTGTTGTTTGCTCCACTGTCATCTCCCTCTCAGCCCTTCGTCTCGTGTTGTAGGGGAACAGTTTTGATGCCAGATGGCTGACAGAAGATGCACAAGTCCTGGAGCCATAGCTGATGCACGGCAGCAGAGAGTATTCTACTGGCCGGTAAAATGCTAGTTTTATGGAAGCCTAAGGTGCCTTCGAGGCAATGATGGTGGAAGCGGGAAGGAAGAGCAGAAGGCTGTTGGGGGCTGGTAGAAATCCTCAGACATTTTCAAGGAAAATATCACAGCAGATGGGAGCTCTCACAGATGACTGTGGAGCTGGTAGCTTTAGAGACCATGGTTGGGGCATGCCCTACCTCAGAGAGATGTGAAGCATGGAAGAGCCAGTACTAATCATAAGAAAGTATATCTCCAAAAGAAGAATGTTCTAATGGGCAGTGCAGCGTGGATTCCCAAGTGCTCCTGCCTCCTGGAAGGTAACTGCTATGGGGGTGCAGGGAGTTGATAAATGACTTAAACCAGCTTAAGCCGGAAAAGAACTAATCCCACAGTGTTTCCAAAAACTCAAGGGTAAACATGCAGCAGACCTCAAAATACACCAGAATTTGAGGTACAAAGGCCATAACAAACTGACTTTTCCATCTCTTCTTTCTAGTGAGTCCACTTGCTTCTCTCTTTTTATACCCTAGCTTTCTCTGCTTCTGTGGGCAGCAACATGGAAAACATAACCAATAATGGTGTCTGTCTAGCTGGGAAATGCTAACAACTCTCCACTTCATTCCTAAAAGAGATATTCCTGTTGGTCCAACCTGGGCCTGGTGCCTACTCTTGGACCTATGGCCTCAGTTGATTCGTATACTATGAACATGGTCATACCAACAGCTATGATGGGGGACAGATGAGAATGGGAGGAAGGGTAATTCCAAAAACAGGCTGGGGTGAAATAGGGCAGACTTGCTGGACGTATAACACAATGGGTTTCTACCACTGTTCTTGAATTAGGATATGGCCTAGGAATATACCCGCTTGTAGTGTGAAATTGGACCATAGGTTCTTAGTTGGACACAGAATAAAGTAAACTGAAGTTGGCCTCAGGGTTGGAGACCTGGGTTCTTGTTTCTGCTTTGTGGCCTAAGCCAAGTTCCCTTTTTTTAGAAGTTAGTTTCTTCTTCTGAAAAATAGAGAATTTATATTAGGCCAGTACTATATAAATAGTTATATAAAAAATAGTTTAAGAATTTTAATGTTTATTGTCCATTAACAATAAGGCTGTTTGGCTTATACCTAATTAGAATGGTCTTTATCTTTCACCAGAGTTACAGCAACCCATCTCTTAGATGAGAAGCTTTGACGTTTCAGAAAACTAAATGATAGGAAGAGCGACATGTTAGCAAGTCATAAATGCAGTTTCTTTGGCAAACTCCTTCAAAATAGAATCCATTTGGGAGTGAATAACAACAACAACAATAATAATAATAGCTACCATTTTTTTAAACTAATAATGGTGTTTTCTGTTTGCCAGACTCTGGCTAAGACTTGATTTGGTATTTCATTAAGTTGTCACACTGCTACAATGACGTAGATACTATTTTTCAATCCTCATTTTACAGATAAAGTAGCTGAGCTCTAGTTTAACAAGGTCATCCAGGAAAGAATGCGGCAGAGCCAGGTTTCAAACCGCTGCTTTTGTAAAAGATTGAAAACTATTGCATTAACTGATCTCTGCCCCTTAATTTAAAATTAAGTAAAATATAGTGAAATTAATCAATTATAAAATTATACGATATGATGTGTGTATTATAGATATTGTGTGCTTTCCCTTTCATCTCTGATATTCCACACTCTGGCGCACTTGTCACAAGGGTATAGGAGCAGATGAATGTTTAAATAGAACCTGTTTTCTCATCTGAAAGGCATGACTGTGTTTTCCTCACAGAGCCAGGCACGTGGGGGATCATTTGCAAGCACAAACCCAACTATATGAGGGTGCAAAGTCAGGTTTTTATTGGCCTGGGTTGCAGGATTCAAGCCTTGATGTTTTACTGCTGGGGCCATGTGGTTTGAGAGGTGCTATTGCAGGGGGTGTGGTTTTGTGATTGCTCACGTGTGTGACTGCACGTGTGTGTGCATGGCCGGGTGTTTTCCAGAGTGGAACAAAAAGGATTAACTTTCAGCATTTGGCTCGCCCTAACCTATAGCAGATGGGCACTGGCTTTAAGTTCTCATAAAGTTAACCCCTGGAGACTTGTTAAATAATTTATCCTTAACTTTGGAAGAGCAAAGGAATAAGGTGACTAAGAAAAAATGGAAAGCCACATGATAAGGTGCCACTGACGGAGCGGGGTTGTGCTGCACTGCGGCACGCAGGGTGTGGCAGGGACTGGCTCGGAGGGTCGGGGGAGTGGAGCACGAAGACTTGGACGGGGAGCCCTTGGAGCTGACAGCTTCTGACTTTATCCCCAGCAGCTGCGTCAGAGAAAGTGAGAAAAGCCTCCATTCTCCACTCACCGAATGGCCCCAACTTTAAAACTTACAGAACCATGTTAATTTTAAGGTCTCTCAATATAACCATTTTATTTCATCCAGCTGTGGGGCCTGACTTTTGGCTGGAAAAGAAAGCCTGAGAGAGAGGGAGGGCAGAGCTGGGAAAATAAATCCACGGGATGCCTGTCAATACCTGTTTTTAAGTGGAGGGTGTGGGAGCCATAGCAAAATCACATGGGTGATTTAACATAGACCACCACCTCCTGCTGGCTTTAAATGACCTCCTTTCCTGTCCCCACTGCCAGCAACTGGAAAAGGAGAAGTCCTTCGAGCCTCAGTCATGAGCCTCTCAGGCTCTCCCTCCCTTTCAATAAGATACTGTGAGTGTAGCTCACCTATCCAATACTCACTCATCTAGTCAAACAAATGTAAGGAAGTTGAGCCAGTCAGGATTTGTGGTTGCAAACCACAGTAACTATTTCTGGCTAACTTAAACAAAAAAAGGAATTTATTGGAAGGAGATTGGATAACTTGCAAAATTGATGGGAAGGCCTGATGGAGAACGAGGCTTGGTCTCTGTTCAGGTGATAGAATCATATCCAAGGTCGTGTCACAGAAGGGTCTGATATCACAGCGGCTGCTCCCAAAATACCCAGCATGAAGCAACTCTTCATGTCTGGTGCTGCCAGGGAATTCATCTTTATCCCATATCTCTTGCATCGCTCGCTTCAGAATATGAGGCCAGAACAACTGCACCCAACTCCATGTTCCTGCAGCCAGGTCGCTGAGACAGGCACTACATGACCTGCTTCTACTTTGAGGTGAGAGACAAGTCCTGCCTCTAACACATCTTGGGGGATTCGGAAGCTGGGGAGGCAAAAGTGCCAGATATTTACAAGAGGGTTTTCTCTAAAATTCCCCCTTCCCAAAGAGGGCTACAGAACGAAGAAGTCCCAGTACCATCATGAGCCCACAGACTGGTGTGCATCTTGTGCTTTCCAGAAGGTTTATATTTCTCTGACCCGGGTCAAACGAGAATCAGTTTTAAGGTTGTCGGTCCAGGAAAGCCAGCATGAAGCTCTTTTGGAACCTGCCAGTGTGGGCCCTGTTGCTATGACACCCTTTGAAGTAGAGAAAGGAACAAGAGTTGGAGAAGTTACATGCCAATTAAATGATAGTCCCCTCTTGACAAGTAGCTGGGTGATGGGATCCCATGAAGAAAATCAAAAGCAAGTGTTTGTTTCTTTGAGCTCCTCACCAGACATGGTATGTGTTAGACTGAAGATTTCAAAACAGAGCCCAGCTTGTGGTCTGCGTGGCGTCTCTGCTCAGCAAATATTTACACTGAATCTATGGCAGACAAGACAGGCTTCCTCCTCACTCCTTCCACTAGTTCGGGGACTGTGCTCCTGCTGTTGGTGTGTTGGTCTGCATCCTCCATTACCGTTACCGTCCTCCTCCTATGGGAAGCACAGATGAGCTGGGGGAAAGAAAACCACTCCAGGAATCGGAGACTCTTCCTCAGGTGAGCAGTGTGATCTTGGATGTATCACCAGACCTCTCTGGGCCTTGGTTGGAGGTGAAAAGTCCTTCCAGTCTTAAAATTAACCAGAGGACTGAGCTTTAAAATGCAGCATAGATTCTGCAATGGCTAAAATACTTGGGTAGCCTTACAGGAAAAAAAATGTCAACTCTCAGAGCATTGCCCTAAGGAGGCCCAAAGTTTCCCATCTTTAGGGTAAATATGCATTTGTTCTCAACTGCTGAAGTGTGTCTGACATGGCAAATGCCCCCAGTGCCTCTCATTTGGAGCTAATTAATTTTGTGGGGCCTTTCTTCTACTCCGGACAAAGAATTCACATGAGATCAATGGTTCATATACAATAAGCATGCCAAGTGTGGCCTGATCTAATAATAAAGAAGAAAATCCAGTGAGGGAAGTAATAAGAGTTCACTGAGACTAGTGAGCTTCACGTGTGACTGCATGTAAGAGAAAGGTCAAGGAAGCGCAGCTCAGGGTCAGTTCAAGAACAGCAAACAGGGGAAAAAGGCAGCTCCCCCTCCTCTCAATCCACTTCCTCCCAACCACCGCCACCCCCACCGCCTCCCAGCCTCCCAACCTCCCAAAGCTAGTCCACCTGCTTGCTGAGGAATACACCTGGGACTGGCTGAATGAATAGGACTCATTTGAGGACTGCCTACTCATATTTAGCAGTATAAGCAAATAGCAGGCTATTTGACTCAAGTGTTCAATTTTTGTGTCCTATGGCAAGAGCCAACTTCTCCTAGTTCTTTACCAGCCTGTTGTAAGAAAAGAGAGTGGCAAAAAAATGTATCATCTGAATGCATAATGTGCATTGCAGAGCCTGTCCTTGGAGGCACTAAAGGCCCTGGCAGGGAGATCAGGATTCTTGTCTGCTCCTGCCCTATCCTCCTTTTTGGAGATTGTAAGACAGGTGGTGACTCAGAGAAGCGTGTCTGAGAATGCCCATGCTGCTCTCTGGACACACTATCTCCTCAGTCAGGGGTAATGATGAACGGCTGCCTGGCTCCCCTATATTCATGGACCTCCTAGACCAGTTCTTATTGTTAATGCTCCATCCCTTGAACTCATAAGAAACTTGTAATTCTCTGCCCTGACTTCTGATTTGAAGAGTAGGGCTGCTGACACATTCAGGTAGCAGGCTCTTTTTTCTTTTCCTCTTTTCATGTTAGTCATTAACCAGATTTTAACACGGGGTATGGCAGGGACTGGCTTGCAGGGTTGGGGGAGTTATCTTTCTGCCGATGTAGCAGACTACATGTTCTTAAAACTCCTCTCACTACCTAGAAGTAGTAATATCTAGAAATATGGGAAATATCTAGAAATGATGGGAAAACATAACAAACAAGGATGTCAAGGAAATCCCTAGGGGTCAAAAGTGAAGAGAGGGCTAGAGCCCAGAGTGGGAAGCAGCTGTCAAGGCAGCTGGTGCCGAGGGTGTTGTATAATTTGGTGCCCTTGGGTTTTAACAACAATTCAAGGGACAAGATCTATGACAGGGAGAGAGGTAGAACTGAGACTCCTGCCAAAATCTGGGACTTCTAAAGTTAAAGTGTAGATTAAGGGGGAAACGGCTTATTTTCAAAGGGGAGTGACAAGGTAGTATGTAGGTCTCAGTTTAGGTTTTGAGTGGTGAAAAGAGATTTCTGGGGAAATTTGCAGTTTGCGCTGTCATTCTGTGGGTTCGTGGTCTGCATTTACACCAGCTGCCTGGTTGAGAACACCGTAAGTAGAGAAGTTAATTTAAAGGTTTTCCAAATGAGGAACTCTCTTGAACATTTGGTTGGAAGCAATGCAGATCCATTCTGGAGAACAGAATCTCCCCTAGGCCTTAGAAGAGTCTCAGGAAAACAAAAACAAAACAGCACAAACACGATGAATGTTCCTGAAAGCAAGGGACAAAAGCCAGCACTTGTCCTGGCCTCTGAGCTGCCCCCCTCCATTCACCACACATCCTCCCTAGGGTGGCCTCTATGTTTGAGAAACAATGATTCCTTGTAGTTATTTGAGAAAACAAGCTGTATTTCAGTTTTACACATAATAAGACTCATACAGGGTCCCTTGTCTTTAGTCAAGACCTCCTTTCTAAGGAAATCTAAACTAGATCTAGTGGTGATTTGGCAGTTCCAGTGGTCTGGTTTAGAGCTGGGCTGCAGAGTCAGATAGATCTCATTTGAATTCTGGCCCACATAGGCCACATGAAATGACGGTAATAGTAGTATCTATTCTATATGGTTGCAAAGAGTTTTAAATAAGTTAATGCATGACAAGTGTTTAGCATAATTTCTTGATACATAGAAAATACAATATTCAAAAAATGTTAAAGTATTATTATTTCATAGTTGTTTATTGTTGTAATTTTATTCATTTTTATACTTTGAGCCCAGTGAGCTACCATTACAAAAGCCTGCACTGTGAGTAAACTGACCTGCTCTACATAGAACAGCCAGGATCACACTTTTCTTTGCTCAAGCTTCATCTGGATAATAATATCTTACATGTGACCAGCACTGTACTGTCTATGAAACCCCTTTACACCCATTAGCTCATTTTGCTCCATTATTTTGTTCGTAGAATCAAGACTATCTTGCTTTTTTAAAAAACAGGTTCAGAGAGACCGAGTGTCCAGCCGTTACTAAATAGAAGTGCAGGAATCCCCCCTGTCTTTTAAGCCTCAGCTCAGTAACCTTTTCAATATGGCATCCCACTTCATTCATAAACAAGCAACCTTATTGAGCTCTTCAGGGGAGGTGGGGCTAAGGGTTGGGGACACTGTGCCACTCAGGGTGCAGAGTGCAACATCAAGAAACTTATAGTGTGAGCCCTGGCCGGTTGGCTCAGCGGTAGAGCGTCGGCCTGGCGTGCGGGGGACCCGGGTTCGATTCCCAGCCAGGGCACATAGGAGAAGCGCCCATTTGCTTCTCCACCCCCCCCCCCCTTCCTCTCTGTCTCTCTCTTCCCCTCCCGCAGACAAGGCTCCATTGGAGCAAAGATGGCCCGGGCGCTGGGGATGGCTCCTTGGCCTCTGCCCCAGGCACTAGAGTGGCTCTGGTTGCGGCAGAGCGACGCCCGGGAGGGGCAGAGCATCGCCCCCTGGTGAGCGTGCCAGGTGGATCCCGGTCGGGCACATGCGGGAGTCTGTCTGACTGTCTCTCCCCGTTTCCAGCTTCAGAGAAATACAAAAAAAAAGAAAGAAAGAAAGAAAGAAACTTATAGTGTCACAGAAGGGTCATTAAAGAAATAGGCAGTGGGGTGAGTGCTAGGGCTAAGGAGTTCCTCCGCGGGCATGTAGGAGGAGCACCAGAGACATATTTAAAGGTGGTGCACTGGGCGTGCGCCCTGGGCCCCAACTTCAGAAGGGCCCCGCAAAACCCCAACTTTACACTTTTTTCTAATGACACCAAGTTTGGTTTTATATGTGCAATTTTAACATTTTAATATTATAGTACATAATATTTTTTTATTTGTTTAAAAATATGGTTAACGTGTTTTTATTTTCTGTCTCTCTCTTTTTTTCTTCTGTGCCTAGGGTCTCAACCGATTTTAATCCACCTCTGAGGGGCATCGAGCCCAGAACTGGCAGAGACAGGAAAGGCTTCCCGGGACCCGAAGCTCTCACACTGACCTCACGGACCTTAAGCCAGCAGTTCCTCCCAAACTTTCTCCCAGAGCACCACAGCCCCAACCCAACCTCTTTACTCCCCCAGTACAATCCCCCCCCCCAAATTTTAACCATGCACAGGAAATCCAGTGATCTGACTTCAGTAAACCACAAAGACTGGGTGTTTGCCTGAGTGGGGATGAGTTGCTGCTTGAATCTCCAGAATTTAAAATGGAGAGTAGACAGGAGTGGTGGGGGGAGAATTTTGTAGGATAAGACAAGGGGCAGGAGAAGACAGCTATTCCCCGCCCCCCTTCCTGCTCTCCTTCCCTTATCAGATTCTCTAGGAGAACAAGGAGCTGTGGGGTCAGGGTGTGACTGCTCTCCGATGGGAGAAAAGGGAGGTGAAAGACTTTTAAAATAAGCAGAACATTTGTGCTGAATGCTTTTTCCTCTCTGAATCCTGCCTACCTCCCAGCAACCCCTCCCACGCAGCACACACCAGGGGAAGTATTTTGCAGGCAGATGGAGATAGATGAGGGCCATCATAGAGAACTAGAGAGGTTAAAGGGGTGGAAGATGGAGGAAATCGAAAGAGAGAAGTAGGGGTTCCATTTTTCCCCAGACACCCCTAGGAAATCCCAGAAGCACTCTGCACCCAGCTTCTGCAGGCCTCCAGTCCCTCCCAGAGCCTGCTGGGAGAACTAGGTAAGTGACTACAAAATGCAATCGTTTGCTTTGTGATTCAGAGATGTAAAATGATACATACTGCAGTTTCATTCATTAAGGTGTAATTTCTGAGTAAATATTTTTAATAAAGCTCTTTAAATCTACTTCAATGTTTGAATTTTAAATCATCTCTTAAAATCGAATCTATGTGATAAATTCTAGTCATGAGTCCCACAATTTTCCATAAGCCAAATGCTTCTAGTTACAGGGTTTTAAGTTACAGGACATTTTCAGCACTGCTTGGAGTTGGAACACAATTTCATTTTACAGCTTGAGAACTATTTCATATAGTAAATACTCTTCAAATAAATCTATGTGATGAATGAATGTTAGAAAAGCAAGAAAAGTTTTAAAAGGCAGGTGTGGTAGGGCAGGGGAAGAGGGGGGTAAAGCCTATGCAGACATTTCTGGGGATATCTGAAGGGAAAAAGCTGGTGGGACAGATAGCCTTAGTCCATTTGGGCTACTATAAAAGAATATCATAGACGATTTGTGGCTTAACCAACAGGCATTTATTTCCCACAGTTTTAGAGGCTGTGCCAGCAGATTCAGTGTTTGTTGAGAGACCTGGTCCTGGGTTGCAGATGGCATCTTCTTCACATGGTAGAAAGTGGAGAGAGCAACCAGGCTCTGTGTCACTTTTAATAAGGGCACTAATCTCACTCATGGGGGCTTCACCTTCATGACCTAATCACCTCATAAAGTCTCACCACCTAATTGGTGGTTAGGATTTCAACATATGAATTTGAGGGCGACATAGACATTTAGTCCACAGCATAGACCATGAGAGTCTGAGCCTCCTGAGAGAGAGAAGCCTTGAGGAAAGAAACAAATACAGCCAATGGGACCTAACGCAAAGCCTCAGCTGTGAGGAGGGGAAGATAGTTCTGTGCATACTGAGACCATCACTTAGTTTTGCTATTGGACTCAAGGTGGGACTCAATGGAGAAAATAAAAATGAAAAAGACATTCTCTAAAACCCTGAAAAATATAGGGCTGTACAGTAGGGGGATTCAGTCAGTTTGCACCAGTTTGGCAAAACCAATTACCTAATTTTTTGTTGAGTTTAGCAAACCAGTTGTTAAAATGGCACTTGTAATCAGGGTTCTCTCTAAGGTGGGCTCCTGGGTAGCTGCCCAATGTGGAAATCACAAATTTATTTACATTTCTTACTCCTTTTTTATTTTTATTTATTTTCTATGAAGTGAGAGGTGGGGAGGCAGAGACAGATTTCCTCATGTGCCCCAACTGGGATCTAGCCAGCAAGCCCCCTACCAGGTAATGCTCAGCCATCTGGGCCACTGCTCCGTTGCTTGGCAACTGAGCTATTTTAGCACCTGAGGTGAGGCCGTGGAGCCGTCCTCAGTGCTCAGGGCCAACTTTGCTCCAACCATTCAAGCCATGGCTACAGGAGAGGAAGAAAGAGTAAGAGAGATAGAGGGGGGAGGGGAAGGGTGGAGAAGCACATGGTCGCTTCTCTTGTGTGCCTGGCCAGGAATCGAACCTGGAACTTCCACATGCCAGGCCAACGCTCTACCACTAAGCCAACTGGCCAGGCATTTCTTACTCTTTTTTTTTTAAACTTTTTTTAAGGACTTTTATTAATTTTTCAGAGAGAAGAGAGAGAGAGAGGGAAAGAAGAATAGAGAGCGAGAGAGAGAGGGGGGAGGAGCAGAAAGCATCAACTCCCATATGTGCCTTGACCAGGCAAGCCCAGAGTTTCGAACCAGCTACCTCAGTATTCCAGGTCGACGCTTTATCCACTGTGCCACCACAGGTCAGGCTTCTTACTCTTTTTTAACGTTCACCTGTGCAACAGCATATTCTAAATATCTGTAATAATGTTCATTCTGTCTGTAGATGAAAAATATTTGACTATGCTTATAATATTTACTTATTCATTTTATAAAACTCATTATACCTTTGATGAAATACATTTTAATTCCCTTGCATTTGTTATTTCAGTAAACAAATATATAATGTTAAGAGAAAAGTGCTTCTTTTATTGTTCTTATTTAAATATTAAATGCATGAAATAATAAGCTGTCTTTTTGGTATATTGTTTTTTTATACTTAAAATGGTCATTAGGGCAGAGAACCAGTTGTTAAATTATTTGAATCCAACCACTGGGGCTGTCTTGCTGTGAGTACTTCAACTGAGTGTGATACAGATAGGAAGTAAGAGAAAATATGGCATACATCTATGTTGTGCCACCTGGTACAGGAAAATGGTGGCAGAGGAGTAGCAACACCCACTGAGATAGCCCAAAACACTGGAGGCACATTTAACAGGAACCAGGCTCTTTATGGACAAGTGGGATCAAGAGATGGTGAACTTGGGCAATTTTGCTAACGTGCCTTAGGCTTAGAAGATTTGAGTCACACAGATAACTGCTAAACTGAACTCCCGTGCCTAGCACCCCATTTTCATTCTTCTTTCTCCCATTCCAAGAGCTATTGTTCAAGCTGGTTTTATTTATCAGAATCACAAACACAAAAGCTTGTGAATATACAGACCATAAATTCATTCAAACCAAAAGCTCTGTGAGGTTAAGGATTATGTATTAACAATGCCCTGAAGAACGGGGACAGATCACAACTGCACAGAGCTTTGCAGTGGTTTTAAACTTCATTATGCACGTCTCATTTGGTCTACATAATAAGCCGGTGAGGTAAGCACTGAGAAAGTTTGATGTAAAACCAAACATGAGTATAGCCATGAAAATCTCTCTGTTCAGGGGTCTCAGCCTCCCACTAGCAACTACCAGCTTCTTAACAAAGCAAGGTCTAGCTCCTCTTATGAGCCAGGCTGATCTGATGTGGTTATTTGAGATCTTATCAGTTCTGGAAAGGGAAAAAGTAAAATTCATGTAGCCTTCTGGAATGGATTAAGTATTTTTTCTTCTACCTGGAGATTCAATTCTTCTTGACAAGTGGATAGACTCGATGAGCTAATGTAAGGAACTAGTTCTTACAGACTCCATTTGTTTTGAATTGTATTTGTGAGGTTTGTTTTAAGATATGTCTACCTGTCATAATGACATATGCCAGTGCACATGTGCTGAAGCAGCCCTTTTAAGAACCTCCCTCCCCCAACCCCAAAGGGCCTGAAAACTTCGTAGTTAACCTCTGCCCCTATAGATGAAGATACCCTACTGTATGCCTCCAACCACTGTTACCCTGACTTCTTAATAGAAATAGCACAAAGCCCCAGAAAAATATTACCCTTTAACCCTCAGAAGCCTCCTGAGCTCTGTGGGTCTAAATTTCCCAGTTCTGAAGCGAACTCCATGATTTCTAATGTCCCTTACTCATGCATTGATTTTGTCATTCAGTGGAGCTGAATCTTAAGCAGGGGCTTTCTAAGGAAAGGTCCCCTTGGGCAAAAGAGATGCTGAAAATCTCAGGAAGCCCAGAGACATATCTGTGGTAGTCACCAGAATTCCTCCTATTTCAGTCCCACTTAGTGAATGGATTCATGTGTCAGTGGGACCCATTTTGTGGTTTTAAAGCTCTATTTGTGACTTCAGTTCACAGGTTTAACTGCATCTCTTATTATTCATTCATTTAATTTATTGGCTCAGTACACATTTCTTTAAATAACTGCATTTCATTCACCAACTACTCTGAACGAGATACTAATATTTAGTGTGTATGTTAAGTGGCAGCTACTATGCTGAGCATTTTACCTATGTCATCCCATACTTCTCCCAACAATCTATGAGGCAATTACTATTACTATCCCCCTTTTAAAGATGAGAAAATGGAGGCTAAGGGAAGTTAGAAGAAGCACTAGAGCAGTTATCCTGCATTAGACAGTCTGACTCCAGAGACCAAGATCTTGACCATGTCACTCTGTGGTCTCTGGAAAATTCAAAGGTGAGTCAAGCATGGTCCCTACCCTCATGAACTCATAGTTCAGAAAAGGAGGACGAATTGTAAAATAGGCACAATAAAAGATAAATGTTATCCTAAAGGAATGTGCCCCTAAATCAGCATGGGAGGAAGGAGCGTCTCAGCACACCTGGTCATGAGGATGGGAATCAGGAAGATCACAGCTGGGTAGATGGAAAACAAGCATTCAGTTTGAACATAAGACTTCAATTACATTCAAATTTTCTCTAATAAAAGATAAAATAAGTTAGAATCATTGCTAACAGGCTCGTATCTGTCACGGGACATGTCAACCCTCACTGGCAAAAAAGACTTGAGCTGCTCCCCAAGAATTTGTGAGGGAAACTCTCCTTCAGAAGCTATAAGAACATAAATAGTGTCTCAGTCTGTTTGGGCTGCTGTAACGAAGTGCCATTAGCAGAGTGGCTTATAAACAACAGTAATTTATTTCTCACTGTTCAGGAGCCTGGGAAGTCAAAATTAAGGTGCTAGCAGATATGGTGTCTGGTGAAGGCCCTTTTTCTGGTTTATAGAAGACTGTCTTTTTTTGCTGAAACCTCACATTCTGGAAGGGGTAAGGAAGCTCTCTGGAAGGGGGTCTATTCTATAAGGGCATTAATCTTATTCATGAGGGCTCTACCCTCATGACCTAATCACTTACTAAAGGCTCCACCTCCTAATACTATCATATTGGGGGCTAGGATTTCAACGTATAAATTGGGGGGGGGGCACAGACATTTAGTTTATAAGAAATAAAAATTTGTAATGTCCAAATAGCTCTAGTTCCCTTACAGGGCCAACCTATCTGAAAGTGTTAAAATAGATAAATTAGGGACACTAACATGGAATGATTGTACACAAGGAGAAAGTCAGAACTAAAGATTGGTGAGGCCTTTCTAGGCACTGTTTAGGAAAGAATATGCCCTTTTAGGCCAAAGCTAGCATCCCAGTGTTTCCACCCACATCTGGTGGTCAATTCCTGAATACCACATTAACTATTCCAACAGTAGAACAAACTTCCCTGTTTCTGATTTTGCAACTTTGCTTCACCAGGATCTTGTCTGTAAGGAGAGAGTACTTTGGCCTGCTGATTTGTATACCTGCTTGGACTTGGCAATGATATTTCTTAGTGTACAATAATAAATAAGCCTTCTAGCCTCAGTGTAAAATAATAAGTTAGGCTTCTCCATCAGCCAGTTGAGAAAACTGAGGCACAGAGAGGTACTAAAAATTCTCAGGAATTTTTTTAGTACCTTCTTAAATTATAGAGGCATCAACATAGGCAGGGCATCCCCCAGAATGCATTGGGTCCTTATCTGTATAAACAATTTGATTAAAAGATCTATTACAAAATTCATGGGCTCGTGAACGGTACAATAATTTATGAATGGTGATATGGAACTATGGATAGAAAAAATGTACTTATGCATTTGCTTATTGTCCAATGAGTGCACACAAATTCTTTTGTTTTTTTATTTTTCCGAAGCTAGAAATGGGGAAGAAGTCAGACAGACTCCCGCATGTGCCCGACCGGGATCCACCCAGTACACCCACCAGGGGGCGATGCTCTGCCCATCTGGGGCGTTGCTCTGCTGCAACCAGAGCCATTCTAGCGCCTGAGGCAGAGGCCATGGAGCCATCCTCAGCGCCTGGGCCAACTTTGCTCCAATGGAGCCTTGGCTGCGGGAGGGGAAGAGAGAGACAGAGAGGAAGGAGAGGGGGAGGGGTGGAGAAGCAGATGGGCGCCTCTCCTGTGTGCCCTGGCCGGGAATCAAACCTGGAACTCCTGTATGCCAGGCCACTGAGCCAACCAACCAGGGCCACAAATCCTTTTTTTATTAATTTTAATTTATTGTGTTAACATGGATTCAAGTGTCCAACTGAATATAACACCCTCAACCCCTACACTCATGTCCCTATTCATATCCATATAGCTTCCCTCCCTCTAACTCTTCTCCCTCTCCCTCTAGGATTTGCTGAACTGTTATCTGTATCTCTGAGTTATGTATACATAATTTCACTAATCCCTTTACCTTCTCTAATCCCATCCCATTATCCCCCTTCCTCTGACTGCTGTCCCTCTGGTCCCTGTGAACCCACCTCTGCCTCTATACCATTCCTCAGTCTACTTTTTTTCTTAGATTCCACATATAAGTGAGATCATATGATATTTGTATTTCTCTGCCTGGCTTATTTCACTTAGCTTAATAATCTCCAGGTACATCCATGCCCTCGCAAAAGGTAAGATTTCCTTCTTTTTCATGGCTGCGTAGTATTCCATTGTGTATATGTACCACTACTTTTTAATCCACTTGTCCACTGATGGATACTTGGTCTGTTTCCAGATCTTGGCTATTGTAAACAATGCTGCAATAAAAATGGGGGTGCATATTTTCTTTTGAATCAGTCAGTGATTTGGTATTCTTAAGACATATCCCTAAAAGTGGGATAGCTGGGCCAAAAGGCAGTTCCATTTTTAATTTTTTGAGGAAACACCATACTGTTCTCCACAGTGGCTGTACAAGTCTGCATTCCCACAGCAGTGCAGGGGGTTTCCTTTTCTCCACATCCTCACCAGCACTTATTGTGTGTTGATTTGTTAATGAGCACCATTCTTACAGCTGTGAGGTGGTATCTCATTGTGGTTTTAATTTGCATTTCTCTAATGATTAGTGATGTTGAACATTTTTTCATATGCCTATTGGTCATCTGTATGTCCTCTTTGGAGAACTGTCTATTCAGTTCTTTTACCCATTTTTTAATTGGATTGTTTACCTTCCTGGTGTTGAGTTTTAAAAGTTCTTCATAAATTTTGGTTATTAACCCTTTATCGAACATATTGGCAAATATATTCTCCCATTGTGTGGGTTGTCTTTTTATTTTGGTCATGGTGTCTTTGCTGTGCATTTGTTTATTTTGTCCTTTATTTCACTTGCCCATAGAGATAAATCAGCAAAAATATTGCTATAAGAGATATCAGAGAGTTTATTGCCTATGTTTTCTTCCAAGATGTTTATGGTTTTGCAACTTACATTTAAGTCTTTTATCCACTTTGAGTTTATTTTTGTGAATGGTGTATGTTGGTGGTCTAGATTCATTTTTTTGTATGTATCTGTCCAATTTTCCCAACACCATTTATTAAAGAGACTGTCTTTACTCCATTGTATGCTCTTACCTCCTTTGTCAAATATCAATTGACTCTAAAGGCGTGGGTTTATTTCTGGGTTCTCTGTTCTGATCTATTGATCTCTATGCCTGTTCTTATGCCAGTACCAAGCTGTTTTGATTACAATGGCCTTGTAGTATAACTTGATATCAGAAAGTGTGATACCTCCCACTTTATTCTTCATTTTCAAGATTGCTTAGGCTATTTGTGTTCTTTTTTGGTTCCATATAAATTTTTGGAATCTTTGTTCTATATCTTTGAAGTATGCCATTAGTATTTGAATAGGAATTGCATTGAATTTATAGACTGCTCTGGGTAATATAGACATTTTAATAATGTCTATTCTTTCTATCCATGGACATGGTATATGCTTTTACTTGTTTGTATCTTCCTTGATTTCTTTTATCAATGTCTTATAATTTTCCAAGTACAAGTCTTTTACCTCCTTGGTTAAATTACTCCTAGGTACTTTATTTTTTTATTGCATTAGTGAAGGTGATTGTTTCTTTATTTTCTCTTTTAGACTGTTTATTGTTGATGTATAAAAATGCCACTGATTTCTGAATATTAATTTTATATCCTGCCACCTTGCCAAATTCATTTACCTGGTCTAGTAATTATTTTGAGTGAGACTTTAGGGTTTTCTATGTACAATATCATGTTATCAGCAAATAATGATAGTTTTACTTCTTCTTTTCCAATTTGGATGCCTTTTATTTCTTTTTCTTGCCTTATTGCTGTGGATAGGACTTCTAGAACTATGTTGAGTAAGAGTGGTGAAAGGGGGCACCCCTGCTTGTTCCTAATCTCAAGATGATTGCTTTTAATTTTTGCCTATTTAGTATGATGTTGACTGTGGGTTTGTCATAGATGGCCATTATCATGTTGAAGTATATTCCTTATATTTTCAGTTTGCTGAGAGTTTTGATCACAAATGGATGCTGGATTTATCAAATGCTTTTTCTGCATCTATTAATATAATCATGTAATTTTTATCCTTCCTTTTGTTTATGTGATGAATCACATTGATTGATTTGCAAATATTGTACCAGCCTTGCTTCCCTGGAATAAATCCCACTTGGTATGATTTTTTTCATGTATTGCTGTATTTGGTTTGCTAATATTTTGTTGAGAATTTTAGCATCTAAGTTCATCAAGGATATTAGCCTATAGTTTTCTTTCTTTGTAGTGTCTTTTTCTGGTTTTGGAATGAAGGTAATGCTTGCTTCATAAAAGGAGTTTGGCAGTCTTCCTTCCTCTTAAATTATTTGAAATAGCTTGAGAAGGATAGATGTAAGTTCTTTGAATGTTTTGTAAAATTCACCTGTAAAGCCATATGGTCCAGGATTTTTGTTTGATGGGAGTTTTTGGATAGCTGTTTCAATTTCATTTATTGTAGTTCTGTTTAGGTTTTCGGATTCTTCCAGATTGAGTTTCTCCACTTTTCAGCTGCTCAACTTCCCCTTGCAGCTGCCTGGTCTTCCCAGTAAAAAGACTATAGTGTGGGCCCAGACAGGCCTCATCCAACCAACCCTTCTAGAGGTTGCAAGCTTGTGTGGTTAGGGCAGTTAAAGTTGGAAATACAACATTAGTGAAACCCTCTATTTCATGGGTTTCTTGGTCAGTACCTCAGTACAGGGATTATGGCCCCCACTCTAGAGCCTAATTCTTCAGACATTGCTAGATGGTCAAATTTTATTTCTCCCCAACAAGGTGAGCAGCAGGTTCAGATCGAGTAGGGCCAAAAGTTCCCTCTGCATAAGTTCTTACAGCTGATGAGACCCTGTTCTCAGAGAGGAAGACTGAGAGAGTTCTCTCCTGGGGCTGACAGTGCCCCCCCCCCCCAGATAGTGGCAAAGTCCCTCAACCAGTTCCAACAATGGGCTTACAGGGACCTAAACTTTAAATGTTCATGCTCCAAGTCTCTTTCCTTTCCCCCTTTGTATTCTAACCCAGCAGGGCAGGATATCTAGCACCCAAGCCACCTGACTGTGAAGCTCCACCCTAACCAATGCACATGAACAGCTGTGCCAGGGCTGATCACAGAGGGTGAAACTTGCCTCAGCTGGGCCAGGTGTGAGGAGCTTTTTTTTAGGATACCACTCTAGCAAAATTTGTTAGGTCCTGAACCAATGCTTTCCACAGCTGGCCCCTGGATGTGCCAGCCCTGGGCCTCCCTGGCAGGAACCTAGCACAGAGCTGTGGGAGACACTGCCCATGACTGGCCCTCAACAACTTCTTAGAGCTACATGCAATCCAGAGTTTGTGGCTGCCTCTGCTGGGCCCAGGGGCACATGCAACTACCAAGCTGCACACCTAGGCTGGCTTTTACCTGCTCTGGCCCTGGGGGAAGGTCAATTTAAATGGCCAGAGTTCCCTGAGTCCTGCCTCCTGCAGCCTCTGTCTGCTCGCTGCTAGTTGGGTTCAGCCACTGAAAAAACCTCTGCTAGAGTCTAGAGCAGTGCTGGTCAACCTGGTCCCTACCGCCCACTAGTAGGCATTCCAGCTTTCATAGTGGATGGTAGCAGAGCAACCAAAGTATAAATAAAAAGATAGATTTAACTATAGTAAGTTGTTTTATAAAGATTTATTCTGCCTGGCCTGTGGTGGCGCAGTGGATAAACCTTCAGCCTGGAATGCCAAGGTTGCCGGTTCGAAACCCCAGGCTTCCCTGGTCAAGGCACATACTGCAAGCAAGCAATGAACAACTAGCCTGAAACAACTATGCGTTGTTACTTCCCATTCCATGCTTCCCTTTCTCTCCTGTCTCTGTAAAATCAATAAAGTATTTTTTAAAAAAAAAGATTTATTCTGCCAAACTTAGCAAAAATGCGACATAAAGTACTTGGTAAATAATTATTATAATATTATAAGCTTTAACTTGCTGTAACTCTGCTTTATAAATTTTATAAAGTAAAGTTACTTCCCTACTTTATAAATCACCATTACTATGGAACCAGTGGGTGGTTAGAAAATTTTACTACTAACAGAGGTACAAAAGTGGGTGGTAGGTATAAAAAGGTTGACTACCCCTGGTCTAGAACCTGCAGCAATTCAGGGATTAGGAAGGGTAGTGGGTATGGCCCCACCTCTTGTCCCCAGGTGTCAGTCTCTCCAGACTTTTCTCACAGAACTCAGTAGGGTGTGGCCCCAGGAGTCCAGTGGGTGTGGCCTCTGAGACCCAGAGGTGTGGTCTACCTGCACTCTGGACAGTTTCTACTGATTCTCCAATGAGGTGGAATTATATATATTCAGTCTCAGATTCAGGAGTATGCTGGGGGAAACTCCAGCCTCAACACCAGAAAACTGAGTCACTGACACTCCCCTGCATCCTGGCTTCTCAGCACCACCCAGTCATCATGAATGGAGCAGGAGAGATTCCCTATGATGGAGCAGTTGCTTCTCCCCAGGCTAATGCCACTCAGAAAGGACTGCTTCACCCAAGAAAGATGGTGACTGCAGTATTGGAGAATGACTCAGCACCGGGGTTCCCATGGCTGTCCCCCACAGTGTCTCTCCCTTGGCCTCCAACTTTACACTCCACTCATGCAACTCTAGTCCTCTCAGTTCTCCCCCACCAGAGCCCCTGGTAAGTGGCTATGAACAGGGTTTTCTGCACTGGCTCTTTAAGATGGAGCCCATATCTCTGAGAACTCCCTCTCTTTCTCGCAGACAGGAACCCAGCTCTTCTCACTTCCAAATGCTGTGTGGGCACTTCTTTTAGGCTCTGGGGCTCTAAGCTTGGTCTCTGGGCCTGGGGATGGGGACCAACACTTCTCAGGGTGACCCTCCCTACAGTCAGAGTTCCTCCAAACTATCAGCCACCACTTTGCTCCTGAGCAAGGGGAAGTCCCCTTCGCATTTCCGCCCTTCCTACCAGTCTAGGTGTGGCTTCTTCTGTGGTTCTTGGTTATAGACTCCTCTTCATTTAGTCCAAGGTTGGTTTTTCAAGATGATTGCTCTTTTTTTTTTTTATATATTTTTTTTGTATTTTTTTTTCTGCAGCTAGAAATGGGGAGAGACAGTCAGACAGACTCCCGCATGCACCCGACCGGAATCCACCCGGCACGCCCACCAGGGGCGACGCTCTTCCCATCAGGGGCGATGCTCTGCCCCTCCGGGGCATTGCTCTGCCGCGACCAGAGCCACTCTAGCACCTGGGGCAGAGGCCAAGGAGCCATCCCCAGCGCCCAGGCCATCTTTGCTCCAATGGAGCCTTGGCTGCGGGAGGGGAAGAGAGAGAGACAGAGAGGAAGGGGGGGTGGAGAAGCAAATGGGCGCTTCTCCTATGTGCCCTGGCCGGGAATCGAACCCGGGTCCCCCGCACGCCAGGCCAACGCTCTACCGCTGAGCCAACCGGCCAGGGCAAGATGATTACTCTTAAATTAAGTTGTAATCCAGTTTGGTCTCGGGAGGGGGCCATTGGAATGTCCGCCTACTCCGTTGCTACCGTTGAATCATCTGGCTTCCCGTCAGCACGTTCTAAAGAGTCAGCAGTGGCCTTGGGCCAATAGATCTTGGAGGATGGGGTGAGGTCTTTTCTACTGACCAAGTGTGGAAGAAATCACTAGTCCTCTCTGATTCTCACTTTCCCCATTGTGGCTGCAGACTGCCACCGCCAGGGAAGCAGGGACGAGGGAGGCAAGGTGTCGCTGATGTCTCCTCTAGCTCTCAGTGGCATGGTTCCTTGGCTCTGCAAGCCCAAAGTAGGTGCCCAGGAAGCAGGTCCTTCTCTGTGCTCAGCTCTAGCAAGACCACCAATAGCTCCTGTGGGAAGCGGAGCCCCAGTGAACTGCCAGCCCTGCGCACACAACTGGCTCCTGCTCCCGGCCGCTCCTGGCTGGCATCCCTGCCAGCACTGCTGCCCCATATGGAACAGCTGCAATCTCTAGGCTTCTCTCACACTATAAATTCTTTATAGTGTCCAAGCACCATATCTTCCTATTGAAGCTCAGGAAGTAAACTAGCTCTTTGTGTTTTCATTGTCAAATGCATTACTTCTGCCTAATTTCATATCTGTTGCCACAAGAAAAAGATTGTGTTGGGCAGATAAAATATATTATGCTCACTTTGTTAAAGATGGCGCTGCCCACATGGAAGCCCGTCGCCCAGGTGATATTAGTTGCCCTTCTTCTTGGGATGGGCGTGATTATATAAATGTGTGTTGGGGGGGGGGCGGGCTGTGGGTAGGCAGGATCCTTGTAGCCTGGGGTTTTAGGACTAAGCCTTTCCCACCCTTGACTGATTGCATGATGTGGGGTGGTGCACTCTCATGAGGAATCCCATCATGCCTCAGATAAGTGACTTTGTATCAGAGATTTCCTTATTTGTATATTGGATTAAAGGTTTTGATTTCTACACTATAAAGTGGGGGCAGACCGGGAGTTTGCTCTCTCTCTGTTCCTGAGATTAGCATTAGAGAGGAGAGCAGAGTAAGGCCACATGGAGGAGAGAAGAGGCAGCCAAGATGGAAGAATGCTGAAGAAGCTAGTTTGTGCAGGGAGAAGGAGATGAGAAACAGAGGTAAATAAGTCTGGTGAGCTAGGAACCTTTGATTCTAGGAGACTCAGATAAGTCAGTGGCTTTGTGAGCACTGAATGAGTGGGTTTTGGAGCCCAGTGTGTGTTTTTACTTGCCCACCGGGTGCAAGCTAGGATTAAAGCTAATGGCTCACTAGTTCTTGGCTCGGTTGTTTCATTACTGTCTGTCTGAATCTAATGCGAACCTGCATGTGAATGGCCACGATGGCAGCTCCTGGCCTTACAGATTGCAATACTCTTATTACTGACAATGTTCACTTCTCCAGAACCTGTTTGTATTGTAACAAGTTAGACTTGCTTGCCTCTGCCATTCTTAGCACTGCTGATTTAATGCCAGTGACATTTTCATTCATTACACTACATCATTCACCCAATTATTTGTCAATATTGGCTGCCAGTGACATTGTCAAATATTGTTACTGAGCTTTATTGATGATGACTGTAAATGCAAGTCTTGCTCAGAGTATGTAGGAATAGATGAACAATAATTCTTTTTCTGGTCATGTTAAATTTACCATTTAGAATTTTATGGCATCAGTGTAAAATAGCACATCATCCAAGCATGTCTTCTCTTGAACTCTTAAGGCTACAAGCAGTGACTTTATAGATTGTGATCTCTTTAATGTTGACAACACTCCTGCCTCCATATACCTCCATCAGTAGGGAGGATGGGTGTGGGACCTGGGCAGCTAGAACACTTGTCCCATTCACACAAACAATGTCCATCATTTATCTGGCAAGGATTAAAACCCACTCGGGAGAACATGAGATCATTAGTTGGACAAGGTCTGTGGCATAATGGAGCAAAGTCCTTGAAAGCCCTATGGACACAGGTGTAACCATGCTGAAGAACTACTTGACATGTGGCACAGTCTTTGGAGGGGTGGAGTGACTGCCCCGTATGCCAGTACAGAATGTGCTGCCATCTCTACAACCTTTGAATACTGCAGAAAAGAGGTGGCATCATGGTCAGAACACAGATGGGTGAGAGCAGAAGCATGAGTTCACCATGTAGGCCAAGGGCTGATGGTATACCTTTGGTAGCTCAGAAGGTGGAACCCTTATGAATGGAATTAGTGCCCTTATCAGAAAACACACAAGAGCTTGCTCCCACTCTGCTCTCCACCATATGAGAACACAAGACAGCCATCTACCAACTATGATGTGTTTTCACCAGACATCATATCTGCTGAAGCCTTGATCTTTAGACTTCCTAGCTTCCAGAAATGTGAGAAATAAATTTCCATTATTCAACATAATACATCTTTTGGTAGTTTGTTATAGCAGCCAGACTGACTAAGGCAGTTATATGCAAACCTTGAGAGTCTTAAAAGATTTTGGTTCCTAAATGTATTAAAGTGGCCTCTAGCCTGGAAGTCAGGAGCCCTGTTATTTTATACTACACTTTATTTTAATATTATCTTAAATTTACAGAAAAACACAAAAACAGTACATAGAACTCTAATATCCTTTACATAAATTTACCAATTGTTTACATTTTGCCTCATTTGCTTTATCATTCTATCAATCTGTCCAAAATATGTAATATATATTCTATAAATGTATGTATGTAGATAGATATGCATATTAATATGTACGATACAAATGTATGTGTGTGTGTGTATAAACATACATTTTCCCCAAACCACTGTTTTTCAACCACTGGTCTTCACTGCAATTATCAACATTGTTAAAAAGATTAATATTGATAGAATACAATTATCTAAATTATAGTCCATTTAAAGTTTTGTGTCTTCATTTTGATATTTTTTAAGAACATAGGCTAGTTACTTTCTAGATTGCCCCTCAGTTTGGGTTAGTCTGCTGTTTCCTTGTGATTATATTCTGGTTGTACATTTTTGGCAGGAATACCCCAAAAGTAATATTGTATTCTTCTCAGTGCATCATATCAGGTGGGACATGATGTCAGTTTATTCCAATATTATTGATATTTATCCCAACTTTGATGTATGGTTATTGGTGCTCACTAGGTTTTTTCATTATAAAATTACTTTTTTTCCTCTTATAATTAATAAGTGATTTGTGGTGAAATTTTCTTAAGACTTTATAGATAATGTATTTTTTACTCAATTGCATTTAAAAAATCACTTATATAACTAGAATTATAGTTAATCAGTCATTTTAGCATCCATTACCTAACCTGTGGTGGCATAGTAAATAGAACATTGACCCAGTGTGCCAGGGTGGTCAACTCGTGCCTAGGGTCCCTGGCTTAAGCCCTGGGTAGTCAGCTCAATCCTGAGGTCCCTGGCTTGAGACTGAGGTCATCAGTTCAATCCCTGGTCAAGGCACATATGAGAAGCAATGGATGCCCAGCTATGTGGAACAATGAATTGATGCTTTCTCTCTCTCTCTCTCTCTCTCTCTCTTTCTCTATCTCCTTTCCTCTAGAAAAGAATAATAACAATAATAATTTTAGTGTCCACTGAAAGTTTTATAAATAAATCATTTTATCTATATTAGTTGTCATTCTAATGACAACTAATATAGATGTCATTCTAGTTAAAAAATTTCCTTTATACATAGAATCAGGATTTTTATTTTATTCAATGGGTTATAAAGTAGTACTATCACTTATTGTGATATTCAAATTGGCCCAGATTTTAAAAACATGTATTTTAATAACACTTCTGACTCTAAGAAGCTGTGTGAACTGGGGAAGTCACTTTGCTTTTTGCGTTCCAATTTCTCATTTTGCATGACAAGGGAACTACACTAGAAAATCTATAATTTTTTTTCTTTGTTAAGGTCTAAAGAACCAAAAAACATCATTTTACTTGTGTTCCTTTATAAAGTCCATTTCTTTTTCATTGTTTTTGTTTTGAGAGTATTTTTTACTCAATTGCATTTAAAAAATTATTTATATAGCCATAATAGTAGTTAATCAGTCAAAAGCAACACATGATTAAGTTGCTTCACTTATTTCTAAGCATGCGGAGAAGGAGGAGTAGAGTACGGGTCTTTTGTATCAAAAAGGATGGAATAAATTGGAGACCTCTGACCCTCAGCAGGAAACATTTGCAGCTTCCTCTGACAATGGCAGCTCTTCTCAGATGGGCCATTGTTCTGAGAACTAATGGCCAGAGAAGAAGTAATTCACACTCCACTCTTCATCTGCCCTCATTTCCCCCACGATTTTCCTGCCCACTGAGATACCTAACACCTAAAGCCCTATGGTTCTCCCTCTCTTATATCCTTAATGACCAGGGTGGATTTGGTATTGTTAATGAGAGTGGGCACGGTGACTAGGAGACAAAAAAGGTGCATGTGAGGTCCATTTTGTGCTGTCCTATAACCATTACAGACAAGCAGGCCAGAGGCTCTGTTCACAATCGCATGATTAAGCTGTCATGTAGGTTGTATATGTGTACAAACATGCTCATATGCATACACTGCAAGAAACATCAATTTGTAACTAATTTTTTAAGTTTTTGCTTTAAAAACTCTCAGATATCGTAGAATATATATATATAATTGAGTTATAATTTTTTTTCTTCCCAATGCTGATGAAACTATTGGGAATATTTTTTTTTTAATTAGAATTAAGGCCAAAAAAGCAAAGGTAAAAAAAAAATGAGCAGCATCTATATGATCTTAAAAATGTCTCTTTTGGTCATTTAATATCATGGCTTCTAGAAGCTTTGCATTGTCACTCTCCTAGCTTGTATCCAGGTCAGTGATGAAGCTGACCAAATGGAAAGTTTCTTCTTGGTTTCTTCCTTTGTTTTCAATATTCCTATTGAAGTGTAGAAAAGAAAGACTCTTAACATGAATAATTTTTGGCAAAACTTATTTTCTTTAAAACAAAGAGACTTTAAGCAGAACTTACTTTTTTTTGTTTGTTTGTTTGTTTGTTTTTTTTTTTTCATTTTTCTGAAGCTGGAAACAGGGAGAGACAGTCAGACAGACTCCCGCATGCGCCCGACCGGGATCCACCCGGCACGCCCACCAGGGGCGACGCTCTGCCCACCAGGGGGCGATGCTCTGCCCATCCTGGGCGTCGCCATGTTGCGACCAGAGCCACTCTAGCGCCTGAGGCAGAGGCCACAGAGCCATGCCCAGCGCCCGGGCCATCTTTGCTCCAATGGAGCCTTGGCTGCAGGAGGGGAAGAGAGAGACAGAGAGGAAAGCGCGGCGGAGGGGTGGAGAAGCAAATGGGCGCTTCTCCTGTGTGCCCTGGCCGGGAATCGAACCCGGGTCCTCCACACGCTAGGCCAACGCTCTACCGCTGAGCCAACCGGCCAGGGCAGAACTTACTTTTTTTGAAAAGACTCCCTATTCCTGGCCTTGAGGCTGGTTTCCCAGACTGTGGCCTTGGACTAGCTTTGCGAAGTTGCAGGTGCTCTCAGAATGTTTCTCCCTGAACTAACCCTATAGATAAACATTTTAAGAAAACTTGTTCCTCTTGCTTTGTTTTAGTGCTATGCTTCCTCTCCTCCCCATTCCTCAGTCAGAATGTAATTTTCCCTTTAAAAGCCAGCCCCAAACTGTGTTTCCCGCCGCATTAATTTGAATGACTTAAGTCTCCATGCAGTCCCTGTAGCCGGTTCATTAAAAGACTCCTTAATTTCTTAATTTGGCTAGTAGATTGATTGTGTGGCAAGACGTCTTATCTCACTGTTCTGATACACTATCAGCTTCCTAGTGAAGTATCAATCTCATTATCAAAACAGCTCTTACCTCTTCTCTCCAAAGACTATGATATAGGGAAAGAAAGAGAGCTATTACTTATAGACCTTTAATAAATAGTATTTCCAGGCAACAATAAGCCCAATAGAGATTTTCCTTCAACCAGATTCCCAGTTGTTTGGAAATACAGACTTCTTCTGTTGGTAACATCCCTTTCTTTTAGAATTCCATGGAGCAACTTATGTTAATCTAAATATCAATTGTAGCCCTGGCCGGTTGGCTCAGCGGTAGAGCGTCGGCCTGGAGTGCGGGGGACCTGGGTTCGATTCCCGGCCAGGGCACATAGGAGAAGCGCCCATTTGCTTCTCCACCCCCACCCCCTCCTTCCTCTCTGTCTCTCTCTTCCCCTCCCGCAGCCAAGGCTCCATTGGAGCAAAGATGGCCCGGGCGCTGGGGATGGCTCCTTGGCCTCTGCCCCAGGCGCTAGAGTGGCTCTGGTCGCGGCAGAGTGACGCCCCGGAGGGGCAGAACATCGCCCCCTGGTGGGCAGAGCGTGGCCCCTGGTGGGCGTGCCGGGTGGATCCTGGTCAGGCGCATGCGGGAGTCTGTCTGACTGTCTCTCCCCGTTTCCAGCTTCAGAAAAATAAAAAAAAATAAATATCAATTGTACACAAGACTTCAGACTAACCTAAATCAGGAGTTAACTACAAATCAAACATCTTCAAAAGTTAAGAACACAGCAAACACAGAGCTCTATTCCATTCACTCAGCACATTAGTGTAGCAGATCTTCTGACTATGCCAGTGATTTGCAGAGACCTTTATGAACGGAGAAACTTCTAGAATCTAATGACTGAGAAAATGAGTTATTTTTGTTATCAATTGGTAATGGCAACTGCCATTCATGCTAGAGAAGAAAGCAGACCTATTGCAGGGCATAAAATTAAATTTTCCAGGTAGCAGCAAGTAATTGATACCGTGGGGTGACCTTTGCCCGTGGCAGCCAATTTTAATCTGCAGAGAACAGCAATAGGGCCAGCTACCCTGTCTGACACCCTCCCCCAAACTGAGCTTGGAAAACAAGACACCTGAATAACTTCAATTTCTTTCTCATAAATGCTCAGTTCTGTTACCTTTATTCTCTCAGCCTTTGTTCTGATTCAAATTTCCTTGAGGGTCTTATATATTTTTTATGAAATTATTAATTCATTCACCTGAGACACTGAGAATCAGATTTATCTATGTGCTCTGTGGTTCAGGTTTTCCCCTCCCCTTGGATTTTCCTTTTTAGCTTTTTTGGGGGGGATGGGGAGTGGTTGCAACCTACCATTAATTTTTCTGGGTTTTAAAATCCTACCTTTAAAAAAAATGTGTTATGAGAAAGTTTTTTGGAAAACAGAAAAAAGTAAGCCCAGATAAGTCATATCACCTTTTTTCTTCCTGAATACTCACTAATATTTTTAAATTAATCAGTTTCTTCTGGATTGTGACAGTCCATCTATCAGCTAGAATAGTTTTAAGAAGAGCATTGACTTTATTTAAATAACAAGTTAGAATAGAAAAGGCAACCAAAAGCAAAGAAATTGTGTGCTTGTCTTTTGGAATTGCTTTAAAATTAAATCATTTTGGAAAATTACCCCATAACCTACCGCTAGTATTGAGATTCCTGACATTGGATATGCAATTGTTCCCAAACTAGGATTATTTGGTTCAAAGCTCCAGACCTTCTTAAACCCCTTAGGTAAAGAAAATGAATTCAAAGTCCTAATGTAGCAATTTGGGCATAAATTATGTAAGTGCAAAGAGCAGACCAGAAGATCACAGCTCCTTGAAGCAATTTAGATTTTAATCAGATTTTTCATTTCAACTTTAATTAAAGTGTTTGACTTAGAAAAATGACTATTAGAAAAACTGACTGCCAGGAAAGCAAAAGAGAAAAAATTAATTGGAGAAAAATGAAGATTCTGACTGCTATGAAGATTCATAGCATATGTTAGGAAAGGGAGCAGAAGACTGCTTTAATAAACTATTATAACATATAGCAGTAATTCTCTCTCTAGAAGAATAGAAAAATGTGTGTCATGTTTTTTCCTATGAAGACATAAGTAAAAATAACAAAAGTTTCTTTTTTTAATTTAAAATCTAATGGTATCCTCTTACTAAGGGGTTATAGCTTATCATTAACTTTTGCCAGGTTTGGCCAGGCTAATTTCTGTAGCAATAAATCAGTCAGCTTATATTTATTGTATCTTTGCTGGCCTGGGCACTAGGAGGATTTTTAAAGAAGTAATAAACAGGCCCTGGCCAATAGGCTCAGCGGTAGAGCATCAGCCCGATATGTGGATGTCCTGGGTTCAATTCCTGTTCAAGGCACATAGGAGAAGCACCCACTTGCTTCTACACCCCTCACCCTCTTGCATCTCTCTCTCTTTCTCTCTCTTTCTCTCTTCTCTTCCCCTCCTACAACCATGGCTCAATTAGACCACCCTAGGTGCTGAGGATGGCTCCATGGCCTCTACCTCAGATGCTAAAAAATGGCTCCAGTTGCAATGGAACAAGGGCCTCAGATGGGCTGAGCATCACCACCTAGTGTGCTTGCTGGGTGGATTCCAGTCAGGGCGCATGCGGGAGTCTGTCTCTGCCTCCCCTTCTTTCACTAAATAATAATAATAATAATAATAATAATAATAATAATAATAATAATAATAAAAAGAAGTAATGAACATGGTCCCTGCTCTTGGAAAGCTTGTAGTGTTGAGAAAAGAGATGGGGAAACTCTAAGACAATCAGATCTCAAGCCTGAGAAATTGAATGGCATATCTCTTATGCTTACAACTGTTGAGATAGGGCAAATCTGTCTGGTTAACTAGCAAGTCCACTAGCATTCATGAAGGCAGGAAATTGAATAATAGATAGGATTTGGATAGGTGCAGGGCTGTCCTGACTTACGCCAATGCAGGGGCCAGTTGAGCAGGGTCACACAGGAGAAGGGAGTTGTATGGCTGCGTACAGATACAGGAGTTAAGCAGACCTGGACCTTGACTACCAGACAAAGGCATTTACATCAGATATGATCTGATGCAATCTAACATTTATTCAGCACTATTATTGTCTGCTGGATTTCATGCATTTATATTATTTCTATGCTCTACTATCTCTTCTATAGGTGCTAGAGATCTAGGGGTGAGAGGATGCCATCCTGAAAAGAGCAGCCTGATGACTTTAGGCAGATTGCATTGTTAGGAGGAGACTGCATCAGGGAGGCGAAAGGGCCACTGTCCTGCGAAAGAGGTGAGGGGGCCTGTCTGGACTGAAATAGATGCAACAATGACAACTGTAAAAAGGAGAACTCAAACCCCTTCACCCAGCAAACATCATTAAACACCTTCTATAGGGAAGTCCTAGGGATAAAGAAAAATTCAGAAGACTTGGTGAAGAAAGGGGAAACTCACAGTATCCAACTAATAAGAACACAACGTCAGTACTTGAGGAAGCAGAGATGTGCACTATGCACATCTGGCTTGAGGTAGCATTGGGTAGCATGGCAGATGTGGGAAGAAGGATAAGTTGGGCTTTTTACCTGGGCTTAGAAGGATAAGTTGGATTTTTATCAGGCATAGAAGAAGGAAAACACAAAGGCACAAGATCAAAATGAATGAGAAAATTAGGTTAGCAAATTCAAGAGAAAAATTTAAAAACTGAATTACAGAACTGCCACCACCTTCTTTAGTCTAATATATCCCATCTCTGAGATTTTCTGAAGGGTAAAAAAAAAAAAAAAGAAGAGATCGCATTCTTTGGCAAACACCAACACTTTTATAGATAAAGAAGCAGAATGCGTGGAACTGTTGACCAAGGTGAAAGTGCTCACACTTTGTTGCTAAGGGTAATCCCAGGAAGCAGGAGTGAGGGAAAGGACAAGAGGAGAAGATGGAGAGCGAATGGAGGGAATGCATTATTGCATTGACTTCTGTGTCACAGTGAGCCAAGAAGGGTCACAGTCAGTGGCTTGACAGATGCAGGATATCTCTGGACAAGCTATACAAAAAAAACAAACTCACAAGATACATCAGAGGGAGGAACAGAGAGAAACTCCTTTTGCTGACTCTCTGCTGCCTCTCCTCTTTCCCATCTATCCAAATGAACCCCATGGGCATTCAGCCCTATATTTCTGGGTTAGGTCACCCAGCCTCTATTGGGGAAGCACACCTTGTAATGGTGTGGCATTTTATAGTATCAGAAGTAAGGGAAGAGCTGACAACATAGGAGGAGCCATGAGGCCCAGCATGGAATTTTTTCCCTCAGCTGTTGGTTTAGGAGGTAAGGGCCCAGGGGACAGGTGAAGCCAGGAGAATCTGACAAGGCCTATAGGATGCATCCTGTATCAGACATTATTATTACTACACATATAGCTCATTCTAATTTTTGAGCAGTTTTTCCTTTATGCCAAGAAATTTCAAGACCCATTGCTTGTTTTATTTCTCCATTCTGTATCTTTACTGTGCCCAGTTATTTAGATAGTCTATAAGGGTAACATAAGGAAAAGGGGAGCAAAACCCTGTCAGTTAATGCTGTCACTTAGAAGCTCACTGGCAAAACTGATTAAGCAAGACAGAGATAAATAAGAACAGATGGCATTAAATTGAGAGATGAGGGAAATAAATTTCTGATCAAGTTTGCTTAAGATTAGTTTTCAGTAAAATTTCTTCTTTCTTTTAAATTGGGGACATAGGGAGCTGACTGTGTCCCATTTTCTTGAAACTTGGTCCTTTTCTCAGGGGAGGAGCAGGAAGAAAAGGTAAGACTTACCAGGATGAAGAGGCTCACAGCTTCCATGAAACACAATTATGCACCAGCAGTGTAACTGGGAGTCATACAGAAGGCTGCCATGAGGCGTGTAGACCTGGAATATTAACAGTATTGTCCTTGCAGCCCGATCTGACATATTCATAAACTTGAAACTACTTTTGGATAAACACTTTAAAACAAAAGAGATGACAACAACAACAGCAACAAAAAATCAACACTTTTAATTCATATACATAAATGGGGTAGGTGGAAACCAGCCCATGAAAACGTTCACAAGCCTTCTCTGCAAGATGGCTCTTAACGTTGAAAATAATGATATTATCAGCAATTCACCAGAAGAGGTGGGTCCCTCTGAGCTGTGGCTCTGCTGGTCCCCTCCTCATTGCCCTCTGCCCTGCTCACGGTGTGACTCAGCAGGGTTCTCCAGAAGCTCCTCCTCTCACTCAGGCTATCTGCTGACTTAAACTAATCCTCACAGCACCCTGCAAAGCATGAAAGGGAAAGATTAGCTGTTCCTGAAGCTACAAATGAGAAGGCTGTGTGGGTGGAAAAAGCAGCATTGTTCCCCCCCCCCCTTTTTGTCTGTTTGAGGCCCCTATTGTTTAAGCTGTCCAGGGTAACTAATTACAACAGAGACTTCAGAATGCACCTTCTTGTCATGTAATACAGCCAAAACACCAATTTAATTATTTTTTGTTTTTCTAAATGGATTTGATATCATGTAAAATGTTTACCTCATGTTTATACCTTTTCTCAAAATGCAATCATTTTCATACCACCTTTATAATTTTTGCTGTCTCTGCATCTCATTTAAATTGGCTCACTTTGAGGAGAGTAAATAGTTCTTGTAGCCTTACTAAAGCAATGATATTGTGAAATTCCAATTTTGATGTGCGCTGTATGTGTATGTGTTTGCGCATATATAATTTTTTAAATGTATAACCTTGCTAAACTTCTTGGGGAAAAACAAAGTGTGGGCGTGGCACTCTTTAATTAGAGCACTGAGGCAATAAAAGGGAAAGAAAAACAGTGGCAGAGGCCTTCAACCTTCCTGAAAGTGCAGGAAAGTCGGAACTGATTTATTTACTTGATTTTGAAAGGGAAACAGTGCACTATTTGCCACCTGGCCTGAATCATGAAGCTATCACTGTGTTAAGAAGCACTCTCTCTATAAATCTATACCTAATATTCACATATATTCATCTTTTTATATAAATTTTTTCTAGTAAGCCTATAAATAACCAATTAAAAAAATTTTAGTCATGTACTATAAAATCATCTCATGTTGTACAATTTGTAAAAATGTATATGAATTTAGGTTAATTTGGAGGGAGTGGGGGTGGGGGAGGCTTCTGATGTGTGACCTCAGTCAAAAGGGTTGTGATCACTGAAATCCCAGCCTTGCTGCTCCTCCTTCCCCAGAGAGCCAATCATTGAACAGGGCACACAGATGATATTATGCAGACAAAGCAGAGCAGTCTGGGTAGACACTGCAGAACTTGGACTCAGACCTCCCACCACTTTTTTCTGTAGGGAATTTGGCCCCAGTTCACTTTCCTTAGAGACTGTCATACAGAAAATCTGGATTCATATCAGACTCTTAACACCAGGGAGTTTATGAACATAAAGAACAATTCAGGGCCAGAAAATAAGAGGCGTTCGTTCCGCTTTCAGAATGGTGGTGAGGAGCTCTGTGGAGTTATTCCCCAACAAAACAACCATAACTAGAAAAATCTATTTTTAAAAAGAATCATATAAACTCTCTGGAAATCATCCCAAGGGCAAACAGCAAATTGGGAAACGTTTATTCAAGAAACTCTACTATATCTTGGTAAGAACAGTAAGAGTCTGTGGCATCCGAGCCACAAGCCATTGTCTCCCTCTTCCTGCTCCCAGAAGCTCAGACAGACGGAAGCTCCACTCTGGGAAGATGTGGCCAAGAAAAAGGAGATTCTTCTTTCCTCATCTACCAGGCAAATGATACAGTATCTCACTAAGAGGGAATGGTCACCCAGCATTTCTCATTACCTTTAGCTCTGGCTTGCAGGGAATAAGATCCTGGCAAGAATGGCTAAGAGATTACTCCCTTCCTTTCCCCGACTACTGTATGGCCAGTAGTCATGGCCATCGTGGCCATGCACATGCAGGTTCTCATTAGATTCAGATAGATGGTAAAGAACCAGTGGAGCCAAAAAATGATGGGCCATTCCTTTATTAAAGTCTCATACCAGCCGATGAGCAAACAGGCAGGGAAAACACTTCCCTTTCACTCAGGGTTCCCAAAACCACTGACACATTCTCCGGTTCCACAACCAGGAGAATCTTCTCCAGTTCCCCTTAGAATCAAAGGCCCAACCATTCTTAGCGGAGCTTGCAAAACCCCTCACCTCTGGTTCCCCATCTACCAACATGGCTTCTTCTTCTGCAAAACTGGCTTCTCCTTGTCACTTGGCACTCTCTCCTCTCTCACTCTGCAAACATGGCTTCTTTCTCCTTCTCCTTCTTCTCTCTCTTTTCAAAACTTCCTCGTGTGAAAACCTCTCCTCCAGCAAACATTAGCAAAACAGTGGCTCTTCCCAAGCAGGAAGGTAATTTGCAATTTCACAGACCACATATACCTGGTGCTGCCCAGCCCCCAATGCAAACTATAAGTGAACAAACATAAAAATTATATTTTACAAACTTATTTGACCAATATCCAACCATCCACTCATAAGGAAGAGGTCCTAACTCAAGTATGGCAGTCCAAGAAGACTGAAGCCCAAGTACCCTTGCCTCAGCTTACTTTTAGGATGGAGATTCTATGCTGGATGAAACACACCAAGAAAGCCAAAGGCCCGCACTCTGCTCAGAAGGCAAGGGTATTACCTTCCTCTTCCCACTGCATCATAAGGCAGTAGCTCAGAGATTTTGCCATGGGATAATGCAAACCACAAGAACAGAGAGCTCTGAATCTTTCCCCAGAGGAACCAACTTTATTTGATTTGAAACAGAGTGTGGGGAAGTTCAAGCCTAAAGATGCTTTCAAAAACATTGAAGATTTAGTGGCAAACAAATTAAGGAAAAGCTGGTTGCTCTATGAGAACAACAAACTGAACAGTAGGCCAGCTAGTTTCATAGAGAATAAGGGAAAGAAGTAGCCTAGAAAAGCCCACCTGGGGTCAGAGCAAACCTCAAAGACTGGCTGGCCCTGCATATCGAGATAGATTTAATAGGATCAAAGTGAGGAAGAATTCCCCAAGCATTGTCAAAAACAATAGTGTATCAGCCAGCAATTAGAGAAAACTATCATCTGGGTGGGATATCAAGTGAGAAACACACCTTAACAGATAAACCAGGGGTGGGTGGGGACAGTGAAAGAGAGATCTGCTTAAACCACTGTCACCCCAGTGTGAAGGTATGCTGACCAAGGCTCTACCCATTGAAAAGCAACACCATAACGCTCAGACTATGGGGTAAATAGACATCACTATCTATAATGGACAAGCCAAATAAACAAGTAAACAACATCAAAAACAAGCCCCACGTAAAATTCTGGAATATTGTTTCTAGTTTTTTGAAATATACCACTGGTATCTTGATAGCAATTGTGTTGAATCTATAGATTGTGTGGGTAATATGGATATTATAATGATGTTAATTCTTTCTATTCATGAACATGGTATATGCATCCACTTATTTTTATCTTCTTTAATTTCTTTCTTCAGTGTTTTATAATTTTGTAAGTACAGGTCTTCTACATCCTTAGTTAAGTTTATTCCTAAATATCTTATTGTTTTGTTTTTTTCATTTCCCTTTATGATAGATCATTACTGGTGCATAGATATGCAACTGATTTCTGGATATTATTTTATATCCTGCTACTTTACTGAATTCATTTATCAGTTCTAGTAGTTTTTTGGTGGAATCTTTAAGGTACTATACATACAGTATTATGCCATCTGCAAATGACAGTTTCACTTCTTTTCCAACTGGATGCCTTTTATTTCTTCTTTTTGTCTGATTGTTTTGGCTATTCCAGTACTGTATTGAATAAGATTGGTGATAGCAAACATCCTTGTCTTGTTCTTGATCTTAAAAGAAACACTTGTAGTTTTTGCCCATTGAGTATGATGTTGGCTGTGGGTTTATCATACATGGCTTTTACTACATTGAGGTATGTACCCCCAATTCCCACTTTGGTGAGAGTTTTTAACATAAACACAGGGTTGGATTTTATCAAATTCTTTTTCTGGACCTATTAACATGATCATGTGATTCTTATCTTTCATTTTGTTTACGTGGTGTATCATGTTTATTGATTTACAGATGCTATACCAACCTTGCATCCCTGGAATAAATTCCATTTGATCATGATGTACTGCTGGATCCAGTTTGCTAATATTTTGTTGAAGATTTCAGCATGTATGTTTATCAGGGATATTGACATAATTTTCTTTTCTTTGAAGTGTCTTTATCTGGTTTTAGAATTAGGATAATGTTGGCCCTGGCCAGTTGGCTCAGCGGTAGAGCATCGGCCTGGCATGCGGGGGGCCCGGGTTCGATTCCTGGCCAGGGCACATGGGAGAGGCACCCGTTTGCTTCTCCACCCCCCCCCTTCCTCTCTGTCTCTCTCTTCCCTTCCCGCAGCCAAGGCTCCATTGGAGCAAAAGATGGCCCGGGCGCTGGGGATGGCTCCTTGGCCTCTGCCCCAAGTGCTAGAGTGGCTCTGGTCGCAGCAGAGCGACCCCCCAGAGGGGCAGAGTGTCGCCCCCTGGTGGGCAGAGCGTGGCCCCTGGTGGGCGTGCTGGGTGGATCCCGGTCGGGCACATGCGGGAGTCTGTCTGACTGTCTCTCCCCATTTCTAGGTTCAGAAAAATACAAAGGAAAAAAAAAAAAGAATTAGGATAATGTTTGCCTCATAAAATGAGCTTGGAAGTATTCTCTCCTCCTGAATTTTTTGGAAAAGTATGAGAAGGATAGGTATTGCTTCTTATTTGATTATTTTGTAAAATTCACCTGTGAAGTCATCTGATCCAGGACTTTTGTTTCTTGGGAGTTTATTTTATTACTACTTTAATTATTTGGCTGTAATTTGTCTATTCAGATTCTATGATTCTTCCTGATTCAGTTTTGAAAAATTGTTGTTTCTAGGAATTTATCCATTTTATCCAGATGGTCCAATTTGTTGGCATATAGTTGTCTATAATAACACTTTCTTACAATCCTTTGTATTTCTTTGGTGTCTGTTGTTACTTCTCTTTCATTTGTAATTTTACCTATTTTGGGTCCTCTCTCTCTCTCTCTTTTTTTTTTTTTTTTTTTTGATGTGTCTGGTTAAAGGTTTGTCCTTCTTATTTAACTTTTTAAAGAACCAGCTCTTGGTTTCATTGATCTTTTGTATTTTTTTTAGTCTATTTTGTTTATTTCTGCTCTTATTTTTATCATTTCCTTCCTTCTACTCACTTTTGGCTTTGTTTGCTGTTTTTTTTCAAGTTCCTTTAAGTGTAAAGTTAGATTATTCATTTGATATTTTTCTTATTTCTTGAGGTAAGCCTATAGTGCTATAAATTTCCCATTTAAAAGTGCTTTCACTGTGTCCCATAGATTTTGGGTTGTTGTGTTCTCATTTTCAAGATATTTTTTATTTGTTCCTTGATTTTATTGTTAATCCATTCATTGTTTAGTAACATATTTTTTAGCCTTCATTTCTTCATGTGTTTTTTGGTTGTTTTATATTCTGCTGCTTTGGGGTAAAATGCTCTGAAGATATTAAATCCAACTGATCTTATGTGTCATTTAAGGCCACCATTTCCTCATTAATTTTCTGTATGGATGATCTATCCATTTATGTCAATAAGGTGCTAAAACCCCCTACTATGACTACTGCTGTTGATCTCTCCCTTTATATTCATCAGTTTGCTTTACAGATTTAGGTTCTCCTACACTGAATGTGTAAATGTTACCAGAGTTATCTCCTGTTGTTGGGATTACTCTCTTTATCATTTGTAGTATCCTTCTTTGTCTCTTACTATAGCCTTTGTTTTAAAGTCTATTTTGTCAGATATAAGTATTGCTACACCAACTTTTTTTTTTCACTTTCATTTGCATGAAATATCTTTTCCCATCTCTTTACTTTTAGTCTGGGTGTATCTTTCATTCTGAGGTGGGTCTCTTACAAACAGGATATATATGGGTCTTGCTTTCTTACCCATTCAGCTACCCTATACTTTTGATTGGAGCATTTAAGCCATTTACATTTAAAGTGATTATTGACAGTGTAAAGCCAGGAGCCACCATCGTGGCCATTCACATGCAGGTTCGCATTGGATTCGGACAGTCGGTAAAGAAACCATGGAGCCAAAAACTGGTGGGCCATAGTCTTTAATCTAGCTTGCACCCGGCGGGCAAGTAAAAATACACACTGGGCTCCAAAACCCAGTCACATTCAGTGCTCACAAAGCTACTGATTTATCCGAGTTTCCTAGAATCAAAGGTTTCTAGCTCACCAGCCTTATTCTCCTCAGTTCCCCATCTCCTTCCTTATCCCAGATACAAACTCTGTACAAACTGGCATCTCACTCAGCACTCCGCCATCTTGGCTGCTTTTCCTGGCCTTCTCCACGTGGCCTCCTCCCGCTGCTGGCTCTATTCTCTCTGCTGAAGATAATCTCAGGAACCAAGAGCCCAAGCTCCCACTTCGTCCCCATTTTATAGTGTAGCAATCCAAACTCTTAATCCAATATACAAAACAGGGAAGTCTCTAATACAAAGTCACTTCTCTGAGGCATGATTGGATTGTACCGCCCTACATCAAAAAGGGTGGGAAAGGCTTAATCCCAAAACCAAGCCTCAGGCTACAACGATTCTCAACACACATTAATATCACCTGGGCAACAGTCTCTTTAACAAAGTGAGCATAATACATTATTGCCATTATTTTCTCCTAATGGTGTTTCTCTTTTTTTTTTCTTTTTCTTAAATAAGGTCCTTTAACATTTCTTGTAATTTGGTTTGGTGGTAACAAACTCCTTTAGCTTTTTCTTGTCTGGGAAGTTCTTTATTTCTCTTTCAATTTTAAATGATAGCCTTGTTGGGTAAAGTAGTCTTGGTTGTAGGTCCTTGCTTTTCTTCACTTTTAATATTTTGTGTAATTGCTTCTGGCCTGAAATGTTGCTGTTGAGAAACGAACTGACAGTCTAATGAGAGCTCCCTTGTAACTAACTAACTAACTACTTTTCTCTTGCTTGTTGCAGGAAAGAAACCCAATGGAAGATTGACACTCAGATAACTATAAGAGGAAAAGAGAATTTATTAAAGCTGGTAGAGCCTGACTTGTGGTGGCGCAGTGAGTAAAGCGTTGACCTGGAACACTGAGGTCACTGGTTCAAAACCCTGCACTTGCCTGGTCAAGGCACATATGGGAGTTCATGCTTCCTGCTCCTCCCCACTTCTTTCTCTCTCTTTCTCTCTCTCTTCTCTCTAAAATGAATAAAAATAAAATATTTTTAAAAAATAAATAAAGCTGGTAAAGCACACAGGGCCTGTGGCTCCAAAGACACATGCTCTCTGAAATTAGATTTCTTACATCTTATATACCCTTTACAGAACACAAGTTCACATACATGAATCTCGTGATTCCTTTGTCTAGAGGTATATATCACAGGATTTCAGTATGGGAGGGGGTTAGATGATATCGGAGGATAAACATTTGTAAATAGCCCATTAAGGAGAAAGAAAGGGGAAAGGAAAGGGGTACTCAAATCTCTCTTCCCCCTCCCGCATTCCTGGCTGTTTACCTTCTTCTTCACAGGTGTGGGAAAGGGAGGGGTCCGAGTCTCCTTCCTCCTTCCATTCAAAACCTTCTAGTACAAAAACCTCTTCATTTGCAATATAACAGCCCTTCCTAAACAGGAATGCGATCAGCCATCTTGAGCTGGTGTAAATCACACAAAAGTATAAAAATCATATTTATAAAATCTCTCTGAATGCTAGCCCTAAATCATAAAATGCCTTTTAAGCCTCTTAGTAAAAGGAAGGCTTCTTATCTCATTCTAAAATCATCCATTTTATCAAAATTACTAATAGACTTCTCATTAAATATGCCATATTGACCACATGTGTTTATATTATTTCCTTTCCAAAACCCATTTAAAATAAGAGTAAAAGAATTTTAAAAGTATGCAATTATAGGAACAAAGAGAATGACAGACAGACAAGAAAAAATAAGAAACTGCAACAAATGTTTAGAAGATAGCAGATATAAAAGCAATGTAATGAATTTTCAGAGTGGAGGAGGCTACAATTCCAAGACCTGCTGTAGTCTTGAAATATCCCAAGGACCCTTTACCCTACAGAACATGGGCAGGCCAGTTCTCAGTACCAACATTTATTATTGAAGGGACGAGTGAGATGCAGAGCTGGAAACAAGAGGTTTGAGTGAAGTCTTAACATGAGGCTGTAGGATTCTCAGCTCTGCCTCTCAGCCTCTCCTCACTCCTACAAGAAAGCTCGGGTTCAATTAACCTCTGGATAAACTGAACCAGAGAGAATCTGGACTCGGAGATCAGATACAGAAAGGATGGGAGTGAAGCATGAACACCAATTCAGGAGAATTAGTGAAATTCTGGGTATGAATTGTGAGAACCCCAGAGCTCTCCTTTCCGTCTGCATCAAAATGCTAATAACCAGGCCTGCACTCCCAGACAGATGAGTGGAGGATTACTTCCTGCAAAAAAGCTTCTGCCTCATGGATAAAGACCTTTAGACACTGATATTTGAGGTTCCTCCAACAAAAACACCAGCTTGCTACTATGTTATCCTCAGTAAAGAAAGGACATGTCCTGCCTACACACAAGTTTTTCAATGTTCCACTATTAAAAATGAACAGATAACCAGGGATCACCAAACAATAAGGCAATCCTCTGTGGAAGAGACTACTAATGTACTTTTCCTGGACATCCTGCTAGATTACACTGTCCAGCCCCTTGTAGCTCATGGAACTATATGACTAGTTTTTCTCAATAGAATGTGAGCAGAACTCTGGCCAGTTGGTTCAGTGGTAGAGCATTGGCCTGATGTGTGGATGTTCCAGGTTCAATTCCTGGTCAGGGCACACAGGAGAAGCAACCATTTGCTTCTCCACCATTCCCCTTCTCCTTTATCTCTCTCTATCTTTCTCTCTCTCTCTCATCTCCTCCTACAGCCATGGCCTGATTGGAGCGAGTAGATCTCAGGCACTGTGGATGGCTCCATGGCCTTCCCATCAGGTGCTAAGAAGAACTTGGTTGCTGAGCAATGGACAAACACTCAAAAGGGGCAGAGCATCACCCTCTAGTGGGCTTGCTGAATGGATCCCCAGCAGGGTACATGCGAGAGTCTGTCTCTACTTCCCCTCTTCTCACTGAACTTAAAAAAAAAAAGTGAACAGAATAGTTGGCATTACCTCCAGGCCTAGGAGTTAAAAGTTCCCTGCATCAAGAAGATATAGTGGACATGTTTTCTTTGAATATATGTACCCTGATTTATTGATGTCACACCATTAAAATAAAAATTTATTTATAAAAAAAAATTCTAACATTGAAATCAGAACAATTGTCAGATGCTATACTCTACTACCAGAGAAAGAAAGATCTTTGTGACTTTAGGCAGAATTTTAATCTCATTATATTTCAATTTTTTTCTCTGAAATAGAGAGAATAATATCTATCTTAAAGAACTATTAAGAGAATAAAATGAGATACTATATATATAAATATACTTAGTTTAATACCTAGTAAATAGTAGATACAAAAAAGTTAAAAAAATGAAAATTAACTTGACATTAAGGAAATGAAAGCTATTTATACTGACATAGAAAAAAAGATATAGCATCAGCAAATGCAAACAGGAAATTCAGGAAAAGGAAAAAATAAAGAACAGGAGTTCTTGGAAATTAAAAATATGAGCTGAAGTGCAAAATTCAATGAACTCAAGAGAATTATACAATGAAGTCAAGAGAATTGCTATGGGCTGAATGTCTGTCCCCTTCTGCCCAAATCATATGTTGAAGTTCTAGCCCCCAATATGACATTATTAGGAGGTGGAGCCTTTAGGAGGCAATTGGGGCTATGTGTGGTCATGAGGGGGAAGCCCCCAGGATGGAATTAGTGCTCACATAAGAAAAAGAAGTGTCATCAGGGTTTCTTCTCTCTGCCGTGTGAGGAAGGACACAGCTAGGAGGTAGCCATCTGCAAGCAGAACAGGGCCTTTGCTGGGGAACTGACCAGGCCAGAACCTTGACCATGGACTTCTTAGTTTCTAGAACTGTGAACACTAAGTTTCGATTATTTAAGCCATCCAGTTTATAGTATTTTGTTGTGGCTGCCTGAGCTAAGAGAAAAATTTCTCAGAAACTTGCATTTAGAGGCAAATAAACAAAAAAGAAAAGAGAAAAGAAAATTAGAGTATTGATGCAGGAGTCCCAATACTTAATAATTTTACATTCAGAAAGATTAGAAAACCACAGGGGAGAAACATTCAAAGAAGAAGGTCTTCCAGGGGAAAAATGAGTTAATATCAAATAGTTTGAGTGTTTGGGAAATAAAATGATAAAATGTTGGAATTTTGTTTTTTAAAATATAAGTAGACACATAGAAAATTAGGCAAAAGAAAGGCAATACAATAATTAACTCAGAAAAAGAGTTTCATAAATAAAGAAATGTTCACTGTAACTCTATAAAGACTATAACTACCGAGAATAACAAGAATCAACTATTTTTAAATAATGTATTGTTTAATTTGGTTGATTTGGGCTTTAGAAAAATGGTATCGTACTGTATGTAATCTTGTAAAACTTGTTTTTTTTCTTCTGCTTCACACAATATTATTTGTGAGATTCTGCATAATGTGTATAGTTCTGATACATTCATTTTCACTGCTGTATGATACTCCATTATCATTATTCTTTTTTTTTTTTTTTTTTTTTTTTTTTTTTACTGAGAGGAGGTGACATGGTGAGACACACTTCCACATGTGCCCCAACTGGGATCTGCCCGGCAACACCCCCTTCTGGGGCCAATGCTGGGACCAACCAAGCTATCCTCAGCGCCCAGGGCCAATGCTCAAACCAATCAAGCCTATGACTATCTATTCTTAAATTGTTCTATTAAACTTTTGGGTGGTTTGGGTAGTTTTTAGTTCTTACAAATAGTGTACTAAGACCTTTCTTGTGGATATATCAGAAGTTACTTAGGGGATATGTCCAGGAATAGAAATACGAGGTGAGTCAATAAAGCCAAATCATTTTCCAGTGTTGTGGTACCAATGTACACTGCTCCAGAGTATATAAGCAATCCCTCTATCTGTATACGCATCAGTATTTGATGGTTGAGAAGAGACTTCTCAACTGTTAGCCAATATGACAGGTATAAAACAGTTTCTCATTTGGTTTAATTTCCATTTCCTGCCTACTTGTGAAATAAACATTTTTACTGTGTACATCCATCATTTGTGTTTCTTTTACCATAGCTATATCTATTTCTGTCATGACCTAGTTTTTCTATTGGGATATTTATTTTTTTGTGTGATTTCATGCCTTTTAATTCTTTATCTATTCTTGATACTAAACATTTGTTGGTTTATATGTTAGAAATCTCTTTAAGTTTGTATCTTATCTCTTTGCCTTCTTTATGGTCTCATTTGATAAACAGAAATTGTTAACTTTATTTCCAAGTTTCCAGCACTTTATTCCCATTCTGCCTTTTCTGTATGATTACATAGAAATGACAACACAGACCAGTATTTCTACCACTATGGCTCCCTAAGAATGAATTTAAAGACAGCCCTCTGGTAGGGAGACCATCACAGTCCCAGGGCTCAGAGGAAGGAACATTTACTTGGCCCCAATTTACCAGAACAGAAAAATATATTTTATTTTTTAAAAAATATTAAATCAGATTAGCAAACCCAGTTCTGTAGTTAGCTACCTTCAATGACCCCCAAGCCTCCCGTGTTAATCACCTAATTCAGCTCCCCAACTGGCTTTCTCATTCAGATTGCTCCCTGCCTGTGTGATCACTCCCTGCAATCTTTTCCTTAGAGCTTTACTGATGAGGAATAAATCTGGTGAATCTGGCTCTTTTCAGTGTTTAAAGTTCTTTATCATTGTTCTGCCCATAAACTTGTCACCATTAAGCTTTCCAGTGCTAAGGAAAAGAGCAGCATTCTTTCTCACACTTATGTAATCCTAATTTCCAGTCATTCTTCACTTGTATGTACTTAAAGAGGAAATTAGATTATTTTTCCACCTGTTTGGCTTAAGGTTTTCCTAGAATTTATAAGTAAGCTGCCCTCAAAGAAACTTAAAAAGTGTGGGGAAAGTAGGCAGGCCAGAGGGAAGGGTCCCCCGGAGGAAGAAGGTCCCCTTACTTGTGATTCCTCTCTTCCCATTTAATGCAGCTTACTAAGGCAGTTGTGGAGCCAGGTGGTAAAACCATTCCCCCTGTCTGATAGTTCTATAGTTCCAGTCTGCTCAGAGATGTGGCGATGAGAGTGTCAATTAACCTGAGATGGTCCCTCAGTATTCCTGAACTTCAGGGATTTGGAAAGATTTGCACATAATAACAAGGATGCTAAGAAAAAAAAGTTCACCTTCTGGAAGAAAACCTGCTATCTGGGAGGGGGCTCCTGTTTTGGCTGCTTAGTGAGCTTGCTTTTAGAGGCACAGCCTTTGTTTTACAGAAGAATAAACCATCCCTAGTTCCCTAATATCTTCTTTCTTTGGGAACTCTTATTTATGGTCTGGTGTATTGAAACAATAAACATGGGTGCGTGGCTGGAATTGTGGGTCGGGGGGGCAGGTTGTGGAGGCCAGGAAAGGGGCTTCCCGGCTTTGTGTGAGAAGCGAAAATGAGGTGGCAGCTTTAGCAGACCCATTCTGTGCCCTTTTCTTCCTGCCAGAATGCAAGTGCCAGCTGAGGCCCGACACCTTATTTCATTGTGTGAAGACAGGGAAGAAATCTCTCAATTATCTTCAAATTAACTGCCTCTTGCCATTATCTGTTCCCTGAGGGCCAATCAGAGAGTGTGTCTGAGAAAGCTGGGAGTTAGCCTACCACTTCACCCACTCTGTGAGATCTCTTCCCACCTCCCCCCTCCCATAAGCACGCCCAGCCAAAATCATCTGTGGCTGCCATTTCTCATGACAAACTTTAATGCTTTAATTAGGAAGCATCTGCGTGTCCACTCTTCACAAACACCATATGGTGCTCAGTACAAAATATGTTTCATTTTCATGAAGGCAAAGCCTTAGGAAAGGGCAGCATTTTGAATATCAATTGTCGTTCCCACATTGGGTGAAGAATAAATTTACTGTGCTTCAAAAGAAACGCCAGTGTTTGAAAGAATGAAGGGGTTTGTTTTCTACCTGGCAAAACTTGGAGGAAAAGATGTCTTATGTTAGAATAAAGCAGAATTCTACTTTTAAGCCTCACCAATTGAAAGCCCTTTAGAAGTGTATTCCAAGAATCTCTAAACAGTCTAAGGATTTAAGATAAAAGATGTCTTGTACTAACATTTCACATTTTAAACAAAACCGTAAAATAGCCATCTCTTACATGTCTAATTTAGAAAATTTGGGACCCAGCCTTAGAATTAGAATGTTGAAAAGGCACCACTGACCAGAGCACTCTGCCTATCCTGCTCAGGAGAGTGGCTGTTCAAGGGCGTGCTACGAGAGACAGATCAGCTACTTTGCTTCTTCGACCATGGGCTGACTTGGGAGATATGGCCCAATGGGATACAGTCTTTGGGTTTGTTTTCCTTTGTAATTTTGCGTCCTTGAAATAACAAATTTAAGCTTTCCAAAGTTCACTTTTTTTTTTTTTTTAATTTAAGAGCTTAAATAAGGCCAAGTTTCTAGATCTTTTTTCCAATGAAGATCAGGGAGAGATATGGGCCAAATTCCAACATGTGCCTTTTCCTGCTTTTATGCAAATCACTCAGCATGAAAATGATTAAATAATTAAACCATTATGGTATTTAAATAAGCCATTTATATTTTCTTCATTGCCCAGGTCAGCTACCATTCTTTTGTTGGAGGCAATAGGATAGGGTTAGAAAAGTCCCTGCGGAGGATGAGGGATTGGACGGGGAAGGGCTATAATTACTCATTTTTGTTTTAAAATAAATAAAGCAGTGTAGGCTGTGGAGTGAACACCATCCCTCTGTTCCCAAACGAGGGACTGGTTTCTTTCTTTCTTGTCACCAGCGCCCCTGGTCCTCACTCCAGCACTGGTGTCAGTCACCTCAGTTTCCTCTTAGATTCTACTACATAATTATGAGCTACCACATGTGGCTTCTGAGACACAACTTTAATTATCCAAACTCAGAGCACACAACAGACTCTGAATTGACTGAACAAAAGCCTATTAGAAGGTGATCCCCTGTGGTCACATTGTAATTACTGTCAGGGGACATTGCGGCTCTGAAATTATTTCTGTAATATCTCGATAACATTCTATCCTGGAGTCACGTGAATAATGATTTGTGCCATAATCTTATTTCCTTTAATGGTGTGACAGTGAAAATAAAGGAGGAGGGGGTTGCCTGACTCTGGCCTGTAACTCAATTCAGAAGGCCACCGCAGATGTGCAAACACAGCACCTCCAGCCATTATTGCACACCCAGTAAGCCTGGAGCTGGGAACTGAGGGGTGTTACCACTCACAGTACTGGGCACTAAAATATCCAGCCAGAGCAGCAAGTCCCTGTAAAGGGAAATAAACAGGAAACATACAGAGAAGTGGTTCAATGTATCTTTTCCAAAGAAGATTTTCACGGAAGCATAAAGAATCATTCCACCGCAATGGAAAATCTTGAAATAAAAGGCATTAATGGATGCTCATGGATGATCTCTTTGCTGTAACTATATTTTATCCTGTGAACCTATTGGGTAGTTATAATGCAATTCAGCATAGATTTTTCACTTCTAACAGTGTTAATTAGACTATTCAACCTCTGTTCAAAAATCTGAGCTCAGCTTGATCACTTAACTTTTTTTTTTTTTTTTGTATTTTTCTGAAGCTGGAAACGGGGAGGGACAGTCAGACAGACTTCCACATGCCCGACCGGGATCCACCCAGCATGCCCACCAGGGGCGGACGCTCTGCCCACCAGGGGGCGATGTTCTGCCCCTCCGGGGCGTCGCTCTGCCGCGACCAGAGCCACTCTAGCGCCTGAGGCAGAGGCCAAGGAGCCATCCCCAGCGCCCGGGCCATCTTTGCTCCAATGGAGCCTTGGCTGCAGGAGGGGAAGAGAGAGACAGAGGGGAAGGAGGGGGGAGTGGAGAAGCAAATGGGCGCTTCTCCTATGTGCCCTGGCTGGGAATCGAACCCGGGTCCCCCACACGCCAGGCTGACGCTCTACCACTGAGCCAACCAGCCAGGGCCTGATCACTTAACTTTTAATGTAACATAAAGAAATGGCATGAAGTTCAAGAGTTATTGCTATTTTCATTGCTTATTTAACAAATTTGCTTTAATGGCTTTCTTTGCATTTTATTGGCAGGACAGATATAGTGATTTAATCACAGTATGGATTTCTAGATTACAAACATAAGAAAATTCTGATCTCTCATCACAGAACTTAATGATAAGTTATATCAACATATTATCACAAACCTTTTTTCTTTGCTGCAGTTCCAACCTTTTCCTTAGACCAGTTATAATTTTGGAAGATGTGTTGATGCAAGTTGATCTTACTGCCCCACCCCAGCCAGCTTCTCTTCGAGCTCTATCTGTGTCTGTTACCACTTCCAAATAAGCACATCAAGCCATTCAAGGATGCCCGTAATGTGGACCCTGGGTATGAAGCTTGTTTACTTTCCCTTACTCACCTACACATGCCATTTAAGCTACTGAAACTAAACTCTTTAAAGTATTCATAATTTCCCTCCCACCTTGCTGTGTTCTTGTACTCTGTTCCTTTAGGCTAGAATGTCTTCACTTACTCCTCATCTCACTCCTATTATGACATCCTATCCATCCTTCCTGAACACAGTCTCAAGGGCTGCTTATTTCTGCTTATCTTCACAGGAGTTGCATTCTCAGCTAAAATTAAACAGCACTTTTTTAATTTTTAAGCATGCTCACCTCTAGTGGTACTGACTTTATTACAGCAGGCATTTTAATCATTTGTGCGCTTCTCTGTGCCTCTCTACAGAGTGCAGTCGCCTTAAAAGCATAATTAGGAATTACTTATCTATTAACTTATTCATTCACTCAACTCTCTATCTATTCAATAATTATTTATCTATTTGTGGTAGGCAGTTAGACAGGCATGAACAGAGCAAGGATAATGGGCCAGGTTTAGAGGTCACCAAAGCAAGGATAATAGGCTGGGCCTCAGTTGTGTTGCAGCTCCAGGCCTAGAAAAGCAGCAAAACCAGACAAGTGTCTCCACAGCTGACATCAGGACCAGTTTCATTGATTAAGGACTCCCATGCCCTGGTGCCCACGAATCAGTGAAGACCATCACCCTGAAAGGACACATCTGGAGAACTGACGAATATTCCTTCTGTTGAGATCCTCCCCTGGAACCTCCTCTAAAATGTCCACTCTTAACAGTCCTTAGGGTGGAGGACCCACTGTGCTCTCCCACCTGGAAGCATACTTCTCCTTTCTCCCTCACAGCTACCCTCCCCCCAGGCACATTTCTCTCCTTCTCCTAAGTTCCCCTTCTTTTGTCTCTATAACTTGTTTCTTGAGCCCATTGCTTTACCTCTGTGACTTTCTAAATGAACTTTCTCTTATGATTCTTGGCTCTGATTTTTTTCCTAGACAGAACTCAAGTACTGAAGTAGCTGAACCAAACTCAAGTTTGACCCTACCAAGCTTACACCCAGTGTTGTTTTCATTCACACCACTGCCAACATATTAATGATTCAATAACACTATTGAGTAACTAGATATTGGGTGACTGCCCCACCCCAACCATTTCAGCCATTGAAGATATAAGGATGAGAAAAATTAAATAAGACACAGTTCTCTCAGTCCCTATCATCCAGGAACTTAGAGTCTAGTGGACAGAGAGACAGAAAAACATCCTGTGTATCAGTGTTCCCATTGTTATAAAGTACTGTACTTTAATCCGCGGGTTACATAGAGACACTAAGGCAGGTTACAGAAGAAATTTTAGGAGGAGCTTTATTAATTAGCTGGCAAGCTACACAGGGCACAATCCCAAATCATGTAGGGCCTAATACAGTTCTGAGCCTGCTTTTATACAAAATCAAGTACTGGTTGGACTGGGTAGGGAGGGGCTTGTGATCCCTTTGTCTAGAGCAGGGGTCCCCAAACTTTTTACACAGGGGGCCAGTTCACTGTCCCTCAGATCATTGGAGGGCCGCCACATACAGTGCTCCTCTCACTGACCACCAGTGAAAGAGGTGCCCCTTCCAGAAGTGTGGCGGGGGCCAGATAAATGGCCTCAGGGGGCCGCATGCGGTCCGCAGGCCATAATTTGGGGATGCCTGGTCTAGAGCAGTGGTAGTCAACCTGGTCCCTACCGCCCACTAATGGGCGTTCCAGCTTTCATAATGGGCGGTAGCGGAGCAACCAAAGTATAAATAAAAAGATAGATTTAACTATAGCAAGTTGTTTTATAAAGATTTATTCTGCCAAACTTAGTGAAAATCTGACATAAAGTATTTGGTAAATAATTATTATTATATGCTTTAACTTGCTGTAACTCTGCTTTATATTCAATAAATTTTATAAAGTAAAGTTACTTCTCTACTTTATAAATCACCATTACTGTGAAACCAGTGGGCAGTTAGAAAATTTTATTAATACTATTAACAGAGATACAAAAATGGGTGGTCAGGAGAGGGGGAGGGGCACAAAGAAAACTAGATAGAAGGTGATGGAGGACAATCTGACTTTGGGTGATGGGTATGCAACATAATTGAATGACAAGATAACCTGGACATGTTCTCTTTGAATATATGTACCCTGATTTATTGATGTCACCCCATTAAAATTAATAAAAATTTATTTATTAAAAAAAAAGTGGGTGGTAGGTATAAAAAGGTTGACTACCCCTGGTCTAGAGGCATATGTTATTCTCATGACTTTAGGGTAAGTCCAAGTATAGGAATTCTTGATTAAGGTACATAAACATTGTTTCCTAAGGTTTTTCAGATAAGTTCTATCTTCTTTGCTCTGTGTGGCAAGTGGCCTCAGGCACCCTTTCAGAGAATTCTAGGAATCAGCTAAACTATGACTAGATGACCAAGTTGTCCTTATAAGCCAGGAAGCTCTTGCATTCTTCTCTTTCCTTTCTCCACAGAAAGGAGGGAGTTAGGGGCTTGACTTTTCCTCTTTAAAATGGCGTTGTTAACGGTAAGTTTTACAGTTCCTTGGCACTTTATCACACCATAAGAGTGACCCTCAGAGCATGCCTAGAACAGTGTCAAATCCATGGCAGTTGCTCACATGATATTCACCAAAAGTCAGTAATTAACTGAGTAACCCAATTCCCACCAAATGCATTTGAGAGCAAGAGTAACTTCACCTAAATATGCTAAACATATTATCCCTGATGATTCTTAAACTACATTATCTTTAGAGATATATAGCTCCCTGATAAGTAAAATGGCTATTCAGTCACCATCTTTCAGTCACAACGCAGTCCTGAAGGGAGAAGGACTTGCTTACTCAGTAATCCAGCTCAGACCTCCATTGCAGCTGGATGCTGACAAGGGACAATTGGGTTAGGGTGCAGACAATTTTGAGGAACTGTGGCGCCACTCCCAAGCACAAACAGAAGAAGCGATCTTGCAGCTGCCTTTGCCCAAGGCCTTTTGATGTATCCATAGAACCCTTGCCCCATCCCTTCCTCAGGGCTGACACCCTTTGCTGGTCTCAACCCACCTGCACCCATGCGTTTTTAAAATAAATTTTCTTTTTGGAACACACTAGCCTCATGATTTTGGTGAGACCTGCAGTTTCTGCCTTTCACTCCCAACAATTCAAAAGGAAAAGGACCCAATGCAAAGTCTTCATGCATAAAAACTTCAGAGGACCTTTCTGATGGCACATTTGCTAACACAGATTGGGGGGGGGGGTTGGCAGGAAGCAAGGGAGGGAAAGCCGTAATAAGTGCTCCTTGAACACTCAGGTCTCTTTTCTTCTTTCAGCTAGCATTTGAATATCTCTTAGTGCCAGGCAATGCAATGTGGAAAGTGTTAGAGGTTTGTTCTCCAGAGTTAGAACACTAACTTCCAGTGTAAGATGGTGAAGTCTTTATAAGGAAGTGGGCTTTGATTGGACTTGAATAGAAGCTCATCCGCTTGTCTGTGCTAGGAAGGCAAGTTCCTAGGTTGATGTCATCACTCTGTCTCTTGCATCCTTCATTTCTACACTCTTCTCTCCAAGATAGGAGTTACCTTGTTTTTTAATAAAGGTCAAAAGGTGTTTTTACTTTGTTTTTCACACAATTCTTCCTGCTGAGATTTTCTGAAAAGTCAATGTCAAATCTAGGGTTTAGTTAATTGCAATGTATCAATGTGGATTTATTAGTTTTGACAAATGTAAGGCCAGTAGCTGGGGCTACTATCACAGCCGCCTGGCCCATGCAGGTTAACATTGGATTCGGACAGTCAGTAAAGAAACAATGGAGCCAAAAACTGATGGGCCATTATCTTTAATCCTAGCTTGCACCCGGCGGGCAAGTAAAAATACACACTGGGCTCCAAAACCCACTCACATTCAGTGCTCACAAAGCTACTGACTTATCCAAGTTTCCTAGAATCAAAGGTTTCTAGCTCACCAGACATATTCACCTCTGTTCCCCATCTCCTTCCTCCTCTCTGCACAAACTGGCTTCTCACTCAACACTCCGCCATCTTGGCTGCTTCTCCTGGCCTCCTCCACGTGGCCTTTCTCTGCTCTCTTCTCTGCTCTCTCCTCTTAATGAGAGCAAGCTCCCATTCTGCCCCTATTTTATAGTGTAGAAATCCAAACCTTTAATCCAATATACAAAATAGGGAAGTCTCTAATAGAAAGTCACTTTCTGAGGCATGATAGGATTGTACCATCCCACATCAAAAAGGGTAGAAAAGGCTTAGTCCTAGAATCAAGCCCCAGGCTACAAGGATCCTGCCTGCCCACAGCCCACAGAGACACACATTAATATCACCTGGGCAACGGCCTCCACGTGGGCAACGTCATCTTTAACAAAGTGAGCATAATACATTTTATCTGCCCAACAACAAATATACCTGCTTATGTAAGGGGCAATTGGGTGAGAATTCTGTGTATATGTTTGTACCTTGGGTGAGGGTGTATAAGAATACTGTGTATATGTTTGCAAATGCCGACCAAAGAAATGTCCAAACCTGTAGAGAATTTTTATGACTTTATTTGAGCCAAACTGATGACAATTGCCAGGAAGCAAAATCTCAATGGATTGAGAAAATGGTCCAGAAAATGGCAGTTTTACCACTTATTTTATATACCAGTGTGTTGGGCGGATAAAATGTATTATGCTCACTTTGTTAAAGATAACACGAGGAGGCAGTCGCCCAGGTGATATTAATGTGTGTTGGGGTGGGCTAGGGGCAAGCAGAATCCTTGTAGCCTTGGTTTTGGGATTAAGCCTGTCCCACCCTTTTTGGTGTGAGGTGGTACAATCCTATCATGCCTCAGAGAAGTGACTTTGTATTAGAGACTTCCCTGTTATGTATATTGGATTAAGGGTTTGGATTTCTACACTATAAAATGGGGACGGAACGAGAGTTTGCGCTCTTGGTTCCTGAGGTTAGCATGAGAGAGCGGAGAGAGTAGAGCCAGCAGCTAAAGGAGGCCACGTGGAGGAGGCCAGGAGAAGCAGCCAAGATGGCGGAGTGCTGAGTGAGATGCCAGTTTGTGTAGAGTTTGTATCTGGGATAAGGAAGGAGATGGGGAACTGAGGAGAAGAAGGCTGGTGAGCTAGAAACCTTTGATTCTAGGAAACTCGGATAAGTCAGTGGCTTTGTGAGCACTGAGTGTGACTGGGTTTTGAAGCCCAGTGTGTATTTTTACTTGCCCGCCGGGTGCAAGCTAGGATTAAAGGCTATGGCCCATCAGTTTTTGGCTCCGCTGTTTCTTTACCGACTGTCCGAATCCAATGCGAATCTGCATGGGCCGGGCTGCTGTGATAGTGGCCCCGGCCCTGCCTGCTGGCTTTACACAGTGTCAAAGGGGAAGACATATGGGGGTTACATGAAATCTGTTGGTGGTGGATTAGGGAAGCGGGAGAAAGATAAGCAGGAAAAGCTCTGAATTTGGATAAAAAGTAAAATGAAGAGACACATACTTCTTTTACATTGGTGAGCACAGGATAGTTAACAGTGAACATTTATAGCACACGGAGATTGTATTCGGGGAACAGGATAACAATGAGGGGCCCTGTGGTCTCTGCTCTGAAAGATTATGCCCTGAAGGGTCTGGGAAAGGTGGATTACTCTGACATTCCAACGGTGTGTTATCTTAGATGCAAGAAGACAGTAGGCAGGCTCAGTTAAGGCAGGATTGACCTCTGTCAAGAAAGATACCAACCCAGGATATGACTACCTGCCATGACTAGCTTTTTGTTTGGAAGTTTTAATTTCAGACTGTCCTACGGGGTTACTGTAGGTCTCTGAGTTTGTAAGGCTGCTGTGTAGGCCTCCCCTGAGCTTGTCAGGGTGGCTCCTTTTTCTTTCACACAAGTTTTCCATAAGTTATTCCAAAATAGCAATATATTAAAACAATAATTATTACAAATAAATAAGGGTCTGTCAAAAGTAGGTTTACAGTTGTGAGTACACAAAACACACAACTTATATTTGTATTATTATTTATTAATTTTTGCATTATTTTCCATACGAGCAACTGTAAACCTACTTTTTGCCCTGCCCTAAATGCCTCCCTAAAGTGGTCAATGACTAACAAGAATCTCATTTGGAAGTTTTGCCCTCGCCCATATCAATCCGTTTATGCTCTCAAACACCCTTTTCTTAGGCTGACATGATGATGCAAAGCATGGATCCACTCACCCTCTCTGTAACCTCTTGAGCTCTTGAATTTTCTGAATCCAATTATAGGTCCATGTCTTCTTGACTGGATTGGCTGTGGTGGCCCGAGTGACATTTTGCCTTGAGGCACTAATGGTGACATAGGTTATCCCTGGGGTTCTGACCACAGCTCTGTCATTAGCTAGCTACCATTGTTTTGTTAATGTAATGAATGGTTCCATAGGAAATAATGGTGTAAAGCCTTATTAAAGATGAAGGCTTCATCCATTAAAATGCTTTCTGTCCTTAATGAAGGTCCGTAGAAGACTGATTGCAGGAGTAAATCTTGCTTTATGCTCACCCATATGTCTCAATTAATCACTAGGGCAAGCAAGTCCTCAGACTAAATTTGTGTTTGCCTTGATTCTTTAAAAATTGTTGAAGAGGCTATTACTGAAACAATCTTAGCATGTCTTGTTATCAGAGAACTGTGTGTAACATACAGCATTCTCCAAATTGTTTTATTTTCTGAGATAAAATATTATCAAGTATATAATTTTCTTTTAATCTCTAATCTCACTGAAACTTTTAGATTTACAATATCCAATATAGTAAGTAACCACTACGTAGTTACCTATGTTTACTGAGCACTTAAAATGTAGTTAATATGAACTCAGTTGTAAGTGCAAAATTTACACACTGAATTCCAGAGACTTATTCCAAAAAAAATGTAAAAGAGCTCACTGATAATTTTTATATTGATTACATGTTGAAATGATATTTTTAATTATTGAGTTAAATAAAAGATATTATTAAATTTTATTTCTCCTGCTTTCCTTTTTTAATGCAGCCAGTAGAAACTTTAAAAGTGCACATGTGTCTCAAATTACATTGTTATCAGATAGTACTGCCTTAGACAACACAGAAAAATATGTTCAGTGCCTGCCTCAGCCTACCTTCTCCTCAAGTATATGATTTTCAGGCCGTGGTAAGGTGATGGATAACGTGGTTTTCTTTAATAGAATAAATTAATCTGTTTAGGCCAAGCTGTTTTGCTTTGTGCACAATGAAATATAAATCTTACGTGCAATTGGGAATCTCCTGTCACAAAACTCTTACCAAGGGCCAGGAACTGCCTGTCTTTGGCACTGGGAATATACATGGGAGATGCCATCTTTGCCCTGTAGTCAATTTGTTCCTGTCCCTGCTTGCTCCTTTCTTCCTCTGTGAGGTCTGCTTGGAAATCCCATCCCCAACAGTTACCTACCATCTACTTTGACAGCTGCTTTCTAGGTCTTTCCAAATTATCTTTATCATCTAAAAAAGTTTCTGCAGCTTGACGGAAGCTCCTTGAGAGCAAGGCTCATTTTATTAACTGCCCTGCCTCATCCCTTCCTCAGCACCTGGGCGCATAGTACTTGCTCCATCGATGTGTCAAAGGAATAATAGCCATAATAAATGCACTCCTTATTGAACACATCATAGGCCTGATTTTTTTTCTAAGTGTTTCTCTTGTATTTGCTCATGAAACCCTCTCAGCAATCCTATAAGATAAATACTAAAATTACCTATAAGTAAGGTGACCAATTTTTTTTACAATGAAAAGGACAAAAATAAATTGAAGAAAACAATATTGTAAATAAAAGAAACATTTTATTCATTGCAAAAATAATACACTATATGATAAATGCATAATAAAAACATTTGTAATGTTTTATGTTGTAATTATGCTTACATGCCTATTAATTTTTAATAATTGTGAGAAAAAATACTCATTTAGATACAAATATCTCACATTACATGCTATGGATCAACTCTGCATCGATCAAATATGGACATTTACAGATTAGTCTGACAATATCGAAAAGGAGGACATGTAGGAGGACACTTTTCGAGGGAGGACGGAACTTACAAAAAAAGGACTGTCCTCCCTAAAGGAGGACAATTAGTCACATTACTATAAGTTACAGATGAAGAAACCAAGACATAGAGGGGCTTAGAAAGTTACCAGTTGTTACACAGATGGTAAATGATGAAGGTAGGTTTACATCCAGGCAGTCATTGCACAATCAGAGTGAGGTGGCATCAAACAGTTTAAAAACTGACCCTGTGAGGCTAGAGATACCAACTCAGCCTGAATGAAAGCATAGAGAGGGTATAAATGGCTGTGGAGTCTCCTTGCAACAGGAGCACTAGACCCTAGAAAAATGGCCAAGTCCCAGCCTCTCCACCTGCAACTTGGGTTCTGGGAAGATGGCCGATGAACACTAAATTATTTTGATTTGGATAACAATCTGTCCTATATATTCACATCTGAGAAAACACACAGTAGTTGCTGGAATATTTTAGTGAAATCTCATGCTCTGTGGTGAGAATAGGCAAAGGTTGCACTTGTGCTTGTGCCCAAGGTGTTAATTGTCTGGGTCGGCCAAGGCAGGTCAAAGCATCATCAATCATACCAACAGGAGAGCATCAAGTCATTGTTCTTCAAGAAGCGTTATTACCCAGGCCTTTCTATGCAGCTAGAGGTTGATGCCTCCACAATCCACCAGGCACCTTGGAAGATCATTTGGATAACAGATGGCTGGCATTATAAAAAAACATTCCCTCTGTTCTATTTTAAAGAGTTATAGGAAAAAGGTAGGTAGTAGTGGAGGGTGGAGCAGATTGAGAAAGAGTCAGAATGAGAGGCAGGCAAGGAGCATAAGGTGAAATAGAAAAGCACCTAGCTGGTGTCCCAGGTAACTGTGATTCTAGATCTGCCTCTGAGATTGCTAGTTGTATATGACCTTAACCAACTTGCCTTACTTCAGGGTCTCAGTTTGTTCATCATTAAAATGAATAAGATGATTTTGTCCTAGTGTTTATCAAACAAAACATATTGATAATTAAATAGTATTGTAAACACATTTCCATTTTATTTATTTATTTATTTTATTATTCAGTGATAGGAAGGGAGGCAAAAAGAGACTCCCATATGTGACCCAACCCGGATTCACCCAGCAAGTCCAGTAGAGGGCAATGCTCTACCCATCTGCAGCATTGTTCCATTGCTCAGCAACTGAGCTCTTTATAGTGCCTAAGGCGGAGGCCATGGAGCCATCTTCAGCATAAGGGACCAATTTGTTCAAATTTAGCCATGACTGCAGTAGTGGAAGAGAGAGACAGAGAGAAGTGAGAGGGGGAAGAGTGGAAAAGCAAGTGGTCACTTCTCCTGTGTGCCCTGACTGAGAATCAAACCCAAAACATCCACACACCAGGCCAACACTACCGCTGAGCCAACTTGGCCAGCACCTCCATTTATTTATTTATTTATTTATTTATTTATTTATTTATTTATTTATATTAAAAAAAGATCAAATGTATAAAATAAATTCATCTCTGCCAAGCCCCTTCTCTAGAAATAGTACATGGAGCAAGTTATGTCAAGGAAATTAATTTGAGGTTGAGAACAAGTGGTGTCTACATGTTTATACTTCCACCAAGTGTCATAAGACACTAACATAGTGACTGGTTCAATCTTCTAAACTGTAAAATGGTTTTCTGGTTGCTCTTGAGATATAGTGTGATACAATCTCCTAAATTACTCTAGGTCTCTGAGAGTCATTCATAATAGTAGCTTTTGAAAATTTTTCTTCTAGTTAGCAATTAAATTTTATACTGCATCTTTTATGAGATATTTTCTTTTCATTGATGAATCTTACTAACCATAGAACACAAAAAGACCCTGTTTGTCATAAGATCTGAAATAATGCAAGGCAGTTGTCCCAGACTTTCAAAAACTGCTTGTAAGCAGCATTTGTACAGTATTTCTTTCCTGTCTACATAAAGTTTCAATTTGAATTTTATGGAAAGGTATACATTTCTAGGTCTCATGAGAGTAAAGGTGAGTTTGGAGAATATACTATATGAAGCACTACATCTGACTTGTCTGGGATAGTCAGTTCTTTCACAAATCATTTCTATTTATACATGTTTGCCTCTGTCTAATTTTAGAATTGCCTAATTTTTAAATAGTAAGCCCTTTAGGCAACAACCATGACAAATTATATGTTTTGAAGAATACTTGGCACATGGTTGGTGCTCAATAAATGTTAAATAATTGAAAATGTTAACAATAATCATATTTGTAAGCACATTGAGCAAGATTGTTCCTAAATATGTTTCAGTGGAGAGCTCAGTGTACTGTTGGCAGGCAAACAACATGGAATGATCATAACACCAAATGGTCCTCTTGTTTTTTTCCAGAAATAAAGGGAAATATAGTGACAAACTGATTTTAGGGTCTCTAGTGGGCAGAATAATGGCCTCTCAAAATGCAGGTGTCCTCATCCCTGGAACCTGTAAATATGTGAGGTCCAAGGGGAATAAAAAATGCAGATGGAATTAAGGTTGTCATCAACTGGTCTTGAAATGGAGATTGTCTTAGATTATCCAGGTGGAAGGAAGTTACATTTTTATCTCCTAATGAACTTGGAAAGGAGGGGACAGAAGAAACAGAGTCAGAGATTTGAAGATGCTACATTGCTGGCTTTGAGGATGAAGGAATCTGGAGTTCTCCCAGGAATTCAAGCAGAGTGCTTAGTTCTCAGGAACTCCAAGTCCTTTTCCCAGGACTCTCACTATTTCTTTTCTTTTTTTTTTTTTAATAAATAAATTTTTATTTTAATGGGGTGACATCAATAAATCAGGGCACATATATTCAAAGAAAACATCCAGGTTATCTTGTCATTCAATTCTGTTGCATACCCATCACCCAAAGAGAGATTGTCCTCTGTCACCTTCTATGTAGTTTTCTTTGTACCCCTCCCCCTCCCCCTCCCCCTCTCACTATTTCTTATGGGCAATATAATTTCTCTTCTCTGGTTTTTTGTTTGTTGGTTTGTTTTCATATCTGCTTCACTCATCAGAAAAGCTTTCTCTAACCACCTATCAGGGCTCAGACCTAAGTCTACACAATCTTTCAGGTCAGCAGCCCATTGCTTACTGTTCTCAAACCAAGAAGGTTGTGATTTATTCAGCTCAGATAAGATGTCTACATCTGATCCAAACAACTGTGACTTGGATGAATGATCCATTTATGTAATACCATCATCACTGTGGACAAAAGAGAGATTTGGTGAAAACAATTCCTAAAGATAGGGCTGAGTAGGCAGGCAGCCACAAATGCATCATCTGGACTCAGCAATAGTAACAACTCACACTGCGATAGCTCTTAATCATTGCCAAGACCATGCTAATTGCTTCAAATATATTTTTATTTAATCCTCAGTGTAACACTAGGAGGTTGTATTGACATCCACATTTTACAGATAAGGAAACGGAGGCACAGAGGGCTTCAGTAAATTGCCCAAGGTCACAAATTTGATAATTGGTACAGCCTGAATTCAAACCCATTAAACTAAACTGCCTGAGCAATTTCATCTCTTTGTATCTAGACTTGCTAATGTCAGTGAAAGGCAGAAACCATGGGCCAAACCAAAAACACAAAGCTAGTGTGTCCCAAAAAGAAACTTTATTTTAAAAATGCATGGGTACAGGCGGGCTGAGACCAGCAAAGGCTGTCAGCCCCAAAGTAGGGATGGGGCAAGGGTTATATGGATTCATCAAAGGGCCTTGGACAAAGGTGGCTGCAAGATCACTTCTTCTGTTTGTGGTTGGGAGTGGCACCACAGTTCCTCAAAATTGTTGGCACCCTAACCCAATTGTCCCTTATCAGCATCCAGCTGCAATGGAGGTCTGAGCCAAATCACTAAGTAAGCAAGTCCTTCTTTCTCCTTCAGGCCTGCATTGTTCTTAAGAAAAATGGTGGCTGAATAGCCATTTTACCTTTCAGTCAGAACTAAGTATGAAATATTATGCACCAGAGAGTTGTAACTAATAGGTAAATGGTTGCGTGGCCAGTGACCACCGCTGTGGTGAACATGCAAGTTCTCATTGGATTCGGGCAGACAGTAAAGAAACAGTGGAGCCAAAAACTGGTGGGCCATTTCATTTATTAGAGTCTCATACCTGCAGATGAGCAAAAAGGCAGGGAAGACCCCTTCCTTCTCATTCAGAGCTCCCAAATCTCTGACACATTCTCTGGATCCACAACCCAGAAAATCTTTTCTGGTTTCTCCTGGATTCAAAGACCCCCACCAGCCTCAGAGGAGCTCCCAAATGCCCTCAGCTCCAGTTCCACATCTGTACTCCTTCTCTTCTTGCAAAACCCATGCTGGGGGAAAAATACCTTTTCCAGCAAACATTAGCAGTACAATGGCCCCTCCCAAGCAGGAAGGTAATCCACAATTTGCAATCTGCTGCTCTGAGGGCAAGTACCACAGCCTTTCAAAGACCACACACACATGGTGCTACCCAGGCCAATGCAAAATATAAGCAAGCAAACCTAAAAAACACATTTTGCAAACTTATTTGCCCAACAATAGTAACAACTGATATTTATCATATGACTAAAAACAATTGGATATTTGGGGAATTAAGAGGCAAGGAAAGAGGAACTATAGCATTTTTAATACTTTATTTCAGGTACTTTGTATACACTATGATATTTTATACACACTATAATTCAAAGAAGTGAGTATTGAAACATCATTTTACTGCTAGAGAAGGAGTTCAGAGGATTGTGTCACTTGTCCAAAGTCTCACAACTAGGAGGTAGCAAAGCTAGAGTCCTAACTCAGTTCTGACACCTGGGCCTGTGGTCTTTCCTCTGAATCCTCTGTTAAGTTAGTGTCAGAACAAATAAGTTGCCATGCAAGGTAGAGGATAATTTAGTCAATCATGAAACAAACCATAGTAAGAGTCGATTTCCTCAAAGCAAAGTCATTTTTCAAAATTCACTTACAGATACATGTCTGATTAATTTGATTAGACATACTCACTCTCTATTTCCTTTTGCTTATACAAGCATTAATATAGCAGTCCCCTAACTCTCTGTTGCAGGTATTGAAGTTTCTACTGAAACAAGGAAAGGCTCTGGCAAATTCTCTGCCCAAGATACAACTGTATGATAAAGTTTATTTTTGCTCTGCCCTTCCTTGTAGCTAATCCTTTGCTTGTTGACTTAAAATGAATTCTCAGGGGCTCACAGAATAAGAATTTTAACTCTTCAAAGGCAAACTCTAAAGGCAGGAACAAATCTATATATTAGTTAACATTGGTACACTGTGGGAGGTTGACATGACAAGTAGGTCCTGTTAGGCCCTTTTTAGTACTAAGAAACCATCTTGCCATATTTAGTCCAGTAGTCACTGCAGAAATAATATGTCATCCTTGAAAGAAATAAGCACAAACTATCTGAGCCCAAGGTACTCTGAAAACATTTCTAAAGTTTACTTATCCATTGTTGTTGTTGTTGTTGTTGTTGAGTCTTGTGTTCGCCCAGCTCATACTACATCTGCTCAACTGCAATTAAGATGATGTCTCTCCAGTAAAGGTAGGATGGGGATTCAGACACTAGGTTTGAATGTAAAATTGGAAGGTGTTGGTCAAATAAGTTTGAAAATATGATACATATGTTTGCTCGCTTATAGTTTGCATTGGGTATGAGGGACAGGCTGTAAGCAGGCAGGGTCATTATAGCCTAAGACTTAGTTTTAAGACTAAGCTTTTCCCCACACCCTGGACTGTTGCATGCACTCTCGTGAGGAATCCCGTTATGCCTCAAATAAGTGACTTTGTATCAGAGACTTCCTTGTTTGTATATTGGATTAAAGGTTTTGATTTCTACAATATAAAATGGAGCAGAGGAGTTCATGCTGGGGGAGAGCAGAGAAAGGCCATGTGGAGGAGAGGAGAAGCAGCCAAGATGGCAGAGTGCCAAGAAGGAGAAGCCAGTTTGTGCAGAGTTTGTGCAGAGAGAAGGAAATGGGGAACAGAGGTGAATAAGGCTGGTGAGCTAGAAACCTTTGATTCTAGGAAACTCAGATAAGTCAGTGGCTTTGAGAGCCCTGAATGGAAAGGGAAGTGTTTTCCCACTGTGTGTAATTTTGCCCGCTGGATGTAAGCTAGGATTAAAGCTAATGGCCCACCAGTTCTTGGCTCCATTGTTTCATTATTGTCTGTCCGAATCAAATTTGAACCTGCATGGACCAGGAGGCTGTGATGGTGGCCGTGGCTACTGGCCTTACAGAAAGTGATTTGGCCCATCTGTTATGAAGAACCAGGTGGCTCCTGATCCCCTGGGCTCTATCTGAACCAACTGCTTTAATAGAACCGCCTTAAAGTGGGAAGGAAGCTTACGCATACTGGGGGCTTTCTATGTGCCGGATGCTATGTGAGGATCTTTAGCTATGTCATCTCATTGAAAGTTCCCCTCTAAGCCATTCTTTGAGGAAGTTTTATTAAATCACATGTTCCCAATAAGGAAACCGAGGCTGAGAAGGTGAAGAATAATCTGCTGTGAGCAACACACCTAGAAATTGACCTAGCTAAGAGTCAAAGCCAATCTTGAACTACAAAAACCACATCCTTTTTACTTTACCATGAGACTTCTATCAGTGCAACTCTGATGAGCTGCACAGAGAAAGTAACAAGCAACCACGAGTTATTAATTAGGGCTTCCTAGAAGAACCTGCTATGATGTGTTAAATTGTATTTCACTAGCTGAGAAGCAAATCATCCTGCTTCTAGGCCTAGATTCACAAACCCATCTTGTACACAGTTGCTGGAGTATTCCCCCCCCCAAATGCTACTGCCACTGTGTTTCTCTCCTTCAGAAACCCTATCACTTATGATAATATTCTAGAGCCTTACCCTACATAAGGGAGGAAAGAGATTGAGGAGGCTTGGGAGAGAATCACTGAGAGTACAAGGCTCTGTCAAGGAGGGTCAGGTCAAAGTACAGGAAGGAAATTAACCTGGGAAAAGAGAAGGGAACTTTCTTCCTCTGAGATAAGAAAGGTAGATAAGAAAACAAGTTTAAAGCTAAACTCTTGGAGGTGAAATGTTCTTAGAAGGGAATTTCATGCAAGAGATAATAAATGTGGAAACCTTTCAAAAAGATCCTCCACAGACATAAGATATTTGGGCATCTGCCAAGAGTCATAAAAGGAAATCTGGCTCAAGAGATGAAAGAAACATTCTGCAGTAATGAGAATACTTGCATGTGGGGCTCCTGTGCTGCCAGAACACTCGTTCTGAAATAATATTCATGTGAGGACACTGTGCTACACCATGCAGATCTCTCTGAGATAAAAGACCTGTTGCCCCAGCTTCTGCAAGTCTGTCAGTGGACAGCCTGCAGCTGTTGGCCCCTTCAGGGAATGCCTCAGTTGCAATGAGCCATCTCACCCAAGGTCATGCCTTTTCCTGGGCAGCTCATATCTAGTGGCCAACTCATAATGGAGTATAAAGGCCTGACTACCCGGCTCAACTTGGGGCAACAGAAAAAACCATCCTAGCTCAAGAGCTTCCCATGGGGCTGGCCAAAGCTGTCCCTGGCTTGGCATCATATCTCCACTTCTTCCTCCATCCAATCCTGCTGCAGTCCCTTCATTTGACAGGTGTGGATGGATCCCAAGGACAGTCCCACACACTAAGTACAATCCCAGAGTCTGCTTCTGCAGCAAACCAACCTTCAACAGGACTTTTACAAGCAAGGAGCCAAAAGCAAAACAGAAAATTGGCATTTTTTTTCCATACCACATGTCCACTCACAGTATCACAAAATAGCACAAAATCTCTCACTGTGGTGCTTGGGCTACTAACTGCTTAAGCAAATCTGTTGGTGTATGACCAGGAGCCGCCATCATGGCCATTTACATGCAGGTTCCCATTGGATTCGGGCAGACAGTAAAAAAATGGCGGAGTTGGAGGATGGTGGGCCATTCTGTTTATTGGTGTCTCACCAAGACAGGCAAGCTACAGGAGAAGACAAGGGAAAAGCAGAAAACCCATGAAGGGCAAAGGATCAGGGAGGCCTCTGCAATGGTGATAGCAGGAACTGAGAGAAAGAACAAGCTCTCGGTCTGCCCCACTTTATAGTATAGAAATCAAAAACTTAAATCCAATATACAAACAAGGAAGTCTCTGATACAAAGTCACTTATCTGAGGCATAATGGGATTCCTCGAGAGTGCACCCCCCACATCATGCAATCAGTCAAGGGTGTGGGGAAAAGCTGAGTTTTAAAACTAAGTCTTAGGCTATAACGACCCTGCCTGCTTACAGCCTGTCCTTCACATCCAATGCAAACTATAAGCGAGCAAACATATATGTCAATTTACAAACTTATTTGACCAACAGTTGGTTAGCTGAATTAGTACCAAAACAGCCTCCCATGTTGCAATATTCTTATTTTCAAAAAACTTGCAATTAATTATTCATAATCCTTTGTAAGTTAGACAGTTTCTTCTTTACTATAAACATTTTCACTCAAACCAAGGTTTATTAAACACCCACTCAGGCATTGCACTAGGAGATGGGAGCGCAATACTCAAACGATATCCCAACCCTTACAGGTGAGTGGAGGTCACGTCCTCTGAATTAACACGACATGGCTATAGTAGAGACACAAACACCATCTTCTTCCAGTCCAGATGAGAGTATGACTGGAGTCTCAAAATAGCAGAACAAGGCGTGGCTGAAACATGTGGGAGCTTTTGCCTTTATCATAGGCAATCAACCATAGTAGTGGGAAATGCAGACCCTGGAGTCACACTATGTGGGATTGAAGCCTGTCATCCTCTACCTAGTTCTTTACTAGATAAGCTACTTAACCTCTCTTGGTCTCAATTTCCTCCTTTATAAAATGGTCATTAGTCAGCTCAGGCAGTCATAACAAAATAACTTAGACTGCATGGTTTACATGACAGGAATTTATTTCTCACAGTTCTGGAGGCTAGGAAGTCCAGGATCAAGGTGCTGGTCAATTGACACCCTGGCAAGGACTCTCTTCCTGACTTGCAGATTGTTATCTACTTGCTGTGCACTCACATGGTAATGAGGGGTGTAAAGCCAGTAGCCACCATCACAGCCGCCTGGCCCATGCAGGTTCGCATTGGATTTGGACAGTCGGTAAAGAAACAATGGTGCCAAGAACTGGTGGGCCATTAGCGTTAATCCTAGCTTGCACCCAGCGGGCAAAAAATACACACAGTGGGAAAACACTTCCCTTTCCATTCAGGGCTTCCAAAGCCACTGACTTATCCGAGTTTCCTAGAATCAAAGGTTTCTAGCTTACCAGCTTTATTCACCACTGTTCCTCATCTCCTTCTCTCTGCACAAACTCTGCACAAACTGGCTTCTCCTTCAGCACTCTGCCATCTTGACTGCCTCTCCTGGCCTCCTCCATGTGGCCTTGCTCTGCTCTCCTACAGCATGGGCTCCTCCTAGAATGTAATCACTCTTCCCCAGAACAACGTAATCTCTCTTCCCTTTAAAACAATTTGGCGTGAAAGCCCTCCCCCAACACATATTAACATAATCACACCCATCCCAAGCAATTACCTGGGTGACGGGCTTCTATGTGGGCAGCGCAATCTTTTTTTTTTTTTTTTTTTATTTTTCTGAAGTTGGAAACGGGAGGCAGTCAGACAGACTCCCGCATGCGCCCAACCGGGATCCACCCAGCATGCCCACCAGGGGGCGATGCTCTGCCCATCTGGGGTGTTGCTCTGTTGCAACCAGAGCCATTCTAGCGCCTGAGGCAGAGGCCACAGAGCCATTCTCAGCGCCCAGGCAAACTTTGCTCCAATGGAGCCTTGGCTGCTGGAGGGGAAGAGAGAGACAGAGAGGAAGGAGAGGGGGAGGGGTGAAGAAGCAGATGGGTGCTTCTTCTGTGTGCCCTGGCTGGGAATCAAACCCGGGACTCCCGCACACCAGGCTGACGCTCTACCACTGAGCCAACCGGCCAGGGCCGGCAGCGCCATCTTTAACAAAGTAAGCATAATATATTTTATCTGCCCAACAGGGGAAACTAACTCTGGTGTCTCTTCTTATAAAAACACTAATCCCATCATGAGGCTACACTCTCATGGCCTGTAAATATAATTGTGAGGTCAGTTGGCAATGGGAGAAGGTCACATGAGGAACCACCGACGCCCATGACCGCCAAAAGAAACAGCCCAGGAGCATTTTGAAAAAGAACAACTGTCTGTCAGCCAATGAAATTTTACCATCCACCACCACCCTACCAATGCTATAAATTACCCCCAGGTGGGAGAAGCTGCACGACTTCCCTGGCCCCTGTCTTGCGGACTAGTGAACCCCGCCCAGAAGCACTCTAAATAAAGCTTTTGCCTGTCTACACTTGGTGGCTACGTCCTTCTATCTTCCTTGGCAGAAAAAACCTTACAATAATTATTTCCCAAAGGCCCCATCTCCAAATACTTTCACATAGGGGGGTTGGATTTCAACATCTGAATTTGGGGGCACATAATCCAGTTCATAGCAGTGGTACAAATAGTGATTTCTTCATAAGATTGTTGTGAGGATTAAATGAGCCAATATACATACCATGCCTAGACCAGTGACTGTCACAGAGTAAATGCTCTATTTGTAAGTGCTAGCTTATTAAAGTCACAAAAATTAGGAAACGTCTAATGCATCAAGGCCCTCCTTGCTAGAGCTCAGTTCCTTTGGGTATAAGGTCTCTCAAAGGAAAAGAGAAAATGAGCTTATTCTTGGGAATTAAGAATGGCCTATTTTCATGCAAATATTGGTTCAGAGAATCCTTACTAATCAATTATTACTGGGTGAAAATCTCCAGCTTCTCTATTTTCTTCACTTTCATAACCCTCCTTTCTCTTCTTTCCTTTGTGATCAGATGCCTAACAATCTCAGAAACATGTCCACTCAGGGGATTACTCTTGTTAAAGAGTATTTAGCTTTTAATCCCACAGGGCACAAGAAGGTTGAAATATAAGACATCATAGAAAAAGAAAAATCAAGCAGGGTTAATCTAGAGGTGAGAGGTGAAAAGGGGTAAAATGGAACCCAAAGTAAACCCATCCTGTTGAAAATACCAGTTTACTTTAAAAGAGACAGGCAGTGGTTAATTTTTCTGCCTCTCAGTAGCACTGGAATTGAGTTAAAAAATAGTACCTTTTATTTGGCTTCCATACCTTCTTTACTTCCATAGGGTTTCAATATATTTTCTACTGGAGTTGTATTAGGTTTTGCTTCAGAAAATGTGGCATTAATATCTTTAAGTATGTAAGCCAGTGGTTCTCAAACCTTTTGAAGTTGAGGCGTGTAAGGCTAGTAGGCACGGCCACCATCACAGCCACCTAGCTCATGCAGGTTTGCATCTGATTTAGACAGACAGTAATGAAACAACGAAGCCAATAACTTGTGGGCCATTACCTTTCATCCTAGCTTGCACCTGGAGGGCAAGTAAATACACATACTGGGCTCCAAAACCCACTCATTCAGTGCTCACAAACCTACTGACTTTTCTGAGTTTCCTAGAATCAAAGGTTTCTAGCTCACCAGACTTATTCACCTCTGTTCCCCATCTCCTTCTCTCTGTACAAACTGGCTTCTCCCTCAGCACTCCACCATCTTGGCTGCTTCTTCTGGCCTCCTCCACGTGGCCTTTCTCTGCTCTGTCCTCTAATACTAATCTCAGGAACCAAGAGAGCAAGCTCCTGGTCTGTACCCATTTTATAGTGTAGAAATCAAAACCTTTAATCCAATATACAAACAAGGAAGTCTTTGATACAAAGTCACTTATCTGAGGCATAATGGGATTCCTCATGAGAGTGTACCACCCCACATCACACAATCAGTCAAGGGTGTGGGGAAAAGCTGAGTTTTAAAACTAAGCCTTAAGCTATAATGACCCGGCCTCTTACAGCCTGTTCCCCACACCCAATACAAACTATAAGCAAGGAAACATATATATCATATTTACAAACTTATTTGACCAACAGGGCGCATTTAAAATGCTACAAATAATTGTAGGCACACAATATACAAATTTCTGAGAAATATTGTAAAGCCAGTAGCCACAGTCACCATCAGAGCCACCTGGCCTGTGCAGGTTCATATTTGAGTCGGACAGACAGTAATGAAACAATGGAGCCAAGAACTGGTGGGCCATTACTTTTAATCCTAGCTCGCACCCTGTAGGTGAGAAAATACATACAGTGGGAAAACACTTCCCTTTCCATTCAGGGCTTCCAAAGCCACTGACTCATCTGAGTATTCCTAGAATCAAAGGCCCCACCAGACTTATTCACCTCTGTTCCCCATCTCCTTCTCTTTGCACAAACTCTACACAAACTGGCTTCTCCTTCAGCACTCTGCCACCTTGGCTGCTTCTTCTTGCAATGCTAATTTCAGGAATAGAGCAAGAGAGCTCCTGGTCTGCACCATTTTATAGTGTAGAAATTAAAACCTTTAAACCAATTTACAAATAAGGAAGTCTCTGATACAAAGTCACTTATCTGAGGCAAAAATGGAATGGATTCCTCATAAGAATGCACCACCCCACATCATGCAACAGTCAAGGGTGTGGGGAAAAGCTTAGTGTTGAGAAGATTTTAGTATTAAAAGGGTGGGAAAGGCTTAGTCTTAAAACTAAGCCTTAGGCTATAAGTACCCTGACTGCTTACAGCCTGTGCACCACACCCAATGCAAACTATAAGCGAGCAAACATATATATCATATTTACAAACTTATTTGACTGACAAATATGTTATAATAATTAAGTCAAATATTAAAGAAAAAATATAAAGTTCAAGCATGCTTTTATGGTAATTAAATGAAATAAATACAACAAAATTAAATTTATTCTGACAAAAAACATTTTTGTGTTACATTTTTTGAGTTATGCTTTCTAGAATTCATTAAAAAAAAGGGATGTTAAAAATAAAAAGACTACAAAATGTCTATCTTTTTATATATATATATAGATACATTCTTAGTAAGATTTAGTAAATTTGGCAGGTCCCAGGGTGAATGTGTTAAGTTTTTTCATTCTTGTGTTTATGAGAAACATGAACCTGATGTGTCCTAGTGACTTTTCCAATGTTTGGGCATATATTTGAAAGGCAAACTCTCATTTCCTCATCAATACATTGAAGAATTCCTCTCTTTCTACTCTTAATTGTGTTTAGCAGGGGTCCCCAAACTTTTTACACAGGAGGTCAGTTCACTGTCCCTCAGACCATTGGAGGGCTGGACTATAAAAAAAACTATAAACAAATCCCTATGCACACAGCACATATCTTATTTTAAAGTAAAAAAAAAGGGGGGGGAGCTGTTGGGCAGATAAAATGTATTATGCTCACTTTGTTAAAGATAACACGAGGAGGCCGTCGCCCAGGTGATATTAATGTGTGTTGGGGTGGGCTAAAGGCAGGTAGAATCCTTGTAGCCTGGGGCTTGGTTTTGGGATTAAGTCTTTCCTACCCTTTTTGATGTGGGGTGATACAATCCAATCATGCCTCAGAGAAGTGACTTTGTATTAGAGACTTCCCTGTTTTGTATATTGGATTAGAGGTTGTGAAGCTACAATATAAAATGTGCTCTTGCTGACCTGTGGTGGCGCAGTGGATAAAGCGTCGACCTGGAAATGCTGAGGTCGCCGGTTCAAAACCCTGGGCTTGCCTGGTCAAGGCACATATGGGAGTTGATGCTTCCAGCTCCTCCCCCCTTCTCTCTCTCTGTCTCTCTCTCTCTCTCTGTCTCTCCCTATCCTCTCTAAAATGAATAAATAAAAATAAATAAAAATTAAAAAAAAAAACAGAAAAAAAGAAAAAATAAAATAAAATAAAATGTGCTCTTGGTTCCTGGGATCTTTAGAGGAGAGAGCAGAGCAGAGAGCAGAGAAAGGCCACGTGGAGGAGGCGAGGAGAAGCAGCCAAGATGGCGGAGTGCTGAGTGAGATGCCAGTTTGTGTAGAGTTTGTATCTGGGATAAGGAAGGAGATGGGGAACTGAGGAGAATAAGTCTGGTGAGCTAGAAACCTTTGATTCTAGGAAACTCGGATAAGTCAGTGGCTTTGTGAGCACTGAATGTGAGTGGGTTTTGGAGCACAGTGTGTATTTTTACTTGCCTGCCGGGTGCAAGCTAGAATTAAAGACTATGGCCCATCAGTTTTTGGCTCCGCTGTTTCTTTACCGACTGTCCGAATCCAATGCGAACCTACATAGGCCAGAAAGCTGCTGTGATAGTGGCCCTGGCTGTGGCTCCTGGCTTTACAGGGACAAATACAATATTTAAAATAAATAACAAGTAAATTTAAATCAACAAACTGACCAGTATTTCAATGGGAACTATGCTCTTCTCACTAACCACCAATGAAAGAGGTGCCCCTTCCGGAAGTGTGGTGGGGGCCGGATAAATGGCCTCAGGGGGCCGCATGCGGCCTGTGGGCTGTAGTTTGGGGACCCCTGGTGTTGAGGATAGTAAATCCTAATTCACATAAATAGGATGTTGAAAATTGTAGTAAAATGTTCAAAGCTTTTTTAGATATTGCCACATATTCTTTTTTTATAAAAATCCAAAAGGCTTCAAGAGACAATTCCTTATGTTTAATCATCAATCCATGATCAGTGGATATAGCTGCCAGTTCTTCCTCTTCTGTTAATGTTAAACCAAAATCTCTTGAAGCTTCCATGAATGGGTTTCTAATCCAATCATATTGTTCAGTGGTAAGTGATGAAAAATGCTATAAATTAAATTCTGCCCATCAGCCTTCAAGTTCTATTTTATTTATACTTAACTTTTGCTCTCTTCCAGAATCAAATTCTTCAATATCATGCTTCTTTTTGAGAAATCTATTCATTTTATTTTAGTGTATTTATCTAAAAATAATATAATAATGTGTTAATAATAAATATAATAATGATGTATGTAAAGCCAGAAGCCACGGCCAGGGCCACTATCACAGCAGCCTGGCCTATGCAGGTTCGCATTGGATTCGGACAGTGGGCAAAGAAACAACGGAGCCACAAACTGGTGGGCCATAGTCTTTAATTATAGCTTGCACCTGGCGGGCAAGTAAAAATACACACTGTGCTCCAAAACCCACTCACATTCAGTGCTCACAAAGCCACTGACTTATCCGAGTTTCCTAGAATCAAAGGTTTCTAGCTCACCAGACTTATTCTCCTCAGTTCCCCATCTCCTTCCTTATCCCAGATACAAACTCTACACAAACTGGCATCTCACTCAGCACTCCGCCATCTTGGCTGCTTCTCCTGGCCACATGGCCTCTTTCTGCTCTCTCCTCTAATGATGATCTCAGGAACCAAGAGAGCAAGCTCCCGTTCTACCCCTATTTTATAGTGTAGAAATCCAAACCTTTAATCCAATATACAAAATACGGAAGTCTCCAATACAAAGTCACCTCTTCGAGGCATGATTGGATTGTACCACCCCACAGCAAAAAGGGTAGGAAAGGCTTAATCCCAAAACCAAGCCCCAGGCTACAAGGATTCTGCCTGCCTTTAGCCCACCCCAACACACATTAATATCACCTGTGCGACGGCCTTCTCGTGTTATCTTTAACAAAGTGAGCATAATACATTTTATCTGCCCAACAATGTGTTAACAAAAAGAGTGGTATTTTTATAATGAGATTGTATAATAGAGTAACTATATTTATTTTTATATCTGGGCACATGCTATGAACCAGCACAGCTAGTAATTTCAGGTCCCGAGTGGGAACAGTGCAGAATTAAGAAAGTACACGGAATTAAGAAAATACAGGATTGGGAGGGCCTTGTAATTGCTGCTGGCAAGAACAAAGCACACCCAAAAACCACATCTTGCTTTATTTATAAGGTAAAATGAGGCCATTAGCAAATCAATGAGATCTCTGATCATGTTCCAAGGCAACCCAAGTATTTTACCATATGCAGAAAACCCCCATCATACATATCATCTTAACTTTACACCAAACAAAGTATAAAAGAAACTTGCCTCTAGTCTTTCCGGAGAACATGGGGGGGTAGTGTAAACAATCCAGCACCACAACTTAACAGCCTTTTGCAAGTGAGGTTGGGGGTTGGGCAAACTATCAGTTTACAGAAAATTCCCCACACTTCTGTCCCCCCAAAATCTAAACTCCAAAAACCCTGTTGGTTTTTTTGGTCCCCAACAGGCATATATTTCTCTGGAATACCATAAGGCACACCTGGAAATCTTCTAGGGCGCACCAGTGCACCCTGGCGCACACTTTGAGAACCACTGATGTAAGCAAAAGGGGACTTCAAAATCCATTCAGCTGAGAGAAATGCATTTTTCATACCTTTCTGGAGTTTTTTAGGTCTCATTCCTGCCTGGCTGTTGAATTCACTGGCAATTGCTGGCAACTTGATTATTTTGATTGTTGTCATCTTAGTCATTCCCATTGATTTAAGACTGTAGAGTTGACAGCCCAAATCCTTAAATCCTTGGCTGACCCTTCAGATCTTTCTATTTATTCTCTGCTTGGTCCTCCTTCTTTAGGAAGACTGGAGAAAGACTTTTATAATTAGAATGAATGCTGATGAATAGGTATGAACAAAAACTATGAAGGGTGAGGGAGAAACAGGTGCCCTTGTAGATATTTTTTTAAGAACAACTTTATTGAGATATAATTCACATATCATAAAATTCACTCTTTGAAAGTGTACACCTCAGTGTATGTTTTAATATCACCACTAAGTTGTGCAACCATCACCACTAAGTTCAGAACATTTTCATCACTCCAAGAACAAACCCTATGATAGGGTTCTATTGCACTCTATCTCGAGCCCATGGCAACTAATAAACTACTTTCTATCTCTATGGATTTCCTTATTCAGGGTATTTTATTATGAATAGAATTATACAATATGTGGCCTTTTAATGACTTGCTTCTTTCATTTAACATAATATTAAGCTCTCATACATTCTTTTTTTGTGTGACAGAGACAGACAGAGAGACAGAGAGAGGGACAGATAGGGACAGGCAGACAGGAAGAAGGAGAGATGAGAAGCATCAATTCTTCATTGTGGCTCCTTAGTTGTTAATCATACATTCTGATACAGTATCAATTGGCTCTAAATTTAAAGGAAAATGTGTCAATATCAATTAAAATAAGAAATGCATATAGTCTGACTCAGAAATGTTATGTCCAAGAACTAACCCCTCAGAAATATTCCCACATAAAGATAGTTGTATGAAGATATTTGTTGCAGCACTTACAAAGGCTGAAAAAAAATCTAAAGGGTTTCAGTTAGGGGCCTGGTTGGACACGTTAGGGTTCAACCCGTTAGTGGAGTGTGTGACATTCGAATAAAAACTATAAAATACATTAATAGGCTTGGGAAAATAACTTAAAAAGAACTGGTCCAGTAAGCACAGCACATTCCCGGAATAGATGAGACCAGACACCCAGGATGAATAAGACAGATGAGTCCTAGAGATAGGGAAGTCGATAGACTCCCAGGATGACTAGGAGCTGATGAGTCCTTGAGATACGGAAGTCGTAAAAACTCCTAAGATAGTTAATGTGACCACATCCTAAGGGATAGATAGGGACATTTCCAGCTGGGGGCTTTCAACTGTATGACTGGTTACTAAGGCACATGACTAAAATTTGATTTGGAGGAGCCAATTGCTAAACGCCAAATTCGCTTCTGTATGAACTGCTTGCTTGCTACGCTATAAAAACCCCTAGATTGTAGGCGCTAGGTGTGGCCCTTGTGACTACCACTTGAGGGTCCACCCCTGCGCAGGTTTATTTTTTTGTTTTGTTCTCTTTTTCTCTTGGCCATAAAAATTTGTCTGAAACTCTCCAAACGTCTCCAGTGTCTGTTTTACCCGGCGAGTGTAACAGAGTGCTGTGCAGTCATTCACAGGGTGAGTCTGATTCTGTATGGACTGGTGTAGAATTATCTCCAGAATCTATTAATAAGTGAACATTAGAGAATACAGTGAGATAGAGAACAGTGTGTAAAGTTGACTTTTATCTGTGTAAAACAGTGTGTGTATATATATTTATGATCTATTTATATATTTACATGTATACTCATGTATACTTTATATATAGGGATGGGGGGGGCGAAGGAGAGGGGGAAGGAGAATGAGAAATCCCTTCTAATGCAATGTCTAAAATGACTAACAATGGGCCTGACCAGGCGGTGGCGCAGTGGATAGAGCATCAGACTGAGATGCCGAGGACCCAGGTTTGAGACCCCGAGGTCGCCAGCTTGAGTGTGGGTTCATCTGGTTTGAGGAAAAGCCCACCAGCTTGAACCCAAGGTCGCTGGCTCCAGCAAGGGGTTACTCGGTCTGCTGAAGGCCCGTGGTCAAGGCACATATGAGAAAGCAATCAATGAACAAACTAAGGTGTTGCAACATGCAATGAAAAACTAATGATTGATGTTTCCCATCTCTCTCCATTCTTGTCTGTCTGTTCCTGTCTATCCCTCTCTCTGACTCACTCTCTGTCTCTGTAAAAAATAAAAAAAATAAAAGGAAAAAAAATTATAAAATGACTAACAGTGGTTGTTTCCAGAGAGGGAAACAGAAAATGGGCTCGAGGAGACAGAGAGAGGAAGAGATAAAGGCCTGCTCTTCATTCTACACCTTTGGTGTTGTTTGACTTATATTTACCACATACATACATGTATCCTTAGAAATAAAAATGGAGATGTTGATAAAGTTTATTAAGTCACTGCATGGACACTTTAAGATCAAGAGATTACACAGGGATTCCACAGCCTCTGCCCTCAGGGTTTGGAATCAGTAGCAGCTAGGACTCACACCCCAGGTAGAGAGGACCAGTTTCACTGAAGCATATAGGTCAGTGATTTGAAGCTCAACAATTTCTGTTATCTTCCCAGTGGCTTGTTGTCACCTGCACAGCACTTTTACCCGCCAATTATGACAGACAAATGCACTTTGATGTTTAAGACTGGCTGGAAGGGTAACCTCAGAGTCGTTCACTGAACCCCTCCATCCTCGCACTGTCTCTTTCCTGAATGCTCCTGACCTCATGGTGCCTTTTGGGAGCCGTTCAGAGTCCCTATTTACACCCCTGATCTCCTTTGAAGAGGGCTGTCAGCATTAGGACTGGGATGCAGCCCATTATCTTAATGCTCCCTTGACCTTTGGTGGAAGCGCTGATATTTCCTGTCCTGTTTCCTGGCTTCTCTCGCATCTACTGAAACACTGACCCCAAGCGGGAAAGAAGATATAGTCGCGTTCCGTTCCTCACCTCCAGACTGTTGCTCTATGCAGAGTCAAGTCACTTTTAAAATTTGTCTCCTACCCGAGTTCATTTCCAACTCCTCATGCTGGAATAAAGGCAAAGATAAAGTGAAAGACAGATTGTGTAACTTCTACTTTTAAAGGAGGTGATTAATTATGAAAAGCATGATTAATATTCTAACACTGCTTATAATGGCTTTCATTTATTTTTTAACCCATAAGAAACAAGAAATCCTGACACTATCACCAGAATCTGATATAATTCCTTCCCAGTTATACAGAAGTCCTACTGTTGCTCGATAGAATAAAAATGTCAGTTCACATCATGTATTAAAGTTCACTTGTATTTACTTGACACCTTTTAAGATATCTCTCCAAATTGTGTCTGTAACCTCTCCAATCAAAAACTGGTGAGAATATGTGGCATTTTCCTTCCTGTTTGAGTAACACCTATTAAGAAAGGTAGTAATTAAAAGCAAATTATCATTTTTAAACCTGAATGGAAGCTATTGCAGCATTGCCAGAAACACCCAGTTACTGGAATGCAAGCTAGCACCTACATACATTGCAATCAGTAATGAAACAGCAAAGTTCAAACAAAACCTCTCCTCAAAAATCACACATAAATAATTGTCCCATTCACACGCATAGATGGAATGTCACCCTTTCTCAGCTCTGCTCCCGCTCTCTTGCTGTGCCAGCACACTTGAGCACTGACTGCTTGCATGCAGGGCATGGGTGATCTCTTCTGCAGCACACGGGGTGAATGGATGCAGCCTCCAGTGCCGCACACCAGCCTCAGCGGAGCCCAGAGAGACCAGGAGAGGCCTTTTCCAGTGCCCTTGCATTCCTCAGCAAAACACTTGGCCTTGAAAACTACCGTATTTCCACATGTATAAGACACACCTTTTCCCGAAAATTTTGGGGTCTAAAAACTGAGTGTGTCTTATACAGTGGTTGTAGATTTTTTTACTTGCGTTTCCTGCTTTTTTGGCTTATTTTTGCGTTCATTGTTGAAGATAGTGATTCGTCATCAGACACAGATGAGGACAAGCTAATGGATGGGAGTTTTGACAGTGATGAAGAGTTGTATGAATTTTATGATGAATAAAACGAGTTCAATAACTTTATGTAATACACTTTTTTTTTTCAAATTTTGGGCCCCAAAATTAAGGTTGCGTCTTTTATATGAGAGTGTCCTATACATGGGGAAATATGGTATATAGAATGAAAGGAAACCCACTAAAGCTAGCTTCATGGGTATCTTATGATTAATATCCTTTTCAGAGATCCTGCTGACGAAACATCAAACCCTCTTCTTCTTTCTGACTGTCACTGTCCTAGAGCAGTGATTTTTCAACCCAGGTTGAAAATTTTTAATACATGCAATACCTGACTACTTAGGGGTACTGACCTCTTTTCCCTTAGACTGTCAAATGGCAACAGCCAACACAACAATAGCCTTCTGGTGTGAATAAATCAAAATTATACCCACTTTTTTTTTTTGGTCACATCAGCAAAACATACATTTTTTGGTGTGCAGCAGAATTTTAATAATTAGTTTATGTGTGCCATGAGATGAAAAAAGTTGAAAATTGTTGCCCTAGAGCAGGGGTAGTCAACCTTTTTATACCTACCACCCACTTTTGTATCTCTGTTAGTAGTAAAATTTTCTAACCGCCCACTGGTTCCACAGTAATGGTGATTTATAAAGTAGGGAAGTAACTTTACTTTATAAAATTTATAAAGCAGAGTTACAGCAAGTTAAAGCATATAATAATAATTACTCATCAAGTACTTTATGTCGATTTTCGCTAAGTTTGGCAGAATAAATCTTTATAAAACAACTTACTATAGTTAAATCTATCTTTTATTTATTTATTTATTCATTTTTAGAGAGGAGAGAGAGAGAGCAGGAGAGAGAGAAACAGAGAGAGAGAAGGGGGGAGGAGCTGGAAGCATCAACTCCCATATGTGCCTTGACCAGGCAAGCCCAGGGATTCGAACCGGCAACCTCAGCATTTCCAGGTTGATGCTTTATCCACTGTGCCACCACAGGTCAGGCCTAAATCTATCTTTTTATTTATACTTTGGTTGCTCCGCTTCCGCCCACCATGAAAGCTGGAATGCCCACTAGTGGGCGGTAGGGACCAGGTTGACTACCACTGCAGTAGAGTGTAGAGATTGTATCTGTGTATTTTAGTCACCTGAGTGAGGTGAGTGCAGAGTGGGCAGCACAGAGGTTAAAACAAAGCAGTGTCAGGCTCCACTCAAGAGACTCTAAGTTAATTAGTTTTTATTGTGCCCTGGGACTAGTATTTGTAATGCCTCCCTAGGTGACTCTAAAGCTCAGCCAGGGCTAGGAACCACTGGAGCCAGCAAAGGCCTTTCTCACTTTTTACCTGGATTATGGCAAAGCCTCCTGCATATCCTTGGTCCTCTGTTTCTAAGGTAGGCATCTTAGTGTGTTACAAAAATGATTTATTTTCTCTATTAATCCATGTTTGATGAAAAAACAATGAGAAAAATACGAGCAGAATTAACATATCTATATATGTAGACATGTTATATATATATATAGATATGTTATATACAGATCTCTCTCTCTCTCTCTATATATATATATATAAATTAAAATCAGAAATAACAACACTGAACATTTTATCATTCCTTCTAGATTTTTTTCTTATGTAAGTGTACATAAAAATGTATTTACAAAAATATGATCATGCTACAATTGTTCTCTATGATCGTCTATTCTCTTTTAATAATATATTGTGGGCAAATATTCCTATCAGTAAATAAAGGGCCACATCCTTTCTCTTGGCTGCAGAGCATCTGAGTATGTGGCTGTGCCATTGTGTCTAACCAATCCTTTATTTAAGGGTGGAGTGTTTACATTGTTTTCCTGTGGGTTTGGTGGTGTTGTTGTTACTGTTGGGGTTCTTTGTTTTAGTTTTAGTTTTGCTATTATAAACAACATTGGAATGAACCATTTGGAACAAAGATTTTTGTGAATTAACCTATTTTCTTAGGATACATTTCTAAAAGTAAATTTCTTGAGTCAGTGCAGCTATTCATTCTGATACATATTATCAATACAAATTGCTCTTCTGAACCACATTTATACCACTGGTGCTTGAAAGTATCTCTTTCTCTAGTTCTTCACTAACACTGGGCATTAGTATTTTTAAGAAATCTTTGTTTAACCTGTAAGTGAAAACATTATATATACCTATTACAATTTGTTTAGATTAATTGTGCAATCAAACATTTTTCATTTGTTTAATTAGACATTTGCATGTCTTCTTTTGCCCATTTTCTAGGGATTTTTTTTCTTTTTTATGTGTATGAGTCGTTTGTATATCAAAGTGATTAAAATTTCCCCAATTTGTCTTTCTTAAGTTATTCAAAGCTTTAAAAAAGCTTTTGTCCTTTTAACCTTTGTCTTTTTAACTTTTAATAGTTGTTTGGTGGTATACAACTTTTAAAGTTTTACATTTATTAATTTATTAGTTTTTTTTTTACATGGTTTTAACTTTTTCATTGTCTGCCTGGAAAGCTTTTCTACAAGTTAAAATTATATAAATATTTACTCATGCCTCTCCTTAAATCCTTACCTGCTCTCTGCTATAGGATTAAGCTCAAGTTCAAGTTCCTTTACGCTTCTCACATTATCTGGTCATTTTTTAGCTTCTATGCCCCTTTCCTCTTTGTTCACATGGTTCACTTTTTTTTCTGGAATACACTCTAGGCATCCCCTTTTCCCTCTATATATAGCCTCTTATTTCAGGTTCCATGAGAGTAAGGACCAAGATTGTTTTCGTCATCCCAGCATCCAACCCAATGCCTGAAGAAAATAGACAATTTATTAACTATTTGTTGAAAAATAAATAAAAAGTTAGCTTTCCTGGGAAGCCTCTTCCCATGCCTCTGGGCAGAATCTGTTCTTTTATTATGTTCCTAAAACATACTGCTCCGATCACTGTTTTTCTATATCATATTGTGTTACTATTATATTATACGTCAATGGACCCACACCTTTCTATCAATCAGGCTCTAGGGTGCGACATGAAGCAGGTACTCAAAATACACTGTTGAGGCCCTGGCCGGTCGGCTCAGTGGTAGAGCGTCGGCCCGGCATGCGGAAGTCCCAGGTTCGATTCCCGGCCAGGGCACACAGGAGAGGCGCCCATCTGCTTCTCCACCCCTCCCCCTCTCCTTCCTCTCTGTCTCTCTCTTCCCCTCCCGCAGCTGAGGCTCCATTGGAGCAAAAAGATGGCCCGGGCACTGGGGATGGCTCCTTGGCCTCTGCCCCAGGCGCAAGAGTGGCTCTGTCACGACCAGAGTGATGCCCCAGATGGGTAGAGCATCACCCCCTGGTGGGCATGCCGGGTGGATCCCGGTCGGGCACATGCGGGAGTCTGTCTGACTGTCTCCCCGTTTCCAGCTTCAGAAAAAAAAAAAAAATACACTGTTGAATTCTATAATGAATTCTAATGTAGTTTTCTTAGCTTGCAGTTCTGTGTGCCCAGACATGCCCTGTATTTAGAAGTAAAGACCCTGCCAGTCTCTAAAGACAACTAAATTATTAGCTGACAATGTATGCACTCAGATAAAAGGTATGATCATCAATATGGGGTCAAAATAGTGCACCACGAAGATAGTGTCTCAGAGTAATGGTTAAGTCATGACAGTAAGGCCTTCAGGCATCCCCTGCCATGTCATCAAGGGTCAGAGCATCATTGCTGGTCCCAAAGCCCTTTCCTTGGTGGATTAAAAAACAAAACAAACAAGCAAAACCTCTAGAATTGGTGGGAAATGATAGTGAGCTAACCAACTTTTCTCCAAGAATGTTGTACCTGAAGAATTAGTATAGCATGTTTCAACAGATAATGAGAAATGAGTTGCTCTTACTGTTCCCCTTAGCTGTCTTTAACTGAGAAGTTTGATATACTTATTCCCTCTTCTTTTATATTTTTTCTTTTTTTTTAAATATTGTAATGCCTTTATTATACGCCTCCATTTCATTACAAATCTCTGCATATCCTTTTAGACCAGTAACAAGTGCCCATTATAAATAATAATTCTTTTGTGTGTGTGACAGAGAGAGACTGAGAGGGACAGACAGACACAGACAGGAAGGGAGGGAAATGATAAGCATCAATTCTTTGTTGCATCACCTTAGTTGTTCATTGATTGCTTTCTCATATGTGCCTGACCGGGAGGGCCACAGCAGAGCAAGTGATCCCTTGCTCAAGCTAGCAACTTTGGGCTCAAGCCAGCGACCTTGGGCTTCAAGCCAGTGACCTTTGGGCTCCAGTCAGAGACCATGGGTTCATGTCTATGATCCCATGCTCAAGCCAGTGATCCCATGCTCAAGCTGGTGAACCCACGCACAAGCCAGATGAGCCGGCGCTCAAGGCGGCAAACTCGGGGTTTCAAACATGGGTCCTCTGCGTCCCATTCTGATGCTCTATTCACTGCACCACTACCTGGTCAGGATAAATAATAAATTTTTTTAAAAGCCTTCTGCCTCACTCTTTTTGCCCAAGTGGGCTACATGCCTGAACAACATATACTGAGGCTTTTACCAAGATATATCACTGAAGAGCTTTAAGAAAATTATATTACAAATTGGTTACACTTAGTAGTTTGGGATAGAATTGGAATTTTCTTTGGATAACATCCCTGATCATAATCTCTGACATTTAACTGACCTTGGGAATGTCATTTTATCATTCCAAGGTTCAGTTTTCTTATCAGCAAAGCAACAACTTGGGTGGGTCTGTATGCTCTCTAAGGTTCCTTCCCGCCCCATAATTGTATCTAATCACCTTTGTTAGGGAGATAGAAGCAAAGAGACCACCCAGGCAGAGAAGAGAGAGCATTCTCTCCTTCTGTCTGGCCCTGTAACCCTATCTTCTGTCAGTCACCCTGCTACAGATAAGGGATAGGAGAGTCAACTCCCAGCCCAGCCATATAAACACACCCGGACTGCTGAGGGCCCCTGTGCTATGCTGGCTTCCCTCAATAAAGGAGCCAGACCGAGCTAACTAAGTGTCTGATAAAGAGTGTGCAAGACTGTTTTGTAATGACATTGTGCTTTCATTTATATGCTCTAGTGACTATTAGTGATGGGTTGGTTAATTTGGTGCTTCCACAAAGAAAAATCTTTTTCCTTTTCTTTTCAAACTCTGTCTTGGGTTTTAATCATTTATTTGGGGTTTTTATTATTATTTTTATTTATTTTTTTAAGCATTTTAATTTTATTTATTTATTTATTTATTTTGTGACAGAAAGAGTCAGAGAGAGGGACAGACAGGAAGGGGGAGAGATGAGAAGCATCAATTCTTCATTGCCGCACCTTAGTTGTTCGTTGATTGCTTTCTCATATGTGCCTTGACTGGGGGGCTACAGCAGACTGAGTGACCCTTTGCTCAATCCAGCGACTTTGGGCTCAAGCTGGTGAGCCTTGCTCAAACCAGATGAGCCCGTGCTCAAGCTGGCGACCTGGGGGTCTCGAACCTGGGTCCTCCTCATCCCAGTCCGACGCTCTATCCACTGCACTTTATCCACCCGGTCAGGCTCATTTGGGGTTTTTAATCATAAGTGTTTTTGGAGCTGGAAGCTTGTCTTACCCAGGAGGGGACTGTGGATCCAAATTGAACCGTACCAAAGACAATTTTCTATTTTTAAGAGATATTGCAAGCTCTCTAGCCTTCCCAAGTGCTTGGTTACCCTACGTCCACCACAAAAACAAAAAAGAGCATGCCAGTAGGACTAGGACTACACCACTCCTGCCTCTCCCTGATGAAGCCTATGCTGGGACCAAGGAGAAGTTACTGGAGTGGGGCCAGGAACTTGGGCAAGAGTGGTGGGCATACCGTAGTTTTCTTTCCCTTCCATACCTGGCCAGCACAATCAGCCCAGATGAGCGAACAATGGAAATGGGCATCCCAGGGGTCACTCAGCTCACGTTCTACCTTCTGCTATGACAGGACTCACACTACAGTGCTTCCATCCCACATTATGAGGCTATGCTATAGCTCCAGGAGCCAGCTCTCCTACCCTACCTACCACACTGTCTGGTGCTAGCTAGTGCTACTGAGTACCTAACACTTTAATTTTATTTAATTTTCATTAGTTTAAGTTCATATAGTACATGTGGCTATTGGCTATCATATTAAACAGATATAAGAATGGTTCCATTCAAATCTCTGTAATGATATAAAAGGCTACAACTAATCTTTGTTGAATAAAAGTCAAAATTGCAAATACAAGTTAATATTTCTGCCACAAATCTTTACCTAATTTTTTAAAAATTTTATTTAGACAATTTTAATGGGGTGACATTAATCAATTAGAGTAAATAGATTCAGAGAAAACATCTCCAGATCATTTTGACATTTGATTATGTTGTATACCCATCACCCAAAGTCAAATTGCCCTCTGTCACCTTTTATTTAGTTTTCTTTATGCCCCTCCCCTCGCTCCACCCCCTCCCTCTCCTCCCTTCCCCTCCCCCTGGTACCACTGCACTCTTATCTATGTCCGAGAGTCTCAATTTTGTGTCCCACCTATGTATGTAATCATACAGTTCTTAGTTTTTTCTGATTTACTTATTTCACTTAGTATAATGTTATCAAGCTTTATCCATGTTGTCATAAATGATCCTATGTCATCAATTCTTATGGCTAAGTAGTATTCCATAGTATGTATGTAGCACATCTTCTTTATCCAATCTTCTATTGAAGGGCTTTTTAGTTGTTTCCATGTCTTGGCCACTGTGAACAATGCTGCGATGAACATGGGGCTGCATGTGTCTTTACGTACTAGTGTTTTTGAGTTTTGGGGGTATACACCCAGTAGAGGGATGGATGGGTCATATGGTAGTTCTATTATTAATTTTTTAAGGAACCACCATACTTTCTTCCATAATGGTTGTACTACTTTACATTCCCACCAACAGTGAATGAGGGTTCCTTTTTCTCCACAGCCTCTCCAACATTTGTTGCCTGTCTTGTTGATAATAGCTAATCTAAGAAGCATGAGGTGGCATCTCATTGTTGTTTTGATTTGCATTTCTCTAATAGCTAGTGAAGATGAGCATCGTTTCATATATCTATTGGCCATTTGTATTTCTTCCTGGGAGAAGTGTCTGTTCATTTCCTCTTCTCATTTCTTTATTGGATTGTTTGCTTGTTTGTTGTTGAGTTTTGTGAATTCTTTGTATATTTTGTGTATTAGGCCCTTATCTGAGCTGTTTGAAAATATCATCTCCCATTTAGTTGGCTGTCTTTGTTTTGTTGTCAGTTTCTTTTGCTGTGCAAAAGCTTCTTGGTCTGATGTAGTCTACTCATTTATCTTTGCTTTCACTTCCCTTGCCTTTGGAGTCAAATTCATAAAATGTTCTTTATGACCAAGATCCATGAGTTTAGTAACTATGTTTTCTTCTTTGTAATTTACTGTTTCAGATCTTATATTTAGGTCTTTGATCCATTTAGAATTAATTTTAGTACAAGAGGACAAACTGTAGTCGAGTTTCATTCTTTTGCACATGACTCTTCAGTTTTCCCAGCACCATTTATTGAACAGGCTTTCTTTTCTCCATTGTGTGTTTTTGGCTCCTTTATCAAAGATGATCTGACCATATAGATGCGGTTTTATTTCTGGGCTCCCTATTCTGTTCCATTGGTCTGTGTGTCTATTTTCCTGCCAAAACCATGCTGTTTTGATTATCGTGGCTCTATAATATAATTTGAAGTCAGGTATTGTAATGCCCCCAGTTTTGTTTTTTTTCCTTAGGATTGCTTTGGCTATTTGGGATTTTTTATAGTTGCATATAAACCTAATGATTTTTTGTTCCATTTCTTTAAAAATGACATTGGAATTTTGATGAGAGTTGCATTAAATTTGAATATTACTTTGGATAATATAGTCATTTTAAAAATATTTATTCTTTCTATCCAAGAACAAGGAATATTTTTCCATTTCAATGTATTTTTTTCGATTCCCCTTAACAATGCTTTGTAGTTTTCATAATATGGGTCCTTTATATTCTTTGTTATGTTTATTCTTAGGTATTTTTTTGTTGTTGTTGCAACTGTAAAAGGGATTTTTTTTTAGTTCATTTTCTGAAGTTTCATTGTTGGCATATAAGAAGGCAATAGACTTTTGTATATTAATTTTGTATCCTGCGACCTTACTGTTTTGGTTTATTGTTTCTAATAGTATTTTTGTGGAATCTTTGCGGTTTTCGATGTACAGGATTATATCATCTACAAAAAGTGAAGCCTTTACTTCTTCTTTCCTAATATGAATGCCGTTTATCTCTTTCTCTTGTCTAATTGTTCTGGCTAGAATTTCCAGCACTACATTGAATAAGAGTGAAGAAAGTGGGTAACCTTGTCTTGATCCTGATTTTAGAGGAAACGTTTCCAGTTTTTTGCCATTTAATATGATGTTAGTTAGCTGATGGTTTGTCATAAATGGCCTTTATGATGTTGAGATTTTCCTTCTATACCCATTTTGTTGAATGTTTTAAACATAGAATGAAGTTGTATTTTAGCAAATGTCTTTTCTGCATCATTGATAGGATCATATGGATTTTGTTCTTTGTTTTGTTGATACGATGTATTATATAAAGTATATTAACTGTTTCACATATGTTGAATCATCCTTGTGATTCCAGGATGAATCTAACTTGATCGTGATGATTATTTTTTTAATGTGTTGTTGTATTTGATTTGCTAATATTTTGTTTAAAATTTTATCATCTGTATTCATTAGCGATATTGGTCTGTAGTATTCTTTTTTGTGTGTTGTCCTTGCCAGGTTTTGGTATGAGGGTTATGTTGGCCTCATAAAATGTGTTTGGTTATATTGCTTCAATTTTTTGGAAGATTGAATAGAATAGGAACCAAATCTTCTTTGAAAATTTGGTAGAATTTACTAGTATGGCTGTCTGGCCCTGGACTTATATTTTTTGAGAGGATTTTGATAATTGTTTCTATTTCCTCCCTGCTTATGGGTTTGTTTAAGTTTTCTGCTTCTTCATGACTCAATCTAGGAAGATTTTATTGTTCTAGGAATTTATCCATTTCCTCTAGATTGTTAAATTTGGTGGCATATAGTTTTTTATAGTATTCTACAATAATTCTTTGTATATCTATGATATCTGTGGTGATTTCTGCTCTTTCATTTTGGATTTTGTTTATATGAGTCTTTTCTCTTTTTCCTTAGTGAGTCTTGCCAAGAATTTGTTAATTTTGTTGATGTTTTCAAAGAACCAGCTCCTTGTTTTATTGATTTTTTCTGTAGTTTTTCTATTCTCTATTTCATTTATTTCTGCTCTGATTTTATTATTTCTTTTCTTCTGCTGCTTTTGGGTTGCCTTTGTTCTTCTTTTTCTAGTTCCTTAAGTTGTTAAGTTGTTTACTTGGGCTCTCTCTTGTTTGTTTATATAAGCCTGTAGTGATATAAACTTACCTCTTATTACTGCTTTTGCTGCATCCCAGAGATTCTGATATGTGTTGTCATTTTCGTTTGGCTGTATATATCTTTTGATCTCTGCTTTTATTTCTTCTTTGACCCACTAATTTTTTAGAAGTATTTAATTTCCACATTTTTGTGGGTTTGTTTACTTCTTTTTTGCTGTTGAATTCTAGTTTCAAAGCTTTGTGGTCATAGAATATGCTTGATATAATTTCAGTCTTTCTGAATTTGTTGGTGTTAGTTTTGTGGCCCAACATATGGTCAATTCTTGAGAATGTTCCATGTACACTTGAGAAAAATGTATACTCTGGCATTTGGGGATGAAATGTTTTGTAGATGTCTATTATTTCAATTGTTCTAGTGTTTTGTTTAAGGCCAATATTTTTTTATTGATTTTCTGTTTGGATAAATGATCTAGTGCTGTCAGCGGTGTATTGAGGTCTCCAAGTATGATTGTATTTTTGTAGGTTTTTATTTTTAGATCAGTTAGTACAAGGGTTGGGAACCTTTTTGGCTGAGAGAGCCATGAATGCCACATATTTTTTTTTTCTTCTGAAGCTGGAAACGGGGAGAGACAGTCAGACAGACTCCCGCATGCGCCTGACCGGGATCCACCTGGCATGCCCACCAGGGGGCAATGCTCTGCCCCTCTGGGGCATCGCTCTGTTGTGACCAGAGCCACTCTAGGGCCTGGGGCAGAGGCCAAGGAGCCATCCCCAGCGCCCGGGCCATCTTTGCTCCAATGGAGCCTCAGCTGCGAAAGGGGAAGAGAGAGACAGAGAGGAAGGAGAGGGGGAGGGGTGGAGAAGCAAATGGGCGCTTCTCCTGTGTGCCCTGGCCAGGAATCGAACCCGGGACTTCTGCACACCAGGCCAATGCTCTACCACTGAGCCAACCGGCCAGGGCCGAATGCCACATATTTTAAAATGCAATTCCGTTTGAGCCATACAATATGTTTAACACTAAATACAAGTAAATGTGTGCATTTTATGTAAGACCAACACTTTTAAAGTACAATAACTCTCTAAATTCTTTTTAATAACATTGTTATGCTGTTGCTAACCAATGATGAATAAAGTACTTCTTACCATTAATGCGACTTCTGGTGCTGCATGGTTTTGCTGATGGCTTTGTAGTTGATACGCGGTGAGGTTAAGCTTCATGCAAGCATTGAGACTTCCATCCCTTAAACATGATCATAGGTTGGTCTTAACATTCTTTAGATGTGAGAAAGACTGCTCACATGCATACATAGAGCCAAACATTGTCAGTACAGCAATACTCACACGGTGCAGTGTGTGGTATGTGACGGGAAGTGAGTTCCAAGTTTTGACAATCAGCTGGTCTGCGGGTTGAAGTTTTTTCATTTCTCCCCACTTGTGTTTGCTTGCCAACTCTGCTTGTGTTGTGCAAGTCTTTCCAAGTCTTCATTCAGTGACTTAATCTTATTCACCTATGTGTCTGAGGCCTTCAGGTCAGCAGCTTGTAGCTCAAAATCTCTGACAGAGACACAGGGATGTAACTCAGGTCGGCACTATCCACTGCACACTCGTGTGGATGGGTGATGAACTTAAAAAGATGAGTACGCTCATGAAATTCTCCAAAACGCACTTTGAATGACTGCAGGAGATTAGATGTGAAGCCTGCTAGCTGCTGGAGATCAAGATGTTGAGCAGGCTCACTTGCTGTGCATGCATCTTTAAACTCTTCCTGTTTTTAAACATGTGGTAAACAACCTGTTTCAATGTCAGCGATGAAGAGTTCTAGCTTGTTTTCAAATGCAAACACTGCTTGTTGAAAGGATTAGACTGTATTTCCAATGCCTTGCATTTTTACATTGAGCTGGTTCAGATATTCAGTCATGTCCACAAGATAGTAGAACTTCAGAAGCCACTCAGTGTTAGCTAATTCAGGATGCTCAATGTTTTTCATTTCAAGAAAAGTCTGAATTTTGCTCAGACAAGTCACGAAATGGCTAAGCACCTTCCCTCTTGACAACCAACACACATTCCCATGCAGAAGCAAACCAGGATAATTATTCCCAACTTCATCCAGCAGTGTTTTAAACTGGCAATCATTTAAAGCTCGGGCAACAATAAAGTTGACCACCTGAATAACCAGCAACATCACCTCACCAAGCTGCTTGCCACACATCTGAGCACAAAGCTCCTCTTCCTGGTGTAGGATGCAGTGAAAACTTAGGATGAGTCTCTTTTCATGTTCATGAAAAAACACTACAAATCCTCTGTTTTTCCCCACCATGCATGAAGCACCATCATTACCCACTGAAATAAGTTTATTAATTAGTAAATTTTTTTCTTTAACAAACTCATGAAAGACTTAAATAAATCCTCCCCTCTTGTTGTCTCTTTCATAGGCAAAACAGGAAGACTTTCCTCACGTAGTGTGTCATAGACAACATACCTTGCAATCATGCTGAACTGAGATAAATGGCTTATGTCTATTGACACATCTAAAGAAAGAGAAAAGAATGGTGCTGCATTTATGTCCTTCACTTGTGTTGCCTCAATTTGATTTGCCATCATGATGGTATGATCTTGAACAGTTCTTGCCAACAGAGGCATTTCTTTTATTCATTTGATTAACTTGTCTTTATCTGAAAAGTCATCAAAAAGTTCATTGGAAACATCAAGCATGAATGTTTTGGCAGACTCCCCATCTGTGAATGGCTTTCTGTTTCTCACAATTGCCAAAGCACCAGCAAAGCTAGCTGGATTCCAGTCACCTCGTTGGGTCCAAACACAGAGTTGCTGCTGACTAGCTTGCACTCTGCACAGTAGCTCTTGACATGCTTTCTTCCTGCTGTCCCCTGCTGGATATTTCAATGCAGATGTAGTATGGTATGTGTCAAAGTGCCGCTTTATATTTGACCGTTTCATCGATGCAATTTTATCATTGCAAATTAGACACACTGCAGAACCTGCTCTCTCCACAAAGGTGAATTCCTCTGTTCATTCCTGCTGAAAAGTACGATATTCCTCATCTTTTTTTCTTTTAGCTATCTTCTTCGTTAAAAGGGTTTCTGCAGTTAGCTAGCTGACTACTTGATTAAAAGGAGGAAAGTTTACTTCCTGACCTCACAACGACCCATGTACGTTATGCGTTATCCAATAAAAATTTGGTGTTGTCCCGGAGGACAGCTGTGATTGGCTTCAGCCACCCGCAACCATGAACATGAGCGGTAGGAAATGAATGGATTGTAATACATGAGAATGTTTTATATTTTTAACATTATTATTTTTTTATTAAAGATTTGTCTGCAAGCCAGATGCAACCATCAAAAGAGCCACATCTGGCTCACGAGCCATAGGTTCCCGACCCCTGAGTTAGTAGATGTTTTACATATACTTTGGTGCTCCTTGGTTTGGTGCATATATATTTATATTAAGAAGTGTTATGTCTTCTTGATTCAATGTCCCCTTTATCATTATGAAATGACCATCTTTGTCTCTGATTACCTTTTCTGTCTTGTAGTCAGCATTGTTAGATATGAGTATGGCTATACCTGCTTTTCTTTGGATATTATTTGCTTGGAGAATTGTTTTCCAACCTTTCACTTTGAATTTGTTTTTATCCTTGTAGCTTAGATGTGTTTCTTGAAGGCAGCATACAGTTGGATTTTCCTTTTAGATCCACTCTGCTACTCTATGTCTCTTTATTGGTTACATTAAATGTAATTATTGACATTTGAGGGTTTCCTATTGCCATTTTATATATTGCTTTCTGATAGCTCTGTATCTTGTTTGGTTCTTCTCTTTTGTTTTTCTGTCATTTGTTTTTGGTTGGTTGTATTCCATACTTCTTCCGTTTCTTCTTTTTTTAAGCCATGTTTTTGTAGTGGTTTTTTCAGGGGTGGTTACCATTAGGTAATAAAAAGGATATATATCATATTCATTGTAGTACATTATCTTATGAGTGCTTCTATACTCCATTCTCCTTTGCTACTGTTAATCTTTGTCCTCTCCTATTTTTTGTTTTTGTTGTCACAGATTAATCTTGTTTTTATTGTGATCTTATTGGGGCTTTTACTTGTGATTTTGTTTTGCTTTGTTCTTTGTATCTGGTAAGATAACCCCCTTTAGTATTTCCTGAAGTGGGAGTTTTCTGGTGATAAATTTCTTCATCTCTTCTATATCTGTGAATGTTTTTATTCCACTTCATATTTGAAGGATAGCTTTGATGAATATAATATTCATGGCTGGAAGTTTCTCTCTTTTAGTACTTTAAATATTGGGGTCCACTCTTATCTGGCTTGTAGAGTTTCTGAGAAATCTGATGATAGTCTAATGGGCCTTCTTTTATATCAGTGGTAGTCAACCTGGTCCTTATCGCCCACTAGTGGGTGTTCCAGCTTTCATGGTGGGCAGTAGCAGAGCATCCAAAGTATAAATAAAAAGATAGATTTAACTATAGTACGTTGTTTTATAAAGATTTATTCTGCCAAACTTAGCAAAAATCCGACATAAAGTACTTGGTAATTAATATTATATGCTTTAATTTGCTATAACTCTGCTTTATAAAGTAAAGTTACTTCCCTACTTTATAAATCACCATTACTGTGGAACCGGTGGGTGGTTAGAAAATTTTACTACTAACAGAGATACAAAAGTGGGTGGTAAGTAAAAAAGATTGACTACCCTCGCTTTATATGTTGTATTCTTCTTTTCCCTGGCGGCCTTGACAATTTTTTCTTTGTCATTGGTTTGTGATAATTTCATTATCATGTGCCTTGGAGTAGGTCTCTTTGGGTTAAAGTAACTCTTATGTTGTTCTTTCTGATGGAGTCAGACAATTCCTGTAGGGCTTTCTCATTTTTTAAATTCATGAGTTTGTCTCCTCTTCTATTTGTAGTGTCTCTAGTTGCTTGTCATCTATGTCACTAATTCTCTCCTCTATCTGGCCTATTCTATTAGCTAAGCTTGTTACCTTATTTTTCAGTTCACGTATTGAGTTTTTCATCTCTTTTTGGTTCCTTTTTATAGTTTCAATTTCCTTGGTGATGTTTTCTTTTTGTTCATTGAATTTTTTTTTGAGCTCTCTATATTGTTTTTCTGTGCTTTCTTGTATTTCCCTGAGGACTTCAGTTTCTATTCTCTGTTATTTAACTCCAAGGTTTCCAAGCAACTGAAAATTTTCTAGAGATTTTTCATCATCTATCTGAGCTACATCTCTGTCTTTTTTATCCATGATATTTGATTTCTTTTTTCTTAATGGCATTTGAAAATGGTATTGTTAATAACACTAATAAGAGATAATTAAAAAATAAAATTAAAATTGAAAAGATACAGTGAAAAAATGAAAATTCTATAATGATAAGTGAAACAAAAAGTACAGAGAACAAGGAGCAGGAACAGAGGAAAGATGACAAAAGAGATAAAAATGAAGTGAAAAACACAGAAAATGCCACAAAGGAAAATATGAATCCAAAATATAATAATTTGTTGATAAATGATGATTGAATGAGAGAAAAAGAAAAGAAAGAAAACGTTTTTGAAATGAAACCCTCATAAAAATACAAGAATGAACAATATAACAACTATGGATAATAAAGTTCAAAAGGGAAAGGAAAGAATAAAAAGTAAAGAATAGAAAATGACAAATGGGCCCTAGCCGGTTGGCTCAGTGGTAGAGTGTCAGCCTGGCGTGCGGAAGTCCCAGGTTCGATTCCCAGCCAGGGCACACAGGAGAGGTGCCCATCTGCTTCTCCACCCCTCCCCCTCTCCTTCCTCTTTGTCTCTCTCTTCCCCTCCCGCAGCGAGGCTCCATTGGAGCAAAGATGGCCCGGGCGCTGGGGATGGCTCCTTGGCTTCTGCCCCAGGTGCTAGAGTGGCTCTGGTCATGACAGAGCGACGCCCCGGAGGGGCAGAGCATCGCCCCCTGGTGGGCAGAGCATCGCCCCCTGGTGGGTGTGCCGGGTGGATCCCGGTCAGGCGCATGCGGGAGTCTGTCTGACTGTCTCTCCCCATTTCCAGCTTCAGAAAAATACAAAAAAAAAAAAAGAAAAAAAATGACAAATGGAAAAAAAAGAAAAAGAAAAAAAATGTTATAAAAATGTAATTTTTTCCTGGTTTTGACAGGTAGCTTCTTCCTTTTTTTCAGCAGGTGGTGCTATACTATAGTTTTTGCCCCTGTGAAGCTCTTGGGCAGCGGCTTGCTGTTGTGTCACTTGGAGGCTCTGACAATGGGAGACTCAGTTTTCCAGGTGCCTCTCCCCAATTCTCTCCCACCTGAGCTAGCAGCCTGGGGTCTTAGCTGTGAGGTTCACCCCAACCATTGCTTGCAGAGCAAGAGGCCCTAAGATCATCCAGGTTCTTCCTCTGGTACTGCTCAAAGCACAGTTCTGGGTAAGGCTGTGCCAACCAGAGCCACCAGCGAGAACAGGCAGGGCTGGGAGCCAATTGCAGATAAAGTGCCTTTCTAAGGGCTCCTGGGTATGTCTAGTACACCTCAGCACTCTGAGGGTCTAATCTCCACAGGCTTCTCCCTTGTGCACTGTTTAGTAACCCGCAGTAAGCCACGTGTGCCCCCAGACCCCATGACTTTAGCAGTACACACGGAGGCTTGCACCCACCCACTTAGGCAGACAGCTCCTGTGATTTCAGTCAGAGCAGGGAATGTAGGCCTGCCGAGGTGCTTCGCTGGGAAAGTCCCAGGCCCAGGGATCCCGACGTTTGCACCAGTCCCGTGCTGATGATGGAGCTGGGAATGCACAAAGATGCTGGCAGCAGCCCACACAGATGTCTATCATTGATAATCTTGGGCTATGCCCTCCAGCCCATGAGCACACGTGCACCCATGCCAGTGGTGCCAGGTGGAGCCATTCACACACTGCCTGGGATCATGGAGTCGGGAACTGCTGACACTGGTGCCAGCTCCTATGGGCACCCTGTACCAGAAACCTTTGTCGAAGTTTGCCTCCTGTGCTCGCCCCGTGTCTGTGATCCTAGGCAGAGCTAGCATGGTCTTTCTTCTGCTTGATGATCCTCTCTATCCCAACTTCCTCCCTCTGCCTCCAACCTTCCACTTGGCTCAGCTCCAGACAAAACTGTTTCTTCCTCAGGTCAGTAAGGAAAGCGAAAACCCCCTGTTCTCTGTTTTATTTACTTCAGAGTGGATTATATATTCAGTCACCTTTTTCCCCAATCATACCTATGTCTGGTGTGTGTATATTTCAGTTGCTCCTGAGATTTTTTCTCTGCCTTTAGTTGTTGAATTTGATGAAATTTTAAGGGGAGATATTGGGAGCACCCCTCATGGTGCCATTTCTCTGACATCACTCCTTCCAGATTTTTTTAATAGGCAGCAAGACTATCACCCAAAATACTCAGTTTTCAACTTCTTCTTCAAGGCCATAAACATGTTGAGGAAAGAGCTAAGCTTAAGAGAGAATTTTTCCTTTATTTTTGAGTGCGAACAGTTCTCTGAAGTCAGACTGATTTCGTCCATGGGCTGGTTTTTTAGATCAAACTGTCCAAAAGTGAATATGCAAATGTATTATCAGTGATTTCAATTCAGGAAGAAGCTCCAGCAGAATCTCATTACTCTGAATGACACAGAAGAATCCTTTTATGCACTGACCATTCTATATCTCTTTTCTGCTGGAAGAACTGTGAATGCCATTAAAAGATTTTCCTTCAGTCGTCTAAGCAGTCTACGAGTGACTCATTGTTTTGAACATTTTGCTGTTGAGGTACCCTGAAGGGTAAAATATGGGACTATGGCAAGAATGGGCTGAAGATGGAGGAATAACTAATATGTGCTTTGTTTGCAACATTTTCAAGTAAGGAAAGGAAGGGATGGGGGTTCTGACTAGATAGAATTCAATTCCTCCCTTTTATTGGATTCAGAACATGAAGAAACATAAGGGTAATCCATCATTGCATTTACCGCCATTACAGAGTTGTGTATATTTCAGACAGTGTTCGTTTCCTTCACTCGGAAGACACAGAGCTCTGTGTGCTGATTTGGGTGCCAAGATACATAAAAAAGATGAAAGCAAAGAATTGGAAGCAGCAACTCTCAGATCAACACTGAAAATGTCTTCTCTGTATTCCACAGGTCTTTGCTTCTTGTGAGTCCAGACAATATCAGACTATGAGACAGTGGGTGGCTCTATTTGTAGAATTTCCGAGCTCATTGGACCCTAAACAAACCTTGGTGCTTTCTAAGGGCTGGTTAGGTGCTGGACTGAAGAGTGAAAAATTGCTTTCTAACTAATTAATGAGCCAGGGTCCTTTGATTCTACGAGAGTGTGGGTAGAGCTTACTGTGGCTGTATGCTGAGGAACACTGCATCATGGGACATGGCAGACCATGCGTAAACTGCTCACAGAGAGTGAAACCATCAATAATGAGATGGTTTTGTAGCTGAGGTGATGAGTCATTAATATGGATGCCAAGTAGAGGCCAGTGCAGGGCCCTCAATGGTGCAGATATAAAGAATGTGTTTATAAGCATGGATTTGAGGATAATTCTACAAATAATGCTAATCATTTGTTAAGCACTTGGTGAGCTTTGCACACATTATCTCTAATCCTCCCTATAACTGCTTTTAATGGGTTCCATTTTTCCCCTTTTCCCAGATAAAGGAATTGAGGCTCAGAGATGATTAAAAACAAAAAGAAAAAGAAAAAACACATCACCCAAGATGACACAGATAGAAAGTGACTAAGCTAAGATGGGAACTCGGATATTTCTGGCTTTCTCTCTCTCTCTCTCTTTCTCTCTCTCTCTCTCTTTCTCTGTGTCTCAATCTGTGTGTGTGTTTCTACTCCTGAAGACAGATCACAGAGGGCTGCATGTCTCAGCTCTGTTTCCCAGTATGTGTTTAAGGACAAAAGAAAGAACTTCAAAAATATGTCCAGCTTCCCACAACCTGCACAGAAAGGAAAAAAATCTAAAGGCCAAAGGTAAAAAAGAGCCTTGGAATCATTGCTACAAAGAGTGGCCAGGTAATCAATATTACCTGAGTAATATTGGTCTGGTAATAAATAAAAGGAACTCATCTGGAGTTTTTGTTAGCAGACTGTGACCTTGGAAAACTAACTATTAAAATACAATATGATGAATAAAAGTGCTTGTATTGTTTTGGTTTCATCAAAATACACACACTCACATATTTTCTTTCCTCAGCAATTCTATTTTCAGAAATATAACCTACACATATACTTGTATAAGTGCTAAAGGGTGAATGTACAAGGTTACACCTTGAAGCATTTTATAATAGTGAAAAACAGGAAACAACCAAAATTTTCACTAATATAGCACTGATTCAATACAGAACATCTATAATGGAAACCTATACAACTGTAAAAAAGAATGAGGACGTTCCCTGTAAAATGATATAGAAATATCTGTAGCATGTAGTTAATTGAAAAAAAAGGAAGATGTTAAATGATGTTTATAACATACTAACTTTTGTGTGAAAGCAAGAATAATCTAATATTTTCCTTATAGAACATGAAGAGTTTATGGAAGAATACATGAGAAACTAATATCAGTGGGCACCTATGGGGCTAGGAAGGAAGAACTTGGCAGATGAGGAGCAAGGATGATAAAGACCAAAATAGTTTGTTCTATGCTAAAACACACACACACTCTCTCAGAACATATTTACAGCAGGGCTGTGTTTTTTTTCTCTGATAAAGAAGAACAGACTCAGGCAAATGGCCAGCGTCTGACTTTCCCACTTCCTAACTGGGTTTTCTCAACCTGTTTTCTCATTTAAGATAAAAAAGGGAGGAACTAACAATATCACTGTGATAAGGGTTGACCAAGATAACATGTAAAAGCGAAAGGTTAACTCTATACTAGTCCCAATATATAATAGTTGTTGCCATTCCAGAGCAGTGGATTCTGAGGGCCTGGACCATGGGCCTGGCTAAATGCATGAACATGAGCTCCAGAGCACACCCCCTTTCCCTTTCCCTTGGCCTAGAATTTCACCTTCTCCAAGAAGTCTTGCTAGGATGAACTTGAGACACTTAGACATGCTTCTTTTGTATCTCCCGTCCCAGTGAAGCACCTGGCCTTACCAACTTACCTCCGGATGTACCCATCTTTACCCCTGGCTGTTGTTTTACCTTTGTCACATGAGTGATTCTGGTGATAATGCAAATCAGTGTCAGATTCTAAGTCTCAAGAAGCCAGGTCTTTACCTACACACTGATGTCTCAAACTTACATGGGGTAAATGATATGGGTGACAGAGACACATTTTCCAGGAGAAAAACTGTTGATGAAATGGATGTTACACAATTGCAAGTTGAGACACAGGTAGGTCTCTGGTTTCCTGACCATGAAATGTTAAATGGAAGAGAACTTCTTCCAGGCTCAGTTGCCTGCTTTGACTGTCACTTCTGGCACTCATTGCCACCTTGGGCTTGTGGCATAGCCCTTTAGAGGGGCTATGTTCCTGCAATGTGGCCCCCTTAGCTCTTTGCAATGGGTTTCCCCTATAGCAACACATTCTAGGACAGAATATTGACTGCCTTTCAATATTATTTCAGCATAACAGTTAAGTTTTACTCTCTCTGTCCACTGTCTTAAATCTAGATAAATCCTTTCTCCCCCATGCTATATGCAAGAAGGGTCATGACTTGCTGACAGCCCAAGCTCCCTTCCTCTCGTCTCTTCTCTTCCTTCCCCATACTGAGAGGAGGTTCTTCAGTCTTGATGATTTGAACAAAAAAATACCTCAGGTCTGGTTATCCCAAACAACTGAGCCCCAGGTTCAAACTTGTCCCCTGTCTCTCAAGAAATGAACAAGAGGGCCCTGGCCAGCTAGCTCAGTGGTAGAGCATCAGCCTGGCATGTGGATGTTCCAGGTTTGAATTCTTGGTCAGGGCACATAGGAGAAGTGACTATCTGCTTCTCTACCCCTCCCCCTTCTCCCTCTTGCTCTCTCTTCCCCTCCCACAGCCATGGCCTAATTGGTTTAGGCATATCATCCCTGGATGCTGAGGATGGCTCCATGGAGCCTTGGCCTCGGGTACTAAAAATAGCTCAGTTGTGAGCATGGCCCAAGATGGGGGTTGCCAGGTGGGTCCCGGTCAGGGCCTATGCAGGAGTCTGTCTCTCTATCACCCCTCCACTCACTTGGAAAAGAAGAAAAATAAATTAAAAAAAAAGAAAAAGAAAGAAATGAACAATAACTAGACTGTTTCTCCTTCCGAGTCATTGCTGCGTTGTCTTTTCCCCTGCCATGTCCCTCTCCACTGTTATATAGCCCTCAGATCCTGGGAGCTAGGTCACCTGAGACTCCACCTGCTTATCAGGTATGGAGCTGGGCCTGGCATGCCTCCATCATTGTTCACCTTTGATCCTTGCCCTGAGCATTCCCTGATACCTCTTTTACTTGCCTATTTTAGGCACTCAAACCCAGCCATTCAAAGAAACAATTTAAAGGACAATTGATAGTGGAAGCACTTGTTTTTTTAGTTCTCATGACAAGTTTGCAAGTTGTTCAGTTTTAAAAAATAAACTCTCCTTCAGTTCATATATCTTATTTAGACCAAAAAAAAAATGTGATTGATTTCAATTCCTAATAATTGCTAACATTTATTGAATGAATACTAAGTGCCAAGCATTCTTTGAAGTGCTGGTCTCAGGTTGAGTTCCCTCGCACAGCCTGAGGTGGGATTCCTGTGCAAGGAAGGGAGCACTGTTATTGAGGAGAACCCATAACGGAGTGAGAGAAGCAGGCCAAGGCAAGGAAAGGAGCCAGGCCAAGTGTGCTTTCTACAGAAGTCTAGCCTTAGCCTGATTCTACGGGAGCTATCAATGATGCATTGTACCCCAGCATGATTCTTTCCAGAGCTCCTATATCCATGAAACAGCAGGCCATTGGCTGTGAGCCACCCCAAATGGTGTGGGATGGATAGAGCCCATAACAGGCATCATCAGCAAGACAGCTCCGACCAGCCAAGGGCAAGTCTCGTGGGAAGGGTGTAGGTGTGAGCTATTAAGTATCCTGAACCTGCAGCAGGTGGAGATGGGTATGGATCTCTGTGAAGAATCTGTGTGGCGTAGGAACGGCATCTATTACAGCACTTTACAGATGTTAAATTAATATTTATTCTCCACAACATCTGAGGTAAGATACTGTTATTACTATCCTTATTTATCAAAAACAAAAACAAAACAAAAATACTGAGACATGGAGTATAAACAGATCGATGAAGGTCACAGCAGAAATACAATTACAACCCAAACCCTTAACACTTAGCCTCCACCCCAACCTGCTCTTCCCACAGGAGGACTATGAGCAGCATAAGTGGGCAAATTCTTCTCCTCATGTACTCACCGAGTCACTTGTGTTAACAATCACACCCTCTCAGGCTAAATGACTACACTATTCCACGGAGAGATAATAACTATCTTTCATTACTGCAACATAAAGATTAAGATCAACACTTCCAAAAACAGATAGCAATGCCATTGCACCAAAAGCATCCATCTCACATGCAACAATATATGTTGCATTTTTTTATTTCACAGCACAGTTCATTACATTTTACTAAATTTATATTTCTCATCACTTTAATCAATATCTTAGTTTTAAAACAAAAATTAAAGACAGTAAAGAATAAACTTTTTATATATGTGTATGACAACATTTTTTAAATGTCTTAGTGCAGAAGTTCCTGTCCTACTGGCCATACTTAAAATCATGTTTGGCCATTTTCTTTTTCCTGACATCTTCAATTTAACATGAAAGATGAGACAAAACTACAATTTCCAGTGCTATGGTTTTATAAACGGTATGGAACAGAACTTTTTTTTTCTTTTGACAGAGAGAAAGACAAAGAGTCAAAGAGAGGGACAGACAGACAGGAAGGGAGAGAGATGAGAAGCATCAATTCTTCATTGCAGTTCCTTAGTTGTTCATTGCTTTCTTACATGTGCCTTGACCAGGTGGCTATAGCAGAGCAAATGACCCCTTGCTCAAGACAGTGACCTTGGGCTCAAGCCAACAACCATGGGCTTCAAACCCACAACATTGGGCTTTAAGCCAACGACCTTTGGGCTCAAGCCAGAGACCATGGGGTCATGTCTGTGATCCCACGCTCAAGCCAGCAACCCTGCGCTCAAGCTTGTGAGCCTGCGCTCAAGCCAGTGATCTCAGAGTTTCAAACCTGGGTCCTCTGCCTCCCAGTCTGACACTGTATCCACTGTGCCACCGCCTGGTCAGGCATGAACAGAACTTGATGTTCAAAAAAAAAAACATTTTAAGAATGAAGATTAATGTACTTCTATGAAGGGTGCAGAACATGTTTCTGTCACTCAAACTAATGACGTGTCCCTAAAAAATCATTAGCGTGTAGAGCAAGGCCAAGGTGAGTCGGCCACTCCCTCCAGGCAAACAAAATGGGGAAACGCCTTTGGTAATGTCATTTTGCCAAACAGCTCCCTCCTTGCCTCATAATTAACAATGCCTTAATGCTGTCTCAAAAATAATACAAACTCTAAGAAACAGACACACTTTGTATTTCTCATGCTTAGTTAGAATGCTCCCCCAAAAAAATTTAGGAAAAAGAAAGAGAACTGTTTAAAATAAAACCCTAAAGCCTCCTCTTGCAGACAACTTTGTACTCTGTCTGTTTAGCATTATTCTTTGAGATCTAGAAACTCTCTCTGGGAACCCCAGCCCATGTGTTTCCTGCAGTGTCTTGGCTGAGCTCAGCAAAGCCTAGGATTTCACTAGGTGTTAGGTAGTAAGATCTACTGTGACAGTGTAGACTTCCCCTCTGGGACCTATTAGTAGGTCAGAATGCCTAGCAAACCTTCCTAAAAATGGTCCCGGAGGGGCCAAGAAGGTTAGTCCAGAGTCACTGTGGCTATGAGGGACCAGCTGAAATAAATCAGCTGGAAGCTCCCGTGGGTTTATAGCTTAGATAAGCAAAGGCTAGGAAGGGAAGGAGAGAAACAAGGTCTCTTTTCTGACCCTCAGAGGGGAAGGAGGAAGTTGGCTAATTAAATTTGGAAACCCAGGTGAGGATAAAGACTCCATGATTTGGCTAACTCAGGAAGGAAATAAATTTATTGGAAAATTAGAACACTGAAACTCTAATTTAGCCTTTGTTCCTCTGTGAATGCTTAAAAGTGGAGCTTGGTCTTGGAAAAAGCAGACATCTTTGTATTTGAGATTCTCAGGGCTGCCTTGGTGCTCACTTTAGTAAGGGAGAGGCTTGCTTGGAGCCCATCCAAGGTAGTCTAATTGCCAGAACACCCAGAGGACCTTATTATAAAGTGGTCCTCTGTCCCATGGCTTTCCATCCCGCTCTCTCATCTCCTCTCAGACCCTGAGACATCAATCATTTCTCTTTTTCTCCTCTTTAATCTTTCTCTTTCCACTGGCTCCTTCCCCTTGGCCTCCACACCAACTTTGGTCCCCCAGATCCTAAAACAACAACCAGACCCTTCCATGAACATGTCTCCCTCTCCAGTTTCGGTCCTATTTTCTTCCTGCCACCACTCAACACCCACTCCCTCTACTTCCTTACCTCCTGTTTTTTCTTGACTCACTGCCGCCTGGATCCTGCCCCACCTTGGGAAACACATTCTTGAAGAAGCTCCCAGTTGACACAGCAATAGCCCTTCCTGCTCAGCTTCTCTAGTGGTGAACACTATGAGTCACTCCCTTCCTAAAATCGTCTTCATTATCTTCCAACGCTTTCATTGACAACACTCAGCGACCTTTCCAGACCACAGTCTGAGTCGTCTTTGCCGGCACTCAGTGTAGACATTCCCTAAGGTTCTGCTGCTTACATCTTCATCCCTTCACTCCATGTATTTGGCCTTGACGAAGTCATCTATTTTCCTCGTTTCCACAATCTTTTGTATGCTCCACCCCAACATAAATGCCCAGACCCAGCCTCTCTTCCAAACCCAGGCTTGCATTGCAAACTATTAGATAACTTGTAGGTACAAAACCAAAGTCATTATCTTCTTGGCTAATTGTTTCTTTTTCCTAAAGCTCCTAACTCTGCTACTGATATCAGTACTGAGGCTGCATTCCCTGAAGACCACTTTTGACTTGTTCCTCCCCCTCGTCTACCCACATGCAATTTAATTTTAAAATCCTGCTGATATTGTATCGACTTTGTCTTTCATGTCCGAATCTCCCTTTCTATTCCTCTAGCCTTCTTTAGGCCTCCAGACTGTCCCCTGAGCATGTAAAGAATTTCTAAAAAGTGAACTAGCCAACTGGTCTTCCCATTTCTCATCATTTCCTTTCATTTGTCTCATCCATAAACGTAAAGCATCAGGGCATTGAATTAATGATATTATCTTCAAAAACATCTGGTGGCTCCCCGTTCTTTTCAGAATAATCTAATCTCGTCAGACTGAATGGTCAGATCTTCTAGAAACTAATGTCCAACATTTCCTCCTATCATTCTCCCTTCCCCAATACATACACCTACTTTTCTTTAGCTTGCTGAATATACTCTGCACTTTTTCTAACTTTTTAGTATTTTTTCTATGTGAAAACACTTCCTCTAGGTACAGCTTGCTTAAGTCCTACCCATACTTCCAGGCTTTGCTTAAATACTACATCCTCCATGAAGTCACTCCAGAAAGTGCCCTTTCCTACTCCACCCCACCCTCAAAATAATTTATTACTTTCCCCTCCATTATAAACACCTCCATAACTTTTGACTACTATCATAATAGTGCTATTCGAAAGCAGTCCAGAAGTCAGCAGAATCAGCATCATCTAGGAAACTGTTAAAATGTAACTTCATGGGCATGATCTGTGACCTATTGAATCAGAATCATTGGGGGTTTTAATAAAGATTTGTGTTTTAACAAGCTTACCAGATGATTCTGAGACAGGCTAGTTCAAGAACAACTGCCTTAGAACCTTCGTCCTAGTGTCAACATGATGTTTGAATATGTCTCCCCACCTAGACTACCAAATTCTTGAGGACAGGGCTTGCCATATGGCAGGTTAATGCAAGCTGGTTGAGTAGCCACCAGTTGTATCTTGGTGGCCTGCTGAAGTACAATGAATCTGTGAAGAATTTGCTGCACATCAGTGAAAGAATCAACCCTCAGCTAGAAGGAGCTCAGCGAGGAGGTTTGAGGCTGTAGGTCCCACTCTGAACCACCACAATAAATCCTTCTATGGTTTTATGTCTACTGACTAGGTCTGCGCTTCTTAAGGAAACCAGACAATTCTCTGCTGGTCTCATGAGATCATTCAATTTCTCAACCTAGTTATGAAACCAGGTTTTACTGTGCCCTGGCTTTGCTTCTGCTTTTCTCAAGCACTGTAAATGCCAAGGCTACAATAGCATTTTTCTTGCCAGTTTTTAGTGAACTCAAGGTCAAGGCAATTATCACATAGGCAGAGCCTCCCTCCTGTCTTCAGACAGTAGAGAGTGGAGCTGCTCCTGAAACCCATTAAAACCTGCCTGGGAGAGCTCTGAGTCACAAACACTGTGAGTCATGGAGCCCTCTGAGTCGGAGTAGGCAACAGGGCCATTGGTTTTTATGGTAACATACTCTGTACTCTCAAAATATTGTTAATTAGCCTTTTAAGGCCTTGGAAATCTACAATTTTGGCATGGGAATGGCTATTCACAATTGTCCTCTAGATAGATTGATTTTGGACAAAGCTCGTGGTCTGGAAGGCTCTGTCTGCTGGAGCTTATCCTCAATACACCAAGGGCACGCCCCTGTCTGGAGCTCTGGGTCTGGTTTTATATGCTTGGACTTGAGAACTGAAAAAAGAAAGGTCAGACTCTAACTCCTCCCATGGGCTTTTCTCAGGCACAGGTTTACCAGAGGACTAAAGCAGAGATATGCATTTGAAACTTAGCGCTCAGCAAGCTGGCTTGGTCCCTGAACGTGTCCTAATTTACCTTTTATTATGGGGGAGAGGAAGGAGCAGACAGAGGGGAAGGGAGCAGAGAAATTACTCTACTTTGGCATACACTTCCATTCGGTATCCAGAAAGAGACTCTATCTACTTGGCAAGCTAGCTTGTAAGCATTTTTACCATAGTGTTTAAAGAGAAAGTTAACAGAAAAATACCAACTGTTTTTGTTCTTCATTCATGCACTTACCATCCACCCATTCAGCACCTACTGAGCATCAGGTGTTATAAATCAGCTGGGATGATGTGCAAAGACACCACAGTCCCTTCCTTCAAGCAGTTCCCAACCTAACAAGGTACCTGTATCAGTGGTGGGATTCAAATAATTTAACAACCAGTTCTCTGCCCTAAAGACCATTTTAAGTATAAAAAACGACATACTGAAAGGTAGTTTATTATTTCATGCATGTAATACTTAAATAAGAACAATAAAGGGTACACAAAACTAGATTATAAGAGTTTAAAAATATTAATGAAAAAATATTAAATAATACCTGACAAAAAGACAATAAAACTGTTATTTAAGATATGTCCATATTGCTGCTGCTGCTGCTTCTTCTTCTTCTTCTTCTTCTTCTTCTTCTTCTTCTTCTTCTACTACTACTACTACTACTACTACTACTACTACTACTACTACTACTACTTCTTCTTCTTTAGAAAATTAAATTTAACAGGGTAACACTGATCAACAAGAATACATAGATTTCAAGTAAATATCTCCATGTCATTTGAACAGTCAATTATGTTGTAAACCCACTACCCAAAGTCCAATCATTCTCTACTACCTTATATTTGTCCCTCTTTATACCCTCTCCCAACCCTCTTCCAACCATTCCCATTCTCCACATTCCTCTCTCCCTGGTAACCACTGCACTCTTATCTATGTTCATGAGTCTCAATTCTGTATCCCATCTATGTGGGAAATCATAGTTTTTAGCTTTTTCTGATTTACTTATTTTGCTCAGTATAATGTTCTCAAGGTCCATCCATGTTGTCATAAATGATACTATGTCATCATTTCTTATGGCTGAGTAGTATTTTATTGTATATATGTACCACATCTTCTTTATCCAATCCTCTGTCGAGATGCACTTTGGTTGTTTCTATGTCTTGGCCACTGCGATGAACATGGGGGTACATGTGTTTTTATGCACCAATGTTTTTGAGTTTTTGGGGGGTATATAGCCAGTAAAGGGATTGCTGGATCATATGGTAGTTTTATTCTTAATTTTTTGAGGAACCACCATACTTTCTACCATAATGGTTGTACTAAATCACATTCCCACCAATAGTGAATGAGGGTTCCTTTTTCTCCACAGCCTTTCCAACACTGGTTATTACCTGTCTTGTTGATAATAGCCAATCTAACAGGTGCGAGGTGGTATCTCATTGTCATTTTGATTTGCATTTCTCGAATAGCTAGTGATGATGAGCATCTTCTCATATATCTGTTGGCCATTTGTACGGCCTCTTGGGAGAAGTGTTTGTTTATGTCCTCTTCCCATTTTTAATTGGATTGTTTGTTTGTTTGTTGCTGAGATTTTTGAGTTCTTTATATATTTTGAATATTAACCCCTTAATGGAGCTGTTGCTTGCAAATATCATCTTCCATTTAGTTGACTGTCTGTTTTGTTGTCAGTTTCTTTTGCTGTGCAGAAGCTTTTTATTTATTTATTTTTATTTTTCAATTTTTTTTAATTTTTCCAAAGTTAGAAGCAGGGAGGCAGTCAGACAGAATCCCATATGCACCCAACCGGGATCCACCCTGCATGGCCACCAGAGGGTGATGCTCTGCCCATTTGGGGCATTGCTCCATTGTAGCCAGAGCCATTCTAGCACCTGAGGTGGAGGCCATGGAGCCATTCTAGCACCTGAGGTGGAGGCCATGGACTTACTTTGATCGAATGGAGCCTTGGCTGTGTGAGGGGAAGAGAGAGACAGAGAGGAAGGAGAGGGGGAAGGATGGAGAAACAGATGAGTGCTTCTTTTGTGTGCCCTGATTGAGAATTGAACCTGGGACTTCCACACAGTGGGCCAATGCTCTACCACTGAGCAAACCAGCCAGTGCCTGTGCAGAAGCTTTTAGGTTTGATATAGTCCCAATCATTTATTTTTGCATTTATTTTCCTTGCCTTTGGGGTCAAATTTATAAATTGTTCTCTATGGCTAAGGTCCATGAGTTTAGTACTTATGTTTTCTTCTATGTAATTTATTGTTTCAGATCTTATATTTAGGTCTTTGATCCATTTTGAATTAACTTTTGTGCAGGGGGATGAACTATGGTCCAAGTTTCATTCTTTTACATGTGACTTTCCAGTTTTCCCAGAACTATTTATTGAAGAGGCTTTCTTTTCTCCATTGTGTGTTTGGCTCCTTTGTCAAAGATGATTTGACCATATATATGTGGTTTTATTTCTGAGCTCTCAAGTCGATTCTGTTCCATTGGTCTGTGTGTCTATTTTTCTGCCAATACTATACTGTTTTGATTATTCTGGCCCTGTAGTATAATTTGAAATCAGGTATTGTAATGCCTCCAGCTTCATTCTTTTTTCTCAGGATTGCTTTGGCTATTTGGGGTTTTCTATGATTCCATACAAACTTGGTGCTTTTTGTTCTATTTATTTAAAAAATGACCTTAGAATTTTTATTTAAATCTAAATTTAAATGCATTAAATTTGTATATTGCTTTGGGTAATATGGCCATTTTAACTGTTTATTCTTCCTACCTAGAACATGGAATATTTTTGGATTTCATTGTGCCTCTTTCAATTTTCTTTAATAATGCTTTTTAGTTTTCAGTATATAGATCCTTTACATTCTTTGTTAAGTTTATTCCGAGGTATTTTATTTCTGTAAAAGGGGTTATTTTTTTAGTTCATTTTCCAAAGTTTCATTGTTGGCATATATGAAAGCAGTAGACTTCTGTATGTTAATTTTGTATCCTGCAACCTTACTGTATTTGTTTATTGTTTTTAATAGTTTTCTGTGGAGTCTTTGGTGTTTTTTATATACAGGATCATGTTATCTGCAAAGAGTGAAACCTTTATTTCTTTCCCAATATGAATGCCTTTTATTTCTTTCTCTTGTCTGATAGCTCTGGCTAAAACTCCCAGAACTATGTTGAATAGGACAAAGAGAGTGGGTAGCCTTGTATTACTTCTGATTTTAGAGGAAAATCTTTCAGTTTTTTACCATTTAGTATGATATTAGCTGATGGTTATTGTATATGGCCTTTATTATGTTGAGGTATTTTCCTTCCTTACCCACTTTATTGAGTGCTTTACACCTAAAGGGATGTTGTATCTTATTGAATAGTTTCTCTGCATCTATTGATAGGATCATACAACTTTTGTTCTTTGTTGTGTTGATATGGTATAATACATTAATTGATTTACATATGTTGAACCATCCTTGTACTCCTGGAATGAATCCCACTTGATCACACTGTATTATTTTTTTAATGTGGTGTTGTATTTGACTTGCTAGTATTTTGTTTAGGGTTTTTGTATATGTATTCATTAAAGATATTGATCTGTAGTTGTTTTTTTTGTTTGTTTTTTGTTTTTTTGCATTGTCCTTGCCAGGTTTTGGTATAAGGGTTATACTGGCCTCATAAAATGTGTTTGGAGTTATTACTTCTTCAAATTTTTGGAATACTTTGAGAAGGATAGGAACCAAGTCTTCTATGAATGTTTGGTAGAATTCACTAGTGGAGCCATCTGGTTCTGGACTTTTATTTCGGAGGAGTTTTTTTTAATTAATTTTAATGGGGTGACATTGATAAAGCAGGGTACCTATGTTCAGAGAAAACATCTCTAGGTTATTCTGATATTTGATTACGCTGCATTCCCATCACCCAAAATCCAATTGTCTTTCATCACCTTCTAACTGGTTTTCTTTGTGCCTCTCCCCTCTCCCAACGCCCTCCCTCTCCTCCCGCCCCCCGTAACCACCACACTCTTGTCCATGTCTCTGAGTCTCATTTTTATGTCCCACCTATGTATGAAATCATATAGTTCTTAGTTTTTTTCTGATTTACTTATTTCGCTCAGTATAATGTTATCAAGGTCCATCCATGTTGTAAATGATCCGATGTCATCATTTCTTATGGCTGAGTAGTATTCCATAGTATATATGTACCAAAGCTTTTTAATCTACTCGTCCTCTGACAGACACTTGGGCTGTTTCTAGATCTTCGCTATTGTGAACAATGATGCCATAAACATGGGGGTGCATTTCTTCTTTTCAAACAGTGCTATGGTGTTCTTGGGGTATATTCCTAAAAGTGGGATGGCTGGGTCAAAAGGCAGTTCAATTTTTAATTTTTTAAGGAATCTCCATACTGTTTTCCACAGTGGCTGCACCACTCTGCATTCCCACCAGCAGTGCAGGAGGGTTCCCTTTTCTTCACATCCTCGCCAGCACTTATTCTGTGTTGTTTTGTTGATGAGCACCATTCTGACTGGTGTGAGGTGATATCTCATTGTGGTTTTAATTTGCATTTCTCTAATGATTAGTGATGTTGAGCATTTTTTATATGCCTATTGGCCATCTGTATGTCCTCTTTGGAGAAGTGTCTATTCATTTCTTTCACCCATTTTTGATTGGATTGTTTGTCTTCCTGGTGTTGAGTTTTACAAGTTCTTTATAAATTTTGGTTATTAACCCTTTATCAGATGTATTGTCAAATATGTTCTCCCATTGTATAGTTTGTCTTTTTATTCTGTTCTCATTGTCTTTAGTTGCGCAAAAGTTTTTTAGTTTGATATAGTCCCATTTGTTTATCCTGTCTTTTATTTCACTTCAAAGATAGAGAACGCAGATTCCAAAAATTTATATGGAACCAAAAGAGTACAGGAATAGCCTCAGCAATCTTGAAAAGGAAGAATAAAGTGGGAGGTATCACACTTTTGATTATCAAGTTATATTACAAGGCCATTGTACTCAAAACAGCCTGGTACTGGCATAAGAATAGGCATATAGATCAATGAAACAGAACAGAGAACCTAGAAACAAACCCACAGCTTTATGGACAACTGGTATTTGACAAAGGAGGTAAGAGCATATAATGAAGTAAAGATAGCCTCTTCAACAAATGGTGTTGGGAAAATTGTACATCTACCTGCAAAAAAATGAAACTAGACCACCAACTTACACCATTTACAAAAATAAACTCAAAATGGATAAAAGACTTAAATGTAAGCTGTAAAACCATAAGCATCTTAGAAGAAAACATAGGCAGTAAGCTCTCTGACATCTCTCACAGCAATATATTTGCCGATTTATTTTGGGGGAGTTTTATAGTTGTTTCTATTTCCTCTCTACTTATGGGTTTATTTAGGTTTTCTACTTCTTCATGACTCAGTCTAGGAAGATTGCATAGTTCTAGGAATTTATCCATTTCCTCTAAATTGTTGAATTTTGTGGCATATCATTTTTCATTGTATTTTATAATAATCCTTTGTATATCTATGGCATCTATAATTTCTCTCTTTAATTTCATATTTTGTTTATATGAGTCCTTTCTTTTTTTTCCTTAGTGAGTGTAGCCAGGAGTTTGTCTATTTTATTGATCTTTTCAAAGAACCAGCTATTTGTTATATTAATTTTTTCTATAGTTTTTCTGTTCTACATTTCATTTATTTCTACTCTAATTTTCACTATTTCCTTTCTTCTACTGATTTTGGGTTGCTTTTGTTTTTCTTTTTCTAGTTCCTTAAGATGTGACATTAGGTTGTTCACTTGGGCTCTCTCTTGTTTCTTGATATAAGCCTCCAATGATATAAACTTCCCTCTTATTACTGCTTTTGCTGCATCCTAGAAGTTTTGATATGTCATGTCATTTTTGTTTGTCTGTATACTGTATATCTTTTGATCTCTGCTTTTATTTCTTCTTCGACCCATTCATTTTTTAGAAGTATGTTGTTTAATTTCCACATTTTTATGGGTTTTTTTACTTCTTTTTTGAAGTTGAATTCTAATTCTTATGGTCAGAGAATATGCTTCACATAATTTTAATCTTCCTGAATCTGTTGATGTTAGTTTTGTAGCCCAACATATGGTCTTTTTTTGAGAATGTTTCATGTACCCTGGAGAAAAATGTATACTCTGAAGTTTTGGAATGAAATGTCCTGTAAATATTTATTATGTCCATTTGGTCTAGTGTGTCATTTAAGGCTGATATTTCTTTATTGATTTTCTACTTGAATGATTGATCTACAACCATCAATGGTGTGTTGGCATCTCCAAGTATGACTGTGTTTTTTTCTGTTTCTATTTTTAGATCAGTGAGTAGATGTCTTATATATTTTGGTGGTCCTTGGTTTGAAAGAAGTGTTAAGTCTTCTTGATGCAATGTCCCCTTTATCATTATGAAATGACAATCTTTGTCTTTGGTTACCTTTGTTGTCTTGAAGTCAGCATTGTCACATATGTGTATGGCTACACCTGCTTTTCTTTGGGTGTTATTTGTTTGAAGAATTGTTTTCCAACCTTTCACTTTTAGTCCACTTTTGTCCTTGCAGCTTAGATGTGTCTCTTGAAGGCATCATATGGTTGGGTTTTGCTTTTTGATTCAATGTGCTACACTGTATCTATAGATGAGTTCAATCCATTTACATTTAGGGTAATTATTGACACTTGAGGATTTTCTGTAGCCATATTATATATTGCTTTCCAATAGCTGTGTCTTGTTTGGTTCTTCTCTTTTATTTTTATGTCAGTTGTTTATTTGTATTTAAGTGGTAGTCCATACTTTTTTCCCCTGTTTCTTCTTATTTTTTATTTTTTTTGACAGAGACATAGGGAGCTTCAGAGAGAGGAACAGATAGAGACAGACAGATAAGAAGGGAGAGAGATGAAAAGCATCAGTTTTTTGTTGTGGCACCTTAGTTGTTCGTTGATTGCTTTCTCATATGTGCTTTGACCAGGGGGCTACTGCAGAGTGAGTTAGCCCTTTCTCAAGCCAGTGACCTTGGGCTCAAACCAGCAACCTTGGGCTTTAAGCCAGTGACCTTTGGGCTCAGGCCTGTGACCATGGGGTCATGGCTATCATCCCATGCTCAAGCCAGTAACCCTGTGCTCAAGTTGGTGAGTCTATGCTCAAGCTGGATGAGCCTGTGCTGAAGCTGGTGACCTCAGGGTTTCAAACCTGGGTCCTCCACTTCCCATTCCAGTCCTCTATCCACTGTGCTACTGCCTGGTCAGGCTGTTTCTTTTGTTTTCTCAAGCTACATGTTTCAGTAGTGAAATTTTTATGGGTGGTTACCATTAAGTTATTAAAAGAAAAATTTTTATATTTATAAGAATCTGTTATTTATGAGTGCTTTTGCATTCCATCCTCTTATGCTACTGCTGATCTTTATCCTTTTCCTTTCTCCTTTTATGTTTTTGTTGTCACAGATTATCCTTGTTTTTATTGTGATATGTTGGGGCTTTTATTTGTAGTTTTGTTTTGTATTGTTCTTTGTATCTGGTCGGACAACATCCTTTAGTATTTTATGATGTGGGGGTTTTCTGGTGATAAATTTTCTCAGCTTCTTTGTCTGTAAAAGTTTTTATGTCTTCTTCATATTTGAAGGATAGTCTTGATGGATATAGAATTTTTGGCTGGTAATTCCTCTCTTTCAGTACTTTGAATGTTTGGGTCCACTCTCTTCTGACTTGTAGAGTTTTTGCTAAGAAATTTGATGATAACCTAATGGAACTTCATTTGTATGTTATATTTTCCTTTTCCCTGGTTGCCTTAAGGATTTTTTCTTTGTCACTGATTTGTGACAATTTCATTATTATGTCCCTTGAATTAGGTCTGTTTTGGTTGAGGTAACTCGGTATTCTGTTTGCTTCTTGGATTTGAGGCTCTAACTTTTTCTACAGGCCTGGGAAATTCTCATCAATTATTTGTTTGAATAGGCTCTCCATTTCTCTTTCTCTTTCTTTTTCTTCTGATATAACCATTATTCTTATATTGTTCTTTTCGATGGAGTCAGATAATTCCTGTAGAGCTCTCTCATTTTTTTTTTAATTTCCGAGTCTCTCTCTTCTCTCTGTAGTATCTCTAGTTGCCTGTCTTCAATGTCACTGATTCTTTCCTCAATATGACCTGTTTTATTAGCTAAACTTGCTACCTTATTTTTCAGTTCATGTATTGAGTTCTTCATCTCTTTATAGTTTCAATCTCCATGGTGAAGTACTTTTTTGGTTCATTATTTTTTTTATTTCATTAAATTCCCTATCAGAGTTTTCTTACCTTTCCTCTGAGTATTGTTAGAACTTCAATTTTGAACTCTTTGTCATTTAACACCAAGGTTTCCATGTAATTGAGTTTTTGTTTTTTTTCTGGAGAGTTTTCATTATCTATCTGAACTATGTCTCTGTCTTGTGAATCCATGATATTTGATTTCTTCTTCTTTTGTGGCATTTGAGAGTGGTTGTGTTAAGAACTCTAACGAGACAACAAAAAAATAAAAAATAAAAATTGTAAAAATACAGTGGAAAAATAAAAATTTTTAAAATAATAAGCAGAGAAGAAAAACTACAGAAAACAAAGATCAGTAATTAAGAAAGAAGAAAGGGAAAAATGAAATAAAAAAACAAAGAAAACCACAAAAAATAAGAGTTAGAAATATAATAATTTGAAGAAAAATAAAATTTATATGAGAAAAGAAGTAGAAAAAGAAAAAAATGGAAAGGAAAAAGAATCAAAAATAAAACACAAAAGTAAGAATAAAACATATAAAAACTATGGATAATAAAATTCAAATGGAAAAAAGAGAAAGAAGAAAAAGGAAAGAAGAAAAAAAGAAAGAAAAAAATTTTTTTTATTTCTGAGAAGTTACTTTTTTTCCAGTAGGTGTCACTGTACCACAAGTTTTGGCTTTGTAAAATTCTTGAGTAGAACTCTGATGAGGTATTGCTGTCATATGAAAGAAGGGCCACAATCACATTGGTGGGTGGAGTGTGTTGTGAGGGCTTTACAGTTTCAGCTTTACGACTTAATGGCTTTGCTGTTTTATGCTGTAGCTATGGCAGTTTCAAGTCTCCTGTCACTCCTCCCTACGTCTCAGTGGACCAGGGAATCAGATGCAGAACACCTCTACCTTTCAGGGAAGAGAGTGGCCCTAGAGAATCAGCTGTGGAGGTTCTGCCATGGCCACTCTTCCTACTGTGAGGGGAGGGAGGCAGGATCTTGGAAGCTGAAGGGGCCGCACTTTGGTCCTTTCCAACACTGTGCAGAGTGCAAGCTGTGGGTAGAGCATGGGCTGTGTGCTGTGGGCCAAATGCACTTGAGCACCACATGGGCCAAACTCTGGGCTAAGCATGCACAGATCAAGTATGCCTGAGTACCCCGCAGCTAAACTCTGTGGGCAAAGTACACATTGATGGAGTGAATGCTGCAGGCTATGCACATGCTGGTGTACTGGCTGATCGTGATCAGAGCCAAGTCATGCTGAATTTGGCAAATCAATTTTTTTTGGAAATCAGTTTTGTGCTAGATTGTGCCTGCCTTAATTCAGCTCCTTCCTCTCTGCCCCTCAATTTTTCCACCTCTCCAGGCTCAAAACAAAACCCAAGCTAGGCCCTGGCCGGTTGGCTCAGTGGTAGAGCGTCGGCCTGGCGTGCGGGGGACCCGGGTTCGATTCCCGGCCAGGGCACATAGGAGAAGCGCCCATTTGCTTCTTCACCCCCCCTTCCTCTCTTTCTCTCTCTTCCCCTCCTGCAGCCAAGGCTCCATTGGAGCAAAGATGGCCCGGGCACTGGGGATGGCTCCTTGACCTCTGCCCCAGGCACTAGAGTGGCTCTAGTCGCAGCAGAGCGATGCCCCGGAGGGGCAGAACATCGCCCCCTGGTGGGCGTGCCGGGTAGATCCTGGTCGGGCGCATGCGGGAGTCTGTCTGACTGTCTCTCCCCGTTTCCAGCTTCAGAAAAATACAAACAAACAAACAAACAAAAAAAAACCCAAGCTAAACAAACCTCCTCCCCTCCCTCAGTCCAGCAAGGAAAGGGAAAATTTCTGTCCTCAGGCTTCTCTCCTTTCCAGAGTCCACCATGAAAGTGTTTTATTTTCCACCTCCCTTTCAACCCATCCCACCTTCAGTCCTTTGGTGCATGGATCTTTCAGGTGCTGCAGCAAGCCCAGCTGGAGTTTCTTTGCTGCATTATTGTTGTTCAATTTGTTGAAATTTTAAGGGAACAGACCAGGAGTATCTCTCACACCATCATTTCTCTGATGTCTCAATATTGTTTCCTGATTGGCATTCTCACTTGCATTTTTTTTCATCTATGGACAGAATAAACATTACTATGGGTACTTAGAATATCCTGTTGCATAAACAAATGTTAAAAAAGAGTAAGGAATGTAAATTTGTGATTTCTACATTGGGTGGTTGTCCAGGTGCCTACCTTAGAGAGAACCCTGATTACAAGTGCAGTTTAACAACTGATTTGCCAAATTCAACAAAAAATCAGGTATCAGTTCTGCTGAACCAGTTTGAACCAGCTGAATCCCACCACTGACCTGTACTATGCTTTTAGTGACTCCCTACTCTCTTGGGGTCATCCCCTGAAGGCAACGCTATGATTCACAATCCTCAGAAGTGGAAAGGAAAAATCATTGCAGCTTCAGTCCTTTTTCTCCCACCCCCATAACACACACACACACACACACACACACACACACACACAGACTCCAGCTAGGACTCCAGACCATTATCCCCCTCTGCACATGGCCCCCTCTGACTCCTC